>NC_065444.1:197221838-198488088 GCF_917563875.1 Diabrotica virgifera virgifera
AATATTATTTAAATGATTTGATTCTGTATATTTAGGAATTATGGTTCTTGGTTTTTTTATCAAAGTTTTATACGGAAATTTATAAATTGGTAATAATTTACTGTTGTGTAAATCTGTATAATTCCTGGTTTCAATGAATGCATCTGTTAGTGGTGGTGAATTTTTTATTCTCCAATATTTGCTAGTTAAATTTTCCATGTTTAATAAAGCCAGACTTGTTAAAAGGTCTGACTCAGTGTTTCTTAGCTTTATGCAGTATTTTTGAGCTAAAAATTGTCTACGTAAATTTAATGGGATTTCATTACACTCTGCTAGCGTAACGTTTGTTGGAGTGGATACCATTGCACTTAAACATATTCTCAAGCATCTGTATTGTATCCGATCTAATATTTTTAAATTCGTATTGCTTGCTGATCCATATATCCAACACCCATAGTCCACGACTGACCGAATACAAGCATTGTAGAACAATAAAGCTGTTTTGGGATACCATTGCACTTAAACATATTCTCAAGCATCTGTATTGTATCCGATCTAATATTTTTAAATTCGTATTGCTTGCTGATCCATATATCCAACACCCATAGTCCACGACTGACCGAATACAAGCATTGTAGAACAATAAAGCTGTTTTGGGGTCTGCACCCCATTTTCTGTTGGTAATACACCTTAGTATATTTATTTTTTTTCACACTTACCTTTGATGTATTGAATATGTTTAGTCCACAGAAGTTTATTATCTAGTACTATCCCTAGATACTTATACTGATTCACCACTGGTATAGTACGCCCACTCGAGGTTACGTTTCCCGGTGCGCGCAAACTATGCCTGGTGAAAAACATAATATTGGGTTTTTCTGTGGACATTGTCATATTATTTTCATTTGTCCATTGTATAATAATTTCAACTATATGCCTCAATGACCGTAGACAGTCGTCGTAGGTTTTTTGGGTGGAGTATATACAGATATCATCTGCATATTGTAAACATTTAATGTTTTCGTCAAACAAACTATGAATACTAGCAGAATATAAGTTGAATAATGTTGGACTTAATACTGAACCCTGTGGCAGACCTTGATTTACAACTCTTGGTCCGTGTAGTATATTTCTATGATCTTTTATCCATATTGTTCTATTAGTATATAGATTTAATATATTATTACAGATTTCATTATTGAAACCAAGCGAACACATTTTATATTTTAGTATGTTAAGATCTACTGAATCATAAGCTCCTTTTATATCCACAAAACAAACAAACTAGGTACTCATTTTTAGACAAAGCAATTTGTATATCTGTAACTAGCTTCGTTACTAGATAGATCCAATGATCCAAGGCCTCGGCGAAATCCATATTGTGTACTAGGTAAAATACAATTTGATTCTAAAAACCATTCTAGTCGAGCTTTGATTAATCTTTCGAAGGTTTTACTTATACATGACATTAAAGAAATTGGTCGATATGACTTAGATAAATTTTTGTCTTTGTTAGTTTTTAATAATGGTTGTATGATATATTTTTTAAAATGATGTATGTATTGCTCTCCTACCCACCAACTATTGAAAACTTTAAGTAATTGCTCCTTAGCTATTATGGGTAAATTATAAATTAATTCATAGGTAATAAAATCATAGCCAGGAGTACTATTCGTTGTTTTCATTGCAACCTCCAAATCTTCAAGATCAAACGGAGTTTGAAGCTCATTGCAATCTATTACATGCATATTATTATCTATTGTCTTTAATATATTTGGTACATAAGTCGGTGCATATGTATCTAATAATTCCTCAATAATTGATTGCGTTAGTGGAGGTTTTTTGTAAGTGTTATTCTTATTTGATATTTTTTTAATAAAATTCCAAATTTTTGATATAGGTGTGTTTTTATTTAGTTAATTGATAAATTCTACCCAACATTTTTTTTGTTTTTGTTTAAATAGTAGTTTACACTGTGCTTGTATTTTGCGTAGATCTATATAATTTTGAAAATTTGATACTCTATTATACTTCTTTAAAGCATCTTTGCTATCTCTCACTTTCTCGCCGCAATCTCTATCCCACCACACTGCTTTTGTGGTTTTCTTACTAGCGGCTGTGCGACATTTCATTGCCTCACCAGCTGCTTTATTAATATTAGAGACTAACTGTTCAAAATTGTCTTCAGTGGAAGTGAAACTTTCATTTTCCATGCTGTGTGTTAAAATATTTTGATAGTGTTCCCAGTTGGCCGAAGATTCAATCCATTTTCTACTTGGTTGTATTATGCTGTTATTATATCTCCTTGTTAAGATTGTACTTATGGGAAAGTGGTCTGAGCCTAGCGTATCTTCTAAAGGATGCCATCCTATGTAACCGATCAAGCTTGGTGAAATAAGTGTTAGATCAACGGGAGAAGGATTTTCATTTGGTCTAGTAATTTTTGTAGGTCTACCATCATTTACAACGATAAAATTAAGATTTTCTAGAGCGTCTGCTAAATTTTTACCTTGAATGTTGTCATGCACCGAGCCCCATATGCTATGGTGTGCATTGAAGTCCCCACAAATTATACTTTCTCCTTGTATTTGTGTAAATATGTTCGTCCAATCATTTTTAGTAGCTTGTACATTTGGTGGTTTATATATACATATGATTGATATTTTGAGGTCTTCTATATATATTGCACAAATTTCTATTTTTGTATTAAAGTTGTTTCTAAATTTTATTTCAGAATAACAAAAATGATCTTTTATAAGTATTCCTACGCCACCATATCCATCTGCTCTACTTTTATTTATAAAATTATAGTTATTTAACCTAAAACTTTGGTTAGGTGATAACCAAGTTTCATTTAGTGCAATTAAATCAACGTTTTGTGTTTGGTTTATATGATTTAAGAGATTTGGTTTATTTTTTATTATAGACTTTGCATTACACTGTAATATATTAAACTCCTTATTCATTTTGTTGATTTTCATTATCTTGTTGAATAGATCCTAATAAAATTTTTAGTTCATTTTGTGTGTCTTTTATAACCTGCATTTCTGTAACATCTAAATTAAGTTTTTTATATATATTTTCGAATATTATAGGTAGTTTTTGCATTACTATCATTTCTAATTTTTCCTTGTATATCTGAAAGTCTTCTCTGTGAGGATTCGGCAAGATTGAATTATTTATTTTAATTTTGTTTTGAAAATTTGGTGTTTCTTCTATAATAATCGGTGAAATAGCTTTACGCTTTTTTGGTTGTGATTGTGGTCGGGGTACCCAATTTTTATTTGAACTGGTTGGTGTAGATGATATGGAGTTATCAATTTGACTCATTTGTGGAAAATTTTCCAAATTGTTTAATACATCAAATCTATCATTATAAGTTACTTTGGAGTAATTGCTATTTTTTTCTAATAATTTCGCTTCCTTAAAAGATAAATTTTTTTGTGACATAATCTTTTTTATATTTACCTGCTGCAAATATTTGGAACAATTTTTGGAAATAGACTGGTGTCCATTTGTTTCACAATGTATGAAATATTCTTTTTTTGTGCATTCTTGACTGTCTGCATTTTTGTGAATTTGGCCACATCGTTTACATTTATTTGTGGTACTTCTACAGTATTTTGCCGTATGTCCAAATCTTATACATTTGAAACACTGGACCACCGGATAAATATATGGTTCTACTACAAACCTGACCAAATTTATTTTTACATATTGTGGTAAATTATTACCTAAAAATGTCACATTAAGCATTTGTCTAGGTACATATTGTACCTCATTATCTGAGCCTAGTATTTTCTTCGTCATTCTTTTTACCTGTACTACTTTTCTTTCGCTCTCAATATTATCTAATATATATTTGTCAGTTAAAAACGTGTCAATTTCTTTGATTATACCCTTCTTGTGGTTAAAAAACATAGGGATGTAAGCGATTAAATTATTTTTTTTAATAACCTCATGTTCAATGATTTTATTTGCTGTATGGAATGTTTTAAATATAACTTTTACTTTGTTTCTACCTATTAATTTAATGTCAGCAACCTCGTTTTTAAAATTAGAATTATTAAAAATAAAATGACCTACTTTTACTGGTGATAAACGATGACTATTATCTACTGGTTCAACAATGACCTAAAAGGGACCTATATCTATTGCTGCATACCTGTTCTGGATATCATAAACTTTACCATTATTTTTTGTTATATCCATTTCTGAGTTTATTACGCTTCTATCAGGTGGATCCTCTTTAGGCGGGGGCTGATCCCCGCCTATTTTATCGTCCATATTATCTTAATACTATAGTATAATAAAGTTTTCAATACCTTACCTAATCAGAAGAAATAAATTGTCAGTAAACTATTCTAAACTGCAAATAACAAATTAAAAAACCAAACGGGAACACAAACCAACACACTATCTACTAAAAAAACCGCCAAAATTCAATATTTTCTGTAAGAGATCCAAAAATTATTATAACTTTGGCATTTGTCAACTTGACACTGCTGGCTAACAATGCAATATTTAACTGCTATTATACAGGGTGATTGATTAGTGGGGTAAAGCTCCGTAGATCCATTATAGTAATGGATTACGATAAAAGTTAATAACAAAAATTGTAGCCAACTTTGAACTTCACATTACAAAATTAGTTAGAATGTTACAGTGTGTTCGATAACATAGTGGCAAATCAAAGTTTTTTTTTAAATGGAACACTCTGTATTTTCTTTTATATTGGAAATCTTCTTAACTTCTCCATTACAAACATATAAAGGTTTTGCATGTTATATAGGGTATTTACAAAGTTATAACCAATTTTTTATTAAAATCGTAACAAGTTTAACTCCCTCTATAAATAAAAATAAGCACAACGGCAATGGTTTATTGATGTGCCACCACCTCACAACGCAACACAAAATTCGTTGGAGGTGAGAGCACAGGTGTTGCGGGCTAGCTTTTATACAGTGGAGATGGGGTGGATTCCCAATTTTACTATTTTGTTGTTAAAGGGGGCGCCAGACAAATTCATGCCCCAAACACGAATCCAGTGTACCTAAATTCCCGAATTTGCCAAAAGAATCGGAATAATACTACACCTTTGACACTTTAATTGAACACATAATATATTGAACACTTTTTTAAAAATTACACTAAACTAACTACTAAAACTAACCAAACTGAACCAAACAACGGCCCCTGATCACTGGGTAAATTACCTAAATATGGGTAGCAAAAAAAATATATATATATAAACGTATATAAAAAAAATGTAATTTATAAATCTCGAGACGCAATCGTAGAGCTCTGCGAATGGTAAGGTCGAGTACGCGTAGCGGAAAATAAACAATTGACTATCCGATCAAGAGCCGTGTACATAAGAAATTATAAAAGGAAATACTAATAAATTAAAAAAACCAACCTAATGTAGATACCTGAATTCAACAAATAAAATATACAAATAAATTACCGCAACCTAAATTATCAAATTCTACAGATTAAAAAAAAAAGAAGATCAGCAAATTAAATGGTTACAAATCAAAATCATTAAAGTAACTCATCTGAAATCCAGTTATTGAGATTCAAACCCCAAAATAAAAACCACGTGGAAAAACCCTAAAACAAAACAAGCATTAATCCCACTATTAAAATTCACAAGTACCCCTTAAACCCCCCGAGGTGGGATGTAATATAGCATAACTTACCCAAAATCGATGGGGTCTTCCAGCTTTCAGAGGATCACGTGTCTTCAGTACAACTTCGATACAGAAACCCGTTTTTCTGGCCTCAAACCAAACATTCATTCGTATCAAATCGAAGAAATGACACCACAGCCGTATTGTATCCCAAAAATTGGACTAAACTAGTAATATATCCTTAAAATCAATTTTACTAACTCCAATAATTACTAGTTTATGGAAAAGTCTGATTTATAGATCCCAAATTAATGGATGGATCAGATAAATCCTTATTTTCAAAAAAATCAGACGTTTAAAAATTTCGGCGGTGACGTTCAAATCAACAATTTCGATTTTACCAGCTGCTAAGTGACCAACTACGTCACATTCTTCTTTTAAAAATAGAACTTTGATTTGACAGATTTAAAAGTCTGTCAAAACATAAAACGAACAAAAATACGATAACCAGAAGCGGTACCATATTGGATCCGAAAAGGAAGAATTTTCAACGCTATTTATTCAACTAGACTTAAACAAACGTCAGCTATAGAGTAAATGACCAATTTCAATGACAATATAAAAAAAAACAAAAAAATACCTACAAATCGAATTTATGAATTTACGCTATTTATATTTAATCAAATGGATGAAATTGTGTTTTTATTACAACGAATGTCCTAGCTTATAAATACTTTAATCATGTACCTGAGATGATTTAAAGTTAATCAGTAATTTTGACTGTAACAAATCATTTTTTTATTTATTGTCAAAATTTTCATAAATGATCGATATTGCTAATTTTCTTTATATTCAATACAGGGTGAGTCAAAAAGCAAGTACATTATTTTCTCAGTAATTTTAAATGGAACACCCTGTATTTCATGTCACTATCGAAAAGTATCATTACCGTACTTTAATTTTTATATAACATTCCCTATGTTCAAATTTATTAGTTTTCGAGATATTTTGATTTTTTAGAGCAAATTATTCATTACGGGTATAAATCTATCCAAATTTTAGGTAAGCCATGACTGAATTGTCTAAAACTGACAATTTACGATTACCTACTGATTATTAATCTGTAATCAAAGTTGGCTACAATTTTTGTTATTAACTTTTATTGCTATCTATTACTACAACGGATCTACGGCGCTTTACACCACTAATCAATCACTCTGTACGGATAAATCGATTTTTTTTTTATTTCAAACTATTTTAAAAATGTGACTAATGCAATGGTATTTTATAAAGTACGTTAATAAATTTAATAAATCGATATCTACAAATTGATGGTGGGTCAGTGGCATTGGACTGCAGATCGAGAGTTTCCTAGTTTCGAACACGACTTTTGTATATCTTTTTTGAATCTTTTTAATAAATAATTAAAAGTTGATATACTTAAAATTCATATTTTATAAGTTAACTATTATAAGTATGTAAATATTATATATACCATTTTAAACAACCGTGGTATTATAAATGGTTAATAACCTTGGTATTATAATGGTTATAAATGGTATAATAAATGGTATAATAAATGGTATTATAAAAGGTATTATAAAAAGTACTTTATTTATACTAGTGTAGTTTTTGCAATTATAATTTTATTAGTTAATACACTTACTAAAGACTAAAGATTCATATTTTAGTTTTTCGAAACATGTTGTGTCCTGTATATATCAAAACCTTGTTATTATAAAAAAGTACTTTTTTATTATAGTGTAATTTTTGGAATTTTAAGCATTTTATATCGTCAAATTATTTTAATATTCTCTTCTATAAATAATAAAAACGTTTTTATATAAAACAGTTCTTTTTAATAAAAATGTAATTTTATTTATATTTGTTATAATAACTTGAACATAAACCAGGTCATGTAAGCTTTCATCAGAAATATTTTTACATGTATAAACTAAATATACAGGGTGTAACAAAAATACAGGTCATAAATTTAATCACATATTCTGGGACCAAAAACAGTTCGATTGAACCTACCTTATCTTAGTGCAAATGTTCACATAAAAAAAGTTACAGCCCTTTAAAGTTACAAAATGAAAATCGATTTTTTCCAATATATCGAAAACTATTACAGATTTTTTATTGAAAATGGACATGTGGCATTCTTATGGCAGTAGCATCTAAAGAAAAAATTATCGTGACATTTGGACACCACATAAAAACTTTATGGGGGTTTTGTTCCTTTGAACCCACCCAAACTTTTGTGTATGTTCCAATTAAATTATGATTGCAGTACCATTAGTTAAACACAATGTTTCTAAAATTTTTTCGCCTCTTGGTACTTTTTCGAAAAGTCAGTTTTTATCGAGATATTTTGAATATTTGTCAAATCCACCACAATTTGTATATGGTTAAGTACGTTCATGGAGACTTATAATAATATGAAATAGTTATTTATGATTTACATTTTTAGGTATTTTTTGAACCATATAAAAAAAGAAACCTCATCTCGATAAAAGGTGCCTTCTCGAAAAAATACAAAGAGGCAAAAAAGTTTTAAAAACACTGTTTTTAACTAATGGTACTGCAGTAATAGTTTAATTGGAACGTAGACAAACATTTGGGCGGTTTAAAGGGACAAAATCCCCATAAAATTTTTATATAAACAAATTAAAAAAGCCTTAACTCGATAAAAACTACCTTATCGAAAAAATACTAGGAGGCAAAAAAGTTTTAAAAATATTAAATTTAACTAATGGTACCACAATAGTAATTTAATTGGGACGTACACAAAAGTTTGGTGGGGTTTAAGGGAACAAGACCCCCATAAAATTTTTATGGGGTGCACAAATTTCACTATAATTTTTCTTTAAGATGTTCCTATCATAAGAATGCAAAATGTCCATTTTCAATAAAAAATGTCTAATAGTTTTCGATATATTCGAAAAAATCGATTTTCATTTTGTAAGTTCAAAGGGCTGTAACTTTTTTTATGTGCATATTTGTACCAAGGTAAGTTAGGTTCAGTCGACCTATTTTTGGTACCAGAATATGTGATTTAATTTATGACCTGTATTTTTGTTACACCCTGTATATTCATAAATTGATAAAATAAAACATGATCTACTCATGGAAATCCTAAAAAATAAAATCTAGATGAAAGAGATTTAAGACTAATAACACACCTTTATTACAATCAACGAGCAATAGTAAGAATTGGAAAGGAAACATCTGAAGAAATGGAAATAAAGGGAGGAGTCAGGCAAGGCTGCATACTATCACCTCTATTATTTAACGCTTATTCTGAAGAGGTAATGCGAGAAACTCTGGAAGATGAAACAGTCGGCATAAGAGTAAATGGAGTCTTAGTTAACAATATCAGATATGCAGATGATACAGTAATAATAGCCGATAGTTTACAAGACCTGCAAAGACTCATGAGCAAAATAGTAAGGTGTAGTAGGGAGTACGGACTCTCTCAATATGAAAAAGACGAAGTTTATAAAAATTAGTAAAAACAACCATAATACTAACGAAATCTTGATAGTAGAGGGCCAGCAGATCGAAAGAGTAAAAATGTACACTTACCTAGGAACACTTGTAACAGAAAATAATGACTACACTACAGAAATAAAAGTCAGAATCGAAAAAGCACGTTATAATTTTATAAAAATGAAAAAGGTCCTATGTAGCAAAGATTTAACATTAGCTCTTAAAGTACGACTAACAAAATGTTACGTCTACAGTGTACTATATTATGGAGTGGAATCATGTACGTTAAATGTAGATACAATGAGACGACTTAACGCCTTTGAAAGGTGGACCTATAGAAGAATTATGAGGGTTTCCTGGGTAGATAGAGTTACGAACAATGAAATACTGAGAACAATAGGTAAAGAGAAGGAAGTTGAACTTACATTTAAAGAAAAAAAGCTACAGTATCTCGGACATATGATGCGATGATAAAAATTTCGATACCCACGGTACTGCAGCCTTTTCTATTGACTTCTTCCAGATATTCCAGTTGAAAAATAGCGCCGAGTAATTTTTAGACTTTTAACTGCTTCGTTTACTGTTATTCTGGTTACACAGTAACGTCTAATGCCGTTAATTAACGCTTTATTTGACTAACGCGTTAGGTGTAGCCATGACTTAGCGCTCTAATTTGTTAATGCCATTATTAATGCCGTTAAACGTTAGGCGATAGATCGGGTGTCGGTTTCTTTTGACACTACAAAGGAGTTACTCCGTTACTTATCGCGTTGTTGTGGCTACACTTGCACTGTTTCAACAAGTTCTAACTTGTAGCGCAGCAGAGTAATTTGTTTTGTTAATAGGTACATACTATTCTACGAAAATGGAGTGGAGTAGTGAGAAAATAAT
Organism: Diabrotica virgifera virgifera; assembly: GCF_917563875.1. NCBI lineage: Eukaryota > Metazoa > Arthropoda > Insecta > Coleoptera > Chrysomelidae > Diabrotica > Diabrotica virgifera. The sequence goes on from NC_065444.1 coordinate 197,231,834, forward strand.
TGAATTTTTAACAGTGTTGGGTTGGAAACAGCACCTTGTTTATGGGATCACCGACAAAAATCACATAAAAATCGTGGTGTTCATGGTGACGCTGCATTTTTATCATCCACCATCTTCTTTTGAGTCTTGGTTTTTGCTTGATTCGTTTATAAAATAATAGATTCATACAATAATAATTAGCACTCATAAAATATAACAGCGTAGCAGCTTCGACTCCCATCTTGAAATTATTGGATTAAAAAACGCGTTTTCAGTTGACTACGCGCTAAAATAAGTGTGGCCAGTCATTTTAACGCGCAGTTTATTCCATCATTTTTGGTGTGTTAATTAATACGATAATGGACGTTAGACGTTAACGTTACTGTGGTTCCAACATTATAAATTTTGGGTATAAACGTATATTTTTTCAGAAAATTAAGCAAAACATTTTATTAAATACTTATTTAACTTATCCAACAACATTCATTGAAATATAATACTTGGGATATTTTTTGGAGTGGATAATTTGGGAGATATTGTATCTCACTATGTAAATCACAGTTTAATAATTGGTTTCGTTATTGTCATCAACTAAGTTAGATGAACTAACTAAATGACCATCAACAATTACAATTCACTCAATTACAGGACAATAGGAAAAACCTTTTACTTGAACATGACTGACATTTTATTTTCTTGACATTATATTTTAGAACTGTCTGTACTGTCAAATCTGTCAAATACATAAATTCACAACCATAGACCAATATCCACTTTTAATGTATATTCTATTCTAACTCTCTCCCTCAACATGAAAAGTAGATAAGCTAAACAATTTTGGTTTCTTTCTAACACGCGTAGGGTAACGCTTAGATTCTTGAACACTATCATCGCGTCTTTCTTCTCTATTCACTTCTTGATTTTCACTCGCACTTTCTACACTTTCCATATTCTCAGATTCTATAATTTCATTTATACTTTTCACTTCTTCGGAGTTTTCATTTACATTAAAACATTTCGACTGATTCTGGTTCACTGATTCGGCTTTAACTTTTTTCAAATTGCATGTAACTTCAGGTTTAAATCGTACGTCGTGGCTCGATCAACGAACTGTCAACACTGATGGAATCGCCATAAAACGAAGTTAATGGCGCCAGGATGAGATAGAAGATAATCAGGTAAAGGAGGGAAGATAATCGGAGAGTGCTAGTCAGGTACGTTGTAGTTGTAACAAAATTTTACCTGAAAATTCTCTGTCTCTCTCATGTCTCTCTAGAAGTGCTAGAACCTCTCTCTTGTATGTTGGCGCCTATCTCGCTTCACTGTTGGAATGGGACGGGGCCATTCCATCAGTGTTGACAGTTCATTGGGCTCGATACCATTCTTCTTTCAGATGGAATCCATATTCTAAAACCATCCCTTTCACGTAACCAACTAAATAACCATGTATAGCCTTGTCATCAAATTTACTGCGAAGATTCTTGTTAACGTGAACATAACATTCAGTGCCAAATATTCTTAAATGTTTTAATGCTTCAAACTTCCAACTAGCTTTCCATACCACAGTCCATAGGGACTTTTATTCTCAATTGATGTCTTTCCTGTGCGATTCAGAAGATACACTGTAGTATTGCATGCTTCTGCCCTCAATTCTTTGGACAACTTGCATGGGTTAAACATGGAACGAGCACACTCTACAATAGTATGGTTTTTCCCTTTCAGCAACACCATTCTGCTGAGGTGTATAGGGTGGAGTGATACAATGCTCTATACCTCTACTCGCAAGAAGTTCAGATACCTCTCTATTGTCAAACTCTCTCCCTTCATTGCATCTCAGTTGCTTTACAACATGGCCATTTGTATTTGCTTAATTTAAAATTTTTTATAAGAACGTACATACCTCACTTTTGTGTTTCATAACGAAAACTTTCCGAAACTTGGAATGGATGGGTTCATTCACATCTGCATGGATTGCTCACCAGTGACTTGTGGCCGATTGATCATAGTTTTAAATGGCAATTTATGCATTTTTCCAATTGTACATCCATCGCAAAAGCTTTCTTTGCACCCATCAATGTCTATATTCATTTTATTCAAGACCTTCTTTACGTGTTGCTTATGCTGATTACCAAATCTTTCATGATACACTTGTAACATATCTTTTGACTCTACTAAGTTTGCCTGAATGGGATTGATCGGTTTCATAACACGTATATCAAGTGCATACAGTCCCTTACTGAAGTACCCAGTCATTATAGATTCAAGAGTATTTTTATCATGTAGATTTACACCTTTTTCGTCGAGTACTGTAACGAACCCCCTCTGTGCAGCAGCTTTCACAGAAAACAAATGAGCACTAGTTTCACGAACATAAAAAACCGTCTTCAATTCAGTATCTTTCCATTTATTATTCAAACGCGTTTGAATTTTCACTGTCCTTGTCCATGGGCTAACATACATACATCCTTCTTACCAAGTGATATCTTTACGGGTTCGGCAAACTCTGTATAAGATGAGAAATATTGCTTATCTGTAGTGATATGATTTGTGGCTCCACTGTCACAATACCATTTCCCAGCTTCAATACCATTATTAGATGAGGCACTAAAAACAACAGACAAAAAAGCAGTATCATTACTTTCATTCTTATCTAAATTCTTAGCAGATTTTTTCAATGGACACTCTCTCGCCCAATGGCCTAATTTCTTGCATTTATGACAAGGAAATTTTTCCTTTGCACGATGTACATTTTTATTTGAATTTGTAGTAGTTGTACTTTGGCTCTGTTTGTATTTTTCTGTCGGGATATTGCGTGCAACAAACGCAAAAGATTCTATGGCACTTTGGTCACGTAATTCAATGGCACACAATTTCTCAATCAATAAATTCAAAGTTTGATTATTTAATGGTATCGTGTCCCACAAATCTTTGAAATTATCAAAATCTTTACCCAAAGTTGATAAGATCCGACCATTTAACATTCTTTCAGATAAAACATTTTCATCATGCTTCTGCAATTCATCATTCAAATCTACAAACAGTTTCTGCAACTTCGCAACATGTGTACTAATATCTTCTTTTTCATCACGCTGGACTCTAAAAAAGGCTTCAATTAACATGTTTAACCGTTGCGTACTGCTACGTTCAAATAGCGCACGTAATTTGTCCCATATTTCACTAGCGTAAGTACATGTCAACACCAGCTCGGCAACAGTTTTTCCTAGCGTACCTGCTAACAAACTTGCCGCTTTTGCATAATCTTTTAACCATTGTTGATGCTTCTCTACTTCCAATGGAGTTAAATTTTCACTAACCTCGGGACACTTACATATACCGTTCACAATGTCTTCAAGTGCATACGATCGTAATAATATCGAAACGTGCCATTTCCATTTCGCCCAGTCTTCAGGATCCTCAAGTTTGTCAATTTGAATTTTATAATCGTTATTGCTGGTCGCCATATATTTTTTCACCTGTTCACAGTTCACAGGTGAGTTGGGCCCGTAACCTGTTATAAATTAAGTTAGATGAACTAACTCAATGACCATCAACAATTATAATTCACTCAATTACAGGACCAGTGCCGGATTAATCATTAGGCGGACTAGGCGGCCGCCTAGGGCCCGGGCACTTGATGGGGCCCGCACCCCACACAAATGCATTAATTAATATTGAATTATTTAAGCAGTAATTTAAAAAAAAATTAAAATGTTAAAAAAATTAAATAGGTCTAACTGAGAAAAAAAGAGAATGGTTAACTTATGATTTCCAATCAAACTCAGTTTTTTGCTTTGTCTTCTGTCAAATATCAGGAAAATACAACCGACTTCAAGACAAATTAAGCAGTTATCTTCAAAGGCATTTTTATATTCCACGTCCAAATCATTCCCTCAATTTGGTAATCAATTTTGCAAGCAAATTTTGCTTAGAAGCTGGTAATTATTTTGGTATGGTACGTTTTTTTTTTCAATTTTTACCCACCGATGGGCCTTATAGTCCATTCGCTCACGGTAAAATATTGCAAAACCTCCGGATTTTAAAGAACCTTTGGATTTGAAACAAGAGCTTGGATTGACATGAAATTTGGTATAAGCATAGCTAACATGTCAAAGAAAAAGTTATATTGTGCCAAGGTTTTTTTGCTCTACGGTTGAGTCCACCCCTTCTCGGGGGTGAAAAAATATACCGTCAAAATACGTCCAGAACTGACTAATTCTAAGCAACTTTTGTTCAATAGAGATTTTTCATCATCAAGTCAATACATTTCGAGTTATTTGCAAGTGAATATCTTCATTTTTTCAACAAAAAATAACACGTTTTTAGACGGTTTTTCGCCAATAACTCAAAAAGTAAGTATTTTATCGAAAAAATATTCTTAGCAAAAATATAGCTTTTAAAAAAGAACAAATGGTGTATGTGTGCAGTCTGTAGACCCAGTAGAAGCAGAGCTGTAGCTAATGAAAAGTAGGTTCTTATTCGTTAAATTCCAAATCGAATATTTCAACGTGAAATAATAAAAAAAAATGAAGCACTTTTCATGGAAAACTCATCATACCTTGTTTAAATGTTTAAAAAAGGATTATTCTTGTTTTTTAAAAAAATTTCTAGCATAAAAAGCTGATAATTTTTACAAGATGGTAATTCTTTGTCACTCGACATTCAATATTGGTCAAAATAGTGTTTTTGAAATTATTTTCGGAATAATCTAAATAGGTTTAAGCATTAATTAACCTGTGTAGAAAAACCGAAAGTGCACTTATATGTTTGTGTTATTTGGACTTTCTTTAAGGAGCCTAGCAAGTGTTCGGCTTGCGCCCCTTGGACTTGGCGCCCGGGTGCCTCGCACCCCTTGCACCCCCGGGTTAAGACCGCCCTGGATCCCACAAGGATAGAAACTATTTTCATTTATTAATTTTTAATAAATGAAAAATTCTCTACCCAGGGTATGCAAATTTTGAAACCAATTTTTATCTTCCAAAAAAGCAAAAATCTGAAATATTCAGAAAAGCAAAACCTACATTTTTTACTCTTTAAATTTTTGGGTACCACTAATAATTTTTAAATTATTTTGAAAAAAATACATTTTTTTTTCAAAATCTCAAAAAATTTGTTTTACTTTAAATCCTAATGTTTTGAAATATAAGCACTGTGAACCGGTGAAACTTACAGATCATATAAATAATATACTTATAAGTTTTTTCAAGATTTTCATAAATTTTCAAGATTTTTTTACCAAAAAAAGGAAACAACATTATGTTAAGCTTTACTTGCTTATTAAAATTGCAAAATAATTTTTAAATTATTTTGAAAAAAATACATTTTTTTTTCAAAATCTCAAAAAATTTGTTTTACTTTAAATCCTAATGTTTTGAAATATAAGCACTGTGAACCGGTGAAACTTACAGATCATATAAATAATATACTTATAAGTTTTTTCAAGATTTTCATAAATTTTCAAGATTTTTTTACCAAAAAAAGGAAACAACATTATGTTAAGCTTTACTTGCTTAATTTTGATTAAAAAAAACAAGAATAAAACTTTTTTAACACTTGTGATGAAAGTTGTGATGATTTTTCACCGAAAAGTGCTTCATTTTTTGGTTATTTACGTTGAAATATTTGATTTGAAATTTGTCGAATAATAATCTACTTTTCATTAGCTCCAGTTCTGCTTATACTGGGTCTACATTCTACATACTTCATACATACACCATTTTTTAAATTTTTATACGCTATATTTTTTCTAAGAATATTTTTTCGATAAAATACTTAATTTTGTAGTTATTTGCGAAAAACCGTCTAAAATGTGTTTTTTTTTGTTGAAAAATGGACATATTCACTCGCAAATAACTCAAAAAGTATTGATTTAGTGATAAAACTCGATAGAACAATGGTTACTTACATAAAATTAATCATTTTATCCATTTCCGCACTTACTTTGAATGTATGTTTTTTCACCCCCGAAGGAGTGGCACTGATACCCAGGGCAAAATCACATATCGACACAATATCCCTTTTTTTGGCATACTAGCTATGGACTATTAATGAGAAGTTGTTGCGAAATGTAAAAAAAATGGTCTTTTTTACATTGTCGTAATAACATAAATATCTGTAAATTTGTTTTAAGTAAATGGTCGCTATAAAGGGTCCTACTTCTTATGGCCGCCTAGGGCCCCATGATGCCTTAAACCGTCACTGTACAGGACAATAGGAAAAACCTTTTACTTGAACATAACTGACATTTTATTTTCTTGACATTATATTTTAGAACTGTCTGTACTGTCAAATACATAAATTCACAACCATAGAGCAATATCAACTTTTAATGTTGTATATTCTAACAGTTATAACATGAAATTAAATAAAAATTAAATTTATTTTTAATTAGCTCCAACCTATTTTGTTCATCTATATGAATTTAGAAATTTTTTCCACTATTTTTCTTTAAGCTTTTTTTTATGAATTTCATGATTCTATATTATTATGTAGGTTCAATGTTTTGTGGTTGGATCTGTAAATAACGTTCCAAATAAAGTATATTTTTTATCGGATTAGCACGTAATTGGCTTGCATCTAAAAATAACTAATACTTCATTTTGGTTTGCAGACAATTTTGCTGGGAGACAGCGGAGTGGGCAAAACCTCGTTATTAGTTAAATTCGACACGGGAAAATTCCAGTCGGGGAATTTTTCTGCCACCGTTGGAATCGGATTTACGGTGAGTACGTTCCTCATCATAAAGAACATTCAAGGAAAATTAAAACGCAATATCCTATTTCAAATTTCATCTCTGCCGTATTAAAGAAGAAGCAGGGAAATTAAATGGATAAGGTTTTATTTTTATCCGATACGCAAGTTATATCAGGTTCTAATTAATTTTAAATATATACAAGAATTACTGGATATTAGTGACTGTCAATATCAACAAACAACTAGTCTATTAGGGTTGCAGTCAGAAAATTGGTCAGGATATCCAAAAAACACTTTTCAATTTTTGTCTAGCTTTCGGGATTGTTTGATCCCTTCATCAAGACCAGTGGCGTAGCGTGAGTGTCGGCCGCCCGGGGCGGAAGACAATTATGCCGCCCTCTTATTTAGGTATTTCAATTTATTGTATAACATTACATATATTAATTATAGAGAACTTTTCGGCGAGAACAGTCATCATTATTTTGCATTATACAGGTTAGATTTTAAATAAAAAAGTTTATCTAAGTTTTACAATCACGTTTATTAATACAAAAATTCTTTTATTTTAACCAATTAGATACATTGATATAACTTAGGTACCTATCACTTAAGATTAGGTACACCTTGACGATCGACAAAATTTAAAATCAATTTTTAATTAGAATTAAAAAAAAAATAGAATATAGAATATATGTAGAACGATACTATAATGTTATATTTTTATTTTTATTGAAAAGTAATATGAGTATTTGTTAGAATTAAAAACAAAACTTCCGTCTTCAATTAAAAATTTCTACGTCTACTTTTTTTAAAGCAAAGTCTTTTATTGCACCATAAATGTCTATCGCATCACACACCTCTTGCTCAATAGACAAAATAGCCAAATTGAGTACCTATTATTATTGTCGATCTTAAATATCTTTCATTTTCAATTTTGAAAAACTCTTCTCCTAGCTGGCATTGCTTATAGCAACTGTGAAAAATATTCGAAACATTATTAAAATATTGGGCAGAGTATCTTTCAGCTTGGATTTAACAATAAATTTAAATAATTCAAGTGAGTCTGCATTAATCAATTTCGTTGCCTGTAGCAGCAACGAAAGTCCGCAGTCGAAGTTTTTCCAGCTTGAAATCCTGCTCGTCAATTTCGTCAGATGCGTAGTCTAGATTACGTTCAGTGTTGTCTGGATCTAATAATATAGCAGGCGTTAGATAAACAAACTTATCCGTTAAATTCTGTTGCTGTTGAAAATGCTCACGAATTTCTACAATAACTCTATCTAACGAAGAAAACAGCTTTCGTCTCAACTCATTTTTCCGTCATCAAAAATATGCTTTCTTGTTATGCGCCTCCGAGAATTTATGGAAATTCCAAGTTCTTCACACATATTTTTGCATAACCTACAGCTCCATTTGCCCATTCCTCTCTTTTCTCTGACAATATTATCTGCAAAGCATTTACTTTCTGAGCGCACAATTTTGTGTCAAGTCCCCTTGTTTGTATTTTTGTACATCATTCACTTCATGTAGCACCGGTTGCCACAGGCCTAAAAAACAAATAAAGGAAAATGACTGCATCGAAACTAGTAAAGCACCTGCATCTGTCCTAGTGTTTAAGCTTTCACCTGCCTCTGTCAGTTTTTCCAAAGTGACGAGAATGTCTTTGTAATGATGCCATGTCACATTTACGGCATCGTCTCTTGCACTCCACCGCGTGTCTTGAATCCTTCTTTTGCCTGTAGCTGCTATCAGAACGTCCCAACGATGTGTCGATGAGAAAAAAAAAAGAATAGGCAACGTTCTAAAGTGCCGAAAAAAGTTGTGCTGATGGTTAGTCATAAACGGGGAATTCCCACAAGTCAGTATAGACTATAGACGTTGTTGCCAGTCGCTACAAAATATCATTCAAAGAAAAGGAATTCCCCGAATTGGTCACAAAATAAGTATGTAATGAAAAATTCCGTGCTCCTTTCAATCGGTCCGAATTTGTAGTTGCGCTAAAAATATAAAATGGTTCAAATATTTACAAAATATTTTTATTATTTATTGTTAAATTTTGCCGCCCCCTAAAAAGTGCCCGCCGGGGCGCGCCGCCCCTGCCGCCCCCACTACGCTACGCCACTGATCAAGACTATGTAATGTAACACAAAAATGTAAATGTTAACAAAATATTATATTGTATTAGTACACAACATGTTCAAATAACACAAGTATGAAACAACAGAAGATAATGGACACAATACATTCTAAAATTTCGGCGTTATCGAAATGCCTCCCACATTTTCAGGTAAATATTTTCATAAATGAAATGCCTCCCAGGTACAATCGAAACGCCTCCGTTTTGTTAATCATTTAGGCTGATATTTTGTCTATTTAATCTCATTATAATGACACAATGTTGGCAAATCATAATTTAAATAGGTACTATCTATTTTGATTTTTCTAAGTCTTAATGCAGTTGATGCATAATGACATATCTAAAAATTCGACATTTCCTTCACATCTTTGGGCTGAGACTCTTCATCCTTACAAAGAACCACAAACCCATGCGAAAGTTTTCATTCCAAGTATAATTATTCTTCTTTCTACTGCCCTCATCTCAACATTATTAATTTTATTGATATAATTTTACAATTTCAAATAAATATAGAAAAAAATTTAGAATTAAGAGAATGTAAAATAAGTAGATTAGAGTTTGTCAAAGTAGTATCATATAAATTTAGGAAAAATATTTTGTAATTTTATATTTCTATACAAATTTTGTAAAATAAGTCCACCCAAATAAGTTTTTTGTGATATTATCTTTAATAAATCTATAAAATACTTTTTTATTTATTTTTTCTCAAATTATTAATAACAAAAAATAATGGTTATTATATAATATAATGGTTATAGAACTAATTCTATATGTATAAGTTAATTGAAATTTATAAATACTACTTTATAAATATGAAAAATATAAAAGAATTATTATTGAAATAATATTTAAACTATAAAGACAAATTATTAGAAATAATATTAAACTATATTATAGTGTCAATAATGTTTAATACCTACATAAAGGTTGAACGGTTGAAATTAAATAACAAAATACCAATTTTTCCGAAAATTTACAAAGAGACGAAGATGTGGCAACGTCTCACCTTCACATAAAGATTAGAAGCATGTAATTTACTTAGAGCTTGGGAGGCAATTCGTATGTGACCATTTTAGCGACAGGTAAGAAACCCGTCTTCGGGAGGCATTTCATATGCGCCCTAAAATTTAGATCAATCACCAGGAGTGAGCATAATTATTTTCTTATGTTTTTATATTATGAGATCTTTGGAAAATGTATTTTAACTCTGATACATAGAGAACAGAAAGAAAAAGCAATCAAATTAAAATATAATTTCTTGTTAGTGTGTTTTTTTTTCTGAGGCCTATAAAGGATATTTTTAAAATTTAAATCTGTCTTATATATGTTGTATAACACTATGAAATAGTGTTGAATTATCGGGGAATTGCGGTATGTGGCTTATATTGAAACTATATTTATTTCTGTTAAGTTTGATATTTCGATGATTCTTTATTTTTCATCTTCATCAGGAACAACCTACAAAACTAATTAACAATTAGATACAACTATAATATTACAATAATATGAAATACAAATCGCTTTCACGAGCGCTAAGATGACACTGAGAGGTATATGTTTTCCACATGTATTAAAGGTCCAACAAGTCTATTATTGAACCAGCTGTTAAGTATTTTACTATTTTAAGTATCGTAAAATATGGCAGTAAATATCACTCAAACTGTTAATATCTGTTTTGTAATTAATTTAATTCTTAGTTTTATTTATGTGGTTCATTTCGAGAAATATTCGTTTCTTTTATTTTCTGTAGATAAAATTTTGATCTGATAAAATAAACGCGAGCCCGGTTATAATGGAATGGTGTGCTGCTGCACATGCATTTTTCTGTGTCTTGCAATCGCTTTGATGTTGCGTTATTCTTTGTTTTAGGCACTGCGATGTTTGGCTTGTATACTGACCATCACATTCGAGACCAGACATTTGATAAATTATATGACTCTGATTTTGAAGCTGTATCTGGTCTTTCAGCTTCTAGAATAAGCTGTAGTTGTAGCTTTTTTTATTTTGGGAATTTCGCTCAGCAGCTTGATTATAATTTATTAGCTTGATTATACATATATTATTAGTTAAGTCATTTACGTAGGGTAACTTCTTGTAAACAACGCGATTTGATGGTCTGTTTTGACATTGCCCGTCATAGAAATTTGAGTTGTAGATCAGTTATTTATGCCCGGTTGCACCAACAGATCTTAAGCTTAAGTCGAGAATTATGGTGCAACGTAAGTGATACTCAAGGAGGCCCTATCTATAAGTAGAGCTTAGCTAAGCTGGAGCTTAAGATCTGTTGGTGCAACCAGTCATTAATAATTTTACTAGGATAGCCGTTGTTCACAAATATGTTGTATAATGTTTTTAAATCCTTTTGTATGAACAAATCATTCTTAATGTGTAAAATTCTGTTCTTCATCGCAATAACAGTGTTATGTTTTTGGCTTTTCGAATGCTGAAAGAAATAATTTATATTTATATCTTCCGGAGCAATCTGATTGACTTCAATTTTTTCTAATATTTACTGTTCTTTCCGTGGCCCTTTGGCAGAGTGAGCAAAACCTCGTTATTAGTTAAATTCGACAAGGGAAAATTCCAGGCGGGGAATTTTTCTGCCACCGTTGGAATCGGATTTACGGTGAGTACGTTCCTCATCATAAAGAACATTAAAGGAAAATTGAAGGGTATAGAATCAAAACTCGCTTTCTCCATCCATGGCCGAAATTGAGTTGTTTATATTTTCTGAATCTGTTTGTTGAACCCTATACGAATCCAGAACTAGTTTGACTCAAAATGAGATTTATCCAATATAAATTCAATGTTAAAAGAAGGCTTTTGAATCAAACCGGTCGTTCTCCTATGACAATTCTGCGTGAAACCCGTCTTTTTCCAATTGACCAATAGGAGGCGTGTAAAGTGAGTGGAGGGAACTCACACATATTTAAGGCTATGGGTACATAATTCGCAAATATTTTACGGCTATCCCTACTTTTTCTGTCTTTACACGGCAAATTACGTGTAGTAAAATTCACACTGGTATGGAAACTGCAGAAGTAAACATTAGTTTGACAGCGACATTGTCATTAGAATGGTAGAGATGGCTATTTCGGTTTCGTTCAGTTTTTGAATGTTCTTGGATAACCTTTACTTGTATAAATGATAGGATTATTTTTTCACTAATTATGTATTCAGTGGTTACCATTATTTATATACTATACAAATAGTCGAAAAGGAAAAAAGTTGTAAAGTTATTTTAATAATGTCCTGTTACCATGGAAAGCTTAGATAAGGTTTGAACATGTGAAGAACTGCGTTGTATAAATGTAGTATTACTCAATTAATTTATAAAGAGTTTATTTATTCCTTTATTTGCGCAAATTAAAATATGGCAAGTTGTTACAAGAAATGTGTTACTGAAAGCGAATAAATAGACGGTTAGCTCAATTGAAGTAAGTACTTTTTACATAAATCAAATTAATTACTTTTGTATTTTTCAAATTAATTTTAAATTTATAGTGAAAATATGATCTATAAAATCTATCGGTAACCCAATAATTTTCGCATTAAATTTTATTCTCGTTTAAAGGAGTAAACTATATGTTGGATTGTTGGAAGTTTTTGCCGATTGTAAATATGTTTGTGGTCATATCAAATGATCACATCAAATGATTTAATACTACGATCACTACAAAGCGTAGCGCCAGCCGTGTCTGCATTACACCAATCGTGATGGAATTAGTTTTCCATGTGCTTGTGATTTGTGAATTCACATTTTTACCTTCCAAATTATTAGAATTTACATGAGTAAAAATGAGTGACTCAGATCCGAAGCGACAAAAGAGTTACGCGAGGATAAAAATGAACAATTGTTATTTGTTAATCTTCTTCATAATTATTAAATTTTATTTGATAAAAGAATGACCCCAAAAATTAAGAATCTTCTTCTTAGTTTGTAAATTTTTCTATGACACACATTCATAAATGCTGCCATATTGTAACAAAAAAATACCTACGCCGAAGACGTCCACCCACCAACTTCACTTAAACTGAAGCAAAATACTACTAAACAAGCACAACTTCAAAAGCGTAGTACATTCTTCTATGTAGGCTGGTAAATAGTATCAAATACTACGGAGAAAAGCAAATATGCTTTTTAAGTGTACATTTTTTTACTACATTTTATGCCACCATGGGCACTTTACTTTATAGCTAAACTCTTACCTATTTACGGTTATCGGAACAAACTCTTATAAAATAATACTTTTATTTGAACTTTAATGACTTGAAATACTTGGATTTTCCATAAATAATATATAAACAATAAATAACTTTTTATTAATTGTACGCCTTAAATCAATTATTATTTTTCAAATACACTATCAATACTATTTAATAAACAACTCTTTGATTGATTTTATTATCATCGTAAAAGCGTTAAAAAGCAGTAGCAGAATGAACTGCTATATCAAAATAGCGGGTCGGACACATCTCTACTTGTCACTGTCTTGATTCTTGTCATAACATTATATTCGAATGAGTGCGTTGTATGACAAAGACAGCGAATGTTCGATTTCCACGGACATGGTGTCCATTTTTTTCGAATCCTGAAAAAACTAATAAATATTTTTAAAAAATTTAAACATAAAATGAAAGACTAAATTAATATCAAGGGCCGAAAGTCCCTTAGAATATATAAGAAGTTTCTTTCGAATGAGATATTTGAAATTAAAAATCACACTACATTTTCTCCTAGTTTTTCACCCATGTAACTTATTAAAATACACATTATAGAAGTTCTCAGGGACTTTCGGCCCTCGCTAAAAACGTAATCTTTCATTCTGCGTTTAAATTTTTCAAAAATACTTATTATTTTTCTCAGGCTTCGAAAAAAATGAATCCCCATTTGAATAGCATTGCAGCCGAAAATACGTACCGATCCTCTTAAATAAATCTATTTGTCTGATGCAACATCAGTGTTTGTTTACTACTTTTATCCGCTATCAACTTTTAATACTAACTATTTGCATAGTTTTTTTCTTTTAAAATAAGTAGTATTATAATTAGTGTTCGGATTTAAAAGCATAAAGAAACGCAAAAAAGCGCTTAAAAAGCATAACAATTTTACGAAAAAAAGCATTTAATTATACAAAAAAAGCATGAAAATAAGCATATAAATTTTGACAAAGCGTTTTTTTTAAGAAAATATATATAATTATCTTTAGGCTTAGCTTAAGAACTAGTAAAGACCTATTATAAATTTAATAATAAAATAGAATAAACAAAAAAAAATAGATAACTGAAACATAAATGTTTTAACCTAATTTTTATCGACACGCTTTAGATGAAGGAAAATATATCATTTTTGTTTAAAGCATGAAATAACTAATTACTCATTTAAATGTTCCATCGTAAAGTTTCGGCACCTATCACTCAAAACATTTTTGTATATCTAAAAGCCTCTTTCAACGTCCACACTGGTTATCGTTGCATACTTATTACTTATACTTTGCCACTACTGCCGGATCCATATTATTTATATCTTCAACGTGTTCTCAATTTAAAACTGAAAATATTTTCTTCATCTTTTGAAATCCTTCGTTTTTTGTTAATACATCTTTGAATTTTGTTAATATTATCTGACCAATTTTTCCAGGGATACCTTCCATCTCTTTTTCAAAACTGTTTATTTTTTGGATCGACTCAACTAATGACATTTGCTGTTTCTCCAAATATTTTATTGTTTCACTCACAGAACATAAGTTGCTTTTGATAAAAGCAAGATTGTTTTGTAATTATGTTTCACCTAAAACATCCTGACAATATTTTATCGATTTGCTAAATTTTAAAATCTTTAAATTTTTAAAGTCTCTTTAAATTCCAATACGAAGCTTTTAAAATTTTCGAAATATTCGGCGTAGTATAAAGCTACATCTAACCATCTACCCCACCGAGTTAACACTGGTTCCGATGGTAATGGAGTGTTAGGGAATTTGTCTTTAAAAAGTTGCACCCTTAAAGGAGCTTTAATGAATTTTTTCCCATTTTTTATCAACTCATTAACAAGTGGAAATTGCAGCCGTATAGTCTCAGCAACGCGATTCAGGCCGTGTGCTAGACATGTACAATGAATTAGATTTGGATAAAACACTTTAATATTTTATGCTGTTTTGATCATATTATATGGTGCAGCGTCGAAAAGCATTAATACTATTTTGTTGGTGGGCACAGCCTCGGGAAGATAAAAATTTGTTAAAGCGTCATTTACGAATCTTGGAACTGTATTGTTATTTGTTGCTTCTAGTTCTTTTGAGCACACTAAATAACCCTTCGTCAAGATTTCTTCGTGAAGTACACCTATGATTAAATTAGCGACGTATCTTCCACAAATATACGTAGTCTCGTCCACAGCAAACCAGGTGTAATTGTTTCCCACTATTGTTTTTTTTTGTGGTTTTATTGTAAATGCAATTAATAACATATTTTTTCGCAGAGTACTTTCATATTATCGCAGAGTCAGAGTACTACTTTCGATAGTAGGTACTTTTCCAAAAGTGATTTAAAACTTTCAGTTTACAATTTATTTAATGGGAGATAAGAGTCCACAATTGCACTACATAGATCAAAATTAAATTTCTGCTGTTCGCAAATGCAAAAAATGATAATAGTATATAAAAAAAGCACCAAATAAGCACAAAAATTCACCCGTGTTGAGCTGGCCCCCCCCACTTGCAAAAATTAAAAAACAAATAGCCCTGATTTATGAGCAGGAATTTAATACCCTAGTGGGGGGGGGGCTGAGTCAGCCCCCCCACTACTTAAAAATAGGAATGTTGAATCGGTTTTTGCGGCAGAATTACGAGCTATTTATGAGCTCTTGAAATTATATACTTTCGATTTTTGAGCTCATCCCCTTCACCCCCAAACAACCCTTTAATTAATTTAACTTAAGAGAAAGATGCTGAGAAAACTTAAAATATATCGTATTGCGGATATAATTCATATAGCTTATATACTCTAAGAATAAACTATTAAATCAAGAGCATTTCGATTATTAAGCTACAACCCCTTCGCAAGAAAACCACCGTATCTTCCCGGCTTAAGAGAAAGTTGTACTTAAAATGCATTAAACTAATTATTTGGCGACTACATATCATTTAATAATTTATAACCTTCCAAATTACGCGCATTTAGATCAGTAAATTGCCATTTATTTTGTATAGTGCAGTCACTGAAGGTAAAAATCAACGATTACCTTCAATTTCGGTGAACCTTCATCGATTTTCACGAAAATTGGTCAGTAGTTAGAGGATACGTCAAGAAACAAAGGTGACATGGTACCACCTTGCGCCTTTACCCTGAGGGTGGATACCGCCCCTTCTCGGGGGTGAAAATTATTTTATAAAAAATAAATGCACAAATCAATAAAAGAACAAATTAAAAGCAAAATTTATTATATAAAGTTAATAAAATAAGTCAATACTTTTTAAGTTATTAAAGATCAAAGATTTTAATTATTTGTGAAAAAAATGCATGTTTTGAAGAGGTTTTTTGTAAATCACTGAAAAACTTTAAGTTTTTACAAAAAAGTTAATAGTAGTTTAATTCGTATAGCTTATATTCTAAGAATAAACTCTTAAATCACGCGTCTTTCGATTATAGAGCTACAACCCCTTCGCAAGAAAACGACATCATATTCCCGGCTTAAGAGAGAGTTGTTCTTAAAATAATTTAAATTAATTATTTGGCGACTACATATCGTTTAATAATTTATGAGCTTGCAAAATATACGCATCTCAATTATTGAATTGCCATTTTCTTTCTATAGTGCAGTCACTGAAGGTAAAAATCAACTATTACCTTCGACTTCGGTAAATCGCCATTTATTTTCACGAATTGACAATAACAACTTGGGGTTTTAGCCTGGGGTATATGTCACCCCTTCTCGGGAGTGAAAATTACTTTATTAAAAATAACCCCACAAATCGAGAGAGGGACAAATTGTAAGCAAAATTTGTTATATAATGTGATTAAAATAAACAAATACTTTTTGAGTTATTAAAGATCAAATATTTTAATTTTTGGAAAGAAAATGAATGCTTTAGAGCGATTTTTCATAAATAACTCAAAAACTGTAAGTTTTTACAAAAAAGTTTTCATCACTAAAATTGAAGCTAATAAAAAATATAATAAATTGCTTACTTGAAAAACACTTAAATGTTAATTTAAAGTAAGTTATTGGTAATTAAATGTATATTTTTTTCCGCGACTGTTCAAATCTAAGGGTTCAAGCTTAAATAACGGGAAAGAGATGCATTTTATAACACTTAGGTACTAAATACTTGTCAAAGTACTTAGAAATACCTATGAAAAATAAGATCCAGAAAAAGTTGATAGTATCAAAATCCGCTCACCAATTTTCGTGAAAACGAATGGAGATTTACCGAAATCGAAGGTCATAGTTGATTTTTACCTTCAGTGACTGCACTATAGAAAGAAAATGGCAATTCAACAATTGAGATGCGTATATTTTGCGAGCCATAAATTATTAAACAATATATAGTCGACAAATAATTAATTTAAATTATTTTAAGTACAACCCTCTCTTAAGCCGGGAATATGGGATGGTTTTCTTGCGAATGGGTTGAAGTTCAATAATCGAAAGGCGCGTGATTTTAGAGTTTTTTCTTAGAATATAAGCTATACGAATTAAACTACTATTAACTTTTTTGTAAAAACTTACAGTTTTTCAGTGATTAACAAAAAACCTCTTCAAAACATGCATTTTTTTCACAAATAATTAAAATCTTTGATCTTTAATAACTTAAAAAGTATTTACTTATTTTATTAACTTATATAATAAATTTTGCTTTTAATTTGTTCTTTTATTGATTTGTGCAGTTATTTTTTATAAAATAATTTTCACCCCCGAGAAGGGGCGGTATCCACCCTCAGGGTAAAGGCGCAAGGTGGTACCATGTCACCTTTGTTTCTTGACGTATCCTCTAACCACTGACCAATTTTCGTGAAAATCGATGAAGGTTCACCGAAATTGAAGGTAATCGTTTATTTTTACCTTCATTGACTGCACTATACAAAATAAATTGCAATTTACTGATCTAAATGCGCGTAATTTGGAAGCTTATAAATTATTAAATGATATGTAGTCGCCAAATAATTAGTTTAACGCATTTTAAATATAACTTTCTCTTAAGCCGGGAAGATAGGGTGGTTTTCTGGCGAAGGGGTTGTAGCTCAATAATCGAAATGCTCTTGATTTAATAGTTTATTCTTAGAGTATATAAGCTATAGGAATTATATTCGCAATACGATATATTTTAAGTTTTCTCAGCATCTTTCTCTTAAGTTAAATCAATTAAAGGGTTGTTTGGGGGTGAAGGGGATGAGCTCAAAAATCGAAACTATATAATTTCAAGAGCTCATAAATAGCTCGTAATTCTGCCGCAAAAACCGATTCAATATTCCTATTTTTAAGTAGTGGGGGGCTGACTCAGCCCCCCCCACTAGGGTATTAAATTCCTGCTCAGTGGAACGAGCTCAAAATTTTTAGTTTGCGGAATATGAGAGCTCATAAATAGCTCATAAATCAGGGCTATTTGTTTTTTAATTTTTGCAAGTGGGGGGGCCAGCTCAACACGGGTAAAAAATTCAAAAAAGGCAAAAAAAATAATAAAAAAGGGCTGTCAAAATGACTTATTTTTGCATATTTCGTTCATATTTAAAAAGAAAATAGTCCTGCTTGTATTATTTAACATAAGCATTATGCTTAGAAATCCGGACTCTAATTAAAATGATTATTTCATTCATAGGAGATTATGACCAATAGAAAGCTACAGAAATCTAAATTAAACTGATAATTTTTGATAATTTCCCGTCGTCAAGTGTATTACGTCGGATGCCCTTCGTTGCTACGAAAAAATACATGCAGTGACATTAATGACAATTAATGTTTTAAAAATTATAAAAGTGATGATTTTCAACCGTCAAATATTTATAACAACTGTGTGTTTAATTGTACTAATTTGTACTTACATAAATAAATTACAATACAATTTTGGTTTTGAACAGTTTTATTCATGAAATAATCGCAACAAATTGCACTCGATCTCTAATTTTAGAGATCTTGTGCAATTACTACTGATAATTTTCTTCTCTTTGTAATGGATGTTCAAGTGACTCCTGTAGGATCTGGTAAAAAGGCAAGGAAAAGAACACTGATGCAAAATAAATGGGCGATCTAATGAGAAACAAACCTGTAAGTTGAGAAAATTACTGATAAACGGCATGATCTTCCAAGAACTATACCGTCATTGGAACCGATAAGATCTGTTGTACCACTATGAGTAGTAATTGCACAAGAGCTCTAAAGTTATTGAATTTTTTCCGAGTGACACTTTGACAGTTTTAATTTCACGAGCCGAAGGCGAGTGAAATTATGTCAAAGTGTCACGAGGGCAAAAATTCTATATAAATTTTAGAGATCGAGTGCAATTTGTTGCGATTATTTCATGAATAAAACTGTTCAAAACCAAAATTTTATTGTTATTTATTTATGTAAGTACAAATTAGTACAATTAAACACACAGTTGTTATAAACATTTTACGGTTGAAAGTCATCACTTTTATAATTTTTAAAATATTAATTGTCATTAATGTCACTGAATGTATTTTTTCATGGCAACGAAGGGCATCTGACGTAATATACTTGACGACGGGAAATTATCAAAAATTATCAGCTTAATTTAGATTTCTGTAGCTTTCTATTGGTCAGAATCTCCTATGAATGAAATAATCAAGCTAATTACTTTTATTCTATTAAAATCGGCAAAAAACAAAAGTTGTAAGTAAAATTCCTTCTCTGAAAAAGGAAATTGTTTCAAAACTTGCTTTCTCCTAACGAGTTTGTTTCAAAGGTTGCTTTCTCCAAAAGTTTGCTTCAAAACTCGCTTTCCCAAACAAAAATGACAATAATTATTTAATTATTGACGAAAGTTGGATTTCACTCATTATGTAATATCAATTTCTATGGATAAATTCTACAATATGAAACTATCCATGTGATAACTGCAACGGCTTGTTTTTTACAAGTTTTTAGCGATTTGTGATAAACGAAAATTTTGGAGAAAGCGAGTTTTGATTCTATACCCCTCAATTAAAACGCAATATCCTATTTCAAATTTCATCTCCTCCATGCTGAATTAGAGAAGAAGCAGGGAAATTCGTGGATAAGGTTTTATTTTTATCCGATACGCAAATTGTATCAGGCACTAATTAAATTTAAATATAGCGATATTGAAAATCTGTACAAAATAACATCTTTCAAATACCAGTGGCTAATAAAGGAATGCTTAGATCAACAATTTCAGATTTTTCACTTAAGCCGTTTATATTGGTTATAGTATGAAAAAATGTACATATTTATATTTTAATCAAAATTTGTAATAAAATTATCGAATAAATTCATTTTCTTCGAGAATGGGCCATTTTAAAAATTAAGGCCAAAACAGGTCGATTTTTATTTTTAAATTACAATTTTTTTACTTATACATCATACTAGTGACGTCATGCGTCTGGGCATGATGACGTAATCGATGTTTTTTAGGCCCGTATTCATAGTCGGTACTCAAGTCTGAGTCGATGCTTAAGGTCGACCTTGAACAAATTCTTATACAAATTTGTATACAAATTTTTTCAAGGTCGACCTTAAGCATCGACTCAGACTTGAGTACCGACTATGAATACGGGGCTTAATGTGAATAGGGGTCGTGTGCTAGCTCATTTGAAAGATTATTTAATTCTCCATTCAGTAATGTAGACCAGCAGTTCTCAACCTTCTTTACTCAGCGACGCACTAACGTACTCCTTACAGATTCGCGACACCCTTTTATTATGTACAAATTTTTGCTAGTGGTAGGTAAGTACAGATGAATATATTAAGCATATTATTTTTTATTTCGTAAGAGCATAACAAGAAGAATATGCATGATTGGTATATTATAACAAGTAAAAAAATATAAATAAAAATATCGTATTCGTAAATCCCGCGACACACCTGATAGGTTCTTCCGGCACACCAGTGTGTCGCGACACGGTGGTTGAGAACCGCTGATGTAGACAATATAATTATTTAAACAAAGTGTCCAAAATTTTTTTTTTTCTAATTAAATTAATTTGCATAAAAAGAATAATGTATGTAATTTATGTAATTCGAAACACATTTTGCTGCTATCAGAAATCAGAAAAAATGTTTATTTGACAAATAAACATTGTTTTTCGATTAAATTCAATGTTCAAGCTATTACCCAGCTGCCTCTTGGCAGTTTGACCAGTTAATTTAAGCGAAAAACAATGTTCGTTTGTCAAATAAACTTTTTTTCTGTTTTCTATATACTAAGGATTTCCACAGTTTTCACTGTATTCCTTCACTCAACCGTTCTCTCCAGCTCTTTCTGTCTTGCGTCCCCTTTCTGTAGATTTCTTCTCTCCATTGCTTCGTCCACTTCATCTCTGAAGGATCTTCGGGGTCTGCCTCTCTTCCTTTTTCCTATCGGGCTCCACTCTGTTATTCGGTTTATCCACCGATTTTGATCTGCTATTCTGACATGTCTGTACCAGGTTAATCTCTTCTGTTCGATGTAGTCTATTATGTCTGAGTTCACTCCCATTCTTCTCTTAATCTCTATGCTATTTATTCTATCTCTCCTCGTTACTCTGCAACTTCTTCTTAGGAATTCCATCTCTGTTGCTCTTATTTTGTTTTTGATTTTCTTATTTATTGTCCAGTTTTCACACCCATAAGTGAGGATACTTGCCATGGTATCATATATTCTTCTTTTTGTTTTTATGCCAATATTCTTATCTCACAGTATCGGGTTCAATTTTCGTATGCAGTCTCTTGTCTGTCCTAGTCTATTTTGATAGAGTTTGATATTATAAAACCTAAATACTTCTACTTATCGGTTCCTCTGATTTGTTTACCTTCGTCTATTTCCAGTTTGTTTTATTTCTGTATTCTCCTTTGTTAGGTATTCAGTTTTCCTTAGGTTTATTTCCATCCCATTCTTTGTATATTCCTCTTCCAGTTTCCTCATCGTAAAACTGAGGTCATCTTCGTCTTGTGCGATCACTATTTGGTCGTCAGCAAAACTTTAGTTCAGAGAAATAAGGAAAAAAAATATCGTGTTGGTGACACATCCCCCTCCAGGCTAAAACCAAATTTTTCGAGTAATATGGTCATCTATAATAATAACCTATATGTTTCCTGCAACCGATTTTGATGATATACATAGTTATAAACAAATGAAGATCAAAAAACGGTAAATTTTCGCTTTTTTCGTCTCTTACTAAAAAATTGGGCATTTTAAACAAATTTGAGAGTAATAAACTCATAAACCGTATAAAAAACTTCAATATGGCGTTCGCTGAATATGTCTATCCTTATTGGTTACTTAGAAAATTGCCAAATAAATAATAAATTTTGAGTTTCTATAAATATTCATAACTTATGTAAAAATTAACTTAGAACCTTCTGATTACATGGAATGCTGAGACTTATGGTGCTTAAATTACACCCTAAATTCCAAAGCAATTGGTCAAATAGTTTAAAAGTTATTTAATTTGTTTATCCAAAATTATTTTTTTTTGCAACACTGTAAGTCAGAAAATGATGAAGTTAGAGTAATATTTTGGATAGTTTATGAAAGAAGAAAATTTACGGTATTAATTTAATTTAAAAAAAATGACAAAAAATAATTATAGATATTGCAAAATAATTTTGAAAAAACATGTGAATTAATAAAATGGGGGGGCTAACTTTGTCCCTAAATGTCCTAGAACAGTTGTTTTTCTTTCTAAATGTGTATAAAAATTCAGTCTTTCTAAATATGAAAAAATAATTTTTCTACGGGTAACGGTTAAAAAGTTATTCTAATTGTTTATAAGTAAACAAAAAATGGACATGTTTTTGCAAAATAATTTTACACTGTTTAAAATTATTTTTTGTCATTTATTTTTAATTAAGGTAATAGTATAAATGTTCTTCTTTCATAAACTGTCCGAAGTATTATTGTAACCTCATAATTTTCTGACTTATAGTGTTGCAAAAAAAATGAATTTGGGAAAAATAAATTAAATAACTTTTAAACTATTGGACCAATTGCTTTGAAATTTAAAATATAATTTAAGTACAAGAAGTTTCGGCATTCCGCGTAATAAGAAGATTCTAAGTTAATTTTTACCTAAGTTACGAATATTTATAAAAACTCAATATTTATGATTTATTTTGCAATTTTCTAAGCAACCAATAAGGTTGGACATATTCAGCGAATGCCATATTGAAGTTTTTTAAACGATTTATGAGTTTCTTACTCTCAAATTTGTTTACAGTGCTTAACTTTTTGGTAATAGACGAAAAAAGCGATAATTTACCGTTTTTCGATCTTCATTTGTTTATAACTATGTATATCATCAAAATCGGCTGCAGGAAACATATAGGTTAATAATACAGATGTCCATACTACTCAAAAAATTTGGTTTCGGCCTGGAGGGGGATGTGTCACGAGAAAAACCTTATTTCTCTGGACTACTTAGGGTATGTAGATATTCGTTCCTTACTGGTATATCCATTCATTCGCACTTTATTTTCCATGGTTTCAGGAGCTTTTCCCGGAATATTTTGAACAGGATAGGAGATGTGGAGCAGCCTTATAGTAGTCCTTTTCTCGTCTTAAATGGACTGCATATTCGATTGCCCATTTTGATAGCTACTGTGTTATTCTTTAAGAGTGCTTTTACTGCTGTTATTAATCTACGTGGGACTTCGATGTTTTCCATTGCTTCCCATAGCTGGTTCTGGGTATCGAGTCATACGCCTTCTTAAAATCTACAAAAGCCAGATGAACGGATCTATTTTTGGGCATTATTTTTTCTATTAGTTGTTCGACCGTGTAAATGTGATCAAAGCATACTTTCCCCGCTGTGAATCCTGCCAGGGCCTCGATTTTTGACCCTTCGCTTCGGTTTCGAACGTATTCGCTACGTATACTAAACAGATACGAAGCGAATACGTTCGATAACGAAGCGAAGGGTCAAAAATCGAGGCTCTGGTCCCTTTTGTTATCTCTTCTCCGATTTTATCCTGTACATACAGGGTGTTTCATTAATAATTGTACATATAGTAACTGGAGAAACCTTAGCACAAAATACGAACATTTAACCTAAAACACTTAAATAAAATATGGTTCCTTACTGAGTTACAGGGTGTTTTATCTAAAAATTTAAAAACTATTTTTGATCAGCATTTTAAAACTATTCGACGCATCCTTTTCATACTTGGCAGGAAGTACTAAACTACTAAATTATGTTAAACAAACGTTTGTGGCTATTACCAGAGGCGTACGACGGGGGAAAGTGAATGGTTGGCCCTTTCCAAATTCTATGCCACTGGCGAAATTGCTATTTTAGTTCAATTTTTGGATTCTCCAATACTTTCTATGAAAATAATATACTTTTCATTCGTAACGATAAAGTCATTAGTTTTCGAGATCTTTGAAGTTAAAAATGAAATGACACGGTTATTTTTATTAATGTATTGTGTCGCTTCATTTTTATTTTCAAATATCTCGAAAACATATCATTTTATCGTTACAAATGAAGAGTATATTATTTACATAAAAAGTATTGCAAAATCAAAAAATTACACTAAAATAACAATTTTGTCAGTGGCGTAGAATTTGGGAAGGGTCAACCATCCACTATCCCTGTCGTACGCCTCTGGTAGTAGTTAGAAACGTTTATTTATCTTAATTTAGTAGGGTGTACAGTACCTACTCTTTATGCCAAGTATGATAAGGATACGCCAAATGGTTTTAATTGTACTGGGTACAAATAATTTTTAAATTTTAATCATATGAATCATATCATAATTTAATCAAAATAACTGTGCCGTTTCAAATTTAACTTCAAATATCTCGAAAAATAATGACTTTATTGTTACCAATGAAGAGTATATTATTTACGTAGAAAGTATTGGTGAATCTAAAAATGGAACTTAAATAGTTATTCCTCCAGTGGCGTAGAATTTGAGAAGGGTCAACTCTTCACACCATCCCCTGTCCTACGCCTCTGGTAGTAGCTAGAAACGTTTGTTTATCATAATTTAGTAGGGTGTCTAGTAGTCGCACTTTCTGCCAAGTATGAAAAGGATACGTTGAATAGTTTTAAAATGCTGAGCAAACTTACTTAATCAGTAGACCCATTTGTCCAGCTGGTTCCTAAAAAACTGATACGACTATTAGTTAGATTTGATCATTTTGAGCAGTGTATTTGATTGGTCTGACATTATATTATATTTATTATGACAGACAAATACTAAAATAAACAAACAAACAAGAAACAACTGATTACATAACATGTTAATTCAAAAATTGTAAGAATTATGAAGGTCTAAATTTTGATATTATTTTGAATTCTTGCATTTTATAAAGAGTATACCTACCTATAAATGATGGTTTTTACATAAAATAGGGCTGTTGTTATTATTTTTTGAGGTAAAATCTGACAAATTTTAAGATTTGATAGTGACAGTGACAGTAGGTAAATAATAAGTATGTATCCTTCAAAATACACTGCTCAATTCTCTACAAAATACGCTTTAAGAGTCGTATCAGTTTTTTTAGGAACCAGCTGTACCTTTCGGTGTTGGGCAAAACATACTGAGCAAAAATAGTTTTTAATATTTTAGATAAAACACCCTGCAACTCAGGAAGGAACCACATTTTATTTAAGTGTTTTAGGTTAAATCTTCCTATTTTGTGCTAAGGTTTCTCCAGTTTCTATATAGACAATTATTAATGAAACACTCTGTGTATTTCTAATTTTTCCTTTATGGTGTTTCCATACAGTCTGTCTATAGATGATATTATGCTGATTCCTCGATAGTTTTTGCAATTTTTTCTATTTCCTTTCTGCTATCTGACTCCGCAGTATTCAAATGGTAAGGTCTTTTTGACCTTACCATGATCAAATATTCGTTTTATATATAATGTAATTTTCGTGTGAAAGTCCTTTGTGCTCGTTCTTGATGTTTAACTTTTCTGGATACAAAAATAACCAGCAGCAAATTGAACAATTTTTTAAACAGACAGACAAGGTTTTTTCCAACCAATAAAAAACTACATAAGAAACAGAAGTATTTCATATCATAAATGAAACCCATCTCTCTTCATAGTGGTATTTTGACCTTTTTGACCATAGCTCCGAAGATGGCTTTATAAGCCGAAAGCGCTCAGCTAAGAATTATTAATTTTACACACTTCAAAAGTACACTTCTCCCCCTTTTACCTGTTGTCATAAGTGTGTACAAAACTTTTTCAGTCTTTACATTTATTTCCTTTCTTATATGCTGATTTCTTAATATATGCTTGAGTCCATTCTGCCGGTAAATCTTCTCTATTCCTCTCTCAAACATTTTGTGTATCATGCGGAATAGCTTTTCCGATCCGTTTATTATCAATTCATTTGGTATTCCGCCGGGGCTTTCTGCTTTTTTGTTCTTTAGAGTTTTGATCGTTCTTTTTACCTCAGCTAGTCATAATTCGATTTCGTCATGTGTATATATTTCTATTCCGTCTCTTTCTGATTCTTTGAATTGGGGGCGATTTTCGGTTAGCAATTTTTTATAGTATTCTTGCCACTCGTTCTCTTTGATTTGACCTATCTGGTTCGACCGATTTTTCTCTTTTCTGACAGCAGTAAAATGAATTGTGAAATAGAAAAATTACACACATTCTTCTTTTTATGCGAATTAATTTAATTCAATTTTTTTTAACACCCTGCGTAAATAGTTTTGTTAATGTTTATATTACTAAATATACCTATATATTTATTACCTTTCAAATGAGCTAGCACATGACTCTTATTCTCATTAAAAAAAATCTTTAGTTATGTCATCACGCCCAGATGGACGACGTCACTGGCATGATATACAGTATGTCTGCGTAACTTGGAACCATATGGAAAACTTTTTTTCCGCAAATCGCCAGGAAATTTTGACATTCCTGTCAAAATTTCTTGAAGAAAAAGTCAGGACTTCCTTACTGTAAGGAAATGTCATTTCCTTACTGTAAGGAAATGATATTTCCGTACAGTTGTTAGTGTTCTACATAAATGATAGAAAACACATTGCTATTAAAACCTTGTAAATTACCTTAATCATTAAATTTTCTTTATCTGGAGCTTCCTGGATAAATTTTTCAATTTCTTCCTTCGTTAAAATCTTAGATTTCTTTGCCCTATAACCTTGAGCTTGCCGTTTCAATAAAGAACGAAGTTTTGAGTATGTAGATATATCTACATTGTGTTTAAGTGCAAGGGTTGACTTCAGCATTGAATAATTGGCCCATAATGTTGAAGATTTCATCTTTAAACAAAGGTCTAGGAAGTATGCCATTACAACATTTTCTGAGAAAGAATTCGTATTTTTACTCATGCGATAATCCATAAAACGTCTGTATGCATTTTCGTACTTTTCTCTTGATTTCTTTGGCAATAATTCTAATGAAGCAGTATTCACTGCCTCAACCAGCTCTGGAGGAGTCCCAGGAATGGAAATTTCATCATCACTTATCATTTTACTTTCGAGAACACCAGCAATTAAATTTATAAGCGTCAAGTTTGACAATTCAACCTCAATACGTTTCCATAGTAACCCAAGTAATTTTATTAGGAATTTCAAAGCACCATTTATTTGGGAATAAAATTATCGCGTTTTTTTTAAATCAATCAATATCTGTCGAATTTTAAACGATTTGCGGAAAAATAGTATGTTTACCTCGTAGGAAAAGCCACATTCCTGGACTCTGTGTTGCTAAGTCTCGGCTTGCGCCTCGACTTAGCAATCTTCACAGTCGTCCAGGAATGTTAAGCTTTTCCTACCCGGTAAACAATGTACTATTATTATCAATTTTAGGAAAAAAAGTTATTCTTCATAAACTGCTCTGCATAGTCTAAAACCTAAGATTCGATCATCAGATATTAAATTTTATCAACAGTATACGAGGTATGTCAAAAAATATGAATTTCGCTGAAGAGTAAAATACGTTTATATTTCACAATATCGAAAATTGTTATTAACAAAAGTTGTTTGGAATTAAAAATTTTGTTATAATTTGTAATTATATTCCTCTAAATGAAAACAAAAATTAAAAATTTTCCTCTAATTACGGATACCCAACATCATTTTGATTTATGATAACTCCGTTATTATTAATTTTACGAAAAAAAATTATTCTTTATAAAAATCTCTGAATGGTCTAAAAACTAAGATGCAATCATAAGATATTAGATTTTATCAATTTTCTTCGAGGTGTGTCAGAAATATGAATTTCGCTCAAGAATAAACTATCTTTATAGTTCACAATATTTCCAAAGCCAATCCAAAGCCAATAAGAAAGGAAAAAAATAGTTCACAATATTTCAATAAGAAGGATGTAATTGCACATTCAAACATAGTGTTTAATTTCGGACAACTTTTTATAATCACAATTGTCAATATTGTGAAAAATAAAGGTAAATACTCTTCTGCCAAATTCATATTTTTTACATACCTCTTATAAAATTGATAAAATTTGATATCTTAAATATACTTAAATCTTAGTTGTTAGACCATGCAAAACTTTTTATAAAGAATAACTTTTTTTCGTAAAATTACATACAAAAATACTTGAATATCCGACTGGTCTATTATTTGACACATAATGACAATGTTTCGAAGTCTATTAAGTACGACAAGCCCAAGGGAGTGTTATTGAAAAATAACGCCCTAGGGCCTATTAAATTTAAATAACGAGTTAAATACTGTCAAGTTGACAAATAAAACTCTAAGTAAAACTATGGTTACCACAATAATTACGTTACGACTATTTCTGGGAAATGTACTTAGAGTACATTTTTCAATGTTTATTTGTAAAATAATAGTACATTGTTTACCGGGTAGGAAAAGCTTAACATTCCTGGACGACTGTGAAGATTGCTAAGTCGTATTCTAATTGAAAAGTAAGATTGTTTTGCCTTCGCATTGCAACTGAATTAAAAATAAAATTTTTATTTTATTTCTTTGTTTTTAATTGCTAATCAAGCGGGCGCGACAATATTTTCAACCGTTGCATGTAGGTAGATGTAATCGGAAAACATTTAAAGTTTAAAAAAAATTGTTTAAAACTTTTTTTCACCCATTTTTGACTCTGACAACATGCAAACTTGTTAATAGGGAATCTTTTCAAGCTAGAAGGCGAAAAAAAAATTTAATCAGAATATTTTTCCGCACATATAATTACGCATATATTACATACATGCAACGGTTGAAAATAGTGTCGCGCCCGCTTGATTAGCAATAATTAAAAAACAAAGGGGATTTCGATATTGTATTGCGAAAAACTCTTCGGGATTTCATCAATCGATGTTTAAATAATATACCTATCTTGGCAACAATGAAATTTTCAGTTTTTCACATAGTTTATGAGGGTTAAAAATGGCCGATTTCGCAATTTTTAAATTTTTAATCGCTTATATGTCAAAAACTATCAACCTGGCGCGGATACAAGGGGGGGTCAATGGAGTCAATTGCCCCCTTCTTGAGACCTCGCCTGGTGTCTACTGACACTGTTTTTAACCTTTAACTACCCGCGCATCAAGTTATAACATAACTACACGCGTGGCGTACTTTGTACGCCACAAGAAAATACACTTCAAAACAGCGGATTTGTTTTTTTTTTGAAAAAATACACTTAGTTGTTTGTTATAAACCTTATTCGGCATCAGTGAATACTTGGAGTTCCTTTTCAGTAAGCCAATTGGGATTTATAACTGGAATCATGGAATAACTGGATTCCATGATAAATAAAATTACTAATAAAAATTTTTTTTAAATGTGATTTTTTACAGGAGAAAAAGTATTGTTTACAAAGGAAAATATATTTTTTGCCATAATGACTAAAAAACAATTAAAATCTGTACTTATATTACGACTTAGAGTAATATAATCCTGGGGTATATTATCTACCACCGGAAACAACAAATAATAAAATGTAAATTACGATCTTTCCAGAACGCCGATTATAACGAAACTAAAACCAAATTGTAAAGCACATTCCAGTGATAGGTTAGAAAAATAAGCAAAGTCAAAAATTAAATTTTTAAATATATTTCCAGTAGAATTCTTATATCTGGCGTACAAAGTACGCCAGCGCGTGTAGTTAAAGGTTAAGAAAGAGATTACGATTGAACATAAATAGTGAATTTTTTGTCCTGTTAATAACTGAATAACTGAAACATAAATATGACAGGATTCCTTGAAATCGAAAATTATTAAGTCTTTGGAACATAATAAATGAAAAAGTCCCACAATAAATCTGTTTATTGCCATCTATTCAATTCAATGCCAAAAACCAAATAAAAATAGTAATTGCTGTTGCTATGTTATGGTAATTTGATCATTTAATAAAACTTCCGAATAAGAGTCGCTGTTAGAAGGATGTCCAAATTATTATGTAACAGAGACCTAAAATTGGCATTAAAGATCCAACTACTTCGCTGCTACGTGTTCTCGGTCTTACTGTATGGTGTCGAGTCTTGGACTGTGAATAAAATCGATCTAAATGGTCTTGAGGCTCTCGAAATGTGATGCAATAGAAGAATTTTAAGAGTTTATTGGATGGAGAAGATTTGAAACTCCACAATACTAGCATGTCTCAGCAAGACTACTGCGATTATAAAAAGCATCAAGAAGAGATAGCTAAATTATTTCTGACGTTTAATGAGAGCTCCCTAATATAGGTTGCTACAAAATATTATTCAAGTGAAAATAGCAGGCAAACGCAGTCCAGGACGAAGGAGCATGGTTGATTTAGGGTGGCAATAAATAAAATTAAGATACCTATGATGGTAACCAACGTTCTGAAAGGACATGGTACATGAAGAATAAGAAAATGACAGTCCGTCGCGAAAAAGGGTCCTGCGTACGCCAGTCACAAGAAAATTTGTATTTCATTGCCCCCACCTTGCAAGGTTGCTGGATCCGCCGTTGCTATCAACTTTAGAGAAAAGTCACTAAAGACCTTTTCTGTTTGAAATCATGAAAGAAAAACCTAAAAAACTTTTATCGATGTAAAAAATAATTTTAGGAAAAAAACAAAAAAAGAACGTTTCAAAAATTTTTGACCCACTTTTGGACCTGGCAACATGCAAATTTGTTAAAAGGGGTCCTTTTTGAGTAAGATTTTGCAAAAAATCTGAATCAGAATATTTTTCCTAGCGGATGTGCAGTGGCTTTCTAGACTATATTAAATTGCTTTAAAATAAATATTGTTTAACTTCGTATGTTCATTTTTTTTTAAATTCGCACGAAATAATAAGAAATATCAGATGATTCCATATAAGTTTGGTTGTGTGTATACGCTCTGAGCTTCGCTGGTGTCGCTCCTAGCGGATTACTAATTCAACTTTCACCGGTAATTTTTAAATTTATTATTTAATTGTTATCACTTAATATTTAAAACGGAAAAAAATTAATTAAATTGTAATCGAATTTTTTAAAATTTTGCTAATCATTTTGACGTTCTATTGATAAAATATGAATTTCTTACTTCGGACACTTTCACAATTATCGTGTAGATGGCTCTAAGATTAATATATTAATTTATAATTACATATTACGGAACATTAAAAAAACTTAAATTCAGTATTTAAAACGTAAGCATATTTAAGGTAAAAATATATACCACAGCTTTGACCAACTAATATTTTTTATAATTAATGTTTTTAATTTTAATTTTAAATTAATCACTTTGACATTTATGTCAAATTTCCGGTAAACGTTTACAAACTTGCCACTACTGGCGCTCGCGAATTTGTAAATATCCCCTCTACGTACGAGCTCACAGCGTATACATCTGAATTGCCAATATGATTAAGTCAGATTAAATTAAATTATTAGAAGATTTTTTTTACTAAGCAACATAAACAAGAAAATTTGTTTAATTTATTAATATTTTGTATTTCGATAACAGCTTCCGAAGTTCAAGTCGAAACGTCAATAAATTTCATTTTAAAGTTTAATTGTGGCTCATTTCCTAATAAAATAGTAAATTACATAATATGCTACAAAGAAACAGCTTCAGAACAATATCCAATTTTTCAGCAGAATAACGCAAAGCCACACGCTGTGAGAGTCACAAATGTCATCATAAATAGTTTCAGTATTTTCGCACAGTATCTAGTTTTTCACAAAATTATTTTGTAAACGATAGATGTGGAAATTGGATGCATTTCACTGCGCAGTCATGTCTTTGTCCACCTCGTAGGTGGACAAAGAACGCAAAGAACGCTTCGCAAATACGGTAGGATATGAAATTTTTTGCAATTTGCAACATGACAAAAAATGTTTGGCACGATTTTTGTTGTAGTTGTGATATGTTGAGCTTTTAACGCAATATATTCCTTTATTTCACGGTTTTTGCTCAGAATTCTAAATAACCGCATGGATTGACGTGAAATTTGGTAAATATATAGGGTGAGGCAGATAACTGGCCTATTAGAAATATTTAGAGAACTAAAGGCAACATAATCATGAACATTGGAATGAAGGGGTTTTGAAGAGTGATCTATTTAATGAAAATATTTTCATCAATTTTCCCCTTCCGGTTATACTGGAAGTTGCTTAAAACTTCGTTTTTTTAAATGGAACACCCAGTATATTTTTACATTTTTTGATTCTACTCGATGTCTTCTTTCTTAAAATATGCGGTTTTGTAATGTTATACAGGGTAGTTTAAAAGCTAATTACGTTTTTTTATTCATTTCGTAGCAACTTTCACACCCTGTAGAATTGTAGTAGTTGGATATCAAAAACTCTATTTATGTTAAAATGATTTTTAATATAGTTTACTATTATTAAAAATTTTTAGTATAGCTAAATGTTAAATTTTAGTATACAGGGTTGGTCGAAACTCGGAATGAGGATTTTCTGAATTTTCTTAAATGGAACACCCTGTATTTTAGTATTGCAATGAAAAGACATTTTATGGTACTTTTTTATTTCTTAGGTTATACCTAAATGCTTTAGTTTGTGCTTAATTGTTAATTGCGCCAAGAATGTTAACTACTTAGGTATTTTGATAGCTCAACCATTATTGGCAATTTTAAAGATCAGTCTAGATTAATAGGTATTTATTTCCGAAAAATTATTTGTGATTGAATATTTTCACGGCCAACCTAGTAAAATTTCACGTATTTTTTGTTGAAAATAATGTTTGCTTTTAATCACCAATAACTCACAAATTAAAGCAGTTAGGTATAGGGAATGCTTAAGAAATAAAAAAGTAGCATAAAACATCATTTCATTACAACAATAAAATATAGGGTGTTCCATTTAAGAAAACTCAGAAAATACTCTTTCCGAGTTTCGACCAACCCTGTATAGTACAATTCAACATTTGGCTATACTAATAATTTTTAACAATAGTAGACTATATTAAAAATCATTTTAACATAAATAGAGTTTTTGATGTCAAACTTCTACAATTCTACAGGGTGTGCATATTGCTAGGAAATTAAGAAAAAAAAACGCAATTACCTTTTAAACTACCCTGTAAAACATTACAAAACCTCATATTTTAAGAAAGAAGACATCCAGGAGAATCCAAAAATGTAAAAATATACAGGATGTTCCATTTAAAAAAACGAAGTTATAAGCCACTTCCGGTATAACCGGAAGTAGAAAATCGATGAAAATATTTTCATTAAAGAGATCACTCTTCAAAACCCCTTCATTCCAATTTTCATGATTCTGTTTCCTTTAGTTCTCGAGATATTTCTAATAGGACTTTTATGTGCCTCACCCTGTATAATATAGTCCAGGGCGGATCTGTTTTGAGATGGACGTTGAGACGTGACTCATATTTTTTTGTAGAAATTAGTTGGAATTAACTCATATAATAATAATTAAGTTATCCTCCAACTCAAAAACGTCCGTAACATTGTTTAAATAATCAAAATGTCAAAAAATTAAGGAAAAATCGATTTTTTTCTTCGGTTTTTGATTATAACGTTAAAAGTATTCACTTCCGAGAAAAGTTGTACCGACATAAAAGCTGTGTTATTAAATTTCCTACAATATAGGATTAGTTAAAAATTTTAAAAATTTTCACCCTTGTTGCAAAATAGCAATAATTTCGAAAAAAACATAAAAGAAACAATCGAATCCATCAATTATATAAAAGAAACAAGTATTCGAATTTTACGTTTTTCAAACATTCATGCTACACTTACGGCCTTCATATTTGACCCAGAAAAACGTTATGATATAATAATATAACACTGTAAATTTCATTAAGATCAGTTCAATAGATTTTGCAAAATAAATTTTGCAATCCAGCTTTCGCAAAAAAAATTCATTTTTTCAAAATGTCGCAGGGCTGAAAATAGAGCAGATAGCAAGTTGATTTTTTTTTACATATAGAAGAGTACTGTATTTTTCATTTGCAATTTTCAAAATTAAAAGCTGTTAACAAGTTTTTTTAAATAAACATTAATTTTTGGTGCTATGCGCAGGACAGCGGTGTACGATTCACACAAGTTGATTTCCACCAAAACTTCTTCCAATCTTTTTCTAATATATTATTTCATTGCTCTATATTTTGTTGCATTTTAATATTTTGTGAAATACTGTTTAAACAATTGCATATTTTTAAAATTAATAAACTTTTATTCTCTAGTTAAAATATATGAACAAAGAAAGTTTTTGCTAAAATAAAGTATTATTTCAAAGGACAGAGTATGTGTGTTTATTTTGCAATAAACAAATTTATTTATTTATATCGAAATGTACTAAGAATTAAAATTTATCAATCATTATCAAAGGTCATTGGAATGCTCAATCAGAGCAAACGTATCCGCTGTCCTGCGCGTAGCACCAAAAATTTAGGTTTATTTAAAAAAATTCCTGACGTCATGGTAGTTAACCGATTTTAATTGGGCAAATTGCAAATGAGAGGTACAGTATTCTTCTATATACATAGAAAATTCAACTTACTGTCTGCTTTATTTTCAAACCTGCAACATTTAGAAAAATAGTTTTTTTTGCGAAATCTGGATTGCAAAATTTATTTTGCAAAATTCGATTAAACCGATCTTAATTAAATTTACAGTATTGTTTTATTATATCATTAAGTTTTTCTGGGTGAAATATAAAGGTCCAAAGTGTAGCACAACTGGTTGAAAAAAGTAAAATGCGAATACATGTTTTTTTATGTTTTTTTTTCTCAATTATTGCTATTTTGCAACAAAGGTGACAATTTTTAAAATCTTTAACTAGTCCTTTATTGTAGGAAACTTAATTATGCAACTTTTATGTTAGTGAAATTTTTCTCGGAAATGAATACTTTTAAAGTTATAATCAAAAATCGAAGAAAAAAGACGAATTTTTCCTTCATTTTTTGACATTTTGATTATTTAAAAAATGATCCGGACCTTTTTGAGTGGGAGGATAACTCAAATATTATTATATGAATTATTTTCAAGCAATTTCTGCAAAAAATATGAGTCACCTCTCAACATCCAAATGTACTAATATTTTTACAGATGCGCCCTGGTCTAATAGAAAATATGTCAAACAGCCAATGCTATATAGTGCCGATGTGTTCTTTTACCCTGAGGGTGAATGCCACCCCGTCTCGAAGATAAATATTTTTAAACTCAACAGATCCCCAGAAATCGATAGAAAAGTTCATTTTAAGCAAAAAATATTTCTTACAATTCTTTCAAGTACTTAACATTCTTTATTCTACTTTTCATCTCCTATGAGTGATCGCATTTTTCGTTTACAATTCGTTCTAAGATATCTAAATTTCTTTACTCGGTTCACTAGTTTATTCTTGATAACTAATAACTATTAGTTTTTGCGTTTAGTGCCATACAATACCATTTTTTCTACTCTTATATTTTAATCTATCAATAATTATGATTTCAATAGTTGTATCATAATGGACTTTCATTACGATACAGATTTTTAATCAATAGAATCGCGAGATGACGTTCTGTCTCGAAGGGAGAGAACACACACACAAAAAAACAAAAATCATGATTGTCAGTAGTAACAAGTTTAAAGACGTATTATTACGGTTTTTTATGCAACCTTCACAAATCATTTATAATTGCATTCGATTTGTAACGATTAGTAACTCATAACTAACTTATTTTGTCAAATACTTATAGTTTCGATTGTAATCCCATACTTTAGCATTTATAAGATCTATGTTATGTCATACAAGTGACTAATCAAATACTTCATTTATATATATTAAACCGAAATACTGAATCAATCACTGGTTCCGTGCTTCAATGTTTCGTTTTGGAGCCATGGGCTCGAATGACATTAGGGGAAGACGGATGACATTTGGTCCTTGATTGTTCTGGGACGAGGTCGGATTGTAAGGGGTGGAATTTTGCTAATCATTTTTCATCAGCGAAAAGATACAGCCCGAGTTTATGAAAACTCATCGTCTTGAAGAGCTTGTGCCGGTGACGGATTTGGGGCTGTATATTTTGTTGTGCTGATGGAAATTTTGTTTGGTTACGGGACCTAACCGCGACTTGTGAGGAAAGGTCTTCCCACCCTTGGCGGCTGTTGAGGAAAGGTTCTGTAACAACTTCTCTTGTGGCCACCTAACAACAGAGGCCAACTTCTTGAGGACACAGTTATCCTAGCACCTAGTAACAGCAGCTAGTAACCAGCTAGTAGCTAGCACCTAGTAGTAACCAGTCACCACAACCAGAATACACCCCTACTAGACCGTAAGTAAGAAGAGGAAGTCACTAAAACATATAACCTCTATTTTCATAATACTGTATAATATATCCTATTCTATTCTATTCTCCTAGAATAATAATGTATATATCCTATTCTGTTTTTATATCTACTATTTTATGTATACAGGGTGTTTCATTAATAACTGTCCATATAGTAACTGGAGAAACCTTAGCACAAAATACGAAGATTTAACCTAAAACACTTAAATAAAATGTGGTTCCTTACTGAGTTACAGGGTGTTTTATCTAAAAATTTAAAAACTATTTTTGCTCAGCATTTTAAAACTATTCGACGTATCCCTTTCATACTTGGCAGAAAGTGCGTTTACTATACACCCTAATAAATTATGATAAGCAAACGTTTCTAGCTACTACCAGAGGCGTACGACAGGGGATAGTGAATGGTTGACCCTTCTCAAATTCTACGCCACTGTATAAAGTCATTAGTTTTCGAGATATTTGAAGTTAACTATGAAACAACACAGTTATTTTGATTAATTTATGATATGATTCATATGATTAAAATTTACAAATTATTTGTACCCAGTACTTTAAAACTATTTAGCCTATCCTTATCATACTTGGCAGAAAGTGTAGGTACTGTACACCCTACTAAATTAAGATAAGTAAACCTTTCTAGCTACTAGCAGAGGCGTACGACAGGAGATAGTGTCTAGTTGACTCTTCCCAAATTCTACGCCACTGACAGAATTGCTATTTTAGTGTAATTTTTTTATTTTTCAATACTTTTTATGTAAATAATATACTCTTCATTCGTAACGACAAAATGATTAGTTTGCGAGATATTTGAAATTAAAAATGAAGCTACACAATACATTAATCAAAATAACCGTGTCGTTTCATTTTTAACTTCAAAGATCTCGAAAACTAATGACTTTGTCGTTACGAATGCAGAGTACATTATTTTCATAGAAAGTATTGGAGAATCTAAAAATTGAATTAAAATAGCAATTACGCCATTGGCGTAGAATTTGGAAAGGGTCAACCATTCACTTTCCCCCGTCGCACGCCTCTGGTAATAGACAGAAACGTTTATTTAACATAATTTAGTAGTTTGTACAGTACCTATACTTCCTGTCAAGTATGAAAAGGTTACGGCCAATAGTTTTAAAATTCTGAGCAAAAATAATTTTTAAATTTTTAGATAAAACACCCTGTAACTCTGTAAGGAACCACATTTTATTTAAGTGTTTTAGGTTAAATCTTCGCATTTTGTTCTACGGTTTCTCCAGTTACTATATGGACAATTATTAATGAAACACCTTGTATAACGTAGGAGCTATCAACGGAATGAACCAGACGTCTCTCCTATACGTTGAAAGCCAGAGTATAGCTATACGAGGGAGGGTATTAATTATTAACATAGTGAATACAGGGTATATTTAGTGTAAAGATTCATTCCAAAGGTAGACACGAAGTAGGTATTTCAGGGTATACATTGAAAACAACATTAATATAGTATGTTTACTGTGTATAACTGATTCTTGCTTAACGTAGGTACATTTTACTTATCCGGGTGTATCTTATATTCATATTTTTGTCAAGGTAACAACGGTGTGTTATATGTGATAAGTTAGGACATTTAAGTCTTAACAGTATTTTATATTTAATAGTCTTAATAGTTCAATAGGTAGTAAATACATTTTCCTTATATTTTGTTGCAATTTCCCGTATTTTGTTTTATTTTATGTTTTAGTTTAAATAAATGTTTGTGCCTATTGGGACCGTGCAAGTTCGGCAAAGCGACACCTATTTCTACGCTCTGCAACTTTATTCGCACTTTTAATTATATTGGCCAATTATATTAGTCCTGGTTACTGGATAATTGTCAAGGCCATAGCCCAAAAAAATAATAAGAAGAAAAAATAAGATTCAGGTTATGTTAATAAAACGTAAACAATTGTATGTAGTAAATAAAATTAGTTATTAAAATGCAATACTACAAGCAAAATACAATTAATTAAATTTACCTTTATATAATAATTGCATATCATATCAATATTATGGAGCAACATATAATTTTTCTTCTTCAATGACAATAGATATGAAATGTACGTCAATTTGACAATTTTAATTGCCAATATGAATTATTTAAGAAAGTTGCAATATTTCTCCGCTATTCGCGCACGATCGTTTCACGTATCCCTTCTAAGTACTTGCACACCGCGAATAGATTGTTTTAATGCTCAGAATCATCCAGGATCCGTCTTTTGCTAACACACAATAAACCTCTGAGATAAAGAGAGATTTAACTGCATTTTGTATATTATATTATTAAACATATTAATTAAACAGATAATAGCATCTCATTTATTTATTAATAACTCCAGTATCATCTCTCGATTTACTCTGTAACAAACAGTCTACGTTAAAGAAAAAGTTTTAGAAAAACTACCTACAGAGATACAATTATTTGGGATGTGAGCCAAATGAACAATGGGACCGCAGCCTTGAAATAAAACGACGCACGCATTGAGATGGCCAGAAGCGCTTTCAGTAGAATGAAATCAGTGTTATGAACTGTACAACTGGGAATAGAAATTAGAACAAGGGTTTTCTTCTTGTTGTTGTAGTGCCTATCCGTTTCGGATGTTGACCACCATCATGACAATCTGTACTTTACACACTGCTGCTCTAAAGAGATTTGTGGTTGTTGTGTTGAACCACTTACGCAGATTTTTCAGCCAGGAAATCCTTCGCCTTCCTGATCCTCGTTTTCCGCCTACTTTTCTCTGTAATATTAGTTGCAGCAGTCCATATCTTTCGCTGTTTCTCATGATGTGACCGAGGTATTCGATTTTGGCTGTTTTTATATTGGTTAACAGATCTTCTTCTTTTTGCATTCTCAGCAAAAGATCCTGATTAGTAAAGTGGTCGGTATAAGATATCTTCAGGATCCGACGAAAAAGCCACATTTCAAAAGCTTCAATTTTCTTGCAGGTGGAGTCTGTAGAAGTCCACCACCCAACTCCGTACAACCGTATAGGAAAGATATAATATCGTAGTAACCTGATTTTTATGGGTATTGATAAATCATGACAATTGAATAACTTAGCCATTTTTTGAAATGCAGATCTTGCTGTCTCTATGCTACATTTGATTTCTATGGAATGGTCCCAATTTTCATTGACGTTAGTACAACTATGAGTTGTAGTAGAATGACGAACAAAGTGAGTTATGGGTAACTGAATGTATATTTTTTTCGACGAGTACTCAAATCTAAGTATTCAAGCTTAAGTAACGGGAAAACGATGCGATTTATAAAATATACCTTCTAAGCACTTGTCAAAGTACTTTGAAATACCTATCAAATGAGCTCCAGAACAAGTTAATAGCATCAAAATTAATCAAGTTATGATGAAAATAGGAGAACCCATTCGAATATTTTAGGAAAAAGTGAAAAATTAAACATATGCCATTTCCACAAAAATTAAAATTTATAGTAATCTTTATAAGAATGTCTTTATATTAGCATAAGTATTTATGTCAATAATTTTAACCGGTTTAGAATGCATATTTTTGAAAAAAAAGATGTAATTTAAAAAAATTTCAAATAGAACGAACTGCACAAAATAGTGGCCTTAAAATCAACCAGAACAAAACAAAATACATGCAGGTAAGTAAAAACGCAGAAATAAGGCAGTCACAAAATATAACAATAGGAGAATACAACATTGAGGGGGTAAAAAACTTTACATACTTGGGATCCCTAGTCACGTCTGATAATAACGTAGCGTAGGAAGTGAAGAGGCGAATATTTATTGCCAATAAAAGTTACCATGGCTTAATTCGGCAACTAAGATCAGATAACGTCGCAAGAAAAACAAAATATCAAATATACAAAAACTTAATAAGACCGGTACTTACATACGGCTCAGAAACCTGGACACTCACTAAAAGAGAGCAAACATTGCTAGCCACCTTTAAAAGAAAAATCTTGCGACACATATATTTATAAGGGCACAAAAGAAAACGGAATTTGGCGAAGAAGGTACAACTTTGAACTATACAAAATATACCAGGATCCGGATATCATAACATTCATTAAAATAGGACTGCTGTGTTGGATGGGACATGTAGAAAGAATGGAAGAAGGCGAAATACCAAACAAAATATTCAAACAGATGCCAGTACGAAAAAGAACAAGAGGAAGACGGAAGCTGAGATATTTAGAACAAATAGAAAATGATACAATAAATAATAACCTTAAAAATAAAAAACTGGAGAAAAAAAGCACGAAACAGATCAGAATGGGGAAGAATCCTGGAACAGGCCAAGACCCAGAAAGGGTTGTCGAGCCAGTGATGATGATGATGAATTTAAAAAAATCAGAATTTTTAGAATTATCATAATTCTCATATTCTTTTGATAATAACTTCAAAAATACTCACTATACGTAAAAATGATATATAACCAAATTTTAGCTTCTTCTGTATCAAATATTTCACCGTTTTTACTATTAATGTTGGGTAAAAAATAACCGAGATAGAAACGTTTACAGTTTAAATTTTGGTGCCAGAACCATGTAACCAGGGTGATTGAACCATTTATTAAAAAAAAAGTAAGGGGTTTAAAATATTAAATTCAACGCGGTTTAATAGCCCTTGGAATTAGCTTTCAAATGGATTTTAGGTGAACCTTATATTATAAAAATTAACGGAGTCATTAAAAAAAACAATAACATTTTTTGGAAAAATTTTTAAAAGATAAAATTTGAAAAATTTTTGGTGCATAAATTTTATTGCTATTGACTCGTTTAGGTACTAATTTAATAGATATTTCTAAGTACTTTGACAAATGTTTAATATGTTTATGTTATAAAATGCATCATTTTCCCGTTATTTACGCTTGACTACTTAGCCTTGGGGAATCGCCGAAAAAAACAAACATTTAATTACCTATAACTTACTTTAAGTTAACATTAAAAGATTTTTCTAGTAAGGAGTTTATTTCGTTTTTTATTAGCTTCACTTTTGGTAATAACAACTTTTTTTAAACTTATAGTTTTTGAGTTATTTGTGAAAAATCGCTTAAAACATGCATTTTTCTCATGAAAAATTAAAATCTTTGATCTTTAATAACTCAAAAATTTTTGATTTATTTAAATAACTTTATATAATAATTTTGCTTAGAATTTGTACCTCTATCGAACTATGGGGTTATTCTTAATAAAATAATTTTAAGAAGGGGTGGCATTCACCCCCAGGGTAAAAGCTCAAGTTGGAATCATGTCACCTTTGTTCCTTGAGATATCCTCTAACCACTCACCAATTTTCATGCAAATCGATGGAGGTTGAACGAAATCGGAGGTAATAGTTCATATCCACCTTCAGTAACTGCACTATTAATTGCCATCATGATGCTTGTTTGTGGCTATAGCTTGTTTGTGGATACATACTCGCCACTTCGCGGCTCATGTATCCGTCATTCTCGCATCATAATCACCATCATTAAATGCTCGTTGTATAATATACTATTATATTGATAGGCTATATTTCTTAATTATACTCCCCTATCATCATAAAAGATATGTACATACTTACATACCAGCGGTGTTCCTTTCGAAACGAGTTAATATAAATCGAAAATTAACGGACCCAATCCAAAATTAAATTTAACTCATTCAGCACTTATATTTTTTGAGGAGTTTTGATCTCAACTGGTCCAAATGTTTGTTCCACTAGGGTTTGTCAATGTTTACAGCGGCCCACTCCGAGCCAGATTTCGGTATACGGGTTTTGGTTCTGACCGAGTATTTAATTTGCCACGTCTCATCCGTATAAATCTGATTGAATAAACATTTTGGACCAACCTGGCTCGTGAAATGAACTCCCTTTAATTGAAATATATATTACTAAACCTCTGACAGTCATTTTGTGCTTTATTTATGTATAGTCCAGGGCGGATCTGTTTTGAGATGGACGTTAAGAGGTGACTCATATTTCTTTTGCAGAAATTGCTTGGAATTAACTCATATAATAATAATTGAGTTATCCTACCACTCAAAAATGTCCGTAAAATTGTTTAAATATTCAAATTGTCAAAAAATGAAGGAAGAATTCGATTTTTTTCTTCGTTTTTTGATAATGACTTTAAAAGTATTCCCTTCACAGAAAAGTTGTACTAACATAAAAGTTTCGTAATTAAATTTCCTACAATATAGGATTGGTTAATACTTTTAAAAGTTGTCACCCTTATTGTAAACTAGCAATAATTGCGAAAAAACATAAAAAACAAGTATTTGCATTTTACGGCTTTCAACCATTTGTGCTACACTTAGGACCTTTATATTTTACCCAAAAAAACTTTATGACATAGTTAAACAATACTGTAAAGATTAAGATTGGTTCAATAGATTTTGCAAAATAAATTTTGAAATCCAGGTTGCGCAAAAAAAATCATTTTTTCAAAATGTTGCAGCACTGAAAATAAAGCAGATAGCAAGTTGAATTTTTTTTTGGATATAGAAGAATACGTCGTCAGGAACTTTTTAAAATAAACATTAATTTTTGGTGCTACGCGCAGGACAGCGGTGTTCGATTCACATAATGAGTTGATTTCCACCAAAATTTCTTTAAATCTTTATATTATATATTATTTTCTAACTCTATATTTTGTCGTATTTTAATATTTTAATTTCACAAAAATCAAACTAATTTTATTATTGTTTGTGAAATATTGTTTAAACAATTGCATATGTTTAAAAATAATAAACTTTTATTCTCTAAGTTAAAATATATGAACAAAGAAAGTAAGAAAGTTTTTGCTAAAAAAGTGTAATTTCAAAGGACAAAGTATGTGTCTTTATTTTGCAATAAACAAATTAATTAAAATTTATCAATAATTATCAAAGGTCATTGGAATGCCCAATCAGAGCAAACGTATCCGCTGTGCTGCACGTAGTACCAAAAATTAATGTTTATTTAAAAAAATTACTGACGCTGTAGTAGTTAACCGATTTTAATTTTAAAAATTGTTAATGAAAGGCACAGTATTATTCTATATATAAAAAAATTCAACTTGCTGTCTGCTGTATTTTCAGTCCTGCAACATCTTGAAAAATGAAAGCTGGATTGCAAAATTTGTTAAACCAATCTTAATGAAATTTACAGTGTTGTTTTATTATATTATAAAGTGTTTCTGGATGAAATATGAAGGTCCTAAGTGTACCATAACAGGTTGAAAAGAATAAAATGCGAATACTTATTTTTTATGGTGTTTTCGCAAATATTGCTATTTTGCAACAAGGGTGACAATTTTTAAAAATTTTAACTAATTCTATATTTTAGGTAATTTAATAACAAATCTTTTATGTCAGTGCAATTTTTCTCGAAAATGAATACTTTTATAGTTATAATCAAAAAACCAAGAAAAAATCGATTTGTTCCTTAATTTTTTGATATTTTGATTATTTAAACAATGTTCCGGACCTTTTTGAGTGGGAGGATAACTTAAATATTATTATATGAGTTATTCCCAAACATTTCCTGCAAAAAATATGAGTCACTTCTCAACATCCAAATGTACCAATATTTTTACA
This sequence comes from Diabrotica virgifera virgifera, assembly GCF_917563875.1. NCBI lineage: Eukaryota > Metazoa > Arthropoda > Insecta > Coleoptera > Chrysomelidae > Diabrotica > Diabrotica virgifera. Next base: position 197,276,068 of record NC_065444.1, read on the forward strand.
GATGCGCCCTGATCTAGTATTGTAATATGTGATGGTAATGCCAAGAATGGTGGAGTGGCTGATTGGATGCATTTGTTATGCAAAAAGTTGTATTATGTTGTGTTTTTCTGATCTTTAAAGTCGCGGCATATTATCATGCACGTAAGGTTTCCAACACGTAGCGTAATCTCTAGTAGCGTGTCTGATACGATACGTTCCAGACAGTGTGAATTGTTCATATTTAAAACCATTAAAATCAATATTTTTCGGAAACTAAACGCTACGTGCTGGAGACCCTACGTGTATGATAATATGTCGCGGCCTTTACTGTTATGTATAGTGTACATATTCTAAAGGTGCCGGTGGGGGATGGCGTCTATGAGCACCCAAGTAGCAATTTGTCGACGCGACAACGTTGTCTACCGCGTGGCAACGTTTTGTTACAACGTTGTTATTGCCTAGAAGACGACCCAATTCTGCACTAATTTGGTGGACGATTTTTGAGTTGTCCTGACGTTGCCTAGGCAACCTTAAGCGTTGCATAAGACAACTGAAACGACCATAAAAAGTGCCTGCGTGCAATGGTTGCTCAAAGAGTCGGACTGGTTATGTTTTTTTACCTATATAAAAAGTAAACTATTTTGACATCATATCAGGTATTTAAATTTATATAAATACATAAATAAGGACTTAAACAAAATTACCTGATGTGAAATTTATAAACGCATCTCAGATTACCGTCAAATATGGATATTCCACCTTTAAAAATCACACGCGCTCATTTTTTATCACCTTTTTAACTAAAAATATATAAATTTAAAAAATCTAATTTTAATATAAAAGCCAGAATTTATGCTAAAGATGTTTTGTATAAATTTAATGTATTGATGGTGCTTTTAAAGGTATTAGAAAATGCCTGCATTTTTTATATTTTGTGTTTTTATTTTCTTTACATCCCAAAAAAAAACCAAAATGGTGCATTAAACAACATTACCAATATTACTTAAAATATACCTTATTACCAACCATAGACGGATGAGACAACCGAGAAGTCCAATCGCCGACCAAACACGGCCTGGACCGACTATCCCAACCACTTTAGAACGCACCCTCTAATTGGGTGACAGAGGTCATGTGACCAGTGCAATGAAGTGCATCGAGTGCATATTTTCCTTAACAGCGTTGCCACATTTAGTAGATATTTACTGTTTTGGTATATTTTTGATATTATTTAAAAAATTCTAGTAGGCAATGTTTTTTATTAGATGTTTGGTATATTTCAATATTTTGTTATCACTAAAATAAAATTTGCTTTTTAATAGTATTCACCCTATTTCTAAATTAATTTTCAGACATTTTGTTACAATTTCCCAATGTCATTACCGAAAATAAGATTCAGGACGTAGATGATGATAATAGATGGACAGAGAAATGAAACTGGTAAATACCAGATCTAAATAACGAAATCTTCATATAATTGGTTTGCAGAATTTTCAAAATGATTGTAACGCTCGGTTTCATAATCAGTTTTTTAAATTTTAAGTAAGTTGGTACCTACCTTTATCACAATTCATATATGGGTAAATGTCAACTTTAAAGTGAAATGTTTACTTTAAGTTGATTATGAAACCGGGCGATTTTGACAGGTAACCGTTAACACAGATTTTACTGTATTTACAGGGCCTAAAAAGAATCTACTGATTTCTATTGATTTTTTGAAAGCAAAACTACTATCCGCTGCAAGATAATTCGGATGGAATTCAGACAAAATATGTACAAAAAGTACATATTTTGTCGGAGTTTCAGCCAAATTATCTTGCAACGGATATAGTACTGAAAGAGTATATAAGAACTGGCCTGGCAACCCTGTCTAGCAAAGCTGATACAAAGATTTAAGCTTATCAAATCTACTGATAAAACAATGGACAATGGAGAAACCAGCTAATAACAAACAAATAAACAGGTTGTTAAATAAATCGAAAAGTTCCAGCAAAATAAAATATAAAATAATAAGAAAAAAGTAAGGTTATAAAGTAAATTCTTTTTTTGCTCCTGAAGTTGCCGTAAACGTGAAACACATCTATAGAACTATACGTAAAGGCCCTGGGGTCGTGAGAGACAACTACCTAGTCGGCCAGAAAACCCATGGGCGTAAATTAGTTTAGCATTATAACGTTTTTAAGTAGTTGCGATTGTTGAAAAAACTTAACTGTGATATGTAGTTGTCACAATAGTAATAACTTAGTTGCCCATATAACTAAAGATATTACTTAACGTTGTAACATCGTAATGTCAGTCGGGTTAGGGGTCGTTGGCCGAAACAACTGAAAGTCCACTGTGGCAACGTTATATACAGTGCATTTGTTTGTACTGACAACCAATGCGTCGAAAAATTGCTACTTGGGCAATATTATAGTCGGTGTATGAAAGAGAAACTATTCGAAATATTGAAATAACAAATTTTGTATTACAGTCGAACCCGCTTATTGGACTAGCCTTCGTGCCAAGCAAAAATATTCTTATAACTGGGTTATTCTAATAACCGATCATTAGTGGCTAGTAGAAACGTTTCGAGACCTCAAATTTCTATTCCTTAAACCGGGATATTTCTATAACACGTTTTCTAATAAGCGGGTCCCACTGTATTTGCTATTTCATTATTTAGAATAATTTCTGTCTCATGCACCGACTATAATATTACTCATAGACACCATCCCCCACCGGCACCTTTAGAATCTGTGCATTGTATCTCTGTATATCGGGCTGTTATTCCGTATTCAAGGATTTTTCAATAAGAAACTCAGCAGTTACTATTAAAACTTATTTTATTTCCTGGACTATATACAAACAATTTATTTTATTTACAATATATACAGGGTGAGGCAGATAAACGGCCAATTAGAAATATCTCGAGAACTAAAGCCAACGAAATCAACGAAATTGGAATGAAGGGGTTTTAAAGAGTGATCTGTTTAATGAAAATATTTTCATGTATTTGCTACTAACGGTTACACCGAAGGTTGCTAATAACTTCGTTTTTTTAAATGGAACACCCTGTATATTCTTACATTTTGTCTTTTTTCTTAAAATATGAGGTATTGTAATTTTATACGAGGTAATTTAAAAGATAATTACGTTTTTTTATTAATTTCGTAGCATTCACACCTTGTAGAAGTCTAGTAGTTTGGCATCAAAACTCTATTTATGTACAAATGATTGTTAATATAGTCTACTATTGTTAAACATTATTAGTGTAGCTAAATTTTTAATTTTACACCCTGTATATTAGTATTGTAATGAAATGATATTTTATGGTACTTTTTTTATTTCTTAAGCATTCTCTATACCTCCCTAACTGCTTTAATTTGTGAGTTATTGGTGACTCAAGCCAAACATTAATTGCAACAAAAGATACGTAAAATTTTATTAGGTTGGCCGTGAAAATATTCAAACACAAATAATTTTTCGAAAAAAAAAATACAAATTAATCTCGACTGATCCTTAAAATTAGAAATAATGGTTGAGATATCAAAATACCTACGTAGTTAACATTGTGGATGCGATTAAGAATTAAGCACAAATTAAAGCAGTTAGGATTAGGGAATGCTTAAGAAATAAAAAAGTACCATAAAATTTCATTACAATAGTAAAATACAGTGTGGTCCATTTATGAAAACTCAGAAAATACTCATTCTGAGTTTCGAACAACCCTGTATACTAGAATTAAACATTTAGCTATACTAATAATTTCTAACAATAGTAGACTATTATATTGGAAATCATTTGAACATAAATAGAGTTTTTGATGTCCAACTGCTACAATTCTACAGGGTGTTAACGTTGCTATGAAATTAATAAAAAAACGGTAATTATTATCTTTTAAACTACTCCGTATAACATTACAACTCTCATATTTGAAGAAAGAGGACATCGAGAAGAATCCAAAAATGTAAAAATATATTTATAGGATGTCTAACTGGTAATTGCTGGATTATTGCTTAGTATATTTTTGTCTTTGTTTTTTTTTGCTCAGGTTTTTGTCTTTACGTAGTCAGTGATATTTACAATACACCCCGTTCCCTGCTTTAATTATTTCGCTTATTTCTGGACCCTTTCCCTTTTTGCCGTTCATAAACACCCCCAAGTATTTAAAGTAATCGACTGCCTGGAATTTATTTGTAGCAATTTTTATTTATGTTATTCTATTTACATTATCTCTTATACTTACTAAGTATTTTGTTTTATTCTGGTTTATTATTGGCTCTTTGCTGTTTTTGCTTCTATTATCAACGTTAGAAGTATTTCTTCAAGCTTTTGTTTGTCACGCGATACCAATTCTAGTCGTCCGCCTATCATTTGTGTTGAACTTTGAATAGTTTACTTTTTCAGCTGTATGTCTCAGATTACTTTTAGTGTAATACTAAATAGTGCCTTTGACAGACTATATCCTTGTCTTATGCCACGTTCTATATTGATGCCGTTTGTATTTCCTTCGGTTGTGTATACTCTTTCGTGTATAGGCTTTTGAAATGTAGTTTTATCGTCGAATCCTGAAGATATCTTATATCGATCAAGTTATGAATCAGGGTGTTTTGTTCAGAATTCAGAAAGAAAAGAGCTTTTAACCACAATAAAACCAGCCAAAATCGAATACCACGGTCACTTCATGATGAACCGTGAGATATATGGACTGCTGCAACTAATCTTGCAAAAAAAAAAAAGAAGTAAAACAAGGACCAGGAAGGCGAAGAACTTTTTAGTTGAAAAAACTACGTACGTGGTTCAACACAACTACCACAAATCTTTTCAGGGCAGCAGTGTGCAAAGAAAAGATTGCCATGATGGTCGCCAACATCCGACACGGATAGGCGCTACAGGAAGAACAAGTGTGTACTCTTGCTGATAATTCCGACAGTCCTACAGTGTTATTTTATTTTCATTTTTTTTAATAATTGAAGACATAAGTGGATAAAGGTCATACGTCACCAAAATAATGTTTTTGAGTAATGAGCATTTTCGTGCCTTTTGTTCCAAGTTAATTCCAAGTAAGTTCCATTGCTATACTTTTTTAAACAGGTATCTGAAGGTACTTTTTTACACTTTAAATTTAATTTAAAAATAGTTACCTTAAGCCAAATTTAAATTTTTTGGACATATTATTACCTTTATCCAAATAATAAATAGTAGAACATTCTCCATATTTACACATTTCACGTGGATAAAGGTATTATGTCCAAAATTTCATTTGGAAGAACTTTCATACAATTACAATTACAATTCGAAAATCATAGTGTGACATTGCTTTAATACCTTTCTGATATTTTTATTTTGCTAGTATTTTGCTATTTATTTTGTTATTAGAAGAACAAAAACCTATAGTACGTTCTTTAACGGTAAAATATTGCAAAACCTCTAAATTTTAAAGAAGCGCTTAGATTGACATGAAATTTGGCATACACATAGCTAATACGTAAAAAAAGTGATATTGTGTCGATGTCTGCTTTTGCCTTGAGGGTGAGTTTCACCACTTCTCGGGGGTGAAAAAGTATATGTCCAAAATAAGTTCGGAATTCGATAAACTGACTAATTCTAAGTAACTTTTGTTCCATAAAGTTTTTTCATTAAGTCAATACTTTTATACTTTTCGAGTTATTTGCGAGTGAATTTGTTCATTTTTAAACAAAATAAACACTTTTTTAGACGGTTTTTTGCAAATAACTCAGAAAGTAATTATTTTGCCGAAAAACCTATTCTTAATAAAAATATAGTTTATAACAAAATGTAAAAAATGGTGCATATATTAAGTCTGCAGACCCAGTACAAGCAAAGTTGTAGCTAATGAAAAGTAGGTTCTTATTCGTCAAATTCCAAATCGAATATTTCATCGAGAAATAACCAAAAAGCGGAACACTTTTCGAGGAACACTCATTTTAACTTTTTTAAAGTGTTTAAAAAATGTTTATTTTTGTTTAAAAAAAAAACTTCTACTAACCTTAAAAGTAAGTGAGTTATGCTCAAAATATTGTTGGTACCTTTTATTTTTTGGTAAAAAGAATCGCAAAAAGCACCCCCTAATTAGCATATCAAATAAAATTATTCGTTACCGCTTCACAAGTCACTTTACTTATTTATTTTTTATACGATCTGTAAGTCTCAGCTGTTCAAAGTTCTTATTCTTGGAAAGGCTGTAGTTAAAATGGCTTGAACGAGTCACTAATCCCGAGTGTATGCAAACTTTGAACAGCAATAGCATAACCGATTTCTGTCTTACAGGAAAACAAAAAATCCAAAATATTCAGAAATGCAAAACGTATATTTTATTACTTCTTGAGATTTTTGGTATTACTAACAATTTTCAAGTTATTTTGAAAAGGAGCATTTTTTTCAAAATTAAAAATTTTAAAAATTTTATTTTAAAACCATTTTTTTTTCAAAAATAAGCACGTTGAATCTATGAAACTTCAGATCATATAGACACAACATAAATAAAGCAACATGTGAAGCGGTAACGATTAATTCTATTTAAATTGTTAATTAGGAGGTGATTTTCCCGATTTTTTTATGCCAAATCAAAACGGACCAACTGTATTTTGAGCGTAAGTGGCTCACATTTGATGCCAGAATATTTTTTTTATAAAAATGGACATAAAGCTTCTTAAACTATTTAAAACAGTTGTAATGAGTTTTTCCAAAAAGTGCTTCACTTTTTGGTTATTTTACGTCGAAATATATTTATTTGAAGTTTGGCGAATATGAACCTATTTTTCTTTAGCTATAACTCAGCTTCTACTAGGGCTATAAACTTCATGTATACATCATTTTTTTCAATTTTTTACACGCTATATTTTTGCTAACAACGGTTTTTTCCTTAAAATACTTACTTTTTGAACTATTTACGAAAAATTGTCTATAAACGTGTTTGTTTTGTTGAAAAATGAACATATTTACTCGCAAATAACTCGAAAAGTATTAACTTAATGAATGAAAAAACTGTATAAAATAAAAGTTGCTTAGAATTAGGCATTTTATCGAATTTCGGACTTATTTTGAACGTATGTTTTGCACCCCCGAGAAGGGGTGAAAGTCACCCCCAGGGCAAAAGCACACATCGGCACAATATCACTTTTTTTCTTTGACATGTTGCCTATGCTCAAATACCGTCAAATAATGTACTACTAATAAAACAATTTTCTCAAAAAATGTGACATAATATGTCACCTGACCTTTATCCACCTGACCTTTATCCACTTATCTGTTCAATAATTGTTGTCGTTATATGCTGTCGAAGGTCACATTTACGAAATATTTGGGCTTGTTTAGTGAACTACATTCTATATTAGATTATTAAAATGGACATTATTGTTATCGATAAGAATACTCTTAAAGTGTATGTCTTGTCATACACGAGTTTGGGAAATATTGATAATTATTATATTTCTTACTTTTAAGGGACACATTTTTCCTTTAGTCCCTTTAATTACTTAAATTTTTTCTTATTTTTTTATTTTCTTTGACCGTATAAAAGATTTTTTTAAATTCAAAAACTTTTCAAGAAGTCTCACCTTAAATTGAATATTTTCCAAGTATAATTAAAAGTGTAAAATGAGGACTCTGGCTATTCGAAAGAGTTAATAAAAAAAATCATCCGATTCCGTCTACCTTAACTTTTCTTTTAATACGATGAATGAGAAGAGCAGGATCTCGTTATATCAACTACATCAAAGGTAAAACTTTTAATGTACTTTCCCCACCTTAGAAACAACTCGACATTGCAAAGATTAAGGACACTACTTCACATAGTTTTATTTCTAAGAGATGGATGAGTAAATTGATATAAAAAGAGGTTCTTGGAATGTTCTCGAAAGGTTCTTGAAAGGAAGAGGTTCTTGAAAGTAAAACGAAGCAAAACTTTTTTTTATTTTAAAGTATGTATTTATTTATACATTTTACAAAATTTATCTAGTGAACTACAACGGCTGTTTAACGCTTAAGTACTAACACATTAAGTTAATTACATATACACTATCACACCGTCCCAAAAACGTCTCGTTTTTTAAACCCCTACTAGTTATTTTTTTCTCCTGAAATGTACTAATATTTAATAGATTAGAGATTAGATATTTTATGATCCAAACTACCTGATACGTTTTTGTGAAAAAATATATTACGCAAATTACGGTAGTACCTGTATTAGGCCTGGATTCCGCGTACCAAAAAAAAGTTGATTAATAGCAAGTTGAAAATTTGTTAATAGTTTAATGGTGTCTAGTCAGACAAACTTTGATGTATGGGAACACTTGACCAGGGGAAGTTATAATTGTGGAACAGTTTAAAAATTTGGAACGTCAGATTACGAAAACGTCTCATGCATTTTTCGAATCCAATTGATTTGTTAGTATTTCATTAAACTATCATGCAAAAATCAGACTGCTATTACTAACCAACATGATTCCTGTCATTTGACATTTTTTTCGTGTTCCATTGATGTAGGTACCTACTGTTCCTGACGTTCCAAATTTTTAACCTGTTCCACAATTAAAAGTTCTCCTGTTCTAGTGTTCCCATACATCAAAGTTTGTCCGACTAGACACCGTTAAGCTGTTAACAAATTTTCAGCTTGCTATTAAAAAACTTTTTTTGGTACGCGGGATCCAGGTCTATATTCCTTAATTTTTTTAATATTGTAATTTGTCAATGACCTATTAAAAAGTACTTAGGAAAATAAAAAAAATGTTTATTACTTTATTAAGGATGCACTCGCCGCATACTTTTTTGACTCCAAACAGATTTGTCTCTGCCAGTGAAAGCAAACAGGCCATTGTCCTTTTTTTGTAGTGACAAAGTGAGCAATATTTTCTTTTTTCTAGCTTTCAACTCGCTCTTCGAAGTATTTTAGGACGTCTTCAATGCTGAAGATTTCACATAATATGCTCAATTTGAGTTTCTTCGGTAGATATTGATTTCTAATCTTTTTTAATGTGAGGTTCGACGAGCTGAAATGGTATATTTTCAATAAATCTTAAGCTTTCTAGGTCCTTCATATTTTTGTAAGATTCGTAAAATCTATACACATTCACTACACTAATGTTCAATATTAAAAAATAGTATAGTTTGAAAAATATTGCCATAGATCAACGTCGAGTTCGACGACTACATTTTAACTTGTTATTGCTACATTTCTCATCTGACGAGTCGACACCACTTATAATAGAGTTATAATCAGCAATAATGTAAGTTTTTTAGTTCGTTGGTCTATACAGGCATGGTGGTGGGTAGTGATGTTGATTATAGTTACTTTCGAGTAATCGTTACAAATCGTTACTTTTGTATAAAGTAATCATTTATAGTATTCGTTACTTAGATTACTAAGATTACTTTTGTTACTTTTGTATTGGAGTACCGGTAATCATATCGAGAATCGTATTTCTCAGTTGGTAGGTATTTTGTATAGGTATTCCGATATAACAACGACCTTCACCGATCTGTTTAAGGGATAAAAATGATTTGATTACTATGATTACTTTTGTATCCTTTGTATTTGTGCACTGGTAATCATATCGAGAATCGTATTTCTCAGTAGGTAGGTTTTATATCTATTTTCATTCCGTGAATTTGTGAATTATCTACTATCTAATCTACATCGGCAAATCGCGTAGATCTAGATAAAAATATAGGGTTCTCGCATTCGATTTTTTTAATGACATACATTACATATTTTACGTATATCAATATACCTCTCTCTGTTTCATCTTCTATCTTCTCGTCACCCTCACACCCTTAAAACGCTTCATACCGATAACGATATTCGATAACACTCGTAAAATACCGGTCCCGTCCGTTACTCGCTGGGATACGATTGGTAGAAAGTAACAAAGTAATCAGAGTAATCAAAGTAACGATTTGCCTCTCTGTATAGTAATCGTTACTTTCGGTATGCATAAGTAACGAGTACCTTGTAACGAATATATACTTTTTCAACATCTCTAGTGGTGGGAGGATGTTATCTAAGGAATCATAATATTATTAATTTTTTTGTGGTGTCAGAAACCAAGGTAATATCTCTTGTACAACCATACAGGCTTGTTTCAATTTTACGATTTCTTGATGGAAAAAAACCGCAGGTATTTTCTTGTTTGTTCTTCTTTAGGGACGCCGCACACCAAAGAAACATGAAACGTGAAACATGAAACAAGAAACATGAAACACGTTTCGTGGAAATAAAACACTGCTAAACAAATAGACGTCCGCCCATCTATAAAACGAGTGTGTTTCATGCACATGAAATATTTTTATCTTATTGAAACGTGTTTCACGAAGTAGGTCGTGTTCTATTTTTCGGTTTCAGTTTCATTGTTTTAAACAACTAATTACGTGCGTAAATGAATGGCGACCAAGAATTTAATATTGCATTCGTTTCTGTGGTGGAGCAGAATGAAGAGTTGTACAATAATTATAACCCGGAGAGGTACTCGAATAGACATTGGGTGCGTTCGGACGACCACAGCGGCTGGACAGCTGAGCCAGCAGTAGCTACCAGACCAGACGTCACCGCTGGAAGTCAGCCGCTAAGAGATTTACTAAGATTTCCCTATCACGGCTGGATATAACCACTCAGCCGATTTCTGCTGACAGCTAGCCGCTATGGTCGTCCGAACGCACGCAATAACAAGAAAATATATCGTTTTTCTTTAAACCAGGACCCACAATAAAACAATGTAAATGTTTGAATACTTATTCTAAAGAATGATTGAAATTTGGCAAGATGATTATTTAATTCGTTTGTAACCAGATATGTACTATGATTATGATTTTTGAACAGTAATAACAGAGTTGCCATAACAGAAACGGCCTAGTTGACAAACCCCAGCGTTCTTGTTTTGGGTTGGATCGGAGAGAGGAACATATGTGCCTCCTGATGAGAGACTAATAAGTTTCGAAACCGGTAGAGGTGCTTGCTGCACTCTCTGATTGGACTAGAGTATGCTTCGGCTGTATTCTCGTTTTGCAACGAAATTGAAAATGGTTATTCATTTTTGATTTATATTTACTCTGATTGGAGTACGAAGGGAACCATTCTCGTTGGAACTTTACCGCGCTGAGCAGATGGGACGTGAATTGTAAATTTTAGAATTCCCTCATTTTCCTTAGTCTCAGCATCCGTATGGTTTGCAAATTGTAGAAGCCTCGGAGGTGTAACCAGAGAAGGTTCTCATTGTTTTCATTCTGGTGGGATGTGGAATTATGTTATGTTGTTTTATATGCCATTAGCCAAGCCGCACACCAAAGAAGCATGAAACGAAAAACATGAAACATGAAACGAAAAACATGTTTCATGAAACTAAAACACTGCTAAACAAATCTCAAAGTCCGCCTACCAATGAAACGAGTGTGATTAATGCTCATGACACATTTTTATTTTCGGAGAGTCTCATAAATGGCCGGACGTATATTTGTTTAGCAGTGGTTTATTTCCATGAAACGTAATTTACGTTTCATGTTTCTTTGATGTGCGGTGGGGCTTAGAGTGAAAATTTAGTATTTTTGCTAGCAGTTGCCGCTAGGGCATCTATACCATTTTGTTCGTTACAATCCGGGACTGCACGCTGGGGTTTGTTTTGGTTGGATCGGAGAGAGCAGCATATGTGCCTCCTGATGAGAGACTAATAAGTTTGGAAACCGGTAGAGGTGCTTGCTGCTCTCTCTGATTGGACTAGAGTATGGTTCGGCTGTATTTTCGTTTTGCAACGAAATTGAAAATGGTTATTCATTTTTCTTCATATTCACTTTCGCTCTAGGTCTCTTAAACATCTATACTATTATCACGTGTAACAAAGTACCTGTTGCTAACGCTTGAAACTGCAGAACGGAAAAGCTAGTAAAAGTAAATACTTGTGAAATAGACATTTTTTTTGTGTTTTCTGACAACAGTAAAATGTATTTTGCATTAAATAAATTACATAGATTCTTCTTTTTGATATATATGCCAAACAATTATAATTTAAAAATAAAAATCGACCTGTTTCGGGATTTATCTCCAGAGTCGCCAATTCTCCAGAAAATGAATTTATTCAAACTCAAACGTCCTCACTGTATGTTAGTTCATTAAGATGTTTAGCTGAAAATAATTTAAAAAATATTCTCTATTCTTAATGAAAATTTATTCTTTTTAGTTTATAGTAGAAAATTTTAAATCGTTTTAGTTTGCAGAACTTTACAAAAATATGTCATATAGAGTACCGGACTATAAAATATACTATTTTTCATTTGCAGCAATCAATGAAACCTTAATAATTAATTATTACCTATCTGCATAAATAAATAGAACATTTAATTTGATTACGCGTTTGTATGGTAAAATCATCAGCTGCCATACAATAAATAAATGTATACAAAATTAGCTCTTCGATTTCAGTCTCCCAATTGACGTATTGATATTTACGATGAATTTATCTCTTCTTTATTATCGGGTATTCATCTTAATACATATATGTATAATATAAGAGATTGATTTGACAGAATATGGTACTATTTTTGTCTCAGATTTACGAGCTAAGATGTGAATTGTAATTACATTTTGGATTTTGTGCATGATAAATATAGGCCTGGATCCCGCGTACCAAAAAAGTTGATTAATAGCAAGCTGAACATTTGTTAATAGCTTAACGGTGTCTAGTCGGACAAATTTTGATATATGGGAACACTGGAACAGGGGAAGTTTTAATTGTGCAACGTGATTTTAATTGTGGAACGTGTCATCCTGACAAGTTTATGATTGTGAAAACTAGCAGGTTGTTTTTAAGTTTATTTAATTTATTTATTTAAAAGCTTAATAGGCCTTGGAGGGCTAGGGATAAAATTACAATTAATTATACAATACAATAATACAATGGGTCTATTGAATAAAAAGAAGTATTTGCTTTTACTTACAATTATTTAAGTATTTACTTAATACTAATTGAATAAAGTCATTTCTTTAATGCTTTATTCAATTACTATTAAGTAAATACTTAAATACGAGGAAGTAAAAGCAATGACTTCTTTTTATTCAATAGACCCATTAATGTACTTTTATTATACTTTAATGTACGTATATTACAACACTTGTATTAAGTGGGCTGGCTTCTTGCCCAGTTATACTCAAGTGGTCTATTGAATAAAAAGAAGTATTTGCTTTTACTTACAAGTATTTAAGCATTTACTTAATAGTAATTGAATAAAGTCATTTCTTTAATGCTTTATTTAATTACTATTAAGTAAATACTTAAATACGAGAAAGTAAAAGCAAATATTTCTTTTTATTCAATAGAATCATTGCCTCCTAAATCCACTTACAATTATCCTCCATTCGTCCCAGATTGTAACTCTTTCTTCCCAACCAATAACTCCCTCATTTCTGAGATCTTCCTGTACACTATCAAACCACCTTGTTCTGGGCGTTCCTTTTCTGTTAGTGAGTGGTCACCGTTTTAGGATCATCTTTGGCATCATCTTTCTTTCCATTCTCATCACATGTCCCATCCATCTCATTCTCTGTGCTTTTATGAAGCGACTGATGCTTGGTTCGTTATACAGTTCTTCTAATTCCCTCTTTGTTCTTCGTACCCCACCTTCCTCTGTGTTTTTGCCTCCATATATAGCTCTGAGCATTTTTATTTCCCATCTTTCCAATTTCTCCGTATATGCTTTTTTCATTGTCCATATTTCGCTACCATACGTTCCTGTGGGTTTTACTACCGTTTTATATATCCTTATCTTTATTTTTACCGATACATATCTGGATTTTATCAGTGGTCTTAGGCTTCTCATCTTTTTATTTCCCATTGCTAATCTGGAATTCAGTTCCCATTCTTGTTGACCATTCTCCTCTATAATAATCCTCAGATACGTAAAATGGACAACTCTCTTAAAATTATATTCCCTTGCTTCATTAGATATGAAAGTAAACTATCCCTTTTCGTTTTGCTCTGTATTTCCGAGTATCCTGTATCTTGACTTTTCCTGGTTTATTTCTAAATCAAAATATCTTGCTTGCTTTTCTACTCTTTTCATAACGTTTGTTAATTCTTTTCTTGTTTTCGCTAGAACAGTAAGATCATCAGCGAAGGCCAGACATTGATGCTCATTGTTGAAGATGGATCCGGTCATTTTTGACTCGACTATTGCTGATTATTGTTTCGAATACTAAGTTAAAAAGCACCGCACCGTGGATAACAAATCTCCTTGTCTGAGACCTCTGTTTACTTTAAATGCCTCCGGTGAGAAACCTCTGCATACTACATGATTTCGGGTGCTATTTAAAGTCATTCTTACTAACCTTATCAGTTTTGCGGGTATACCCGAAGAGCTTAGTGCTTCATACATTTTATTTCTTCTTATCTTTCGTTTTTCCGTCAGGAGACAGCCATGTTCCCTTAAGTATTTCTTTTCGTTCTAACTGAGTCCTTTTCTCTCTAACTTTATACAGGGTGTTTCATTAATAATTGTTCATATAGTAATTAAAGAGCACAGGGGAAAAACAAGGAATGTCACATTTTATACATATTGAGATAAACACCAATAAAGTTTTAATTCTTATGATATCTAAAAACCACTTATGAGATTCTTAGCAGAATTCTAGCAATTATTAGTCTATAATCTTAATATAATATTAACTTATTAATAATTTAATATTGCACAAAAAAGTGCTAATATTCCTTATTTCTGTCCAGTGGGGTGCGGATAATCCTAGTCCTTCACCTGGATACAAATTCTTAAAAAAATTATATAGACTGATCTTTCTGGTTATTGTTCTAAACCGATAGTCTAGTCGATAGTACTCAGTTTTTGCTACAACATGGCGAGAAAAGCCAAAATTCATGAAAAAGTGACATTCCTTGTTTTTCCCCTGTACTCTTCAATTGGAGAAACCTTAGCACAAAATATGAAGATTTAACCTAAAACACTTAAATAAAATGTGGTTCCTTACTGAGTTACAGGGTGTTTTATCTAAAAATTTAAAAACTATTTTTGTTCAGAATTTTAAAACTTATCCTTTTCATACTTGGCAGAAAGTGCGACTACTATACACCTTACTAACTATGATAAACAAACGTTCCTAGCTACTACCAGAGGCGTACGACAGGGGATAGTGAATGGTTGACCCTTCTCAAATTCTACGTCACTGGAGGAATTACTATTTTAGTTCCATTTTTGGATTCTTCAATACTATCTACGTAAATAATATACTCTTTATTGGTAACGATAAAGTCATTAGTTTTCTAAATATTTGAAGTTAAATAATATAAAACGGCACAGGTATTTTGATTAATTTATGATACAATTATCCTTATCCTTATCATACTTAGCAGAAAGTGTAGGTACTGTACACCCTACTAAATTAAAATAAATAAACGTTTCTAGCTACTACCAGAGGCGTACGGCAGGGGATAGTGGCTGGTTGACCCTTCCCAAATTCTACGCCACTGACGAAATTACTATTTTAGTGCAATTTTTTGATTTTACAATACTTTTTATGTAAATAATATACTCTTCATTCGTAACGATAAAATGATTAGTTTTCGAGATATTTGAAATTAAAAATGAAGAGAGACAATACATTTATTAATCAAAATAACAGTGTCGTTTCATTTTTAACTTCAAAGATCTCGGAAACTAATGACTTTATCGTTACAAATGAAGAGTATATTAATTTCATAGAAAGTATAGGAGCATCCAAAAATTGAACTAAAATGGCAATTCCGCCAGTGGCGTAGAATTTGGAAAGGGTCAACCATTCACTTTCCCCCGTCGTACGCCTCTGGTAACAGCCAGAAACGTTTTTTATTACAATTTAAAAGGGTGTATAGTAGTCGCACTTTCTATTCTGCCAAGTATAAAAAGGATAAGTCGAATAGTTTTAAAATGCTGAGCAAAAATAGTTTTTAAATTTTTAGATAAAACACCCTGTAACTTGGTAAGGAACCACATTTTATTTAAGTGTTTTAGGTTAAATCTTCGTATTTTGTGCTAAGTTTTCTCCAGTTACTATATGGACAATTAGTAATGAAACCCTGTATAATATCTGAAAAAATATTTGACACATAATGTGGCGCATTTTAATAAGTTCGACACGTAGAACGTTTCAAATGACAGAAATTATATTGGTGATAAATAGCAGTCTGATTTTTGCATGAGAGTTTGATGAAAGGGTAATAAATCAATTGGAAGTTCTGTCCGACAAAATACCTAAGACGTTTTCGTAGTCTGACGTTCGAACGACTGACCTGTAACTTGTTCAACAATTAAAACTTTCCGTGTTCCAGTGTTTCCCTACACCAAAGTTTGACCGACTAGACACCTTTAGGCTATTAACAAATTTTCAGTTTGCTATTAATAATTTTTTTTTTTTGGTACGCGGGATCTAGGTCTAGTATATTAGGGGAGGAAACAAAGTACTAAAATCGCCTAAACCTCTAACTTTTTTAAAGTAAGACGGATCGTTATGAAACCTTTTGCATTCGATTTGAGAGAGCTTCAGAAAAATTATTGACCACTTGGCATAAATAGCCCGATCAAAGAACAATCTGACCTCAAAAAAAATAAAGGAAGGATGAAAATTTGGGAACAGGTAGTTAAAATTGTCTATTATTTTATAAAAAAAAAGTTTACAATTCTACACCCCCTCCATTTTACAAAAATAGGGAAATAAGGGTTGGTTTTTCATTAAAAGTGCTGTATTTCGGAAAATAAGGCAATAATAACAAAAAATTTTATTTAAAAATCATCAAGGTACTTTTATCCTAACATCTTGACTAAAAACATTGTTTGCATCTTGATTCGTTTCTAACCTATAGCCCTTTTTAAAGTACTTAACAGGGGCGCTTATTTGAATTGCGCGCGCAACAAAAATGTCACATTTTAAAATTAACTAACTTTTAAATCGATAATTTGGGGCATTTATCAAACAATAAAATGTACGAAAAAAACATAATACCTTTCGAGAAATATCAATTTTAACGTGAATATATTTTCATTGTGAATTACAAATTATTTAATTTAGAAAAATATGTTTTAAAATATACTAATACAAGTTTTGAGAGCAACACATATTTTTTGTCACAAAAATTTACATAATCATTTAAATTAAAATTCCTTTTAGATTTACGTTTTAAGATGGCTAATTAACATTTAGATTTAAAATTGCACAACGTTACTTTAAAGGATAAAAATTTGTATGGCGATAAAAAATGGATATTTTTTGATTTTTATTTTAAGTCAATTTTCAAGATTTCAATCAATAATATCTTTGTTGAAAATTCATAAAAAACTTTAAAAATATGCTTGTAGGTACTTGAAAATGCACTCTTTCGAAAGCGGTATCTATTTTTCTTATGCATAGAATACTTTTTAAATAAGGCTCACTTATTATAAACAACTACAAAAAAATGTCATGTTTTAATAAAATCGATGCCATTCTTTTCTGAAAGCCTTTTTTTAAATGAAAATATGGAAACGTATTAAAAAAGGCTTGAGTAACATATTACATATATATACAACAGGCCTATTGCAAAAGTAAAAATATATGGGGCACGTAAACACAGGTGAAAAAGTTGCTTAAAAGAGAAAACGGCGCGCTTCCTAAACACAGTAGACGAACATAACCTAAAAAATTGGAGCAATGTTCACGCTGCAATGTTTTGTTATCGTTTTCGGCTGTCAAAGTTTTTGAATTTATAACTTATTATCAATAAAAGTAATCTGTTTTTTATAAAATAATTGTGTAAATATTTACAATGAGTGCGAACAGTGAAACAAAAAATAATAATTCTTGTTTTATTTGTGAAAAACATTTAGAATGTGATAACGAAAAAATTGTAATTGTCAAACGTGGAATAAAGTGTAAGTTCAGAAAGAAAAGATGATAGACACAAAATGCTTTTGGACTGTGATGAAATTAGAATGTAGACAAAAATATGTATTAAAAAGAGGAGAAACGTTTTCATGCTGCATGCGGAAGTTGTCAAACTGGTAATTGCACAAATCATAAAAAGGAAGACATTATAGTTTCTGATTATTAAGATGATAATAGTTTAGATGGTAGCTGCCAAGAGACCCAAAATTATGATTTTACAGTTGATTCTATTATAAATGAAGTTGATTCAGACACAAATTTTACATAAGACGAAGATGAAAATGAACTTTGAATAATTTAGATTAATTAATTAAATGTAAACAGTGACGATCCAGCTCGATATACAATAAACGATTTTTCATTGCACCTTTTATCATTTTAGTACTTCATGCTCATTTGATCCTTTATAACTTAGGAGGCAACATCAGCGCGCGAAAAACGCGTTCCAAGATTACAACTTTAATTTTGAATATTCTGTCGAGATATCTGGCACACATATTCGCAATATAGTAAAGAATTGTGGTACAGAGCCCAATTTAAGAAACATGTTGGTATGTAGAAATTACTCTAAAATTAAATTAAATATAAAAAACGAGTCTGTGACGCTTTAAGAAGAACAAAAAAATACAGTTTATTCAAATAAACTTTTTTATCCCATGTCTAGATTTTGTGTCACAATGGAATTACTAAAAAACGATTATCTATAAGAAGAAATCGAACTTGACTGAAATGGCAACATTTAGCGCGCCTATGAGTATAATAATTATTGTTATCACATTACTGTGCCTTTGTTTCTGATAATATAGTGTATAGTGTATAGTGTCACTGGCACTGTAGTACTGCCGACACACTGTTGCCGCACTGTTGAAAGTTCGGAGAACTATCGAAAAAAAAAATAGATGACGCGCTGATGTAGCCTCTTAATAGAGTACATTTATTTTTAATTAAGTTAATTTAATTTTTAAATGAACTTTAGAAAACCTAATAAATATTTAGTAAAAGAAATATTTTTTTGAGAAATTTTGATATATTTTCATTTTATATGTTTATATTGAAATAATTAACTTAAAAATACAAGTATGTACTTTAAAATTATAGTTTTTCAAATTATTAACTTAATTCAAAAAGAAAATAATATAGGATATGTACACGCGCATGTAATTCGTTCAAGTAAGTACATACTTACAGGAAAACCAAAAGTTTTCAGTTCTTTTTCCAAAAATTCAAAAAAAAATTTCCAAAATTTTTCCACTGGCCGTAATTTTTTTTTGAAAATTTTTGGAAAATCCTAACCTCATGCCCTTAATAGATCTGTAAAGAGTGTGTTCACCAATATTCAGATTAATTGATACAAAACTAACCGAATAAAACCGTTTTAAAAATTTTTGGTTTTCAACCCTTATTAAAAATAGGCTATATCTCATAAAATAATCGAGATCTAACAAAAATTTTTAAGACAAATATTTGAGGTTAAATCACACTGATGACTATTTTATTTTTCACTGTTACATTTTTTTTTATTATTTCATTATTTTTAAAATACAGCACTTTTAATGAAAAACCAACCCTTATTTCCCTATTTTTGTAAAATGGAGACGGTTTAGAATTGTAAACTTTTTCTTATATAATAATAGACAATTTCAACTACCTATTCCCAAATTTTCATCCTTCCTTTAATTTTTTTGAGGTTTTTGTAAAGTTTTGTGTTCCTTGATCGGGCTAAAAGGTCAAATGAAAATTCAATGATTGTAGGCGGTAAATGCATTTTCCAAAGTACATAGAAAATTGTTAAAAAAAGAAAAATTCCCAACTCAGAAAATAATCATGGACATGAGTTTAATTTTCATACTCAGGGGTTTTTGAGGTCGTTGAACAGGAATATTGGGTCGGCGAAGCTGTACGTGGTACCGGGTGCCTGGTATCCTGGTATGCAAGTCGTCTCCTGGAGTTTTATGGAAATTCATTATGAAAACCGTTGAAACTTGTTATCCCAAGGTTTTTGAGGTCACCGAACACCAATATTAGTTCGGCAATGCTGTATGAAGTACCTGGAGCCCTTTGTCTACGTCGTCTCCTGTTTTATGAAAATTAAAAATTTCGTTACGAAAATACACTCACCGGCACAAAATTCCGCCACCCAAAATTTTTGATTAAGTTTGAATACATTCATTTTCTGGAGAATGGGCGACTCTGGAGGTAAATCCAGAAACAGGTCGATTTTTATTTTTAAATTATAATTTTTTGGCGTATTTATAAAAAAACAATGTATGTAATTTATTTAATGCAAAATACATTTTACTGCTGTCAGAAAACAGAAAAAAATGTTTATTTCACAAGTATTTACTTTTACAAGCTTTTCCGTTCTGCAATTTTTCAGGCGTTAGTAACAGGTACTTTGTTACACGTGATAATAGTATAGATGTTTAAGAGACCTAGAGCGAAAGTGAATAATATGAAGAAATTATAAAGAAAATAATGTACGAAAGTCTATTAAAAACAAATTACTTTTACAGGACAAATAGACTCAAACGGTCCAAACAACCTGCAACATCTAATAGAGGGCGATGACTACAAGAAAATATAATTATAAGTTAACTTGTTGACATAAGACAGGGACAATATTGGAGATCCTATTCGTCCATGTGGTGAGACCGCTCCCGTCTGGAAAAATTTCTGATTCGGTTTCTTTGTGGATTCCTATTAAAAAATGTCCCCTTTAAACAAATCTGAAGGGTGCCGGGCGGAATTTTTGGGCAGAAATTGTTTAAAAAATTTTTTTAAACAAATATAAAAGATCACGTTTTTTTGCTCCGGAACATATATTTTTAAGTTTTGTGGGCCATTCTAAACAAGAAAGGTATCTTGTAAATTTTCTCAAAAATTGACAGTTTTCCAGTTATAGGCGATTTGCGAAAATACGCATTTTCGAGGCTTAAAAAGTCATATTTAAGTTAGTATTTTTGAGGTTTCCAGATACTTAAATTGAAGTTTAAACATTTAGCTTCAAGATTCTGAAGAGTGATCGCGTCTAACCTTAACTTAAATCGTTGTTTTTTAATTGTTAAATATGCATGTCCATCCAATTTTTTGCCGGTACAGCGCGCTCTATTTCAAAAATCTGCTATTTTCCTCCGAAAAATATTTTTTCTAGATTCTTTGGGATATTCTAAATAAAATACCTTTCCTGACATTTTTCTCAAAAGTTAATAGTTTTAAAGTTATAAGCGATTTAAAATCCGAAAATGCGTTTTTTTGTTTATAAAGTTATAATCGATTTAAAATCCGAAAATGCGTTTTTTTGTCATTTTTCGGATTTTAAATCGCTTATAACTTTAAAACTATTAACTTTTGAGAAAAATGTCAAGAAACTTATTTTATTAAGAAAATCCCAAAGAATCTAGAAAAAATATTTTTAGGAGGGAAATAGGAGATTTTTTAAATAGAGCGCGCCGCACAGGCACAAAAAGCTGATAAACATACATATATAGCAATTAAAAAACAACGGTATAAATTAAAGTTAGACGCGATCACTCTTGAGAATCTTGAAGATGAATATTTAACCTTCAAATTAAGTATCTTGCAACCTCAAGAATAATAATTTAAATGTGAGGTTTTAAGCATCGAAAATGCGTATTTTTGCATTTTTCAGATTTTAAATCGCCTATAACTCAAAAACTATCAATTTTCGAGAAAAACTGCAAAGATACCTTTCTTGTTTAGAATGACCCAAAAAACCCAAAAATATATATTCCAGAGCAAAAAAACAACGTAATCTTTTGTCATCATTTTTTTACCTTATCCCTATGCGGGGTCGGCTTCCCTAATTGCATTTCTCCACACAATTCTATCTTGGGTCATATCAATATCAATCCCCATTACCAACATGTCCTATCTTATCGTCTCCCCCCAGCTCTTCTTTGGTCTTCCTCTCCTACTCCTTCCAGGAATCTGCACTTCAGCTATTCTTCGTGTTGGGTGATTAACGTCTCGATGTTGAACATGACCAAACCATCTTAAACTATGCTCTCTCATTTTGGCATCAATTGGTGCCACACCTAGACTTCTCCTAATCTACTCATTTCTAATTTTATCCTTCTTTGTCACTCCACTCATCCATCTAAGCATTCTCATTTCCGCCACATGTATTCATTGTTCCTCTTTCTTCTTCACTGCCCAACATTCAGTTTCGTACATCATAGCCGGTCTTATGGCTGTTTTATAGAATTTTCCCTTCAGCTTCATTGGAATATATCTGTCACACAACACACCACTCGCTTCTTTCCACTTCATCCATCCAGCCCTAATTCTACTGCATGCATCTCCATCTATTTCTCCATTACTCTGTAATACCGATCCCAGGTACTTAAAACTATTGCTTTTCACAATCATTTCACCATCCAGAGTTACCATTTTATTTGTAGAAACTCCATCTTTAAATGAACATTCCAAATACTCTGTTTTTGTCCTACTAAGTTTTAAACCTTTCTCCTCCAGAGCTTGCCTCCACTGTTTCAGTTTTTGTTCTAAGTCTGTTTCACTATTTCCTACTAACACGACATCATCAGCATACATTAAGCACCATGGAATGTTACCCTGTAGTTTCGCTGTTATCTGGCCCAAAACTAATGAGAATAAATATGGACTAAGCACAGAGCCTTGGTGCAATCCTACTTTCACATGAAATTTATCAGTCTCTCCCACACCTGTCCTAACACTAGTCGTTACTCCCTCATACATTGGTTGGCAACATGGCATAAAATGGCATAGGCACGTTGGAAAATGCTCATAAGCTAAAGTCCTGTAAAAAGTGTAAAAAGAATGTTTTAAATGGTGTAAAGTGCAGTATTTGTGAAAGCTGTTTCCATACTGGCTGTGCAAGAAATCTTAGTGCAGTTACGTTTATTACTGACGATGTAGTCACATGCTGTACTCCGACAGCGGTCACTAACGACCTAGACCAGGCATTTTACGATGCTATGGAAACTCAAGGAAGTAAGCTAGTCCACTCACAGGTATTTACATATATATTAAAACAAAAAGATGTAATAATAATTGAATTAAGAGACAAAATAAATATTTTAAATGATCTTATTGCCGTATTAAATGTGAATGAAATAAAAATGAGACAAAAACTGACAATTTAAATCATGTACAAAAAAGTGGGGAATCCTCAAAAAGGTTAATTAACAACAAAACTTACGCTGATAAGCTTAATGCCCAACCAGACAAAAATAAAAGGTTAATTGAGCCTGTTGCCAGATCTTCGATAAAATCAGAACTGTCAAGAATAGATGTTTCCTCTGCTATACTGAATGCTGCAACAAAAGAAAAATGTAACGAAATTTTAAGCTTAGGGGAGGATACTTCTTCTCGTAACAACAATGAATGGAAAGAAGTGAAAAGAAACAAACCAAGAAGGCATCTTATAGTAGGCAAAAATGAAACCATTAAAATAAACGGCAAAGAATTTAAGGGAGTTCCAAAAATGGCAAATCTTCACGTATACCGGGTGGATCCACAGGTGAACGCAAATGACCTACGAAATATGTTACAACCACACTTTCCAGAAGTAACTTGTGAGGCTCTCACTTCGAAACATCCCAATAGATATTCGTCATTTAAGGTAAGCATTTATGAATCTAATTTCCAAAATGCTATGGACTCTGATAAATGGCCCCATGGAGCATATGTCCAGCGTTTTTTATACCTTCAAAGAACGCACCAGACAAATTTGACTTAACCAATCACGCTGATGAATGTACTATAAATAATAATCAGCTAGACTCTTTAAAACATTTTAAAAGCATAAGTGTTAATTGTCAATCAAATGTTCAAAATAACCTAATTCAACTAGGCACGGTAAGCATGTTTCATGTAAATTTACAGTGTATATCAAATAAAGTCGATATGATCAATGCTTTTCTTGCGGATAAAAAGTTCTATGACGTCATATGTTTTTCAGAGCACTGGCAAACTGAAGAAAATCTAAAATTAATTAACATCTCCGGCTTTTCACTAGCTAACTTTTTTTGTAGGGTTAAAAAGAAACAAGGTGGAGTTGCAATTTATGTAAAAGAAAATCTTATGTATTCTTCTCTTAATCTAAATGAATATAACGTAGAGAAAACTTCAGAGTTTTGTGCAATTTATATACCTTCAATAAAAACCAATTTTTAATTGTATACAGATCAGGTAATGGTGACTGTGACTTGTTTTTGGTGAATTTTGAGAATGTTATAGCGTTCTTATTAATAAAGCAGACAAACTGATTATACTTGGAGATTTTAATATAAATTTTAAAATTAAATCTGACTCTTCTTATGATATTCAAAATCTGTTAATGTCTTTTGGTCTAGAAATAACGATAAACGATTATACTAGAATCACATCTCAGTAGAGAAGTTGCATCGGTAACATTATGACAAATTTTTCTGAAAATATCTACAGAGTGGGCGTATTTGAACCTTGTTTCTCTGACCATCGAGCACAATTTATATCTATTGATTCTGAGCTTAAAATTGTTGACACTAATCAATCATTCAACGGTCTATTACTTCTTCTGGTTTGCAGAAGCTTAAATATGCACTAGCTAGTACAAAGATGGACTTTTTCTATGACACCAATAACGATCCCGATGTTTTGATGTTCTTTCTAACTGAAACTTATCCCAACTTAATATTAAAGTTTTTTCCATTAAAAAAGTACGACAAATTGCTAAAATAACACCCGTGCAATGTTTAATGACGAACTAAGGCCTTACAGATCTAATCTTTCTCTCATTAAACACATTACAGATGTCCCTAAGGATCCCGATATTTTCAAATTATGTAAACAACAAAAATATGAATATAAAATGCTATAAAGTCGGCTTACTCTGATTTTATTACTAACTCCAATAATAAACCTAGAGACTGCTGGAAAATATTAAACTTCGAAAGAGGCAATATAAGATCCAGTTCGGTACAACCAGATCTATCTCCAGACGAAATAAATCAATTTTTTATTACAATCGCAGAGAATATAATTACATCCCTTTTCACTATTAATAACGATATTCTCTTCAGTTACAAAAATTATCCTTCCCCGAGCAAGTCCTTTTGTTTCCGACCCGTTGTGGAAGATGTGATCTCTTAAATAATTAAATCTCTTAATAATTCCAATGCGATAACAACGCATTGTGCGAAATAAAAGTGTTAAACATTTTCACCAGAGTTTATTCCGATTTTTGAGGTAATAGTGCGAAATAAAATATTAACTATATGCGAACATTTGTATAAGGTCATAAACTATCTAAAGTGCAAAAAATAGTGGCAAAAATCGGCCTATAAGTAACTTATAGAACATTTTATGTTAATCAAAACAAACGACATTTTATAAATTCCAGTTCTTTTGACAACAGATAAGAGAACAAGTCTTGATCAAATTAAAAGCGACGTTGCCGGTTTTCTAAAAAGTTTTAAAAATCCAAGAAAGGAAATCAATCAATTAATAATAAACTAAGTAAACAAGATTTCGAAGTAAAAAGAAATTTAATATATTTAAAGTCATACTCAATTATTGCTTGAGAAGTTCTAGAGCCTTCGCCGGGTCGACTGGGGAACTAGAGCTTATCGCTTGCTTTAATATAGAGTACAAATACATAAAAAATGGTGGATAGTGATAATGATTACACCTCAGAAGACAGTAAAAAGAGAAGTCTAGAGATAGATGCAGACAATATTTTTAACAAGAGCAAGAAACTATCCAGAACACCAACCAAACAACAGAAAGATGAAAACAAAATTGATCAGCTTTTAAAAATGATGCAAAATTTAACAGATCAAACACAAAGTTTAACATCGGAGGTAAAAGGAATAAAAGAAGAACAACGAGAATATAGAAATGACCTCCGAGAATTAAGAAAAGAAATAAATGAATTCAAACAAAGTAACCAACAACTACAAAAAGAAAATGATGAAATGAAACAGGAACTAAAGATAGTGAAAATGAAGGTAGAAAAGTTCGAGAAAGAGAGAAAAGCTAACAATGTTATTGTCCAGGGTCTACCGATGGATACAAATAACCCAAATGTAGTCAATGAGGTTATGGCAGATTTCGTGGAAAGAGAATTAGGTATTAAAGTAGAAATAGAAGAAGCTTATAAAATAGGGGACAAAACATGTCTTGTAAAACTAAAAAACAAAAATGAAAAAATAAAAATTATGAAGAACAAAAACAAACTAAGGAATTCAAAGCCGGAAATATATATCAATAACGATCTAACGCAAGAAGAGATGAAAATACAACAAGAAATACGGAGAATTGCAAAATTTCAAAAAGAAAACGGTAAGAACACTAGAGTAGGTTATCAAAAATTAATTATTGACGGGACTGAATGGAAATGGAACAAAGAGAAGAATGAACTGGAAAGGGCAAAGCAGGACACGCCAAAAAACTGATAAAAAAAACAAATATTGGATACAACACAAAAAACGGACACGAAAATGGCAAAGGAAAAGGACCTGAACAGATTAGATAAAATAAAACATACGAACACAAAAAAATATAATAAAAAACCGAAAAAATGTGATCAACTAAAAATAAGTACGTGGAACATCAGAACAATGCTTGAACCAGGAAAAATGCAGGATATCGTCTCAGAACTAGAAAGATACCAAATTGATATTGCAGTGATTCAAGAAATCAGATGGGCAGGTCAAGGAGAAATAAATAGAAAAAACTACACACTACAGTACTCGGGACATGAAAAACAAGGTCAATATGGAGTTGCTTTCATAATTATGGGAAAAATAAAAAATAACATTATGCAATTTAAACCAATAAATGAACGTATGGCTTACCTGAGAATTAACGCCAAACCATTTAATATATCAATCATAAACGTATATGCCCCAACTGAAAGTGCTACTGCGGAGGAAAAAGACAAATTGTATGAGGAACTCGAACGAGAAATGGAGAAGTTACCTAGAGAAGACACAATACTGGTAATGGGAGATTTTAATGCCCAAATAGGTAAGGAAGACTACATTAACCAAGTAGCAGGTAAGCACACAATACACGAAAAAACTAACGACAATGGCCAACGATTATGTAATCTAGCATCTAGTACCAATATGATTATCGTTAGTACAAAATTCGAACATCCCAAATACCATAAAGTGACGTGGATTTCCCCAGACCAAAAAACATGGTCACAAATAGACCATATTCTGATTACAAGAAGGAAGCAAACATCGGTAACAGACGTGAGGTCCTACAGAGGTGCACATGCAGACACAGACCATTTTATGGTGACTGCAAAAGTAAGACAAAAAGTCAAAAGAACACTAAAAAACACGACAACAAAAAATAAATGGCACGTAGAAAAACTGAATACTCCAGACATAAGGATTAAATATGCTGATGACATGAACAAAAAACTGAAGGAACAATCTAAACCTACAAAGGATATAGAAACAGAATGGAGAAATATAAAAAAATGTATAAATGAAACAGCGGAAGTACACGTAGGGATAAAAAGAAACAAAAAAAGACAAGAATGGTATAATGAAGAATGCCATAAAATGTTAAAAAAGAAGGTAGAAATGAGACAAATGTGGATAAGAACAAATAGACAGGATTATAGGGAAGAATACAATATAATAAGGCATGCATGTAAGAAAAAAATAAGGAAAATTAGACGTGAGTGGTTGGATGATAAGATAAAAGAAATAGAAAAAGAGAGTAAGAACAGAAACACAAAAGAATTCTATAAGAAAATTAGTGAGCAGAACAAAACGTTTAAAGGAAAGATAAAAAGCATAAAAGATAAAAATGGAAAAGTATCAGAAAACGATGAAGAGTATAAAGAAATTTGGACTAACTATTTTAAAGAATTATTAACAGAACAACAAGATCAAGACCTAAATGAAAACAGAGGAGAAGAGACAATGATGTTAGGAAACCAGCTACAAATACCAACAAAAGAGGAAGTTGAGGAAATTATTAATAGCAGCCGTAATGGTAAAGCCTCAGGATCGGACTGTATCAATATGGAGCTTATAAAATATGGTGGTGAAGAATTAAAAGATAGATTATACAATTTAATAAAAGACATATGGGACGAAGAAAAAATGCCGGAAGAATGGTACAAAGGACAAATTATCACGATTCATAAAAAAGGAGATCAACAGATGTGTAAAAACTACAGAGGACTGACGCTATTAAACACAGCATATAAAATCATGTCCGCCTTAATACAACGAAGACTGACCGAAGCTACCACGAATATCATAGGACACTATCAATGCGGATTTGTTAAGGGAAAGTCTACAACAGATGCCATACATACAGTTAAACAAATTATGGAAAAAGCTCATGGATATAAAATAGAAATTGAACTGCTTTTTATAGATTTTCGACAAGCATTTGATACAATAAATAGATCAAAACTAATGGTAGCTCTGAAAGAAATGGGAATACAACATAAATTAAGAAGATTAATACAAATGACAATGAGTAGAACTGTAGTTAGTATAAAAACTCAAGTAGGCGACACAGAAGAATTTGTCATCAATAAAGGGGTGAGACAAGGAGATTCATTATCAGCAACTCTGTTTAATCTTGCCCTAGAATACGTCGTCAGGAAGATCAACAAAGGCACCCTCCGAACGAGAGAAGGACAAATAATAGCATACGCTGATGATATTGTGCTAATAACAAAAAATAGAAAAACAATGGAACGAATGTTAAACGAAATGGTAACAGAAGGAAAAGTAATGGGATTAAAAATAAACCAAGAGAAAACCAAAATAATGAGATTTGACAAAAACTTTGAAAACAGAAAGGTTAGAGTAGGAGAATACACTTTTGAAGAAGTCGAAAAATTTAAATATTTAGGAATATTAATAACAAACAATGGAGAAAGAGAAACCGAAATCAAAGAAAGGATTATTACAGCAAATAAGAGCTTCCATGCAAATAAAAAATTACTTAAAAATAAGTTATTGAGTAAGAAATCAAAAATGAAAGTATACAAAACAATAATTCGACCGACGATGATGTATGCAGCCGAAACTCTTAGCATGACAAAAAAACAAGAGGAAAACCTTAGAATACAAGAAAGAAAAATACTAAGAGCAATATTAGGACCAATAAAAATAAATGACAATGAATTTAGACAAAGAACGAACCTTGAGTTACTGGAAGAAATTGAGGAGGATATAGTATGTAAAATAAAACAGCAAAGAGCAAAATGGCTAGGACACATATGGAGATCCGGATCAACTACGACGATATACTCAATATTGGAATGGACACCAGCTGGCAAAAGAAGACGTGGAAGACCAAGATCTACATGGTTACAAGAAGTAGTAAGTGATCTCAACAATGCGGGCATACGACATTGGAAAGGGAAAACCAGAGACAGGAAAGAGTGGAGAAAAATAACAGAGAAAATTAAATAACGAACATGAGGACTGATCTACCTCAAAACATAGATCTAGAGAGCGTAAGCGGCGTAACCCCTAAAGGGGTGTTTAGCCACTATATATATAATAATTCCAATTGTAAGGACGTTCACGAAATTAATAGCAAGATTTTCAAAGAAACTTACTAAATCGTTTTAACGCCTTTCACTCATCTTATTAACTTAATTCTATCAACTGGAGTATTTCCAGGAGCACTAAAGTACTCAAAGGTACTACCTATCTATAAAAAAGGTGATTCCTCGAAAACTGACTATTACAGACCCATAAGCATTGTTTCTAGATTCGGGAAAGTGATTGAAAAGGTGATCAAACAACAATTATATTCTTATTTTGAGTCTAAAAGTTATTTTAGCAACTCTCAATATAGTCTGGGCTGATTATCGGAGAATAGGCCATTTTTGGGAAAAGTTATTTACCAGCAATTTTATTGCTGCAATCGAATTATAAGATCCTATATATTAATAATATAGGTATGCAAAGTCCTCAGATAGTGTGCTACTTTTTTTATAAACAAAATGGCGCCCGAAAATCGTGTTTTTTTCAATTATTGCTCTATAACTCCGAAGATTTTAACTTTACAACAAAAACACTCAAATAAAAATTCACCGCGATTAAATTCTGCATAGAGATGTGTTTTTCCTGATCTGCTCCGACGAAAATTTTCCTCGGAAAATGCGGGTTTTCCCAACAAAATCTTTAATTTTCAAATAAAGTTTTAGATAAGTAATTATCTACCAATAATTAAATAATTTGGTGACTTAAAACCTTTCTTGTTTTAGATTATAGTTCCAGAAGCTGGTGAAAATTAAACGAATATTTTAGCAACAATTCAATTGTTAATTAATAATTTACGGTCGCAATAATAACCAAAATAATTATGATACACTGATCAAACTTTGAAATCTTATAAATATGAGATGCCTATTTAATATTTTGTCGACAAAATATAATTTTTTTATTTTTTTGCATAATCTTTAAATGTTTAAAAAAAATAGTTATAAACAAATTAACGTTTCTCAAAAAGTTTTTATTTTATTAAAATTTTTAAAAATAGCTAAAATGCGCATTTCAAATATCTTGAAAATGAATGCTTTAAAACTTTTTTGCAACCATTTGCAAAAAAGTTATGAAACAGCAAAATAAACATACGAACACTATGGTGTTTATAATTTTTTTTAATTCTTTCAAAGCGTAGAAGTGAGTTTAAAGTACAAGCTAATTATTTACAAAAAATAACGATTATCAGTTTAATGGTTATATTTTAATTAAAGATTATAAATATATTTTTTTGTAATTTACACGCGCGAAAGTAGAGTAATACAGTACTGTAGCTAAAATATTCACTCGGAGGGACGATCAGCCGCGCGACGTACACTTTTAATAAATAATGTATAGTATTTTTACTACAAAAACGTTATTACGTAGGTCAAAATTTTTGACGTAAGAGAACTGTCAAAACATTAGAATGTGACTTTTCGTTATTGTCATGTTTATAAAAATATGGCAATAATGAAAAGTCACATTCTAATGTTTTGACAGTTCTCTTACGTCAAAAATTTTGACCTACGTAATAACGTTTTTGTAGTAAAAATACTATATATGCTGCGTGTCAGTCGCTTCGAGTGAACATTTTAGCTCCGACTCTGTATCAGGCCTACTTTTGCGCTAAAAATTACAAAAAAAAGTATTTTTAATCTTTGATTAAAATATATCCATTGCACTAATTTTTGACATTCTTTGTGAGTAATTAGACTGTACCATAGACTCACTTTTAAGCTTTGAAACAATTAAAACAAATTATAAACAACGGAGAAAACGTATATTTACTTTGCTGTTTCATAACTTTTTTGCAAATGGTTGGAAATTTTTTTTAAAGCATTCATTTTCAAGACCTATGAAATACGCATTTTAAGTATTTTTTAAAATTAGAATATAATAAACAATTTCTGAGAAATGTTAATTTGTTTATAACAATTTTTTTTAAACATTTAAAGATTATGCAAAAAAATGAAAAAATTATATTTTGTCGACAAAATATTAAGTACGCATCACACCTTTATAATCTTTCTAATTTTGATCAATGTCTCATGATTATTTTGGTTGTTCTTGCGACTGTAAATTGTTAATTAACAATTGAATTGTTGCTAAAATATTCGTTTCATTTTCACCGGCTTCTGAATTTATAATCTATACCAAGAAAGCTTTGATTTCACCAAGTTATATAATTATTCATAAATAATTACTGGCCCAAAAAAATTATTTGAAAATTCGAGATTTTGTTGGGAAAACCCACATTTTCCGAGGAAAATTTTCGTCGGAGCAAATCGGGAAAAACCTGCCTCTATGTAGAATTAAATTGGGGTGAATTTTTATTTGAGTGTTTTTGGTGTAAAGTTAAAATCTTCGGAGTTATAGAGCAATAATTGAAAAAAGTACAATTTGTCGGCGCCATTTTGTTTATAAAAAAAGTAGCACACTATCTACGGACTTCGCATACCTATATTAATAATAAATAGGATCTTATAATTTGATTCCAGCAATAAAATTGCTGGTAAATAACCTTTCTTTGTACTTTACTAATTAGACCAGCGTATTATAACTATTTATTTTTTAAATTTAAAGATTATGCAAAAAAAAAGAAAAATTTATATTTTGTCGATAAAATATTAAATAAGCATCTCAACTTTATAATCTTTAAAAGTTTGATCAATGTATCATGATTATTTTGGTTATTATTGCGATCGTAAATTGTTAATTAACAATTGAATTGTTGCTAAAATATTCGTTTAATTTTCACCAGCTTCTGGAATTACAATCTATACCAAGAAAGATTTGATGTCACTAAGTTATTTAATTATTGATTAATAATTACTTACCTAAAACTTTATTTGAAAATTAGAGTTTTTGTTAGGAAAACCCGCATTTTCCGAGAAAAATTTTCGTCGGAGCAAATCGTGAAAAACATATCTCTATGCAGAATTTAATTGCGGTGAATTTTTTTTTGGGTGTTTTTGTTGTA
Organism: Diabrotica virgifera virgifera; assembly: GCF_917563875.1. NCBI lineage: Eukaryota > Metazoa > Arthropoda > Insecta > Coleoptera > Chrysomelidae > Diabrotica > Diabrotica virgifera. The sequence continues at coordinate 197,308,424 of NC_065444.1, forward strand.
AAGTTAAAATCTTCGAAGTTATAGAGCAATTATTGAAAAAAATACGATTTGTCGACGCCATTTTGTTTATAAAAAAAGTAGCACACTATCTGCGGACTTTGCATACCTATATTATTAATATATAGGATCTTATAATTCGATTCCAGCAATAAAATTGCTGGTAAATAACTTTTCCATGAATTTTGCTAATTAGCCCAGAGTAATATGGATTCAGAAGTGCTCGTTCTACTACAAACGCGGTATATAATATTGTGAGCGAGGTGATTGAGGGGCTTGAACGTGACAATCGCATAACAATTTCTTTCTGCGATTTGTCGAAGGCTTTTGGCTGCGTTTCACATGACATTTTGCTCCACAAATTAAATTATTATGGAATCAGAGGTATCCCTCTTAAGCTCATCTCTTCGTACCTATGTGGCAGACACCAGGCTGTAGTGTCTAAAGGTCATCTCTCCGACTTTCGGCCCGTAAAACATGGAGTCCCACAAGGTTCGGTCTTGGGACCTCTTTTATTCATTATATATGTCAACGATTTGCCTCATTTCATATCTCCGTACAAATCAGTACAATTTGCGGATGATACGACATGCATAATATCAGGTAATAATAATGAGGATTTAAAAATGGCTTACGAGGAAGTTTCTGATAAATCTAGCACATGGTTTGCTGCGAACAAACTAAAACTTAATATTGAAAAAACGCAGGACTTGATTATATCTGCAAGTGGTTTACATGGCAATCCAGATGACAAAGAGACTGCTAAACTATTAGGAATAACCATAGACAATCGATTGAACTGGTCGGCTCATATTTCACAAGTAAAGAGGAAGCTGTCTAGTTCATTGTTTCTTATTCGTCAACTAGCAAGGGTTGTCAACTTTGAAACATTGAAAGTGACATATTTTTCTTTATTTCACTTACACCTAAGCTATGGATTAATCTTAAGGGGCACTTCAACAAATGCTCTTCAAATTTTCAGGATGCAAAAGAAAGCTATCCGGATTTTGGCAGGGGTTAGTTATCTGGAACATTGCCGACCTCTCTTCATCAAATTAAAAATTATGCCGCTACCTACTCTGTTGATATATTAAGTTCTGACTGAAATTCACAGAAAACGGGCCCATTTAATAAAGCAGTCTGATGTTCACGTTCACAATACGCGAAACTCTCACTATTTGCGAAAAAATCGCTGTAGATTGCGTCTTTCAGATAAAAATTGTCTTAATTATAACTATTACAATATTTTACCAAAAGATATTAAACAGCTAAGCTGTAACAGTTTCAAAAAAGTCATAAAAAGGTATCTGTTGAAACATTGCTTTTATTGCTCGGAAGAATATATGACGCATTGCAGAACATCCACTGAAATGCTTACAGTGACACAAAATATTTTTTGTTAATCTATGTTCTTGTTTGTGATAATTATAAGTTATGTTTTTAATTTTATATACCTTGTAATTTTATATACCTTGTAATTTTTATATACCTTGTAATTTTGACTTGCTACAAACAATATTTTTGTAAAGTAGTTAAATACATCTATCTATCTATCTACATATCCCTCACAATCTTTACATATTCACCAGGGACTCCTTTCTTATTGAGTGCCGACCACAGAATCTCTCGAGGAACTCTATCATATGCTTTCTCAAGATCAATGAATACCATATGAGCGTTTGTTTCTTTACTCCTGTATTTTTCCATCAACCCGGCACCCTTCAGATTTGTTTAAAGGAGACATTTTTGAATAGGAAACCACAAAGAAACCGAATCAGAAATTTTTTCAGACGGGAGCGGTCTCACCACATGGAATATATTGGTGCATTCAGAGTTTGGAAGCTCTTATTTAGTGATACATATCTGTGAAATGGTTGTAACGTTAGAATTTGAAGAGATAAAGTTTAATATAAAAAGCAAAATTCAGACACCTTGAAATGACTTGACATGCTCTCCAATAGACGCTGTAGGCTGCGTACAGTGTCACGCCTGCCGTAGGAACATTGTTCGTTTTCGTTATTTTTAATAAATTTTGAAGGACAAAAACTATCTTACAACCGAAAATAGTTACAAAAGAGTAATTCTAAAGTAAATTCAAATTACCGGGTGAATTTAACTGACCACCGACTTAGCCGGTGGTAGCCAATGGGCGCCGTAGCCTGCGTACAGCTTGTATTGGAGACCATCGATTAAGCTATTTGCAAAAACCACTGTTTCGTCGGCATATCTAATTATGTTGAGAGGCACTCTATTCTGCATGCGTTAAAACGTGAGATGTCTTGTTCTGCTTTAGCAGCACTTACTGTGGTTGTTCCTCAATTTTCTGAAGGCGTTTTAGTAGCAGTGGTGGAACATTTGCCTTGGGAGAGGGGGGAGACTTCTAATAAAACACCAACCCCTAAATATAGCCCAGGAACCGAAGCTTTTAACCTCGCAATTTATACAGAATGGATCGATTTGCTTGAAAATTTGAGAATATGTAGTGGATAGTCCAAGGATCAAAATCTATATTATGCCGAAAGGCGCTTTTACCATGGGGGTGGTTGCCACCCCACCTCGGGGGTGGAATTTTTTTATTATATTTTGACCGCAAAAGTCGATAAAAACATTAATTTTAAGCAAAAAATATCCCATACACTTTTTTGGTAAATTAATAGTTTTCGATTTATTCGCTATCGAAAGTGTTAGTTTTATATCGAAAAAATCAATGTTTTTGATATTATGCTCATTTACGATTCACTCAATTTTTGCCGTAGAAAAAATTTTTTCAAACCAAGTTCTTGAGAATTAAATAACCTACAATTTCATATTTAAACAATTTTTCGTATCTCTGATGCTAATCTTTCTATTCTCAAGAAAATGGCATTTTTCACCAAACTACAAAAATTCATTATTCGCTTTTAACTACATTTTTTTTAAACTAATCAGTTTAAGTCAGTCAAACTTCTGAAAACTATTAATAACATACAAATAAAGAAGAACAAATAAGGCCGTTGACTAAAAACACCGCCAACTTACATTATTATGCTTCCAATTGGATTTCTCCTTTTTTTTTTCAAAAAAATATATTGATTTTTTAACCGTAACTTTTTTATTTTTTATCTTAGAAAGTTTGGTAAAAAAGAATTTTATAGGTTTTTACAAGTTCTATAAGGCTGTTAATATTAAATCCTTTTAAAATCCTCAGTCGCAAAAAGAGGTGACTTTGAAAGTGTTGGTAAAGGTGGTTTTTGCATGGTATTACAAGTTTTAATTGTCAATAGCTCACTCAATTTGTGCCGCAAAAAAAAGTTTTGCAAACCAAGTGCTTGGGAATTAAAAATAGCTACAATTTGATATTTACACATTTTTTTGGTATCTCTGATGCTAATCTTTCTATTCTGAAGAAAAGGGCATTTTTTACCAAAATACAAAAATTCGTTATTCGCTTTTAACTCCATTTTTCTAAAAACTAATCATTCTAAGCCGGTTAAACATCTAGAAGCTATTAATAATACATAAATAAAGAAGACCAAATAAGATCTATGACTAATTTTAATCAGGGTGGTGAGTAGGGGAAAGTTTCCGATCACTATTTCGCTGAAAAAAATAGGGACTGACATTCTTTTTATTTTAAGTCACTTAATTTTTGAGCTAGAGACTATTTTTTATTTCTGAAGATAGATCTTTTTAAATACTTTAAATTGGTTTGAAAAAGTTATCCTCGAAAAATGCATAGTTTTCCCGTCTTTTGACTTTGAAACTACAATATTTAGCATTTGACGAAGAAGAGCTTACATATAATAAAGTATAGCTCGATTACTAATTGGTCTTAAAGAAATTTAAAAAAACAGTTTTGTTTATTTTTTCATAAGGTATATTTTTGTTAAGTAAAGTTGTTTTGATAAAACGAAAATTTTTTGAGTTATTAGCAGAAAACTGAATAAAAACATTGATTTTTTCGATATAAAATTAACACTTTCGATAGCGAATAAATCGAAAACTATTAATTTTATCAAAAAAATGTATAGAACGTTTTTTGCTTAGAATGAAAATTTTTACCAACTTTTGCGGTCAAAATAAAATAAAAAATTTCCCCTCGACATGGGGTGGCAACCACCCCCATGGTAAAAGCGTCTTTCGGCCTCATATAGATTTTGATCCTTGGATTATCCACTGCTTATTCTCAAATTTTCAAGCAAATCGATCTATTCTGTAAAAATTGCGAGGTTTTGTCCTATTTTAAGCTTCATTACTTGGACTAATACATAAAGTAGATAAACCTAAACTACAAGACATAGATAATAATATCTGCAATAAGTTCTCTTAATTTTCCTACCTGTCGAGTTAATTGGGTTGAATTGGTCTGTCTGTAGTAAGATTCATATCAGCTAATATATTTTTTATGTTTCAACAATTTTTTCTTTAATTCTGGACTGTGTTATTACGGGGGGAATTTCCGTATTCCCTCCTAGATCCGCAGCTGTTAAGTAGTTTTCTAACGGTAAAGCAGAACTGCAGCTGTGCTGGTAGGTATTGCATAAGTTTGAACCATTCATGAAAACATGATAATTCTTATGTCGCTGTGGCAACACATTTTCTATCGCAGTTCTTTAGTTTTCGATTACTAAAATTCGATGCATCTATTTTTAACCACGAATTTCGCAACACGCAAATATGCATGAAGAAAATAAGTCTCTCTTCTTTCAATAATTGATATTTTCATTCACTTGACCATGAATTAGTGCACCTAACGTAAACCGAGTACCTGAATTTAAGAACTTCAGAAGGCTGTAGCTCGAGAATAATAGTTTTTCAGACCTAGGTGCCATGGACTTTTTAATCTACTCACTGAGAACTATCATTGACCAAAGTTTCGTTAAATTTGACCGGGACCACTTTTCCATAAGGAGTGTTGCTGCGGGGTCCTTTATAGGTGCGTATTTTTGGTCATCGACTGGTGGGAACATTTTTTTTACCTGGCAATTTGACTGGCAAAAAGTATTTACAATTACTGGAAGACGTGATTAACCCTGCCTTGACTAATATTATTAAAAATATTTAACACTATCATAAAGATCATTTTTGATTTGATGGTGCTCCTACTCATTATGCTTTACTTGTTCGTCAATATTTAGACCAGAATTATCCACAGCATTGGCTTAAGTGGAGAGGCAGCATCGATTGTTCTTCTCGGTCATCAGATTTGTCTCTCTTGGATTTTTTTTTGTGGAAACATCTCAAAAGTAAAATCTATAGATCACCATTCGTATCTTTAGAACATTTACGTCAACGAATTACCAACGAAAACTTTCGAAATACCTTCGAAATCTAGAAGAATGGTTAGAACAAACCTTTATCCTTATGTGGAGGCCACAGTTTCATCATTTGGTCAACTAAAAAATAAGTCTTATTCTTCTTGTAGTGCCTATCCGTTTCGGATGTTGACGACATCATGGCAATCTGCAAAAAATAAGAAATGGATGACACTATATAAATTAAAAAAATTACCGGATATCTCAGTTTTTCATTCTCGTTTCCCTCTAGAAAACACTGACACTGGATACCATTCAGGAAAAACACGCGATACCACTTTACTGGAAATCTAACTTTACTTTCTCAAATAAAGCCCTCTTAGATTATGAAAGATATTCCGCCATTTTTGGAACTACCACACCTTTTCACAGCTAACGTTACAAGCCAAGTGTCAGTTGAATCTCTATCGTTCAACAAGGAAAGCGTCAAATTATCACAGCACACAAAGTAATATTTCCCACCAGGTGGCGTATAGTCAAATCCACTAGGGATTCCAAAATATAATTAGGTGTGACGTCAAGAAAAGAAATATAAATATTAATAATTACTTCGATTTGGACAGTAATTTGATAACGGAACGTTATTAAAATTAAAATAAAATGAATTATAAAAATAACTAAAGATTTTAAAATACTTTTGTAACGTGTCGGAACGTTACAATATGTGCACAACTAGAGGAACACTTTTCTCAAAAGCTGTTCTCAAAAACTGTTAAGTATCTAGCGAGAGAATTAGCGAGTTTTAGCGTAACTTAAAAGTTAAAGGTTAAAGTAAATATTATTAAAGGATTCACTAATCATGTACTTTTATACTTTTTTAATAAAATTTACTTTACTTGGGCAATAAGCCACAATTTAAGTTGAAAATTCATTGGTAACGATTTCCGAAGTGAAAGTCGAAATACTAAATATATTGAATTTCCAACTTAAAGTAATAGTCTTATTTAGCAAGTAAAATAGTAAATTGCATAAGATGCCACAAACAAATAGTTTCAGAACAATATTTTTCAATATAATTTGGAATTTTTTTTGTGTCTTTTATAAAATAATTTAGAGAAAATACCATTTAATTTTCGAAGAGATGATATTAAATTTCGTTTACAGAAAGATATACTAATTATTGAAATTCCCCCACAGAGGTTGGCGTTGACAAGCCGTAGAAATATCAAAACAGTAATTGAATTGCAACCTACAACTCACCACAGCGCTTATAAAAATTGAATATTAAATTCTTCCAGTGTCTGCAGGAGACGCAGAAGAGAATAAATTGTTGGTGAAAAACGAATTTTCATTACGATCGTGCGGATTGAATTTAAAAGAGAGGCTTTAGTGTAATTTATGATGAAACAAGAAACAAGAAAGCACAATATGAACGCGAGCTTTGACAAAAATTTGGTTAATATGATTGCTATTGACAAGTTAAATAAATACTAAAACGAAAAATAAACACTTAGGCACTTAAATTAATACAAAACGACAATTAAGGTACTTTAGACCATTTTTTAAATCATTTAAGAGAAATTAGAGGACGCAAAATAAAAGTAAAACAAAATGATACACTTAAAGACATATAAGTTACCTTGGTTTGGACAGGTTGAAAGTGGGGGCAATATAATATTATAATTGCTGAACAAATGTTATTTAAATTCCATCACTTGTTATATTATCCGAGCTCTGATTTAGCACCTTTACAAAAATGAAGAAGCTTCTCTGCTTTTGAGATTTAAACTTTGAGTTAAAAATACGAGTGTTGAAGTGTTATATGTTATATGCCATCCCTATTATACTATGGGATGGACGCCTGGACACTGAAGAAAATTGACGTGAGGAGACTAAAGGTATTCGAGATGTGGATGTACCGAATAATGCTGAAGATCTCATTGGATATAATAACCAACGCAGAGGTAATGAGACTTATACATAAGGAAAGAGAAGTACTTCTAACAATTAAGAGAAGAAAGCTAAGATAAATAGGAACTGTGATGAGAGGGGATAAATATCTAATACTTCAGGTCATTATGCAAGAAAAAATCCAGGGCAAAAGATCCATAGGAAGAAGACGTAACTCATGGCTGAAGAACCTTAGTAAAGGATTTGGATGTAATAACAACGAATTATTTAGAGCCGCGGTCTCAAATGTAAAAACCGCTCTAATGATTGCCAACCTTCGAAGCAGAGACGGCATCTGGAGTAAATATACAAAACAGGCGTCAATCAATGTGTTAGAGAGAGAAGTACCTTTCCAATAAATAAGAGTGAGATAGATGTTGACGTCACAGCGAAGGAATCTACCGTCATAGTTTAGCTATTATCCGCTAGATGGCGCCATTTTTAGTCCAAGTCGCCATTTTTATTCCAATTCGCCATTTTGATTCCAATTCGCCATTTTTATTCCAATTCGCCATTTTGATTCCATTCACCATTTTTATTCCAATTTGCCTTGACACAGATATTACGTCGAAGGAATCTACATTACCACCATTACCAGCTATTATCCGCCATTTTTAGTCCAATTTATTTGCCTAAACTACTATACTAGTGCCTAAACGGCTTAACGTAAAGAGGCATAGATGTAAGGAGAGACATGGACAATAAAGGTTGTAGGTATGTAGTGCCTAAATGGCTTAACGTAGAGACAATTTACATCTTAGTAGATTTGCTGTTATTATCGTATTATTGGGAAGTAGCATGTTAAATTCCTGGAGGTTTTATATTATATGTTATAATGTTATTTCTGGAGGCATACATTGTAAATTATCTTCAGTTCGAGAGATTAGTATGGCGTCGTCCGCATAGCAGATCCTTTTAAGTTGTTTTTCTCCCAGTGGTGTCCTTTTTTAGTGCTCACTTTTTTTATTACTTCATCCATGGTCAGGTTGAACAATGTAGGACTCATGGAATCCCCCTGGCTTACCCTATTGTTAGCTTTAATTAAGCCAGTTAGTTCTTCTTCTAATTTTACTTTTATTGTGTTTTTCTGGTTGATATTTTCAATCGGTTTGATTTTTTCTAGAGGTTGCTCTATCTCTTGCTTACAATAAGTGGATAAAGTTCTTTAATTTTACCCTGTCAAATTCCTACTTAAGGTCCACGAAACATCAATATACCGGTTTGTTGTATTCTAATGATTTCTCTTGAACCAGCGCCTCATTATAAATATAGCGTCGGTTTATGATCTTCCCGACCTAAAACGTTGTTGTTCTTCTGATAGTGTTATAGAACTTCATTCAGTTTGTTTGTTATCACTTCAGTTGTTAATTTTTGTATTGTAATAGCGTTGTGCTGCAGTAATATCAAAACAATAGTTCATTGCAACCTACAACTCACTACAGCGCTTATAATAATTGAATATTAAATTCTTCCAGTGTCTGCAGGAGGCGCAGAAGAGAATAAATTGTTGGCGAAAAACAAATTTTCATTACGATATAGCGGATTGAATTTAAAAGAGAGGCTTTTGTGTAATTTATGATGAAACAAGAAAGCATAACATAAAAGGAGTTAAAAATCATCATCGTCATCATTTGGCTCTACAGCTCTATGTCAGTCTTGGCCGCGTTTACTATTTCCCTCCTTTGTTGTCGGTCCTGAGCAGCTATTTCCCATTACTGTACTCCCATTTTGCGTAGATCACTGCCTACTGCGTCCTTCCATCTCTTTCTTGGGCGACCAACTGATCTTTTTCCATCGGGCATTTTAAGAATGTGGCGTTCAGAAGTCATTCGTCACTTGATCTTAGCACGTGACCCGCCCATCGTATCCTGTTTGCTTTAATGTAGCGTACTATGTTTTCATCTCCATATACTGTCTGGAGTTCATCATTGTGTCTTCTTCTCCATTCTCCTGTTGACTCTTCTCTGCAAGGCCCATAGGTAGTCCGCAGTATCTTTCTTTCAAGTACCAGCAGTAATTTTGTCGTTTCCCGCTGATTCAGAGTCCGTGTTTCGCTTCCATGCGTTATTGTGGGACGAATTATTGTCTTATATACTCTTATTTTTGCTGGTATTGAGAGTATTTTTGATTTAAGTAGGGTCCCTAATGAGTAATATGCCCTGTTTCCTGCAATGATCCTGGCTGCCATATTTTTTTATATTTATATTCAGATGTTATGATCGCTCCCAGATACTTCAATTTTTTTGATGACTTCAAAATTGTATTCATTAATTGTTACATTTTGTCTAAGGGAGAAATGGTCCACCGAAAAGAGAGTTTTGATATGGACCAGCAACCTATACAAGGAAAAAGAAAGACGCTACGAATCGAATACTATTGCCTCGGAAAAGGAGTTAAAAAGCACAACAAAAAACACTTAAGACTTAAATAAATACAGAATGATTATTAAGACACTTTCATCAATTTTTCATCAAATTAAATGAAATAAACAATTTTTGCATCAATGAAAAAAATCATAGAATCATTCGAGCTGTGGTTGTACAGAAGAATTCTAAAAATATCGTGGACACAACACCTCAAAAACAAAGAGGTTCTCAGAAAGATGAATAAAGAAATGGAAATATTAAATACCATCAAAACAAAAAAATTTAAATATATCGGACATGACATATTACACGTGGAAAGAAATACAATTTGCTCCAATTGATTATGCTGGTAAAGATTCAAGGAAAAAAGAAGCATAGGGAGACGCAGATTACCGTGGCTGCGCAACCTGAGAGAATGGTACATTAAATGAGCTTTTCAGAGCAGCTCCGTAAAAAATGTGTAAAATTTTGTTTTCTTCAACGCCCTGTATCTTGAAAATGGATGCCGTTACAAAAAAAATTTTATTAAGCAAACCCCAATTATTTTTCAGTTTTTTACCTATTTCAGTAACGGTGTTACCTTTTTTGAAAAATTTGTATAAAATTTTATCAAAAAATGAAAAAAAAAAATCGAAAAAATGCGGTTTTTTATTTTTAAAGGTGCGTTTCACCAATTTTAAAAATTTGAAAAAATTCAGGGTGAAATATTATGCAAAAATACACGATATATATTTTTTTCGTAAAAACGAATAGGTCTGGATCCCGCGTATGAAAAAAAAGTTCATTAATAGCAAGCTGAAAATTTGTAAATAGCTTAAGGGTGTCTAGTCGGACAAACTTTAATATATGGGAACACTGTAACAGGGGAAGTTTTAATTGTGGAAGAGGTTAAAAATTTGGAACGGTCAGACCACGAAAACGGCACATGTATTTTGTCCGACAGAACAGACTTAAACTCTCCGAACAGAGATTAAACTCTCATGCAAAAATCAGACTGCCATTTATCACCAAATGGGCGTTTTAATGAGTGGAACATGTAGAATATGTCAAATGATAGGAATTATGACAGGTTATAAATAGCAGTCTGATTTTTGCATGAGAGTTTAATCTCTGTTCGGAGAATGTAAGTCTGTTCTGTCGGACAAAATAAATGTGCCGTTTTCGTGGTCCGACCGTTCCAAATTTGTAACCTGTTCCACAATTAAAACTGCCCCTGTTCCAGTGTTCCCACATATCAAAGTTTATCCGACTAGACACCCTTAAGCTATTAACAAATTTTCAGCTTGCTATTAATCAACTTTTTTTTCATATGCGGGATCCAGACCTAGAATGTCTTAGTTTTTTTATACTCATTTAAAATTTTAAAATCGTTCTAAAATTTAAATTTCCCGCCAAAAACAAAAAAAAATAATTTCGGACAGAAATTTTTAAAGCTTACAACTTTATTATTTAAAGTTTTTCGCTAGTTCTCGATGCAGCTGAGATAAAAAATAAAAACATAAAAACCTTAATTAGGCTCTAGGTGGGTCAAATGACCACCTAGGGGGCTAAAAATTTCAGAAAGTTAGTTTCACTATATATATGCTAAACGTTTACCTATATGGAATTCGAATCGACTTGGGGGGCACTTTTCATCATCTTACCCGGCTAGGCCGTTTCCCAGCTCGACTAGTTTCATTTCTTTTTATCTCACACAACTTAATACGTTTTCCATCTTTTGTGCTATTTTGCTGGTTACTAGCACGCTCATCGCTGTATACGACTCAACTTTTTCTATATTTTCTATATATTTTTATTCTATATATTATTCTATATATATTTTCTATATTTTTTATTGTTGTCCAGAGTTATATTCCCATTTATATCTAGAGATTTGTTGGTTAGATATTTAGTTTTGGCTCAATTTATTTTTAATCCTATTTCTTTTGATTTGGTATTTAGGTCCAATAGTATTTCCTGCAATTCTTCTCTCTGTTTTGCTATTAACGTAACATCATCGGCAAATCTCATATGGTTTAGGTTTTGCCGTCTATCGTCACTCCTTTATTTGCCAATCCAAAGGTCGAGATCTTCTAGAGCTAAGGTAAATAGTTTGGGTAAGATATAATCTCTTTGTCTAACCCCTCTTTGGAGTTTTATCTTGTCTGTTTTTCCTTCTGTTTTTATTTGCGATGTTGCACTGTCATAATACAGGGTGTCCAGAAACTCTACTGACAAACGAGAATAGGAGATTCCTCCAATAATTTTAAGATAATTTAACCCAACTCAGTCCGAAAATGCTTCCTAAGGGAGCTAGAGCTCTTTGAAGATGGCGTCTTGTAATTAGTTTTTCTTAAATACCCCCAGAACGCTTTTATTTACAAAAACGAAAATTGGTACGCATATTTATCATCCAGAGATAAATTGATTCCATCCATTATGAATTTCTATTACCGGTCATAGGCGCACGTTTTGGGTAGGGCAACGGGAATTTTATTCCATAATTTTTTTGTATTTAATTTTTAAGCATTTTTGACTATGGATTATTAAATTGTGATGTATTCTAGTACTAAAAGGTGGATACCTGCTTCAAGTTTTTATTCTGATCATGATAAAGGTTATGAATTTTTCAAAGAAAAAGGTGCGGATTTGTGCATTGCAAAGTTTAATCGCAAAAGTTGTGTGACGAAGTTTAAAGTTTAGCTTCTTAATCACGTTTATTTAAAAGTAGAGAGTACAAAGAAGCTTTCTGGTAAGTTTTAGATCAAAATGTTTTATAAAAAAAAAATAGTGCAACTTTTAATGTCGACATTAGAAATCGCCAATATAACGCTTATTTTTTGAGGGACAGACAAACTAGGTCTAATTCTCACCTTTAGTACTATCCTTGGATTATAAGCTTTCATTTGACACCTAATTTGTCATTCTATCTAGTATAATGTAATATATAATGTGTAATATTCTTGTAGGTACATTTAACATTGATTGAAATTATGAAAGAAATGGCATGGCAACACTGTGACGCACAAACATAAGATTCAGCTGTGCGTTACATAGAGTGCACTAATAGCCAAGATGTCCCTAAAAGGTACTCTTGCTTTAAGTCCATAGGATACACCGTTTTCTAGAAAAATCGATTTAAACATTTTTCATTTCTTGAATTAAAAAAAAATAAAAAAAAACTATTTAGAAAAACGAAAACTGGTACGTTTATTTATATTCCAGAGATGAATCGATTTCATTAATTGCAAATTTCTAGTACCGGTCATATGCGGCCGTTTTGGGTACGTCAACGCTTATTTTATCGCATAACTTTTTTGTCTTTAATTTTTAAGCATTTTTTACATTATATTAATAAATTAATGAGGTATGCTGGCCCTAAAAGTTACTCTTGCTTTAGATTGGTAAGATACACAGTTTTTTTTTGAAAATTTTTTAAATCGAATTTTATAGAAAACGGTGTGTCCTACCGACTTAAATTAAGAGTACCTTTTAATTCTAGAATACCTCAAAATTCATTAATCCAGAGTCAAAAATGTTTAAAGTTTAAAGACAAAAAAGTTATGCGATAAAATAACCGTTGCCCTACCCAAAACGGACGCCTATGACCAGTACTAGAAATTCACAATGGATGGAGTCGATTTATCCCTGAAAGATAAATAAGCTTACCGAATTTCGTTTTTCTAAATAGAAGTGTTCTGGAGGTATTTAAGAAAAAGTAATTACCAGACGCCATCTTCCAAGAGCTCTAGCTCCCTTAGGAAGCATTTCCGGACTAGGTGAATTGGGTTAAATTGTCTTAAAATTATCTGAGGAATCTTCTGTCTTTGTTTGTCGGTAGAATTTCTGGACACCCTTTATAATATACTTAATGTTTTTGAATATCGGTCATCAACTCTATTGTTGCTTAAAGCATTAAGGATTGCCCAAATTTGTATTGAGTCAAATGCCTTCTCGTAATCTACCATAGCTATCCAGAGTTATGATCTGGTTCCTTTACCTGGTACGAATTCGCATTGTTCTTCGGCTATCTCAGAAAGTAGAAAGATCTTTAGCCGTTCATTGATTATACAGGGTGTTTCATTAATAATTGTCCATATAGCAACTGAAGAAACCTTAGCTCAAAATACGAAGATTTAACCTAAAACACTTAAATAAAATGTGGTTCCTTACTGAGTTACAGGGTGTTTTATCTAAAAATTTAAAAACTATTTTTGCTCAGAATTTTAAAACTATTCGACGTATCCTTTTAATACTTGGCAGAAAGTGCGACTACTATCCACTCTACTAAATTATGATAAATAAACGTTTCTAGCTACTACCAGAGGCGTACGACAGGGGATAGTGAATGGTTGACCCTTCTTAAATTACGCCACTGGAGGAATTACTATTTTAGTGCAATTTTTAGATTCTCCAATACTTTCTACGTAAATAATATAGTCCTCATTGTAGTCCATTCTTTGACGGTGTTTGCGGTGAATTTTAAAGAACCGCTTGAAATTTGGCATACATATAGATAATATGTCAATGAAAAAAAGTGATATTGTGCCGATGTGTGCTTTTGCTCTGGTGATGGGTACCACCCCTTCTCGGGGGTGGAAATATTTAACCTCAAAATAACTTCGGAAATTGATAGATATTTCAATTCTGACTAAAAAACCTTATATACGACTTTTTCGGTAAATTGATAATTTAGCAAGTTATTCACGATCGAAATTGATGATTTCCTACATGAAAAATGCATGTTTTTGAGTGGATTTTCAAAAATATCTCTAAAATTATGCATTTTTGCGAAAAAGTTATTATAATCAAAAAGAAACCTATTAAATTAGTGAATGGAGTGGTGTTCTTTAAATTATTATAGCAATAACACAACCTAAGTTACAGCCTACTTAAAATCGTTTTTTTTTTCGAATTAACCTTGAATCAAACATTTTATCATTAAATAACGCAAGAAATAGAGATTTTTAGAAAAAAATTATGGAGACATCTTTTAAATATTTTATTGATACCTTTAAAAGGTGCTACGATAAAAGTGATTTGGATAAAAAATGGCTGAGTTATTACAAAAACAAAACGATTATGTCGTTGAAAAATCAAAAGAATAATTACTTAAATTGGTGAATGTTCCACAAAAATAAAAATTAACACTTTTCATTACACAATTAGGTTTATTTATAGCCTGACTACGCGTTCTAAGATTTTAACTAGTTTAAAGTGCTTAGGAGTGAAAAAAATTTCAATTTAGTATTAAATTATTTTTTGATATTTTACAAATGTTTTCCATTTTTCCAAAATTACTTGAAAACTAAAAGAAATCTGAAAAATATATATCAATACTAAAATGTAGTATTTTTTATACTAAAACTTATTCAGTTCTTTCAATGTCTCTATGGTAAACACTGAGTGAGATATTTATATTTTAAGTTTGCACGTAAGTGTGAGAAGCAGTTTTCTAAGCTCTTTGAATCGCATGCTTTAAAAATCAAAGATCTCCAGAAAGTCCAGCTTCTGAATACTTTTAGCACTTACAATTCCCCACAAAATAAGCTTTGGAACAATGAAATATCTTGAAAATTGCAGAAGTTATCGTTAAAAAACCATATTGAAACTTATGTCGAATACTTTTTAAGCCTTGATATAAGTATTTTATTTTTTTTTCATGAAGAAGGCGCATCATATGAAAAAAAGGGAAGATATATTTTCTGTCATAAATTCAATAAGTAACTCAAAAATGCTTTTTAATTTTGAAATACCTCAGGGGCGTACTATTTTTTTTAATTCAGATTAGTACCCGTATGCGCGCCAATGGTGAATATAAAGTTCTTAATAGTAAGTCTGTCAATAAATGCGTAAAAACTACCTCTTAAAACCCACCAAATTTCATTTGCATATCTCAACCGGTTTTAGAGCAATCAATAAATCTTCACTTTGTAAGAGAAATCTCAACACCCCGTATCTTGGAACTTCATTAGCTACGACTCTGGTTCTACTAGGTCTCCAAACTTCATACATACACAGATTTTTTCAGTTTTTCATAATCTATATTTCTGCTGGGAATATTTTTTCGATAAAATACTTACTTTTTGAGCTATTTGCGAAAAACCGTTTAACAACGTGATTCTTTTGTTGAAAAATGAACATATTCACTCGCAAATAACTCGAAAAGTATTGACTTAGTGAAAAAACTTTATGGAACAAAAGTTGCTTAGAATTAGTCAGTTTATCCATTTCCGGACTTATTTTGGACCTATATTTTTTCACCCTCGAGAAGAGGCGAAACTCGCCCCCAGAACAAAAGTACACATCGGTACTATATCACTTTTTTTCCTTAACTTATTAGCTATGTGAATGCTAAATTTCATGTCAACCCAAGCGGTTGTTTAAAATTCACAGGTTTTGCAATATTTTACCGTGAGTGAATGATCTAATAAATCTATTTGTAGGGGTAATTTATAAGGGTTGAAAATATTAAATACTTAATAAACTAAATTGCAAACATAAAATAAAGTTTAGATCACTACAAAATACATCATTACCTAATTTAAAGTTACAAAATATTTTTTATACAAATTCTTATTTAGAGGGTAGTTTTTAAGGGTTTAAAAATAGTTATAAACTATAAAATACATCTCAATACGAGAAACAATCAAATTCCTATATTTAACATACTATTTAACGTACCTACACATAATTTAGATTTAAATAACGCTTATATCGGCTGTTTTTAATTTTTGGTAAAAAGGGGTAGTTTTCACCCCTTAAAAATAAAAAGCACACATTGTAGTCATATCACTTTTGAAGAGAAGGATAAGATGAGCTTATTTGCAAAATTTCTTCTAAATCGGAGCGGTTCTTTAGAATTTAGAGGTCTTGCAATATTTTACCGTTAACGAACGTACTGTTGGTAACGATAAAGTCATTAGTTTTCGAGATATTGCCACTGACGAAATTGCTATTTTAGTGTAATTTTTTGATTTTTCAATACTTTTTATGTAAATAATATACTCTTCATTCGTAACGATAAAATGATTAGTTTTAGAGATATTTGAAATTAAAAATGAAGCGACACAATACATTAATCAAAATAACCGTGTCGTTTCATTTTTAACTTCAAAGATCTCGAAAACGAATGACTTTATCGTTACGAATGAAGAGTATATTATTATCATAGAAAGTATTGGAGAATCTAAAAATTGAACTAAAATAGAAATTCCGCCAGTGGCGTAGAATTTGGAAAGGGTCAACCATTCACTTTCCCCCGTCATACGCCTCTGGTAACAGACAGAAACGTTTGTTTAACATAATTTAGTAGTTTGTATAGTACCTATACTTCCTGCCAAGTATGAAAACGATACGTCAAATAGTTTTAAATTGCTGAGCAAAAATAGTTTTTAAATTTTTAGATAAAACACTCTGTAACTCACACATTTTATATAAGTGTTTTAGGTTAAATCTTCGTATTGTGTACTAAGGTTTCCCCAGTTACTATATGGACAATTATTAATAAAACACCCTGTATATGTAGTAGTATTTTGCTTGCATGAGGGATAAGAAGGTTAATGGTTCTGCAATTGCTCCATATGGTTTTAGTGATCCTTTTTTATGGATAGGGATAAAGGTTGATTCGCAACACCAATAAATAGTTCATTTGGAACAGTTTAAAATAGTTTGCTGCTCTACTAGCAGCAAACTTTTGAAACAAAATGTTTTCTAAATATCTCTAACAGAAATTATCTAGATCCACCCTGTTTAAATGATCTCTCCATACAAAACTCCTCGGGGGCTCCTTATTGAACCATTTAAAACAAGTCAGGTCGTTTTCAAAGCGTTTTTAATATTAATAAGAAATATAGCACTTCTCGGGAAATTGAAATTAAAATTTGGTTTAAATATCTCATACAATATGTTTGAAAGCAATTATTTATATTTTTGACGTTCAGTACGGTATTGATTAATATCGGTAAATTTATGAAATTCCTGGAATAATAAATTTAATGACCTGACGAATAAAAGCAAATACTAGAAATAAATACGTTAATTTTATAGTGGAGTCACTGAAGGTTTTCACCTCCGATTTCGTTGAACCTCCATCGATTTTCATGAAAATTGGTGAGTAGTTAGAGGATACCTCAAGGAGCAAAGGTGACATGATGCGAACTTGCGCTTTTATCCTGGGGGTGGATGCCACCCCTTCTCGGGGGTGAAAATTATTTTATTGAAAATAACCCTATAAATCGATAGAAGGACAAATTTTAAGCAAAATTTGTTATATAAAGTTATTAATATAAATCAACACTTTTTGAGTTATTAAAGACCAAAAATTTTATTTTTTCGTAAAAAAATGCATGTCTTAAATCGGTTTTTCACGTATAACTCAAAAACTATAAGCTTTTACAAGAAAGTTTTTATTACTGAAATTGAAGATCATAAAAAACTGAATACATTCTTCACTTAAATAACTAAACTAATGTTAGTTCTGTGTGAGTTATTGGCAATTGAATGTGTATTTTTTTCGACGAGTACTCAAATCTAAGTATTCAAGCTTAAATAACAGGAAAACAATGCAATGTATAAAGTATACCTGCTAAACATTTGTCAAAGTACTTCGGAGTACATATCAAATGAGCTTCAGAACAAGTTAATAGCGTCAAAATTAAGCAAGTTATGATAAAAATAAAATAACCCTTTCGAATTTTTTAGGAAAAAGTGAAAAATTAAACATACGCCATTTCCACAAAAATCAAAATTTATGGTAATCCTCACAAGAACTGCTTTATATCAGCATAAGTAACGATTTCAATAATTTTGACTGGTTGAGAATGCATATTTTTGAAAAAAGTTATAATTTAAAAAAATTATAATTTTTAAAATTATTGTAATTTTTATATTCATTTGGTAATAACTCCAAAAATACTCAGTATACGTAAAAAATTATATATAACCAAATTCTAGTTTTGTCCGTGACAAATATTTTACCTGTTTCACTATTTCTATAGGGTAAAAAAGAACCGAGATAGAAACGTTTAAATCTTAAATTTTGCTGTAAGAAGCATGCAATCGGGGCCATTTAACCTTTTATTTTTAAAAAAGTAAGGGGTTTAAAAGAATAAGTTCAACGTGATTAAATAGCCCTTGGAATTATATTTTAAACGGTTTTTAGATGGACCTGATGTCGTGAAAATAAACGAAGTTATTAAAAAAAACAATACCATTTTTTGGAAAATTTTTTAAAAGATAAGCTTTGAAAAAATTTTGGATCGTAAATTTTAATGCTATCAACATGTTAGGGGCCTCATTTGATAGATATTTTTAAGTACTTTGACAAATGTTTAATAAGTTTATGTTATAAAATGCATCATTTTCCCGTTATTTCAGCTTGAATACTTAGATTTTTTTACTCGCCAAAAACAATATACATTCAATTACCTATAACTCACTTTTAGTTAACATTAAAAGGTTTTTCTAGTAAGGGGTTTATTTAGTTTTTTATTGGCTTCAATTTTGGTAATAATAACTTTTTTGAAAAAACTTATAGTTTTTGAGTTATTGATGAAAAATCGGTTAAAAACATGTATTTTTCTCAAGAAAAATTAAAATCTTTGATCTTTAATAACTCAAAAAGTTTTGATTTATTTTAATAACTTCATATAACAAAATTTGCTTAGAATTTGTCCCTCTATCGAATTATTAGGTTATTTTCAATGAAATAATTTTCACCCCCGAGAAGGGGTGGCATCCACCCCCAGGGTAAAAGCGCAAGTTGGCACCATGTCACCTTTGTTCCTTGAGATATCCTCTAACCACTTACCAATTTTCATGCAAATCGATATAGGTTCAACGAAATCGGAGGTAATAGCTCTTATCCACCTTCAGTGACTGCACTATTAGTCCAGGAACCCAAGCTTTTCACCTCGCAATTTTTACAGAATGGATCGATTTGCTTGAAAATTTGAGAATAAGTAGTGGATAGTCCAAGGATCAAAATCTATATGACGTCGAAAGGCGCTTTTACCATGGGGGTGGTTGCCACCCCATCTCTAGGGTGGAAATTTTTTATTATATTTCGACCATAAAAGTTGATAAAAAAATTCATTCTAAGCAAAAAATGTTCTATAGATTTTTTGATAAAATTAATAGTTTTCGATTTATTCGCCATCGAAAGTGTTTGTTTTATATCGAAAAAATCAGTTTTCCGATATACTTACTCATTTACAATTCACTTAATTTTTGCCGTAGAAAATAATTTTTCAAACCAAGTTCTTGGGAATTAAATAGCGTACAATTTCATATCTAAACATTTTTTTCATCATCTCTGATGCCAATCTTTCTATTCTGAAGAAAATGGCATTTTTTACCAAACTACAAAAATTCGTTATTCGCTTTTAACTCCAGTTTTTTCAAAACTGATTATTCTAAGCCAGTTAAACTTCTAGAATCTATTAATAATTCATAAATAAAGAAGAATGAGTAAGGCCAATGACTAGAAACACCGCTAACTTACATTATTATGCTTCCAATTGGATTTCTCCTTTTTTTTTTTTCAAAAAAATATATTGATTTTTTAAACGTAATTTTTTTATGTTTTATCTTAGAAAGTTTGGTGAAAAAGAATTTTGTAGGTTTTTACAAGATCTATAAGCCTATTAATATTAAATATTTTTAAAATCCTCAGTCTCAAAAAGAGGTGACTTTGAAAGGGTTGGTAAAGATGGTTTTTGCATGTTATTATAGGTTTTAATTGTCAATAGCTCACTAAATTTTTGTCGTAGAAAAAATTTTTGCAAGCCATGTTCTTGAGAATTAAATGATCTGCAATTTCATATTTAAACACTTTTTCGTATCTCTGATGCTAATCTTTCTATTCTGAAAAAAAAACCATTTTTTTCCAAACTACAATAATTCGTTATTCGCTTTTAACTCTATTTTATTTTAAACTAACTATTCTAAGCCGGTCAAACTTCTAGAACCTATTAATAATACATAAATAAAGAAGACCAAATAAGGTAAATGACTAATTTTAATTAGGGAGGTGATTAGGGAGTTGCTTCCGATAACTTTTTTGCTGAAAAACATAGGGACCGACATTCTTCTCATTATAAGTCACTTAATTTTTGAGCTAGAGACTATTTCTTTATTTCTGGAGATATATATTTTTCAATACTTAAAATTAGTTTAAACAAGTTATCGTCGAAAAATGCATAGTTTTCCCGTCTTTTGTCTTTGAAACTACAATATTTAGCATTTTACGAAGAAGAGCTAACATATAATAAAGTATGGCTCGATTAATATTGACATAAAAAAAATAAAAAAAAGGTTTTGTTTATTTTTTCAAAAGGTACATTTTTGTTAAGTAAAGTTAATTTATTATTTTTAAAATAGCTTCAGAACAACATTAAGTAAAGTTGTTTTGATAAAACGAAAACTTTCGGAGTTATTAGCAGAAAACTTATTAAAACATTGATTTTTTCGATATAAAACTAACAATTTCGATAGCGAATAAATCGAAAGCTATTAATTTTATCAAAAAAATGTATAGAATATTTTTTGTTTAGAATGAATGTTTTTATCAACTTTTGCGGTCAAAATATAATAAAAAATTTCCACCCCCGAGATGGGGTGGCAACCACCCCCATGGTAAAAGCGCCTTTCGGCATCATATAGATTTTGATCCTTGGACTATCCATTACTTATTCCCAAATTTTCAAGCAAATCGATCGATTCTGTAAAAATTGCGAGGTTTTGTCATATTTTAAGCTTCATTACTTGGACTATTTATGTTAAATTGAAAGTAGAGATAAATATGTTTTTTATACATAAAATATTTGATATTGGCATATTGGACGGAACACAAAATACCAATGCTTTTTTTCATAGATTACACAAAGCCTCTTGATTCAGAAAAAGGTGATCCCCTCTGAAGTACAATGAAAATATGGGATTACCTAACCATCTAGTTAACCCAATAAAAAATCTGTATGACAAAAAATCAAAGACAAAAAAAATAGACAGAGCAAATAATAATAATCTACTGAACATATTAGCCCGATCAGGGAACACAAAAAATTTTACGAAACCCTCCAAAAAAATAAAGGAAGGATGAAAATTTGGGAATAGGTAGTTAAAATTGTCTATTATTATATAAGAAAAAGTTTATAATTCCATATCCCCTCCATTTTACAAAAATTGGGAGATACGGGGTGAAAAATATTTTCCCGGGGGTGAAAAAATATACTTTCAAAGTAAGTCCGAAATTGTATAAATTGACTTATTCTAAGTAACTTTTGTTCTATAGAGTTTTTTCACTAAGTTAATACTTTTCGAGTTATTTGCGAGTGAATATGTTCATTTTTAACAAAAAAAAAAAAACATGTTTTTGGATGTTTTTTCGCAGATAACCCAAAAAGTAAGTATTTTAGCGAAAAAAATATTCTTAGCAAAAATATAGCTTATAAAAAAACTGAAAAAATGGTGTATCCATGAGATCTACAGACCTAGTAGAAGCAGAGTTGTAGCTAATGAAAAGTAGGTTGTTCTTCGTCAAATTCCAAATCGAATATTTCAATTTGTAATAACCCAAAAACGGAGATCTTTCCGGGGAAAATTCGTTACAACTTTTTTAAAGTGTTTTTAAAAAGGTTTATTTTTGTTTTAAAAAAAAAACTTCTAACATTAAAAGTAAGTGAGTTACGCTCAAAATATTGTTGAAAAAAATCGCGAAAATCACCTCCTAATTAGCTTCTTAAATAAAATTAATCGTTAGCGCTTCACAAGTTACTTTACTTATGTATTGTTTATATTATTATCTATAAGTTTCATTGGTTCAAAGTGCTCATTTTTGAAAAAAATTGGGTTTAAAATAAAATTTTTTTTTTTTCATTTGAATAAAATGGAATTTTTATGGAATTAACTTAAAAATTATTAGTAATACCAAAAATCTCAAAGTAATAAAATGTTTGTCTTTGCTTTTCTGAATATTTTTGATTTTTGTTTTCTTGTTAGACAAAAATTGTTTATGCTATGGATGTTCAAAATTTGCCTAAACTCGTGATTAGTTACTCTTTCAAGCCATTTTAACTACAGCTTTTCAAAAATAAGCACTTTGAACCGATGAAACTTACAGATCATATAAATAATACACAAGCAAAGTAACTTGTTAAGTGGTAATGATCAAATTTATTTGTGATGCTAATTAGGGGGTGATTTTCGCGATTTTTGTACCAAAAAATAAAAGGGACCAACAATATTTTGAGCGTAACTCACTTAATGTTAATGTTAGAAGTTTTTTAAACAACAAAAATTAACCTTTTTTTAAACACTTTAAAAAAAGTTAAAATGAATTTTCTCCGAAGAGTGCTCCGCTTTTGGGTTATTGCACATTGAAATATTAGATTTGGAATTTGACGAAGAAGAACCTACTTTTCATTATCTACAACTCTGCTTCTACTGAGTCTACAGACCTCATGCGTACACCATTTTTTTTTCAATTTTGTATAGGCTACATTTTTCTAAAAATATTTTTTTCTGTAAAATACTTACTTTTTGAGTTATCTCCGAAAAACCGTCCAAAACCATGTTTTTTTTTTTGTTAAAAATGAACATATTCACTCGCAAATAACTCGAAAAGTATTGACTTAGCGAAAAAACTCTATAGAACAAAAGTTGTTTAGAATTAGTCATTTTATCCAATTCCGGTCTTATTTTGAATGTATATTTTTCACTTTCGAGAGGGGTTATTCCCATCCATTTTTGTAAAATGGAGGGGATGGAGAATTGTAAACTTTTTCTTATATAATAATAGACAATTTCAGCTACCTATTCCCAAATTTTCATCCTTCCTTTATTTTTTTGGGGTCAGATTGTTCTTTGATCGGGCTATATACCAAGTGGCGAATTTTGAAGTAGCAGATAGATTTGATTACGCTGGCTTCCTGAGAACCAACAAAGACTAGAGGTCCTCAGAAATCAAGAGTAGACTAGTAATGGCCCTAACCACAATAGCTAATTTAATTAAATTATTAAAAGACCGAACAATAACAAGGAATATTAAGCTTTAGTTTGATTAAAATTGTCATTGTATTAACCTTTATCTTTTTTCTCTGAAATGCTTCATGAAATCAAGATAGTAGGTATGTTTTAAATGTCATCTTCGTCCTCAGATTCTATAGCATTTTGTTCTGACTCTGACAGAATCCCCTTCAGACTCAATAGCCTATACTCGAATCACTACCTTTAATCATATTTCTAAGTACTTCGACAACTTATGGACGATCGAAGTTAAAATATTTGTTTCTGTAGCCCTATTGCCAAAAAAGTACATTTTTATATTTATTGCATTAAACATGTGAAAAAAAAATAAAATTTACAATATTGTAATATTATTTTTTAAACCAATAAACGAATAAGAACTTACATAAATCGCGCGTATCTACCAAATACGATAGATGATAGAAAAGCACGATCCCCATTCCCTCAAATTTACAAATACAATGGTAAAACTGTAGGTGTCCGTATATACCAGGGGTGGGCAAAGTGCGGCCCTTTTAAAAGTGAATTATTTTCATTTCAAGATTTTTTCTAATTATTGCTAATATTGATAATTAAATATATATAGATAATGCAGCTATTAATATTATCACTTTCGCAGCGGGTGATTTTTCCGCAAATTTTCAACATATCGAGGGCAATGATTTGGATTTTTGGCACAGAGATTTATCAGCTCCCTCAATGAAATCCATGAAAATGATATTTTCGAAGTAGTCAGGAACTGTGCGGAAAATTTTGCATTAACCCGTAAACACCTAGTAAGAGTATAACAACTGACGGAGCACCAAATTTAAGAGAAGCAAATATTGTAACGTTGAGAAAGATTAAGTTGAACAGTTTCCAGAACATGAGTTATTATTCTTCACTGCACAATCCATCATCAGATATTGTGCAAGTGCACAACGTCATTTCAATTATAACTTGTAATATTGTTAACTGTATTAGTTCAATAGGATCAAATCATCGTGAATTCAAAGCATTTTTGGAAGAGTTAGAGACAGAACATACTGATGTCTTATACCTTATACCACAATCAACAAAAATATTCGATAATTAAGTTTAGAAAAGGTTCTTAAAAGATGCTGTAAATTAGGTGAGGAAGTTATTTAGAAATTAAACACTGCTACTTTGCTAAAATTATAAGTGTTGATCGCAAAATGAAACTTTTGTAATGAAATTCAAACTATTCATTGATCATATAAAAAAGAAAGAATTAGTCCAATTATTTCCCAATAATTTTGTTTAGTCCGGATCTGGATTATTCTTGTGATTAGAAGTTGAGTGGTTTGGACTTTAAATGGGAGATATCTATGTCAAATATCAAAAAATATACAAGGTGGTCCTAAAGTTATGCTTCCAGAAAGACATGGGCAAAATCGATAAAACACCCTGTAACTCAGTTATAAAAAATTCTAGAGGCAATAAATGTAGTATATCTAGAACCGCCTTGGGGAGACCTCTATTCACAATTTAAGTATTCCAGTTTCTCAATGAAACACCCTGTATATTTGCGGCAAATACCGTGCTTAAATAAGTGCGAATGTGGTATAGAGGGGTAGGGATATGGTTTGAAAATTTTGAAATTTTCGATTTTTTTTATTATTTTGTATAAAAATACATAATTTCAAAAATATTCTCTGAAAATTTCAGTTTGACCGTAGGAAAACTACGAGAAATACAGCATGTTTAATATCTCTACCTTCGACTCGCTTTGCAGCAGCTTGTTGAGCGTAGTGAGAGACGTTCAACAGCTGTTCCTTTTTCTTTTGTAAATTACTCTTCGATTTAAAAACATATTCCGATGTGCATCACTTTACGATTTGACAAACAGAAGAAATTGAAAATAAAAGTTGTCAAAACTAAACGTGTTTTTCTCAAAACCGCTCAACTGCTTTTTATAGGCGGTGGACATTGTAATTTAAAGGCTACTTGACAGATCCACTTGAAATTTTTCATATATTTTCTTTAGACATTTCATGAGGTAACAATAACAAATGTGTTGATTTTCACTATTTCGGTATTTTCACTTCTGAGTAATATCAAAAACGCAAAAATCTTCAAAACTAAAAAAAAACTCGACAGTGTTATCTCGAGAAACTCGTAAGCTAATAAAATATTTTTTAATTTTTTGTTTCATATGATCCAATAATGAGTTCTAATGTCTACTGAAAAATTCATTTTGTTTAGATGTTGGTAAAAATTTGCCACTGTTGGCTTATTTTTCAATAGTTGGTCTTGAAACATTTTTTTCGGATATTCTTTGAATTGTACTGAATGTGTTTATTTAATTTCAAAATAAAATAATTCTACCATAGTTTCAAACAAATTAAAAAAAATGCCTTACCATTCTAACAGGTATGCTTGTATCAATACCAGACCAATATAGATTTTCAGCGATGAAAACTTTCTTCTCTCTGGACCTATATTTGGGGCCTCAGTACATATCCGAATTATGCCAGATTTATCTTTTTGATACTTTTTATAATCGTGGTGGTCTTGCTGAGAATTTCTAGTATTGTGGAGTTTTAAATCTTCTCTACCCAAGAGATTTCTAAAGTTTTTCACCACATTTCGAAAGCCACAAGGCGTTTTAGATTCATGTTATTCATAATCTAAGACTTTACACCATAAAGTAAGACCGAGAACACATAGCAGCAAATCTCCATCGTCAATCTTCGAATTTTGCTACAAAATATCTTGGACATCCTTCTGAAAGCTACTTCGACCTGCTCAATTCTGAATCTAATTTATCTGCATTACAATTTAACTGTTCGAGTTTGGCAAGCGAGGCGAGAGGTCGTGTGGCAGGTGTATTGGCGATAAGGTAATTTCGAATTCGAAACCTATCACAATAAAAACACCGGTTTTTTAAAAGACCTATCGTTATCGATAATCGTTAAACTTAAAAAGCGTTCTTGTGCGAAATAAAAATAAACTTCTAAGTGTATAATAATAATATTTATATTAGTGCTGAGGTTAACATTTAATTTAAAATGGCCAGTGGCGGAACAGGAACAATACGAAAGGAAACCTATAGAAAGAATGAAGAACTATATGATAGTGGCGACGAAGAATCTAAGAAGAAAAAATATAAAGAAGATAAATTATATTTTGAAAAGAGTAACCTGACGAGACGAACACCGAATAAAAGCAACGACACAAATGAAGAGATGATAAAAATGATGCGGGAAGTTATGTGGAAAAATGATGAAATGATGGCAGAAATAAGAACCATACGGAAAGACCAAAAAGAAACGATGGAATATATTAAGGAGCTGAAAGAAAAAAACGAAAAATTGGAAGAAGGTTTAAAAATGGCAAACAATAGAATAGAACAATTGGAAAAAGATAGACGGAGAAATAATATAGTATTAAAAGGCCTAACACTAGATGCTACCGACGGAAAGCCTGTAAAGGAGTCAGTAGAACACTTCATAGGAAGAAATCTGAAATTAGAGGTCAGACTGAGAGGAGCGGTGAAGATCGGCGACCAAATCTTTGTAGCAGAAATGGAAAACCTAACGGATAAGATGAGTGTACTAAAAAACAAAGGAAAACTGAAAAATCTACAGGGACAAAAGGTGTATATAGAATCAGATTTAACAAGAAAGGAAAGGGAAATACAAGCAAAAATTAGGAAAATGGCAAAAGAAGAAAAAGACAAAGGTAATACTACGAAGATAGGATATATGAAACTGGAGATTAATGGAAAGGAGTGGAAATGGGACCATAATAAAGAGAAACTTATACTAACTCACAGAAATATCGGGGAAGGGACTTCAAAAAACTAAAAGAAAATAATGAGACCGGACCCACAACAATGACAACCAAGGCAATGAATGGGAAAAGCGATAGGGAAAAAGATGATGCAAAGGTAAACAAGGATGAAAATAGGAAAAAGGGGAAAGCTAGATTGCAGAAAAAAGGAGAGATAAAAATGGGAACATGGAATGTGAGAAGCATCAATGGAAAAGAGGAAGAACTGGTAGAAGATATGATAAGACAAAAAATAGAAATACTAGGAATAACAGAAACGAAGATGAAAGGAAAAGGTCTTAAGAAAATACACAAAGGATATTGGTTACTTTGGGTAGGAGCGGATACAAAAGAGAGAGCAAAAGAAGGAGTCGGGATAATAATTGCACCGAATAGACTACAACACGTTATAGAAGAAACATATGTTAACCAGAGAATATTATCGGTGAAAATTAAACTGATGGACGAAGAAATATGGACAATAATAACAGCCTACGGAGTAAATGAAGATGCAAGAAAGGAAGAGAAAGATAAATTTTTCGAGGAGCTCCAAATGCAAATTGATAATGGGGAAGAAAACATAATTGTAATGGGAGATCTAAACGGCAGAGTCGGAAACAACAACAGCGGAATAGAGGAGTGCATGGGAAAAGAAGGAGAAGAAATGCTAAACAGAAATGGTGAAAGAATAATAGAAATATGTATGGAGAATAAACTAGTTATAACAAATACAAAATTTAAACATAAAGAAGTACACAAATACACGAGAGTACAAGACAGCAGAAACGAAAAATCAATCATAGATTACTTTTTGGTAAGCAGCAACAAATGGAAAAGAGTACAGGATACGAAAGTGAAAAGAGGCTCGGAGATTGGCAGTGACCACCATCTAGTAATAATGAGAATGAGAACAACAGAGGAAAAAGAAGAAAAGAGAAGAAAGGTAGTAAATGAAAAAATAAAAAGTTACAAATTAAAAGAGGAAATATATAAGAAGAAATTCCAAGAAAAATTAGATAATACTTTGAAAGGTAGGGCAAAAAATACAAATATAGAAAAAAAATGGGAATATCTAAAAACCAGCATAATCAAAGCAGCTGAGGAAACTTGCGGGAAAGCAAAAATAGCAAACACTAACATGAGGAGAACAGAATGGTGGACGGAAGAAATACGAGAGAAAATAAAGAACAAAAAAGACAAATGGAAAAGATACCTAAGCACAAAACACCCGGAAGATTACGAAGCATATAAAGAAAAAAGGAAAGAGGTTAAAATAGCGGTGAAAGCAGGAAAGGAAAGGTCATGGGAGATATTTGGACAAAAAATGACAAAAAATTATAGGGAAAACCAAAAACTCTTCTACGGCGCATTAAAACAACTCAGACAAAAGAAAGAGCACACGATGCCGAATATAAAAGACAAGAATGGAAACGTACTAACAGAAGAAAAACAAATAATGGAAAGATGGAGAGAACATTTCAAAGAGCTAACTCATGTAGACAAGGACAACATAGGGGAGATACAAGAAAGGAATGAAGAACAACAAGTGGAATCCATAACAAGAGAGGAATTAGAGAAAGCAATAGAAAGAGTAAAACTGGGCAAAGCACCAGGCAAGGATCATATCACCCCGGAAATGATAAAATTCATGGGGACAGAGGGAATGGATAGCATGAAAGAACTAATGAATGATATCATAAATAGAGCAGAATTACCAAAGGACTGGAAGAAAGACATTATATTACCAATACACAAAAAGGGAGACAAGAGAAACTGTAATAATTACCGAGGTATCACCATATCAAGTATCCCTGGGAAGGTATTAGCAAGAATACTAGAGACAAGAATAAAAACACAAATAGAAACAACTATGGAAGACACACAGTGTGGATTCAGGAAGGACAGAAGCACGCAAGACCTAATATTCACATTAAGACAAGTAAGTGAGAAGGTAATCAAGAAAAATAGAGAGATACATATGTGCTTCATTGACCTGGAAAAGGCGTTTGACAGAATCCGAAGAAAGGACGTTTGGAAGACACTGACAGAAAGGGGAGTCGACAGACACATAATAGAAGTAATAAAGGATATGTACAAAAATAATACAAATACAGTAAGAACCAATAACGAGGAATCCAGAGAATTTTCTACAAGTCAAGGCGTCAAACAGGGATGCGTGCTGAGTCCACTGCTATTCTCAGTGGTACTGGATGAAGCGATAAAGAAAGCCAAGAGAAGAATGAGAAAACTAACATTAGGATACTGGCAAATGAAACAGACTCAACTATCGGAGCTACTATTTGCAGACGACATGGTATTGATAGCAGAAAACAGAGAAGACTTACAGAACAATCTTGAAATCCTAGAAGAAGAACTATCAAACATAAATATGAAAATTAATACAGAGAAAACAAAAACAATGATAATTTCAAATACGAGGAAGACACACGCAATAGAATTAGACGGGAAACAACTAGAGCAAGTGGAATATTTTAAATACCTAGGAGTAATAATCGAATCAAATGGTAAACAAGACATGGAAATAAACGAGAGAATGGGACGAACAGGAAGCTTATTTAACACTATGAAAACAACATTTTTTGGGAAAAAAGGGATACCGGAAAAAGTAAAAACGGCAGTCGTTAAATCAGTAGTTAGACCAACAATCATGTATAGCAGCGAGACATGGACATTGACGGGGAGACAAAAATCCAGAGTCAATGCTATGGAAATGAGGTTCCTGAGGAAAATAGCAAACAGAAAAAGGACAGACAAAATACGAAACGAAACAATTAGACAAAACCTAAAACTAGAACCAATCAATGAAAAAATAGTAGAAGGACAACTTAGATGGTTCGGGCACGTGTGTAGAATGTCGAACGAGAGGCTAACAAAACGAGTGTTCGAAACGAGAGTGCAGGGGAAAAACAAAAGAGGGAGACCAAGAGTTATGTGGGTAGATGAAATCAGGAAAGAAGTCGAGAAGAAGGGATTGACATTGGAAAGTGCAAGAAACCTAGCGCAAGATCGGAAAGCATGGAGACTACAATGCCAAACTCAACTCCACCAGCCTTACACCTAAAGGTAGAAAGGCTTAGGACTAAGTAAAGTAAGTAAAGTACAATTTAACTGTTAAATTTAACAATGTGATCAACTTATTCATGTTTTGTACTCTTCATATAGTCCAGTCGGGTTAGACGAATAACAGGCCTAACCTTGCATTAGGAGCTGCCCCAAATTTTATTTTTATAATTTTAAGGGGGGTTAACAGTAGTGTAAATTTAAAATCTCGACTGAATTCAGCCGTTGCGTTAGCCGCCATCTTGATTTTAAACGAGAACCGTTTTTGCTCAATAGCTTCGCCATTTTCAACTTTTCGACAAAAAGTATAACAACCAAAAGTGTTGAAAATGTGATTTCCTATCATTTCTATTTTTACAAATTTTTCGTGCCGTCCATATTTTCCCAGTTATGGCGGAAAATAGTGACGGCTACAGCATAACTTTTGAATTATCTTATTTATTATTAGTTTTACGACAAAAATGTTCCTATTTAAAAATAGAGAGAATTAAATTCTACATAATTTTGATTTCCTTTCATTTTTTTGATAAAGTTAATATTTAAGTTAGTACGTATGCGGTAATGGCGCGAGCGTAAGACCCGATTGATTTTCTAGCAATTGTTTTTGTTCAATATCTACGCAATTTTTAACTAAAATTGTTCCAAATATGATTTCCTACAATTTCTTAACAAGTTTTTTCATGCAGTTGCTATTTTCCGAGTAAATGGGAAAATAGTAAGAAGTGGTGGGGGAGTATAATTACTGAATTTATTCTTGTTTCCTAGCTGCCAAAAATTTTATAATTTTATCCTTTAGGGGAGATCAATAGTAGTGTAAATTTAAAATCTCGACTGAATTCCGCGGTTCAATTAGCCGCCATATTGATTTTAAAGGAGAACCGTTGTTGCTTAGTATCTTCGCCATTTTCAACTTTTCGACAAAAACGGTTGGAACTAAAATTGTTAGAAACGCAATTTTCTACAATTTCTTTTCCACAAATTTTTTATGCGATCAACATTCTCCGAGTTTAGGGGGAAAATAGTGGAAGCGGAGGGGAAGCATAATTATTGAATTGTCTCATTTATTATTAACTTTACGACATAATTTTACATAAACAAAAATACAGGGAATTATATTTTATACAATTTTTGAAACTTCCAATTAAACACCAACCAAACTAAGTACATAAAAGACATAAATAATAACTTATATGCATTAAGTTCACTTAATTTTATTAACTAGCGGGTTTTATTGGTTGAATTTGTCTGTCGATAATTAAGTTTCATGTAAGCTAACATATTTTAATATTTCAACAGATTTTTTTAAATTTTGGACCCTGTTGGGGGGAATTTCTCCATTCCCCTCCCCTTCGTAGACCCGCCACTGGTTCTCTCGAAAAATTGTAGTAAATCGTAATTGCAACAATTTCAGTCCCTACACTTTTTGTCGAAAAGTTGAAGATGGCGGAGATATTAAACAAAAACAATTGCTATAAAATCAATCAAGTCTTACGCTCGCACCTTTAGCGCGTACGTACTACCTTAAATATTGATTTTATCAAAAAAATTGAAGAGATCAAAATTGTACAAAATTTAATTCTGTTTATTTTTCTATAGATTCAAACTTATTGTAGAACTAATAATAAACGAGATAATTTAATAAATCAATAATTATGCTCTAACTGTCACTATTTTTCTCCCATAACTCGGAAAATATCGACCGCACGAAAAAAATTGTAATAAACGAAATGATATAAAATCGCATTTTCAACAATTTCAGTTTGTACCCTTTTTACTTACTTTTAATACTTTTTGTCGAAAAGTTGAAAATGACGGAGATATTGAGCAAAAACGGTTCTCATTTAAAATAAAGATGGCGGCTAAAGCAAGTCAAATTTAGTCGAGATTTTAATTTTATACTACTATTGACCCTTAAAGATTAGAAAAATAAAATTTGGGGCAGTTCGTAATGCAAGGTCAAATGCTATCCCGACTGGGCTAATAATTACAGAGATGGTTTTTATATACCCTTGTTTAGTTAATACGATTATTTTGGTTTTCTGTATACATATTCACATCCAGGCTTCTTTACAGATCTCAAAGACACTGTCAGTATTTGTAGATCTTCTTCGTCAAGAAGCTATGAGTGATCTATCGTTCACATATCGCAAATTATTGATGAGCTCTCTATTCACAGTTATTATTTCTTGTGT
Source organism: Diabrotica virgifera virgifera (assembly GCF_917563875.1). Taxonomy (NCBI): domain Eukaryota; kingdom Metazoa; phylum Arthropoda; class Insecta; order Coleoptera; family Chrysomelidae; genus Diabrotica; species Diabrotica virgifera. The sequence continues at coordinate 197,341,025 of NC_065444.1, forward strand.
TTGGGAAAGAGCGTTTTTACAAATTCTTTCGGAGAAAAGGTTAAAATGCAGGAGTGACAAGATAAAGTCCTGCCTTACTTCTCTTTTAAAGAGTATATGTTTCCATATCGTCTACTAAAAGTGATGCTGTTTTATTCCAATACAAATTTCTAATTATGTAAACGTCTGTGTTATCCAAACTACTGATTCTTAGAGCTTTTATGAATATAGAATAATTAGCACTATTAAACGCCTTTTAAAAGTCCATAAAACAGCAGAACACGTCTACAGAAACATCTCGATTTCAGCCATTGCGTTTTATGTTAACTCATCATTTATGATCGCGTTTATTTGAAATCGTGTTTCGCATACATGGCAGTGGATTTAGTTCGAGTCTTCATGAATTGTGTTGTTAAAAAAAAAGACTAGTATAAAAAAAGTTTTCAATCTAATAACACATAAAATAAAACAAGTAAAATATTACTCTACATCCCACCGGACTGAAAACAATGGGAACCTTCTCTGGTTACACCTCTGAGGCTTCTAAAATTTGCAAGCCATAACAGACGCTGAGACTAAAGAAGATGAGGGAATTTTACAATTTATAATTCACGTCCCATCTGCTCAGCGCGGTAAAGTTCCAACGAGAATGGTTCCCTTCGTACTCCAATCAGAGTAAACATGTAAATCAAAAATGAATAACTATTTTCAATTTCGTTGCAACACGAAACTACAGCCGCATTATATTCCAGTTCAATCAGAGAGTGCAGCAAGCACCTCTACCGGTTTCGAAACTTATTAGTCTCTCATCAGGAGGCACATATGCTGCTCTCTCTGACCCAACCAGGACAAACCCCGGCGTGCAGTTACGGATCGCAACTAACGAAATGGCAGGGATGCCCTAGCGGCAACTGCTAGTAAAAGACTAAGTTTTCAATTTAGTAGCACATAAAACAATACTAAAAATATTACTCTACATCCCACCAGATTGAAAGCAATGGGAACCTTCTCTGGTTACACCGCCGAGGCTTCTAAAATTTGCAAGCCATAACGGATGCTAAGACTAAAGAAGATGAGGGAATTTTACAATTTATAATTCACGTCCCATGCTGCTCTGAGCATATTTACCGCGCTGAGCAGATGAGACGTGAATTATAAATTGTTGCAACGAAATTGAAAATGGGTATTAATTTTTGATGTATTATTTTAAAATAATCTCCAGATAGGTCTTCAGGTAACTGAATTTTAATATACCTACTGTGCTAGTATAATGACACTTTTTAGAGTAATTCTCCGTACATGTATTTTTGGAGCAATTTTTTTACACTTTTTAGAGCAATTCTCCTTATACCTTTATTTAGCGGTGGAATGTCAAACATTACCTTTAAAGCTGTAATGGGTTCGTTTTCATTGTACCCGTTCTTAAGCAAATAAGTCTGCACTTTTTACAACTCTGTTATTACAATTTATTTTCATTGCTTTGTTTTGTCTTCAATAAATAAGCAACAACATATGTATCACGGTGATTTATTAAATTATTGGTTATGTACATTAAATTTTTAATAAAGGGGTATGACAAAAGTTACAAGAATATTGTATTTATTTAGAAAATGTGACCCTTTAGGATACTTTTACCGTTTTAGTAACGTGCCAATCCCAAACATAATCACAGAACGGAATAATATAATAAAGATATTGTGCCTTCCTATCGATTTGGTTTTCAACAGCCCAAATCAAATCGGCCTTATCTTATCGAAAATTGACTCTTAAAATGAAAAGAGGGCATCAACAACTCAGACATTAATTTCCCTCTTGGGCATCAAATAAAACAAAACACAATCAGGAAAACGAATCAGTCGATTTTCATCGCCGTATTCGAGAGGTTGGCAGTGCTTGCGTCGCTTTTCCGGAAACCAACGTGATAGACACTCAATTGTTTTACCCTAAGAATCCATTTTGAGTGTTTTGATGCTTCGGCGGAGTTTCGGATGTTCTTCAATTGGTAATAATAAGATGTGACGCACGTGACGGCTGATTGAAAGGCACGTGTAGTGCCGGTCGGATCTAAGTGGCCCTCTTAAATTTATAAACGGAGTATTGACATATTTTGCCTTTGTTTGTGATATAATCATTTAAATTGACAACCAGTAGAAAGCTTTTCCATGTTTTTATCACATATTGTTTTCTTACGTAAATAATTTTGTGCTATTTACTGTACTTACTAATCTGGTAACTTATTTTATTAAATAATCATACAGAAGTAAAAAACTTCGTTTGTAGAATGGTATAAAAAGTTTATTTAAAAACTATAAAAATGTCATCCAAATGGATTGCAAAACGTTTTCGATCTAGATCAGATCATCTTCAGTGAGTTCTGCTTAGTAGATGAAATTATCACATTATTAAAATTGGTAACATCGAGATATATGATTTACATGTTAATATTATGATAAATATAGCGACTCCAAGTCGATCTTAAAAGCCTATATCACAGCATAATAAACGAAACCAGCAAGGACACTCCCTGATGCCGCCTTTGAAGTTGAAAAGTACAGGGTCGCCATTTTTCGCGTAGTACATCTCGATGGTGATGTGATGTGTTGGTTCATCAGTGTTGCCGATGTCACCAACTTTATTACCCGTAAGAGATTCTTTTTGAATAATTTCTGGAATTTATGCAGAAGATTAACAATACAATCGCCATTCATCGTCAATATTTTATTATTATTGACATAATTCCCACAGGCATACGTATAAAATTATGTTAAAAAATATGAATGTCATAAAAGTTGAGTAAATCTGATAATTATGTACAAATCGGCAACACTGTCGATTTTCTACATTGTCTGGTACTACGCACAAAATGGCCGACGATCTGCGCAGTAATAGTGCGCGAACTTTTCCCGCCTACTAGTGTGTCACTGCTGTTGCGTTTTCTATGCTGTGACTATATGTTAATAGTGCTCAAAGGGCAACATGGTTCCCTGCTCGAAGAGAACGTGTGGTTTTTGCGAGTTCAATGGACACAGACCAACCATTAAACTGGCAAGATCTACACGTTCTTTTCGAGCAGGAAACCATGTTGCCCTTTGAGCACTATTAAGATATAACAGGCGGTAACTGGTTTGTCTTTAGTTTCAGGCGTGGAAGAGAATGATGCTAGATAGAAAGTGTGTTTTATCTCGCCAGGTTTTAATGACGCACGGATAAAGAATCGACGACTCAACTGTATATTATTGATGCCCATACCTTGCTATTTAATGTTCTAAATATTGACTCTATGTAGGTTTGTCATAAACCTAAGCTAAATTTGTCTGTGCCTTCGTGTGGTTGTATACTTAAAGTATGTGTCTATATAATTTTCCAATTAAGTAATATCATATTTTTGTGTAACAAGACTATCACTTCATTCCAGTCTTTTAGAATCGTACCTCAGTAACGAGACCAACGATACCAGGCCATCGATGTTTCTTCATTTCCTTTAAAGCTGCTCTTATTTTTGACCCTGTAAAAACGACAAGTATGTGCTTTAGTTTAGTTACCCAAAGATTTACGGTTCAGTAAGTTATGCTTTTATTAAAAAAATATGCGAGGCAGCGGGAGTTTAGACATGCACTGTATACATAAATGCATTTATTAAGTTGTAGTGGGTTATAGACCAATTTTATTCATGTTCAATTGACATCGTAAAACTATAAAACCTCATTGTCGTTATCTTGTGCGCACATAAACCGAATAACATCAATATAATATTCATTTATATTTATTAGATTATTTCATTCATAGAAGATTCTGACCAATAGAAAGCAACAGAAATCTGAATTAAATCGATAATTTTTAATAATCTCCCGTCGTTAAATATATTACGTCAGATGCCCTTCGTTGCTACGAAAAAATACATTCAGTGACATTAATGACAATTAATGTTTTAAAAATTATAAAAGTGATGACTTTCAATCGTCAAATATTTATAAAAACTGTGCGTTTAATGGTACTTACATAAATAAATTACAATAAAATTTTGGTTTTGAACAGTTTTATTCATGAAATAATCGCAACAAATTGCACTCGACCTCTGAAATTAATATAGAATTTTTGCTCTCGTGACACTTTGACATAATTTCACTCGCCTTCGGCTCGTGAAATTAAAACTGTCAAAGTGTCACTCGGGAAAAATTCAATAATTTCAGAGCTCTTGTGCCATTACTACTGATAACCATCAGACTATATCTAATAATAACTAGTCCAGGGTAATAAGGATTTTCTCGGGACACTCAAACATCCAGGTAGCTGATTACTTTTTTAATTATTGTAGACCTATAGGAAGAAAACCTACCTGTTTCCTGCCTAGAGTTCGCGTCCGTTTTTTAATTATTAACAATTTAGTGCAAAAATCGCGATTTTTTCGATTTTTTGCACTTCATTCAAAAACTAATTAGTTGACATAAAATAACAAAATTAAGTTTTTTAGAACATTGAAAAACCTTCAAAATGCCATTTTTGAAAGTTAAAAAGTTAATTTGTTGCTACGCAAACTGCAAAATAAGTGAAAATCGTTATTTGTTAATAACTTTTGCTAAAACAACCTTAGAACTGTAGTATTTCACCCAAAGTTGGACATTGGGGTACTTAACAAACCCTCAAAATTTGAGACCGATCCATTAATTAGTTTAAGAGTTATTCTATTTGTTTATCCTAGAGGCCTTTACTTTGCAATAAGATAAGACAGAAAATAATAAAGATAGTGCAATTCTGAGTACGCCAAATAAAAGTAGAGGAGTGATAGTATCAAAATGTTTTTAAAAAAGATAAAAAAATAATTAACACAGTCAAAAATCCTAATGCCAAATTTTTAAAATTTTGTTGTTTATAAACATTTAGAATAACTTTAAAAATGTTGTCCGTAAGAACAATCTTTTTATATATTCGAAAAGATAGTATTTTAATACGAATTTTCAAATAAAAAAAATTAGCCTGGGCTCATTTGGGACAAAGTTAGCTATATCTTTTTTTAATTTACAGCTAATTTGTTTATAATAATTAAGGAATCTCATTAATGCCATTTTAATGAAGGGGATTTGTATTTTTTCTTAAAAAAATTTGAACAAACTTTATACCTTCACAGCACCCTTTACGATTTTGCAAAATGTAGTGCTAACGATTACTAGGGGGAATCTACAAATCCAGCGAGTTAAAATACCGAAAAAGCAATTTCAATCGAATATAATCTCCGGATCAACTCAATGGATTTTGATCTTTCTTTTTTTAATTGGTATGTAATTTTTACGTACATTACAAATATGCAATTTGTTTATAAATATATTAATTAATAAATAGTCTAATTTGTTTAAACAATTTTTGAAAAAATGTTTTTTTTACAAAAATCTATTTTTTTAATCATAGTATCATTAATGATCACAGAAAAAGTTAAAGTACACTTTAATAAATAAATGATTTTTATTAGATAATTATTTATTGAAGATAATTTATTTATTAAAGTATACCTTAACTTTTTCTATGATTAATAGGGATAGTATGATTAAAATCATGGATTTTTGGGAAAAAATTATTTTTTCAAAAATTGTTTAAACAAATTAGAATGTTTAATTAATTTATAAATGTCTAGACAAATTGCATATTTGTAATGTACAGAAAAATTAAATACAAACTACAAAAAGAACGATCAAAATATTTCCAGTAGATCCCGAGATATAGAAAATGATAGTAGTTTTAAGTTGCTTTTTATAGTTTTTGAACTCGTGCATTTGTCGGCTCCCAGCTCCCCCTTCACTTACCACGAGTAGTCACCAATTAAACTACATTTTTAATAAAACAATATGAAAAAAATGTTTTTAAGAAACGCTTTTATTTAATTATGAGTGACTAAAAGTTAAAATATAAAATTATCAACTAAAAAGAAAAAAATAAAAAAAATCAAACTCGACGGATTATATTCGAAAAAAACGTTCGTTAAAAAAATGAAAAATCTAACACATTCGTTAAAGAAAGGCGTGGGGCGAAAACCGTTTATTCGATGAAGACGAGCCCCACGCTTTTCTTTAACGAATTTGTTAGATTTTTTAATTTTTTTAACGAACGTTTTTTTCGAATAATCCGTCGAGTTTGATTTTTTTTATTTTTTGCTTTTTAGTTGATAATTTTATATTTTAACTTTTCGTCACTCATAACTAAATAAAAGCGTTTCTTAAAAACATTTTTTTCATATTGTTTTATTTTTTACTTTTTAGTCGTACACTTTTCAAACATTAAAATATATCGTCATGTTTAAAAAAAAGGATGTAGGTATATGACAGATACCTTTTTTGCATTTATTTTAACTTTTGATACATACATTTTACATTTTCTGTAATTTCTTCATACATTTTTTAAATCAAAATTATTATTTACGACTATTACAGTTTTGGTAGTATTTCTATCTCTTGTAATACTTTACTATTGCACGGTGTAGACGCTGTTAATTTCTCGTAATGCAGTTCTTCGATGCGCAAGCCGTCTAAAGGTGCGTATCCATACAAGGGTAAACCTCGCTCGGTGTAGTAGCTCCACATAGTGGATACGTCGATGATCGCCGCTTGGCGCGTACACTCTTCGTTTCAACCGGTTTGCGGTTTATATGTAAAGGAGCGCATGCTGTATCCATTTGAGCAGCTACACCGAGCGCGGTTCACCCTTGTATGGATACGTACCTTAATGATCGCACTCCGCTCAATGAAACGTAAGCTTTGCAGGCTCAATGCAGGCTTTTAAGCCTGTCCTTACGCAAACACTTTCGGGCCCAAGTTCACGACAGCGCAGCGTAGTCAACAGTCGAACCTGGCGTTTTATGGACAATACTAAGGGCAGAATTCGTCCCTCTGCGGTGCCATAACTTTTTTTCGCTGAAAACTGGATAGAAATCAGACAGAAACTGGATAAATTTGAAACTTTATTGTTTATATATGAAGCATAACGTAAACAAATAACGTAAAAAGTGAAATAATGTATAGCTCATATAACTGTTCATTCTGTAAAAGTTTCAAGTTTCTACATTGTAAAAAACAAGAGAATTTAAGCATTTTCCACTAAAATCGTTTTTTTTTATTTAAACAATTCATTAACATAAAAAATTTTTTTGATCGACTATTCGTATATTGTTCCCGCGAATCCATATGTCTGCAAAATTTCATTCATTTCCATTGAAGAAAAGGCAGTCAAATTAACGTCTAAAGATTTGACGCAAACAATTGAACTAAATAAAAGCGTTTAAAAATTCGTGTAAAATACCAGCTTTTCTAATATTATGTAAAATGACTTATCTACAGAAAATATTTTTAAAGTTATTCTAAATGTTTTTAAACTACAAAATTTCACAAATTTGGCATTTGGATTTTTGACTATATTAGATAATCTTTTTATACCCTATTCCACGAACATACGCCTGCTTTGGATTACTTCGACAACAAATATTTTACTGTGCAAAATAAGAAGAACGAAAGTAAATTGCAAATTACATTGTTGTTTATTGGAATAATTATTAGCGCCATTTACTTTCGTACTTCTTATATTTAGGGGAGTGCAATTAGAACGAAAAGATACAATGTTTCGGAAAAAATCAAACAAGGTTATATTTTTCTAAAACTTCTTTTATTAGTTTATAAATATGTTAAAGTAAAAAGTTCTACTCACAAATTTCGCCGCTAATTGTTTATTAATTGTTTAAACAATAACAATTGTTTTGTATAAATAATGTTAAGAATATGGGTGAATTCAACATTTTATTTTGATAAAAAATATTTTTATTTTAGTTTTGATTATGCTTATGCTGAACCCGAATCTGACATTACAATTTGCAAATTTAAAATGGCGGATTCAAAATGGCGGATTTTTTCCTAAAAATCCTTAAAAAGTAGTTGTAAAATCCGAATTTTTTTTATTAAATGTGTTTGTTTACATATATGTGGATATTTTTGAGAGGTTGCTGAACCTGAATCAAATTTTGATAATTTAAATTATAAAATGGCAGATCCAAAATAGCGGATAACTTAAAAAATAGTTGTAAAATCATAATTTCTTTACAAAATGTATTTATTTCTACATATATTTATTTTTGAGAGCTTTGATAAACCTAACTTAAATGTTAACATTATAAACTATAAAATGGCGGATCAAAAATGCGGATTTTCTAAAAAGAACATAAAAAAGAACATTTTTCTAAAACATTTATTGTCTTTATTTTTAACAGGTTGTTGAATCTGAATTAAAGATTAAAAATTTAAATTTCAAAATAGCGGATCCAAAATGGCGGATATTTAAATGAAAACAAGTAGAATCCAATCAAACAAATATGGAATTTCATTCTTAAAAAAAAGATAAACAAATAATTTTCACTAGTAATACCACTAGAGGTCAAATTATTTCCGGAAATTTTTTTGAGATCATGAATATTTTGAAAATTTCCCGAGTCGCAGACGAGGGAAATTTTCTAAAAATATTCATGATCAAAAAAAAATTTCCGGATATTAATTTGACTTCGCGTGGTATTCGGTAAGAAAATTCCACACCAAATTTGGATTTGAAAATCCAAAACTGCATGAACAGATTAATAGCGCGCCAAAGCTTTGTCAGCAATTATTTAGGGAATACCATTTCAAGATAGAAAGTAGTATATTCTTCAATTTTACATAAGTTTTGAGTAACTACAAGTGATAGAAAATTATTTTTTGGCGTTTTTAAAACTAAACTACGCAAAATTGAAAGTACTGAATGGGAAAAAGGTAAATAAATTAGTGTCTAAATATTATATATATTTTATTAGACATAGAAATTTAATTGAAAACATTCAAAGTCCTGCATTTTCGCCATTAAGAAGAGAGGAGGTGTCCGAAGAATATAGAAAACATCTTAGCTTTGTAACTAAAATGAATCAAAACTAAATTATGTAAACAAATAAAAACCAGTCTGTCAAAAATGTTCTGTTATTGTAAACGTCAAAAAATTTCCACTATAATTCGCTGTTGGGTACCCCACGAGCAAAAAATTTCCGATAAAATACCTCCGTTGCCATGGTGATCTGTCAAAATAACGTATTTTGTTTGGTTCAAAATTACAGGTGTGGAATTTTCAAAATAATATTAAAAATTAAAATGTATTAGAAAGAATATTAAAAAAAACAAATTTTCGATTAGAAGGATGTAATTACATATCGGGACATAGTTTTTAAATCCAAACAACTTTCCTTTATAAAAATTTTCGATATTGTGAAATATAAAGGTATTTTACTCATGAGTGAAATTCATATTTTTTGACATACCTCGTACAAAATTAACAAAATTTGATATTTGATGATTCTATCTTATGTTATATACGATGTAGAGTATTTTATAAAGAATAACTTTTTTTCGTAAAGCTGATATTAAAAAAGTTATCAATAGGTTCCAAGTTACGCAGACATACTGTATAAGAGCTAAAAAAAATTTTTTTTGTTGAACATTTATTATTGTTGAAGCTTATTATTAAATGTATTTTAGGTAAGTTTTACAGAAAAAAGTTTTGATCACTCTGTATATACATTTATTCAGCTGGTAATTTTCGGTTTTTGTATTACATTTTTGTTATCTTTCTTAGTTTTCTCAAAAATAAATTATTTATATCATTTTTAAACTAAAATGATTCAAGTGTTTTTTAAAGATTATATCCCAAGCTTTAAAAAAATAGCAAACAAATTGTATTAGATTTATTCAAATTTGAGTAATACCGTCTTAAAATGGTGGGAATTCTGTAAAACTACGAAGTTTTCAAAAATTACATTTTTTGAGACATCCTATTATTTGAATTAAATTTTTGAGATTTTTTTTGAACAAAACATCGTTTAGTAAGGTGATTGAGAGGTAAGTTGTGCAAATTTGAGAGTTTTATAAGTAAAATTGTATTAGTTACACATGTTTAAATCATTTTTAAACAAAATTCATGTAAGGCTCACTTTCCGCCCACACCGTACTTATGTCCATAAATTTTATTTCTTTTTATTACAACCATAAGATAGCTTATTTCATCTAATTTCATGTCCAATTTGTAAAATTTCTTTTGATCCATTATTTAAAGAATTACATTAAAAAAACTCAACCGTGCACTTCTTACAACGCTAGTTTACAGTGCGCCAATGTGTGTGAGAAGGGTGACTTTAGCGTTATAAATAAAAAATTACAGAAGCTAGAGATTTAATTTTAGAAAAATCTTTATATAAGATTTTTTTTGTAGAATTTTCTGAATTTTTCAATGGTCAAGTCAGTTTTTTTCTAAAAATTATATTTTCGGAGTTATTTAAAAAAACATCTAACTTCGCTGTTCATTTGTTTAATAAAAAATAAAGCACCCACTTCTCGAGTAGAACTTTTTGATATGTTGTTTATTAAACATTTCTTAATGAAATTACAAAAAGTTTTATCTTGTTTGATTTTTTCCGAAGTGATAATCTAAATGCACTCCCCTAATTGCACAGTAAAATATTCGTTGTCGAAGTAATCCAAAACAGGCGTATGTTCGTGGAATGGCCCATATCGTTTTTTAGTACATTTTGATAGTATCAGTTTTCTACTTTCATTTGGAATACTCAGAATTGCCCTATCTTCATTATTTTCTGTCTTATGTTATTGCAAAATAAAGGTCTCTGGGATAAACAATTAAAATAACTCTTAAACTAATTAATGGATCGGTCTCAAATTTTGAGGGTTTGTTAAGTACCCCAATACCCAACTTTGGGTAAAACACTAAAGTTATAAGGTAGTTTTTGTAAAAGTTATTAACAAATAACGATTTTTCACTTATTTTTCAGTTTGCGTAGCAACAAATTAACTTTTTAACTTTCAAAAATCGGAATTTTGAAGGTTTTTTAATGTTTGAAAAAATCAAATTTTGTAATTTTATGTCTAACTATTTAGCTTTTGAATGGGGTGCAAAAAATCGAAAAAAATGCGATTTTTGCACTAAATTGTTAATAATTAAAAAACGGACGCGAACTCTAGGCAGGAAACAGGTAAGTTTTCATCCTATAGATATACAATCACTAAAAAAGTAGTGAGCTACCTGGATCTTTGAGTGTCCGAACATGGTCTATTTCTAGCTTATTACCCTGGTCTAAACGCTCGACGTTTTTGCTGAGGTTACTATTAGGCCACAGTTATTTTTCAAATGCAAAGCCACCGTTTTCTCTATAAGGAGTTATACGAGCAGTTAGAAGAAATGTATGACAATTTTTAAAAATGAATCAAACATAATTTAGGCGGCATGAACACACAAATAGGCAAAGACGAACAAAAAAAGATAAAGCAGATAAAGATGCTAAAAGAAGGAAGTGAAACGAATCTATAGACAAAAAAGAGAAAACAAATAAAAAAAGCTAGAAATCATAGTATCGAATAGATAATACATTTATATAGAAACGCTGAAATAAAATAAACTTACGTGCATAGAAATCGGCCCACTTAAAAATTTGGTCATTTTTGATGTCTCGTATTTCCTAAGCCTGTTGGCCGATTTAAGTGATTTTTAGTATGTTATAGCCTGATTCTTTAAAAATATCGCTGTAATAATATTGTTGCTAAACAGGTAAATTTTTATTGTATACCGGGTGTACGAATCAAACTGTGTTTTTTTTTTCTCAAAGTTCGCATCACCCCGTGGAATATTCTAGCATTTATAAAATACTGAAATTAAAACCCAACTAAAGCTTCAGGTTTTCTTAATATTCTGTTTTTCCATTCATTCGTTTATGTTGGACAATAAAAAAATAGGTACTTTAACAACTAGACATGTACTTCATCAATACACTCCTCAGTATTTCTAAATAAATGCGACAACCTTTAAAGGGTAATTCTGCATTTAAAAAATAATAGTCTAGTAAAATAAAATTACACTACATGTAAATCAAAATGTAAATTCGTACAGGTTGAAACAAATTTTATATCAAAGTTTAGGTGGGTACAAAAGATATTTTCAAAAAAGTATCCAAATCATACAGAGGGATCATTGTTTAAATAATTAAAAAGAGGTCATTTTTGCAAAAAAAAATACTTTTTTAACTACTGAGGTCATTCAATTACTAATGAAGATCTATAGGAATATTTTCTACAAAGTTGAAGGGTAAATCTTTCATATAAGACTTACTAAATTAAATTCGACCCCCTATTTATTTAAATAATTGTACATAAAACTTTAAAAACAAATTTGCAAATTATTATTTTTAGCGTTTTAAATAAGCACTATAAAATATCTTGTTTTACAGAAGAAGTTGCGCTATGTTACCAGTATTAATAAAAAAAAATTGGTTAAAAAATATTTAACATTTTTTGAGATATTGAATTTATTTATTAAATGTTACTATATTTTCAATTACAAAAACGCGGTTGTTGCCAAAGACTTATTTACCTGTATTAAATCTTATTATTTTTATTTTTATGTATATTTTCGATAAATGTATTGACAAATTCAAATTTCGATTAAACTTCCCCCTAAAATGGCATTTGAAAATTATTCAAATTTGTTTATAATTTGTTTTTTTAATACCGTCGCGGGGATTAAATATTTTGAAATGCCGTTTCGATAATTGAGTTCCTGGGAATTTTTCACTAATTAACAAATTTTTTTGTCCTTTTTTTCTCTTCTTTTTTTTTTCTTGGAGTTATATTACTACGGGCCTTTTTAGGGTTAAGTTTTATTAAGCATGTCGACTCTCTAAGTTGTAGATTATAGACCTAAAAATATTAAGATTTAACAAAAATCTCTTTAATAAAATGTGTCTACTTACTGAGTTACAGGGTGTTTCATTTAAAATTTAAAAATTATTGTTACCAAGTACTTTAAAACTATTTGACGTATCCTTATCATACTTGGCAGAAAGTGTGAGTACTATACAGTCTACTAAATTGTGATAAATAAAAGTTTCTAGCTACTACCAGAGGTGTACGACAGGGGATAGTGAATTATTGACCCTTCCCAAATTCTACGCCACTGAGGGAATTACTATTTTAGCGAAATTTTTCGATTCTCTAATACTTTCTATGTAAATAATATACTCTTTACTGGTAACGATTAAGTCATTAGTTTTCGAGATATTGGACGTTAAAAATTAAATGGCATAGTTATTTTGATTTATTCATTCATTCATTTTAAACTTCCAATATCTCTCAAACTGATGACTTTATCGATACCAATAAAGTTATTTACATACAAAGTATTGGAGAATCGAAAAATTTCCTAAAATAGTAATTCACTCAGTGGCGTAGAATTTGGGAAGGGTCAATCATTCACTATCCCCTGTTGTACGCCTCTGGCACTAGCTAGAAACGTTTATTAATCACAATTTAGTAGGGTGTATAATAGCCACACTTTCTGCCAAGTATGATAAGGATACGTCAAATAGTTTTAAAGTACTTGGTAACAATAATTTTTAAATTTTTAAATAAAACACCCTGTAACTCAGTAAGTAGCCACATTTTATTTTAGAGATTTTAGTTAAATCTTAATATTTTTAGGTCTAGAATCTACAACTCAGAGATTCGATATTCTTAATAAAATTTAACCCTAAAAGAAAAACAAAATAAAAAAAGAAATATAACTCCAAGAAAAAAGAAGAAGAAAAAAACGACAAAAAATTTTGTTAATTAGTAAAAAATTCCCAGGAAGGCAATCATCGAAACGGCATTTCAAAATACTTAATCCCCGAGACGTTATTAAAAAAAAATTATAAACAAATTTGAATAATTTTCAAATGCCATTTTAGGGGGGAGTTTAATTAAAATTTGAATTTATCAATACATTTATCGAAAACATACATAAAAATAAAAATAATGAGATCTTAAGCAGGTGAACATTTCTTTGGCAACAACCGCATTTTTGCAATTGAAAATATAGTAACATTTAATAAACAAATTCAATATTTTCAAAAATATTAAATATTTTTTGACCAGTTTTTTTTTACTTAATACTGGTAACATAGCGCAACTTCGTCCGTAAAATAAGATATTTTATAGTGCTTATTTAAAACGCTAAAAATAATTTTTTGCAAATTTGTTTTTAAATTTTTATATACAATTATTTAAATAAATAGGGGGTCAAATTTAATTCAGTAAATCTTATGTGAAAGATTTATCCTTTAACTTTGCAGGAAAAAATCCCATAGACCTTCATTAATAAGTGAATTACCTCAGCAGTTTAAAAAGTATTTTTTTGCAAAAATGACCCCTTTTTAATTATTTAAACAATGATCCCCTTCTATGATTTGGATACTTTCTTGAAAATATCTTTTGTACCCACCTAAACTTTGATATAAAATTTGTTTTAACCTGTACGAATTTACATTTTGACTTTTTTTTATTTTATTAGGCTATAATGACAGTTTGCTTTATAAACGTATGTTTGCAAATGTTTTGTTTCCGAGATACGGGATGTTGAATTTTTTCTTACAAACTGACTTTTCTTTAAAACCGGTTGAGATATGCAAATCAAATTTGGTGGGTTTTAGGACGTAGTTATTGCACATTTTTTGACATACAATTAAGAATTTAATATTCAACATAAGGGCGCTCATACGGGCAATATGACCAATCATATTACCCGTATGCACGCTAATGGTGAATATAAAATTCTTAATTTTATGTCAGAAAATCGGCAATAATTATCTCTTAAAACCTACCAAATTTCATTTGCATATTTTAACTGGTTTTAGAGCAATAAATAAATCGAGAGTTTGTAAGAAAAAATTCAACATCCCTTATCTTGGAAAAGAAACATTTACAAACATACGTTTATGAAGTAAACTGTCATTATTTTTTCATGCAGAATTATCCCTTTAAGTTTGTCCCACTTATTTAGAAACACCGTGTATTGATGAAGAACATGTCTAGTTTTTAAAGTGCCTAACTTTTTGTTATCCAGCATAAACGAATGAACTAAAAAACAGAATGTTAAAAAAGCTGAGGCTATAGTAGGGTTTTAATTTCAGTATTTTACAAATCCTAGAATATTCCACAGTGTGATGCGAACTTTGAGAAAAAAACACAGTTTGATTCGTACACCCGGTATACAATAAAAATTTACCTGTTTATCAACAATATTATTACAGCGATATTGATAAAGAATCAGGCTATAACACATTATAAAAATCACTCAAATCGGCCAACAGGTTTAGGAAATACGAGGAATCAAAAATGACCAAATTTTTAAGTGGGCCCATTTCTATGCACGTACATAAGTTTATGTACATAGATTTGGAACTATACTACAATCACAATAAAGATTCACTAGAAATAAACAAACCAAGACACTTGAATGTTACGAGGAGTACTCCCAAATCATAATTTACAATGTATATACATCGTAAATTCCAAATCGTCAGTGGCGTACGGATATATCAGTTCCAGTTAAGATGCGGCGCCTCCCGCCCAATAAAAACACATTATATATCAAAAGTTTTTAATAAACATTAAATATAAATCACCATATCATGTATTTATAAAAACTCAAGCTAATTTAAAACAGTAAATTAATATTAATCCTATCGTTTTTCATACTGACATGACTGATCACTTTATTCCAGCCGTTTTTATAAATAATATCTAATGAAACACAAACATTTTCTACATCTAAATCCCCACTCATAATTATTAAAAACCTTAATATCGGAAAACTAAAACAGCTTTTAAAAAATAAACATTTTAATTAAATTTATATCAACAATAGGGGAGTGCATATAGATTTTCACTTCGGAAAAAATCAAACAAGATAGAACTTTTTGTAATTTCATTAAGAAATGTTTAATAAACAACACATCAAAAAGTTCTACTCGAGAAGTGGGTGCTTCATTTTTTATTAAACAAATGAACTACGAAATTAGATGCTTTTTTTAATAACTCAGAAAATATAAATTTTAGAAGAAAACTGACTTGACCATTGAAAAATTCAGAAAATTTTACAAAAAAAACCTTAGATAAAGAATTTTCTAAAATTAAATCTGTATCTTCTATAATTTTTTATTTATAACGCTAAAGTCACCCTTCTCTAAACGTTGGCGCACTGTAAACTAGCGTACGGCGAAGTGCACGGTTGAGTTATTTTAATGTAATTCTTTAACTAATTGATCAAATAAAATTTTACAAATTGAACATGAAAGAAGAATAATTAAGCAATCTTACGGTTATAATAAAAATAAATAAAATGTATGGGCATAAGTACGGTGGGGGCGGAAAGTGAGCCTTACATGAATTTTGTTTAAAAATGATTTACACATGTGTAACTAATACAATTTTTCTTACAAAACCCTAAATTTTGCACAACTTACCTTTCAAGCATCGTACTAAATGATGTTTCATTAAAAAAAACTCTCAAAAATTTAATTCAAATGATATGACGTCTTAAAAAATGTAATATTTGAAATCTTCGTAGTTTTATAGAATTACCACCATTTTAAGACGGTATTACTCAAGTTTGAACAAATCTATTACAGTTTTATAAGTGCTATTTCAAAGCTTAGGATGTTACCTTTAAAATGCACTAAATTATTTTACTTGAGAAATGAAATAGACTATTTCTTTTTGAGAAAATTAAGAAAGATAACAAAAATGTAATACAAAAACCGAAAATTACCAGCTAAAAAAATGTTTATATGAAGTGATCAAAACTTTTTTCTGTAAAACTTACCTAAAATACATTTAATAATAAACTTCAACAAAAATAATTGTTCAGCAAAAAATTTTTTTTTAGCTCTTATACAGTATGTCTGCGTAACTTGGAACCTATTGATAACCTTTTTATTATCAGTTTTCGAAAAAAGTTATTCCTTATAAAATACTCTGCATCGTATATAATCTAAGATGCAATCATCAAATATCAAATTTATTGAATTTTATACGAGGTATGTCAAAAAATATGAATTTCACTCAAGAGTAAAGTATCGTTAAATTTCACAATATCGAAAATTGTTATTAAGAAAAGTTGTTTGGAATTAAAAAATTTGTTTTATTGTTTTTTTGCATTCTTTTCATTAAAATATTGTGAATAATAAAGGCACTTAACTCTTAAGAAAAAATCATATTTTTTACATACCTTGTATAAAATTAAAAAACTTTAATATCTGATGGTTTTATCTTAGATTTTAGACCAGGGAGAGCTTTTTATGAAGAATAACTTTTTTTTTCGTAAAAGTGATAATAAAATAGTTATCATAATTGTAATAAAATGATGATGAATATCCGTAATTTGAGAAAAAATTGAAAAATTTTTTTCAATTAGAATAATGTAATTGTATATTTAAACATAGTTTTTAATTTCAAACAACTTTTCATAATAGCATTTTTGATATTCTGAAATATAAAAGTACTTTACTCTTTAACGAAATTCATATTTTTGACATAACTCGTATAAAATTAATAAAATTTGATATCTGATGGTTGAGTTTTAGATTTTTGACTATCCAGAGCATTTTATGTAGAATAACTTTTTTTCGTAAAATTGATAAAAAAAAGTTTTCCATGTGGTTCCTAGCTTCGCAGACATACTGTATAGGAGCTTATGTATAGGAATTTTCAAATTGCAATGCCATATTCGGATTCAGTATAATCAAAAACAAAATAGAAACATATTTGATCAAAGTAAAATGATGCATTTAACGATATTTTTTAAATTATTAATACAAAACAATTGTTATTGTTTAAACAATTAATCAACAATTAGCGGCCAAATCCGCGAGTAGAACTTTTTACTTTAACATGTATATAAACTAACAAAAAAAGTTTTAGAAAAATATAAGCTTGTTTGAATTTTTCCGAAACAATGCATATTTTCGTTCTAATTGCACTCCCCTACAAAATAGATTCTCAAATTGTATTATAAATAAGTTAAATAATTAAAAATTAAATAAAAACTATCAAAAATAAAATTTTGGGTAAGGGTGGGGTTGATATCTTTATTCAAACGACGAGATTTTCTTAAAAAGAAATTAATAAACAATTTTCGTCAACACTGAATTGATTTAAAAAAACGATATATGAACAAGCTTAATAGTTTTTCAAAAAAACAAAACATGTGAAATACTTTAAATGATATCTCTGATCGGAAGCTAACATCTAAAAACATTGAACACATATCAATAGATGGGCACACAGGAAGGTGATTTTTAACAGATTTTAACTGGCACCGACCAATGCCTTTATGAATCCCTCTACTTTATCTGCACGTTTGTGCCTCCCGAAATTCTAGATCGCTAAAATATTAGATCGCCAATAGTTTGAATCCGTCGCGGGACTGGATAAAAATGAAAGACGGAATATGTTTACGTTTGTGTGCAAAGAAATATCTGATCTGCCGCAGACCAAACCGGCAGGAGCGGAATGACAGATCTGATCGTAGGGATAGATCGTTCAGAAATCCTTTTAGCGTGTGCCCAACTAATGATCAGAGTAAAGTTGAAATAAATGTCGTTATTCTAATTTTATTATCAGTAGTAATAACCCAAGGACATCGATAATTGTTCGAAAAAATTTTATAACAGATTTTGAAAGCTTGTTGCTTGGAAACAGATCGACGCCTAGGCGGAGGTCTGTTGCCTGTAAGCAACAAGCTTGAGAAAGTTGTTAAAAATTTTTTGAGCATTTATCAATGTTCGAGGGTTATTCGGATAGAAAATTTTTTGTTGGTTATGAAAAAAAAATACAGAGCAGAAACAATTTATTTAAATGTGCAATTAACAAAGGAACAATTAGAAAAATTTAATGAAGATCCAGACATGTTAGTTTCTATAACTGATGAAGATATATTTCCACTACGCATGCTGTTAATAATTTTATTATGATGTTTTATTATAAATAATTTTTATGTATTACAACCAAATCGTGACATTTTGAAATATTGAATATTTGAAATGTCAAAATCGAAATGAAACGAAATGTAGGTATCCATAGCTACATGATTGAGTGAAAACAGCCCATGGGATCTGTTTTCAGTATAATGTTGGTTTTATTGGTTGTATTCAATCAGATGACCACAAATTAATTGATTTCATTGGATTTCTAATTGAGCAAAATATTTTCAAGGTATTCAACATCAAAAGTGGTTTACCATATACCTTCGGTCTTGTTCTGTGGCATTAACTTTACGTTAAATGTTTAATTTTACTTCCAAGTTCCAACCGTTATACTACTTTTGTGTACAAAATTGATACAGTGTCTATTGACATGGTGCAGCACAAAACAGACAACTCTTGCTTAGGCATGGTGCTAAGTCAGTTGACACTAATAATATAAAATTTATTAAATATAAAATACTGTATTCATATATTTTTTGGATAAATTTGAAATTTGAAAAGAAACAAATATAAACAAATAAACAAACAAAATTCGAGAGAAAAAAGGACAAAAAACGTAAATTAGCATAATTTTAATTATAATCTTTTTCTTCCTTTTGCTACTTTGTGTTTACTTTGCTACTTTCTTATTTTGCATTCAAATTTTTTTATGTTTCATTTTCAATTGAGAAATTAGATCCCCGTTTTAAATCTATAGATAAAGATAGCCGTTCCTAACCCATTGTATTGCTCAGATATTTTTTTATTAATTTTAATTTTGAAAACGTTCGCTCTGCTGTTGAAACTGTTAAAGGAATTGTAGAAACAATGTACAGGCTGTTAGGGAAATCAATGAGGGTATTTGGCTTCAAATTCCATCCTACTACATCGATTTACTTGGATCTTTTTACAGTAACTACGAAATAGATCGAGAAACAAAGTCTACCCTATGCCGATGTGCGCTTTTATCTTGGGGTGGCTCCCACCCCTTCTCGGGGGTGGAAAATTTTTTAGTTAAAATAACTACGGAATTGGCCAGAGAACCTAATTCTAAGCAAAAACAGTTCTGTAATATTTTTTTGAAAACTCAATACTTTTTGAGTTATTCGTGGTTGAAAATTGGTCATTTTCGTTGAAAAATGACACATTTTCGGACGGTTTTTTGCTAATACCTTAAAAACTATGCATCTAACGAAAAAAACTATATATAATATTTTTAAAGCCTATAAAAAACAAAGAGATCCGTTCTTTCATAAATCTTCTAATTATAATACAAAAAGAGATATAGTAGGTGAGAAGAGTTTGTTTTTTTTGGTCAAATCGTTGTATTCAACTTGAAATAACATAGAAACGGTCGATTTTAGGTGCATAATGCTACTAATACCTTTTGTAGTGCTTGAAAAGACCTTTAAAATGAGCAATATTGAATGTCGATTACATTTAAACTAAGCGAGATATGATCCAAAACATTTGATGACTAATGTATTTTAAGAAAAACTGAGAAGTATATTTAACCCCTCATCCATTAGAATTTAAATAAATCGTTTTCCTTTTGAAATATTTTTATTATAGTGTTATTTTTGTGTTCAAAAAGTTGGACTCGTTTAAAATGAATGATTTTTGAAAAAAAAAATAAGATGAAATTATAGAGCGCATTCTTAAATTTTCTTAAAAATCTTCTTTTTCTCCATGTAACTCGAAAATGATAAGAGATACGAAAAAAAGATGCCGCACAAAAATATAGGGATTTTTTAGATAAAAACTTTATTTTTAATTTTCATTACTGTATCTCTTACCATTTTCAAGTTACATGGAGAAAACGGAAGATTTTTAAGAAAAAAATGCGCTCTATAATTTGATTTTATTTTTTTTTTAATCTGTTCAACTATGTGAACCTAAAAATAACACTATAATAAAAAGTATTGTAGAAGGAAAACGATGCATTTAAATTCTGGTGGATGACGGGTTAGATATACTTTTCATTTTTTCTTAAAATACATTAGTCATCAATTTTTTTGCAGCATATCTCGCTAAGTTTGAATGTATCCGACCTTCAATATTGCTCATTTTGAAGGTCTTTTCAAGCACTACAAAAGGTATTGGTAGCATTATGCACCTTAAATCGACCGTTTCTCTGTTATTTCAAGTTGAATACACCGAATTGAGCTTAGACCAAAAAAACAAACTCTTTTCACCTACCATATCTCCTTTTGTATTATAACTAGAAGATTTATGAAAGAACAAATGTCTTTGTTTTTGAATAAGCTACAAAAATATTTTATATAGTTTTTTTAGTTAGATGCATAGTTTTTAAAGTATTCGCAAAAAACTGTTCGAAAAGGTGTTATGTATCAATGAGAATGGCCAATTTTCAACCACGAATAACTCAAAAAGTATTAAGTTTTCAAAAAAATATATAAAAGCGTTTTTGCTTAGAATTAGGTTCTCTAGCCACTTCCGTGGTTATTTCAACCTAAAATTTTCCTCTCGCCAAAAATAGATGGGAACAACCCCAAAAAAAAGCGCACATCGGCATATGGTAGACTTTGAACTAAGAGATAAGTAGATGCTATTCCCAAAATTTCATCAAAATCCATGCAGTAGAATAGAATTCGGAGGTAATATTATATATAGTCTTGCTCCCATTGACTGGCGTATGTTATAATTTTGGAAAAACTACTGCTTGATGGGAAATTATCAATCAGTATAAATTTTAAAAGAACTTTTACATAATTAATGTTGGCTAGTGGTTCGCGGAAGCATTGTCGAAAAGATAAAATTTGAGCAGAAATTACTTCTGTAACGTCATTTTTGATGTTGTATAAAAATTTTGTGAAATTTCGAATAATTGATTGTCTGTACCTACTGTTAACTAGTACATCTTCTTCTAAAATTTTAACTGTTTGATTAATATCGGGAGCAGAGTAATATGATCATTAATCATCCTATTTAAGGCAAAGGATATGTCAAGGGTAATAAAAATTCGTACATAAGAAACAATAATTCAACCAATAGTAGGTACTGTAAATATATGAAATATAGACCTGGAACGAGAAAGGAGAAAGAAAAAGAAAATTGTTTTCATCTATTTTACAACATTTATCCATGTCTGTCTGTTCGTCCGTAAACACAACTTCTTCGTTATTAAAACAGATAGTACGAAAAATGAGGTGTCGAATGAAAAAGTGGTATTATAGGTGACCTCGGATTTCCGGCTCCCGAGTTACAACCAGAAGTACTGTTTTAAAGTTGCCTAAATAGTACCAGCGATATATTATTCGATGCACCTGAGCAAGACGAGAACAAATATATACTTCCGGTTTTTATATAGTTTTCGTTTAAAAAATTATAAGTGAAAGTGCCACATAACAATCGACGAATATTGAAAAGTTGAATTCAAATATTTTTTAGTTTCGGTTTTAATGTTATTTCCGGTTAAAAAGTTATGACCGGAAGTTTGGCAAAAATGATTGGAAATTTGTGAAATTATATATCAATCCACACAAAATTACACGAAGGGTTTAAATCAACTTCACAATCACTTGAATCACATAGTTTTTTATTTAGCTTAAACGCCTCGACAACTAATATCCCTTGGCATGGTACAGTTGATTTCGCAATCAGTTAGTGTAATGTGTGGTGTATGGGCTGAGTAAATGTCTTGTTACTTAGTAAAGTCGACTTCATTGTCTTTACAAGGAGACGATAATTGTATCCTAACGTTTGCGGTCCCTCCGGTGAGTACCGATCCCACAAGGATACAATTATTTTCATTTATTAATTTTTAATAAAGAAAAAATTTCTACCAGCTAAGATTCGAACACACAACCCTTGGATCCAAAGGTAGGTTTTCTTACCATTGATCCAGGGAGTTTAAACTTTTTTCGTAGGGGGAAAAATAATAATTATTCTACGTATAACATAAAATATGTTATACAATTTTCTTCTCTTTATGAAGTACTTCTCTATCTCCATCAGTCTTGCAACGTTAAATATTGGACATATGCCTCCACTTCGCTCCTCCATGTTTTTCTATTCTGAGCCATGTGCATCCATTTTAAGACGGCGTGGTGCTTTAGGTCATCTATCCATCTCATTTGTGGTCTCCCTCTCTTTCGTTTTTCATGGTATCCACTCTGTAATAATTTTATTCCATCTTTCGGCTTTTTGTCTAATAGTATGACCGGCGAATTTCCATTTTACTTTAACTTTTGTGATATTTCTTACCCAGGAATTTCTTTTTCTATCTGACAGTCTTATGTTGATCATTTGTTTTTCCATTGCTCTTTGTGTTTTCGCAATTCTGTCCATATTCGCTTTTGTGAATGTCCATGTTTGACATCCATATACGAGGACCGTAAGAATACATTGGTCGTAGAGTTTTGTTTTTGGATATTTAGGGTATTTTTTATTCTTCAATATGAACCTGAGCTTACCAAACGAGGCCCAGGCTAACTTCGTTCGTCGCTTTATTTTTGCCGTTTGGGTGTCTCTATTCAATTTTACCATTTATTCCAAGTAGGTATATGTATTCATTCACTTCTTCTATTTGGTTTTGTTTAACTACGATTCTTAATTCATCTTCTTGATTTGTTATCACTTTTATTTTGTTGTAATTTATATTTAATCCAACTTTACTGGCTTCTCGGTCTAGTTGTTGTATCATTATTTGTAGTTGTTCCTTGTTTGTAGCGATAAGGACGATATCGTCAGCGTATCTTAGCTTATTTAAGTATATGCCGGTAATGATGATTCCATATTCTTCCCATTAAGAAATATGAAATACTTACTAGAGATTATATATTCGTTGGTTTGGAAGAAGAACCCTCTAACCAACTCTAAATGTTAAACTTTATTATGGGAAAAATTGTCAGAAGTTGCACTTATGTAATTACCGTTAGATGGCGACTTATAACAGTTTGACTTTGTCAAACCTAAGCATTACATTTTATGGAAGAGCTTCGCAATATAGTTGTGTTTCAGTTGTTGTGAAAGTTACCACGTGTTTTTTGGAGAAAAGTGTTACAAGTTGAAAAAGGAACGTATTTTTTGGGATTTTTGTTTAATATTTAATGCAAGACAGTTACATTTCGTCTTAGGTAAGTATTACTTACAGGATATGTGCGTTTATATAGATTTACTATGAGCAATACAGTAACATTTCGACAAATTTTGGGAAAAATTGTTACAAATGCTAATTACAGGTAGAAAGGTGAGAACAAGAAAGGTCTTTCTATTTATATTTAACGATAATAATGGGCTCTTTAATATTGTAAAATATTTTACCTACTATTTTCTACCTTACCAAAATTATAATGAAAACTAGCACATTCAAATTTTAAAACGTCGCTCTTGAAAATTAGAACTTTTCGACTTGTAACAGTGTTCTTCCAAACCAACGAATCTCATATATTAATTATCAATGTGCTAATAGAAAGAATATTTCTTGAATTTTTAAGGCCGTACCTGAGATTAACCCTTGACTGCCCTACAGCCTATTTATAGCCACTAGCCAGCTTGTTGCTTTTTCTTTTTGGTCCCAGCAGCTGATTGCGAGCTGATATATGCAACAAAAGCCCTAAGAGGCAGCTGACAGACGGCCTCACTAGGCACGCTGTTTAAGCCCTAGGGCTCCAGGTGAAAATAGTAGCTATAGCAACGCATATGGCATCATCCAGGCACGTAGCTGCGTTCGGGAAATTAAACGATTCTCTTTTTGAATATTTTAGTACAGTTGACGTATCAGATTAATAGTATTTACTTATAGTCTAAGATACGATATAAGGTCGATTGGTACCGAGCTCTTTAATGGATAAAAATTATTGGAAATGTAATGTAATTTAGTATGTTAACAATTATAAAAATCAAGGGGTGCCCGATCTATTTTCTTCCCACTATAATTAATTATTAATTTAAAAAAATACTCCTTTTTTTACAAATTAAAAAATAATTTTCGACCCGTGCAGATATTATTTCAGATTTTTTGGATCATTCTAAACAAAAAATATATTTTGTAATTTTTCTCTTGAGTGGATCATTTTCGGGTTATAAACAATTTAAAACTGAAAAATGAACGAAGCATAACGATTGTCAAGGTTCAAAAACTTTTTTTTTATTTATTAAATTAACAATGCACCTAATCCTAAGACTAACCAGCAGTTTACATTTAACTTAGGGCCGGTTGTTCGAACGCTAATCAAAAATGGAATCAACTGATCATTATCAAATATTAATTACTGTCACCAACTGTCAATGTCAACTTTGATAGAGATTGTTGAAAACATACCTAATCGATTACAATTATGAGATTAATTGATTGGTTAATTAATTATGTTAATAATTGTTATGTTAGTTAATAATTAATTAATCAATCAATTATGTTAATTATCATAATGATAATTAATCCACGAGGAAAAATTTCCTGTAGTTGGCTGTATACCATTACAAAAACATAAAATCCTTTATAAAAGGTATATTTGTTAAAATCCCTATACAGGGCTACATCAAAGACAGAACTAGTTTTCGATCGGTTGACCGATCATCATCAGTGCAATCTTAGAATCTACATGCAAGCCACTAAAGTAAAAATAACAGGGTAAAAACCCTTTACAATTGATCCGTCATCGGAACATATGAAAAAGATGTGAATTATAACATGGATGATTAAGATATCCAATGTTTTTCGCCCGAGGTACCAATGAGCTCTATCTGACAAGTTCACATCATGACTGTATGGAAGCAAGTGCTTCCATACAGTCTTGACTTGCACAGACTTGCTTCCATACAGTCATGATGTGAACTTGTCAGATAGAGCTCATTGGTACCTCGGGCGAAAAACATTGGATATCTTAATCATCCATGTTATAATTCATATCTTTGTCATATGTTCCGATGACGGATCAATTGTAAAGGGTTTTTACCCTGTTATTTTTACTTTGGTGGCTTGCATGTAGATTTTAAGATTGCACTTACTTACTTTCCGTGTCCGGAACACCAACAACTTTAAATTCTGTATTTCCAATGGTTGGCCACATAGATGGCCCTGTCATTTGCTATAATTAAGTCTTGTTCTGTGCAGGTCTCTCTCATCTCTGTGCATGATAGTAGATGCCGGCTGGTCTGAACCGCGCCACAGTCGCAGGTATCGTCCTCCTGGTATCCCCATTTTTTCAGGTTACTAGCACAACGTGAAACGCCGGTTCTTAATCTGTTTAGCGCTTTCCAAGTCGGATACGGTAAATTGTGTCCAGCAGCCATTTCGTCCGAGGGAGGAAAATGTGTCGCGGTAGCTGACGCTTGCCATAGGTGTATTCGGCGCGTCTCTGGCGCTTCGGGGATGGATCTTGATGTTTTCAGGAAGCTTTTCCGAGATCTTAGTCTGCTTGGCTGAGTTTGGTGGTCATATAAGGGGTGTCTTCGGTCCGTCTCCTGCTTTTTCCGTTCTACCTCTGACGTGACCTTCCTCCTGATAGGTGGTGGAGCAATTCCAGCAATGGGGTATACCTCTTCGATAGGTGTCGGTTTCAGGCAACCCGATATTATACGGACCGTTTCATTTAGAGCCACGTCGACGTTCTTTGCGTGAGCAGAGTTTGCCCATACTGGTGCTCCAAACTCCGCGGCCGAAAAACATAATGCCAAGGCAGAAGTGCGGAGAGTGTGTGGTTGTGCTCCCCATTTTGTATTAGTTAGCTTGCGGATGATATTATTTCTGGCACTTACTTTCTTCTTGACATCTTGACAGTGGTATCGGTAAGACAGAGTTCTATCCAGACGGACGCCAAGGTATTTTGGCGTCTTGTTGTGTTCCAGCATCTGACCACGCCATTCCACCTCCAGCGACCTTCGGGCATGCTTGTTTCTCAGGTGGAAAGCACATACCTGGGTTTTTGTGGGATTGGGTTTCAGATGGTTTTTATCATAGTATAGAGCTAAGTCTCCCAGGGCATCTGTCAGTTTCACTTCGACTTCATTGAAGGTTCTTCCCTGAGCTGCCACCGCTGTATCATCAGCGTAAATAAATTGCCTTGTTTGTTGGTGTATGGGTTGGTCGTTGGTGTATATGTTGTATAGAATCGGCGCGAGGACACTTCCCTGTGGTAGCCCATTTTTTTGGTCCCTCCACCGACTGTTCTTGGACTGGATCATTACGTAGAAGCGTCTATTCTGGAGGAGACATTTCACTAACCTTGTTAGTCGGAAATCCTTTGTAGTTTCGTAGAGTTTTGCGAGTAGCCGTTGATGGTTAACTGTATCATAGGCGGCAGTTAGGTCTATGAACGCTACTCCTGTTATTTCCTTCCGTTTAAAACCATCTTCAATATGTTGGGTGAGATTAAGAATTTGACTGCAGCAGCACTTTCCGGGCCTGAATCCTGCTTGTTCTGGAATAATTTTAGTCTCCACATATTCTGCGATCCGGTTCAGTATCATTCTTTCAGAGGCCTTGAAAAGGTGGCACAAGAGAGATACAGGTCTAAGACTCTTTGTATCCGCCGGATCCTTCCCTGGTTTTAAGAGGGCTACCACTCTAGCTTTTCTCCAGATTTTGGGGATTTGTAATGTACGGATGCAGCAATTCATCATTTTTACGAGCCACTCTACGGTTTTTAGTCCAAAGTTCTTTATTTGCTCTGTTCGTATGTCGTCCAGGCCAGCCGCTTTATTATCTTTCATTTGATGGATCGCGCCTCTCATCTCCTCTAGACAAAAAGAGGTACCTAGAACATCTCTTTCTTCGTCGATATTCCGTTGAGCTCTCACCTTGTTCTTTCTTGATGTCGTCTTACCGTTCATTAGCAGATGATGGGCTATCTGATAGGGTGTGACTTCTGTCATGTTGACTGCCGGAGCAGCGGAATCGTTGCCAAGATTCCGAATCAGCTTCCAGGCACGTCTGCTCTTTTGTTTCATGTCCAGACTCGTGACCAGCTTGCACCACCTTTCCGTTCTGTTGGCGGATATCGCATGTAACATTTCCTCCCCAGCCTGTATTGTCGCTTCCGAGAAAGGGTCTTCTTCATATAGCTGTTCGTATCTTTTAAGTAGGGGTTTATATTATTCATTGAGCCCCGCTATGTACTCAGTTCGACAACCTCTAGGGATAAATTTCCGTGATACTTGCTTTACGATTTCTACAAATTTATCGTATGAATCAGGGCAAGGTTCTAGCTGGGAAACTTCTTGATCCAATGTTTCAGAGAATTTTTCCCATTTTGCTTTAGTAAAGTTGAACCTTCTCTTGAAAGGAACAATTTCGTATCTGATTGCCGCGTTGGAAAGACAAATTATTGGTCTGTGTTGTGTCTCTGGGAGGGCGCTTCCAACGATTTTTGTCACCTGGTCTCCAATTCTGTCGCTGACAAATATATTGTCTGGGTTGTAACCTCTGCGCCATCTTCCGCTGTTGAACGACGCAGGCTGCTTTGGATCGTGAATAAGTTTTAGGTTCATGCTTTCAGCCCATTTTTCTAGTTCTTCGCCATTGGAATCTGTTTCGTTGTAACCCCACGCGACACTGTGACAGTTGAAGTCACCCAGTACGAATTTGATTTGCTGTGATTGAAAGTTATTCGGTTCCTCAAAAGCAAAGTCAGCGTTTGGTGGTTTGTAGATTGACGTTACTGTACAGGAGTTTCTCCACTGTGAGGATCTCGATGTCATTTTGATCTGTTAGAGATGTGGATGCTACGTCGATATCTGGTCTGATGAAGACTGCGCTATCATATTGGTCGTGTGGTCTCTCCAGTATGAGCTTCATACCCCGAATCCTTGGTCTGCGGCTTGCAGTACCTCTATGGGTTTCTTGAACCAGTAGAACATCGACACCATGTTCTCTGCACATATTAGATAATAGGTCTTCTTTATCTGCTGATAGTCCTTCAATATTAATTGAGGTCGTCATCAAAAATGGCCTTGATAAAGACCGTTTTGATTTTGATTGCATCTGTGTTGTTGGTGCACCGGTGTTGAAAGGATTAGCCGACATTACTCGTTTCCAGGGGACGCCCGATTGTATTCACAAGTGATCACAATTTACGTGGAGGCTCCTTTCATGTCCCCCTTTCATGTGGAGAGATTGCACTGATGATGATCGGTCAACCGATCGAAAACTAGTTCTGTCTTTGATGTAGCCCTGTATAGGGATTTTAACAAATATACCTTTTATAAAGGATTTTATGATAATGATAATTAACATTATCATAATGATAATAAACATAATTGATTACAATCAATTGATTGGCGTACGAACAACGGATTTTGTTATTTGATGGTTGTTAAGGAGCATTGATTATAATCAACTTCTTGATTTGCGTTCGAAAAACCGGGCCTTAATCTACTACTGTACTGTCCTAGGTGTTCCCAACGGTTTACCTTAGAATATAATAATTATTGTTGCACACATCACCGTTGTGGCTAGGTTCACTGCCCGAATTTAAACTGACACGAATTTAAACTGACACTGACATTGATAGATTTATCACTATCACACAAGTTCAAAAGGTTTGGTGCGTTTGAGCCTGCGGTCTAGGTCTTGATTATCTAAAAGTTCTAACACTTCCCTGTTTGTATGGTTGTGGAGTCGTTTTTCGTGACCCTTGGCAATCTTCTTTATTTCTTCTTTGATTGTTGCTATACGAAGTTCCCGATGTAGGTCTTTGTTGCGGATATACCATGGAGCGTTGACTATGTTTCTTAGTATTCGATTTTGGACTCTTTAAACTGTAAACCATAGGACCATACTGGTTGGAGCATTTGTTTATAAACTAATACTTTGTTTTTGATTGTAAGTTGGGAGCTTCTACCTAATAACCAATATAACTTCTTGTATTTCAATTTTCTTTCTGATATGTTCCTGCCACTTTAATTTGCTATCCAAATGTAGCCCTAGATATTTAACTGTTTTCTTGTACGGAACGATTTTATTGTTTATTCTAACTGGGTGACTATTTATTCTTTTGTAGGTGAAATCGATATGGGCAGATTTCCCTTCATTGATTTTTATGCGCCATTTATTATGCCAAGTGTTTATTTTGTTCACTGCATTTTGGAGGTGTATAGTTGTTTCTTCGAATGTTTCACCGACTGCTAGTATTGCACTTTCATCCGAAAATATTGCCAGTTTAATATTTTTTGTAACAGATATGTCACAAGTATTTAATAACTATAGTATGGGTTCCAGAACACTGCCCTGTGGGATTCCTGCTTTAATTGATCGTAATTCTGAATATTCGCCTTCTTGTTGAACTCTAAAAGTTCTATCTTCCAAATATGATTGTATTAGATGTACATATTGGATGGGAAGACATCTTTTTAATTTTAGTAACAAGACTTTGTGCCACACTTTGTCAAATGCTTTTGCTATGTCTAGAAAAATAGCTGAGCATATTTTATTCTCCTCCAGAGATCTCTCTATAATATCTGTTATTCGATGAATTTGGTCTATTTTTGAATGTTTATTGCGAAATCCAAATTGGTGGGAAGGAACAATTTCCATGTGGTCGAGTATAGGTTGCATTCGTGCTAGCAATATCCTCTCAAATAATTTGGATATAATTGGTAGCAGAGATATTGGTCTGTATGATTCTACATTATTGATTAGTTTCCCTGGTTTGGGAATAATTATTAATTCAGATGTTTTCCACGTTATTGGTACATATAGCAACCTAAATACTGCATTTATAAGGTTTGTGGCATTTATAAGGCATTTCTAGGTAATTGTTGTAGTATTTCTCCTGCGTTATTAAGTCAAATCCTGAAGCCTTTTTGAGATTGATATTGTTTTTAATTACGTTGATTACCTCTTTAGGACTAGTAGGCTTTATTATGTCTTGATCAGTATTGTTCAAATCAATTTCAGTACTTTCATCATCTTCATTTTCGGCGTGATTATTATTTCCCATTTCGTTATTTTGGAATACGTTCTCCAAGTATAAAGCGAAAATATTTGCTTTTTGTTTTCCATCTCTTGCCCATGTTCCATTTTCTTTTCTAATCGGCGGAATCTGTTGCGATATTCTATTTATTCTTTTTGTACATTTCCACAACGAGTAGTCAGTGGCTTGGTCATCTGTCAGATCGTTTAAGTATTGGTTTACTGATTCGTTTTTGATTAAATTTATTTCCCTTCTCAACTGTTGGGTGAGGTTATTTAATACATTTTTATTTTTTGCAGTTCTGCTTTTTTGCCATGTCTTCCTGGCTTTCCTTTTTCTTTGCACCAGTTCTCGAATTTCTTTGGGATAATTTTGTCCTTTGGTTTTCCTTATAATTTGTTTGGTATTATTCCAGGCTACTTGTTGTATATTTATGGTTAGTGTCTCTGTTTCTTCATTAAGTTGTTCATTAGTTTTGATTGGTACATTAAGCTCAAGTCTGTCACTTAACTCCTGTCTAAAGCTAGCCCAGTCCGTTCTGTTATTGGTTAATGTTGGGTTATTTTCTCTTAGTATTATATGCTCACTGATTGTGAGTAGTATTAGACTTTATTAGAGAGTGATCAGAACTGGGACCATCAACTTCTTCTATTTTAATAAAATGTGTTGCAACTTTTCTTGAAATGAAAAAGTCAATTAAGTCGGGTGTTTTATTTTGATCAGTGGGCCAATATGTTGGTTTTCCAGTTAAGTGCCATTTGCTGTTTATCTTTTCTATTTCTGCATGTAATTCTCTACTCGTTGTATTGGTTAACCTTGAACCCCATACAGTGTTTTTAGTATTAAAGTCTGCCCCAATAATAAATTTTTCTCCAAGCGTGTTAAGTCAATAGACATAATTTTCTTTTGTTTAGATTATGTTTGTGGAAAATATGCAGCTGCTATTGTTACTTCATATTTTTTGGTTTTGACACTTATACTAGCTGCCTGGATGGCTTCAGTCTCAATATTTTTTCTTTCGAAGTGAATTAGATTATTTTTGCGATTATTGCTGCTCCTCCACTAGCTGTGTTTCAAGGTTCAAAAACATAAATAAAAAATATCAAAAAGACTAAGTTTTCACTCTAATGGCATATAAAACAACATAATGCTATTCTACACCCCACCAGAATGAAAACAATGGGAACCTTCTCTGGTTACAACTCCGAGGCTTCTACAATTTGCAAGCCATACGGATGTTGAGACTAAGGAAGATGAGGTAATTCTACAATTTACAATTCACGTCCCATCTGCTCAGCGCAGTAAAGTTCCAACGAGAATGGTTCCCTTCATACTCCACACAGAGTAAATGTAATTCAAAAATGAATAACCATTTTCAATTTCGTTGCAAAACGAAAACACAGCCGAACCATATTCTAGTCCAATCAGAGAGTGCTGCAAGCACCCCTACCGGTTTCGAAACTTATTAGTCTCTCATCAGGAGGCACATATGCTGCTCTCCCTGATCCAACCAAAACAAACCCCAGCGTGCAGTCCCGGATTGCAACGAACGAAATGGTATAGATGCCCTAGCGGCAACTGCTAGCAAAAAGACTAAGTTTTCACTCTAATGGCATATAAAACAACATAATGCTATTCTACACCCCACCAGAATGAAAACAATGGGAACCTTCTCTGG
This sequence comes from Diabrotica virgifera virgifera, assembly GCF_917563875.1. Lineage (NCBI taxonomy): Eukaryota > Metazoa > Arthropoda > Insecta > Coleoptera > Chrysomelidae > Diabrotica > Diabrotica virgifera. The sequence goes on from NC_065444.1 coordinate 197,373,390, forward strand.
TTACAACTCCGAGGCTTCTACAATTTGCAAGCCATACGGATGCTGAGACTAAGGAAGATGAGGGAATTCTACAATTTACAATTCACGTCCCATCTGCTCAGCGCGGTAAAGTTCCAACGAGAATGGTTCCCTTCATACTCCACACAGAGTAAATGTAAATCAAAAATGATCATGTAAATCATGATCGGTGATGATACAACAGTACTTTCGGTTGCAACTCTGCAGCTGAAACTCCGAAGTAAAAATTTTAACTTTCAATACCATCTTTTGGTTATAACTTCTCATTCGTTTCCCATTTCTTATTCTATCTGTTCTAATAACGGGGGAATTGCGTTTACGGACAGACATACAGACATGAACATTTCAATGTTTTCACATTTTATTCTTGTGTTGTCCCATAAGTTAATCCATTAACATCGACCTATACAGGGCCGCGCCAAGGCTTTCAAGCGCCCCGGGGCAAGACATTTTTGGCGCCCATTTCCTCCTCCATTTGTAAGTAGATTTTTGCAACTTGCATCGGTTTACCATATTCGCTCCGTGCGTGACTATGGTGGCGTTGACATTGAAACAATGCCAACGTGAGTACTGACGAAATATAACAATATTAGAGCTATCTTTTTAATGTCATTGTCATTGTTTGTATAAAATTTTTTGTCAAAAATGGTACATAACTGTTACCTATTTATATATGCTCAACGTCAAATTGTGAGATCTAAAAATGTCAGTTGCAACACTACACCAACAGCATACATTAAGAACCAGGGAATGTTACCCTGTAGCTGCGCTGTTATCTGATCCAAAACTAATAAGAGTAAATAAAAACTAAGCACTGAGTCTTGGTACACGTGCTATCCTACTTTCACATGAAATTTATCAGTCTTTTCCACACCTGTATGTTCTCAACACTCAGAAATATCATCTTTTTCAACTGCTTGTCCTTTCATTATTCTTGAAATGCTTGACTTCACTTTCGTCGTTATTTACAAAAACAACGATTACACTATCACAGAATAAACATACAGTTCAACATATAGTTCAGACAGTATAGTTCAGATATATAGTTCAAACAAATAGTTCAGTTGAGATAAATAAGGTTTCGTACACTTATGGGATCAAAGTAATAATATAACTGCTATTTTTATTTACCAACAATTGGTAAGTTTTCAATTTTACAATAAAATATTGTATATGATAATATCGAAAACGATCTGGAATTTTATAAAACAATATATCATTATACAAACGAAGTTTTTACTTTTCCATAAGTTTTTTTATAAAAGACAACTCATGTAAAAAGAATATTATACGATCGTTCACTCGCACATGACAAGGTTTTCATGATAAATATATTACCCTCTTCACCTACCATTATTTATTTGATATAATATTCCATTCCATATGTCATTTTCTTGAATTGATTTTTATCTACATTTCCACCCAACGTTACCTTCTACCTGAACGCTTTTATCAAGATTAATTTAAATACCAGTGCGTCTCTGGCATTATCAACGGTTGCCAATACCAACCTGACGGCGCAAGATCGCCATCGCCATTCGCCGTCAAATCAAAAAAGAGTTTTCACTTTGTTGATAGATCAGGTCATCGCCGAAGCACATCTCTGTTTAAATTTCACTTTGAAATTGAAAGTTTTTCGCGACTCGTGCGTGGCTCTATTTCAAAATTTCAGATCAAAGGGTTTTAAAGTTTGCTTTTCAACTTTTCGGATCTTCTCAAGTAAATAATAGGATTGCGAAATATGGTGATAATTAAAAATGTTTTTTTGGTGAAGTTGAGAACTTGTGAGAAGTTGCTATGTGAATAATATAAAGTGGTAAATAAGAACTAAGCGAATCAGGTTTAAAAATAATGTACTTATATCTTTGAAGACTTTTTCCAACATAATGGTTAGACATGAAATAAGAAAGCTGAGATATTAAGGTTTATTTATTTATTTTGCTCAAGAGGCCATGTAGGCCCTGGGCGTGAAAAACCCAATTACATTTTTTTACTATACATATCTACAATATACAGTATTAATTTTTTTATTAAAATATACATCATATAAATATATAAATATATATAGCTCTCATTTTACAATTCATGGCACATTCTTCTGTTACAATTTCTCTTGCGCTCTTCTTACCACTCCTCTCCATTCTCTTCTGTCTAATACCTTGTTTCTCCAGTTATCTATTTTTAATTCTCGTAAATCTGCTTGGACGCTGTCAAACCATCTTTTAAGGGGTCTTCCTTTCCTTTTTTCCCTACTGGTATTAAGGTTTAAAGTTTTTAAATAATCTTAAAAATAGTGATTTAGCTTTAAAAGAATATTATCTCTTGTTATCTGATTGTGTTAACCATTAAAATCTATAAACGTTTAATATTTTACAAAAAAAAAAACACATGTCAGAGAGAAACCCTGTACCCTGAAAATGTACCTCTACAATATATTGGCTCTTAAATACAGGGGAGTTCCTTAAGGGGGGGGGGGGGGGTGAAAAAATCTATCCTTAGAAAAACTTGAAATCGTCAGATTAGGATAATGTAAGTTAAGTACATGCAAAACAGTGTATATTTAAAAAAAAGAGTGTGTGTACTTGTGTACGCACGTAAGAAGTTATACTTCTTTGTCGTCATAAAAAACAGTTTTTTTATATACCTCATACAAAATCGGTAATATTTGCTATAAGATGGTTATATTTTAGGGTTTAGATCATTCAGAACTTTCTATAACTTTTCTTTCGTAAAATTAATAACAAAAGTTATCATAATTGAAATAACAGAAAATAATGTTGATTATATATGTTGAGAAAAATTTTTAATTTCTTTTTCAATTAGAAGGATGTAATTCCATATTAGAATATAGTTCTATTTCCAATTAACTGTTCATAATAACAATGTTCAATATTGTAAAAATAAAGCTACTTTTCTCTTGAGTGACATTCATATTTTTTTGACATACCCTGTGTAATACCCATAAAAATTTACTATCTGATGGTTGAATCAGAGATTCTAGATATTGCAGAACCTTTTATGTAGAACAACTATTTTTTGTAAAATGAATAATAAAAAAGTTTTCCATATTATGGTTCCAACTTACAGGGACATACTGTATATTATGACAAAAATATTTTTAAATCTGTAGGCAAGTCAAAAGTGTAAACTCAACCTTAAATTAACAAGAGTTATAGTCGGTTCGCTAAACTCACGACACAACTGGCTAGTGTTTTTAGTAGATATTTTTTTTGTTTTTGGCCAATTTTGTGAAAATTGGCAAAATTACTAACTATTTAGTAATTATTTTCTTGTCAATTTTACAAAATTGGCAAAATTACTTACTAAATTCACTAGACATTTGTAGTAACACTGGTGGTACTATTTATTTTCTTTTAAAATATCATACAATATACAGGGTGTAACAAAAATACAGGTCATAAATTAAATCACATATTCTGCGACCAAAAATAGTTCGACTGAACCTAACTTACCTTAGTATACATACATATACTTAGTATACATACATATACTTAGTATACATACATATACATATACATACATATACATACTTAGTATACATACATAACATACAAATGTTCACATAAAAATAGTTACAGCCCTTTGAAGTTACAAAATAAAAATGGATTTTTTCCAATATATCGAAAACTGTTTGTGGTTTCTTATTGAAAACGGATATGTGGCATCCTTATGAAAGGAATATCTTAAAATAAAATTATAGTGAAATTTGTGCACACCATAAAAATTTTATGGGGGTTTTGTTCCCTTAAACCCCCCAAACTTTTGTGTACGTTCCAATTAAATTATCATTGTGGCACCATTAGTTAATAACAATATTTCTAAAACTTTTTTGCCTCTTAGTACTTTTTCGAAAAGCTAGTTTTTGTCGAGATATTTTGAATATTTGTCAAATCCACCATATATTTGTATACTGTTACGTACTGGTAATAATACGAAAAATTATTTATAAATAATTACAGTTTGAGGTATATTTTGAACCGTATTAGAAAAGAAGCCACATCTCGATAAAAGATGCCTTATGGGAAAAATACTAAGAGGCCAAAAGTTTCAAAAACACTCTGTTTAACAAATGTAACCGCAATAATAGTTTAGTTGTAACGTACACAAACATTTGGGAGGTTTAAAGGCACAAAACCCCCATAAAATTTTTACGTAAACATATTAAAAAAGAAGCCGCATCTCGATTGAAAATGATTTATCGAAAAATTACTAAGAGGCAAAAAACATTTAAAAACATTGTGTTTAACTAATGGTACCACAATAAGAATTTAATTGGAACGTACATAAAAGTTTGGGGGGTTTAAGGGAACAAAACCCCCATAATATTTTTATGGGGTGCACAAATTTCACTATAATTTCTTTTAAAGATGTACCTACCATAACAATGCCACATGTCACTTTTCATTAAAAAATCTCTAATAGTTTTCGATATATCGGAAAAAATCGATTTTCATTTTGTAACTTCAAAGGGCTGTAACTTTTTTTGTGTGCCTATTTGTACTAAGGTAAGTTAGGTTCAATCGAACTATTTTTGGTCCCAGAATATGTGGTTTAATTTATGACCTGTATTTTTGTTACAGCCTGTATTATTTACAAAAGTATATACAAATCCGGTATAATATCCCTACTTTATAGCATTTTCAATATCTTCCTAAGTCCAAACGGTGAGCTTAAATTTTTTTTCCAATGCATCCAACTTTCTTTGAAGCGAAGCTGAATTGTTCAAATATAAAAAAACTCTCCTGCAGTGTTGTCCGTATGAGATGATATGCCAGTCTCTAATGCATCATTGTCCTCTATGTTTACTTTTAGATTTATCTGTATAGCCTACAAAAAAAATTAATCCAATTTAAATTTTAGATCACAACTACAACTGATATGAATAACATTGTAACTCCACTTATAATGTTTTTCAACTATTGCTTAAATGATATCTACAAAGGACAACTTTCATTTTGATCTAAAAACTTTTATCCTATCTTATGTACCTTAATATAAAGTTTTTTAATAAAATAACCTCATTGTAAGTGCAAATTTTGAATCACTCAGTGGAAAAACTTTGTAACCAATGTTACAATACTATAAATTTCTATTATTGATGAATATTTTTATAAACACATTGTAACATCTATATAATTTACGAGTGAACTAACTTCCACTGTTATATCTGATGTTCACAGTGGATTACATGTTCAAGAAGCATCAACAGCGAAAACCCCTTCCTGCATCAAAGGCATTAGTTTATTATTAGATACGTCTGCTAAGTAAAAATTCCCAAAGAAGAAAAATCTTGGAAAGGAGAGACAAAGAGATCCAAGTGTTTTCAAAATTAATATTTTGAAGAAACTGAGGAACTCTGACCAAGAATACACTAGAAAAACTGTAAAATTAACGTAAATGAGAGAATCGGGACCTCGATGTAACGATAAATGTAACATTAAATGTAAATCGAAATTATATAAAAAAAGAATGACTCAATTCATTTAATAATTTTTGGGCAATAGCTGATCATTATAAACAGAGTGATTTATGTAGAGTTTGTAGAGCATACTTATGCAGATATAGTCCGTCCGCTATAACTTTTCCCATACGGTACGAATCATTTTCAATCAAACTAAATCAAAACATAAATTGAAACGAACGTCGATGTGTATATACATTTTGTATACTGTATACTATATACTACACACATCGGCATACGTTTCACTTTCTGTTTTGACTTAATTTGATTGAAAATGAATCGCACCGCATGGGAAAAGTTATAGCGGACGGACTATTCTCAACCAATAGTGAAAAGTTAAATGAGTCCACGTAAAACTGGTAAATATGAATATAATTTGCAGTTAGCAGAACACTGACACCAAGTTTGTAAGAAACATTTTTGATACTTTACCAGATAATATATGGTTAACTACGCTATTCAAAAAAAGTGGCATTGCAGCTCGACTTAAATCAGAACCATTAATGCTAACAACAATGTGATACATGAAAGCGAAAAGCTGAGGAAAAGTTATAAAATATGGATTAAGCAAATTGTAGCTGGAGCATCACATGAGCTAATGGTTTATTGCATATAAGGAGACAGTCTGTTACCAACGCACTGTACTTAGCTGAGAATATTTTTTAACAAAAAATCAAAATATTAAATTATTCTTCATTATTTATTTTTTTGTTGTTATATCCACTTGAAAAAGCATAAGATAAATGTGTTTATTGGTTTTACTCACTCTCAATTTACTTCTTTCTTTTCCAATCTCCTCGTTCTTTCAACATCATGTTACCTATGCACTTTTTTGAGGCTTGCGTACCATTTCCTGTGATGGAACTTGATCAGGATGATTTTCGTCCTCTAAATAAGCTGGTTCGTCTAAAATTAATAGATTTATGTAAAATATTGTTATGTGAATGTATGAGATAGCCACTTTACACGATGCAAGTAATTGCGCAGTTTCTTGCAGCAATTGAAATTGCATCGTGTCACACGAGAATTGCACAGAAAAGGTGCAATTACTTGCAGCAACTTCTTGCTGCAAGAAGTTGCAGCTAAATAGAACATGTTCATGCAATTCTTTCTGCAATTGTTATATATAACACATATTATAATTTTCTCAATAATCTAACATTTTTAATCTAATATCTGATAACTCTACTCAAAAAATCACATTTAATTTATAAAAACAACATAACCTAAAATTTATGGTTAGGTCAAAGTTTCTGTCTATTTCATATCAGCTTCTGTAATTACTTGTACCCTGTAATCATTTTATTGCAGAAATCTCGTTGCAAGTTGCAACTGATTGCAGAAGTTTTTGCTGCAAGAACTTGTGCTATAAATTTCGCAATTACTTGCAATGTGTAAAGTGGCTCAAATGTAGGAACAAAATTTGTTTTAACTTATTTTCAAAACACTTACCTGTAATCATTGACAGTAATAAAAGACTCCAAGTACTGGATCCTCCGAGTCTTTAGTTTTGAATAAGTGAGATCGTAAAATCGTCCCGGTTGATTGATATTTATCCACAGTTCTCTAGTGTAGAGAATCTCTACACTACCTCTACGAGCCAATAGGTTTTTATCAGTAATTTTGCGATTGAAAATCGCACTCACACAGTTTGGGCTTCCACAATGACATGCAACAAGCATGTTAATAAGTCCAAAAATATAATATGAAACTATTTAAAAAGGCAGTATAACAATCACTCTATATTTATCAATCAACGACATAACCAAACCCAAACCACAGCCCACAGCTGCGCTACAGCTGCCATATTGGATAATTTTTGACATGTCATTTGAACATCCAATCAGAACAAAGTTATAATGCGCGTATGCGCCTGGTCGATGCGTATGAGCCTGGTTTTAACATTAAAAATTCACCCTCAACGCGCGTAAAGAAGTATAACTTCAATAAAAACATTTTAGTTTTATTTAAGGTTTATAAAGGTTTTATTGTGGTAAATAAGAAGATAATGGTTTTAAAGTTACCTTGTAGATATACTGTCAGAACTTTAAAACTTTTAAGCATTTGTCACTAGTTTTAAAGTATCTAATAATCATTTGTCACTAGTTTTATAAAGAACTTCCGGACTGTTTGGTTATATTAGATTCTTGTTTGTTACCTTTTAGTTTTAAAGCAGTTTTAAAGATTCTCCTAATATGACTAATAAAACCGATTATTAAAACTACTTGACCTCAAGACTATTATGTCAGTAAAACATATACCTTAAAACTATGTTTTTAGTTGTCTTTAAAGTTGATTTCTTAAAAGCAATTAGTAGGCTATATTAAAACCAACCGCTCTTAACTGAATCAATTTGGTTATCGTATAGACTAAACTATGCTTCTTATTAGAAACAATAAAACTAAACCCATCCCCTCTTCTTTCATGTTCAAAATGGTCGGCCATTTGTTTTAGAGCGAAACAGTGGTGTAGTGTGTTGTAAAAAGTGGAATTACAGTTAGTATGGAAGAAATATGTCGCAAATACTTAAAATATAAACGAACTGGTCATTAAAAAAATACAACGCACGACGCCTCGATTTTAGGTTAGATTTACATTAAAACTGAGTGGCATTATTGACAGCAGCATTAATACTAAACGGTTTTAATTCCAAGGCAACCTTGCTTTTATGTAGGATATATGCTCTTGTCAAGGTATACAATAAAACCATTTGATCTTAACAATAATTCTCTGTCGATAGACCAAATACTTTTATTTGGATTTCGGCCATATTGCATTCTGGAGATGATGAAAGCCATGATAGATTACAATATAAGGCTTACATAAAAATTATAAATAAGCGACTTAAAGACATAAATTCGATTTATTTTAACATTTAAACATTAAAATTGTAAATAAAATTAATTTTCTTTCAAATTAATATTTTTCGGATTTAAATTTTTTTATTATTTTTATTCTTTAATCGCCAAAAATCAGAAATTTTAGGGCGCGTGAGTTATTTAGACCTCTTTTTGTTAACATTATCAATAAAGTTGGATGCACAAGTGTTTTTCTACATTGACAGTCCGAAATAACCAAGTACTTTTTATTATTTTATGCTTATAAATGCGTATGTACCTATCATAAGACATGTAAAAATTTGTTGGCCTATATGGAGTCTATGGGTGTAGAGAATCATTTAATATGGTAAATTGTCTTTAAAATTCTCCATTTAAGAAACCTTTTTGCACGATTGATCATTTTTGACTGTTTACCGTGACAGATTTTACGTCAGTAGGTGACATTTACTAGCAACTCGACGGTAAGTAATCCAACTCGACGGTAAGTACTCCAACTCGACGGTAAGTAATTCACTTACCGTCGAGTTAAAAAATCTCTTAATTTTAATTTATTTTTTGAAAGAATAAAGAAAACTAACGAATTATTTATTAATATTGAACCTTATGGTACAATTTGTTAATTTTTCTCTTCAAATACGCTATCAAAGTTGAAAACTTGGAAATATCAATGCCATCATAAAGAAAAACGGTGGATTTAATCATTGAATATTCTGCCCAGAGGCTTCCAGGAGCTTTTGAACTGCATATGTCTTTGAACGAAATATGCCAATAGAGTCTTTTCTTCGATTCTTAAATTCTTGCCTTTGCACCATTTTTTAAAACTTTGGTAGGTATTTTGATAACGGATTTTGGATTTTTCGGGAATAATTGCGGAACACCCTTCTTCCCAAGCCCGTTCAATTTCTTCAAATTCACTTTCGCTCATATTTTAATTTATAATAATCAAAATTGTACTTAAAATTATTGACAACTAAATAAAAACTCAATTCTCCATTGTTGTTATGCACCCTAGTTACTACCTAACAACCAAAGTATCTATCTTGATGCAATGAATGAAACTAGCCAATATGACGAAAATGTTTAATTTTATAATTTATAATGGTATCAATCGTGCAAAAAACGTTATAAGCATGTCGAACGTTAAGGGTAACCGATCTCAGAGAATAATTGGAGTCGTCGCCCCGCTCCTCCTCCAAACAATTGTCTTCGATCGGTATAAAACCCTTACCGTTCTCCATACTTAATATACTATTTTAAGTTTGCTATAAAACTGTCTGCACTTAAAGTGTCTTTTAACATTGTATTAAAAGCACCTTCACAGCAGCTTTAAAACCAGTTTCTTAAGAAAACAAAGTTTTAAGAAGGTTTTTATTTTTGGTTTTATTGACCCCTTTCAGAGTGGGCCCTTTTATGCTGAAAGCGGTTTTATTGCAACTTTAAGGTGTACTTAAAAACCAAATGGTTTTAATTTTAGTATTATTCTACAGCTTTAAAGCATCCTTAAAATACTTAATAAACCCGTTCGGTGCTACTTGGGAGTTTTGCTCGTTTCTTTTCTCCATCTTGTTGGATTTTTCTTCTTTGGATTTAACGCGTTAGTTCCTAAAAGCCTAGGTATCGGTTCCTGTCATTTATCCTATAGTTCAATAAAACAGACTGTATTAGAGACTATAATTTATGAATATTCCAAAATTTCATACCTATAACTCGATAAGTCCCCCACTAGATGTACACGAAACATTTAGGTAGGTACCTACTACTGTTGTATGAAAATAATTCAAAAAGTCGAATATTACATATTTTAGAGATTCTATTTAATGTTTAAATATATAATTAATGGATTACTCCATTATTTAGTGTGTAATCTTCTTTGAAATATTTTGATATAATATATAAAATTAAATTAGGTACTTTTTTACACGCAAAATATTCAAAATCTACCATTTCATGCCTGAAAAATATTGAAAAAGTTTTTAGCAGCTTAAAATGAAATTTAGGTGTACCTACACAAAATGTATTATAACTGTTTTAATATTAATTAGAATCGTTCATTAAAATATGTCACCCCTTAAAAATTAACCCTTATAATAAATGACGCAAGATCATCATTGCCAGTGCCGTCAAATTAAAGAAGAGTTTTCACATTGTTGATAGATCCGGTCGCATATTTACAGATGCTTGCGTGTGTAGACACCAGGGTGTTGAAATCAGTTAGGGTTTGGAAAAACATCATATTTACACATGCTAGCGCGTGTTGACACCACGGTGTTGAAATCAGTTAGGGTTTGGAAGAACAGTACGTTTACAGACGCTAGCGTGTGTTGACACTAGGGTGTTGAAATCAGTTAGGGTTTGGAGAAACAGTACAGTTACAAATACTAGCAGATTTGGACACCAGAGTGTTGAATCCAGCTAGCTTTTTTAGTAATTAATATACATGCATAAATGCTAACGGCTATTGACTTTGATTTTATATACCTACTGCTGTGGAAAAATATTTAACTGATTTAGGTATTAGTAAATAATTAAACGTTGTTGGGATATAAACAATAATATATTAACACAAAAGAACAAGATAAAAAATAATGTTGCTCTGAAGCTATTTACTTGTGGAATTTTTATAATTAACTATTTAGATGGGAAATTATGCCACAATTAAATTGAAAAAAATAATTTTATTAACGTTTCGATGCCCAAATCGGGTGTCGTTGTCAAAATAAAAATACTACTATATTAAAAAAAATGTTGTTGCTTAGTAAAAAATTCTACTAATAATTTTTTTAATCTGATTCATTTATATTGGCAAGTCATACATATATTAGACATTTTAAAGTATTTTTAAAACCTTTTTATATACTTGGGTTGGTTGGTGTCACGGACTCCGCAAATTTTGTAATCCATTTTAAAAATAGTTCTAGGCTACCTAGACACCTGACATTTTCAAGATAGCTTAGAACTAGCTAACAATGCAATATTTTACTGCTCTTATACAGGGTGATTAATAATTAGTGGGGTGAAGCTCCGTAGATCCGTTATAGTAATGTATAGCGATAAAACTTAATAACAAAAATTGTAGAAAACTTTGAGCTTCACATTACAAAATTAGTTAGAATGTTACAGGGTGTTCGATAATGTAGTGGCAGACCAAGCTTAATTTTTTTAAATAGAACACCCTGTATTTTATTTTATATTCGAAATCTTCGTAACTTTTCGATTACAAAAATATAAATGTTTGGTATGTTATACGGGGTATTTACAAAGTTATCACCAATTTTATATGAAAATCGTAACAAGTTTAACTACCTGTATAAAGAAAAGCAAGCACAAGGTCAATGGTTTGTTGACGTCATATTTTTTTATTTATTGTCAAAATTTTCGTAAATTGTTGTTTTGCTAATTTTCTTTATATTGAATACAGGGTGAGTCAAAACGCAAGTACATTATTTTCTCAGTAATTTTAAATAGGACACCCTGTATTTTATATTATTATCGAAAAGTACCATTACAATACTTTTATATAACATTCCCTATGTGTAAATTTATTAGTTTTCGAGATATTTTCATTTTTCAGAGCAAAATTATTAATAATTACGGGTCTAAATATTTCCAAATTTTAAGTAAGCCATGACTGAATAATTGTCTAAAACTTACAATTTACGATTACTGATTATCAATCTGTAATCAAAGTGGGCTACAATTTTTGTTATTAACTTTTATTACTATATATTACTTATAACGGATCTACAAAGCTTGACCCAACTGACCAATCACACTGTATGGATAAATCGATTTTTTTATTTCAAACTATGTATTTTAAAAATGTGACTAATGCAATGATATTTTAAACTACGTTAATAAATCGATATCTACAAATTGATGGTGCCTCAGTGGCATTAGACTGCAGATCGAGATGTCCCCAGTTGGAACCAGGCTGTTGCGTATCTTTTTTTAATTGTTTTAGTAAATAATTAAAAAAAGACTAAGTTTTCACTCTAATGGCATATAAATCAACATAATGCTATTCTATATCCTACCAGAATGAAAACAATGGAAACTTTCTCTGGTTACACCTCCGAGGCTTCTACAATTTGCAAGCTATACGGATGCTGAGACTAAGGAAGATGAGGGAATCAGGGAGAGCAGCATATGTGCCTCCTGATGAGAGACTAATAAGTTTCGAAACCGGTAGAGGTGTTTGCTGCACTCTCTGATTGGAGTAGAATATGGTTCGGCTGTATTTTCGTTTTGCAACGAAATTGAAAATGGTTATTCATTTTTAAATAATTAAAAGTTTATATACTTAAAATTATATATACCATTTTAAACAACCGTGGTATTATAAAAAATACTATTTTATACTAGTGTAATTTTTGGAATCATAATTAGAAACAACAATTAATAAACCTACTAAAAATTCATATTTTATAAGTTAATTATTCTTTCCAAACATGTTGTATCCTATATATGTACAATAACAAAACCGTGATATTATAAAAAAGTACTTTTTTATTAGAGTGTAATTTTTGAAATTTGAAGCATGTTATCGTTAAATCGTTTATCGTTAAATTATTTTATATTCTTTCCTATAATTAATAAAAAGGTTTTATTATAAAAAAGTTCTTTTTTATAAAAGTGTAATTATTTACTAAACAACAACATTTTTGTTTAATTTATTAGTATGTATTTTGTATTTTGACAACGACACCCGATTTGGACGTCGAAACGTTAATAAAATTATTTTTTTTAATTTAATTGTGGCTTATTTCCCATCTAAATAGTTAATTATAAAAATGCCACAAGCACATAGCTTCAGAACAACATTATTTTTTATGTTGTTTTTTTGTGTTAATATACAGAGAGAGTCTGTAATTTGGAATAAATTCAATATCTCAAATACTAATTGTTTTTTTGAAAAATGTTCAGACCCATCGATTAGTATTTTAAATTGTCATTTATGACATATAATAATAATGTATACAGGGTGTCCCAATTTAGAGATATGACGTCATCATTGATTTCCTTAAAAGGCAATACTGTCATTTTGATAGCTATTTTGATAGGGTGTGTAAAGATATACACAACTGCCGAATTTCAAATTTTTATTCCCTACCGTTTACAAGATAATAAAAAATAACAAAGTTATGAAAAACAAGTAATCAAATAATAATTGAATTTAATAATTATTTCAATTAAGCAAATACTCATAATGTTGTCATATTGTCAATTATTGTCATATTGTCAATGGGCAACGTTATGAGCATTTGCTTAATTGAAATAATTAAATTCAATTATTATTTGATTACTTATTGCTTTTCATAACTTTTTTATTTTTTTAATCAAGTATATTCAAATGGGAAATAAGCCACAATTTTACCTAAAAATGATTTTATTAACGTTTCGACGCCCAAGTCGGGTGTCGTTGTCAAAATACAAAATAATACTAAATAAATAAAAATGCTGTTGCTTAGTAAAAAATTCTTCTAATAATTTATTTAATCTGACTCATTTATATCGGCAATTCAGACACGTATTATACATTTTTTATTTTTTATTATCTTGTTAATGGTAGGGAATGAAAATTTGAAATTTTGCAGTTGTGTATAACTTTATACACCCTATCAAAATAGCTATCAAAATGACAGTGTTGATATTTAAGAAAATCAACGATGACGTCATATATCTAAATTGGGACACCCTGTATACATTATTATTGTATATCAAAAAGGACAATTTGAAATACTAATCGACGGGTCTGAGCATTTTTCAAAAAAACAATTAGTATTTTAATTATTGAATTTATTCCAAATTACAGACCTAACTTTGTTATTTTATATTATCTTGTAAATGGTGGAGAATAAAAATTTGATATTTTGCAGTTGTGTATAACTTTACACACCCTATCAAAATAGCTATCAAAATGACAGTGTTGACATTTAAGAAAATCAATGATGACGTCATATCTCTAAATTGGGACACCCTGTATACATTATTATTGAATGTCAAAAAGGACAATTTGAAATACTAATCGACGGGTCTGAGCATTTTTCAAAAAAACAATTAGTACTTGAGATATTGAATTTATTCCAAATTACACACTCTCTCTGTATTATTGTTTATATCCCAACAACGTTTAATTATTCATTAATACCTAAATCACTTAAATATTTTTCCACAACAGTAGGTATATAAAATCAAAATCAATAGCCGTTAGCATCTATGCATGTATAAGCACTAAAAAAGCTAGCTGGTTTCAACACTCTGGTGTCCAAATCTGTTAGTATTTGTAAATGTACTGTTTTTCCAAACCGTAACTGATTTTAACACCCTAGTGTCAACACACGCTAGCGTCTGTAAACGTACTGTTTTTTCAAACCCTAACTGGTTTCAACACCGTGGTGTCATCACGCGCTAGCATCTGTAAATGTACCGTTTCTCCAAACCCTAACTGATTTCAACACCCTGGTGTCTACACACGCAAGCATCTGTAAATATGCGATCCGGTCATCGCCGAAGCAAATCTCTGTTTAAATTTCACTTTGAAATTGAAAGTTCTTGGTGACTCGTGCGTGGCTCGATTTCAAGATTACGGAACAAAGGTTTTTGTACTTTGCGGATCTTGTTGATAGTAGGGGAGGAAAGTATGCTAAATTTGCAGTCACTCGAGCGTTATGGGGACCTATTGAGTTCTGAAGAGTAGATCCTAAAACCAAAAAAAGTTAAGTTTTCCAGGACTTTCCATTTTTTAATTTAATTTTTCATTTTCAACACGTTTTTTCCGATTATAGCGCCATCCATAATTCGAAAAAATGTCTCAAATAAAAGTTGCTTATTTTTACGTAAAGAATCCAAATCAAAATTGAGGGCTCCTATTTAAGATTTTATTGTAACCCCCCACCCCACCTCCGTGGGTGGTCGTGTTTGGTGCCATTCGATAGATTTTTCAAAAATACAGAATACGTGTATTTTGCAGTTTTTTGATCTGATGTTCTCTTCGCGAAATATCGCGGGGTTCGTATTTAAAATTTTAAATTTACCCTCCACCCCTCTCCGTTGGGGGTCGTGTTTGGTATGATTCGATAGATTTGTAAAAAATATTGAAAACGTCTTTTTTAGTTTTTCAATCTGACGTTCATTTCGCGAAATATTCGCTTTTTTTATGAAACTTTGTGACTCACCCATTTATTATATTATACAGAATAAGCCAAATAAAAACGGAACATACGCAGTAAATACAGTGTATCGGAACTACGTTTGAAATAGTCGACCAATATAAAAGTTTGACAAACATAAATCATAGCAACTCAACTACCTGTCTCCTTTTAGGCTAAGGCTATGGCCAGACAAGCGACAATTTACGGCGCCATAATAGCAGTAAAATGAAGCTCGAAAATGGGTCCTGGTAAGAAGGATCTGGGTCCAAATTTTGTAGCTCATCTAACCACAACAACGACCGAAACACTGTATTTACATCTCGCAACACGCCGTAATTTACATCCCCATCTGGTGATGCTTTTTACTGCCGCTTCATTTTACTGCTCTTACGGCGCTGTAACAGCAATAAAATGAAGCGGCAGTAACTGCAGTAAAAAGCATGGCCAGACGGGGATGTAAATTACAGCGTGTCGCAAGATGTAAATACAGTGTTTTGGTCGTGGTTGTGTCTAGATGTGATACAAATTTGGACCCAGGTCCATTTGTTTGCAACACGACGCCGAAGATGGACCCGTTCGATATTGCTTCGCGATATTTTACAGCTCAGTCTGGCCATCCACTACACTCACCGCGGGACCCATTTTCGCACTTAATTTTACTGCTCTTATGGCGCTGTAAATTGTCGCTTGTCTGGCCGTAGCCTTAACCTAAAACGAGACAGATAGTTGAGTTTCTATGACTTATGTGTGTTAAACTTTTATATTGGTCTACTATTTCAAACGTAGTTCCGATACACTGTATTAACTGCATATGTTCCGTTCTTATTTCGCTTATTCTGAATATGTTACAGTTCAAGTTGATTCTCAGTTAGAGTTAGGTTTCAAAATTTCTAGTTGGAGTCCAACTAGTTGGAGTCAACTCCAACTGAAACGAGCAGTAAAAGTTGATTTTAAAAATTTAAATCAACTTTTACTAGTTGGAGTTGACTTTTCATGGATCGATTCAGTAAATGTTGATTATACGAGAATCTCAAGTGCATTTTTGATGAGTGTGCGTTTCTTTGTTTTGACCGTTTTAACTACTTATTAGTATAGTCTGCAACGTCGCCCCCGTTAGGTAAATTATTCTGATTCGAGTTTTTGCAGAAACTTACTCAAAGAAATACATCCGTATAACAATCCTTATAATAAATACACAGGGTGTCACGCGGTACCGCGGTCGAAAAATTGTTTAACCAATTTCAGTAAAGTCAGTCAGTAAAGTGACTCTTTATCGAACGAGTCTGATATTACGAGCAGAGGAACAGACGCGTTCGATAAAGAGTATTGAGGTGGTGCGTACAAAATTGTATTGTTAATCATAAAAAATATTAACACTTACTTACAACTTTGAGGAAATTTTTTTTAATTTTAGACGAAATAAAGAATTCGTATGAAAGTAATGACAGTAATGACAGATGACTTTTGCATGATGGCCGGTTTTGATGTTTAATCGATAGTTATCAATATTGTATACCAACCTAATTACTAAATCTGTAAAGTTTTGATTTATTTTGTATGAATATAATTGCGAAACACTACAGAATTTTACTTTTTGACATAAATTTTATTAATAATACGATAAATTTTGTACAATATTTTTAACCCGGGAGTTGTCGCGCTCACTTCTGTAACGTCGATAGTCGCGTGTGAGATTCTATCTCAAAATACGAATTTAAAACAAATTTTTATTTTGTACTATTTTTATCTACTTTTTATATTGAAAATATATATTTCTAACAATTTTATTAAAAAAACCTGTGTTAACGGCCACCTGCCAACATCGGCCACCTGTCCTAAAGGCCAGTTTAAAAATTTCCCAAACCAATTTTATGTAGACACAAAAAGTGGCAATACTGTCCACCTTTCTATATCGGGCAATAGTTCTTTCATTTTTAGTGGCCGTTACTGACAAATTTTACTGTACAGTAAAACTTGTGTTAACGGCCTCCTGCCAACATCGGCCACCTGTCCTAACGGCCAGTTTAAAAATTTCCCAAACCAATTATATGTAGACTACAAAAACTGGCAATAGCGGCCACCTTTCTATATCGGCCAATAGTTCTTTGATTTTTAGTGGCCGTTACTGACAGGTTTTACTGTATTACGAAAAAGGATGAAATGTGAGATTCTATCTAACGTCGCGACTACTCGCGGGTTAAAGCTAATTGGCTCTCCCCAAAGCCATAAATTCCACAAAAAGAAGAAGAAGAAGAAAAAAAAATTCCTATGCATAACTACACCCTTCCTCGATGCACTTACGAAATTTTTTTAAAATTGCAAAATTTTTCATCAAGTTATCGCGAAAAAGGGTAAAAATTGAGATTCTATCTCACCGCGCGACTACTCGCGGGTTAATAATTAAAGTAAATAAATTTTAATTTCACTCAAATAAATAATCGATTGCTGCCATTGACCACTTACATTCAATCTCGGTTAATTTGATAACTATCGCGGCAGGTAAAGTAACATTCTTCTTTCAATACAACAAAGTGTTACTTTACTGCCGAAAATGAGGGCAAATGAGTACAATAATGAATGATTTTAGTGAAGTTTGGCGATAAACAATGATTTTAAACAAATTCGCAAAAATACACAGTTTTTTCACTTTGTACAATTTTTTTTTAGATCCGTTGGGCCTTTTTTTCTCTAAAATTGACTGTTGTCGAGTTATTAGTGACTTAAAATTTGAAAAACGCCAAAATAACCATTTTCAAGGTTTAATAACTCGGTTAAAGATAATTATTGTGAAAGTCGAGCGAGCGGCCGTGGAGTAACGGCATAATCGCTGGCCTCATACGCCAGCGCACGTGGGTTCGAGCCCTGCTAAAGACAAACCATTTTCATTTTCAATAATGACACGAGCCGTCTCACCGTGCCTCGGAGAGCACGTTAAGCAGTCGGTCCCCCTGGGCTAGTGTACATCGACACTAGTTACTTGAAACAGGGTTAAAGATGTAATTGGCGCCGGAACTGTCCGAAAGGCAAAAATGCCATACGATGTTATATATTATGAAAGTCAGAAACTAAAAAAATCAAAGATTAAAGCTACCTCTATAAGATCCTGAAGAAATTTTTGTCATTATTTCATTAATAAGATATTATTTTTAATTATCAACAATGCGCGCTAACCGTGTATTGAGGCGCCGTCAATGTGAGAGCGAGTGAGATTCACCATTGGATGGCTGGAATGGTGCATCTCTTTAGCACTCACCATTGACGGCCGTCTAATGCGCACTTAGCGCTCATTGTTAATAATTAAAGATAAAGCTTAGTAATAAAATAGTGACAAAAATTTCTGCTGGATCTTGTAGAGGGGGCTATAAACTTTGATTTGGTCACTTTCTGACTTTCATAATAATGGATTTTAACCGAGTTATTAAGCCTTGAAAATGGCTATTTTCGCATTTTTCAAATTTTAAATCGCGTATAACTCGACAACAATCAATTTTAGAGAAAAATCACAAAATACCTTTTTTTTGCTCAGAATAACCCAAATGATGTAAAAAAAAATTGTTCGAAGTGAAAAAATTATTTTTGTGAATTTGTCTAAAAAAAATTGTTTAAAAAACAATTTATCGATCAAGGTACTGCCTGGCACCCAGTAGATTTGTTATAAGGACCTCTTTTTGAGTAAGTTTTTGCAAAAAATTCGAATCGGAGTAATTTACCTAACGGGGGCGACGATACAGCCTAGTCTAATTTGAACATATTCAGTAACATTTAATTTCTAGAATCGGCTGTTTGTGTGAATCAGAATCAACTTTTACTAAATGGCATTGGGAAGAGTATACTTTTCCTAGTTGGAGCCTACTTTTACTAGTAAATGTTGAATATAAATCTTCATTTTATATTTATAATCAACTTTTACTGAAACCAGCCGTTAGAGTTGACTCCAACTAATTGGAGTCAACTCCAACTGGATAATCAACTTGAACTGTAACATATACACTCTTTTGCATGTACTTAACTTAATTTATCTTAATCTGTCGATTTCGAGATTTTCTAAGAATATATTTTTTTTCGGACCCTCCTTAATGAACTCCCCTGTATTAAGAGCCGATATATTAGGTACATTTACTGGGTACAAGGTTTCCCTCATGTGATAATCTGACGTGCTCGAGTAACTGCAAAAATCCCCGCCTGGACTCCCCTACCATAACTATATAATACTATTGTGAGATGTATTGATAATTCAAAATGTTTAGAAGTTTTTTTCGGGAAGTTAGGAACCTGTGACTATATGAATATGAATATGAAAGGAAGTTGCTACATGAATAATATAAAGTGATAAATAAGAACTAATCATATTATCAGGTTCAAAAAGAGGATATTTAGGTATATTATATAATTCAAGAAATAAATAATGATTGTTAATTTCTAAGTGAAATCACAAGTTGTAAATACGAAATTGATTTAAAAGCTCAGAACGCGTTTCGACATTTTTTATCTAGAGTTTTATTAATTAGGAGAAGCTACCTCACTCTGGAAAACGGAAGAATACACAACTAATAGGGAAATTAGTGTACAAAACGTCCTTTATGAAAAAAAAAATGTTACTTACGAGTCTAATTTAAATGAAAGTGGGAAAATGGCTGGGCTGTCAACGCCATAGGAAACCTCTCAAAGACAATAGCTTTAAAACATTTAATAGAGGGTTATTAACAAAGATCTTATATACTCATAGATTTGGCCAACTCGAAAAAATAGCGTAACGCGGAGCAGTTCTGGTCGGTGGTCTATCCATCTCTCTCTACCGGCGCTTAACTTTCTCTCTCTAGCATATGATGACCGCCGCCTGTGTGTCACTGTCGTTCTGTTACTCCCACCTCTTAGTATATACGCTCACACTCGCAAGACAGACAAAGATAGCTAAACCACCTTACTTGATATCGGCGTTACACCCCGATGAATTGAGTAGCATATATGACTAGCCAGATCTATTTTCTTTACATATCTCTGGTTATTAAAACCCAAAAAGGCCTGTGAGTACCATTTTGAAAATAAAAGTTTCTAATGACAAGCAATGTCACCATAGTTCTACTGACGCGCGTCCTTAACTTTTTAAATAAATATTTTCTTTCAGTTTGTGGTTTCAAATAAGAGTTTATAATCCAGATAAATAATGTTTTTGTCGGAACACTTGAGCAGCCAGGTTGCAAATGAGTTTTTTGGGTGATATATACCTAATATATTATAAACTCAACAATGTCCGTCACAGTTCGGACGAGAATTTTAGTTATTAACAAACGTATTGAGTCAAGTGTCAAAAATGGCAGTTTTTTCGTTAAATCGCTACAGGTAAAAGTAGGGTAATTAATGTCTTATTTATAGTATCTCTTGTTTTTAGTAGATGAGCAAAGGTTAAAAATGTCAATTTTTGAATTTTGGTCCGATCATTTGTTGCTTCGGAAATTTCAAAATAAGACTAAAATTTCTAAAATAAAAAATTTGTTACAACTTTTGCGAAAATGACCTTAAAACTTTGATATTGCATGAAAAATTGAGTCCAACAGTGCATATAATTCACGAAAATTTTTAAGACGATTCGTCAATTAGTTTAAATTTAATTCAATTTGTTTATCCCAAAGAGCTTTTAGTTTGCAATGTTGTTGTTCAAAAAATAATATTGATATGGCAATTCTGTGGAAACCACGTGAAAGAAGAATACTTGTATTTTCAAAGTGTTTTAAAAAAATCAATAAAAAGTCATTTTTATCTTTCCAAAAACATTTTACAAAAGTAGAGTCATTTTTGTCTTATAAACAATTTGAATAGCTTTGTTAATATTGACTGTAGAGTAAATCTACTTTGGGAGTTCAAAAGCTGGTATTTTTCAAGAATTTCAAAAAAAAATCGCCTAGGTTAATTATGGTCAAAGTTGGCCACTTTTATTATTTAATTCACAGTTACTTCTATATACATAAAATTATCCTGTAACAGTGTTAGTTACCATACTCCTCCGAAACGGCTTGACTGATTTTTATGAAATTTTACGCGTACATCCTGTACGACTTAAAATATATTTTAACGTTTTTTCACACCCATAAGTTATAAGGGGGGTTGTCCCTCTGACATTTTTTATTATTTTTTTGGGCAAAATTGTCTACCCTAATTTTATATGATGTAGCATTAAAAAATACATACAACCCTTAATTTTCACTCTTCTATCACCAACCCCTATTTTTTAACAGACCTATATATATTTACATCTATAAAATTCTCCTGTCACAGTGTTAGTTGCCATACTCCTCCGAGACCGCTTGACCGATTTTTATGAAATTATGTACATATTTCGGTAGGTCTTAGAATCGGTCGTAATCTATTTTTCATATCCCTGAGTGATAAGGGGAGTTCCCCCTAACATTTTTAATGTTAGGTGGGGATATGTGTACATAACGTACTCTACAAACAAGACTACACGTATATACAAATTTAAAAAAATTATCAACAAGCTCCGGAGATATTAATCGCAGCATATATGTTTGAAGAATCAATTTCATTTTTTGTGTGCACGGATTTTAATATTTCCCCTCCACCGACCACGAATCGATTTCGTTAGGACGTCATTTTTAAAGCTCTATTAACCACTCTGTTAAAGTTCAAAGTTTACTCAAACTTTTACACATAAACTATATACCTTAAACTCCAAAATGGCGCTAGTTATGTTGCTTAATTGTTATAAACAAAGTAGCTGTGAATTAAATAAAATAAGTGGCCAACTTTGACCGTAATTAACCTAGGCGAAAAATTTTTTTTTGAGAATTTGTGTAAAAATAACAGCTTTTTAAATCCTAAAGTAGATTTAGCCTACAGTCAATATTAACAAAGTTATTTAAGTTGTTTATAAGCTAAAAATGACTCTACTTTAGTAAAATGTTCTCGAAATGTTAACCCATTAGCGCCCAGCGTTACCATATGGTAACGTAAAACACATGATTTTTAAAAATTCTGCGGTATGCCCATGGAATTAGGCAGCCACGTATTTTGAGAACTATCGTTTCTAGGAATACTTCAGGCACCCATAAAACGTAACCGATTCGTATTTTAGCCTTTTCTCAACCGTCGAGAGACAATCATATGACAGTGTGGTTTAAATTTATAGAAAAAGATGGGCGTCCGTTTTGCGTAAGCAATTTTTGATAGTCTTCTAGTAACTGTATTTGCATATTTAAAAAAACTAAGTTTATTATACCCCAACTTATTATAAATTGTTGTATTTTATCAACAATTAAATGTAGCGAATTCGGTAGGAATAGTCAAAGTCCGCCGTTACCGTATGGTTGCGGTGGGCGCTTACGGAGTCATAATCTTATTTTTTTTTCAGTCATGGATTTTTGTTATCAGAAGCGATAGTGTTACTGGTGCGATGGAAAGATAACTCTGTTGTTACAATAGCATCTACGAGTTGTGGTGGTTCAGAATTGGGCACGGTAAAAAGATTTTCTCATGAAGAAAAAGGCCACATTCAAGTAAGTCGGCCTCACTGTATTGCTGAATACAACAAAATATGGTGGGTACCGACTGGATGGATCAAGGTGTTTCAACCTACCGAGTAGCAATTTGCAGTAAAAAATGGTACTGGCAAATTGTAACATGGTGGTTGGATGTTGCAGTCCATAATTCATGGCGTTTATATAAAAAAAATAAAAAAAATATATTCTTGCTATCGTTTAGGAGAGAATTGGCCCAAGTTCTTCTCGCAAGATATGGAAGTCGTCCCTTAAATAAGGAAGACCTAGTCTACATAGACAGAACTTGCCAAATCTTCGTTTTGATCGCTTCGACTATTTGTTACATCAAGCAGTAGAAGGCGATGTGCTGGAGACAGATGTACATCTGGAAAGCGAAAATCTTGTTTCTTTGGATTAAATTATTAACATTTTCATCAAATTAACCCTAAAAGTAAAGATTTTTAAATAAAAAAAACTTGGGCGTTAATGGGTTAAAAATGACTTTGTAATGATTTTTTTAAATACGTTGAAAATATAACTATTCTTCTTTCATGTGGTTTCCACAGAATTGCTATATCGTTATTATTTTCGGAATAATACCATTGCAAAATAAAAGCTCTTTGAGATAAACAAATTGAATAAAATTTAAACTAATTGACGAATCGTTTTAAAAATTTTTGTGAATTATATGGACTATTTGACTCAACTTTTCATACAATATAAAAGTCTTAAGGTCAATTTCGCAAAAATTAACACAATTTTTTTATTGTCGAAATTTTAGTTTTATTTTGAAATTTCCGAATCAATAAATAATCGGAACAATACTAAAAGACTGTCATTTTAAACCTTTGCTCATCTACAAAAAGGTGAATACTCTAAATAACATATTTAATTACCCTATTTTTACCTGTAGCGAATTAAACGAAAAAACTGCCATTTTTGACATTTATTTGTTAATAACTAAAATTCTCGTCAGACCTGTGACGGGCATTTTTGTATTTATAATGTTAGGTATCTAGTACCCAAAAAACCCATTTGCAACCTGGCTGCTCAAGTGTCCCGAAGATGGTATATTTTTGCTTTATTTACGTGGCGTATTATTATTTTACAGAAAAACGCATATTTATTAAAAAAAATGGGGATTATTTAAAAAAATGTAGCTTAACATGGTCTTGAATATAAAAAATTTTGACAATACATTGAAACAAAATAATTATCTCTCTATAATTTCAATTTTTCCACTAAAATTGCCTAAAGCTTTTTTTAGTTGATTATAAAAACTATGGTCGACTATAGTAAGCTTTTATATTTTTTATTTTATTCTTCGCATTCTTTTAATTTTCACAAAATCTGACTCTACCTTTTGTGATTTAAATCGAAAGCTGTATGTTCCTTTCTGCTCGTAACTAAAACGTGCATTTTTATTAACCTTATTTACAAGAGGTATAAAACTGTTTAAAACAACAAAAGGATTCTGTTAATTTGCTTTAGAAATCATGTCTACACAACTTTTTTGGGAATAAAGAACTGGTGCAAATTTTCTCTTGCGCTTTTCAATTTGAGCAAAATCTCAGTCTGAAGGCATAAGTGATGTCTTGTTTGTTTAAATTTCTTTTCTTTGACTAGCTGCAACCAAAAAGCTATTAACTACCAGTTCGTATCACGATCTGGATATTTATCGAAAAAAAAACAACGAACTCTTCATAACCTAACTTGTTCTCTGAAAATTTCGTCACAACAGAAGCAACCTCATCTGCTCCGCGCTTAGCGTGATCTTAAGTCCGTAAATAGATGTATCCATTATCATTGGTACAGTCAAAAATCAGTAAGTAGGGCCAAATTTACCAGTGGGTAATTTTGGCAGAGACACACTTTACTGCAAGTCAAACGAGATTAATTTTAACTTGTTGGTAATGATAATGCATTCGTTTTTACAGAGTTTGGCAATTTTAGCGTCAGCTCGAGCTATGTATAGATTCAACAAAGTAGTTAAATACTTTTTCTTGATCTGCTCTATTAACGTCTTTTATTTCCTTAATCTTAATGATCGTATGATCACAATCTTACATGTATCAAGCCGAGGTAGTTTATATCCTAGGTTATATTCAGTACAAAATATTTTTCTGTATATACTTTCTTTAACTGTCGTAATACTCAGTTCTCTATACCAGGGCACATAAAAATCTGTATTCACTCAGACAATTATTGTCATATAACAGTTCAGATATTTATTATTTATATTTTTGTTACTGCTTTAGTGACTTTTAGTTTTTAATTTTCTAACTACACGGCTTGCCAATATTACGTAAACTAAAAATCGTCCTATATGGTATTGTTCGCAGTATACTGCTGTCTCCAATTACGGTTTCGTTGTCTTTAAATTCGATAACCGTTTTGCTCAATTTTGTCTGCATGTATACTCAGTCTAATATACTTACCGTTGCACGTCATCCGCGTCATAGCCCGTGACATCACATGATACCAACACGAAATATTTAGGCGGTAGGTGTGTTCTTTTTTAGAATCATTTTGTCATTTTGGAATTACAGCAACTAGACATATTTTATTATAAACGCGTAGAAATAATATTGGAATATTTCTATTAATGTACATTTAAAGACACATACCCTAACTTGTTTCATTTAATTTGTATATCTAAGTGGATATTGCATTTTTATAAAGTACTTGTTCGGACTACACTATAACTGCGAGCGAACAAAGGTGACATTTTGGCTTAAATTGGTAACATTTATTTGACAGTTGCCGTGATGACACTTCATATTTGATTTTATTCTGTACTATACGCTCTGAGCTTCGCTGGTGTCGCTCCTAGCGGTTACTAATTCAACTTTCACCGGTAATTTTTAAATTTATTATTTAATTGTTATCGCTTAATATTTACAACGCAAAAAATTTATTAAATTGTAATCGATTTTTTTAAGATTTTGCTAATCATTTTGACGTTCTATTGATAAAATATGAATTTCTTACTTCGGATACTTTCACAATTATCGTGTAGATGGCGCTAAGATTGATAGATTGATTTATAAAATCATATTACGGAACATTAAAAAAACTTAAATTCAGTATTTAAAACGTAAGTATATTTAAGTTAAAAATATATACCACAGCTTTGACCAACTAATATTTTTTATAATTAATGTTTTTAATTTTAATTTTAAATTAATCACTTTGACATTTATGTCAAATTTCCGGTAAAGGTTTACAGACTTGTCACTACTGGCGCTCGCGAATTTGTAAATATCCCCTCTACGTACGAGCTCACAGCGTATAGGTATTTGTTTTATTATATTTACTGTTTTGATTATTTACTTTAACGTAGGATTATAACTTAATTCTTGTTTTATATTTCTAAAGTTTTTATTCATTTACATTCAATATTAATTTGTTTTGTTGTATAATCCACGTTTGCAATAACTATGTGATCTATTTGATTTAAAATGGATTCAGGATTTTTTTATACTTTGGCAACTATGTCAACTTAGATCTCTGACGTAGATAATGACGTGCAACGGTAAGTATATTAGACGAACTGTAGTTACTTTTTCTTTCCTTTTTACCTCATTACTTCCGGATAACCTAGGTATCAATTCCTATAATTCATCCTAGAATGCAACAAAAATGACTGCATTCGACTCTATAATTTATGAAAAACTGGATAAGCCACATGTATTATATTCTTCAATATCCTAATACAAATGAAGTATATTTCTACAATAATATGAAATGCCAAAAAATAATAAAAATTACTACCTCACTAGATTTAGACAAAAAATCATAAATCCAGTACTGGGTCTATAGTCTTTCTCTGCTATTTATCTGCTGTTTTAGCTTAAAATCGCTCTTAATTTAGCACATATACCTACATGAAGTCGATGCCATTTTGATATTGCTTACCATTTTTACGCGAAAAAGTGAACAGAAACGCGTTATTGCAATAACATGATACATCAATATCTCCGCGATTTTATGCAATATCACAATGTTTATTTATGAAATATGCTTTTTGCGAACGCACGCGATGTTTAGAGCACGAGCGACAGCGGAGCGAGTGCTATACATCACGTAAGTTCGCAAAAAGTACTTCACGCACAGTTTCATACAATATTTTATCTACGATAAACAAATAAAAAAAAAACTGTAACTCTTCGTCACTGGAATTCATTTCTACTCTACAATTTTCAAAATTTTGATATTTAAAAATTGTAACTTCTTTCAAACCACAAAACTGGCAAAAGTTTTTTTGGCAATTTATTGCTCACATGTCATCACCATGACAACGCGAAAGTTAAGGATATTTGATTATATGAAAGTACATAATAGAGTAGATAAAATAATTTTTCTGAAGCTAAACGTGGCTTTCTTTATGTACGTAATGCAATAAAATAGAATTCTGTAAAATTGTGTATTTCCTATAAAGTTGTATGGAGTCGAGTCGTGAACTCTCACCGACGCCATCTATAAGAAGATTGAAGTTTTCGAAGTATGGCTTTATCGTCGAATCCTGAAGATATATTGTAGGGAAGACCTGGGAGACTGGCCACTTTTTACATTAGGAGACCTGAAATCCATAAAAATGCTATTTAAACAACGACGACGATTTCTTTGTATACCTTGATTAACTGCTGTCCTGTTTTCATAGTCTCATTCCAAAATCTTAAGACCAATCAAAATTATTGCAGAAAAAAATCTACCGTGCAGGTTGTCCATTGTCTCCTCCACCCGAGGAGATAATGGACTAGAGTCAGGGAGAAAGTGGAAGTATATTAAAAATCTTTATGTTTTAAAGCGAATATATATTTTTCTGTTAACTAAACCTGATCTCAAAAAGTATATACCTAATAAATAAAAGTAAAAAATATTATTGATCTTGATCCTAGAATTCAGTGAAACAAGATATTGCAAACTGAACTCCGTTAAATCAATGTTAAAATAGAACATTCCTTGAAATCTTGGCCTGTTGTCCTCAATTGGTTTTGGCAGTACAGTCACAACTTCTTTGAAGCCAACTATAGCCGCGGACTCGGAGGTAAAACTGAATATATCTGACGGAATATTTCTCTTAAGAAATCTTACTTCATATCCCTTCTCAAATATGTCATCAACAAGTGCAACGTGTTTTCGAACGTAAGCTCTATCCTATAGACATTCGCAACTATATAGTCGCCTTTAGAAATATCTCTATCCTCCCAATCTTCGTTAGAGTCGAAATTATACTCTGAAGAATAATCTGCGTATTCTAACAGATTGCTTTCATCCTCAGATGACTCATCCTGCAAAACTTTCCTTGTAACAACTTTCCTCTTTTTTGCTTGAATATTATCTTCTTTTTGTTTTATCTTCTCTTCAAGTAAAATTTTCTCTGGGGTGTCCGTTGCAATCATGCATCTGCCGGGTTTTCTTCCTCTATTAGAATTTCCTTTCCTAGCAGGCGCTTTTGGGAAAGGCTAAATGATCTTTGGAGATATGAAGGTACGTTCGGCTTGCTTTGCAGAACACGGTGTTACGTTGGGTGATTCATTCTCCGATCGCAGTAGGACTGAAGTAGTTAGGGACCTGTCATTCGAGTCCAACGTCGCCTGGTGGTCTATAGCTGTAGTTGCAGAATGTATATTGACAGGTTCAGATATCGGGCGATCCGTAACTTCAGAAGATAAAAATTCCTCTTCGCCGAATATGTTTCGGTCAAATGGAACAATCCCCATCCACCTAAATCCAGACTTGATGTTCACTGGATTGGCTGCCCTATCCCATGATTGAAGACACATCAGAGGCAAATCGTATATAGTTAAAATTTGTCCTGGATGAGACAGCATCCAAGAGTCTGCTGCTTGGTTGAAGAAAGTCTTAAATGGGCCACAAACTGTCCTATCCAACGGTTGGAGTTTGTTGGATGTGTGCGGTGGGAGGGTGAGGATGACAATCCTATTATCCCTGCAGAACTCAACGGCCTTCAGTGACACATGCGATTCATGGTTATCCGTCTAAAAGAGAAAGTAAAATGACAATGTTCTTTTCTTTATCATGAAAAGTCGAAATTACCTCATCAAGATTATAAATTTGGGCTGGTGTAAAGGAATACCTACTGAGGACATCTTGTAACTTGTTTTGGAAAATTTCCACATTAGTCTTGTTAAAAGTGGCCATTCGAGCCAAACTGGTTGCCTCGGGCTTTCTCACTGATAGCTTCGGATGTCGGCGCATAAAGTTAGTGAAGCAAGATTCTGACGCCATCTTGTCCACTTCCCATTTGTTAGGTACTTTTCTCGAGTTTTTTATAGAAGCACATTCAAATGCCAGGCGCCTCACCAATTTGGGCGTGAAGCCATAAAACATTGCTGCAGGTTTGAGTAAATATTCTTCTAATGCTGTCTCCATATCAGGAGTGAGGATTTGGCTTTTACAAAAGTCGGGTTTAAATTCCATGTGCTCGGTACCAACATCTTTTGCCCTTTTTACATACATAGCAAGTCTGCTTTTTTTAACCTCATTATGCGCTGCGCTTCTCCTTATGCTCATGTTATTAATTAATACATCATTGACAGCTCGTTTCATATCCTCCGGATCGAAATCTCTTTCTGTTTTTTTACATAAATGTTCGGCATGTTGAAATTATTAAATCTACAAAATAGTCCATTCTTTCACGGTTTTTGCTGTAAATTTTAAAGAACCGCTTGGATTGACATGAAATTTGGCATACGCATATCTAACATGTAACAGAAAAAAGTAATATGGTGCCGATGTGTGCTTTTGCCCTGGGGGTGAGTTTCACCCCATCTCGGAGGTGAAAAAATATATGTTCAAGATAAGTTCCGAAATGGATAAACTGATTAATTTTAAGCAACTTTTGTTCTATAGAGTTTTTTCACCAAATCAATACTTTTCGAGCTATTTGCAAGTGAATATGTTCATTTTTCAATAAAATAACCACGTTTTTAGACGGTTTTTTCGCAAATTACTCAAAACGTAAGCATTTTGTCGAAAAAAATATTCTTAGCAAAATTATAGCCTATAAAAAAGTAAAAAAAAATGGTGTATATATTAGGTCCCTATACCTAGCAAAAGCAGAGTTATAGCTAATGAAAAATATTCGAAAAAAAAATCAAATAGAATAATTCAATGTGAAATATCCAAACAATGAAGGATTCTTGGGGAAAACACATTACAACTTTTTTAAAGTGTTTAAAAAAATCTTTATTTCTGTTTTTATAAAAAAAATTTCTAGCATCAAATGTAAGCAAGTTACGCTCAAAATAAAGTTGGTCCCTTTTGTTTTGGCAAGAAAAATCAAGAAGATCACCCCCCAATTAACAACTTAAATAAAATTAATCGTTACCGCTTCACAAGTTACTTTACTTATGTTGTGTTTATATGATCTGTAAGTTTCATCGATTCAAAGTGCTTATTTTTGAAAAAAATTTGGATTTAATGTGAAATTTTAAAAAAATTTAATTTTGAAAAAAATGCTTATTTTTCAAATTAACTTAAAAATTGTTAGAGATACCAAAAGTCCTAAACAATAAAAAAATCGGCTTTACTTTTCTTAATATTTTGTATTTTTTGTTTTTCTGTGAGACAAAAATTGATCAAGATTCGATGTTTCTAAATTTGCAGACACTCGTGATAAGTGACTCGTTTAAGCCCTTTTAACTACAGCTCTTTCAAAAATAAGGACTTTGAACCGATGAAACTTACAGACCGTATGATCAATACATACGCAAGTAGAAAACTTGTGAAGTGATTAGAATTAAGTTAAGTTCATTTGAAATTCTAATTAGGGGGTGATTTTTTCGATTTCTTACCAAAAAAAAGGGACCAACTTTATTTTGAGCGTAACTTGTTTGCTTTTGATGCTAAAAATTATTCTAAAAAAATAGGCGTTTTTTTAAAAACTTTAAAAAAGTTTAAACGAGTTTTCTCCAAAAAAGTGCTTCGTTTTTTGGTTATGGTACGTTAAAATATACGATTTGGAATTTGACGAATATGAACCTATTTTTCATTAGCTATAGCTATAACTCTGCTTCTACTAGATACAGTGGCCTAATATATACACCAAGTTTTTCACTTTTTTACGTGCTATATTTTTGATTAGAATTTTTTTTCCACCAAACACTTACTTTTTGAGTTATTTCCGAAACACCGTTTGAAAACGTAGTTAGTTTGTAGAAAAATTAACATATTCACTCGCAAATAACTCGAAAAGTATTAACTTGGTGAAAAAACTTTATAGAACAAAAGTTGCTTAGAATTAGGCATTTTATCCATTTCCGGACTTATTTCCAACATATATTTTTCACCCCCAAAAGGGGGTGAAACTCACCCCTAGGGCAAAAGCACACATCGGCACAATATCACTTTTTTTCTTTGACTTGTTAGCTATGTGAATGCCAAATTTCATGTCAATCCAAGCGGTTCTTTAAAATTTAGAGGTTTTGCAATATTTTACCTTCAAAGAACGTACTAAAAATAATAAATAGGTAACTAGCAAGTTCGTATGAGACTTTGAACACTGTCCATTGTCTACTTTGTATGCACAAAATATTACTTCAAAAATAGTAGTCAAGGTGATGGTATTTGAGCAGTTATTATCGCATAACCTCAAACAATAGACATTTAATGAGCACCGTACAAAATATGATATGTCTCCCTATATAAATGATCAAAATGTGCCTTGCAATATGAGAATCCAAAATTACATCAGACTTACCGAAAATAGATATTATTTTTTCACAAATTTCTCAAATGTCGCACGGTCGATCGGCATACAGTCAACAATGTAACGGCTAATGCGCCATATAAGGAAGGAACTAAAATTCACGTGCTACTAATAGGGCGGAAAATATGAATGCGTCCATTGTCTCCTCGTGTCCAAAGTCTCCCAGGTCTCCCCTACTGATCACGTTAATTACTAGGGTGTTTTGTTCAGAATGCAAAATACTGCCAACCACAATAAAAACAGCCAAAATCGGATATCACATCGTGAAGAACAGCGCGAGGTATGGACTGCTGCAACTATCCTACAATCTCAGCCGTAAATGGAAAACGAGGATCAGGACGGCGAAGGATTGCCTGGCTGAAAAATCTACATATGTGGTTCAACACATCAACCACAAATGTGCAGCAGTGTGCAAAGTACAGATTGCCATGATGGTCGTCAACATCCGCAAACCATTTTAACATTATGTCGCCAACCATTTTAACATAGGCAAATACAAGAACAAGAAACTTTATAAGTATCGATAATATGTGCTTTTTGATATTTGGAGGTAAAAACTACTGTTGTTTAAAAAATTCAAAAGGTTCTGTATTACGTATTTTAGAGATTTAATTATTGTTAAGATATGTTGGATTATTTCCTTTCAATTTTTTTGATAATTCAATTACTCCTCTACCGTCAAAATACTTCATAAATAGTTTCATTCCCGAAAAATATTGAAAAATGTTTTTAGCAGATTAAAATGAACTTTGGCTTATTCACAATGTATTATATCTGTTTTATTATTCATTAGACAAGTTAATAGGCGAGCGGCAGCAGCCCCTAAAATGACGATATACCGACCACGAAAATCAACTTTCAGGTGAATGACCAATTTTAGTCATGCTTTATGTTTTCGAGATCGCTGAACCGAATATGAAGTTTATTTTTATCTGAAATAGGTGGAACATGTTCAAAAATCAAATTTTATGCAAAAATGTGAAAAACAAATTTAGATAATTTTTCAACTTTAATTTGTTGTATCTTTGGTTGTTATAAATATTTCCTTTTGAAAATTTTGTTGTATCATCTTTGAAGTATTTAGATTTTGTCCCAGAAGTTTAGACAAATTAAAAAAAGAGTTGTTAATTTTTAAACTTTTGTCGTCAGATCTCGTTAGTTTCATGTTTACTTAAAAAAGTTGAGTGACAAACTTTTAGTTTATAATTTTAACCAACACAACAATCAAACATAATTCATGAAGAAGTTTTCTGGAAAATTTTAAGTCAAAATATGCAATAGGTAAAAAGTTATGTGACTTTATAGACGAGTGACACTCCCCCAGAAAAACGCTTATTTCTCGAGAAATTGACCACGGAGTGGTGAATGGCTAATTTTGGTCATACTTTATGTTTTCAATGATGCTGAAAGGTTTATTTTGAATTTTAAATGGAAGAACATTGTCAAAATCGCAATTTTACCCTAAAAAAAAAAATGAAATCATGTTTTTCTTAAAATTAAAAGTTGCACCATTTTTTTCTATAAAACATTTTGTTCTTTGTACTCTATATTTTAACATAAACTTGATTAAAAAGCTAAGTTTAAAATTTTGTCACTCAACTTTTGCGATTAAACTTTGCAATTCAGGAATCTGCACCTTTTACTTAAAAAATTCATAACTTTAATTGTAATAAAAGTGAAAGACTGAAACTGGTCTCATTATCTTCAGAAAAGTGAGAAATATATACCATAAAAATTTCAGAAAAACATATTAAAACATAACAGAGTTATAAAGAGTTATACGCAAAAAAATTGATTTCATTTTTTTTTAATTTTCAGGGTAAAATTGCGATTTTGACAATGTTCTTCCTCATAAATTTCAAAATACACCTCAGTTTTAGCGCCATCAAAAACATAAAGTATTTCCAAAATTAGCCATTCACCATACCGTGGTCAGTATTTCGAGAAATAAACGTTTTTTTTTTTTGGCAGTGCCATGACTCATGTTTTAATGACTTGTTAATTAAAATTATAAACTAAAAAGTTTGTCACTCAACTTGTTTAAGTAAACATGAAACTTACGAAATCTGACGACAAAATATTTAAAAATTAACAACTCCTATTTTAATTCTTTTAAAACATTTTGTACAAATCTCATTGTAATCTAAATACCTCGAAGATGATACAGTAACATTTTCAAATGGAAATATTTAGTTAGTGCGACCAAAGATACAGCGAGTTAAATTTAAAAAATGATCAAATTGATTTTTCGCATTTTTGCTTAAAATTTGATTTTTGAACATATTCCACCAATTCTAGATAAAAATAAACTTCATATTCCGATTCAGCGACCTCGAAAACATAAAGAATGATCAAATTTGGCCATTCATCTATCATGGTCGCTTTTTCGATTTCTAAGCCTCAAATTAGGGGTGTGCCGCTCGCCTATAACGCTCATTAAAAAGTTGCAACCCTTAAAAACCACCCCTTATAATAAATGGCGCAAGATCGTCGTCGCCGTCAAATCAAAAAAGAGTTTTCACTTTGTTGATAGATCAGGTCATCGCCGAAGCACATCTCCATCTCTGTTTAAATTTCACTTTGAAATAGAAAGTTTTTCGTGACTCGTGCGTGGCTCAATTTCAAAATTACGGATCAAAGGGTTTTAAAGTTTGCGTTTGAACTTTTCGGATCTTCTCAAGTAAATAAATACGATTGTAAAATGTCATGGTCATGATAATTAAAAATGTTTGGAAGATTTTTCGGAAAGTTAGGAACTTGTGACAAGTTGCGAAGTGAATTATATTAAGTGATAAATAAGAACTAAGCAAAGTAGGTTTTAAAAAAGAATGTATATTTAATTAAAGACCTTATTGAAATTATAATGGTTAGCTACGAAAAAAGAAAACTGGTATATTAGGCCTTAAAATTTTTAAAAAATCTAAAAACTGCTGATTTAACCTATATAACAAGCTGAAAATTAATAGCTTAACGGTGTCTAGTCGGAAAACTTTGATGTACGGGAACACTGAAACAGGCGAAGTTTTAATTGTGGAACAGTTAAAAAATTTTAGAACGTCAGATTACAAAAACGTCCCATGTATTTTGTTGGACAGAACATCCAATCTATTTGTTACCCTTTTATTAAACTCTCATGCAAACATCAGACTGCTATTACTAACCAACAGTATTCCTGTCATTTGCCAAGTTCTTTGTGTTCTACTCATTAAAATGCCCAGTTGGTGATCAATACCAGTCTGATTTTTGCAGACTTAACCACACTTAACTATGTAATATTAACCACACTTTTCAATTTTAAACAGTCAAAATTTCACCCATTTTTCAATTTTATTAAGTGGGATTACTTGCTTTTAGGTTCACTGATAATGGACTCATAAGTCCGAAACCGTTCTTAGTAATAAATGTAATCCTTTTGGATTTTTTAGAATTTTAATTCTTCATTAAATTTTATACCAACTACACCAGGGAGTTTTTACTTTACGTTAAGTAGGTAGTTGAAAGACTGATAAATTTTGTACACACTTGAATTAATGAAGGAAGTGAAAAAAAAAGTATGTATATTAAAGTGTGTAAATATATTTAATTTCCTTAGCTAAGCGCTTTCGATAAAAATGTCATCTTCGGAGCTAATTGTCAAAGTATAAAAAGAAGTACCACTACTTGTTGTGTGAGTTGTGTGTGTGCATCATATTTAGAAATTTTGTTTGCTGTGCAACTGCGGACGATGAAAAAATTAATTAAATAATAAATAAATGTAAAACAGTAAAAACAACCACTTAAACGTTACAAACATATAAAATTTTGTTCATGGCAATGAATTGTGAGTCAACTACTCGACATCACTTGAAATGGTTGGCTGATACCCATTACCATGAACAAAATTTTATATGTTTTTAACGTTTAAGTGGTTGTTTTTACTGTTTTACATTCATCATCATTCTCTTTGCATTATCCCTATGCGGGGTCGGCTTCCCTAATTACATTTCTCCACACAATTCTATCTTGGGTCATATTAATGTTAATCCCATTTACCAACATGTCCTGCCTTATCGCCTCCCCCCAGGTCTTCTTTCGTCTTCCTCTCCTACTCCTTCCAGGAATCTGCACTTCAGCTATTCTTCGTATTGGGTTATTAACGTCTCGACGTTGAACATGACCAAACCATCTTAAGCTATGTTCTCTCATTTTGGCATCAATTGGTGCCACAACTAGACTTCCCCTAATATACTCATTTCTAATTTTATCCTTCTTTGTGACTCCACTCATCCATCCAAGCATTCTCATTTCCGCCACATGCATTCGTTGTTCCTCTTTCTTTTTCACTGCCCAACATTCAGTTCCGTGCATCATAGCAGGTCTTATGGCTGTTTTATAGAATTTTCCCTTCAGCTTCATTGGAATTTTTCTGTCACACAACACACCACTCGCTTCTTTCCACTTCATCCATCCAGCCCTAATTCTACTGCATGCTTCTCCATCTATTTCTCCATTACTCAGTAATACCGATCCTAGGTACTTAAAACTATTGCTTTTCACAATAATTTCACCATCCAAAGTTACCATTTTATTTGTAGAAACTCCATCTTTAAATTAACATTCCAAATACTCTGTTTTTGTCCTACTAAGTTTTAAACCTTTTTCCTCCAGAGCTTGTCTCCACTGTTCCAGTTTTTGTTCTAAGTCTCTTTCACTATTTTCTATTAACACTACATCATCAGCATACATTAGGCACCATGGAATACTACCCTGTAGTTTCGCTGTTATCTGGTCCAAAACTAAAGAGAATAAATAAGGACTAAGCACCGAGCCTTGGTGCAATCCTACTTTCACCTGAAATTTATCAGTCTCTCCCACACCTGTTCTAACACTAGTCGTTACTCCCTCATACATATCTCTCACAATCTTTACATATTCGCCAGGGACTCCTTTCTTATTGAGTGCCCATCACAGAATCTCTCGAGGAACTCTATCATATGCTTTCTCAAGATCAATGAATACCATATGAGCGTTGGTCTCTTTATTCCTGTACTTTTTCATCAGTTGCCTTACAATGAAAATTGCATCTGTTTTTGATCTGCCCTGCATAAAGCCAAATTGAATATCGGATATATCGGTTTCTTCACGTATCCGTCTATCAATTACTCTCTCCCATATTTTCATGGTGTGGCTAAGTAGTTTTATAGCCCTGTAGTTTGTGCATTGTTGTATGTCTCCCTTGTTTTTTAGACAGGTACTAATATACTGCTTCTCCATTCGTCTGGCATTTGTCCAACTTCCATAATTATATTAAATGTTTACTGTTCTGTTAAATGTTTAAATGTTCTACTGTTTTACATTTATTTATTTAATTAATTTTTCATCATCCAGAGTTGCACAGCAGACAAAATTTCTTAATATGATGCAGACACACAACTCTAAGTAGTGGTACTTCTTTTTATACTTTGACCATTAGCTCCGAAGATGACATTCTTGTCGAAAGCGCTTAGCTAAGGAAATTAAATATATTTACACACTTTAATATAATTTTTTTCACTTCCTTCATTTACGTTAAGTTATTTAAATTTATATTTTAGGACAGTCAATTAGGTTATTTGGCTCCGAATTCCATCCTACTTAAAAACTGTGCATCTAAAAAAAAACTATATAAAATATTTCTGTAGGTTATAAAAAAACAAAGAGATTCGTTCCTTCATAAATCTTCTAGTTAAAATACAAAGAGGAATATGGTAGGTAAGAAAAGTTTGTTTTTTTGCTGCATGCTCAAATCGGTGTATTCAACTTGAAATAACAGAGAAACTGTCGATTTTAGGTTATAATGGTACTAATAATTTTTGTAGTGATTAAAAAGACCTTTAAAATGAGCAATACTAAATGTCGATTACATTCAAACTAAGCGAGGTACTCTGCTAAAAATTTGATGACTAATGTATTTTAAGAAGAAATGAGAAGTGTATTTAACCCCTCATCCATCAGAATTTAAATACATCGTTTTCCTTCTACAAAACTTTTTATTGTAGTGTTTTTTCTATGTTCAAAAATTTGGACTGGATTAAAATTAATGGTTTTTGAAAAAAATAAGATCAAATTATAGAGCGCATTTTAAATTTTCTTAAAAATCTTCCGTTTCCTCCATGTAACTCCAAAAATATAAGAGATACGAAAAAACAGACCACATTAAAATGTAGGGCTTTTTCAGATAAAAATTTCATTTTTATTTTTCATTACTGTATCTATTATCATTTTCAAGTTACATTGAGAAAAAGGAAGATTTTTAAGAAAATTACAAAATGCTCTCTGTAATTTGATCTTTTTTTTTAACCATTCATTTAAACCCGTCCAACTTTTTGAACATAGAAATAACACTATAATAAAAGGTATTGTAGAAGGAAAACGATGAATTTACATTTTGGTGGATGGGGGTTAAAATTACTTCTCATTTTTTCTTAAAACACATTAGTTATCAATTTTGTTTGCAGCATATCTCGTTTAGTTTTAATGTAATGGACCTTTACTATAGCTCATTTTAAAGGTCTTTTCAAGCACTACAAAAGGTATTAGCATTATACACCTAAAATTGACCGTTTTTCTGTTATTTTAAGTTGAATACACCAATTTGAGAAAAAATCAAACTATTTTCACCTACCATTTCTCTTTTTGTATTAAAACTAGAAGATTTATGAAGGCAAGTGTCTCTTTGTTTTTTTATAACCTACAAAAATGTTTAACATTTTTTTTAGTTAGATACATAGTTTTTAAGGTATTCGCAAAAAAAACCGTTCGAAAAGGTACTATGTTTCAATGAAAATGGCCAATTTTCAAGCACGAATATCTCAAAAAGTATTGAGTTTTCAAAAAAAATTATAGAACAGTTTTTGCTTAGAATTAGGTTCTCTAGCGAATTCCGTGGTAATTTTAACCAAAAAATTTTCCACACATAAGAAGGGGTGGGAACCACCCCCAATATAAAAGCGCACATCGGCATAGGGTCGACTTTGAATTAGGAGGTAAATAAAGGCTAGGCCCAAAATTTCATTAAAATCCAGGCAGTAGCATAGAATTCGGAGGTAATATCCCATTCTTGCTCCCATTGACTGGCGTATTTAGAAAGTGCACATTTATTCAGGGTGTCCCAAAAAGATTGGTCATAAATTATACCACACTTTCTGGGGTTAAAAATAGTTCGGTTGAACATAACTTAGCTTTGTACAAATACGCTCATAAGAAAAGTTACAGCCCATTGAACTTACAAAATGAAAATGGATTTTTTTCAATATATCGGAAACTATTAGAGATTTTTTTTTATAAAGGGACATGCGTATCATTCTTATGGCAGGAACATCTTAAAACAAAATTATAGTAAAATTTATCCGCCCCATAAAATTTTATGGGGATTTTGTTTCCTTAAACCCCCCCAAACTTTTGTGTACTTTCCATTTAATTCATTATTGTGGTACCATTAGTTATACACAACGTTTTTAAAACTTTTTTGCCTCCTAGTATTTTTTCGATAAGCCAGTTTTTATCGAGATGCGTATGGCGGTTTTGTTCCTTTAAACCCCCCAAATGTTTGTGTACGTTCCAATTAAAGTATTATTGTAGTACCATTAGTTAAACACAGTGTTTTTAAAAATTTTGCCTCTTAGTCTTTTTTTGATAATTTACCTTTGATCGAGATGTGGCTTTTTTTTGAAAATATACCTAAAAATGTAAGTTATAAATACATTTTCAGATTATTAATAGGTGTCTTAATCATACTTAACCATATGTGGTGGAAAAATATCTCGATAAACACTGGCTTATCAAAAAAGTACTAAGCAGTAAAAAAGTTTTAAGAACATTGTGTTTAACTAATGGTGCCACAATAATGATTTAATTGGAACGTACGCAAACGTTTGGGGGGGGGGGGGAGGTTTAAGGGAACAAAACCCCCATAAAATTTTTATGGGGTGCACAAATTTCAGTTTAATTTTTTTTAAGATGATGCTGCCATAGAAATTCCATATGTCCATTTTCAATAAAAAATCTCTAAAAGAGTTTTCGATATATGAAAAAAAAAATTGATTTTCATTTTGTAACTTCAAAGGGCTGTGACTTTTTTTGTGTGCGCTATTGTATATAAGTAAGTGAGGTTTAATCAACCTATTTTTGACCCCAGAATCAGTGGTATAATTTATGGCGAATCTTTTCGGGACATAATATGTTGGATAATATGTTGAGATGATATTCGGGATGAAATCGACGGGTCTCGGCGTTTCTTATAATTCTTTAAAACAAGGACACAAATAATTGTATTCCACAAGTGCCTTCCACACTATAGGATAAAATGTTTTCATAGTCCTTGTTAATGTCTGTTCCATTTTTATCCGGCCACCCTGTATATCTCTTCAATAGTGGCATATAATTCTAGTTCGTTGTATGACGGAAAAGCTTACTATACATTTTTTTCATGAGCCACAATACAGAAACGTATTGTTTGAAACTTTTCTGGCAAGGTTTGCACATATTTTATGTTATATTAGTTTCTTTTTTTGGTGTTATTAAATTGATTGCTACTAGGTACATATAATTATTATATATAACCAAATAAGATGTTTCAAAAACTCTACCAATATTCTTTTTAATTTAGGTAAATTACTACCTAACGACCATCTTTTCAAAGCCAGAGTGTAATATTGACCTATTAATCTTACCAAATGGAACCTTTAACTAAATTGATGCATATCTCTCATGAGCGCGACATAAAATCTATATTTTTAATATACCAGTAACGTCATTCATTACTTTACCTATGTCAACAAAAACTAACAAAAAGAAGTCATTTTGTTAAAATAGATTGTCAGTTTTTCTTACGTTTTAATTTAATAATGTTTATGATTGTCCCATAATCCAGAGAAAAAGGGAAGTGTTGACCTTGTTAATCGGGCATCTCACACAACTGATCAGGAAACGCAGAAGCGTCTAATATTCCATAAGATGTGATATCACTAGGGAAAGATAGGATTGGAAATGGTACCCCGTCAAAATAGCCCCGTCAAAAAAGCTCCGACAAAATAGCCCTGACATAATATCCCGCACACAAAATAGCTCCGACAAAATAGCCTGCAGACAAAATAGCCGCGGAATAATAGCCCGCTGACAAAATAGCCCCGACAAAATAGCCCCGACAAAAAAGCTCCCTTCAGAATTCATCATGAAATAATTCCTTAAAAATACATTTTTTCAGAAATGGTAATTATCCTCTAATTCAGATGTTTATCTTAACCACATTAAATAAAAATGGTCTTTTCAGAGAACTCGAGTCCTGTCTTCCCTGCCTCTTGGAAGTTTGAACATTTAAGTAAAGCGAAAATCAATGTTAATTTATGATATAAACATTTTTTTCTGTTTTCGGGCAACAGTAAAATGCATTTTAAATTAAATAAATTAAATACATTCTTCCTTTTTGTCAAATAATTTAAATTAAAAAAAAGATTTTGGACACCTTGTATAAATAATTATGTAATTTAAATTTTGTTTATTTAATTGTTAAATGTTTATTTAATTTATTAAATTGGTGGATTCTGCATCTGAGATTCTTCAATTTTTTAGTAGATGTAGCTGTATCGCGTCTGATGGGAAATTTGAATTATTTTTCAGATTCCCTTTAAAATGATGGTGGAGCTATTTTTCGGTTCAGAGGTGGGCACACTTTGCAAAGCTACTGATGACGCCTGAAAGGGTAGAAACAGGGCCTGTCTAGCTGGTGTGCAACCCTCTGAATCGAAAACAAGCAAAACCATCATTTATTATTTTTATAATTATATTTATTATAATTATGTAATTGTTTATAAGAGGCTGTTTTAGCCGGGGCTGTTTTGACCGGGGCTATTTTGTGTGCGATCTATTTTGTCGGGGCTATTTTGTTTGCGGGCTATTTTGTCGAGGCTATTTTGTGTTCGGGCTATTTTGACGGGGCTTTTTCGACGGGGCTGTTTTGACCGGGCTATTTTGACGGGTCACGATTGGAAATACTTTTAGACCAGGGCATTTAGAACAAAAAATATCGGAATAAATCGATTTTTAAATACAGCGCCTATCGACAAATTTTTGCTCTGTGTGCGGGATGACGCCAGGAAAAAAGTATACAATAGAAAAATGGGTGAAAATGCATAATTGAATTTACAGTGCATAAAATGCATCCACAAGTGCGTAACCATGTCAAAATTAGTATATTAGTATATTAAGGGCGTTGCATCACAAAGGTAAGGACATAGAGAATACAGAGGACCTGATGTAGATTCAGACCAATTTCTGGTAGGAATATAGATAAGACAATTGGTCCGAGCCGCCGGAACAAAAGAATATAAAAATATGATAAAAACAAGCCAATGAGATTCTTCTTCTTATGGTGCCTATC
Organism: Diabrotica virgifera virgifera; assembly: GCF_917563875.1. Classification (NCBI taxonomy): domain Eukaryota; kingdom Metazoa; phylum Arthropoda; class Insecta; order Coleoptera; family Chrysomelidae; genus Diabrotica; species Diabrotica virgifera. The sequence continues at coordinate 197,415,507 of NC_065444.1, forward strand.
CGTTACGGATGTTGGACACTAACCTGGCTATTCTGACTTTATTGACTGCTGCCCTGAAAAGTCCGGTAGTGGTTAAGTTAAACTATTTTCGCAGGTTATGCAGCCAGAATATTCTTCTTTGTCCTGGACCTCTTTTCCCATGCACTTTACCTTGAAGTATGGTCCGAAGTAGGTCATATCGTTGTTCATTGCGCATTATATGACCCAGGTATTCCAATTTGCGACGTTTTATGGTTACGACTAGTTCGCGCTCTTTACCCATTCTATGTAGAACTTCTTCGTTGGTAACTCTGTCTATCCAGGAAATCCTCAACATGCGTCTATAGCACCATATCTCAAATGCTTCGAGTCTCTTCAGTGATGCTTCAGTTTAGGTCCATGACTCCACGCCATATAAAAGAACGGAAAATACGTAGCATTTTAGTAAACGAACTTTTATTTCCAATTTTATATCGTGGCTGTTGAACATTTTTTTCATTTTGACGAAAGCTGATCTTACCTTCTCGATCCTTATCTTAATTTCCGTCGATTGGTCCCACTGTGCATTTAAGTTTGCACCCAAGTAACAAAAGTTGGTGATGACCCAATGAGATTACTTACAGAAAATGAACGAATACTTTATGAAGTAATTATTATTAATGAAAAACTAGAATACACAGCAGAAGACGGAAGCGTAGAATGAATGTGGCAGGCAATAAAAGATGCAATTAATGAGGCAGCGGACAGTGTCAATAAAGTCATGTCAATCCAAAGAAAAATCAAAAAACATGGTTCGACAAAGAATGTGAAAAAGAACTGGAAAAGCGAGGCAAACAGCGGTTAAAGATGTTAACTCAAAATATAGAAGACGCGAAAAGAAATTTTATGGAGCAGAGAAATAGAACTAAAAGAATACTTAGAGAGAAAAAAAGGAAAGCACTAGGTATGAACTAAAGTTGAGAAATATAGAGGAAAACTATAAAAATAAAGAAATTAGGAACCTGTACCAAGGTGTAAAAAATGAGAAGCGAGGTTACCAGTCGAAAACTATGCATTATAAAAATATAAATGAAGAAGTAATTATGGGCGAAATGGAAGTATTATAGCTGTAGAAAGAATATTTTGAGGGTCTTTTGAATGGGACACACGAGACATATATGAGGGATAATAATAAAATAATAGAGCCATCAGCTAACGCACAAATCAACAACAGGAAGAACAACCAACCACCATAAGCGAGCTTCAAGATATTATCGGAAATTTAAAGATGAACAAGAGCCCAGGAAGTAGTCACATAACAGCGGAAATGATTAAATATGGAGGGTACCAGCTAGCAGAGAAAATACAGAAATTACTTGAAAAGGTACGGAAAGAAGAAGTGATACCTGCTGAATGGATATATGCAATATTATGCCCTATACACCATAAAGGGAAGTAAGGCAGAATGTCATAATTATCGAGGCATAGCGCTGCTTAGCATATCGTTTAAAATACTAGCCATACATATTAAAAATAGATTAACAGCAACGACTGAAAATAGCATAGGAGAATAGCAGTGTGGGTTCAGGAAAGGTAAAACACCGTAGATAAAATTTTCACGCTGCGCGCTGAGAGAAATATAAGCCGAAAGCCATGAATACATAAACCCACGATGGTTCTTTTCATTGATTTTAAGCAGGCTTTCGATCGAGTCAGAAGAAAAGAACTATTCCCGGCATTGCAAGATATGGGTATTTGTCCAAAACTTGTTACGATGATAAAACTAACTCTACAAAGAACAGCGAATAAAGTTAAGATAGTCCATAGTTTAACAGAAAGCTTTGATGTCAAAGAAGTAGTACGCCATGGTAATCCATTATCATTTTTAACGTTTAGCATAATATTGGAAAAGGTTATGCAGGAAGCAAATATATTAATAGAACAGGTCTTATATATCATAAGAAGCATCAGTGCTTAGCGTTTGCCGACGACCTGGTCATATTGGCTAGGAGTAAAGCGGAATTGATGGAAACAGCCAAGAAGCTCGAGGAGAAAGCGGTGAACAAAGAATTACATATCAACGAGGAAAAAACAAAATATATGGAATGGTCAAACAAACAATTTACTCAGGGTCAATACATAACGATGAAAACAACAAAAGGAATCCAATATAAATTCGAAAAAGTGGAAATGTTCGAATACTTAGGGGAAGTATTTTCACAAGGGACTCTAATATCCAAGAAGAAATACGTAGAAGAATTATGTCAGGTAACCGTCCCGTATATGCTCTCAACAGGCTGTTGAGAAGCAAAAATATATCCCGAGGAGCAAAGTTAAAAATCTACAAAACCGTAATAAGACAAGTCGTAACTTATGCATCTGAGACATGGACTATATAAAAAAAACAGCAAGAAATGCTATTAGTTTGGGAGCGAAAAGTGCTGCGCAACATCTTTGGCGGGAAGAACGTAAACGGTCAATGGATGCGAAGAACAAACAAGGAGCTATCAGAGCTTTATCAAGAAATTAGATGACTGGGTCACGTCTAGAGAATGAGTTCAGCGAGAGTCCCAAAAATGATAATACTTAGTGCGTTGGCAGGAAGAAAGAAAAGGAGAAGACCGAAGTCAAGATGGAGCAATGAGGTCAAAGAAGACATGACAAGACTTAACATAACCAACTGGAAAAGCAAAGCTAACGATAAGCGAGAATGAAAGAGAATGGTACACCAAGCCATGGGGCTGCTGGGCCTGTAGTGTTAATATATTATTATTATTATATTAAGGGCCGGAGTTTATTCCTCGAGGGTTTTTGTGGTCGCTAAACATGAATACGCCATCAGAACCGACCCCCGGAGCACCTGGTACCTAGTGTTACTGCTAAGACATGTCATCTGGAGTTTTGAGGGTTTTCGGTACTAATTTAATACAAACAGATTGCTAAGGGTTTTTGGGGTCACTAAACATGAATACGCAATCAGCATGGAACTCCAGAGCATCTGGTGACTATGGGTACGTCATTGTCTGGAGTTTCGGGTAGTTGGGTTACTAAATTCATGAAGACAGATTACTCGGAGGTTTTTGGGATTGTTGAACATGAACACGCCATTAGAACTGACGCCCGGAGCGCCTCGTGGTTACAGTCACTGCTAAGGTACGTCATCTGCTGGGGGTTTGATAATTTTCGCCACTAAAGTCATGCAAGATTACGCACAGATTACTCAGGAGTTTTGGAGTTGCCTAATACGAATACACTATCAGAACCAAACGGGATGCCCGGGACGTCCTCAGTAGTCCCTCTATGCACTATGTGCTTCGTGGGTCGGTTCTGATGTCATATTACTGTCCAGCAACCCCAAAAACCCCCCGAGTAATCTGTTTGCATCAATTTAGTGCCAAAAATCCTAGAAACTCTAAATAACGTGTCTTAGCAGTAAGCCTGGACACCAAGTGCTTCGGAAGTCAGCTCTGATGGCTTATTAACCCCTTTGTGCCGGACCGTCATTCGGCAAGTCGGCTCCTATATACGGATTCGAGCACTTATCAAGCTTCTTCGCGCGGTCCGTTAAAATACAGTATCACACTACAACTAATTAAAGTTAATGTAATAATAACACTAATTTTAGAAATAAAACTATTTTTATTAAATTTATTATTCTACATAGTATGTGAGTTGAATTAAATTTTATTCATAAAATACCATTTTAAACAAAAATTATTAAAACAGATAAACAAGATAATTCGGATGGAATTCCCCAGATTATTTTGTGCTTGATATCGTCCCAGTCTCCTAATCTGAGAAATTCCATCCGAATTATCCTGCAAGGGATAGTAAGGTAAGTTGTAAACAGCAGCACAGTAACTTCACCTCCCACACAATCCCATCAGTCAAACATCCAAACAACCTTATCACCAATCAAATTAACTAATCTAATCTCCTTCTGTACATCACCCACTTTTGGGCGTGGTTTCCCCACTTTTAGATTTGAATAAGGTAATTCGGACGGAACAAAAATACCTGAAATATGATGCAGATGGTGGCACCGCCGTATATGGCGAATGACAACTCATGATGCACCCGTGCGCATCACCGTACTGAGCGGACAGTCAAGCATGATGCACACGGGTGCACCACCGTACCGGTTAATGTAAGGGGTTAATGTTCAAAGACCCCAAAAACGCCCGAGTAATAAAATCTGGACCTTAGCCAGATTTAACATGTTTATGAAATTTTGGGTGCATTTTTAGCACTGTAAATGCAATTGTGTATTTCCAGCCATTTTTCTAGTATGTATAAGGTTTTTTCCGTATGTCAACACTCACACTATTCAAAAAGTTACATGTTAATAGGTGCTGTATTTAAAAAGTGATTGATTTTTTCCTGAAGGCCCAGGTCTGTTTATAATTAATTTGTCGAATCTTCCAAAACTTCTATTTTTATAATCGTTTTCGACCTGGATATTAATTAATAATTTCATTCATATATTAATAATTAAAATGATTATCAATATCTAATATTACATTAATTTAACAAGTAAAGCTGTATAGGAATATGTAATATGTATGTAGAAACTTTATCTTCGGAACTACAATACATTAGAGTGACGGAAAAATCTCATAATAAGTCGATCAGGTCACATCGGTAAACAATAAAAATGAAATTTTTTGACAAATATGACAATATTTGCTGTAACTTTAAATATATATTTTTAAAGCTTAATTAATGATACACCAAGCTTCCTCTAGCTTTTTTCTTTTTTCAGATGATATTAATGATATAGAGCACTATATTTTTTATAGTCCAAGTAATGAAGCTTAAAATAGGACAAAACCTCGCAATTTTTACAGAATGGATCGATTTGCTTGAAAATTTGAGAGTGAGTAATGGATAGTCAAAATCTAAATGATGCCGAAAGACACTTTTACCATGGGGGTGGTTGCCACCCCATCTCAGAGGTGGAAATTTTTTATTATATTTTGACCGCAAAAGTTGATAAAACAATTCATTCTAAGCAAAAAACGTGCTATACATTTTTTTTGATAAAATTTATAGTTTTCGATTTTTTTCGCTACCGAAAGTGTTACTTTTATATCGAAAAAATCAATGTTTTTAATCAGTTTTCTACTCAACAAGTTTTCATTTTATCAAAACAACTTTACTTAACAAAAATGTACCTTTTGAAAAAATAAACAAAACCGTTTTTTAAATTTTCTTTAAGGCCTAAAGTAATCGAGCTATACTTTATTATATGTTAGCTCTTCTTCGTCAAATGCTAAATATTGTAGTTTCAAAGTTAAAAGACGGGAAAACTATACATTTTTCGAGGATAACTTGTTTAAAATAATTTAAAGTACTTATTTAAAAATATCTATCTCCAGAAATTAAAAAAAGTCTACAGCTCAAAAATTAAGTGACTTAGAATGAAACGAATGTCAGTCCCTATTTTTTTCAGCGAAAAGTGATCTAAAACAAGCCCTAATTACCACCCTAATTAAAATTAGTCATTAACCTTATTTGGTTTTCTCTATTTATGTATTATTAATATGTTCTAGAAGTTTGACCGGCATATAATAATTAGTTTAAAAAAATGGAGTTAAAAGCGAATAACGAATTTTTGTAGTTTGGTAAAAAATGCCCTTGTCTTCACAATAGAAAGATAAGCATCAGAGATATGAAAAAAATGTTTCAATATTAAATTGTAGCTTATTTAATTCCCATAGTTTGCAAGAATTTTTTCTACGGTAAAAATTGAGTGGGCAATTGACAATTAAAACTTGTAATAACATGCAAAACCCACCTTTACCAACCCTTTTAAAGTCACCTCTTTTTGCGATTGAGGGTTTTAAAAGGATTTAATATTAATAGCCTTATAGATCTTGTAAAAACATACAACATTATTTTTTACCAAATATTCTAAGATAAAAAATAAAAAAAGTAACGGTTAGAAAATCAATATATTTTTTTGAAAAAATAAAGGAGAAATCCAATTGGAAGCATAATAATGTGAGTTAGCGGTGTTTTCAGTCATTGGCCTTATTATTCTTCTTTATTTATGTATTATTAATAGATTCTGGCTTACAATGATTAGTTTTTAAAAAACCGGAGCTAAAAGCGAATAACGAATTTTTGTAGTTTGGTAAAAAATGCCATTTTCTTCAGAATAGAAAGATTAGCATCAGAGATACGAAAAAATGTTTAAATATGAAATTGTAGGCTATTTAATTCCCAAGAACATGGCTTGAAAAAAAATTTTCTTCGGCAAAAACTGAGTGAATCGTAAATAAGTATATCGAAAAACATTGATTTTTTCGATATAAAACTAACACTTTCGATAGCGAATAAATCGAAAACTATTAATTTTATCAAAAAAATGTATTTTTTTGATGTACATTTTTGCTTAGAATGAATGTTTTTATCAACTTTTGCTATCAAAATATAATTAAAAACTTCCACCCACGAGATAGGGTGGCAACCACTCCCATGGTAAAAGCGCCTTTCGGCATCATAAAGATTTTGACCCTTGGACTATCCACTACTTATTCTAAAATTTTCAAGCAAATCTATCCATTCTGTAAAAATTGCGAGGTGAAAAGCTTCGGTTCCTGGACTATGCGATTAGTAGGCATACATTTTTACTGCTTAACCTTTACTAAAGGAAAAATCTATGAATCTACAAATTTTTCTCAATTTTCTTAATAATAATAACAGTCTCCGCTAACGTGGCTTTGGGATTATAACACGGTAGTCTGCTATATCTAGGACCTACGGTATACAAGGAAGGTAGCAGAACCAGCGCTACGCTTCATACGCCTATTATTACCTCTGGTTTTACCCAAGGTACTCATTTTATTCAGGCTGAGTCTACCTGGGGCCTACAGACATTTTTAAAAATGTCTAGCTCTCCTCGCTGGCGCACGGTGGTCCTTTTTTATAATCTATGGTTGCAAAAGGTATAAAATTCATCTTTAAATAATCGGTTGTAATGACACTCATTGAATACCTAGATAACCAGGTAAACAAAACAAATCGTTGTTAAAACTCAACTCCCACCTCGAAGTGAACAATTGAAACCGAAAGTTGTACTTCTTTACCGAACTTACGTTCAGTAGTTTCAGGCAATTTACCAGCGCCCGCGCCATTTCGAAGTGGATTTAAGTGTACCTAAAACTGTTATTTTAATATTTTTTTGAAATGGAAGTCGAGCGAACAGGTATATTTACAATATTATAAAACAATAGTTGTACTTTTGTCCTTTGTTGATAAAAAAAATATTTGATTGTAAAGATGATGACAGATTAGCACTAAAATAAGAATTTGTAAACATTTTAATAGAGTAGAACTTTTGGGATTGTTCGGGATTGTTACTAAACTATTTTTTTATTTATATATTGAATTCAATATATATTTATATATTGAATAATATTTATTTATATATTTTTACTATATGAAATACTATTTTTTTATTTTTTTATTGTTACTTTATTTATTTATCTCTCAGAAGAAGTTACTCTTGTGTGCTCGAACGTGCTCTTTCTATATTTTTTTAAATTTTTGTAGGTTCTTGTATTTTACATATACAACAATGTTTACCTGTATACGAATTTTCAGTCCCTTGTATTTAGTCTAAGAGCTGGGAGGGGATTTTGTGCGTGATAAGTAATATGGAAAAACTATATATTATTGAATTAGTTGTGTACATGACTTTCCAAAACAGCCGGAAACCAGAGGGGGGACGAGGGTAGTTATAAGGGGTCAAAGTAGCGGTATTTATTATTTTTTTGTGACGCTCATGATGGAGATAGTGCACCAAAATTTGGGAATAAGTAGATCATGACATTACTAAGTAAAATCTCCAGGGGCGGAACGCTACGTGGCGGGCAAATGTTGTGATGCGTCACAAAAAAAATACAAACTGTAACTTTGACCCCTTAAAACTACCCTCATCCACAACTCTGGTTTCCGCCCCTGGAGATTTTGCTTAGTTACGTCATGATCTACTTACTCCCAAATTTTGGTTCTCTATCTCGATCAAGAACGTCACAAAATCCCTTATAATTTTTATATTAACCCCTGCCCCCACCCCTTTGTCGGCACGCAACTTTCCGCCTCGGGAGATTGTACTTACTTACGTCATGACCTACTTATTACCATATTTTGGTGCACTTTCTCGATCATGAGCGTCACAAAAAAATAATAAAAACCGCGACTTTGACCCCTTATAACTACCCTCGTCCCCTACTCTAGTTTTCGGCTCTGGGGAAATTACTTAGTTATGTTATGGTCTACTTATTTCCAAATTTTGGTGCACTATCTCAGTCACGAACATCGCAAAAAAACCCTTTATATTTTTTATAATTACCCCTACCCCCATCCCGTTGTCGGCCTAGCAGCATTCCACCCCTGGAGATTTTACTTATTTACGTCATGACCTACTTATTCCCAAATTTTGGTGCACTATCTCGATCATGAGCGTCACAAACAAAATCAATAAAAACCGCGTTTTTGACCCCTTATAACTACCATCGTCCCCCACTCTGGTTTCCGGCCGTTGGGGAAAGTCATGTACACAACTAATTCAACATATTCCCGTATAGTTTTTCCATATTACTTATCACGCACAAAATCCGCTTCTATCTCTCCGACTAATTGTGGTGTAATACTTTTGCAACCATAGATCGTCAGAAAGGACCACTGTGCGGCGCGGCGGCGCTTCGATTTAAACTCTCGGCTTACTTGCATGGAAGTCAGACATACTACCGCCTGAGCTACTCCGGCCCCACTGAATTATCTCCAACAATGTAAATGTAGGGATTCTTTAAAGACAATCGTAATAAAAGTCCGTGTGATGTTTAACAGTTTTAATTAATAAAATAGATAACTAATTTATTGATACTATTAAATTGACGAAATGTAAAAGTGTTTGTGTAATTGCGACTAAAATTTTACGTGTTCTTTCTATTACAAAAAAGAAATGTATTTATAGATAATTTGCGTCTAATCAATATAATTCCCGTCTTAATTCGTCTTTTTCTAAGTATTATCCCAAAGAACACATCCGTCGCGTTTATGATGTTAAAATAGACTAACTGTATTCCTTCCCACACAACCAAAATTCTCTTACTTTCTGCTAATCTTCCCCCTTTTCATAGTTTAATTCGCTTTCGAGGGAACTAGCCTATTAAAATTGGTTCAAAGTATGTACCGACCTGCCGACCTTTTCCAATAAACTAAAACTATAAAAATTAGTCAATCCAGCTACTTGTTTATCTTACCGATTGAAAGTAAACACAACCTTTTCACTAAAACTACCCATCGATTTAATACGTCCACACAGCTGTCCCTAAGGGACGGCCGCTCGTTTTCCTGTTTCTACTAATAATTAAGAAAATATATACAGGAGTCTCCAAAATTAAGGTAAAATATTTACAATTCTACATAAATATAATGATGTACCTTTCTAGCATTACTTTAGAATAGCTCCAATTGCCTTAAATTAAGTTAAAAGCTGTGTATCGATATCTTTATTAGATTAAAAGATATCAGCAAAATGCCCACGTAGCAATAATTTCTTAATCATCTCTATGTATGTACTTAAAAAACATGATTATTTGGTTTCTATATTAGGTTAATTAAGTTAGATCCACGCGCTCATCAAAGATATATGGCAAGAAGAGAAAATACCCGACGACTGGAAGAAAAGTATAGTATGCCCGATCTATAAAAAAGAAGACAAACTCCAGTGCAAAAACTACCGTGGAATTTCTCCACTACGTACAGCATATTAAGTCCTCACGTATTATTATAAACCAGCAGCTCCAACCACTAGCAGAAAATATTATTGGAGAGTATCAGACGGGCTTTCGACGGGGAAGATCGACACTGGACCAATTATTTACAGTCAAGCAGATCTTCAGCAAATTATGGGAACACAACATTTATGTTCACAACGCATTTGTAGACTTCAAACAGGCATACGACTCAGTCAAAAGGAACAAACTATACTATATATTGGCTGAATTGGCAATATCACACAAGCTAATTAGACTCATTAAAGCCGCAATGGATGAAACTCAGGCATGTGCCCGAATACAAAACCACCGGACAGATCTTTTCAAAATTTCGCAGGGACTAAAGCAAGGAAATGGGCTGGCTCCAACATTGTTTAACCTGGCACTGGAGTAAGTGGTTAGACAAATGCAAACTGGACGAGGAAACCTACTGACCAACCGAACGGTTCAACGGGCCGCTTATGCCGATGATATTAATATTACGGGTAGAACATCAACAGGAGCACAGGAAAAATACGCAGAGTTAAAAATACAAACACAAAGACTAGGTCTGGAAATTAGCACAGAAAAAAACCAAATATTGTCAGAGACGAGAAGAAATATAGTCCCACAAAACATTATACATGAAGAGGACATTGAAACGGTTGGAAAGCTTACATACCTGGGAGTAGAAATATATGCCGATGAATCAGAAGATGGAGAAATACGGAAGAGGATAATGCAGGCAAACAGAGCTTATTATGGCCTCTCCCATATATTTCGGTCTTTAAGTGTCCACTGAAATAAAAAGATGAGAATCTATATAACCTTAATTCGAGCAATAGCATGCTATGGTAGTAAAGCCTGGGTCGTGAAAGAAACATCCAAAAACAAACTCGACATATTCGAAAGGAAAGTACTGAGGAGAATACTAGGACCTGTGAGGGAAAGCGGAATCTTTAGAAGTCGGTCAAATAACGAGCTTTATCAACTTTATAAGGAAATACCCCTATCAGACTTTATTAGAATACAAAGATTGTAATGGGCCAGATATATGTGGTAAGAATGGGAGAGGATAGGTTACCAAAAAGAGCACTGATTGCTAGAATGCCGGGAAAGAGACCAGTTGGAAAGCCAAGAAAGCGCTGGGAAGACATAGTAAACAGCGACACGCAAGCCCTTTTAGGAGTCCGTTTATGGAGAAGAGCAGCCACAGAGAAACAAAAGTTGAGGCAAAAAATAAAGGAGACCAAGGCTCAATTTGGGCTGTAGTGCCGTAGAAGAAGAAGAAGAAGGTTAGATTAATTTTATTATGAGTGGGTACTTAACGATCCTTCCACTCGATCTAAGAGATCTGTTGTGACTTATCCCTAGGTTATAGTTATCTTTTCAGTCCAACGTTTTTAAAAAAGTCGATTATGGCCTTAGGTGATGAAGTCGTAGGACACGGGTTTGATATTACTCAAATGTATTAAGCCGTACCATATCTAACACTCGGCATTTTCACTTAACGTGTTTTAGCATCTCATCTTCAGCCTGACAAAATCTTCAATCCGTACTTTCTGCCAGTCCGATTTTATTCATGTGTCACTTGAGGCGACAGTGTCCTGTTATGAGACCCACAATAGTAGTGGATCTTCTAAGCTTCATATATAAAAGTCTTCGAATGTTCAAGATAAACCCATTTGTTCCTACCACTGGTTACATTTCATTCGTTTCAACCAGTCCGATATTGTTTTATTGACTGGCTCGCCTTTCATCCTGACTATGTGATATAATTTTTGTAGATCTATCACTGCAATTCCCCTTTATTAGTTTCTGTAAGAACATCTGCATAGCATACATTTCTACCTAGAAGATAGTGGACTGGTGACCTAGGCTCCCACTAAGGCTTAGCTTGGTTTACCTGATTATACTCCAGCTCCAACTACTTCATCGGTTCTAGAGCCGTCCTCATAATATCAGTATTGATCTGCCATTATGAGATCCGTTTTATTTGACTTCCTTGCTTCCATTACTTTCTGGAAAGACGATGGTTAACGGTTTTTCATAATTACCACTTCAAACTCTGGATGATTTTTTAGTATCCTTTATCCCTTTCTGGCGTCTAATCCGCCTTCTGTATGCTCCTACCACCGCTTCCTTCTCTACCCACAGGAGTAATGGGTGAAGGTTAAGTATGACCTCCATGAAGTATGACCTCAATGAAGTATGATTTCAAGGATGACCTCTCCATATTATAAAAAAAATTATTTTGTGTACCCTTCTTTTCGCTGTCTTTCTGCTTTCTTTATATTGTACTTGTAACCGTTTTGCATGAGTATTTTTTTCTTTTCTTAGTGGCTTTGGTTTGCTTGATCAATTCAGCGACGATAGATAATAAATTCCTGTTTGTTTCAATATCTTAAATATAATAACATTATGTACATGTACGCAAATATAATACTTATGCACGCATATACATACATAGGTAAATACTAATAAATAAAAAACAAAAAAAAATACAAAAAAGGAAGTGGAAACATTAAATTGACCCGCAGGTACACTCTTCATTGAGGGCCCTAACCAACTTAAATTAATTTACAAATAGGAAATTAGATAAAAATATTAAGGCTTGAACCCGGTTAAACACCTCGGAGGTTTAGGTCCTCTTTGTGTTTTTAATTTTTTTTTATTTATATTTTTTTTTAATTTGATTTGTTTTGTACTTTTTTGTTTTATTTTCTGTTTTTTTTTTAATATTTTTTGTTGTTTTTTATTTTTTTTTTGTTTTTTTCCTTGTTTTTTTAATTCCATTTATTTACATATTTTTTTATTAATTTTTTTATTTTTTTTATTTTTTCAATATAAATTTTTATACAATTTTATTCTTATTACCTACCTGCAAAGTCTTACTTAATAAAATTTGCATGAGAAATTCATAATTCTTATTTTAATTATATTTTTCTACAATCACTTGATAAAGAAGACTTTTTCGCTTGTCAATGGCAACGAAAAGTTGACGTTTACTGAGTACCGTCACTTTATCGCTCTAGCGCGTAAAGTTTGATTTTACGCCCATTGTCCGTAGCAACCGTACAATCATACAATACAAACACCATTGAACATTCAAACTGAAAGATATAAAAGTTAATGTTATGACATTATAATGACAGATATAAAATAGTTACAATAAAGTTAATGATTTAAAAATAGTTTCATTTTATTAAGTGATTGTAGAAAAAATGTTGTATGTATTACAAGCGCAAAGTGGCATTATTGCTTTCGATTAATGACCGCTCTCCGCTACGCGTCCGCTTACTCTCAAGCAATAATGTATCAATTTTCGCTCTTAATACATAAATAACTATTAATATTTCATTTTCATTCTTTATTCTTTGTAAAACTTCGTAGTTGTTAGCCTTATTTTTTATTGGTAACCGGTAACCTTATCGACCTAACTTCTTATCTCAAATGCTTTTAGTTTGTTACTTACTTTGTCCCTGGCTATTCTTATTATGCTTGATTTAGACATCCTGCTTATGTGGTAATTCCACTCTTCTTTCTGTTCTTTATCCAGGTATTTATATTGTCTACCCCACATATCGAGGGTTTAGTGTCAAACAACGTTATCTACATTTTTTGTGAAATTGAGGTATACCTATAATCGAGTTCACCGTATTCGACTTTATTTAGTAACAAAAACCTGTATCTCTATCTGAAGCAGATTACAAAATACATTAAACGTTAACTACTAATTGTGAAAAAATTGTTTATGTCAAAAACATTTAAGAGGTGATAACGTTATTTCACAGTGAATTTCGCGATACATCAAAAACAGTTATCGACTGTTAACGTTTATTGACACTAATTTATGAAGCTGTAATTGTAGACAGCGTTATTATTATAATTCGTATACAGTGATGAGCGCGCTAATAACCGGCAAAATAGCACAAAAGATGGAAAACGTATTAATTTGTGAGATAAACAGAAATGAAAATAGTCTAGCTGGGAAATCTAGCGATATTAACCTAAATATTTACATTATATTGATTATTTCCCACCTTTAGACGTATCGGACGAGTTTAGCAATTGCCACTCTCACAGTGACAGTTTTAGTTGACATACTTTTCTGATAAGTGTAAAGGTGGGAAACAATCAATATAATGGGAATTTATATGTTAATATCGCTAAATGTCCCAGCTCGACTCGTTTCATTTCTTTTTATCTCACAAGTTAATACGTTTTCCATCTTTTGCGCTATTTTGCCGGTTATTAGCACGCTCATCACTGTATTTGTTTGAAAAACGTCATTTTGATACTGGATATAGGAATACTGGAACAGATACATTTTGATACTGGAACAAATACATTTGTTTATTTTCGATGTTATTTGATTCTACCATCTGATTACTCATTACATGATTACAATAATCTGATTACTCATTACATGTTTTAGTTTTGCCGAAGTTAAAAGAAAACATATATGTTATTTTCTTATTGCCGGTTACGTATATATTTGTCGTAATTATTGAATATTTTGATTTTGTCCGTGTCCAGATCAGTGATCAGAAAAATGTCCAGTCGTAGCACAAAACTTTGTGTGACACGAAGCACTAGCGAATCTTGGACCTACAAATACACTGGAAAGTGAAGTTACTGGGAAAGACTTCGCTTTTATGTCCGAAACTTGTTCCGGCCAAAATGGAAATTCAATTGTTTCCGCAATGTTTCTGTTTGCTGTTGAAACACTAAATATTTCAAAAATCGACCAGTTATTTTTTGAGCCCGAACATTCCCAAACTGAATGTGGTATGGTCCATGCCCACATCGAAAACGCGAGTAAAGGCTTGAAAATTTATGATCCATCAAGATGGTATATGTACAGTGATTAAAATGGCTATAAAGAAATCAAAATACGAAGTAGTTGAAATAGATTAGGAAGACATTTTGGACTTTAAAAAACTTCAAATTTAAATGATTAAAAATAAAAAACTGACATTGAAGGAAATGTTGTCAAATGGTTAAACATAGTTTGGCTACAATATACATATTATAGAATAAGACACTGCACACAGTTATTTCAAATATAATTTTAAATCGGACAACTTTACGAAATTTAAAATACAGAGAAGGCAACTTCGAACATTTTCAATTAACAAACTTGTGCCAAGAAGAAAATATGACAAACCGTTAACGATTAATAATAAAAAGTTAGAAGGTTTAGTAGAACTCTGTGAGCAAAAATTAAAGAACAATATCACTTCTTTTACTATAATCTTCAAGGAAGAGGTGATGATCATAATGAAAATGTTTCAGAAGATGAAGACGTTTAAAGATGGTATAAGTATTTAGAAATTTCATAAGTTTAATATTTGTATGTTATTACAAAAATAAAGTATTTTATTTAAATACACTTATAACATTTTTAATAATACAGGGTTAACTGCTGCATTGGATATCCTGAAAATTTTGAAAATATCAGCGAATGTAAGTTAAAGTCAAACTGGATATCCTGAAAAAAGGGGAAATATCAGGAAAATTTGCGCAACATTTTAGTGAAATTACATTTTTACATTTTCAACCATTTCAACCCTGTAGTAAAACTATTATTATGAGGTGCGACGTTAACGGTTACAAAAAATATATATCGGTAATATCAAAAAGCGTTATCAGGTCGTTATTAGAAAAAAATTCTATTTTTTTCTCTGTAGAATAACAATAACCTGTATTAATTTTTACAATATGTGAAAGAAAGCATAATAATACTATATACATTTATCGATTTCTATTGTAATATATTTTGCCTCCGTAATCACAAATTTGTTGGCCGATATTACGTTTCAAAACAGTTTTTCGCATTTTCTGCCACTTTATGTTTTTGTAGTTAACGTTGTTTGATACTAAACCCTCGATATGAGTCTGATTTTCTCACTTTTTACCCTGTCCTGTAGTTTTTTTTCCAGCATTCCATCTTAAGATCTTCATTTCGTTGGTCTCCAGATGACTTTGTGTTTTGCTTGTGTCTGGTCTTGTTTCGGCCGTGTAAGCCGTAACTGGCCTAATAACTGACTTATATATTCGGGCCTTTGTTTCCACTCTTAGGTTTTTGTTTTTCCAAATTGTGTCGCTTAGGCACCCTGCCGTTCTACTGGTTTTAATTATTTGGTCTTTTACCCCTTCGTCGGTATTGTTGTCGACTGATAGATTAATTCCCAGGTATTTGAAAGTCATTACTTGTTGTATAATTTAATTGTCCAACTCCAATTTGCATCTTATTGGTTTTTTGATTATTACTAAGCTTTTTGTTTTTTTTTTGGATTGATATTTTCATATTCATTTCTTTTGCGTTAATGTTGAATTCGGGTATTAATCTTTCTTGGTCGTCTTCGCACTCTGCTACTAACACGGTATCATCAATGTAACAGAGTATTTTTATCTCTTTATCGCCCATTTTGTATCCTCTTCTTTTCTTCATCTGTTTTATTATTGTACTATTGATATTAACAATTTTTTCTCTAGAAAAAGAAGGTCTACGATAGTTAATTTCAACAAACGGCAAACAATTTTTTCACTTTAATAACCATAATTGGTTAGAATTGAAATTTCTTATCACATAGGTAATCGTAATTAGGTATACCTTGGCAACAAACCCAACAAATTATTAAAATGATATGTAAAAATAACGATAACGAGTAATACGGCTACCACTAAGCTGATTAGACCACTTCCTTTGATTCATTCGTGTTGTGTATGTATTCGTCAAATAGTAGTCAAATGTGATATTGGATTTACACCAAATAAGTGTATTAGTAGTGTAATATTGTGGTTTAAGTGTAAATTAGTGTTACAGTTGTAAATATAATCATTATTTGATCTGTGTTCACTGCTGTTTTAGCGCTTCCTTTATATAGTCCTGAATATAATAATATAGTCCTGAATCCCGTACCAAATAAAAGATTATTATTAATAGTAAGCTGAAAATTTGTTCATATCTTAATGGCGTCGAGTCGGACAAACTTTGATGTACGGGAACATTGCAACAGGGGAAGTTTTAATTGTGGATCGTGATAATCGTGTCATCCTGACAAGTTTATGATTGTGAAAAAGAGCAGGTTGTTTTTAAGTTTATTCAATAGCCAGCGTTATATACACACACCGGCAAAATTAGCCGAACACGTTAAAAATGGGACATGTTTGATGTCTCGTATTTCATAAACCAGTGGTCCGATTTGAGTGATTCTTTTAGTATGTTATAGCCTTATTATTTAAGAATATCGGTGTAATAATATTGTTGCTAGACAGGTAAATGTCATTTTATACCGGGTGTAACAAGCATACTGTGTTTTTTTTCTTAAAGTTCGGAACACCCTGTGGAATATTCCAGCATATTTAAAATATTAAAATTAAAACTCGATTGTAGAATTATGGATTCTTAACATTTTCTTTTTTGATTCATTTGCTTATGTTGGAAAATAAAAAAGTTATGTGCTTTTAAAAAAAGTTACAAGTAGCCATGTTTTTTATCAATAAATCTTCATAGTAGGGGAGAAAAGTATGCTAAATTTGCAATTACTCGTGCGTTCTTGTGACCTGGAGTGGATTGTGAAGAGTGGGTGCTACAACCAAAAAAAGTTAAGCTAAGTTTTCCATAAAGTGTGGGACTCTCCATTTTTCAATTTAATTTTCCATTTCCACCAATCGTTTTTTCCGATTATAGCGCTATTTATCCATAATAGGAAAAAATGTTGCGAATAAAAGTTGCTTATTTTTACGTCAAGGATCCAAATCTGCAATAAAAATTGGGGGCTCCTATTTAATATTTTAATGTAACCCCCCACCCCACCTCCGTGGCGGGTCGTGTTTGGTGCCATTCGGTAGATTTTTGAAAAATATTGAATAGGTGTATTTTGCAGTTTTACGATCTGATGTTCATTTCGCAAAATATCGCAGGGTTCGTATTTATAATTTTTAATTTACCCCCTACCCCTCTCCGTGGGGTGTCACGAGCCCCCACGGAGGTGGGGTGGGGGATTTAATTTAAAATCTTAAATAGGAGCCCCCAATTTTTATTGCAGATTTGGATTCTTTACGTAAAAATAAGCAACTTTTATTCGACATATTTTTTCCTAATTACGGATAGATAGCGCTATAATCGGAGAAAAATGATTGTTTCAAAGAGAAAATTAAATTAAAAAATGAAAAGTCCCCCACTTTATGGAAAACTTAACTTAACCTTTTTCTGATTTTAGCACATACTCTTCACAATCCAATAGGTTCCCATAACGCTCGAGTAACTGCAAATTTAGTATACTTTCCTCCCCTACTATGAGGATTTATTGATGAAAGACATGGATAGTTGTTAACGCACATAACTTTTTTATTATCTCATATAACTAAATGAATCGAAAAGGAAAATGTTAAGCAAGCCTAAGTCTACAATCGAATATTAATTCTATTAATTCTAATATTTTACATATGCTAGAATATTCCACAGGGTGTTCCAAACTTTAAGAAAAAAACACAGTATGATTGGTACACCCGGTATAAAATGGTATTTACCTGTCTAGCAACAATATTATTACAACGATATTCTTAAATAATAAGGCTATAACGTACTAAAAGAATCACTCAAATCGGACTACTGGTTTATGAAATACGAGACATCAAACATGTCCCATTTTTAACGTGTTCGGCTAATTTTGCTGGTGTGTGTATAATATACGAAAAAATGTTTGTCCGACAAAAATGTGGGGCATTTTAACCAGTTCGATACGTAGAACATGTAAAATGACAGGAATTGTGTTGGTGATAAACAGTAGTCTAATTTTTACATAAGAGGTTAATCAAAAGTTAAAAATGAATTGGTTCGAAATTCTGTCCGACAAAATTCATGGGAAGTTTTCGTAGTCCGACGTTCCAAATCTGTAAGATATAGACAGTTTCGAACTTCGGACTACGAAAACTTCCCACGAATTTTGTCGGAGAGAATTTTCAATTGATTTTTTACCTTTTCATTAAACTCTCATCGAAAAATCAGACTGCTATTTATCAACATAATTCATGTCATTTGACATGTACTACGTGTCGGACTGGTTAAAATGCCCAAAATTTTTGTCAGGCAAACATGTTTTCGTATATTTTATAACGTTAGCTACTGAATAAACAGCCTGCTATTTTTAACAATCACAAACTTATCGGGACGACACATTTATCACTTCTTTTTCTTCATGTACCATGTCCTTTCAGAACGTTGGTTACCATCATAGCTATCTTAATTTTATTCACTGCCACTTTAAATAGCATGCTTGTATTAACACAATATCAATCTTGTAAGTTCTTCAACCATGAGGTTCTTCTTCGTTCTGGACTGCGTTTGCCTGCTATTTTTCCTTGCATGATATTTTGTAGCAACCTATATTTGGCCCCTCTCATTACATGTCCGAAATACTCCAGCTTTCTCTGCTTGATGCTTTTTATGATATCTTATCTTTTTATGAAAAACGGCTGTAGCTTGCTCTATCCTAGATCTAATTTCGCCGTGACTTTCTGCGTTACAATTTAATTGCTGTCCAAGATAAACGATTTTATCAACTTGCTCAAGTTTGGTATTATTTACATATATAGACGGTTTTATATGCTGTTGTTTACTTATTACGAGTATTTTGGTTTTCCGTATGTTCAGATCCAGACCTGCCTCCCTACAACTCTCAACGACACTATCAAGTAGTGTTTGCAGATCTTCTTGACTAAAAGCTAGGAGTACTGTATCATCCGCATATCGCAAACTATTGATGACTTCACCATTCACAAGTAATCCTTCTTGTTTTTCAGAAAGTGCTTTTCTGAAAATTCTTTCGGAGTAAACGTTGAAAAGCAGGGGTGACAAGAGGCATCCCTGCCGTATTCCTCTTTTAATATTAAGAACCTGTGATTCCACACCATCTACTAAAACTGATGTTGTTTGATTCCAATATAAATTTGCAATTATTCGAACATCTCTGCCGTCCAAGCCAATGTCTTTTAGAGCTTTGATCAATATAGAGTGCTTAACACCACCAAATGCCTTTTGGAAGTCAATAAAACAACAGTATATATGTCTACAGATATATCTCGACATCTTTGAGCAAGTACGTTCATTCCAAACAGTGCCTCTCTCGTTCCAAACCCGTTACGGGAACCAAACTGTGTGTCATCCAGGTATTCCTCGCATTTATTGTAGATACTTAGTCTTAGAGTCTTAGTAGAGACTAGATGTCTTATCTTCAGAAAAATTTTCAATAAGTGGTTTAACAAACTGATGGTTCTATAATCAGCACAGGTTTTTGCTGTTGTCTTCTTAGGTAGAGCTATAAACAGTGAATTAGACCAACCATTAGGTAGTTGTCCGCTGCTATAAATGGTATTGAAAAACGAAGTTATAGCCTCTAAAACATTGCTATCATTTATAAGCTTGTATATTTCAGTTGGAATTTCATCAGGACCAGTCGCTCTGCCATCTTTTGATGATTGTATGGCTTTTATAACCTCAGAGCGTGTTATTAGCTCGTGTTCCACAATATCACGTTCCACAATAATTCAAGATACCCCTGTTCCGGTGTTCCCATACATAAAAATTTGTCCGAATCGACAACATGAACAAACTTTCAGCTTGCTATTAATAATCTTTCATTTGGTACGCGGGATCCAGGATTAATGGATTCCACTTATTTTTTTATTATTTTAGATTGTTTTGTTATTTTTATACTGTTGACCCCGGGTTTACTCAAACTTCTCTTTTCGGCTTAGACCTGGCGGGTAAAGAAAGGAAATGTTTTTCTTATTCTAAATTTGAGACTGTCTGTAGGGAGGACAAGGTACAGGGGTGGGGGTATACATCTAAATCATGTTGTAGTCTCATGACTTGTAAACGTTCTGTTTTTTGATTTTCCTAATATCTTTAAAATCTTGAAAAGCTATGGAAATGATCATAATTTTTGGTGGTAGACAATTTTGTGGTTAAGTTTATTGTCATTTTGTTATCTATACAGGATGTTTCTAAACAAATATGACACACTTTAAGGGGCAATTGTAAAAAAAATAATGACAGTTTGCTTTACAATTATATGTCCTCAAATGCTTGGTTTCCGAGATACGAGGTGTTGAAATTTTTCTTTCAAACTGCCAATTTATTTATTGCTCTAAGACCGGTTGAGCTTTGAAAATGAAATTTGGTGGATTTTAAGAGGTAGTTATTGCGCATTTTCTAACATATAAATAAGGATTTTGTATTTATCATTGGCGCGCATACGGGTAATCGTCTGAATATTTTAAAAGGAATAAATAGTGCGCCACTGAGATATTTCAAATAAAAAATATTCTTAAATTCCAGGTTTAATTTATGATAAAAAAACTTTCGTGTCTTATGTTCATGTGGTGCACCGTTTTTATTTAAAAAATAAACATCTTAGAGCGCATATTTTTTATTTCTTTAATACATTTTCAAGTACCTATGTACTATCTAATCTAATAGATATAATAATACTAAACTATAACAATGACAGAAAATAACACTATGAACAGATAATAAGATTTCAACTAGGCGCAAAGCTGTAACAAATGCTTACAATGACCTTCTTCAGAGCTGACAGAAGAATTTAATATTTATCATTGGCGCGTGTACGGGTAATGCTCTGAATGTATTTAATTGAAAAAATAGTACGCCACTGAGATATTTTGAATTCCTCGTTCAATTTACGACAATAAGTTTTTCTTGCTTTTTTTTTCAAATACGTTTACGAAGTATTTAAAATAAGTTTCTATGCATATGGAAACTACATCGAATACTTTGTAGGCGTTAAGATGTTTTATTTATAAAACGTTTTTATACAGAGTGAATTTTATGTATGGAAACCCTCAATTATCTCGGAAACGGCTTGCACGATTTTTATAGATTTAGGTGGTTAGAGGTTTTCTAATGCGGCCGATATTATTCGCTCTGAGCGTTAACAAAGTGTCAAAGCAAAATCGACCGACCTGCTCATGGTGGCGGTTTTTTGAAATTTTATCAGGACGCTTTGTGTATGTTTAAATGAGACATTTAAAAAAAATGCCGTGTCCTGCTAGTGATATTATGTATTAATATAAACAGAAAATAAAAACGCACTTAATCTGATATAAATTCTTCTATTTTCAGTATTGATTATTAGTTTGATTTTGTATACATAACCTCACTATCGCAGTTTATGTCAATAAATCTTTATTAACGAAAAATAAAATATTTTTGTTGCACTATAAATTACAGTATACATTAATAACTAATGAATTCTAACAATTGTATTCGGTTATTATCACTACAAAATAAAATATTCAAGTTTAACAAAATAATCCCATAAGACTCAATGTTAAAATGTCCTGACAAAATCTGACAGCGTGTCACGTGACTGTAAGTAGAGGGGAGACGCACGGAGCCAATAGTGATAATTACATTGTCATCAGATCTTCTGATATCGTTTTTCTGAAAATCTAATTAAATTTCTTATTTCAAATGGAACCCTTTGTATATTTTTGAGTTTTGAAATATTTAAGAAATACTGATTATTTTTCGTGTGATATTCCCTATACCTAAAGGCCATAATATCGGAGTTAATGCTACATTTATTAAAACAAAATAAACAAATTATAAAAATCAATTTAATGTCCGACTGGTCTATTATTTGACAAATAATGACATTATTTCCAAGTCTATTAAGTACGATATAACGCCCAAGGGCGTGTTATTGAAAAATAACGCCCTAGGGCCTATTAAATTTAAATAACGAGGTAAATACTGTCAAATTGACAAATAAAACTCTAAGTAAAACTATGGTTACCACAATTACGTTATAGGTCTGGATCCCGCGTATAAAAAAAAGTTGATTAATAGCAAGCTGAAAATTTGTTAATAGCTTAAGGGTGTTGTTCTGAAGCTATTTTCTTGTGGCATTTTTATAATCAAGTATATTCAAATATTATTTTGTATTTTGACAACGACACTCGACTTGGGCGTCGAAACGTTAATAAAATCATTTTTAGGTAAAATTGTGGCTTATTTCCCATTTGAATATACTTGATTAGCTTAAGGGTGTCTAGTCGGACAAACTTTGATATATGGGAACACTGGAACAGGGGAAGTTTTAATTGTGGGACAAGTTAAAACTTTGGAACGGTCAGACCACGAAAACGGCACATGTATTTTGTCCGACAGAACAGACTTAAACTCTCCGAACAGAAATTAAAATCTCATGCAAAAATCAAACTGCTATTTATCACCAAATGGGCGTTTTAATGAGTGGAACATGTAGATTATGTCAAATGACAGGAATTTTGACAGGTGATAAATAGCAGTCTGATTTTTGCATGAGAGTTTAATCTCTGTTCGGAGAGTTTAAGTCTATTCTGTCGGACAAAATAGTTTTCGTGGCCTGACCGTTCCAAATTTTTAACCTGTTCCACAATTAAAACTGCCCCTGTTCCAGTGTCCCAAACATCAAAGTTTATCCGACTAGACACCCTTAAGCTATTAACAAATTTTAAGCTTGCCATTAATCAACTTTTTTTTCATACGCGGGATCCAGACCTATTATGACTATTTCTGGTAAATGTACTTATTCGAAAACTAATTAATCCAAAATTCATTCAAATTTTTTGCATAGTATACAGAAAAATTTAGTCGGACATTAAACGTTGAAGGCAGCACGGGTATTATAATAATAACGCTTTCAGTGAACGTACATACCTCGGGCCGAAGGCCCTCGTTCTATACACCATTGACTTCAAGCGTTATTATCCTTATACTACAATACAACTATTTTGGCCTAGGTAGACATTATTTTACGTTCTTTTGACCATTGGGAACAAAAAAGGTCTTTTGTAATTTTTCTCTAAAATTAATCATTTTCGAGTTATAAACAATTTAAAACTGAAAAAATCGAATAATGACGATTTTCAAGGTTCAAAAACACAAATTAAGAATATTATTTTTGAAACTGCGAAATACACAAATTCAAGCTCAAACCTTATTTTATCAGTTAACAATAATAGGTCTGGATCCCGCGTATGAAAAAAAAGTTGATTAATAGCAAGCTGAAAATTTGTTAATAGCTTAAGGGTGTCTAGTCGGACAAACTTTGATATATGGGAACACTGGAACAGGGGAAGTTTTAATTGTGGAACAGGTTAAAAATTTGGAACGGTCAGACCACGAAAACGGCAGATGTATTTTGTCCGACAGAACAGACTTAAACTCTCCGAACAGAGATTAAACTCTCATGCAAAAATCAGACTGCTATTTATCACCAAATGGGCGTTTTAATGAGTAGAACATGTAGAATATGTCAAATCACAGGAATTATGACAGGTGATAAATAACAGTCTGATTTTTGCATGAGAGTTTAATCTCTGTTCGTAGAGTGTAAGTCTATTCTGTCGGACAAAATAAATGTGCCGTTTTCGTGGTCTGACCGTTCCAAATTTTTAACCTGTTCCACAATTAAAACTGCCCCTGTTCCAGTGTTCCCATATATCAAAGTTTATCCGACTAGACACCCTTAAGCTATTAACAAATTTTCAGCTTGCTATTAATCAACTTTTTTTTCATACGCGGGATCCAGACCTATAAGTAATTTGAGCATGTTTCGTTCTAAAGTATTATTTTTTAGTTGTTAATGCAATTTTTTTGTTTCAATTTTAGCCCGATCGGCCATCCTCTCATATGCACTTCCTTAATAATTATTAAAATGCAATATTTTAGAGTAAAAGGTGCCAAAAAATTTTATAGCGCGCCCCTAGAAGAAGGGTGTAGCTTGAATTTGGGTACTCCGCAGTTTCAAAAATAATATTTTTTATTTGTGTTTTTGAACCTTGAATATCGTCATTATTCGATTTTTTTCAGTTTTAAATTGTTTATAACTCGAAAACGATTAACTTTAGACAAAAACTACAAAATACCTTTTTTGTTCCCAATGATCCAAAGAACGTAAAATAACGTCCACGCGGGCCGAAAAATTTGATTTTTATAACTTGTTTTAATTTTTTTTAATAAATGTAGCAATAACTCCGAAACTATGGCATTTAGGTATAGGGAATATAACATGAAAAATAATCAATATTTCTTAGGGACTTGAAATAAGAAAGTTCATTAGATTTCCAGATATACGGAAGATTTGACAACAATGTAAATATTACTATAATATCGGCTGTATTAGAAAACCCCTACCTACCAAATCTATAAAAATCTTGCAAGCCGTTTCCCAGATAATTGAGGGTTTCCATTCATAAAACTCACTCTGTATACTTGGCTTGGTATTTGTAACCATGTCACTATGTCCGCAAATTTTATAATCCATTTTAAAAATACTTCTAGGCTTTTTAGTCACCTGAAATAGAATAGCTCAGAACTAGCTAACAATGTAATATTTAACTGCTATTATATGGATAAATCGATTTTTTTAATTTCAAACTATTTTAAAAATGTTACAATGACATTTAGATTCCATTTTAAAGTAGGTACGTCAACAAATCGATATCAACAAATTGTTGGTGGCTGAGTGGTAGAGCATTAGACTGCAGATCGAGAGGTCCCGAGTTCAAACCCGGCTATCCGTATCTTTTTTTAATATTTTTTAATAAATAATTAATAGTTAATGTACTAAAAATTCATATTTTATTTAGTTAATTTTTATATAAAAATATTATATATACCATTTTAAATATTTTCGGTTTATAACTTTTTTATAAGTTCGGTTTTCGAGTTTATAATTTTATATTGGGTCCTATAAATAATGAAAAGGTTTTATTATAAAAAGTTATTTTTTTTATAAAAGTGTAATTATTGTTTATATAAATACGGCACCTCATATGAAAAACAGGCAAGATATATTTTTAATCACAAATTATACGAGGAATTCAAAAATAATGTTCAATTTGACAAATCTCAGTTACGTACTATTTATTTTCTTAAAAAAATCAGACTATTACACGTACGCCCGCCAATGATGAAAATAAAATTATTCTTCTATCATCAGTGAAGAAGGATATTTTAAACATTTTTGTTGTAGTTTTGCACCTAGTAGATAAGACGAAAACGGCGGGTTCGTTGCGAAAAATATTCCCATGAGATTTTTTTGCATAATTACATTCGTGAGACATCCCAAACTAAGGTTCAAGAAGTCGCCCACGTGAAAAGTGGGCCAAATTTTTTTTTAACAATTTTTTTTAATCCAATTGCAAAAATCAATATTTTTATCCCGGACAATTTTTTTGTAGGTTTTTTGGACCATTCTGGATAAAGAAGGTCTCTTATAATTTTTCCCTAAAGTTGATCGTTTTCGAGTTATAAACAATTTAAAATTGAAAAAAACGAAAAATGGCGATTTTCAAGGCTTAATAACTCGGTTAAAAGTTATTATTATGAAAGTCAGAAAGTGACTAAATCAAAGTTTAATGCCCCCCTACAAGATCCCGAAGAAATTTTTGTCATTATTTTATTACTAAGCTGTTATTTTTAAGTAATAATATTGAGCGCCATGCACGTGGTAGCCGGCCGTAAATGCTGAGTGCGAGAGAGATGCCACTCCGGCAGTCCAATTGTGCATCTTACTTGCACTCACATTTACGGCCGCCTACCCCGTGCATGGCGTTTAATATTATTACTTAAAAATAACAGCTTAGTATTAAAATAATAACAAAAATTTCGTTGGGATCTTGTAGGGGGGCATTAAACTTTGATTTAGTCACTTTCTGACTTTCATAATAATAACCGCGTTATTAAACATTGAAAATCGCCATTTTTTGTTTTTTTCAATTTTAAATTGCTTATAACTCGAAAACGATCAACTTTAGAGAAAAATTATGACACTTTTTTTATCCAGAATGGTCCAAAAAACCTACAAAAAAATTGTCCGGGCCAAAAATATTGATTTTTACAATTTGATTAAAAAAAATTGTTAAAAAAAATTTGCCCACTTTTCACGTGGGCGATTTCTTGAACCTTATTCTGGGATATCTCACGAATGTAATTATGCAAAAAAATCTCATGGGAATATTTTCCCCAACGAACCCGCCGTTTTCTCCTTGTCTATAGTTGAAATCTTATTAATGTTATTTTCTGTTATTGTTTTGTTTAGTATTATTGTATTAGACAGTTCTTAATAATGTATAATATGCGCTAAGATTTTTATTTTTTTTGCATGAAAAAGTGGACTATATGAAAATAAGACAAGAGACGTTCAATAATTTTAAATTTAAAATATCTCAGTGGCGTACTATTTTTTCTTTAAAAAAATTTAGACCATTACCCGTATGCGCACAAATAATGAATATAAAATTCCTATTTATATGTCAAAAAATGCGCAATAACTACCTCTTAAAACTTACTAAATTTAATTTTCGTAGCTCAACCGGTCTTGAGCAATAAATAAATTGGCAGTTTGATATAAAAACTTCAACAGTCCGTATCTCGTAAACGAAGCATTTGCGGACATACGTTTATAAAGCAAACTGTCATTATTTTTTTATGTAGAATTACCGCTTAAAGATTATCATACTTATTTAGAAACACTATCATACTGTTCCTAGGAATTTGTATATGTTTGTTTGCTTTATTTTTTGTTGATCTATCACCACTTCGATTAGGTCATCCGTGTCTATTTTTCTTGTTATTTTCATTATCTCTATTATTTTGTTATTATTTTCATTATTCGTGTCTTCTCTTTATTTAGGTTTAGGTTGTATTTTTTGTTCGTTTTTCTGAACTGTGCCGTAGTTTTCCTGTTGTTTCGGCTAATAATACTATGTTATCTGCAAAATCGCATATCTCTGCATTTACATTTTGCATTCTATTCTATCCTATACAGTATTCTACCCTACACAGGTTTTCTTATATTCTCTAATTATCTCATCTATTATATTTCTAAAAACTACTGGGCTTAAACTACCTCCTAGTCCGACTTTTTGCGTTATTTCAAATAATTGCGATTGCATATTTTGTGTTCTTACATAAAGATATACTAGGTCCATTCTTTCACGGTTTTTGCTCTAAATTTTAAAGAACCGCTTGGATTGACATGAAATTTGGTATACGCATAGCTTACATGTCAAAGAAAAAAAGTGATATTGTGCCGATGTTTGCTTTTGCCCTGGGGGTGACTTTCACCCCCTGTTGGGGGTGAAAAAATATATGTCCAAAACAAGTCCGGAAATAGGTAAATTGACTAATTTTAAGTAACTTTTGTTCTATAGAGCTTTTTTGCTAAGTCAACACTTTTCTAGTTATTTGCGAATGAATATGTTCATTTTTCAACAAAATAACCACAATTTTAGACGGTTTTTCGCAAATAACTCAAAAAGTAAGTATTTTGTCGAAAAAAACGTTCTTAGCAAAAATATAGCCTATAAAAAAGTAAAAAAAAATGGTGTACACTTTAGGTCTCTGGATCTCGTAGAACCAGAGTTATAGCCAATGAAAAATAGATTCATATTCACCAAATTTCAAATAGAATATTTCGACGTGAAATATCCAAAAAAACTAAGCACTTTTTGGGGAAAACCCATTATAACTTTTTTAAATTGTTTAAAAAATGCTTTATTTCTGTTTCTACAAAAAGTTTCTAGCATTAAATTTAAGCAAGTTACGCTGAAAATAAAGATGGTCCCTTTTGTTTTTGCAAAAAAAAAATCGGGAAGACCACCCCCTAATTAGCAACTTAAATGAAATTAATCGTTGCCGCTCCACAAATTATTTTACTTATATTGTGTTTATATGAGCTGTAAGTTTCATCGATTCAAAGTGCTTATTTTTGAAAAAATTTGGTTTCAAAATAAAATTTTTAAAAATTAAAATTTTGAAAAATATGTTTTTTTTTTCAAAATAACTTAAAAATTGTTAGAGATACCAAAAATCTCGAAACACAAAAAAGTCAGATTTGCTTTTCTCAATATCATGTATTTTTTTGTTTTTCTGTTAGACAAAAATTGATCAAGATTTGGTGTTTCTAAATTTGCATACATTCGTGATCAGTGACTCGTTCAACCCATTTAACTACAGTCCTTTCAATAATAAGGACTTTGAACCGATGAAACTTACAGATCATATAAACTATCTATCATATAAGCTAGAATTTTTTTTATAAAACAAAAATGAAGCTTTTTTAAAACACTTTAAATAAGTTGTAATGAGTTTTCCCCGAAATGTGGTTCATTTTTGGTTATTTCACGTTAAAGTATTCCATTTGGAATTTGACGAATATGAACCTATTTTTCATTAGCTATAACTCTGCTTCTACTAAATAAAAAGACGTGATATATACACCATTTTTTTAAATTTTTATAGGCTATATTTTTGCTAAGAATGCTTTTTCGACAACATACTTACTATTTGAGTTCTTTGCGAAAAACTGTCTAAATGCGTGGTTATTTTGTTGAAAAAATGAACATATTCACTGCCAAATAACTCGAAAAGTATTGACTTAGTGAAAAAACTCTATAGAACCAAAGTTACTTAAAATTAACCAGTTTACCCATTTCCTGACTTTCTTTGGACGAATATTTTTTAACCCCCAAGAGGGGGTGAAAACCACCCCAAGGGCAAAAGCACATATCGGCACAATATCACTTTTTTTCTTTGACTTGTTAGCTGTGTGTATGCCAAATTTCATGTCAGTCCAAGCGGTTCTTTAAAATTTAGAGGTTTTGCAATATTTTACCGTTAAAGAATGGACTAAAGTTATATAGGTATTATGATTATCTAGTATATTTTGTTCAGTTGCACGTGCACACAATATCGTATAATAATTTTGAAGCTGAGCTTCTTGTAAGTGATCGTCATCAACTACATTTACTAGGACAGATATTATCTGTCTTCATTGAAATAAATCTTCATATCCTATCTAAGTCATATCCTACCTTTTTAAATCTCTATGAACGAAACATAATTTTGTTTGTCCTCTGAATATGTGCACAATCTCTTCTATAAATCTAGCTTTAATCAGAAATCCTAAAAATGTGAATTTGTTATGTTTTTTTGTGCAACAAGCTAATAAAAATGGGAAATAAAAATAGGAAACTTTAATACCAAAATCGTTAGCTTTTTAAAATGATAAGTGTTATGTACCTGAGTCTTCAAAATATTCGTGTAATAAAGTCAATATATTATCAAATTTGTGAATATATTACTGATGCGACCTACACCCCTTTATAGCATATTAAATGCAATTTCATATTCTATTTATTATATGTAGATACTAAAAGCGAATATCAATTTATACGGGTTTATTATAATGAAGAGCAAATAAAAGCAGTATTAGAGTAAATATTAATTAATATCATAATCATTTTAAAATTTTCCTACGCATTGATTTCCTTATTTCCATACTTTTCGAATTCGCGTTATTTCATTTATTCGTGACATTATATTCATCATACATGTTATTATAAAAAATATTTAGTTCTAGCTACGTCTATTGGTAATCGGTTTTTATTCGGTTATTTTGTTGTGTTTATACCATTTTAAAATATAAATAAATTTCATCAAAACTTCAGACGATTCAGAATAATTAATAGTAATAAAGTCAATGCAGATTTTACTTATTACACCAGTCAATGAAAGCAATAACAGGCAACAGGATATGACTTCCGAATTCTATCCTATTGCATGGATTTTAATGAAATTTTGGGAATAGCCTTTACTTCTCCTAACTAAAAGTCTACCCTTTGCCGATGTGCAAAGTTATCTTTTGGGTGGTTCCCACCCCTTCTCGGGGATGGAGAATTTTTTGAACAAAATAACCCCGGAAGTAGCTAGAGAACCTAGTTCTAATTTTTTTTGAAATCTCAATTCTTCTTGAGTTATTCGTGGTTGAAAATTTACTATTTTCATTGAAAAATGTCACCTTTTCGGACGGTTTTTTGTGAACACCTTAAAAATTAAGCAGCTAACGAAAAAAAAACGTATACCTAAAACATTTTTGTAGCTTATGAAAAATTTAAGAGATTCATTTCTTCATAAATCTTCTAGTTATAGTAGGTACAAAAAATATATGGTAGGTGAAAAGAGATTTTTTTTGGTGCATGCTCAAATCGGCGTGTTCAACTTAATATAACAGAGAAATGGTCGATTCTAAGGGTCTAATGCTATCAATATCTTTTGTATGACTTAAAAAGACTTTTAAAATGAGCACATGTTAAATGTCGATAACATTTAAACTAAGAGAGAGATGGTGCAAAAAAATTTATGACTAATTTATTTTAAGATAAAATACGAACTATATTTAACTCCTCATCCACCAGATTTAACTGCATCGTTTTACTTCTACAATACGTTTTATTATAGTATTACTGTGTTGTGTATAATGCTTCTCTTGGGAAGCATTTTCGTACCAGATGATTGGGGTGAAACCTTAATATTTTGAGCCCAGGAATCTACAGTTAAAATATTCCCAAATATTAATGAAACACCCTGTATATGTATCTATACATATCTACTTCTTTTTTATACAAATTTGTCGATCGACTTGGTTCTAAATTACCTACTCATTTTATGTAGTAAGTTCGTCAACTTTGTTTTTCGTGAAATCAAAATGTGTTATACAACGTAATTCTTTTGATAATGCTTGCCGTAGCTCACGACTTTAATTTATGTGCACACCTTTATTGCTGCATTTTCATAATATGGCTTTAGTCTTTATTATCTACGAGCTAGTTCCATACTAAGTAGTGGGCTAATAAAATTCCAATTTTGTTTTTAACTCGCAAGGTAATAATTTTTATTAGGTATTTATTATAGACCACTAGAATTATAGAATTATAGTCCGTTCGCTAAACTAGCTAGTGATTTTTGAATTTTGGTAAAATTGGCAAAAAATAATTACTAAATAGTTAGTAATTTTGACAATTTTTGCAAAACTGACAAAAACAAATACTTATAGTAGAGGATCCGATGTAAGGTCGACCTGCACCGACCTGTTTAATGGATAAACATTACTTGATAATATGTAATTTAGTATTTTAACAATTACAAACAAAAAGGAATGCCCGATATAATTTTTTTAAAAATAAAGAAATCGGCACGATCAAATAATATTTTAGATTTTTTGGATCATTCGAAACAAAAAATGTCTTTTGTAATTTTTCTCTCAAACTGATCGTTTTCGAGTTGAAAGAAAAAACGGAAAATAATAAAGGCTCAAAAACACAATAAAAAATATTATTTTTGTAATAATCAAGTTTCTAAATTCAAGTTCAAACTTTTTCTATTAGGTCGTGATAAGAATTTTTGCCATGTTTTATTCTATGAGGAAGGTTCCTTATGCGAAGAGGGGAGATCAGGCTGCAATAACAACTAAAAAACATACGTACTTATTTAAGCCATTATAACTTACGGTGTCTAGGTTTCTGGTCTCCTTGTCAAAACTATGTTTTAAAATGAAATAAGTCCAAATTCCAAAATACATATCACGGGCATCTGTATCTGTAGAGTAGGGAGTGTGAGTCAAGTCCCACAGCACTTAGGCCACAATTGACCCATTGTACATCCTCCCAGGGGGTTGTCGTCCTTAGTTCATTATCCATCCTGCCATTTCCAGGAAGGTGGACAAATCACCTGGTGACATCTCCCCTATATCGGTAAGTGTAGGCCAAGGCTCGCCGAACGCATACTCTCGTATTGACGATAACTCCGGACATTCACATAGGACATGCTCGACAGTTTCGTCATCTCGTTCACACCTCCTGCATAGAGATGTGTCTACTAGCCCCAGTGTGTGGAGGTGTTTCCTTAGTTGACAATGGCCAGTTAAAAAACTAACGGTCAAGCGTAGGTTTTTCCTGGTCATTCTCAAGTACTTTTCTGATGCTGACTTCCCAAGGTTCCTTAGTGTTACCTTGGCAAGTCTACATCCTGGCCCTTCTTCCCATCTTCTTACGGTTTGCGTGTGGGAGTGACATTTGACAGTTTCCGCGATTGTTGTAGTCGACAAGCCAAAAAGATCACAAGGTCCTAAGAGTCTTAGGCCTGCTGCCCTTCTAGCCAGCTGGTCAGCAATGCGGTTGCCTTTATTTCTGTTGTGTCCTTTAACCCACCTCAGGATGATGTTGTTACCATCCGAAGCTTGGGCTAGTGATTCATGACACTCCATTACTAGCCCTGATATGACGCGTGGTCTGTTCAGGGTTAGTAGCGCTTGTCTGCTGTCTGTGCAGATTATTACAGTTTTGCCGGCTATACCTTTCCCGATTATCTCTTTTGCGGCTATGGAGATACCAGCCAGTTCAGTCTGAACTACGCTGGAATTTTTGCCCATGCCCCATTTTATACTAAGGTTCAATGATCTGGAGTATATTCCACATCCTGAGCCTTCTTTCGTTTTGGAGCCATCGGTGTAGATGCAATATGCATTTGCCACGTTTGACTCCCTATGTTGTCTTGTTTCGATTTTGTAGGGTTTGTCGAAAACAAACGTAGGTTTAATTGAGTCACATCCATGGCCCGCATGCAGCTGGGGCAGTGCCTCCAGCTCACCCCGCCAGAAACGACATCTCAATTGTCCCATTCCTACATCAAGGTTTGTACCCGCTGAGCGTAACCTCATCATCGTCATCAGCGCCACCTCTCTGACATATATGTCTAAAGGGGTAATGCCAATGAGCAACTCCATTGCAGCAGTTGGTGTTGTTTTCATGGCACCTGTTATATTTAGGCAAGCCATCCGTTGAATATGGTTTAGTTTGTTGATCGCTGTTGCCTGTAGCACTTTTGGTACCCAAGCAATGGCTCCGTAAGTTAGCATTGGCCTAATGACAGTAGTGTAGATCCAGGCGACCACCCTGGGCGAAAGGCCCCAAGTGCGTCCGACCGTTCGCCGACACTGTTCATAGGCAATATATGCTCTTTTAGCTCTACTATCTAAGTGAGAGTTCCATGTTAACTTCCTGTCAAGGGTAATACCAAGGTATTTCACCTCTTCAGAGAAATTCAGACTGCAGTTTAGAATCCTAGGGGGTATTAAGCCCGTGATCCTTCTTTTTCTGGTGAAGAGGACCATCTCTGTCTTTTTTGGATTTATAGACAGTGAGTGTTCCTTACACCATGTTTCTATTAGTCTGAGAGCAACTTGTAATATCTCGCATAGTGTGTTCTCAAACTTACCGCTTTGCAAGACGGTTATATCGTCTGCATAGGCTATTGTGTAGAAACCGTTCTTGCTGAGTTGGTAAACCAGGGTATCCAACACTATGTTCCAGAGGAGTGGTGATAGCACCCCCCCTTGTGGACATCCCCTCGTAACCATCCCTCTAACCAAAACGTCTTCTACATTTATGCTTATTGCTCTATTTGACAGCATACTGAATATCCATTCGCTCACGGCCAGGGGGACATTCCTGACATTGAGCTGTTGGGTGATGGTTGGGAAAGTTGTTTTATCAAACGCTCCCTCAATGTCTATGAATATACCTAGGGTGGATTCTTTATTATCCAGCGATCTTTCAATTCTTCCCACTACTTGATGAAGTGCAGAATCGGTAGATCTTCCCGAAGTATATGCATGTTGATTTGGATGAAGTGGATTATGAACCAGAACTTCATCTCTTATGTACCTCTCGCATAGCCTTTCCATCGTTTTCAAGAGAAAAGATGTCAGGCTAATTGGTCGGAAAGCCTTCGGTAGGGTGTAATCCATCCTACCTGGTTTTGGTATGAAGACCACACGTACCTCTCTCCACTCTCTAGGAATATATCTCAGAGCCAAGGAGGCTCTGAACATTCCCACAAGGTGCGGCAAAAGAATATCCAGTCCCCACCGTAGTAGGGCTGGATATATGCCGTCAGGCCCTGGTGACTTAAAAGGGGCGAAGCACGATATGGCCTATCTTATCTTTTCCTCACTAATTAATGTTCTGGCAAGATGCCAGTTATTTGGTGTGGGTATGATTATTTCTTCCGTCCAGTTTGGTGCTTTTGAAATGCTAGAACTGGGGAAGTGTGTTTTCATCAGGACCTCAACACTTTCGCAAAGGTTGGAAGTTTTGCTTCCATCTTCCTTTATTAGTATGCTGATATGCCGATATGGATCTTTTGAGAGCGCTTTTTGTAGCCTGGAAGCTTGCGGAAAATCTTCGATTTCCTCACAGTAGGCTCTCCAAGCAGCTCTTTGTTTTTGTCTACAGACTTTCTTAAACTCTCTGAGGTTTGATTGATAAATATCCCAATCCTCTTTGAGTTTGGTGCGTTTTGCTTTATTAAAAGAAGTTCTTGCTGTCTTTCTAAGGTGTTCCAGTTCAGTGCACCACCAAGAGTTGCTTTTGCGCCTTTCCTGGACCATCCTTATCGGACAGGATTTTTTATAAGCGTAGCTTATTTTATTTTGGATAGATACCGTGTACCTTTCCAATTCTGTATTAGTTCCTGGAGTTAAAGCCTTTTCATTCCGCAGAGCATCTTCTAAGAGGCGGTTGTAGAGTTCTACATCCGTCCTCCTAGGGTCGCGAGATTTGATAAGGCTTTTTTCCAGACTAATAATATAGGTCAACCAGCGGTGATCAGACATAGAGATGTCCTCTGAGACCTGCCAGTTCTGAATTTTATTAGATATTTCTGCTGTTGCTAGCGTGATATCTATAACAGTTTGGCTACGAACATTAATAAATGTAGGTTCCGTGCCTCTATTTAAGATATACAAATCTTTACTAATAATATAGTCATAAAGAGACTTACCTCGAGAGTTGTTATCTTTGCTGCCCCAGCCTAGATGGTGAGAATTCGAATCGCAGCCGATAATAAGTTCTACCTTCTGGCTGAGACAATGGTCTACCAGATCTTCCATCTCCTTTGTTGGTGGTAGGGTGGCTGCATCTGAGGGTAGGTAGACCGATGCTAGTATCAACTCTCTGCTTTTGCCTTTTCCCCATGGGCATTTTACTTTAACAGCAGTTAAGTCTGAAGTACAAAACTGCACCAGGGGGGAGGCTTTAATTTTTCTGGGAACATATATTGCTGTTCTCGGTTGTTGGTTGCTTGGTAAGCTGAAGATTTGACCATTTAGACTGCCAAAACCAGTTATTTTGGTCTTAATTATCCAAGGTTCTTGGATTAATGCTATTGCATCCTCCTTTACATCCAGGTGGCGGCAGAGTGTCGCGGTTGCCACCTTTTTGTGCTGGAGGTTGCATTGAATAATGGTTACCTTTTTCCCGACGTCTTTGCCCATGGCGAAGGTGTCGTATTGGTTCTTTTTAGGCGTCCATTTCCTCCTCACTTGAGGAGCCGGCAGCCTTAGTCGTTTCGGTGCTTCCTCTGCAGGGTTCGTCGACCACCATCTGATGGTCGTCGTCCTGCTGTGGAACCACGGGTGTTTCAGTCTCAGTGACCGTATCCGGTTGCCGAGTATCTGAGGTCCCTGGTTCCGAGGAGGTGCCCTCCATATCACGGGCATATAGAATATGGTTTGAACCAGTGGCAGCTAGTCAGGGTCGGCAGGGTCGGCAGTGCCGACCCATACATTTATGGACACATTATAGATTTTTTTAAATATTTAAGTTAATCAGAGTTGATGATATTCGTTTCTGTGAAATAAAAAAAATATCTGTGAGAGAATAGAGACTAAATTTTATTCATTGTTTTGAAAAGAATTTGATCGATCCGATACATTAAGTGATCCCTGTGCGCTGTGCGTAGAGACTTTTCAAATTAATGATCCTAGCTGTGCACCCGATTGCGATTGTGTGAATTCTTATAAGGCCCGCTTCGTCAAGCCGTCCCCAGATTGACCATTTGCTTGTAATAAAAAGCTATGGAATATTAGCCGATAGGCAACCAATTATACATTCCCCGTATTTATTTGAATGGCAAGTATGGCAGATAAACAATCTGCCGAGCGGTGATCTGCAAACGGCAACAAGACACGTACCTATTATAGACCAAGGCGCATCTGTAAAAATATTAGTATATTAATTTGGACGTTGAGAGGTGACTCATATTTGTTTGCAGAAATTGCTTGAAAATAACTCATATAATAATATTTGAGTTATCCTCCCACTCAAAAAGGTCCGGAACATTGTTTAAATAATCAAAATGTCAAAAAATAAAGGAAAAATTCGATTTTTTTCTCCGTTTTTTGAATTTTAACTTTCAAAGTATTCACTTCTGAGAAAAGTTATACTGAGATAAAAGTTCTGTCATATGTCATATGTCGTATAATACGTGTATATTAATATTATACACAGATTATACAACATATGACAGAAGCTCGAAACAAATGACAATCGATGAAAAGCCCTATAAAACAATACTGTGAATTTCATTAAGATCGGTTCAATAGATTTTGCAAAATAAATTTTGCAATCCAGCTTTCGCAAAAAAATTCATTTTTTCAAAATGTTGCAGAACTGAAAATAAAGCAGACAGCAAGTTGAATTTATTTTTACGTATAGAAGAATACTGCACCTTTCTTCTATATGTAAAAAAAATTCAACTTGCTATCTGCTTTATTGTCAGTACTGCAACATTTTGAAAAAATTAATTTTTTTTGCAGAAGCTGGATTGAAAAATTTATTTTGTAAAATCTATTGAATCGATCTTTATGAAATTTACAGTTATTTTATCATATCATAAAGGTTTTCTGGTTAAAATATGAAGGTCGTAAGTCTAGCATAAATGGTTGAATAACGTAAAATGCGAATACTTGTGTTTTATGTTTCTTTTTGCAATTATTGCTGTTGTGCAACAGGGATGACACTTTTTAAAATTTTTAACCAATCCTGTATTGTGGGAAATTTAATTACGCAACTTTTATGTCGGTATAACTTTTCTCAGAAGTGAATACTGTGAAAGTTACAATCAAAAACGAAGAAAAAAATCGAATTTTTTCTTCATTTTTTGACATTTTGATTATTTAAAAAATGTTCCGGACCTTTTTGAGTGGAAGGATAACTCAATTATTATTTCCAAAGAATTTTCAAAATATCTATTAGACAAGTTCATTAAAAATTATCCAACATTCTTTAATCAAATAAAATAAGAAAATGGATTAACAGTTTTATATGCTGATCTAAATATTTTCGGAAGGTGGGATAAGTTACAAAATATGTTTAATTTTATATACTGCAATTCATTAGGTATAACAAAGTGTTCCCGAAATTAATAAATTATTATGCTCAAATGTGGGCAAATTCTGCCTCAAATGAACGGGATTTCTCTTGTCTCAAAAGAGTCAAAACGTATTGTCGAAACACCATGAAACAAGAGAGAATGTCAAACTTGTCTCTAATGTCAATAGAAAAAATCTTTTAAAACCTCTCCAAAACAATAATAAATTTTACAATGACGTTATAACCCATTTTGCTACTTCGAAATAACATATACTAGAGTTAATTTATAAACAGGTTTAGGTTCTAAATTTATAGGAAAAAACCAAAAAAAACAAAAAAATAAAAAAAATTAAAAAAAAAAACAAAAACCAAAAATCTTCTATGAAATTGAAGCCTTTTTATTAGATGGCATACCTGTCTGAGAAGACAAAACCTTGCCGACTCTGTTCCTAAAGCCACGAGCGGCCACTGGTTTGAACTTGAATTTAGATACTTCGTAATTTCAAAAATGATATTTTTTACTTATGTTTTTGAGCTTTGAAGGTCAGTCATCATCTTTCGTTCTTTTTTCAGTTTTAAATAATTTATACCTCGAAAACAATTAACTTAGAGAAACATTACAACAGACCTTTTTTGTTTCGAATGATCCAAAAAATCTAAAATAATATGACCGGGCCCAATTTTTTTTAATTTATAATAAAGTCAATTTTTAATAATTATAATATCTAGATTTAGGCAAATATGCAAATTGCATATTTTTCATATTGTGCATAAAAGATGCAAAAATATCCAATTTTGCATATTTTTATAAATGTGCATAAAGTGCATATAATTTGAAATTTTGTTTGTACTATATATCTTTTTATATTCATGTAACAAATAGCTTTGAAATCTCAATATCTAAATTTTGTTTTATAATCTCTTGGTATTCAAATTTTTGGTATCGGAACTAATAAAAGATAGCGGCTTATACATAATTTTGTCACGTTTTTTTCTTGATACAAGGGTTCCAAAATCTGCCAGTTTATATTACTAGGTAAAAATTTTTAGTTTGACGGTCCTTTTCACTTTTGTTGTAAAGTAAGCCGTGAACACCCGTGTTCAGTGTCATTTATAGAATCAAACTATAGATTCGTTTAGAAAACTATTAGCCAATTGGATTCCGCCAAATTATCGTTGTTAGACAGTACATTTTTAATAAAAAAATTTAAATCATTGTGTCAAAACGTTAAAAGTAATACATATCGGAAAGAAAACTTTCCAAACATTTTCCAACAACCATGGAAAAACAGTGTTTACCAGGGTTCAAGTAGTAGTAGCTTGGACATTTTCCGAACCACTTAATTTAGAGCCAACTATTATGGTGAATTTGAAAAATGCCCCAGTTACATCAGTTGATGTCGAAAGAAGTTTTTCTATGAACTCAGATAGAAGCCATATGTTTCTGTTAGAAAAAAAAAACGGCATTTGATTATTTTGTTGTTACCACAATTCGAAATAATATCATTTATTTTTTAAAATACTTAAATATTTAATTATATAAGCTTAGTTTATAAAATACATACACATGTTATTTAATACATGTGAAGATATTTTAAATATTTTTGTAAATTAAAAAATGTTGTAAATATTTTTTCTTACATACATATTTTCTAGATAAACTTGCGTATTTTTTGGGTAAAATACTCCATATTTATGCGCATATTTCATACCTTTTTATTTGCATAAATATCTGCCTAAGTCTAATTATAACATATATAATTATACATATAGTATTATACTATATTCATAGTCAGAACAAAATTATATCGGGTACCCCTTGTTTTTTATAATGTTAACATACTAAAGTACATGTCAAATAATTTTTATCTATGAAACAGATCGGTGCAGGTCGGCCTTATAATGGTATCATAGACTATTAGTAAGGGAGGAAAGTATACTAAATTTGCAGTTGCTCGAGAGTTATGGTTACCTATTGAGTTTTGAAAAGTAGGTCATAAAACTAAAAAAAGAAGTTCCTAAAACCAACAGTTTTCCATAAAGTGGGAGACTTTCCATTTTTTAATTTAAATTTCCATTTCCAACAATCGTTTTTTTCCGGATATAGCGCCATCTATGCATAATTCGAAAAAAATGTTTCGAATAATAGTTGCTTTTTTTACGTAAAAAATCCACATCTGCAATAAAAATTGGGGGCTCCTATTTAAGATTTTAAAATAAACCCCCACTCCACCTCCATGGGGGGTCGTGTTTGGTGCCATTCGATATATTTTTCAAAAATATTAAATAGGTACGTGTATTTTGCAGTCTTTCGATCTGATGTTCATTTCACGAAATATCGTGGAGTTTGTATTTAAAATTTTAAATTTACCACCCACCACTCTCCGTGTTTGGTATCATTCGATAGATTTTTGAAAAATATTGAAAACGTATTTTTCAGTTTTTCGATCTGACATTAATTTCACGAAATATTCGTTTTTTTATGAAACTTTGTTACTCGTCTATTTCCTTCCCCGCTCAAATCGTCAGATTTTTGAAATATACACTCTTTTGCATGTTCTTAACTTACCTTATCTTAATCTGACAATTTCGAGTTTTTATAAGGATATATTTTTTCGGATCCCCTTAACGAACTCCCCTGTATTAAGAGCCAATATATGGTAGAGGTACATTTACAGGGTACAAGATTTCTCTCCATGTGATAATCTGACGCGCTTGAGTAACTGCAAAAATCCCCGCTTGGGCTCCACTACCATATTATTATTCTAAGGTTGCTTAAATGTGACCACTCAATTCTGGAATCCATTCAATTTCCGCTAAAATTAGTCAATTATTTTTGGTTAAGGAATGTGCCATTTATCTAAATCGATATGTCTTCCGATATAACACAATTTCAGTAAAAGATCTATTTACTTTTAGTTTCCTGAATAATGGTTATAGCTAATATTATAAATCAAATTATAAAAATAAGCCTAACGGAAACAAAATTACAATGAATGTGAACATTAATAATGATAAATCACATTAGTGGTACATTGTTACTTTTTTTTGCTTTTGTTCAACTAATATTAGTCCAGGGCTCATCTGTTTTGAGATGGACGTTGAGAGGTGACTCAAATTTTTTTGCAGATATTGCTTAAAAATAACTCAAATAATAATATTTGAGTTATCCTCCCACTCAAAATGGTCCGGAACATTGTTTAAATAATCAAAATGTCAAAATATGAAGGAAAAATTCGATTTTTTTATTGGTTTTTTGAATATAACTTTAAAACTGTTCATTTCTGAGAAAAGTTGTACTGACATAAAAGTTGCGTAATTAAATTTACTATAATATAGGATTGGTTAAAAATTTAAAAAATAGTCACCCTTGTTGCAAAATAGCAATACTTGCGAAAAAAACCATACAAAAACAAGTATTCGCATTTTACGTTTTTCAACCATTTATCCTACACTTAGGACCTTCGTATTTTACCCAGAAAAACTTTATGATATAGTAAAACAACACTGTACATTTCATTAAGATCAGTTTAATATATTTTGCAAAATAAATTTTGAAATCCAGCTTTCGCAAAAAAAATTCATTTTTTAAAAATGTTGCAGGACTGAAAATAAAGCAGATACCTAGTAAGTTGAATTTTTTTTTGCTTATAGAAGTGTACTGTACCTTTCATTTGAAATTTGCAAAATTAAAATCTAATAATTACCACGGCGTCAGGAAATTTTTTAAATAAACATTAATTTTTGGTGCTGCGTGCAGGACAGCGGTGTTCGATTCACACAAGTTGATTTCCATCAAAATTTCTTCTAATCTTTATTTAATATATTATTTTCTTACTCTATATTTTGTTATATTTTAATATTTTAATTCCACAAAAATCAAACTAACTTTATTATTGTTTGTGAAATATTGTTGAAACAATTGCATATGTTTAAAAATGATAAACTTTTATTCTCTAAGTTAAAATATATGAACAAAGAAAGTTTTTGCTAAAAAAAGTGTTATTTCAAAGGATAGAGTATGTGTTTTTATTTTGCAATAAACAAATTTATTTATTTATATCGAAATGTAATAAAAATTAAAATGTATCAATCATTATCAAAGGTCATTGAAATGCCCAATCAGAGCAAACTATCCGCTGTCCTGCGCGTAGCACCAATAATTAATGTTTATTTAAAAAAATTCCTGACGCCGTGGCAGTTAATCAATTTTAATTTTGCAAATTGCAGATAAAAGGTACAGTACACTTCTATACGCAAAAAAAATTTCAACTTGCTATCTGCTTTATTTTCAGTCCTGTAACAATTTAAAAAAAAAACAAATTTTTTTGCGAATGCTGGATTGCAAAATTTATTTTGCAAAATCTATTGAACCAAGCTTAATGAAATTTACAGTATTGTTTTAGTGTATGATAAAGTTTTTGTGGGTGAAATATGAAGGTCCTAAGTGTAGCATAAATGGTGGAAAAAATGTAAAATGCGAATACTTGTTTTTGTATAGTTTTTTCGCAATTATTGCTATTTTGCAACAAGGGTGACTATTTTTTAAACTTTTAACCACTTCTACATTGTAGAAAATTTAATTATGCAACTTTTATGTCGGTACAACTTTTCTCGGAAATGAATACTTTTAAAGTTATAATCAAAAAACGAAGAAAAAAATCGAATTTTTCCTTCATTTTTTGACATTTTGATTATTTAAACAATGTTCCGGACCTTTTTGAGAGGGAGGATAACTCAAATATTATTATTTGAGTTATTTTCAAGCAATTTCTGCAAAAAAATTTGAGTCACCTCTCAACGTCCAAATGTACTAATATTTTTACAGATCCGCCCTGGTCTATATCTAGTTTTAGAGAATCGAACCGAAGACCGTAATATTGAGGGGCAAAGTTATGGAATAAATTAATTTTCTTTAGAATGGCCGTTTTTTTAGATAAATCCCGAGACAGATCGGTTTTATTTTTAAATTATAATTTTTTGCTATATACATCATACTAGTGACGTCATCCATCCAGGCGCGATGACGTAATAGATGATTTTTTTGAAAGATCGATCAATTATCTATTCAGTAATATAAACAATACCATCGCTATTTACACAGGGTGACAACAAAAATAAATTTGATTTAAATTAATTGATACAAAAAGAATCATAAATATAATTTATTTAACACGTTGACGGACAGTGCTTGAAATGTATAAGCAAGTATTGTGACACTATACAGTCGGAAAAATGAAAGAATACCCATGAACGATCATATCAAGCACATATTTTGGATTTGCTGCCTTTTTTTTATAAATTACAAACGAGAGAGATAGATTATTAAGTTTTGTCTACTAAGCAAAAACGTTATCCAGAACATGCGCAGTTACATATTTAGAATTGACAGAGTGATACGGCGATACAATTGTTCAACGTAGTTATATTAATTTAGTAGAAAATTTAAACTCACACTTGACTATTTCTGTACTTCTTATGTCACTCTTAGAAAAACATTCAACATCAGTAGAGATAATGATTGTATAAACTACTATTCGAGTAATCGTGCTGGTCAACTATAATCTGACAGATTCAATTTCTGCCACTTTGACAGTGAAACTGGGTTAGGTTCAATAGAGTTTATAAATTTTAATAATCAGTCGTATTTACTTGAATAAACTCAGTTCTTTTAAAAGCTATTTTGATATTTGTATTTTTGGTTTGGTAAGTATTCATCTATTTAATTAATAGTATATTAAGTATGGAGAACGGTAAGGGATTTATACCGATCGAAGACAATTGTTTGGAGGAGCAGCGGAGCGACGACTCCAATTATTGTCTGATATCGGTTACCCTTAACGTTCGACATGCTTATAAAGTTTTTTGCACGATTGATACCATTATAAATTATAAAATTAAACATTTTCGTCATATTGACTATAGTCCAGAAAGCCACGGCGCATCCGCTAGGAAAAATATTCTAATTCGGATTCTTTGCACAATCTTACTCAAAAAGGACTCCTTTTAACAAATTTGCATGTTGCCAGGACCAAAAAGTGGTCAAAAATTTTTTAAACGTTTTTTTTTGTTTTTTTCTTAAATTACTTTTTTTGCGCGGAAAAAAGTTTTTTTAGGTTTTTTGGATCATTCCAAAGAGAAAAGGTCTTTAGTGACTTTTCTCTAAAAATGATAGTTTTTGACATATAAGCGATTAAAAATTGAAAAATTGCGAAATCGGCCATTTTTAACCCTCAAAAACTATGTGAAA
Source organism: Diabrotica virgifera virgifera (assembly GCF_917563875.1). NCBI lineage: Eukaryota > Metazoa > Arthropoda > Insecta > Coleoptera > Chrysomelidae > Diabrotica > Diabrotica virgifera. The sequence goes on from NC_065444.1 coordinate 197,459,559, forward strand.
AGCTGAAAATTTGAATGTTGCCAAGGTAGATAGATATTCTTTAAACATCGATTGATGAAATCTCGAAGAGTTTTTTGCAATACAATATTTAAAACTCATTTGTTTTTTAGTTGCTAATCAAGCGTGCACGACACTATTTTCCACCGACAGTATGGTGCAAATATAAGGAATAAATTCGTTATTTCGTAAACCGGCGACTTTAAGGAAAAATCCCGAAACAGGTCGATTTTTAATTTTAAAATATGATATTGTGGCATATATGGTATACTAGTGACGTCATCCATCTGGACGTGATGACGTAATCGATGATTTTTTTAAATGAGAATAGGGGTCGCGTGCTAGCTCATTTGAAAGGTTCTTCAATTCTCTATTCAGTAATGTAAACATTTACATAATTATTTATACAGGGTGTCCAAAAAATTTTTATTAAATTAAATTATTTGACAAAAAAAGAAGTAGAAGGACACCCTTTATAAAATATTATGTAAATGTTTACATTACTTGATGGAGCATTGAAGAACCTTTCAAACGAACTACCACACAACCCCTATTCTCATTTAAAAAAATCATCGATTACGTCATCACGCCCAGACGGATGACGTCACTAGTATACCATATATGCCACAACATCATAACTTAAAAATAAAAATCGACCTGTTTCGGGATTTTTCCTTAAAGTCGCCCATTTTCGAAATAACGAATTTATTCCTTTCATTTGCACCATACTGTCGGTGGAAAATAGTGTCGTGCACGCTTGATTCGCAATTAAAAAACAAAGGAGTTTTGAATATTGTATTGCAAAAAACTCTTCGGGATTTCATCAATCGATGTTTAAAGAATATCTACCTACCTTGGAAACATTCAAATTTTCAGTTTTTCACATGGTCTTTATATATAGTCTTATATGTCAAAAACTATCATTTTTAGAAAAAAGTTACTAAAGACCTTTTCTGTTTGGAATGATCCAAAAAACCTAAAAAAACTTTTTTCCATGCAATAAAAATAATTTTAGGAAAAAAACAAAAAAAAAAAACGTTTAAAAAATTTTTGACCACCTTTTGGTCCTGGCAACATGGAAATTTGTTAAAAGGAGTCCTTTTTGAGTAAGATTGTGCAAAAAATCCGAATTAGAATATTTTTCCTAGCGGATGCGCAGTGGCTTTCTGGACTACTAGTTTCATTCATTTTATCAAGATAGATACTTTGGTTGTTAGGTAGTAACTAGGGTGCATAACAACAATGGAGAATTGAGTTTTTATTTAGTTGTCAATAATTTTAAGTACAATTTTGATTATTATAAATTAAAATATGAGCGAAAGTGAATTTGAAGAAATTGAACGGGCTTGGGAAGAAGGCTGTTCCGCAATTATTCCCGAAAAATACAAAATCCGTTATCAAAATACCTACCAAAGTTTTAAAAAATGGTGCGAAGGCAAGAATTTAAGAATCGAAGAAAATACTCTATTGGCATATTTCGTTCAAAGACATATGCAGTTGAAAGCTCCTGGAAGCCTCTGGGCAGAATATTCAATTATTAAATCCACCGTTTTTCTTTATGATGGCATTGATATTCCCAAGTTTTCAACTTTGATCACGTATTTGAAGAGAAAAAATGTTGGATACTACTAATGTATGCGATTCTGCAGGAGTTTCTGTTAGAAGTGAAACCACAGCCCAAACAAGTGGGATTTCATTAAATAATTTAACAAATTGTACCATAAGTTTCAATATTAATAAATAATTCGTTAGTTTTCTTTATTCTTCCAAAAAATAAATTAAAATTAAGAGATTTTTTAACTCGACGGTAAGTGAATTACTTACTGTCGAGTTGGAGTACTTACCGTCGAGTTGGATTACTTACCGTCGAGTTGCTAGTAAATGTCACCTACTGACGTAAAATCTGTCACGGTAAACAGTCAAAAATGATCAATCCTGCAAAAAATAAATAAGTCAATAAAATTTGTAAGTAATCATCTGTCAATATGGTTAACTTCTGTCTATGAGTTTGCCAAACGTGTACATATTACTCTGACTTTTCAATCATAGTGTATAAAATTACAGATTAGTATATTTTTACGAATGTACATTTATTTGCAGATAATATCTGGAAAATGATCTGGATACCAAAATGATCTGAATTCATCAAATTTACTTTCATTTAAGTCGACATTTAACGACATTTTTTAAATTCCTGTTACTATTTACGTCCGGCAACTTTAACATGGAGAAATTCATAATACTATATTTGCTTACTCATTATTTTTGTATTATTAACATATTATATCAAATAATTAATTACGGTAGTAAAAGTAACATTTATTACCAATAAATATATAGGTATTATCAGAAAAAGAATAACATCACCAAAAATTTTTGACACATTTACGTAGCGAAAAATCGTACGGTGGGGTAGTAGTCACATCCGTTTTTACTTTATCGTACTATATACGTAGTATAGTATAATAGATAAAGTTACAGGATCGTGCAAAAAATTTTTTTTCAGATTTCACTTTTTTTCGACGTTTTGAGTCCCCCTGAGTCTAAAAAGCAAATAAAAAAAACATGTCGGAAGTATGTACGTACGTACGTACGTACGTATGTACGTACGTACGTATGTCGCCACCGCCCAGCAAATTCGGTATGAGTAAGTTTAAGAGAATTTTGTCGAGAAACTAAGCTTTTAAAAAAACCTCTCAAACGGGGGCCGAAATAGGGGGGTTATTTAGGGCCCATTTTTGCAAATTTTCACCGAAATGAATGAAATTCAACTCAAAGTAAGCTCATAAATAGGTAAATAAAAATACGGAATTTGAGATTTCCAAATTCAAAATGGCGGCCACCATGGCCGACCGCCCACCCGACACATTTCCCTACCTATCTAAAAACTTGTTTAAGATAAGTTTAATTTGAAAAAGTAGTTATATAGCCTAAAGATGGGGCTATAAAAAGGACGTTATCGTTTTACAGGAAAAGTTACAGGTTGCCTATATTTAAGGGGTGAAAATTTGATATCAATTTGAACTAAATTTTCTCAAAAATGGCTTCAAGGAAGTTTTTTATTTTTTGATATATTTTTGATATCCTATCAGTAAATTGAATTACATTAGTCAGATTTCTTAAGTTCCCATAGGAGGGGAGTTATGAATTTTTTATAAAAAAATATTCGAGTGCCCGTAACTTCCTTCTTAATAGAAACTAAAATTTGAAATTTTGCAGGTATATATGGCACTTTAATATCTATTATCACAATAAATTTTACCAAAAATATGGCTTCCGGTTGAACCGGAAATGAATAAAAAATCTTAATTTTTTTAGAGCCCTGTATATTTTTATATATTTTGAAAGAATCCAAAATTACCTTTCCAATGACATAAAACTCGTTGCTGTAGCTCAAAAACTCGAAAAGTTACGTTAACTAGAAATTTTGCTATAATCTTATGTGTGTCCTCTCTCACGCGATCATAGCAGAGCATTATTGTAGGGCAGTGAATGAGGGTGTTTGGCTCCGAATTCCATCCTACTACACTGATGTACTTGATATTTTCACAGTAAGTAGGGAATAGCTCAAGAAACAAAATCTACCCTATATACTATGGCGCTTTTATCTTGGGGCGGTTCCCACTTCTTCAAGGGGGTGGAAAATTTGTGGCTAAAGAACCTATTTCTAAGCAAAAACTGGTCCATACTTTTTTTTGAGAACTCAATACTTTTTTAGTTATGCGTAGATTTTTTGTGAATACCTTAAAAACTATGCATCGAACTAAAAACACTATATAAAACATTTTTTAGATTATAAATAATAAAGAGATTCGTTCCTTCGTAAATGTTCTATTTATAATACAAAAAGAGATATGGTAGGTGAAAATAGTTTGTTTTTTGGTGCATGCTCAAATTGGTGTATTCAACTTGAAATAACAGAGGAACGGTAGGTTTTAAAACGAGTGTTTGAAAAGGCCTTTAAAACGAGCACCGTTAAATGTCGGTTACATACAAACTAAGCGAGATATGGTGCAAAAAAATATATGACTAATGTACTTTAAGGAAAGATGAATAGTATTGTCCCTTTCATGAGCATTTTTCAGTACGTAACAAATGATAGGAAAAAGGGTAAGTTCGTGATAATACACATTTATGAAATTTATTATAATATGACATTTTAGTTAAATCTGACAGTTGTCACAATTTATTTTCAATTTGGAATAAAAACAAATCAAATGTGTTTCTTGCATTTATAAAATGGTATTTTCTTTGATTTGTATAGTCTTATAAGTTATACAGATTATATTTGTAATATTATTATCTAATTAAAAAAAATATTTTTTTATTATGGCGCCATCTATCGACAACTAGAATAACTAGAATAAATGTTATAAATGTCACCGACGAAATGTAATCACCGACGTGCCTTTTTTTCTGTCACATACAATTTAATGCGTTAGAAAGAAATCGAAAAACTGTGACGCACTGAAAGATGATCATGAGAAAAAGAATATATACATCTAACTCCCCATCCACCATAATTTAAATGCATTGTTTTTCTTTTGCAATATCTTTTAATATAGCGTTATTTCTACTTTCAAAAAGTTGAACGGGTTTAAAATGAATGGTTTTTGTAAAACATGTGATCAAATTATAAAATGAATTTTTAAATTTTCTTAAAAATCTTCCTTTTTCTCCATGTAATTCGAAAATAAAAATATTTCACCCCTGAGAAGTGGTGGGAACCTCCCCCATGATAAAAGCGCCATAGTATATAGGATATACTTTGAATTAGGAGATTAGGCTGCTCCCAAAATTTCAGTAAAATCCATGCAGTAGGATAGAATTCGGAGATAATATCTTGTTCTTAATCTCGCGCATTGACTGGCTAATCGAAATAGAATGAAATGCAAATATTGGAAACTATTCATTTCTCAGAAAAATGAACTAATTTGAAATGAAAGTATGACTATAATATTCTATTGATTTATGCAATAATCTATACATCTATAGTGTGTCCCAGAAATATGGCATCGAACATTTTCTCAAATACCGTAATTAATGATGCGTAGAACCATAAAATACTTTCAAGTACAGAATATGTTTCTAAAATATCAAAATAACGAGTAATTTTGTTATTTTTATAGAATGCCAGTATCTAGTACCATAACGATAATAATATTATCGTATTATGTAGATCGTACATATTATGTAGATCGGTACGATAAAGTTCTCGGGCGGCCCTTCCGTCCAGCGTTTTTATAGTATTAACTTAGTTTAGACGTTGTTTTGACTAGAAATTTTTGATTTGATTCGTATGCATATCATCGATGACGCATGGGTATTCTTTCATTTTTCCTACTGTATGTATCTTGCAAAGTAGAATAGGGAAAATGCAACGTCTATAGACGTTGTGTCAGATTACATCAAGGGAAATTATTTCATAAATTATTTATGTTAAATGTTTATTTATTTTATTTCATAAATAAACATTGATATTCGCTTAAATTAAATGTCAAACAGCCTCCCAGCTACCTCTTGGCAGTTTGAACATTTAATTTAAGCGAAAAGCAATGTTTATTTTGCAAATCAACATTTTTTTCTATTTTCTGACAGCAGTAAATTGTATTTAGATTTAAATAAATTACATACATTCTTCTTTTTGCGACAATTAATATAATTGAAGAATTATTTTTTTTTGGCCCCTCCTGTATAAATATTGATGTTAATGTTTATATTTCGAATAGAGAATTGAACAACATTTCATATGAGCTACCACACGACCTTTATTTCTATTAAAAAAATTATCGATTATGTCATCACGCCCAGATAAGTAACGTCACTAGTATGATATATAAAAAATGACAATTAAATATAATAAAATATATTAAAAATATCAATAGACCTGTTTCGGAATTTATTTCCAAAATCGTAAATTTTAGAGAAAATTAATTTATTCCATAATTTTGTCCGTCTCTGTATATTAAACTTAAAGCTAAAATCAATATTATTATTATAAGAATTAATATTAAAATTAAACTCACCAGGCTTCCGGGTTGAAGCGCATCGATATTCTCTTCGCCGAGTTTTTGACGTCCTTTTTGATATCATCTTCAGGGCTTTCGGGGTGTCAGTCTCTTGAGTTCCCAGACATTACACTTATCACTGTTCACTGCAAGACTTTATAATATATAGTATTATTAAGTATTACAGTAAACAGTGGTACTGCATAATGATATTATACTGTCTAGCAGTGAACAGTGATCAGCCTAGTGTCTGGGGACTTAGGAGACCGACACCCCGAATACGCTGAAGATGACTCCAGAGAGGACGTCGAAAACTCGGCCCGGTGAATATCAATCCGGTTCAACCCGGAAACCTAGTGGGTTTAATTTTAATTCTTCTTCTTCTTATGCAATCTACTAATAGATGTTCGCGATCACGTTTGACCATTTTTCGCTATCCCTTGCAGTATGTATTAGGCCTCCTATGTTTCGTAGTCCTGTCCATTGTTTGACATTACGGAGCCATGACATTTCCTTCCTGCCCACTCCCCTTCTTCCTTCGATCTTTCCTTCAATTAAGGTTTGCAGAAACTGGTATCTTTCGTTTCTAATTAGGTGCCCCAGGTGTGCCGTTTTTCTCTGTTTGATTTTGCATAGCAGTTGTCGTTCTGTACCAATTTTTCTTTTAATATAATTAATATCAATTTTAATATTAATTCTTAATTTAATTTAATTTAATTAAAGAAAAACATTTCATTAAATTTAAATAAAAAAAAAACAAATAAAATTTGCACTGATCTATAACTAGGACGGTATCCTATAATGAATTAAGATAAGGAAATCTTTGGTTCTCGTTCTCGAAAATGAGTCGATATTGTGAAAGTATGTATAAATATATATTTTTAAAGTCTAATAGAGAGATTCTTCAATAGTTTCTGAACAACAAAATGGTTCAGAATGATAAACTAAAGAAGCTGCATTCATTTTACTAAACGAGATTATATTTTATTTATATTATTTTTAATATTCGATAAGATTTTTTGATCTGACTCATGTTTTTTAATAAATCATCCATTCGCTCACGGTAAAATATTGCAAATTTTAAACAACCGCTTGGATTAACATGCAATTTGGCATACGCATAGCTAACGTGGTCCTTCTACAATATAGAGAAGGAACAATAAGAGCTACAGAAATAAAAGGTAAAATTATAACATCGATGTTGCAACTTGTGGCGTATACTGATGACATGACATAGCATTAATTAGCAAAACCCTAAACAGTTTCAGGGAAGAATTTACGAAGTTATGTAAGGAAGCATCCAAAAGGGGCTTAGCAATAAATTAAAACGAAACAAAATAGCTACTATGCTCAAGAAAAAATCCAATTAATTTTGACAGTGAATATGAATATTGGCGAATATGAATTTGACAAGACAGAATACTTTAGATATCTTGGGGCCTCAGTTAATAGAACTTATGATAGAAGCATCGTAATTAATGAAAGAATCCAGGCAGAAAACAGAACCTACTGAAAATACAACAACTTCCTCAATGATAAGAAGCTTACTCGGAATACTAAACTGAAAATTTACAAACCAGTAATCACATATGGTGCTGAAGTAATATGTCTGTTACAGAAAGAGGAAGAAAAATTGAGGATCCTAGAGAGGAAAATAATTCGGAGGATAGAAGGCCCACTAAACTTAGGTAATAATGAATTTGGAAAACTTATGAACCACGAAGTAAGAGAACTTCTGAAAGGAGAAGACATCGTCAGATTTATCAAGGCACAGAGACTCAGATGGATGGGGCATAAAGAAAGGAGAATTCCAGAAGCTGTTATCAAGAAAATTACCAAATGGAGACCTGTATCAGGCAGACCACGAGGAACACCCAAAACCAGATGGGAGAACCAGATAGCCGAGGACCTTAAGAAGATGGGAGTTAAAGAATTGGTAACCACAAGCAAAAAAAGGAACGAATGAAGAAAAATTGTAGAAGATGCTAAATCACACAACCAATTGTAAAACCAAAATAATATTGCGGATTGATTCAACGCGACAAATGCAGAAAAGCCCAAAGAGGGCGACAATCACTCCGCTAGGAGTGTAGATGCCATGATGATGATAGATAACATATGTCAAAGAAAAAAGTGATATTGTTCCAATGTATGATTTGTCTCCTGGAAGTGAGTTTTCACCCCTTCTCGGGGGTGAAAAATCCTACGTTCAAGATAAGTCCGCAATTGGAAAAAACTGACTAGTTCTAAGCAACTTTTGTTTTGTAGCGTTTTCTCACTAAGTCAATACTGTTCGAGTTATTTACGAGTGAATATGTTCATTTTTTAACAAAAAATACATGTTTTTAGACGATGTTTCGCAAATAACACAAAAAAGTTTTTCTCTTTGACATGTTAGCTATGTGTATGCCAAATTGCATGTCAATCAAAGCGTTTCTTTTCAATTTGCAGCAAAAGGAGTTAGTAACTGGACTAAAAATTAACAAGAGAGTTCTGTTCGTGTATATTTCTTTGACGACTTTTGTAATTTTCGTTGTTAAATTAAAATTATTTCAACTTAACGTGAAATAACTAAAATAAATATACATAAACAAACTTTCCTTCGAAATAAAATGTTTTCTTCTTGGTTCGTATCTATTATATCGGAGCTTTGAAATAACCACATTTTAACGCGGTATTTCTTTTGTGTGTGTAATATCTCTTGGAAACATTTTAATTAACAAACTTTTGGATTAAAGCTTTAGCATAAAATAGTTCTTGTAGTAAAACTGATTTACCTCATCTGTTTGTTCCTGGTTTCGGTTGCTCAACATTTCCGTATAAAATTTAATTAAAATGGAATTATTTAAACAAGGTCAACTTTTTTATTAGCATAATCATTCGAGTTGCATTGTAAATATTTGTCCCAATTTTATCAGTAGAGTGATGGCAATGGATAAGATAGGGAGACTTTCTGAGTCCTTTATCTTTCAACCTGATCAAGGATGAAGTACTAGAAAAAGTAGGATCCAAAAAAAGATACCAGATGTGATACAAAAATTTTCTGTGCAGAAAACGCATTACTAATCTCTTAAAGTGAAGATGATTTACAATGTATGCTGCACCAAGTTAATCTCATCATCATCCAGCCTTCTGCATCCAAAGTTGAACATAGGCCTCCCCTAATTTCTTCTAGTTTTGTCGATCTTGGTCTTTCTGCAACCAATTCCCAGCAATCTTTCTGACGTCGTCTGTTCATCTTGTAGGTGGTCTACCTCTACTTTTTTTGTCTTCTCTTGGTCTCCACACTGTAATTTTTTGGGTCCACCTCCCTTCCTTCATTCTGGCTACATGACCCGCCCAATTCCACTTCAGCCATGCTACTCGCTCTATGACATCTGTGACGCCTGTCCTTCTTCTGATTTCTTCGTTTCTGACCCTGTCTCTGAGAGTCAGTCCAAGTAGTGTCCGTTCCATTCTTCTTTGGGCCACTCTACGTTTCGTTGCTGTGGCCTGGATTAACGATAATATTTCGGCACCGTAAGTCATGACTGGAAGCACACATTGGTTGAACGTCTTTATTTTCATCTAACCGCTAAAAAATTTAACATGTTGATTTACCCAAAAAGAAAAGACCAAAGGCACGGCTATAACAGCAAAAATAATAAGTGTGAATGTGAACGAAGCAGTAGAAGGGGGGTGAAAAGTGATACTGTAAATGTGTTAAGAAAAAAGTTGTCGATGGAGTGGTTGGAAGTCCCGATTGAACGAAACATGGCGGTTGACACAATTCGGACTTTTCTGTTTCTCTTTTATTATTTCTAGGTCCTCGTACAAGTCTAATTTTAAGAAGTCTTTCTGTGGGATGTTGTGAAGTAGATGTAAAATAGAGTTAGAGGGTCAGATAATAGAACAAGTCATGGAGTTTAAATATCTAGGCATCACACTATAAAGCTAGGGAAAGCTCGAAACCGAAGTGGAAGATCATGTGAATAAAGCAAACAGAGCTGCATGTTGCCTGAATACAACAATAGGGATAAATAAAAATATCGGAAAAGATGTGAAAGCAGAATTTACAAAACAGTCATCAGACCAATACTAACATATACGGCAGAGACACGACCTGATAGAGAAAGAACAAAAAAAATGCTAGAAACAGCAGAGATGAAAACCCTTCGAATAATTCATGTTAAAAGACACTATGGGATAGAGCTAGAAGTGCAGATATATGACAGAGATGCAAGGTGGACAACATGAATAACTGGGTAAACAACAGAAGAGTAGAATGAAACGACCACATAAGTCTAATGGCAACAAATAGAGTAGTAAGGACGGCGAGAGAAGCAAACGGTTCCCCAATAGGAAGACGATCAACGGGAAGACCACAAAATGATGGAATGACAACTTACTGTAGCCACATTGAAAACAGACAGAGTCATGTCTACACAAAAAGTAGTAGAAGAAGAAGAAGAAGTAGCTATGAATTTTGAGATAAGCTTTTATGAGAATTTAAAAAATATACTGAACGTATCAATAATCTAAAAATTACATCATTTAAAAATTCACAAGGAAAAAGTTTTCCTGTGGTTGGCTGTATACCATGTAATACAAAAAAAAAACATTAAAATCCTGTATAAAAGGTAAATTTAAAAACCCTCAAAAGGGCCACATCAAAATCCCATAACTAGTTTTCGACTGATTTACCAGTCATCATCAGTGCTTACCTAAAATGAATATAACCTGATAAAATAATACAAAGATATTGCAATTTTGACTACGGTTAAAAAAATTATCAGTTATACTCACGTGCAATTTACATGCTAACCACCAAGATAGTATTTAACAAAAATATGTGGGTCAAAGCCCAGTAAAAGAAGTCCGTCAAGGAAACATTAGTTTAAAAAGCTACATTAAGTATGGATGTTTAAAATATTTAGCTAATCTGCCCTAGGTAACATCTGAGCTGTGGATTTGACTTGTTTACATGTTGAAAGTATGATGGCAAGTAACAATGAGATGGATAGGACCTCCGAACGATGACAAGACAGAAATGACAGTTCCACAGGAAGTTAAAAATTAACCTGTCATATTTGAGACTAAGGTGTACAGCATGATAAAATTAGAAATTATGTAACAACACACTCCATTATGAAAATTATGATTTAAAATTCATTAAGGTAGTTGTTATAAATAAAAATGTATTCACGTATACTGTAAGTGCAGTTAGGCAAACCACATTACACAAAAGTTTCTTATTCAATAAATTAATTTAGTAAACAAATCTTATTATCAAGAGATCTAAGATTTAAAGAAGCAATTTTGTGTTGATTTAAAGTTATGGAATTTATTTAACTTATTGGTAGCTGTTGGAATTTGTGTGGGTAAGTATGTAAGAAATCACAATGGGGGTGACTGAGGTGTAAAAATGTCTTAAATAATCTGGGGGATGTATCATTAAGAAAGCACAAGCTCAAACTTAGGCGACTAATTCTTAAAGACCTGGCAGGCTGCCCGAATCTCTAAGTGTCGAAAAACCAAAACTGTAATAGGATGATGACAGTAGGGGCTGGGGATATGAGATGTCTGTGAGGGAATTAGTGGGAAAGGAACATGAACGAGACCCAGGAAGAAAATTAGACTATTGATTTGGTTTTACTAAAGATGAGTGTTATATTTTGGTAATGACAGATTGAATAGGTACGGTGAGCATAGCAATATTTATGTAGAAATATGATGGTGGGTTGTATGTAGATGAAAATTTGTATAATGTGGATGTCTGTGGACGATGATATCAGTAATTTATATGTAGTTATGAATAGATAAAAGTGGTTAGCTGGCTGAAGATGACAAAAGGATTATTGTGGCTAGTACCAGATAATAAATTATTATAAGTGTGAATGTGAACGAAGCAGTAGAAGAGGGGTGAAAAGTGATACTGTAAATGTGTTAAGAAAAAAGTTGTCGATGGAGTGGTTGGAAGTCCCGATTGAACGAAACATGGCGGTTGACACAATTCGGACTTCTCTGTTTTTCTTTTATTATTTCTAGGTCCTCGTACAAGTCTAATTTTAAGAAGTCTTTCTGTGGGATGTTGTGAAGTAGAGCGACATCATCTGGGATATTCAATGTATGATTTTTTTGTTTGAGATGTTGAGAAAAGGTAGATGTGTTCTCTCTTTTGGTGTGTTCAAGAGAGCGAGAAGCAAGTGATCTACAATTCTTCCTTCGTTCATTTTCACGAATATTTTCTACATATAATTTAAATTCTTTTCCAATATCTTAATTTATTTCACCCTTTGGTCGAGCATACAACGGAAGTTTTAGTAATGCCTTGTTTCTCTCAGTGGGATAAATTCCTGAAGCCTCAAAACCCTTTTTGAGATTCTGAGCTGCAGTGTCCTTTCCGAGGTCTAGGGTTGCTTTGAGAAGTTGGAAAAATACTGATTTTGGCATAGCTACTGTTTTTCTTCCTCCCTTGGTCGCTCTCCACTGAGTTAAAATTTGGCGCCAATATGTTTTAAGACTGGCAAAATACCCCACATCCAGTGGTTGCAGTAAGTGGGTAGAGTTTGGAGGGAAAATATTAAAAGAACATTATGTTCCCTTGCAAGTGTTAATGTTTTTATTGAAATATGTGCTGACATGTTGTCGCCTATCAAGATCTTTCTACCTTTGTTTGTGTTGGCGTACGGTAGAAAATGTGTCTCAAACCAGTCATCAAATATAGAATTTTCAATCCAGCCTGATTTTGAGGTGTTCAACTTCGTACCATTAGGTGCACCAAAAACCCAATCCGACCACTTCAGACTACCTTTCATTATTACATATGGAGGTAGAAACTCTCCATCTGCATTTGCACAAAACAGAGTGGTAAAACAAGACTTCGTTGAATTTACAATTCTCTCTGGATTCCTAAAGCCTCTTCTGAATAAAAGTTTTCTTTTTGTTGGAACGTCGTGGAACCCTGTTTCGTCGTAATTGTAAATATTGTTGGGTTTGATATCAGAAACTTCTATCTCGAAGTTATCAAAAAATTTATTTATTACATCTTCATTTACTTGCGCCCTCCTTCTGAAAATATTCGTTTGAAACCGTTGAGCAAGTTCTGTGCGGTTTCTCTCCAAAAATAATTGACTCCAATCCCAGCCTGGAAAATTTTCCTTAAATTGTGACACTTTTCTCCCTTGAGCATTTAAATAACTTTGTGCAATGCATCTCACATCAAACAAAGATATTGGAATTCCATTATCACTTAAAGAAACAACATGCTTGGCTATCGACTTTTCTTCTTCTTGAGAAAATACTGTAGGCCTTCCTACATTTTTTGAGTGGTTTCGTTTTAGTTTATTTCGAATTGTATTACGCGGGATATCGTATTGTTTTGAGGCCTGTCTTTCACTCAGCAATCCACTTTTAACCTGTTCTAGTACTGCTTGTAGGTGTTCCTCTGTATATCGGCTTTTAGTTCCATACCGACGGACCCCAGCATGTAGACTGTGTATGGACCATTCCACGAACATACGCCTGTTTTGGATTACTTCGACAACGAATATTTTACTGTGCAACATAAGAAGTACGAAAGTAAATGGCGCTAATAATGATTCCAATAAACAACAATGTAATTTGCAATTTACTTTCGTTCTTTTATTTTGCACAGTAAAATATTCGTTGCCGAAGTAATCCAAAACAGGCGTGTGTTCGTGGAATAGGGTATATCTGTTTTCTCGGCATTTTGGGAAACCCTGAAATACAAAAATACAAAATTTAATTCAATAAATAAAATTTCCCGCAATTTTAAATCGTCAGGGTAACTTTGAACCAGTTTCAGTGTGGTGCAAAGTTAGCCTGAAATCATACAAATTCTCAGCCCGGCCAGTTTTTGCTGCAAACGGGGATATTTTAATGAATCTTGAAGCTTTGATGTACCGAAAGTGATCCTAAATCATTAATAAAATAATTTTTTGCATGATTGATCATTTTTGATTGTTAACCGTGACAGATTTTACGTCCGTAGGTGACATTTACTAGCAACTCGACGGTAAGTAATCCAACTCGACGGTAAGTACTCCAACTCGACGGTAAGTAATTCACTTACCGTCGCGCGTCGAGTTAAAAAATCTCTTAATTTTAATTTATTTTTTGAAAAAATTAAGAAAACTAACGAATTATTTATTAATATTGAAACTTATGGTACGATTTGTTAAATTATTTAATGAAATCCCACTTGTTTGGGCTGTGGTTTCACTTCTAACAGAAACTCCTGCAGAATCGCATACATTAGTAGTATTACTAGTATTGTACAATATTTTTTCGGCAAAATCTATTTTATTTTGAAGAGAATCTTCTACATAGCTTTCTGCAACTGTCGATGAACGCCAACCTCCATGACGCTTTAATCCGAGGACATCAACACCTTTATTAGCCAAAAGCGTTGCTGATGTCCTCCTGAACGAATGGCCAGTATAGTTCTCGGGATTAGGCAAATTTAAGAATTTGGCAATTTGAGAAGGCCAGCCCCCGATTGTCCCTTTCCCTATTACTTGAGCACAACATTTTCCTTTGGCGTATCTTAAGAACAAATGATTTGATTTTACTTGTAATGGACGAAGTTTTATATACTTTTGCAGAATTTCTAAATATGGAATTTTATCGTCTGGTTTATTAACGACTGTAAAAGTACGCTGGATGTTCGTTTTTGTATTGGGTACTTTTACAATCATTAAACCATCGGTTTGTTGGATGTCATTCATAGTAATATTATATAATTCTTCTCTTCTACAGGCACCAGATATTCCCAATATCATTGCGACCTACAAATTATGCAAAATCTTCATTAGAGTATTTCTTTTACCTAAACTAGCTTATATTACCTTGTGAACTAGAAATTCTTCATCCGGTGCTTCCATCAGAAATTTTTCAAATTGCTCCCGTGTAAAAATGCTCGCTTTCTTAGGCCTATAGCCAACATTTTTCCTCTTCAAATACGCGATCAAAGTTGAAAACTTGGAAATATCAATGCCATCATAAAGAAAAACGGTGGATTTAATCATTGAATATTCTGCCCAGAGGCTTCCAGGAGCTTTCAATTGCATATGTCTTTGGGCGAAATATGCCAATAGAGTCTTTTCTTCGATTCTTAAATTCTTGCCTTCGCACCATTTTTTAAAACTTTGGTAGGTATTTTGATAACGGATTTTGGATTTTTCGGGAATAATTGCGGAACACCCTTCTTCCCAAGCCCGTTCAATTTCTTCAAATTCACTTTCGCTCATATTTTAATTTATAATAATCAAAATTGTACTTAAAATTATTGACAACTAAATAAAAACTCAATTCTCAATTGTTGTTATGGACCCTAGTTACTACCTAACAACCAAAGTATCTATCTTGATAAAATGAATGAAACTAGTCAATATGACGAAAATGTTTAATTTTATAATTTATAATGGTATCAATCGTGCAAAAAACGTTATAAGCCTGTCGAACGTTAAGGGTAACCGATCTCAGAAATAATTGGAGTCGTCGCCCCGCTCCTCCTCCAAACAATTGTCTTCGATCGGTATAAAACCCTTACCGTTCTCCATACTTAATATACTAAAAATCCTCTGCCTACTTACTGTTTCGACAGAATCGCTATAAATTATCATTTTAAATTACTGTTTACAACCCAGTACTTTACAGAACGTATACAAATTCAAGGTTGACACAATGTAGCATATCAGACGCCTTCAAATTTAACGGAAATGTCAATGAAAGAGACCTCTATTGCAATTTATCCAAATTAAATAGTTTTAACAGCAAGAATACTACTTATAACGTACACTTATATAAAAAAAATAAATGGTTCAAAGTTAGACCCTGTGGATCAAAGTTACCCTGAATGACTGAATAAGATTTGTTTACTAAATTTAGTTATTGAATACGAAACTTTTGTGTAATGTTGTTTGCCTAATTGCACTTAGAGTATACGTGAATACATTTTTATTTATAACAACTACCTTAATAAATTTTAAATGATAATTTTCATAATGGAGTGTGTTGTTACATCATTTCTAATTTTAACATGCTGTACACCTTAGTCTTAAATATGACAGGTTAATTTTTAACTTCCTGTGGAACTGTCATTTCTGTCTGGTCATCGTTCGGAGGTCCTATCCATCTCATTGTCACTTGCCATCATACTTTCAACATGTAAACAAGTCAAATCCACAGCTCAGATGTTACCTAGGGCAGATTAGCTAAACATTTTAAACATCCATACTTAATGTAGCTTTTTAAACCAATGTTTCCTTGACGGACTTCTTTTACTGGGCTTTGACCCGCATATTTTTGTTAAATACTATCTTGGTGGTTAGCATGTACATTGCACGTGAGTATAACTGATAATTTTTTAACCGTAGTCAAAATTTCAATATCTTTGTATTATTTTATCAGGTTATATTCATTTTAGGTAAGCACTGATGATGACTGGTAAACCAGTCGAAAACTAGTTATGTAATTTAGATGTGGCCCTTTTGAGGGTTTTTAAATATACCTTTTATACAAGATTTTACTGTTTATTACATCATTTGTTTAATTCCTTGATTAAAATTGTTTTTTACTTTTTTTTTTAATTTTTATATCATACGTTAATTAGAATTGATTATGCATAAAATTATCTAGGTATTTTATTTTGCTATTGAACAAAATTATATAATTCAGTTTTGGTCAATTTCTAGGGATTTACCTTAAATTTATGCACACATTATTTGGTATTTATTGATTTTATTCATGGATACTGGACATTTTTGGCTAGACGGCAAACAAAAAAAAACCGCTACATGGGTTTAAATATGTTGCTGTATA
This sequence comes from Diabrotica virgifera virgifera, assembly GCF_917563875.1. Classification (NCBI taxonomy): domain Eukaryota; kingdom Metazoa; phylum Arthropoda; class Insecta; order Coleoptera; family Chrysomelidae; genus Diabrotica; species Diabrotica virgifera. The sequence goes on from NC_065444.1 coordinate 197,476,388, forward strand.
TTTGGGTTAAAATCAAATAATGTTAATTTTAAAAATACGTAAAGCGAAAATAGCGGCAATTCCAGTCAATATTAATTTCATAAACCGTCATAGTCAGGGATCCCAGCCGTATTTTCACCATTTTCTACTAACAAGCTTATTTTTCGTGAGTAGCGTTATTCTGAAGAGAGGCCCATCTTTTTTCCTAACAACAATTTCCGTATGTGGTAGATAATAAAGATATCAGGGATAGTCCAGTCGGGTTAGACGAATAACAAGCCTAACCTTGCATACCGAGCTTCCCCAAATTTGATTTTTCTAATCTTTAGGGAGGGTCAATAGTAGTGTAAATTTAAAATCTCGACTGAATTCCACCGTTGCGTTAGCCGTCATTTAGATTTTAAACTGGAACCAATTTTAATCAATATTTTCGCCATTTTCAACTGCTCGACAAAAAGTATGACAACTAAAATTGTTGAAAATGTGATTTTCTATAATTTCTTTCATTACAATGTTTTTCGTGCGGTCGATATTTTCAGAGTTATTGAGAAAATAATAACTGTCATTATTTTCCTCCATAAACATATCGACCGCACTAAAAAATTACGTATAATAAAAGAAATGATAGAAAATCACATTTTAAACAATTTTATTTCTCATACTTTTTGTCGAGAAGTTGAAAATGGCTGAGATATTGATCAAAAACGGTTTCCGTTTAAAATCAAAATGACGGCTAACGCAACGGCGGAATTCAGTAGAGATTTTAAATTTATACTACTATTGACCCTCCCTAAAGATTAGAAAAATTAAATTTGGGGCAGCTCGGCATGCAAGGTTAGGCTTGTTATTCGTCTAATAGTCTAACCCGACTGTTGTCGAAAAAGTGTTACTCACGAAAAAGTTGTTGCTACTCGTTAGTAGTAAATAGTGAAAATATTTCTCTATTGTGGGGGGGGGGGGGCTGACTTTGCCGACCCAGTAAAGTATTAAATTCCTGTCCAGTGGAACGAGCTCAAAATTTTTAATTTGCGGAATATGAAAGCTCATAAATAGCTTATAAATCAGTGCTATTTGTTTTTTAACTTTTGCAAGTGTGGGGGGGGGGGGCAGCTCAACACGGGTCCGAAATAATTTTATTCCATAACTGTGTTCCACCCTGTATAAGTTAACTTTAATTAAATCAGCATTATGGCACGTTTACACGTATCCACTAACTGGCGGCAGTCTAACTGGCATGAACAATAGGTCACCTTTTTATTCGAGACAGCGCTGGCAGACAGCCTTGGACTGGTGCAAAAAAGTGTTTACATCATGCCACTATCATGAAAGCGCTGTCGTGTCAATGTGACTGGCGCCAGTTACTGGATACGTGTAAACGTGCCATTAAATAGCCTCTATAATGTATCATCAACCTGTGAAAAATAATAATCTCTTCATTGTACACTGCTTTAAAAAATTAACGCGCCACCTTAAAAATGGGTCTTTTTTGACGTTTCGAATTTCCTAATCATGTTGTCCGATTTAAGTAATTTTTTAATATGTTATAGCCATATTCTTTAACAATATCGCTGTAATAATTTTGTTGCTAGACAGATAAATGGCCATTATAAACCGGATGTACCAATCAAACTGTGCTTTTGTCAAAGTTGGCAACACCCTGTGGAATATTCTAGGATCTATAAAATACTCATATTAAAATTTAACTATAGCTTCAGGTTTTATTAGCATTCTATTTTTGATTCCTTCGCTTATGTTGGATAATAAAAAGCTAGGTATTTTAACAACTAGCCACGTTTTTCGTCAATACAATTATACAATACATTCGTGGTAATTCTGCATTAAAAATAATGACAGTTTGCTTGACAAACGTATGTCCGCAAAAGTTTCGTTTTCGAGATACGGGGTGTTAAAATTCTTGTTACAAACTGACGATTTACTTTTTGCTCTAAAACTGTTTCATACAAATGAAATTTGGTGGAATTTAAGAGTCATATTACTCATATGCGCGCCAATGGTGAATATAATATTCTTTTTTATATATCATAAAATGCGAAATAACCAGTGGCGTGCTGGAACTTTTCAAGCGGCCCGGTGATTTTGTAGAAAAGCGGTCTCCCATCCTCATTTTACCTTCTATTATCAGGATGTTTTATTAGTTATTTAAAAAAAAAACAAAAAAAAACAAAAATATAAATTATTTTTGATACAAACATAAAACTTCGAATTCAATGATTTTTTTTAATTTGCCATATTTTTTCATTTAAGAATAATAATCTTACAAATAATAAATGACATGTATGACAATATGGTATGCAGTAACGCAGAAACCATAATTTCCTGAATAAATATAATATGAATTTGATGTAATTAAGATAAAAGTAAAATAAAATTTTGAGAATTTTTCAATTATGTATTAAGCTAAATTTTAGTAAATTAATTATACAAGAGAGTACAAATGCAAGTAGAGTGCAAATACTTTAATTTAAAAATATTTTTCTACAAACGTGTTAAAAATGCAATTTTTAGCACTCCATACGGGCGTTAAAAATGCTACTTTAAGGCACTAGTGATTTAAAAAAATTTTAAGGCACTGCAGTTAAAAAAGAGAAATGTCAGATTTTGAAACGTCAAAATATTTATATTTCATTTATTAACATTAATATTAATAGTAAAACTTGCGCAATTTGAAAAAGGTGGTTTAAAAGGTTTTTTAAAATTTAATTTAAACTGTATTATTTGCATTTTTAACACGTTTGTAGAAATAAAACTATAAAAATTTGTTAGAATATACAACAATAAAAGTAAGATGTTATTCTCTAGTTGTTATGATTTACGTATTGACAGTATAGGCGGTTTTGATATACTGTCAAGGATAATATAAAAATGGAATGTCAGTCAAGTTCAAGTAAAAGTTTTTGTAGATATTGCCCTGTAATGAATAAATTATAATTGTTGATATATAAGACGTTTGTAGAAAAAATATTTTTCCATTTTTAAGGCACTCATGTGAATTGCAGAATTCGCTTCGCTCATTCTGCAAACTTTCACATGCGCAGTGGCGGATCTAGCAGGATCCAGCATCGTCAAGAGAGGGGGCCGATTGGCTAAATTTCTATAAAATATAAATGAATAATTGAATGTTTTTATAATCTTTATATATAACTTGGTTTGAGAGGGGGGCCGATTACCCCCATCGCCCTCCCCTAGATCCGCCACTGCACATGCGTGCCTTAAACGTGTACTTTTAACACTTATATCATAAATAACTATTAAAATGTTAATACAACGCAATAATCTAAATATTCTTTTGCGATTATCTTATAAAATAATTACTTAACTCTTGATCAATAATTTCCGCATTAAAGTAGATTGTCGAGCAAATAAGTCGATTATTCCATCATTTTTAAGCTCAGACAAAGCTTCTTTTTCTATAGCCATTAGCATAAAAGTGATCTTGTGTTAAAGTAAGTACTTCTTAACCGATTTTTTATGCATTTCAATGTTGAAAAGCTTTTTTTGCAAGATACTGGTGTCACTGAAAGAGTTAATAAATGCTTTATATTATACTATTTAAATTTTGATAAGCACACAGCACAGCACACTGATATAAGTTGTACTTATACAAAACAGCGTAACAGCAAGCTATACAATCTTTACACTTTTTAGTACCACACGGAGGTGAAGTTTTCACGATATCAACATTGTCATTTGTTACTTCATGTTCGTTATTACTTAGATTAATAATATCATATTATCATCCTTCATATTTTCTGTAGACTGAACATATTCATCATTAACTCGATCTTCTATAATCTCAGTATGTATTTTGCAAAATCCTATTTTTAATACAATACATTTTATCAGAAGAATCCACGAGTTCTTCTCTAATTGCAGTCGCAGATATGGTAGGATAAAAATTTCTTAATTTTTCAGTATACCATTTTTTATTGCATCAAAATTTCTAGGATGTAGAGTGCTTAGATCATCATAAAACGGTTTGATTAGTCTTGATCAAATCGTTTTTCGATACTTCCAATAATTCGGTCAAAAGTGAGCAAGACGTTTTTCCATTTTTTATTCTGCAGAGTACATACATGTTTAAAGGAAATTGGAAATTCATAAATATACTTGTATGTATGAAAATAAATAATATTATCTGTAGCTATCTATTTATGCATATAGACTATAGAGTCTTAACTGTAGACTTAAGCTGTATTTCACAATTAAAAAAAATTAAATTTTTTTTAAATGTATTAATATTATTAGCAAAATTAACATCCGATTAGAAATTAAAAAAAATATTTTTTTATTACATCTAAAAAAATTTGTGAAATAGCTATTTGTATAACAAGGGAGGAAAGTGCTACTTTTCCTCCCGAGAATGAAGTTTACTGCCCGACGCGTAGCGGAGGGCAGTAATCATTCAAGGGAGGAAAAGGTACTTTACTCCCATGTTATACATATGGTTTTTCCACCTTCCTCAAATAACAAGTCATTTTTTTCATTTTTACTTAATTTATTTATGTAACTAACCAACAAAATTTATTAGAACTAAAACAAACAAGTAGGTACAATATAACTGTCAACTGTCAAATATAAGTCAATTATTAATGTAAACATTGTTAAATCAGAATAACAATTTACTGTTTTTTACCATTCTGCAAAATACAGAGTGTTTTTAAATAAACGTTAAAATGTATAGATACTTACGTAATAAAAAATAGATATCGTACAGGGCGTCAATAAGTTATATTTCATGAATGAAACACCATGACCTCACTTTTACTTTTCCTCCCTAGGGAGGAAAAATATTTTCCTCCCTAGGGAGGAAAAGTACAACTTTGCTCCCTACAATCAGGTCCGGAAAAGTATACTTTCGGTAGAGGTAGGTGGAAAATATTTTTACCGGCCTCAAGAGGCCGCGGCCTCTCGGTGTTGCACCGATTCATTTATATGGCCAGCACGCCACTGGCAATAACTACCCCTTTCCCGCCAAATTACATTTGGACTTCTCAACCAGTTTTAGAGCACTAAATAAATCATTCAACACTCCGTATCTCGGAGAAGAAGCATTTGCGGACATACGTTTGTAAAGCAAACTGTTATTATTTTTAATGCAGAATTACCCCTTAAAGTTTGTCGTACTTATTTAAAAACACTCTGTATTGATGGAAAACATCGCTAGTTGTTAAAGTAATACCTACTTAACTTTTTATTATCCACAGACAAGTTAAGAAAATTCAAGACATAAAAAATTACCTATTTTTAAGGTGGTGCGTTAATTTTTTTGGGGAGTGTAGTTATTCTTCATTTTAAACCATATATAGGATTAAATATGCTAAAAACTGTAAATACTTAAACCAAAAATACGTTTAACTAAATATATCAGTAAAATCATATCAGTGAACCAGTAAATAAAATAAAATAAGTGGTAACAATGAGTACTGACAATAATCACAGGACTATAGTGAGAGTTAGTTCTAAAAAAGACAAAAGTGGAGATGATGAACCCAGCAGCACCTCCGTAGAAAAAGTACAAAAGAAGAAAAGTATAGTCACTAGTGTAGACACAGAGGACCAGGTAGATCCATATACGATAAAAAGAAGAGAATCACTACAGAATAATATATATGATATTTATGGAAAGGTAAGCTTTTTTTAATATTTATGGATGTCTAGAAAATATTTTATTTGTTAAAAATTGACAGTAACCTCTCAGAATTTTAGGGGTTAATAAATGTTATACCAAATATTGAAACATTTCAGATTATACAGGATGGCCAGAAACTTTCCTGACAAACGAAGACCGGAGATTCCTCAAATAATTTTTTTTAAGACAATTTAACAAAATCCATCTAGTCCGAAAATGCTTCCTAAGGAAGCTAGAGCTCTTAGTGCGGCAGATTCGTGCAAATATTATAAGAATTGTGCATTTAATAATAGAAGCATATAATTTGGACCACATATACTACACATATAAAGGTTCAAAATTAGATAGGAGGCCATCTCAGATTTTGCCCTTAAAAAAATGACGGGGATTCAAAATGGCGACTATACATATATGACTAATAGCACGATAACTTTTGAACGAGACTTCAGATTTCAACCAAATTTGGTATGTTATGTTAATTATCAGTACAGTTATGTTAAATCAATACAGTTATGTTAATTATCATTTATTAAGGTGAAACAGTAGCGATCAACAGGTAGCGAAAACGCGTTCCAAGATTGCGGCTGTAATTTTAAATATTTTTTCAAGATATTTGGTACACGTATTCGTAATATAATAAAGAATGGCGGTACAGAGCCCAATTTGGAAAATATATTAATATGTGGAAATTACTCTGTAATTAAATACAATATTAAAAAAAACGAGCCTGTACCGCCATTAAGAAGAACAAAAAAATACACTTTCTTCAAATAAACTTTTTTATCCGATGCCTAGATTTTGTGTCATTTTGGAACTACTAATGAAATAAAAAATTTTAGTAGTTCCAAATTTTTATTATATTACGAATACGTGTGCGAAATATCTCGAAAACATATTCAAAATTACAGCCGTAATCTTGGAACGCGTTTTTGCTACCTGTTGATCGCTACTGTTTCCTCTTAAGTGCAAAACGTATCTTCACATGTACCTATATGCGGTAGATTCGTGCAAATATTATAAGAATTATTGTGAATTTAATGGAAGAAGCATATAATTTGGACCACACATACTAAACATATAGAGGTTCAAATTTAGATACGAGGCCATCTCAGTTTTGTTCCCTTTACAAAAATGGTGGGCATTCAAAATGGCGACTATACATATGTGACTAATAGCACGATAACTTTTGAACGAGATGTCAGATTTCAACCAAATTTGGTATATAGGTTATTTTTTTGATGAATAATATCGAGGTCTTGAACCGGAAGAATCGGTTTACCAGAATTTGTGTTTTTACTGTTTTTTTTTATAAAAAAATATGTTGTTTATTTTATATATTTATTTATATATTTTATTATATTTATTATATTTATTTATATATTTATATATTTTATTTATTTTATATACTCTTTCACCCTGTATATATTAATTTTTCAAAAAGTTGATACCGGCGTTAAAAAGAGCGAAAAAATATTTTTTAGGAAATATTTTGAACTCTTTAGTTTTATTAATTGCCATTTAATACATGCATAACATATCTTCACATGTAGGTACCTATGTGCGGCAGATTCGTGCAAATAATAATATAAGAATCATTGTGCATTTAATGGTAGAAGCATATAATTTGTACCACACATACTACACATACAAAGATTGAAATTTAGTTATGAGGCCATCTCAGATTTTGTCTTTTACAAAAATGGCGGGCCTTCAAAATGAATCTGCCGCCCATAGGTACATGTGAACATACGTTATGCATTTATTAAATGGTAATTAACACAACTGAAATGTTCAAAATATTTCCTAAAAAATATATTTACTCTCGTTTCAATGGCGTTATTATCTTTTTGAAAATTTTATATATACAGGGTGAAAGAATTGAAAAAAAAACTATATATTATTACATAAAAGCAGTAAAAACACAAATTTTGGTTAACCGATTCTTCCGGTTCAAGATCTCGATATTACTCATCAAAAAAAGAACCTATATACCAAATTTGGTTGAAATCTGACGTTTCGTTCAAAAGTTATCGTGCTATTAGTCACATATGTAGAGTCGCCATTTTGAATGCCTGCCATTTTTGTAAAAGGAACAAAAACTGAAATGGCCTCGTATCTAAATTTGAACCTTTATATGTGTAGTATATGTGGTCCAAATTATATGCTTCTCCAAAATTAAAAGCAGAAATAAAATATCAAAAGGTTTCCTGGCCACTAAAGTTCTAAGGCAAGGATGCTGTATATCGCCAGTATTATTCAATATATATATTGACTGAAGCCCTTAGACAATGGAAGAAGAAGTGCAATGGAATGGTACTACCGATAGGAGATGCGATACTCTACACGCTACACTATGCAGATGACCAAATTGTAATTGCACAGGACAAGGAAGATCTGGAATATATGGCAAGGAAACTAATAGAGGAATATAGAAAATGGGGCCTGGAGGTGAATACCAAAAAAACACAATATCTATGCGTAGGACAGGAAGAAACGGAGAACCTGAACCTGGAACAGGAGACAATTACAAGCTGAAATGAATACATACATCTGGGAATAAAACTAACTAGTACAGGACGATACGAAGAAAATATTAAGGAAAGGATAGTAAAGGGAAAACAGGTGATAGTAGCCCTGAATTCGGTACTGTGGCAAAAAAATATAAGAACAGAAAATAAAAAAGGAATTTACAACACAATATTAAAACCAGTGTTAACTTATGGAGCTGAAGTCTGGCAATTAACCAACAAGTACAAAGATAAATTACTAGCCACTGAGCTGAGATGGATTTTTGGAGAAGGTCAGCAAGAAGATCTAGACTAGAACACATAAGAAACGACGACATTAGACAACAAATGAATGGAAATAGAAAGAACAATCATAGATGACATAGAAAGACAACAGCTAGTTTGGTACGGACACGTAAGACGAACGGACGAAAGGAGAATCCCCAAAAAAGTGTTAGAATGGACCCCCACAGAAAAACGAAAACGAGGAAGACCAGCACTACATGGATAAAGGGCATCTCCAAGGCGATCTGAAAGAAATCTAAGAGAGGAAGACTGCCACAATAGAAAGGAGTGGCGATTGGGAACGGAAAGGCGTAGAACGCTATAAAACCGATATAATATATATATATATATATATATATATATATATATATATATATATATATATATATATATATATATATATATAAAAAACAAAAGATGTAGATCTTTGAAACACACTCAGTGATCAAAAGATCCACAGGTACTGGTTTAACGACCACTCGTACGAAATCAAACAAATGAAATAGAGAATGTGGAAAAATCCCCTTACGAACAATTCACACATCCACCATTTCGGGCTGGGAAAATTTTTTTTGAATAGAATCAAAGATCCAAACACCAGTTCTTAGAAATGTGTTTCGCCCTCTTCAACCTCTCTGGGCTCATCGGTAAAGATAAGAAGTTGAATATCTTTAGACACATTCCAATCAAAAAACAACATTCGAGTCCATTTTTTATGAGCTTTACCGATGAGCCCAGAGAGGTTGAAGAGGGCGAAACACATTTCTAAGAACTGGTGTTTGGATCTTTGATTCTATTCAAAAAATTTTTCCCAGCCCGAAATGGTGGATGTGTGAATTGTTCGTAAGGGGATTTTTCCACATTCTCTATTTCATTTATTTTATATATATATATATATATATATATATATATATATATATATATATATATATATATATATATATATATATATATATACCGGGTGGTGAATTGGAACACGGGCCATAGGAAACTCAATGTAAAATTCTAAACTTTTGAATTAATGCTTCCCTAATTATTTTACATCAAAAGTCATAAGAAACTATTTGTAGAGAATTGAAATCTGTATTGAAAACAACTGTTAATATTGTTCTACGAATAATAATTATTCAAAATTTTGTAAAAATATAATACAATTTCCAGAGAAATACGCCAAAGTTACGCAACACACAGTGCAATAATGTGTATAAAATTGCATTCGGTGACAATGAATTTATTATATTAACAATTTGAACTGTCAATTTCTTTATTTATTTTATCATTTATTGTTTAAAACACAATAAAGTTGATCAGATACCCTCAGTTAAGGAGAAAGTATTAATAATAAAGATATTTTCTTCAGTCAATAGTGTTCTCACTGTCAGTTAAATAGTAACGTGTGGCCTAATATGCCCACACATACCTACTGCTGTAAATACATTATATTTTTCAAAATTTTGGAATGTGTTTAAATCGTAGAACAATTGTAACTTCGGTTTTTAATGCAGATTTCAGTCCTCTACAAATAACTTCTCATGACATTTGATGTAACTTAATTAGGGAAGCAGGAATTCAACAGTTTAAAATTTTACATTGAGTTTCCTATGGCCCGTTTTCCGATTCACCACCCTGTATATATATATATATATATATATATATATATATATATATATATATATATATATATATATATATATATATATTATATGCTTCTACCATTAAATGCACAATAATTCTTATAATATTTACACGACTCTGACGCATATAGGTACATGCGAAGATACGTTTTGCATTTATTAAATGGTAATTAACAACTAAAAAGCTAAAAATATTTCCTAAAACATATTTTTACGCTCTTATTAATGGTGGTATTAACTATTTGAAAAATTAATACATACAGGGTGAAAGAATTGAAAAAAAAAACAGCATATTTTTACATAAAAACCAGGAAAAACACAACTTTTGGTAAACCGATTCTTCGGGTTCAAGACCTCGATCTTATACATCAAAAAAAGAACCTATATACCAAATTTGGTTAAAATCTGAAGTCTCGTCAAAAGTTATCGTGCTATTAGTCACAATGCAGAGTCATCCATCAATTGCGAGTTTCTAGTACCAGTCATAGGCGTCCGTTTTGGGTAGGGCAACGGATATTTTATGACACAGCTTTTTTGTGTTTAAGTTTTAAGCATTTTTGACACTTGATTATTAAATTACAATAGAGCGTCGATAGTCCGAACCCTGGTAATCCAAACGTTCGCTAATCCGAATGCAAAAAAAATTATAAAATTAAAAACTATGATCGATGACCGAATTTTTGGATTTAATATGACAATATGGGCAAAATAATATGACCGCGGATATAATCCGAACTACCCCTGTACCAATTAGTTCGGATTATCGACGCTCTACTGTATAAGGTATTATAGTACCAAAAGTTGCTCTTGCTTTAATTCGGTAAAAGACACCGTTTTTTAAATTATTTACAAATTCAAGAAACAAAAAAAACATCGATTTTCCTATAAAACGGTACATTCTATTGATTTAAAGTCAGACACGGGCCGGTATTTCAACAGCTACTTAAGCTTTTGCTTAGCTAATCCTGTCAAAAGTCAAGGAGAAGCTTAAGCTGGGCGCCGTATTCCCATCATTTCCTTAACTTAACCTGTCCTCAACTGTCAAGTTAATTGGTTTGGTACCTCTGAATACGTCAAAATTACAGATCTAATTGTTCTGAGGTAAAAACCACTACTGTTGACATTTAATTTTATATTGTCATCAGTGTCAGTCTTACTTTTACTTCAGTTAATTTTGTGTAAATGGGAAATATGTTGTTAGTATATTGTGTACATATATTTTCTCTGGTTATATTTTTTATTGGTGTTTTGCATAAGCAATAGATCCATCTTTGTAATTTTGTTTATTGGATTTATATTCCTTAAAATGTCAAATTGTAATGTAAGTTTACTTTTGTAAAATAAATATACCAAACATTGTAGAAATGAATAATTTTCATGTGCCTACACCGTCCAAAAGGAGTAAGAATTTTATTTTAATAACCGTTAATAATCCAATAATAACGTTATTACGCAAAAGTTGGATTTTAAAATAACTCTAGAATTATTAATCTATAGAAATAACCTCAAAAACAGAAAACAAATTTTAAGCAAATGCTTAAACCAACTCCCACGCGGGCTCAAAATTATTTGCATTAAGCCTATGCTTAAGCCTCAAATTGAAATGGAAATAAAGCCATCTAGGCTTAAGCTCAAGCTTAAAGCAAGCTTTGGCTTAAGTGCGGTTGAAAATATTGGCCCTAACTTTTAGTACTAGAATACCTCACAATTTAATAATCTAGTGTCAAAAATGCTTAAAAGTTAGACACAAAAGTTATGCGATAAACTAGCCGTTGCCCTACCTAAAACGGACGCCTATGACCGGTATCTCTGGAAGATAAATAGACGTACCAATTTTCGTTTTTGCAAATAGATATTCGGGAGATATTAACCTTGGGATGACCAAGCGGGGGAAATTGTGACCCCAGCGTAGGTTTTTCTTTAATAAATTAAAAAGTATTTTCAATTTTTAACTCATTATTTTTTTATTTGACTTTAATATCATTCTAGATATCCTCGTATTTTGAAATAAAACAAATTCCCTTTATATTACGAATAAAAAATATATTCTGAAGTTAATGTCTAGTAAAATACCGTCTATTATGTGTAGTTCCAAGTAGTTTTACGCTAATGACGTCGACTTGGCAAAGTAACAAGACACTTACTCAACATACACACTACACATGACCCTAATACTCATGTTGTGACTGGCTGAATGACATAAAGTCCATGCCTAAAAAAAACTTCAGTTTTTTGTTAATTGTCATTTTTGACCTGGGGTCATTCCCCCCCCCCCCTTAGTCATCCGTGTAACAAAAAAAGGTTGGTCATCGGAAGGTTAAAAAAGACCTAATTACAAGGCACCATTTTCAAAGAGCTCTTTCTAGCTCCCCTAGGAAGCATTTTCAGACTAGTTGAATTGGGTTAAATTGTCTTAAAATAATCTGAGGAATCTCCGGTCTTCGTTTGTCAGGGAGTTTCTGTACACCCTGTATAGGTTACTGGCCAAAACCGATTTCAGGACAAACTAGTTTGGCCTAGGCCTGTTTGTCCTGAACGTGACAAGATAAACTGGTATAGCCTAGTCCAAACTAATTCGCCCTGAACCCGAAGGAATAAACTAATTTAACCTGGGCCAAACTAGTTTATCCTGATATTAATACGGACACTGCATGATAAATTAGTACGACCTTATATAAAGATTACAGTATACCTGCAAAGCCGAAATAAATAGATAAACTGTATAAAATATTCTAATGCGATAATGATTCGTCGTTAAAACTAATGAAAAATTGGTAATACAAACAACCTTATTATAAGAAATAATAAGTGTTTTTATAAAACCAATAAATCTACCTCAATCATAAAAATTATTTTTCTAAGGACAGCTTTGGTGACACTTAGAATTTCAGAGTATCGTTGCCTTCTTGCAGTTGCATCTGTTTGTGGAACAGTTTTTGTTGTAGCTGCGTTTGACAAAACCTTGTACTGGTCCAACTGAATCTCTCATAGTTGTAACCTTTAACGATATTTCAGAGCCTTGATTTACGTCTGCTATATCTAAAAAAAATTTATAGCAAATGTCGATTTCTGATCTGGAAAAAAATTATAAAAGTCTCTTAGAGATGATATTAATACCCCAAAAAGTTAGATAAATTATTAAGCAAGAGAGATAAAACCAACAATATTTTGAAAACCCATAATAATTTAGAAAATATATTTCTCTCCACCATTGGTATTTTGATTGACAACTTCATCTTAGTTCAGTGGTTTTTAATATCGAATCGGCCAAAAATGGTTTAACGGACAATAGGTATTATAATTTTCATTTTTATTGTGGAGCGTGTTATGGAAATTTTAGTTGACAGTTTTCAATTTTCAAAACTGGAGACCTGTTTATCTGCTTAGAAATTTACGCAAACTGAAAATTGTCAAATAAAATTTCCATGGCACGCTGAATAATAATAATCAAAATTATAATCAAAACTTTTATTACATAATACAATATAGTGGAGTCAATGAAGGTGGATAATGAAAATTGGTGAGTGGTTAGAGGATATCTCAAGGAGCAAAGGTGACATGGTGTGAACTTGCGCTTTTACCCTGGGGGTGGATGCCACCCCTTCTAGGGGCTGAAAATTATTTTATTAAAAATAACCCCATAACTCGATAGAGGGACAAATTTCAAGCAAAATTTGTTAAATAAAGTTATTAAAATAAATTGAAACTTTTTGAGTTATTAAAGATCAAAAATTTTAATTTTTCTTGAGAAAAATGCAGGTTTTTAACCAATTTTTCATCAATAACTCAAAAAGTGTTTACAAAAAAGTTATTATTATCAAAATTGAAGCTAATAAAAAATAAAATAAATCTTACCTTTTAGCGTTAACTAAAAGTGAGTTATAGGTAATTGAATGTATAGTTTTTTCGGCGAGTAAAAAACTCTACATAAGTATTCAAGCTGAAATAACGGGAAATTGATGCATTTTATAACATAAACTTATTAAAGATTTGTCAAAGTACTTAGAATATCTATCAAATGAGCCCCCGAACATGTTGATAGCGTTAAAATTTATGCACCAAAATTTTTTCAAATTTTATCTTTTAAAAATTTTTCCAAGAAATGTTATTGTTTTTTTTAATAACTCCGTTCGTGTTTCCGATATCAGGTTTATTGAAAAACTGTTTGAAAGTTAATTTTAAGTACTATTTAAGCACGTTAAACCTAATCTTCTAAACTCCTTACTTTTTTAAAAAATTAAAGGTTAAATGACCCCGGTTGCATGATTCCCACAGCAAAATTTAAGATTTAAACGTTTCTATCTCGGTTATTTTTGACCGTATAGAAATATTAAAACAGGTAAAATATTTGGCACAGAAAAAACTAAAATTTGGTTAAATATAATTTTTTACGTATATTGAGTATTTTTGAGAATTACAATAATTTTAAAAATTATGATTTTTTTAAATTATACCTTTTTTTCAAAAATATGCATTCTAAACCGGTCAAAATTATCGAAAACATTACTGATGCTAATATAAAGAAGTTCTTGTAAGGATTACTATAAATTTTAATTTTTGTGGAAATGGCGTATGTTTAATTTTTCACTTTTTCCTAAAAAATTCGAAATGGTTCTTTTATTTTCATTATAACTTGCTTAATTTTGACGGTATTACCTTGCTCTGAAGCTCATTTGATAGGTATTCCGAAGTACTTTGACAAATGTTTAGCAGGAATATTTTATACATTGCATCGTTTTCCCGTTATTTAAGCTTGAATACTAGCATCAAATCTATTGAGTACTCGTCGAAAAAAATACACATTCAATTGCCAATAACTCATTTTGAACTAACATTGGTTTAGTTATTTATGTGAGGAATGTATTCAATTTTTTATTATCTTCAATTTCAGTAATAATAACTTTTTTGTAAAAGCTTATAGTTTTTGATTTATACGTGAAAAACCGATTTAAAACAAGCATTTTTTTACCAAAAAATAAAATCTTTGGTCTTTAATAATCCAAATCTGAAATAAAAATTGGGGGCTCCCATTTAAGATCTTAAATTAAATCCCCCATCTCACCTCCGTGGGGGCTCGTGACATCCAACGGAGAGGGGTGAAGGGTAAATTAAAAATTTTAAATACGAACCCTGCGATATTTCGCCAGATGAACATCAGATCGTAAAACTGCAAAATACACCTATTCATATTTTTCAAAAATCTACCGAATGGCACCAAACACGGCCCCCCACGGAGGTGGGGTGGGGGGTTACTTTAAAATCTTAAATAGGAGCCCCCAATTTTTATTGCAGATTTGGATCCTTGACGTGAAAATAAACAACTTTTATTCGCAACATTTTTTCCAATTATGGATAGATATAGCCTATATTTCCTATAATCAGAAAAAACGATTGGTGTAAATGGAAAATTAAATTAAAAAATAGAGAGTCCCACACTTTATGGAAAACTTAACTTTTTTTGGTTTTAGCACCCACTCTTCACAATCCAATAGGTCCCCATAACGCTCGAGTAACTGCAAATTTAGCATACTTTTCTCCCCTGCTATGAGGATTTATTGATAAAAAGCATGGCTAGTTGTTAAAGCACATAACTTTTTTATTTTCCAACATAAGCAAATGAATCAAAAAAGAAAATGTTAAGAAAGCCTAAGTCTACAATCGAGTTTTAATTTTAATATTTTATATCATCATCATCATCAACCCGTACGCGTCCACTGCTGAACATAGGTCTACCTCAGCTCTTTCCATCTTTCTCTGTTTTGTGCGGCTTGCATCCAGTTGCCGACAATACGTTTCAGATCGTCAGCCCATCTGGTTGGTGGTCGTCCTCTGCTCCGTAGTGCTTCTTCTCGTGGCCTCCGCTCGACAATACGTTTTGTCCATCGGTTGTCTGACAATCTGGCGACGTGTCCTGCCCAATTCCACTTGAGCGACGCGATTCTTTCGACGGCGTCCGCTGTTTTTGTTCTACGACGTATTTCTTCGTTTGGGATTCGGTCCCTCAGGGAGACACCCAACATCTGGCGCTCCATAGCCCTTTGAGTTATGCGAATCTTGTTCACCACCTTTTTTGTGAGTGTTAATGTTTCCGCTCCATAAGTGAGTACAGGCAATACACACTGGTCAAAGATTTTCCTTTTCAGGCATATGGGTAAGTCCGATTTAAATACATAGCTCAGTTTACCAAACGCTGCCCAGGCTAATCCTATGCGACGTGGGAGCTCGCACGTCTGGTTATCTCTTCCCAATCGAATTTCATGTCTCAAGTACTTATAAGATGCAGTCTGCTCAATATTCATTCCATCAAGAACAATATTACGATTTAGCACCAGATTAGTCATTATTTGCGTCTTGTTGATGTTAATCTTTAGTCCGACCTCTAAGGAAGCGTGATATAACTTGTTCAACATTATTATTGCATCATCCATACGATCGGCTATAAGGACGATGTCATCTGCGAATCTCAAATGACTGAGCTTCTCTCCATTTATGTTGATACCATATTCGTTCAGATCTGCCTTCTTAAAACTGTGTTCTAAAAGGGTTGTGAACAGCTTTGGTGAGATGGTATCTCCTTGCCGTACTCCTCGCTGTATACAGAATTTATTTGTTTGTTGATCAGATAGTCTTACGCTAGCCGTTGCGTTGTGGTAGATATATTTTATCATGTTAGTATAGCGATAATCTATTCGGCATTCTGTCAATGCTTTTAACATTTTCTGCTGGTTTATGGTATCGAACGCTTTCAGGCGCTTTATCAGGCACTGATATTCGTGGACTACGAGAAAGCGTTCGATATTTTATATACGCTAGAATATTCCACAGGGTGTTCCGAACTTAAAGAAAAAAACACAGTATGTTTGTAACACCCGGTATAAAATGACATTTACCTGTCTAGCAACAATATTATTACACCGATATTCCTAACTAATAAGCCTATAACATACTAAAAGAATCACTCAAATCAGATAACAGGACTAGGAGATTCGAGACATCAAACATGTCCCATTTTTAAAGAGATCGGCTAATTTTGCCGGTGTGTGTAGTTTTTGAGTTTCTGATAAAAAATCGGTTAAAACCATGCATTTTTCTCAAGAAAAATTAAAAATTTTGATCTTCAACAACTCAAAAAGTTTTGATTTATTTTAATAACTTTATATAACAAATTTTTCTTAGAATTTGTCCCTCTATCGAATTATGGGGTTATTTTCAATAAAATAATTTTCACCCCCGAGTAGGAGTGGCATCCACCCCCAGGGTAAAAGCGCAAGTTGGCACCATTTCACCTTTGTTCCTTGAGATATCCTCTAACAAGTCACCAATTTTCATGCAAATATATGGAGGTTCAACGAAATCGGAGGTAATAGCTCATATCCACCTTCAGTGACTGCACCATTTATCTTATTTTTGATTTATTTTGATTTCCATTCGAAAATCCAGCTAAAGTATCACAATAATGTAGTTTTCGAACGACATTAACAAAATAAATTTTGCTCACGAGGAACTTTTTACAATAATTACGATATGTTCTAAACCTCCAACTTCAAAGTGTATCCATCTATTCAGAATTTTTTTATTTTCAGATCAATTCAGTATTTTGATCTAAAAGCTTTTTCGAATTTGGTGAAAAGATCACTTAAGCACGATGAGAAAGCTTCTTGAAATGTATAAAATATTAATGTCAAACAGTTTTATTTGAATGCTGAATATTTGGATAAGAAGATTTCTCATTGGAAATACTTTTATGCTATACGCTAAACATTTAAGTTCTTTATATGTATTGAATTAATGAGAATCAGTGAAAAAGAAAGAGTAGGTATACAGAAATACAGGGTGGTTCATCTTATTCGCCTCGGTCTCTGTAAGGAAAACCACTTGATATTTTAAAAGAATTTCTTCACAGTAACATACAGGGCCTTAATACTACAATCTAAAAATAATGTAACTTATACGGGGTGCTCCAAAAAAGAGTGGTATATCAAAGTTATATCTTTTCTTATGGCATGCCCTATATCTGATAACATTAATGAATTGATCTTAAAAAATAAGCTATACTTTCATAAGGGTTCCCTATACCTAAATACAGGTTGTTTTGATTTATTTCGATTTTTATGAAAATGTAAGGTTTTAGAAAAAAATAAATATCTACGAATCTAAGAATCAGTAACAAATTCTTTCTTATATCCTAATAACTGACTATTTAGCATACTTAAGCAGATGCTTATTGGAACAAAGTTTCTTACAGGGTGGTCAAAATATGATATTGTTCTATTAACAAATTCAAGCTGTAATAACTTACTTAATTTAAATGGAACACCCTATATCTTACTAGTCTATCGCGTATAAAATATACTTAGCTTTTAATTTGTATTAGGGTTTCCTATACTTTACTTTTTACAGGGTGGTCAAAATATTAGATTGTTCTATTAACAAATTCAAGATGTAATAACTTACTTATTTTAAATAGAACACCCTGTATCTTACTAGCCTATCGTGTAGAAAATTTATTTAGCTTTCAATTCTTGTTAGGGTTTCCTATACCTATCTCCCTTCGTTTGTTAAATATTTAAATATTTCCTAATTTGCAAGCTTTAAAAATTAGAATTAAGTAAATATGTTGTGGTTACATATGACCAACACATCACCAACACCGGCAATATACTTAGACATGATAGGTACTGTCATTAATAAAATTTTCATTGTTATCATGTAATCACACAGAGTGTTGTATTATTTTAGTTAATTTTGGCCTACATGTGACATTGAATAATATGTTTATAATATTAAACTGCATACACTATATTAGATGCCGTATTCTGGAAGATCTTTAAATTATATTTCATTCCATATAAGTATTTTCCATATCTTAAACCAACGGTTATTAAGTACATTTAAGAACACCACTTTTTGTTTGAATCTTTGAATCGCAATTACAAACAATTAAATGCAATGGCTACTATGACGAAAACGAGCCTATTGTACAAAAATATGCAAAAATGGGAATTTGCAGAATAACATGGGAATTTACATTTCCAGAATAACATGTGTATTGAGAATTGAGAATGTTTGCATGGAATTGAACAGATTTTAAATATCTTCCATTATAAAGAATAGAATATCGAGTATGTCATTTAAAATAAGAACACTCTGTATGATTAAATGATAAAAATATGAATTTTATTAACGAACGTATCTTAACTAAGACATTTAAGTATATTGCCGGTGTTGGTGATGTGTTGTACATAACCACGACATTGGTACTTTATTCTAATTTTTAAAGCTTACAAATTAGGAAATCTTTAAATATTTAAAAAATGAAGGGAGATAGGTATAGGACACCCTAATAAGAATTGAAAGCAAAGTAAATTTTCTATGCGATAGATTAGCAAGATACAGGGTGTTCCATTTAAAATAAGTAAGTTATCACAGCTTGAATTTGTTAATAGAACAATCTAATATTTTGACCACCCTGTAAAAGATAGGTATAGGAAACCCTACTATAAATTGAAAGCTAAGTAAATTTTCTATCGCGTAGAAAACACTTCACTGCTGCTTAGAACCTATATGGTAGCTCCAATGGTTTGTGCCTCTTCAGTCTCCGAGTCTGCTCACTATTATCTATCAGGTTTAGTGCTAGATTGTTTGGGTGGTTTTCCAATTTTAGCAAATAGCGAGTGCTGTATTCACTTACTATTTCCTCAACTGTGGTTACTTGGAGATCGTCTCGGATTTCCCTGTTTCGTATAAAGCAAGGTGGATTATTTGCTATGGTCCGTAGTACCTTCGACTGAACACGTTCCAATATCTCTATGTTTGAGTTTGCGGCCGTACCCTATAGTTGTACACCATAAGTCCATAATGGTTTATAAACCAATAATTTGTCTTTTAAGCTAAGTTTTGACTCTCTTCCCAATAGCCACTAGTATTTGCTGAGTTTTCAAGCCAAGTTGAGGCAGATTTTGTCCATTTAGTGTAACAGGTGTCACTGTAACTCTACATTTGGTAAATGTAGCCTGCACTGATTTTACTTCGTTGACTTTTGATTCTCCAGTTTCTTGTCCAATCCTTAATTTTCACTAGATATTGTTGGATAATTCTTGCAGCTAAGACTGGGTCTTCTTATTTGACCATTATCGCTTTATCATCAATCTGCAAAGGAAACTATGATTGTTTGGTTGTTTACTATAAGGTAAGCTATGTACAGTAACCTTATTCCTGATAGTAATCGACTGGATCATGTCTAAAGCTACTAGTAATAAAACTAAAATAAGATGGAATGTTTTTAACCAACTTGAGGCCTTGGAATTTGCAGATGACATATATGCATTTTAACAGAAAAAAAAGCAACACATGCAACGCAAAACTGAAAAAGTAGCGGAGGCAGGGAAGAAGGTCGGACTTAACATAAGCGTCAGAAAGATAATGAAAATAAATACACCAAGAGAAATGGGAATATTATTGTTAGGCACGGAATTAGAAACGGTAGAGAAATTTAACTACTTAGGCAGTATTTTGAACAACAAAGGAGGGACGGAGGAGGACGTAAAACGGAGAATAGGAATAGCTCAAAACGCATTCAATATGCTAAGGAAAATGTGGTCTTCACGTCAGATGACAAGTACAACCAAGATAAGATTATTCAACAGCAACGTGAAGACTGTGTTATTATACGGAGCAGAAACTTGGAAAGTGTCAAAAAATGTATCGGACAGATGCAAGTGTTTATAAATAAATGCATAAGGAAGATTCTTAACATTTACTGGCCCAACCGCATATCAAACCAATAGTTATGGTCAAGAACTAACCAGGTACCTATATCTAAGACAATATGCAAAAGAAAATGGAGTTGGATGGGGCACACACTAAGAAGATATGATACAGACATAGCGAGGAAAGCCCTAGAATACACACCATATGGCAAGAGAAGACCAGCTAGACCCATAAAAACGTGGAAAAGAAGTGTGGGAAAAGAAATTAATGCTATTGGGAAAACCTGGGCAGAAATAAAGATTAGTGCAAAGGACAGGATAGAATGGAGGCAGATAGTTGACACCCTATGCTCCGCATGGAGTGAAGAGGAATAAGTAAGTAAGTAAGCTGTGTACATATGATGGAGAAGTGGACCAGGAGATTGCCCTGTGGTACCCCTGCCTTTATCAATGGGGTTTCTGATGTTGTCTGTCCGTATACGCGTATCTCACAGCAAAATATCTTTCTTTTAGGTAGGATTCCATAATCCTACTACACTTTTCACAAATAGTATCACTTACTACACTAAAGTGAAACTGAGTATTATATTCTTCTTCAGAAGAAGATTTTCTTTCTTTAATGGTAAGTTCAACTTCCTTCTCTTTACCTATTCTTCTCAGTACTTCGTTGTTCGTAACTCTGTCTACCCAGGAAACCCTCATAATTCTTCTATAGGTCCACATTTCAAAGGCGTTAAGTCGTCTCATTGTCTCTACATTTAACATCCATGATTCCACTCCATAGTATAGTACACAGTATACGTAACATTTTGTTAGGCGTACTTTAAGAGCTAATGTTAAATCTTTGCTACATAGGACCTTTTTCATTTTCATAAAATTAGAACGTGCTTTTTCGATTCTGAGTTTGATTTCTGCAGTGTAGACATTATTTTCTGTTATAAGTTTTCCTAGGTAAGTGTACTTTTTTACTCTTTCGATCTGCTGGCCCTCTACTAGTATTATATTGGGATTTCTTAAATAAAAACATTTAATCTATTACCGACTAATGAATGAGTAATATATTTAAAGATGTTAAGTGGGTTGCATATTATGCGAATTCATTTTGAATGAGGTAAAAGACAGACGTACTCGTACATTTATTGTTTTTATCCGACGACCGACTTCGGTCCCTAAAATATGCAGAGCATCATTAGGTCAACGGTTACAAGTAAACTAAATGATGCCGTTACTTGTACAGTTCACCAAGAATAGCTGAAAGTCTGAAAATAACCACGCCCATGATGCGCATTCGTCATCCGACGGATCTCGCACTGAGCGTTCACTTAATATCTACCGTTTGTAACGTGAACAAGTCGGTACAGTCTGCGAAACATTTTTTGTAAGTACGCACCGCAAAGGAGAATCAATTTAAAATTTGCAAATTTTGTTTAAATCGAATCTGAAGGGAAAAGTTTTAAATAATCAGACACGGGAAGTGATAGCAAACGTGATTCATTTTATGATAAATGAAGCGAAAAACAATGAACCGTGTAGAGATTTGAAAAAAGTGCAGGAACGTGTGGTATTGGCAACAGGTGTTAGTTTAGGCAGCGTTCAAAAAATTGCTCGGGAAATGCAATTAATTGAAGATGGCGAATATTCCTCATTTGTAACTCCAAACAAAAAGAGAAAAAAAAAGCGCTTCAAAAACGTGCTTGGACGATTTTGATATAGGGCGTCTTCGACGTTATATAATGGATTTTTGTGTAACACAAAAACAAGTCCCAACTGTGAAACGCATACACAGAACATTTGCAGAGGAGTACAACTACTCGGGTTCCATAGAAAGCCTACGAACAGTAATTAGAAAGATGGGATTTCGTTGGCGAAAAACCAGAACTAATAGAAAATTATTAATGGAAAAGCCCAATATTCAACATCTTAGACTGAATTTCTTACGTAGTATGAAACGTTACAGGAACGCAAATCGCCCAATTATATACATGGATGAAACATACGTCCATTCATCTCATACCTACCAAAAGAGCTTGTCTGATAGTTCAAACAAGGGCATACAAAAACCAGTATCTAAAGGACAGATGCTTGTGATAGTGCATGCTGGAGGTGAAAGTGGTTTTGTTAAAAACGCTTATCTGCGCTACAAACCTACTATAAAAACAGGAGATTATCATGATACAATGAACTACGACAATTACAAAAAGTGGCTTCAGGATAAACTGATACCAAATTTGCCCCCGAACAGCGTTTTAGTGATTGATAATGCACCGTATCACAACGTACAAACTGAGAAATGTCCAACTATGTCTTCCAGGAAAGCAGAAATGCAGCAGTAGCTGACAACGCGAAATATTTCCTTTACAGATGACATGTTGAAATTTGAATTATACGACATTATAAAATTACACAAACCTATGTTTAAAACCTATGAAATTGACAAAATACTCGAGGATAAAGGACATTCAGTTTTACGGTTACCCAAGATATTATCCGGATTTGAATCCTATAGAATTAGTATGGGCTTCTATGAAGCAATACCTATGTCGCTGAAAAAAATGTCAGTTTTGATTTTAAATTAGTGAAAAGTTTGTGTGGACTGAATAAAACGATGACGACAAATGCTATGGAAATGGATACGAGAAAGATTATAAATATCTCTTTTAACAAAAGGTACTGGTACAAAGACACCATATTTATGCTTCACCGGGACCGAACATCTAATTTCTATTTAGTATTGCAATAGACGATTTTATTACTACTTTATTACCCTACTGCTTACGCCCTTTTTCTCCGAAACCTTTTGGTCAATATAATGGTAATATAAAGTATAAATAGTCAATATAAAAATATAATTTTTGGTTTATAATGCCATAATTTATAGCAACACAAGCGGTTTTTGTTGGATTTATTTTATTACATCTCACTTTGTAAAAAAATACTACAAATATACTGAAGAAAAGTAATGACAGTAATAATAATTGTGTACGGGACCTATTAGAAACTATTCAAACTTTACGTTTCTATATTTGTGTCTCCGATTGTACCTATATTTTAAAGTTCACCCGCGCGTACAGGCTATCTTTTTCCTTCCGAGTGCGTTCTCACTTCATTGTTCGCGCAGGCAGTTAGAATTTCAGACTTTCAGCTATTCTTGGTGAACTGTAACCGTTGATCTGATGATGCTCTGCATATTTTAGAGAGCAAAGCCGGTCGTTGGAGTAAAACAATAAATGATTGCAAGTCCGTCTGTCTTTTACTTCCTATTTAAAGATGTTTAGGAAGTTACAAAAAGGTTAATTATTTAGTTTTTAACAAAACATGGTAGGTATACGGTGCTCAGAAGTTTCTAAAAGTGAAAAATATATACCGTGGATCGCATTTAAGATGAAGAGATCCCTATATTTTGGCTATCAAAATAAATACAGATTTGAAATATTGCACAGTCATACAGGTTGATGGTTCACATTTTTTAAGATAGTCAACTGAAATTAAAATCTTAAACGCGGCCTACTGCAAATCCACAAACAGGTTGAATTTTCGATATTTCTCTTCGTGTGAAAAATATCGGAAAATGTTATTTGGAAAAGTTGTTTCAAATAATACTATTATATCCCCAAATACCAAATTTCATGGCAATATTCGCACTTTTGGTTTTTTTTATTATTTGTAGGCAGGACCCTAAAATTCCGGTCTATTTAGGTCTGCATCTTGGCTGACCCGAGCCAAAAATTTCAAATCTGTATTTCTTTTGATAGCCGAAATATAGGGAAGTCTTCATCTTAAATGTGATACACTGTATAACGTTAAAAAGAAAGCACATAACAAAACTTTAACCAACACAGTTTTTCGAACATTTTTGAAGGAGGTAGCATTAGAGAATATAATATGTAGGATATATTTATGTATAAATTATTTAAGACTAAGACAACGGCCTTAAGACACCATATTTAAGCCAAACGGACAAACCTGACACTCAATTTTAACAAGATGGGATGAAAATCAACTTACAGTTGTCTGACAAACTACCTACGTATTCATTCTTAAAATAATATAATCAAAACATTGGATTCTACCGTAATGTTCAAAATGCATTTTCTCAATTATGTAGTCGTAGTTAGGGCTTACAATACCGAACTAAAATCTAAATACCGGTATTTGATATTTGAAATTTGAAATATCGGGTTACCGGTATTAAAACCGGTATTACAATTTACAGTTATATTTTTACTTACCTCAGTTGTTATATTGACTTGCTATATTAAGCAATAATATATGAAATTAGAAATTAGATTTCTTAACTGCCCAGACTTGGAAAATACTCTTTCGGAAGGTACTGATGTGGCAGGCATTGACAAATATCTTATTCGCTCCGAGCGTTAACAAAGTGTCAAAGCAAAATCGACCGACCTGCTCATGGTGGCGGTTTTTTGAAAGTTTGTAAGGACGCTTTGTGTATGTTTAACTGGAACATTTAAAAAAATGCCGTGTTACGCTAGTGACACGGGTTATTATTATGTATTAATATAAACAGAAAATAAAAACGCACTTAATCTGATATAAATTCTTCACTTTCCAATATTGATTTATCAGTTTGATTATGTATACATAACCTCACTATCGCAGTTAATGTCAATAAATCTTTATTAACGAAAAAGAAAATATTTTTAAAAAATAAAAAAAAAATACCAAGTTTCTTGTAAAAGGTATATATTAAAATACCCTAAATAAGGGTCACAATACAAAACGTTTTCGGATTAAGGAATCCATCATCAGTGTTTAAAAGCCAAAATTTGCATGCCTGAGCCACCAAAATGTATCGGGTAAAAACCCTTTAAATGTAAATAATAAGGATGTTTTACATATTTATATAAAATTCATTGGATGGTATAGATAAACCTGGATGTTACCCAGGGCAACACAGGACTCTCCCCACGTGGTTGGAACTTTTTTTGGAGAAAACCTCACATATTGGATTTCAATGGCCAACTCTATTGTTGGCTATGAAATATGAGTTGGCCATTGAAATCCAATATGTGACGTTTTCTCCAAAAAAAGTTCCAACCACGTGGGGAGAGTCCTGTGTTGCCCTGGGTAACATCCAGGTTTATCTATACCATCCAATGAATTTTATATAAATATGTAAAACATCCTTATTATTTACATTTAAAGGGTTTTTACCCGATACATTTTGGTGGCTCAGGCATGCAAATTTTGGCTTTTAAACACTGATGATGGATTCCTTAATCCGAAAACGTTTTGTATTGTGACCCTTATTTAGGGTATTTTAATATATACCTTTTACAAGAAACTTGGTATTTTTGTGATTTATGGTATACAGCCAGCTACAGGAAGTTTCTTTTCCTCCTGGATTTTAAAATATTTTTGTTGCACTATAAATTACACTATAAATTAATAACTAATTAATTCTAAAAATTGTACTCGGTTATTGTCACTACAAAATAAAATATTCAAGTTTAACAAAAGAATCCCATAAGACTCAATGTTAAAACTTCTTCTTCTTCAGGTTCCATCTCTGCTACGGAGGTTGGCAATCATCATAGCTATTTTAATTTTTAAGGCAGTAGCTCTAAATAGTTGTTTTGAGCTGCAACCAAACCATTCTCTCAGGTTATTTAGCCATGGAATTGGTCTTCTTCCGATGCTGCTTCTGCCATCTATCTTTCCTTGCATTATTAGTCGCAGGATGCCATACTTCTCGCCCCGCATTACATGTCTGAGATACTGTAGTTTTCTTTCTTTAATTGTAAGTTCAACTTCCTTCTCTTTACCTGTTCTTCTCAGTACTTCGTTGTTCGTAACTCTATCTACCCAGGAAACTCTCATAATTCTTCTATTGTTCCACATTTCAAAGGCGTTAAGTCGTCTCATTGTCTCTACATTTAACGTCCATGATTCCACTCCATAGTATAGTACACTGTATACGTAACATTTTGTTAGGCGTACTTTAAGAACTAATGTTAAATCTTTGCTACATAGGACCTTTTTTATGTTCCCTTTGTGTACCTTTTTTAATGTTTAAACGTCATTACAAAATCTGACATCGTGTCACGTGACTGTAAATAGAGGGGAGACGCACAGTCCGAATAGCCAAATAATAAAGTTCAGGCAAAGTGGATTTGTACTTTTTCCAAAATTCCATCGGGTTATTTTTTCTTGCGAAATGTGGCATTGCAGATTTTAATACTTACAACGAAATTGTTTGTTTATTTAAAAAAAATCTTGTAATTAATTAATATTATTTTAAATTAGATTTAAATTGTGCATAAATTCAATTTTTACCAACTAATGTAATACCAAAATACCGCTATTTTTACATAAATACCGGTTTTCAATACCGGACAAAAATCGTCCGGGATTCCGGTATTCGGGATCCCGGAATCCCGGTATTGTAAGCCCTAGTCGTAGTCGATTGTTTTAAAAATTAACCTTTGTTTTTATATTTTATGTGAGTTTTTTGTGTGTGATATGCATTAGATCACTTACCACTTAAATAATTTACTAAGTACAATATAAATATCAATCTTTTTACCTTCATATAAATAAATTTAATGCTTTATTTTTTTAATTCTAAGTATTAATATCATGGTTACGAATTTGTTCATAGTACTTTAGTTATTAAGGTACCAAGGGTATTATAAGGATAATAACGTTTGAGGTCAATGGTGTATAGACCGAGGGTCTCCGACCAGAGGTATATACGTTGACCGAAAGCGTTATTATTATAATACCCGTGGTGCCTTCAACGTTTAATGTCCGACTAAATTATTCTTTATAATATGCAAAAAATTTGAATGAATTTTGAATTAAATAGTTTTAAATACGTACATTTACCAGAAATAGTCGTAACGTAATTGTGGTAACCATAGTTTTACTTCGAGTTTTATGTGTCAACTTGGCAGTATTTAACTCGTTATTTAAATTTAATAGGCCTTAAAGCGGTATTTTTCAATAACGCGCCCTTGGGCGTTATATCGTACTTAATAGACTTCGAAATAATGTCATTATTTGTCAAATAATAGACCACTCGGACATTAATAATTTAATGCCCGACTGGTTTATTATTTGACAAATAATGACATTATTTCCAAGTCTATTAAGTACGGTATAACGCCCAAGGGCGTGTTATTGAAAAATAACGCTCTACGGCCTATTAAATTTAAATAACGAGTTAAATAATGACAAGTTGACAAATAAAACTCGAAGTAAAACTATGGTTACCACAATTACGTTACGACTATTTCTGGTAAATGTACTTATTTGAAAACTAATTAATTCAAAATTCATTCAAATGTTTTGCATAAAAAGAATAATTTAGTCGGACATTAAACGTTAAAGGCACCACGGGTATTATAATAATAACGCTTTCGGTCAACGTATATACCTCGGGCCGAAGGTCCTCGGTCTATACACCCTTGACCTCAAGCGTTATTATCCTTATAATACCCTTGGTACCTTAATAAGTATATTATTTAGTAGGTAATTAGTATTTAGTATTTATTATTTATTTCTTTGTTCTTAGTATAGCTATTTTAAGATTTAAACGTTTGCCAAAAATTTACGGCTAAGAGTGTAGGTACTGAATATAAAATAGATCAACTGGCAAATATGTCCCTGTAAGTTGTATCCATATGAAAAACTTTTTAATTATTAATTTTACGAAACGTTAATAAAATAGTTTTTTAGTAAAATTGTGGCTTATTTCCCATCAAAACTAGTTAATGGTTTTTAATTCTAAATATCTTTTCATAATATCAATTTTCGATATTGTGATAAATAAACGTATACTCTTGAGCGAAATTCATATTTTTGACAAACCTCGTATAAAATTGATAAAATTTGAGATAAGACGGTTGTATTTTAGGTTTTAGACCATGCAAAACTTTTTATTAAGAATTACTTTTTTTCGGAAAATTAATAATAAAAGAGTTATCTGAATTAAATAACTGAAAATAATGTTGGTTATCCACAATTCTTCAAAAAAAATTCAATTAGAAGGATGTAGTTGCATACTAGAATATAGTTTTTAATTGCAAACAACTTTTCATAATAGTAATTTTCAATATTGTGAAAAATAAAGCTACTTTACTCTTGAGTGAAATTCCAACTTTTTGACATACCTCTTATAATATTCAAAAAATTTGATATTTGATGGTTAAATCTTAGGTTTTGGACCATGCAGAACTTCTTATGAAAATAACTTTTTTCGTAAAATTAATAATAAAAAAGTTTACCATATGAATACAACTTACAGGGACATACTTAGTGTAGGAAACAGAGGTTGAACCTTGCAAAATGGACACAAGTCCGGTTTTATTTTTTTTCTGGCATATCAAGGGGTGCTTATTATAAGACTAACTTTTTCTGAAAAAATTTCGCCCCGGAACCCCTCTTTTCACCCCTTTAAAGGGGGTAATTTATGGTTTTTGCAGAACGTAGCCCTTCCTGTACCTTTTACAAAAAATTTCTTTTATAGAAATATGAAGAGGACTATATTTTCTACGATTTATTTTCAACAGCATCTCTCTATCATCCACCGTTTAGCAAGGGTGGCATCCCAAAGTTGACAAGTTTTTAAAAAAAATGTTTTTAAAAAAAATATATTTTTCCCTAACTGTATCGGAAATTAAAGAGAAATGCTGCGGAAATTATTCACAAATAGATGATTGATTTTTTGGTATAGGTTTCACTTAAGGGTAATTGCCCTTTTTTTAATTACAGGGTGTTACATTTTAAAAAACCCCTTTTTATACCATCTGAACCGTTTATGCTAGAGTAAAAAGACTTTCAGCGATTACCCATGTACTGGTGTTATTTACAAATTTGTATAATGCACCCCCATTTTTCCCCGGAACCACCCAAAAAAAAAGAAGAATTAATAAATAAAGTGATTTTCTTGGAATCCTTCACACACAATGGCCTTCATTAATATGCTTCATATATCATTTTGTGCAAGTTATTATTACCCATGCATGGACACTAAAAGCGATTTCCTAGTGCAACCCCTGTAGCCAAAAACAATAAATAAAATGGGGGGTTGAAATTTTTTTTTGTTTTTTGCTTTTTGATCCATATGGGCATATGCTTCATCAATAGTGCTTTTCAAAAATATATATGGTTATTGCAACATCCCTGCGCAAACCACCCCTATCCTTGAAAATATACTGCAGAAACTACCCCTATACCTTATCCAGCATGTTTTTACGATTTTCTCATTACCTATTCATTTTTTTTTAAACAAAATTTATACAAGGTTAAAGACCACTATTTACTCTAAAAATTAGGTCGTATTCATTTTTTTCGTTTAAGCAACCGTTACGGCACAGTGGCGCCGTAAACCTCATATATGCTTTGACGGGCTCCAGTTTTTGTTTATTTTTTCGTCATCTGTTTGTTTTATTGATAAAGTACTTATGTAAAATAAAACAACACAGTGTAACCTACAAATCATGACCTATGCACATTTTACATTCTTTGCTCCCCAAAGCTACAGTGGTGGCCCAAAATAAATTTTTTCATATTTTCGCCACCTACACGCATTTTATTGCGTTAATGCTACCTTAATAGCACAATATTCACCCCTAAGTGGTCGCTAAGCAGTGGCGGTTCCAGGGAGGGGTGATGGGGGCGATCACCCCCACCCCTCTCAAACCAAGTGATATTATATTTGAAGATTATAAAAATATTCATTTATTTTTATAGAAATACTTATATTATATTAATATTATTTTTATAAGAATGACTTTTTATGCTTTAGCGACAGTGGCGGATCCAGCATCGTTAAGAGGGGGGTGCCAATTGGTTAAATTTCTATAAAAATAAATGAATATTTTTATAATCTTTGAATATAATATCACTTGGTTTGAGAGGGGGGAGGTGATCACCCCTCCCTGGATCCGCCACTGCGTAGCGATCACCTAAGGGTAAATATTGTGCTGTTAAGGTAGCACTAATGCAATAAAATGCATGTAGGTGGCGAGAATATGCAAAAATTTATTTTGGGCCACCACTGTGGCTTTGAGGAGCAAAGAATGTAAAATGTGCGCAAGTCATAATTTGTAGGTTACACTGTGTTGTTTTATTTTGCATAAGTACTTTATCAATAAAACGAACAGATGACGAAAAAAAAAACAAAAACTGGAGCCCGCCAAAGCATATATGAGGTTTACGGCGCCACTGTGCAGTAACGGTTGCTTATACGAAAAAATGAATAGGACATAATTTTTAGAGTAAATAGTGGTCTTTAACCTTGTATAAGTTTTGTTTAAAAAGAATACATAGGTAATGAGAAAATCGTAAAAACATGCTCGCCAAGGGATAGGGGTAGTTTCTGCAGTATATTTTCAAGGATAGGGGTGGTTTGCGCAGGGATGTTGCAATAACCATATATATTTTTGAAAAGCACTATTGATGAAGCATATGCCCATATGGATCAAAAAGCAAAAAACAAAAAAAAATTTTCAATTCCCCATTTTATTTATTTATTTTTGCTACAGGGGTTGCACTAGGAAATTGCTTTTGGTGTCCATGCATGGGTAATAATAACGTGCACAAAGTGATATATGAAGCATATTAATAAAGGGCATTGTGTGTGAAGGATTCCAAGAAAATCAATTTATTTATTAATTCTTCTTTTTTTTGGATGGTTCCGGGGAAAAAATGGGGGTGCATTATACAAATTTGTAAATAGCACCAGTACATGGGTAATCGCTAAAAGTCTTTTTACTCTAGCATAAACGGTTCAGATGGTATAAAAAGAGGTTTTTTAAAATGTAACACCCTGTAATTAAAAAAAGGGCAATTACCGTTAAGTGAAACCTATACCAAAAAATCGGTCAATTATTTGTGAATAATTGCCGCAGGATTTCTTCTTAATTTCCGTTACAGTTAGGGAAAAATATATTTTTTTTTAAAACATCTTTTTTAAAAACTTGTCAACTTTAGGGCGCCACCCCCGCTAAACGGTGGATGATAGAGAGATGGTGTCGGAAGTAAATCGTAGAAAATATAGTTCTCTTCATATTTCTATAAAAGAAATTTTTTGTAAAAGTTACAGGAAGGGCTACGTTCTGCAAAAACCACAAATTACCCCCTTTAAAGGGGTGAAAAGGGAGGTTCCGGGGCGAAATTTTTTCAGAAAAAGTTAGTCTTATAATAAGCACCCCTTGATATACCAGAAAAAAAATAAAACCGGACTTGTGTCCATTTTGCAAGGTTCAACCTTTGTTTCCTACACTAACTGTAATATAGCAAATATTAAGTATTTTTATATGAATCTTAAACATTAGATTAAAATTCAAAAATGTACGGTGTATGAGAAGAATAAAAAACCAAATTAAGTGCAATATGCCCACAAGAAAATACCGTTTTAAATAGCCTTATTAATAGAAGAGACCAAGTCATCATTTACCGGTTGAGAATTGGCCATATTCCTCTAACAGACATTTAATTATTAAAAAATAAAAATGAACAAACCCCTAAACAGACCAAATTTATAACATAGAGTCTTTATGGAATGATTCGAGAAAAACCTTGAACCAAGAAAGATTGTAACAGGAAATTAGAAAATATTCGTCAACATCTAATGGGTGAATACTGCGCTAATTTACAAAAATTTATTGATATTGCAGCTATAGAAGCATTAGGGAAACGAAAAGTAAAAAGACAAAATAAAAAACCATGGTTCAGATAGGAAGTGAAACAAATATTCAGAGAAAACGAAATATTCAGAACGTTAGGCACATAGGAAGCATAAGATGATTGCAAAAGAGTAATAACCAAAATAATTATGTTAGTGTATAAGTGTATAAGATAAAGAGAAAAGCAGTAAGCTTTGCAAACAGGTAAAGCAACTTCTATGGGTCGAAGAAGCAAATATGGAGAACAATAAGAATTCAATGTAAGGAAGTCAATGAGATATAGCTAGTTAAAAAACAGAAAGTTTTTAAAATCAGAATCTGATTTTAAAAGATCAAATAGCAATGAAATGCTAAAATATGGCGAAGGGGCTTAATAGATGGAATCACCAAATTATTGCAAAGGATCCTTGAACGCATTACTTTCTTTCTTTCTCCCCTTCCTTTTACCTTTTCAGGTGTCAGATTTGGGTTTAGTTTAACTACATATTCACCCATCTCTTCCATTATTTGCTGTTTTTGCTATTATATCATTTCTTCAATCGTTTTCTGAATAACCTGAATAACACTAATAATGAAAAGAACTTCTATAAAGATAGTAAGTGCGTGCACCTTCATTAACCTATTTAGAAGAACATGTAGATTTATTTTAAGGATATGTGAGAAAAGTACTCGATGAACATAAGACGCGAATAATGATTGTTGGAGATTGTGCAAAAATGATAACAAAGTATAATAAAAATAAACAAGGATAGAAAAAGTCAAGAAGCCATTCTTCAGTTCTTTTAGTTAGGTAATTCAGTTCATTCAGTTCATTCAGTTCATTCAGTTCATTCAGTTCATTCAGTTCATTCAGTTCAACCAGTAAATTCAGTTCATTCAGTTCATTCAGTTATTTGAGTCAAGAAGCCATAGAGGAGAAACTTTATAATTGTACCACGAAAAATATACTGTAGACAAACAAACCTAAAACTATTTTCGACAGGTATTAATTATGGACTGGCCCAACCAAAGATTTACAGTCAGTTTTAATAAATTGAATTTGGAGCTACAGCAGGACCAAGACAATATTCGGAAGAAAACTCAGAAGAAAAATAAAAAGAATTACTTAACGTAGTTAAATTAAATACGCGGATGTAACAGCAATCATATCACATAGCGTTGCGATTCTGGTGAATCGTATCAATAATTAAGAAAATAAATAAATCAAAGTATTTAGGCTACAGCCGTAACTTATAGCCAAATATACAATTAAAAATAAATGAAGTCCAATTTTAAAGGATTAATAAAGATATAAAGTATGAGGGAGGAAATATGTAGATATTTACAAAACCAGATATTTGAATGCGACAAAATATGTTTTATCCAAGACAAATCTATAACTGATTCATTATATACGAGTTAGCTAAATAATAATAATTTCGTCTATTATTCACTGGTTCTAACAGAGTTGTCTATTTACAAGATAAAATGCAAAGCTGGCTATGAAATGTCACGTCAAAGTGCTGTCTCGGTTAATTCTAATTTGAAACGTCAAAAAGTTGTTGGATTTATTTAACAGTTTTAAATTGTTTCGTTGGAAAAAATGGCCACAGATTGGGAAAATGAGATATCTTGTACACCTCCAGATATTCAGGAAGCTGCAAAAATTGCAAAAAGTTTTTTACTACCTGAAAAATCGAGAAAAATCTATATTTCTGCGTATGAATCGTTTACACAATAAAGAACACTGTTCTTTTTTCTTCTTAATTTACGTAGTTACAGAGAAATTTATTATTTTGTTTCATTGTTACTTAGTTAACATAATTTATTTAAAAATAAAATTTATATAAATTTTATCCAAAATTATTTCATAGTTTTGAATAAAGTATAGTATTCTACTCGCATATAATGACTGTTTTTTACTTGTAGGATTTATGACAATCGCCTACGGTTGAACGGGTGAAACTTCATATGGTTGAATAAAATAATATGTTTGTTGAATAATATATTATTATATCACACATATATTTTTTAAAATAAAGCGATCTATGCAGTTATCAGCTTTGTTTTACATTAGTATGTTACCTATAGATAACTATGTCTTATAGATATACTATGTCTTTTACAAAAAATCTTATTTTGATATGATTTGTTTTTAAACCAGGAGGAGTCAACTAAAAAGACAGATTCACGCCCAAGAAAGTCACTAGAAAAATTACCAAATACATCTTCTTTTTTGGGTGATCATATCGGCCTTAGACGGTGATCCATACATATTATATTATATTATATTAATACGTCGCTAAAGAGTTCTAAAAACAACTGTTTTTTATACAAAAGTAGACTAAAAATCTAAAAAGTAAATACTCTGGGCTAATTAGCAAAATGCATGGAAAAGTTATTTACCAGCAATTTTATTGCTGGAATCGAATTATAAGATCCTATGTATTAATAATATAGATATGCAAAGTCCACAGTTAATGTGCTACTTTTTTTATAAACAAAATGGCGCCGACAAATGCGCAGATGTGTTTTTCTCAATTATTGCTCTATAACTACGAAGATTTTAACTTTATAAAAAAACACCCAAATAAAAATTCAACACAATTAAATTCTGCATAAAGGTATGTTTTTGCCGATTTGCTCCGATGAAAATTTTCCTCGGAAAATGCGGGTTTTCCCAACAAAATCTCTAATTTTCAAATAACGTAATTATTTATCAATATTTAAGTAACTTAGTGACATCAAAGCTTTCTTGGTATGGATTCTAATTCCAAAAGCCGGTGAAAATTAAACGAATATTTTAGCAGCAATTCAATTGTTAATTAACAATTTACGATCGCAATAATAACCAGAATAATTATGATACATTGATCAAACTGATAACGATTATAAAGATGAGATGGGTATTTAATATTTTATTGACAAAATATAATTTTTTCGTTTGTTTGCATAATCTATAAATTTTGAAAAAAAATAGTTATAATACTCTGGTCTAATTAGTAAAGTACAAGGAAAGGTTATTTACCAGCAATTCTATTGCTAGAATCGAATACTATGATCCTATATATTAATAATATAGGTATGCCAAGTCCGCAGATAGTGTGCTACTTTTTTTATTACCAAAATGGCGCCCCCCAAATCGTGTTTTTTTTAATTATTGCTCTATAACTCAGAAGATTTTAACTTTACACCAAAAACACTCAAATAAAAATTCACCGCAATTTAATTCTACATAGAGGCATGTTTTCCCGATTTGCTTAGACGAAAATTTTTCTGGAAAAATGTGGGTTTTCACAAAAAAATCTCGAATTCTCAAATTAATTTTTTGGGCAAGTAATTATTTATCAATAATTAAATACATTGGTTAAATAAAAGCTTTCTTGGTATAGATTATAATTTCAGAAGCCAATGAAAATTAAACAAATATTTTAGCAACAATTCAATTGTTAATTAACAATTTACAGTCGCAATAACAACCAAAATAATCATGAGACATTGATCAAACTTGGAAAGATTATAAAGATGAGAAGCCTATTTAATATTTTGTTGACAAAATATAAATTTTTCTTTTTTTGCATAATCTTTAAATGTTTAAAAAAATAGTTATAATCAAATGAACATTTCTAAGAAATTCTTTA
Source organism: Diabrotica virgifera virgifera (assembly GCF_917563875.1). Classification (NCBI taxonomy): domain Eukaryota; kingdom Metazoa; phylum Arthropoda; class Insecta; order Coleoptera; family Chrysomelidae; genus Diabrotica; species Diabrotica virgifera. The sequence goes on from NC_065444.1 coordinate 197,512,426, forward strand.
TTATATTCTAATTTTAAAAAATACTTAAAATGCGTATTTCAAAGGTCTTGAAAATGAATACTTTAAAACTTTTTTCCAACCATTTGCAAAAAACAGCAAAGTAAATATACGATTGCTCCGTTGTTTATAATTTGTTTTCATTGTTTCAAAGCATAAAAGTGAGTCTGTGGTAGAATATAATTACTCGCAAAGAATATCAAATATTAGTTCAGTGGTTATATTTTAATCAAAGATTAAAAATATTTTTTTTTGTAATTTTTAGCGCGAAAGTAGGCTTGATACAGAGCCGGAGCTAAAATGTTCACTCGAAGCGACTGACACGCAGCATATATAATAATATAATTTTATTTATTAACTGTACGTCGTGCGGCGGTCGTCGCTTCAAGTGAAAATTTTAGCTACGATACTGTATTAGTCTACTTTCGCGCGTGTAAATTACAAAAAAATATATTTATAATCTTTAATTAAAATATAAATAATCTAAGAAATCTAATAAATCTAATAAAATAAACTAATAGTCGATATTTCTTGTAAATAATTAGCTTGTACTTTAAACTCACTTTTACGCTTTGAAAGAATTAAAAAAAAATTATAAACAACGTTGTAATCGTATGTTTATTTTGCTGTTTCATAACTTTTTTGCAAATGGTTGCAAAAAAGTTTTAAAGCATTCATTTTCAAGATCTTTGAAATACGCATTTTAACTATTTTTTAAAATAAGAATATAATAAAAACTTTTTGAGAAACGTTAATTTGTTTATAACTATTTTTTTGAAACATCTACATATTATGCAAAAAAATAGAAAATTTATATTTTGTCGACAAAATGTTAAATAGGCATCTCATCTTTATAAGATTTCAAAGTTTGATCAGTGTGTCATAATTATTTTGGTTATTATTGCGACCGTAAATTATTAATTATCAATTGAATTGTTGCTAAAATATTCGTTCAATTTTCTCCAGCTTCTGAAACTATAATCTAAACCAAGAAGGCTTTTAACCCTCCGTTAGGCGCGTGGTCTACAATCGTAGACCACTTTCCTTTAAGTGGTCGCCAATTACATAAAACTGCACATACGCCCCCATCCCGCTTAGTAGCTGTCACTAATACTTCCAACTTTTCAGTTTCCTAAACGCCGCCGATCGGTTTGCATGATTTTTTTACCATTATTCAAAGAGCACTGGTCTACAACCGTAGACCACGCGACTAAGCGCGTTCCAGTTTTTAGTTGTATATATAAAGCTAATATGTAGCCTGCTGTCTATATAAAGCTAATAACATAAACGAAAATGTTTCAAGAAGCGACTTCATTGAAAACTTGCATGGTAACTAATCAAACAGCAAATTGAATATGGATCAACTAAGCCTTCCCTGCTAAGAGAACTTAGACGACGAGCTCGCGTACTGCTCGGAGTTCAAGAAGTGTACCCCCTTCCCCTAATATTCCAACAAATTACGTGGGACGATGTTGCATTTGTGCATGCACTTGCAATATGTCAACAAGAAGGGCATGCCAAAGATGTGATGCATTTGCATTCAAGGATCATTTTGGGGATATTTGCACTGAATGTTTGACGGACTAAAATTGTGCCATTTTGGCCATTTAATAGTTTTGTTCTTTTTTACTTTTTAGTTCTATTCTTTATTATTTATCCCTATTGGTCATTCTATAAGTTCAAAGATAAAAAATATTTGTGTTTTTTACTAAATTGAGCTTATTTTTGTGACCATTTTCATTTACTTCCGAATAAAGACCAAAAAAATCATGACCTCGTTTTTAATTTTACCACTGTCAAAATGAGAAAAGCCAAGGAACAAAACATATCTAATATCAAAGTGCGAACATAAATAAACATGTTATTAACCACTAATTTGTTAATTTTGTCAAAATCCGGTATTATTCGACAAAAAACTATTGGTCTACAATCGTAGACCACGCGCCTGTCAGGTAATTATTTAATTATTGGTAGATAATTACTTATCTAAAACTTTATTTGAAAATTAAAGATTTTGTTGGGAAAACCCGAATTTTTTTAGGAACATTTTCATCGAAGCAGATCGGGAAAACATATCTCTATGCAGAATTTAATTACGGTGAATTTTTATTTAAGTGTTTTTGTTGTAAAGTTAAAATCTTTGGAGTTATAGAGCAATAATTGAAAAAAACACGATTTTCGGGCGCCACTTTGTTTATAAAAAAGTAGCACACTATCTGCGGACTTTACCTATATTATTAATACATATAATCACAAGCTTCCATTCCAGCAATAAAATTGCTGGTAAATAACTTTTCCCAAATATGGCCTATTCTCCGACAATCAGCCCAGACTAAAAGGAATAAAGCAGAAAACATAAAAAATCGCCGATATAACTTAATTAACGTTGAAATGCCCGTAGTGTCAAAATTTCATAAATGTCAATAGTGGTAAAATTTTATAACAGTGAAGTTAACTTGCCTGATGTTGCACCAATAATTACAAACAAGCATTATGGCGCGGTAAATTGGAATCACTCCTCTTGGTTTAAAAACAGACCATAGACTAAAATGCTTCTCTGTTACATTTTTGACCTGCTCATTGTTTATATTTATAATATAAAAAGACAAAGTTTAATATTTAGAATATTAAACCGATTTATTCCTGTTTATTCTTGTTATCTGGTATATTATCTGCATTATACTTATTGTAATTTTATCTTTTTTTTATTAATGTTAAGTAAGAATTTTACCTAAGTATAAGTTTTAGTTTTTTTTCGCCGTGTACAGTTTCTGCACTTATTATCGGATTTTTATTGGATACAATGTATGCACATAGTTCTATTTTCGCTGTCTATAAATAATGAGGAATCATTTTTTGTGTCACGGTTTATTCATTTAGCCGAGCGGTATGCGCCAGTTTTTTTTTCACACCAGTAAATAGCCATTCAACCTCTCTCATTTGTTACACTATTACCCCAGTCAATCTGTGAAAAAAAAAACATCGATTTCACGTAAAAATCTTATACAGGATTTTGAAGGTTCTAAAATGTATATGAGTGATAGCTGATGATAAATCCTTGAAGACGTAGGTACAGTTGATTTTGCTTTGTTTGCTCTAAAACATTCATAAAAAGAGAAAACATATTTTTTGCCAATCTATTCTATTTATTTGCCTACTAATGTTGTTCAAATTGTTCAAATAAAAAACTTCTTGGATCTTCCCGAATTTTTGAATTAAAATATATAAACATTGACTGAGATAATTGCAAAAAACCCATATTTTGCAGTATTTCATAAATGTTAATAATTTTGTTTTTTAATAATGGTAGGGGAGACCAAGCGGGTATTTTGCAGTTACTCGAGCGCGTCAGATTATCACATGGGGAGAAACCTGGTACACTGTAAATGTACCTCTACTATATTACATTTGTTCGTTTTGGTTAAAGTTTTAAGATGTATTAAAAAAATCGACAATTTATTAAATTTATTATTGAAAAAACCGTTTGAAAAAGGGCTGACTATTTAGCTCATAAACATACCAATAAGAACTAAGATAGCAACTTTTTCTTAAAATCAGGTTTCTGTTGTTCATTAAGGGGATAGGTGGAAAATCTTGGTCCAATGCTATTTAAATGAATCCTATTTTTCAAATTCTGAGAAAAGTAATAAATATTTTTGAAAAATTTAAACTCAGAATGAAAGATTTCATTATTACCGAGGGACGAAAATCACTTAGCATAAACAAAAAGTTTCTTTTGAATGAAATTCGAAAAAAAATGAATGCATTTAAATAGCATTGGACCAAGATTTTGCGTCTACCCCCTTAACATTAAGAGCTAAAAATTGAACAGAAGTGAAGGTACAAAGGTATAAAGTGAAGATATAATATGTAGATTATATATCAATGACATACACAGAGCAGGTGCAAAAAGTTATAACCCGTTAAAGTTATCCTACTCGTTAAATTCGGCCACGTTAAAGTGAAAAGAGAATTTTTCAAGCTCCGTCTTTTAGAAATCACATTTTAGACCACTACAGTTGGTAAATAAATTAAGAAAAATTACACTGATTCGTCGATTTAACTGAGATTTGGCACGTTTCAATAACTTTGCACAATCATTAACATGGTAATTAATTTCAAGTAGTTATATGTCATTATTTAATAATCAAAATTATTACCATTTATAAATTACTGCAAAAATAAGGGTATTTTGCAATTATCTTAGTTTATGAAGTTTAATCTAGAAACTTGCGATTTAAAGAACTTCTTACTATCTAAAACTTTTATGTGAACCATCTACATCTATATAAAAAATGAATGTTTGTATGTACGTCCTTTATAGAATCGTAAACTGTGCATTTGATCATGTGATGACGTTAACCCTCTTTAACCCAAGCTAAGAAATCCTCAACTCATGATAATTTCCTTTTTGCATTGTATTGTTTTAGGGTCATATTAAGCAAAAATCACATTTAAAATTTTTTTCGCCCCCTCCAACCCCCCAAAAAAGGCGGTTAACCAATATGTATCTTGTGAGATACATTGGGCAGATAGGTCTTGGAAGCGGTACCCCAAGAGATACATTGTGCACGCCAAACCATTATTATATGGTGAAACATCGCTCTTTACAAAACAAAATACATGTATAATTATAAACTCTTTGCTGCACAAGATTTTATGGATTTCTTGCATGTGAGAAATGACTTCACTTTTCAAGAAACAACTGATAACCATTCGCAATTGGCCGATAAATAAACCTATATAAACCGTGAAAATTTTACCAATTAATGATAACACTATTGAACTTAGCCGTTATATTCCACCAATTAAATTTATTTTTGAACATAATTGAGAGCCAAGAGTAAAAATCTGAACAAAAAATTACAATTTCAAAACGAAAATAAACTTCAAAAATAAACAGCCAAAATAATATAGGTAAGTTTAAAAATATGCTAATTATAAAAAATAATATTCCACTCTTTGCATGAAACCAAATACACCAATTGACAATATCACAAATAGAATCATGCTGCCCAATATGAACTGTAAGATACATTTTATAAAAGTATATTGCAAATGGACCATACAGTATAAGTGCCTGAGACTTGTGAATAATCAAACTTACATAGCAAAATAATAAGCAACTCAAATTAGTTTTCATAAAGAACATATAATAGAATAGTAACAGTAAACTAAACTTACCTCTTGTGTTGATGGCTTAAAAATGGCGTGTACTTACAGAACAAGAAAATAAATCAACAAAACCTAATATTTTGACACCTTTTAAATCAAACAGAGCTTAACAACTGTATAGAGAAAGGACATCTAAATGTGACAGCCAAGGTTTTAACTATTAAAAAAGACCACAGTATATAAAAAATCAATTATAAAGTCATGTATCTTGTGAGATACATTGGGTTAAAGAGGGTTAAGCAAAGTTGTTGTGCATGAGCCCGAGAAGGTTTCTAAGTTGGTACGACCAACCGGAGTGATAAGAGAGATTGTCCCTTGACATTTTTTTTTATTTTTTTTCGACAATTTTTTTATTTTAATTGTATATGACGTGGAATTAACAAATACATGCAACCCTAATTTTCACTTTTCTATCACCAACCGTTATTTTTTAATAGCCATCCACAAATTTACCTCCTCTATTTATATAAATAAAAATGAATATTTGTGTGTCCTTTATAGAATCGTAAACTATGCATTTGATAATGTGATGATCTTAAGCAAATACTCTGGGCTAATTAGCAAAATACAAGGAAAAGTTATTTACCAGCAATTTTATTGCTGGAATCGAATCTTATTATTGTATGTTTTAATAATATAGGTATGCAAAGTCCGCAGATAGTGTGCTGCTTTTTTTATAAACAAAATGGCGCCCGAAAATCGTGTTTTTTTTAAATTTTTGCTCTATAACTCCAAAGATTTTAACTTTACACCAAAAACACCCAAATAAAAATTCACCAAAATTAAATTATGCAAAGAGACGTGTTTTTCCCGATTCACTTCGACGAAAACTTTCCCCGGAAAAAGCGGGTTTTTCCAACAAAATCTTTAATTTTCAACTAAAATTTTAGATAAGTATTTGTTAATGAATAATTAAATAACTTGGTAATGTAAAAACCCTTTTCGCATAGATTATAATTCCAGAAGCCAATGGAAATTGAATGAACAGTTTAGCAACAATTGAATTGTTAATCAAAAATTTACGGTTGCTATAATAGCGACAATAATTAAGATGCATAAGAATAACTATGTTTTTTTTCATCAAAAGACAGTATACTAATCCAATGTACTTTACAGAACTAAAATTGGACTATATAAGCGGCCTCAGGAATATTTTAAAATTATAAACAATTTTTTGGCTTATAAACAAATAGAATATTTCGGGAAATATTAAACTAAATTAAATTGTGAAAACGGTATTCGAAAAACAGCGGCAGGACGCTTCTTCTAAAAGAAAAAACGTTTAATTATGATGAGTAGTTCCTGAGATACAAACGGTCAAAGTTGACCGGAATTTACGGCAAAGATATAAACAATAGGATCATAATTTTCAAAGCATCACGTTTTTATTTTTGTCCTCTTTCTCCACACCAATTTTTATATGTTTAAAATACTCATAACATATATTAGTATAATAAAAACTATCGATAATACGTGTGGAAATTGCCAAAAATAGCAAAATTCCAATCAAAAATTAGGTTGGAGAAAATGTAACCCTCAAAGATCAAAATCGGTATACGTTAAAAAAATGCATTTTCTCGGCTTCTCATGAAGCAATATCCTTCATTCTTTTTTTGTTCCCTAATAACTCGAGTAGAGCCATCGAACTAACTCATTATTAAATGTCAAACTTGCTTTTGTTTTGTTATAATAGATTAATTTATTTAAAAGAAAAGAAAACTACATATTTTTTCCAGTTGTAGGCTTTTTTTTAGATAAACTTACTACAAGTGTATCTTTTAAAAACATAAATATTTTCATTTGAAAGCTGTATAATTATTTAAACAATTTTTATTTAAACAAATTAAAATTTTGTGTTATAATAAATAAATTAATTTATTATAACAAAACAAAAGCAAGCTTGACATTTAATAATGCGTTAGTTCGATGGCTCTACTCGAGTTACTTGGGAACAAAAAAAGAATGAAGGAAATTGCTCCATGGGAAGCGGAGAAAATGCATTTTTTTAACGTATACCGATTTTGAACTTTGAGGGTTACATTTTCTCCAACCTAATTTTTGATTGGAATTTTGCTATTTTTGGCAATTTTCACACGTATTATCGATAGTTTTTATTATAATAATATATGTTATGAGTATTTTAAGGATATGAAAATTGGTATGGAGAAAGAGGACAAAAATAATAATGTGATGGTTTGAAAATTATGATCCTATTGTTTATATCTTTGCCGTAAATTCCGGTCAACTTTGACCGATTGTATCTCAGGAACTACTCATCATAATTAAACGTTTTTCTTTTATTTCTTTTAAAAGAAGCGTCCTGCCGCTGTTTTTCGAATACCGTTTTTATAATTTAATTTAGTTTAATATATCCCGAGATATTCTATTTGTTTATAAGCCAAAAAATTCTTTATACTTTTAAAATATTCCTGAGGCCGCTTAAATAGTCAAACTTTAATTCTGTAAAGTACATTAGATTGGTATAGTGTCTTTTTATGAAAAAATCATAGTAATTCTTATGCATCACAATTATTCTCGTTATTATAGCGACCGTAAATTTTTAATTACCAATTCAATTGTTGCTAAACTGTTCATTCAATTTCCATCGGATTCTGGAATTATAATCTATACGAAAGGGGCTTTTACACTACCAAGTTATTTAGTTATTGATTAACAATTACTTATCTAAAAGTTTAGTTGCAAATTAAAGATTTTGTTGGAAAACCCGCTTTTTCCGGAGAAAGTTTTCGTCGAAGTAAATCGGAAAAAAGACGTCTGTATGCAGAATGTAATTGCGGTGAATTTTTATTTGAGTGTTTTTGGTGTAAAGTTAAAATTTTTGGAGTTATAGAGCAAAAATTGAAAAAAACACTATTTCCGGTGCTATTTTGTTTGTAAAAAAAGTAGCACACTGTCTGCGGACTTTGCATACCTATATTATTAATACATACAATAATAAGATTCGATTCCAGCAATAAAATTGCTGGTACATAACTTTTTCCAAAAATGGCCTATTCTCCGATAATCAGCCCAGACTAATAGTACATTGTTAACCGGGTAGGAAAAGCTTAACATTCCTGGACGACTGTGAAGATTGCTAAGTCGAGGCGCAAGCAGAGACTTAGCAACACAGAGTCCAGGAATGTGGCTTTTCCTACGAGGTAAACATACTATTTTTCCGCAAATCGTTTAAAATTCGACATATATTGATTGATTTAAAAAAAACGCGATAATTTTATTCCCAAATAAATGGTGCTTTGAAATTCCTAATAAAATTACTTGGGTTACTATGGAAACGTATTGAGGTTGAATTGTCAAACTTGACGCTTATAAATTTAATTGCTGGTGTTCTCGAAAGTAAAATGATAAGTGATGATGAAATTTCCATTCCTGGGACTCCTCCAGAGCTGGTTGAGGCAGTGAATACTGCTTCATTAGAATTATTGCCAAAGAAATCAAGAGAAAAGTACGAAAATGCATACAGACGTTTTATGGATTATCGCATGAGTAAAAATACGAGTTCTTTCTCAGAAAATGTTGTAATGGCATACTTCCTAGACCTTTGTTTAAAGATGAAATCTTCAACATTATGGGCCAATTATTCAATGCTGAAGTCAACCCTTGCACTTAAACACAATGTAGATATATCTACATACTCAAAACTTCGTTCTTTATTGAAACGGCAAGCTCAAGGTTATAGGGCAAAGAAATTTAAGATTTTAACGAAGGAAGAAATTGAAAAATTTATCCAGGAAGCTCCAGATAAAGAAAATTTAATGATTAAGGTAATTTACAAGGTTTTAATAGCAATGTGTTTTCTATCATTTATGTAGAACACTAACAACTGTACGGAAATATCATTTCCTTACAGTAAGGAAATGACATTTCCTTACAGTAAGGAAGTCCTGACTTTTTCTTCAAGAAATTTTGACAGGAATGTCAAAATTTCCTGGCGATTTGCGGAAAAAGGTGTTGTGCATGTTTGGATATTTTGCTTTTAAGTGGGTAGACACAAATTTTACTTGCAATGCTTTATTAATTAAATTCATTAATTTTTTTCGAGCCCTAAGAAAACTAATCAGTGTTTTTGAATCATTTAAACGCAAAATGAAAGATTACATCATTACCGAGGGCCAAAATTCCCTGAAAATATCTTTAATGTTTATTTGAAAAATTACAGGGGTAAAAATAAAATAAAAAGAGAAAATTGAGTGCAATTTTTTATTTTAAATACAAAAGAAACCTTTTGTTTATTTTAAGAGACTTTCGACCTTCGGTAATAATGTAATATTTCAATCTGCGTTTAAATTTTTCAAAAATATTTATTAGTTTTTTCAGGATTCGAAAAAATTAATGCATTTAAAAAGAATTGCAAGCAAATTTTGCGCTTACACTCTAAATTTAATATTTTAATTACTAGCATATACAGAGAGAGTCTGTAATTTGGAATAAATTCAATATCTCAAATACTAATTGTTTTTTAGAAAAACGCTCAGACCCGTCGATTAGTATTTTAAATTGTCCTTTTTGGCATACAATAATAGTGTTTACAGGGTGTCCCAATTTAGAGATATGACGTCGTTGTTGATTTTCTTAAATGGCAACACTGTCATTTTGATAGCTATTTTGATAGGGTGTGTAAAGTTATACACAACTGCAAAATTTCAAATTTTTATTCTCTACCATTTACAAGATAATAGAAAATAACCAAGTTATGTCTGTAATATGGAATAAATTCAATAATTAAAATACTAATTGTTTTTTTTTGAAAAATGCTCAGACCCGTCGATTAGTATTTCTAATTGCATTTTTGACGTACAATAATAATGTATACAGGGTGTCCCAATTTAGAGATATGGCCTCATCGTTGATTTTCTTAAATGGCAACACTGTCATTTTGATAGCTATTTTGATAGGGAGTGTAAAGTTATACACAACTGCAAAATTTAAAAATTTTGTTCCCTACGATTTACAAGATAATAAAAAATAACAAAGTTATGAAAAACAAATAATCAAATTATAATTGAATTAAATTATTTCAATTAAGCAAATACTCATAATGTTGCCCTCAATTATTGTCAAATTGTCAATGGGCAACGTTATGAGCATTTGCTTATTTGAAATAATTAAATTCAATTATTTTTGATTACTTGTTTTTCATAACTTTGTTATTTTTTATTATCTTGTAAATGGCAAGGAATAAAAATTTGAAATTTTGCAGTTGTGTATAACTTTACACACCCTATCAAAATAGCTATCAAAATGAGAGTATTGCCATTTAAGAAAATCAACGATGACGTCATATCTCTAAATTGGGACACTCTGTATACATTATTATTGTATGTCAAAAATGACAATTTGAAATACTAATCGACGGGTCTAAGTATTTTTCAAAAAAACAATTAGTATTTTAATTATTGAATTTATTCCAAACTACAGGCATAACTTTGTTATTTTGTATTATCTTGTAAATGGTAGAGAATTAAAATTTGATATTTTACAGTTGTGTATAACTTTACACACGCTATCAAAATAGCTATCAAAATGACAGTGTTGCCATTTAAGAAAATCAACAACGACGTCATATCTCTAAATTGGGACACCCTGTATACATTATTATTGTATGTCAAAAAGGACAATTTGAAATACTAATCGACGGGTCTGGACATTTTCCAAAAAAACAATTAGTATTTGAGATATTGAATTTATTCCAAATTACAGACTCTCTCTGTATAGCACATGCATAGCATTTGTATCCGTTTTGATCACTTTCTTGTTTTTTTTATTTGAATATTTTGCTTTTAATATTGTAATTGCTAGCATATTTTTATGCCTTCAAAATGATTTTTTTAAGACCGGTTCTAGTGTCTGATATATTGTATTATGGAGAGTATAAAAAATAATTATTATACTACTCTCTAGTGATCTAACTACAAAGTGAAAGGCTTGAGTAAGGTTAATTTGAGACTCTTGTAAAAGGAAGCTGATTATAACAAAATTTGTTATTAATTAATGTATGTCCCATGACCGCCAATGTCCTATTTATATTGTGTATAATTAAATTAGGTTATGCTCCTGGGAGATTCTGGAGTTGGGAAGACATGTATCCTGATGCGGTTCAGAGAAGGTACCTTTTTATCTGGAAATTTCATATCTACAGTAGGAGTTGATTTTAGAGTAAGAATATCTATTTTATTTTTATATAATGAGTAAGAAGAGTTGTGGGTTATTCAGTTAACTAATATATTTAGTAACAACCATTTAATATATTATTCCATAAAAAGTTCAGAATTTATTATTGACAAGATCACGTCTCAAATATATGTATGTCATTGGATGTTGTGTTCAAATTAGAATCATCTAAATTAGTATCATTAGTTAAACAATCTCAATAATCATCTCGTTGTAAAGACAATGAAGTCGACCTTACTAAGTAACAAGATACTTATTACTCAACACACATAATACACATTACTCCCCTGAGCTAGTGATAAACTATAATTTGATTGCGAACGAATGAAAGATTAAGAGGCTACAGTAGCGATCAACAGGTAGCAAAAAACGCGTTCCAAGATTGCGTCTCTAATTTTGAATATTTTGTCGAGATATTTGTCACACATATTCGTAATATAATAAAGAATGGCGGTACAGAGCCCAATTTCTGAAATATGTTAGTACGTGGAAATTACTCTATAACTAAATAAAATATTGAAAAAAGAGCCTGTACCGCCATTAAGAAAAAAAAACTTTCTTCAAATAAACTTTTTTATCCCATGCCTAGATTTTGTGTAATCTTGGAACTACTAAAATTTTTTATTTCTAACAAGAAATCGAACATATTATAACTAAATAACTAATTAGGTAACATAGAGAAATTATCACTGTCATTTTGACAAACCTGCGTCAGATTTTCTCTAATCTGTTCTGTCATCTTTATCGATATCTGTTCAGTGCAGTAATGTGTTAATTTAAGAATTCGTTTTTGTTGTTTAATAGGAAAGTAGTGTTTATTGATAGTTAATTTATTATATATTTTTTGTTTTTGTATAAGTTGTTTGCTTTTTGAAAGGATAGATTTTTGTTAATTGTGAGTTTATGTTATATGTAGAGAGGTAAATATATTTTACGTAAAAATATTTCGAATTCTAATGCGAGTATATAAAGTTTTAGGAGAATTTTTTATTCTAAAAATATTATCAATAGTTTAACAAAATGGAAAAAGTAAACCAAACAAAAAATAAAGTGAAACCTTTCAAGAAAAAGTCCATTAAAATCCGTGCCGAAATTATGCGAAAATCGAAATTTGTTTCGCTTCACAACAAAAAATAATTATTTAGTATTTTTTATTATTATATATTTCATGCAAATATCTTTCTAATACCTCTCTTAACATAAAATGTTCAACCATTTTGGTTTACTTTTATAAATATTTATTTATTAACAATAAAATCGTTTTCTATTACTTCCATTTAGCGCGACTATGATATTGTCAAAATATTAATCTTATATAATGCCCAAGATTACCACTGTTGCCAAAGTTTATGATACTATCTCCCGAAGTTATATTTTGTTGCTACCTGTTTATCGCTAGTTTACTCTTAATGTCTATTAAAAAAACAATGTCCATTAAAAAAATCTAAACAATAAAACATAATTAGTATTTTTGAGGGTAACTAAGGTACGTTTTTATACCTTTTGACCGGATATTAGCTAAGTAATAATTTAAACTTAGCTGACAGGAGTCAATATGTAAAATAAAATTAAATAGAATTATGGCAAGTAATACCTATTTTAAAAATTCCAAGTCGTTCCAAGTCGTTTTTAACGACATCTTAGTCCGTTCTTTAACGGTAAAATATTGCAAAACCTCTAAATTTTAAAGAACCGCTTGGATTGACATGAAATTTGGCACACACATAGCTAACAAGTCAAAGAAAAAAAGTGATATTGTGCCGATATGTGCTTTTGTCCTGGGGATGGTTTTAACCCCCTCTTGGGTGTGAAAAAATATTCGTCTAAAGAAAGTCAGGAAATGGATAAACTGGCTAATTCTAAGTAACTTTTGTTCTATAGAGTTTTTTCACTAAGTCAATACTTTTCGAGTTATTTGGCGTGAATATGTTCATTTTTCAACAAAATAACCGCGCTTTTAGACGGTTTTTCGCAAATAACTCAAGTAGTAAGTATTTTGTCGAAAAAACGTTCTTAGCAAAAATATAGCCTGTAAAAAATTTTAAAAAAATGGTGTATACATCACGTCTCTACACCTAGTAGAAGCAGAGATATAGCTAATGAAAAATAGGTTCATATTGGTCAAATTCCAAATGGAATACTTTAACGTGAAATAACCAAAAATGAAGCACATTTCGGGGAAAACTCATTATAACTTATTTAAACTGCTTAAAAAAGCTTCATTTTTGTTTTATAAAAAAAATTTCTAGCATCAAAATTAAACAAGTTACGCTCAAAATAAATAAAAGTTAGTCCCTTTTGGTTTTGGTAAAAAAATCGAGAAAATCACCCCCTAATTAGTATCTTAAATGAACTTAATCGTTACGACTTCACAAGTTTCTTGACTCGTGTATATATTGTTTATATGATCTGTAAGTTTCATCGGTTCAAAGTACTTATTATTGAAAGGGCTGTAGTTAAAAGGGGTTGAACGAGTCACTGATCACGCATGTATGAAAATTTAGAAACACCAAATCTTAATCAATTTTTGTCTAACACAAAAACAAAAAAATACATGATATTCAGAAAAGCAAATCTTACTTTTTTGTTTTTTGAGATTTTTGGTATCTCTAACAATTTTTAAGTTATTTTGAAAAAAAGCATATTTTTCAAAATTTAAATTTTTAAAAATTTTATTTTGAAACCAAATTTTTTCAAAAATAAGCACTTTGAATCGATGAAACTTACAGATCATATAAACACAATATAAGTAAAATAATTTGTGGAGCGGTAACGATTAATTTCATTTAAGTTGCTAATTAGGGGTTGGTCCTCCCGATTTTTTTTTGCAAAAACAAAAGGGACCAACTTTATTTTGAGCGTAACTTGCTTAAATTTAATGCTAGTAACTTTTTGTAAAATCAGTAATAAAGCTTTTTTTAAATACTTTAAAAAAATTATAATGAGTTTTCCTTAAAAAGTGCTTAATTATTTGGATATTTCACTTCGAAATATTCTATTTGAGATTTGGTGAATATGAATCTATTTTTCATTGGCTACAACTCTGGTTCTACGAGATCCAGAGACCTAACGCGTACACCATTTTTTTTACTTTTTTATAAGTTATATTTTTGCTAAGTATTTTTGAGTTATTTGCGAAAAATAGTCTAAAAATGTGGTTATTTTGTTGAAAAATGAACATATTCACTCGCAAATAACTCGAAAAGTGTTGACTTGGCGAAAAAGCTCTATAAAGCAAAAGTTACTTAAAATTAGTCAGTTTACCCATTTCCGGACTTATTTTGGACATATATTTTTTCACCCCCAGAAGGGGGTGAAAGTCACCCCCAGGGCAAAAGCACACATCGGCACAATATCATTTTTTTCTTTGACATGTAAGCTATGCGCATGCCAAATTTCATGTCAATCCAAGAGGTTCTTTAAAATTTAGAGCAAAAACCGTGAAAGAATGGACTATCTATACGGTTATAATATGTCAGATAGCAACCTCATCTAAATTATTTTCATTGGTTAAAAGATATTCACATCTTTTCTTCTGAACAATAAAAATAAAACTAATAACTTTTTGTAGAGGGATTAATCACTAAAGACCACTTGACTCCATTTCCGGTCCCATAGAATTCTTTCTCTACACTAAAGTAAACGGTTACGCCGATGTGTAGCTATGAGAGGTAGCACCCAATGTGCAAATTATGCATCTAACGAAAAAAACTATATAAAACATTTTTGTAGCTTATGAAAAATTAAAGAGATTGGTTTCTTCATAAATCTTTTAGTTATAATACAAAAAGGGATATGGTAGGTGAAAAGAGATTTTTTTTGATACATTCTCAAATCCTTGTGTGTTCAACTTAATATAACAGAGAAATGGTGGATTTTAGAGGTATAATGCTAATAATACCTTTTGTAGTGGTTGACAAGACCTTTTCAATTCGCACTGTTAAGTCTCTTTGATTTTTTATAAACTACAGAGGTGTGTTATCAGTGCCGGATTAATGGGGGGGGGCTATGGGACTATTAGCCCCCGGTGGTAAATTTTGAGAGGCGGTACGTCGCTCCCATCACGTTTTAATTATATATGTGGATATTTCAAATGTATGGGGTTGATTTTCCGAAATAGCATGGTAATAAAACTTCGTCTCGTTACCGATAAGATCCGTGCCTGCGGTAGCAGGTCGCACAAAAACACGTTTCATGTTTCCGGGAAATCGGCCAGCGCCACTGCGCCTGGCGGCAGCGTCGCAGCGTGTCCGGCTCCAACACGCCATGTCGTCAGTCGTCAGTCGTGTTAGCGCAGTTTTCGAGACTAGTCTCAAATTTTACTTATTTATTAGCGAAGTGTTTTCGTGACGTTTCTAAAAAATGAGCGGAAAGGAAGGAGGTGCATTTTGGAAACGACAAAAGTTAGAAAAACAACAAAAATTAAATGCAGTATTAAAAAACCCCAAGATTCAGCTTTTTGTACCAAATCCAGACAAGATAGTGTACCAAAGAGCACTTCTTTTCAAGATGATCCAATTGCAACAGTTTCAGATGTTTTAGAAGGTAGGTTTATTTGACTATTTTAGTTACTTTTTTAATAAAATAAAAGTTGCAGCAGGATCTTTATCACGTCGAGATGATTCATCCACAGCAAATTCAGACCCACTTTGTGATATCGAGTTACATCCTGAAAAGAGTTCTCCTGATCGTCAAATTCTAGTCGAAAGTGATGTTCATCGAGTTGATTTACAAGATCCAAAATTTCTGGCCAAGAAATTGTGTAGATAAAGTGCTGACAGAATTCAAAACACAGGATCTTAATTCTTTAGACTTTGAGTCTTCAAAAAGAAAAATAGGAAAACAAAACAAGTACTGCACTAAATCACTATTCTATAAAGTTTTAAAGCATGGTGAAAACATTCGGCGTGACTGGTTAGTTTATTCCAAAACCACAGGCTCTTTATTTTGCTTATATTTGCTAAAGGCTAAAGAAAAATGTGACGGCCATGAAAGGTCAGTCGTTCATTTAGAACACCTTAAAAATTTAAGTTCAAGAAATTCATTAAGTATACGAAAGATCAACTAACAGTGCTACTTTCGTGATGGAGCTTTTGCATAAAAATAATATAATTGGAACCTTCCCAAACGTAGAAATAGCACTAAGAATCTTCTTATCGTTGATGGTTACTAACGCAACTGGTGAAACATTTTCCGCTTTAAAACGGGTCAAAAATTATATTTGAGAAATACGATGACGGAAGAAATATTAAATTCGTTTGCTGTTTTAAATATTAATAATGATCTGCTTACAAAATTAGATTTTAATAAAATCATCGATCTGTTTGCAAGTAGGAAGTCCAGGAAAATTTGTAAATAATTGTTATTTACATAATTTTTATTATGTTATTTTACACAATTGTTATTTAAATAAATGTTAATTTACTTTCTAAGTTGTGGGTTTGTGTCTTTGTGGCTTTTTTGTATATGTGTAATAAATTACCTAATAATATTAAAATAGTTTTAATCAATTGTTAACCTCAGACGCATCTATAACTACTGGAGAGTGGCGGTATAGTATGACTAAGCCCCCAGCGGTCCATGAACAAAATCCGGCACTGTGTGTTATATAGTTTTTTCGTTAGATGCATAATTTTTAAGGTGGTCGCAAAAAACCTTCTGAAAAGGTAATATTTTTCAATGTAAATGGCAAATTTTCAACCACTAATAACTCAAAAAGTATTGAGTTTTCAAGAAAATATACACAATAGTTTTTGTTTAGAATTGGGTTCTCTAGCCACTTCCGCAGTAATTTTGACCAAAAAATTTTCCACCCCCAGAAAGGGGTGGGAACCACCCCAATGGTAAAAGCGCACTTCGCCATAGGGTAGGAATAAGTAGAGGCTATTCCTAAAATTTCATTAAAATCCATGCAGTAGGATAGAATTCGGAGGTAGTATCCTGTGTTTCCTCTTATTGACTGGCGTAGCTAATCAGGGAAATAAACTTATAGGACAAATTCACACAGATATAGAGGGAGACTTAGAATAGGAAGAAGGTTTTCACTCAGTCTAGTAAGGGTAATTTTTAAAAAGAATAATAAGTGTCCATTATAAAATAGTAAATCTTTTTACTAGCAATTAAAAATATCAAAATTTTGTCTGTTCCAATTGAACTAAGTGCACGAAGGCATAATGTATAAATTACATTTGGCTCTATGTCCTTGCATTGCCTCAAATTAAGGAATGGGTTTATATTGAGTGCATTTTCTGATAGGTAAATGGAATTCTAATGCTCTACCTAGTTTTATTCCATTTCGTCAGTTATTGATAAGTTTCAGGTTTTCATTGCAATATAAGCGATTTTTGATTAGTTTCCATATTTTTAATATAACGTATATTATCAAAAAGCTCTTTTAAACACATAACACTACAAGGTCAGGAGTTTTTTTATTGAATTGAAAAGCTAATGAACTTATTTTAGAGATATATCTGCAAGTTGCTTTCTTTAGGTACTTATTTAAATTTTACAGAAACCGAAAAAATAGCAGAAACTGCAAAAACAACATTAGACAATGTTTTTAACTTTTGATGTGTAGGTAGAAGCTTATACGAAAATATCTTTGAACTTGAACATCCTTAAATTTCGTTACCTTCTTTAAAACAAAAGAAATTAACATTATTGGGGAGAATGTGAGTTATGGCCCGATCAAAGAACAATCTGACCCAAAAAAAAAATAAGGGAAGGATGAAAATTTGGGAATAGGTAGTTAAAATTGTCTATTATTATATAAGAAAAAGTTTACAATTCTATATCCCCTCCATTTTTGTAAAATGGAGGGGATATAGCATTGTACATAGAACACCTCCTCTCAACGGTGAAAAATATACATTCAAAATAATTCCGGAATTGGATAAAATGACTAATTCTAAGCAACTTTTGTTCTGTAGAGTTTTTTACCTAGGTCAATACTTTTCGAGTTATTTGGAAGTGAATATGTTCATTTTTAACAGAAAAAAAACAGGCTTTTGGACGGTTTTTCGGATATAACTCAAAAAGTAAGTATTTGAGCTAAAAAAATATTCTTACCAAAAATATTTCTTATAAAAAACTGAAAAAAATGTTGTATGCTTGAGGTCTGTAGACCCATTAGAAGCAGAGTTATAGCTAATGAAAGGTAGGTTCTTCTTCATCAAATTCTAAATCGAATATTTCAATGTGAAATAACCCAAAAACAGAGCACTTTTCAGGGAAAATTCATTTCAACTTTTTTAAAGTGTGAAAAGGTTTATTTTTGTTTTTTAAAAAAACTTGTAACATTAAAAGTAAGTGAGTGACGCTCAAAATATTGTTGGTCCCTTTTATTTTTTGGAAAAAAAATCGCGAAAGTCACCCCCTAATTAGCATCACAAATAATTTTTTCGTTACCACTTCACAAGTTACTTTGCTTATGTATTATTTGAGTACACGAGATGGAAAACTCGCTTATTGCATGTAAAGGCAATTTGAGAAAAGTGCAAAAAACGTTTTTTGCATTATATTTGTTAATAATCAATTAATACTGTTAGCGTCCGTTTAGAACATATACATCTCTAATAGTTTTTAACATATTTTAAAAAAATAGTGTAGGTTTTTTAAAAAAATGAAGAAAAAAGAAAGCATTTAGCGAGTTTTGCACCAAAAAAATGATACAGAAATAGTTTGAAAAAAATTTTATTCACAAAGCAATTAAACAGTTACTTAAATTATTACATTAAATTTGTAGATCAATATCGCAAGGTTTTAAACCACTGCAACTGCAGGCCAAAGTTAAACAAACAATTCAGAACACCGCTAAATGGCGCTAAAACGCAACTGATTCAAACGGTCGAATCACACCAGTAAACACGTTAGTAAAATTCGATGCTGTGATTGGACGCCTTACAAAAAGAGAGTCTTGCATCGCACGCATCAATGCATAAAGCGAGTTTTGTATCAAGTCATGATTTTTGGGATAGCTTTTCGTGTGTTAGAAAACTAGTTTTGCTCCAAATACTTATGTAAAATAATAATTAAATATTATACGAACAAGATGGCGTGCTTAACTCCTTGTTTCAATTTTTGTCGATAAGCGAGTTTTGCATCTCGTGCACTCAATGATCTGTAAATTTTATCCGTTCAAAGTGCTTAATTTAGAAAAAGCTGTAGTTAAAATGGCTTGAACGAGTAACTTATCACGAGTTTAGGTAAATTTTGAACAGCCATAGTATTAGTGTTGCTAAAAATCAGTCTTGGTCTTGCAGTCTTGGTCTTGTTCTTGCGTTTTCGCAAGACCAAGACCAAGACCGCCTAATTTGAGCAAGACCAAGACCAAGACTTACCGTGCAAGATTTGAGCAAGAACAAGACTAAGCCTGCAAGACTCTTGCGTCTTGCAATTAGAACTGAGGGTCTTTTATGAAGTATATTAGTTCGGGTATATTCTTAGGTAGGTACTCTATGAGAAGCAAAATAATTTGTAAAATTGGACTTATGCGCCTTACGAACAATACCATAAAGCATAAACAAACATACATTCTTCGCTCTGAAATTAATTGTCCAGGTTTTGAGAATAGCCGCCCTCCATTCATAAATTAATAGGTCTGGATCTCGTGTATGAAAAAAAATTGATTAATAGCAAGCTGAAAATTTGTTAATAGCTTAAGGGTGTCTAGTCGGACAAACTTTGATATATGGGAACACTGGAACAGGGGAAGTTTTAATTGTGGAACAGGTTAAAAATTTTTAACGGTCAGAACACGAAAATGGCACATGTATTTTGTCCGACAGAACAGACTTAAACTCTCCGAACAGAGATTAAACTCTCATGCAAAAATCAGACTGCTATTTATCACCAAATGGGCGTTTTAATGAGTGGAACATGTAGAATATGTCAAATGACAGGAATTATGATAGGTGATAAATAGCAGTCTGATTTTTGCATGAGAGTTTAATCTCTGTTCGGAGAGTTTAAGTCTATTCTGTCGGACAAAATAAATGTGCCGTTTTCGTGGTTTGACCGTTCCAAATTTTTAACCTGTTCCACAATTAAAACTGCCCCTGTTCCAGTGTTCCCATATATCAAAGTTTATCCGACTAGACACCGTTAAGCTATTAACAAATTTTGAGCTTGCTTTTAATCAATTTTTTTCCATACGCGGGATCCAGACCTATAATGTATCGAAACTTTTTAAAAATATGTCATATGCTGATAAAAAATATACCTACAATAAATAGTTAATTTTTTTTCCTTAATTAGTTTTGTAGGAATTTAAACACATAAAAATCATATCGATATATAGAATAATAAGACTATTATGTATATTTTTTCTGCTGAGTGTGATTACGATAGGAGACAGACTATAACAGATAATGCCGTGCCGTCTATACCGTGTAACCAAATACATACCCAATTATTTAGTCTACGAGGCATTCAACAAAGAAATATTTACAGTGAAATACATGGAAAACAAAAGGACATTTTATAGCAATTTTTTCTGTAGGTAGTTAAATTAAACTGGTCATTTGTTTTATCAATCGACTCACTGTTCTTTTGTTATGCTCTTTGGTTGCTATACACTATTCCAAGAAACGGGTCATTTTTGGTCTCTCGAATTTCTTAAACTTGTTCGATTTAAGTGGTTGATAATTTGATTTTTTATTTATTTGATTTTAATGTTTGATAATAATATAGCGCTGTTCTGTATAAATATCGCTGTAATAATATTGTTTCTAGACAGGTAAATTTGTCATTGTACACCGGGTGTACCAATCAAACTGTATTTTTTTTTCTCAAAGTTCGCATCACCCTGTGAAATATTCTAGCATTTATAAAATATTGAAATTAAAACCCAACTATAGCCTCATATTTTCTTAACATTTTGTTTTTTTGATTCATTCGCTTATGTTGGATAATAAAAAGTTAGGTACTTTTTTAACTAGCGATGTTTTTCATCAATACAGGGTGTTTTTAAATAAGTATGGCAAACTTTAAGGGGTAATTCTGCCCGAAAAATAATTTGACAGTTTGCTTTATAAGTGTATGTTCGCAAATGCTTCGTTTGCGAAATAGGGGGTGTTAAAATTTTTCTTACAAACTGACGATTTATTGCTCTAAAACCGGTTGAGATATGCAAATGAAATTTGGTGGGCTTTAAGAGGTAGTTATTACGCATTTTTGACATACAATTAAGAATTTAATATTCACCATTGGCGCGCATACGGGTAACATGACCCGTTTGTTTAGAATTACCCCTTAAAATTTACCATACTTATTTAAAAACACCCTGTGTTGATAAAAAACATGGCTAGTTGTTAAAATACCTAACTTTACTGTTATCCAACACAAGCGAATGAAAAAACAATATGTTAAAAAAATATCAGACTGTAATTGGGTCTTAATTTCAGTATTTTATAAATGCTAGAATATTCCACAGGATGATGCTTACTTTGAGAAAAAAAACACAGTTTGATTGGTACACTCATTAGTACGACAATTTAACTTCTAGCAACAATATTATTACAGCGATATTGTTAACGAATAAGGCTATATAATATTAAAAAATCACTTAAATCAGACAACAGGTTTAGGAAATTCGAGACATCAAAAATTACCCATTCCATTTTTAAGGAGGTGCCTTAATTTCTTGGAGAAGTGTATTATTCTTGGTTTGGTATTCGGTACCAAAATGAGAACTGGCGTTAACATATGAAGGGCCAGCAAGCCTTTTCGGTAAAATGAGAAATAAAGTTACATATTCATTGTTTTTACCCCTTGCGTCCAATCTTGTGACGTGATTTTAAGACGATTATCATATTTATGTCCCCTTGTCCATTCACAGGTTGATAGTACCCTTTCTAAGCTAACAGATTGCACAACAATCTCAAAATGACCAAAAATTTACATTCATCCTTTTTTCCTCCGACCCTTCATATCGTGCACATCTGTCACTGAATTGAATTCTTTTCAAATCACACATTGTCAATGGCAAATACTCGAAAAAATACGTAAGTTCCTAATAAACTTTGGTTAGTTGGAATATAGACACGGATCGCTTAGATCGTAGGTTCAAACCCCACCCGGTGTCAGTTGTTTAGATATTTATTAATTTGGTTGGTCTTTACTACGGCTGTGATATTAAAGCTTAAAATTGACCTACTCTGTTACGTTGTTCTAGTTCTAAGATATGTAATAGGCTAATGGGCAACTGCGAGACTTGCAAGACTCTTGCTGCAAGACCAAGACCAAGACCAAGACCTGGAGCGCAATACCAAGACCAAGACCAAGACCAGGTGTACTGTCGCAAGACCAAAACCAAGACTCTCTAAGTCTCGTCTTGGTCTTGCACTTGGGCAACACTACATAGCATAACCACTTTTTATCTAAAAAGAAAACAAAAAAGCAAAAATATTCAGAAAAGCAAAACGTACATTTTATTACTCTTTAAGATTTTTGGTATTACTAAAAATTTTTAAGTTAATTCCATAAACAATTTTATTTTTTTCAAAATAAAAAAAAATGTTTTATTTTAAACCCAATTTTTTTCAAAAATGAGCACTTTGAACCAATGAAACTTATAGATAATAATAAACAATATAAAAGTAAAGTAACTTGTGAAGCGGTAACGATTAATTTTATTTGGGAAGCTAATTAGGGGGTGATTTTCGCGATTTTTGTACCAAAAAATAAAGGGACCAACAATATTTTGAGCGTAACTCACTTATTTTTAATGTTACAAGTTTTTTTAAAAAACAAAAATAAACCTTTTTTTAAACACTTTAAAAAAGTTGTAATGAATTCTCCCCGAAAACTGCTCTGTTTTTTGGTTATTGCACATTGAAATATTCGATTTGGAATTTGACGAAGAAGAACCTACTTTTCATTAGCTACAACTCTGCTTCTACTGGGTCTGCAGACCTCAAGCGTACACCATTTTTTAAAATTTTTTATAAGCTATATTTTTACCAAGAATATCGTTTTCGCTAGAATACTTACTTTTTGAGTTATCTGCAAAAAATCGCTCAAAAACATGTTATTTTTTAAATGAACATAGTATTCACTCACAAATAATTCGAAAAGTATTGACTTAGTGAAAAAACTCTATAGAACAAAAGTTGCTTAGAATTAGTCATTTTATCCAATTCCGGGTTTGAACGTATATTTTTTCACTACCGAGAAAATATTTTTCACCCCATATTTCCCAATTTTTGTAAAATGGAGGGGATGTAGAATTGTAAACTTTTTCTTATAATAGACAATTTCAACTACCTATTCACAAATTTTCATCCTTCCTTTATTTTTTTGGAGGTTTTCGTAAAATTTTGTGTACCCTGATCGGGCTATTATATTTTCAGGCTTTGGAAAATATGGAATTAAGGAAAAATCGTAACTGCTCTATTTTTTGTTTCGTTAAACACATTCACAAATACATTTACTATACAACAAACTAAATCATTAGGTATAGCAAAACAGAAAACTTTACAGAAAAACTTCTAAGATTATTAAGTTCTTTGCGTTCCCTGGGTTTTTGGAATTATGAGGGTATATTTTACTAATCTACTACACTTTTGAGACGTGATCTTCAAACACTGCTGTTTTATTTTATGAAGGGTATTTATACAAGAATTATGGTATTAACCTTCGGATGACCAAGCGGGGGAAATTGTGACCCCAGCGTATGTTTTTGTTTAATAAATTCAAAAATATTTTTAATTTTTAATTAATTATTTTTTTATTTAACTTTAATATCATTCTAGATATCCTCATATTTTAAAATAAAAAAAATCGCTATATTTTAGGAATAAAAAATATATTCTGAAGTTGATGTTTAGTAAAATAGCGTCTATGATGTGTAATTACAAGTAGTTTTACGCTAATGACGTCGACTTTGCAAAGTAACAAGACACTTACTCAACATATACACTACACATGACACTAATACTCATGTTGTGATTGGCTGAATGACACAGTCCATGCCAAAAAAAAATTAAAAATTAAAAAAAAAACAAAAAAAATTTTTTTTTTGTTAATTGTCATTTTTGACATTTTTGACCTGGGGTCATTTCCCCCCTTGGTCATCCGTGTAACAAAAAAAGGTTGGTCATCGGAAGGTTAAATAATGTAGATATATTTAAAAAAAAACAAATATTTGCTTTTTATTTTCTACACGGGGGCAATTTTAAAAATGAATGGAAATAGAAATATGTATAAAAAACAAAAATCTGGTAATAAAATGTAGATGAAACATAGAAGGCATCATATCTAAAATACATTGTTTCATTTGAAATAGGATATTGTATTTTTGTGGTCGAATGATAGGATGAAAACTAATTTAATTTATTTTGTTTAGACAAAAGTGGTAACTGTAGATAATACCAAAGTCAAATTACAAATATGGGACACGGCGGGACAAGAAAGATTTAGAAGTGTAACACATGCCTACTACCGAGATGCTCATGGTAAGTAACCTGATACATTTCCCATTATTCGGTCATTAATACAGTTAATTAACTATTTAGATGGGAAATAAGCCACCATTAAATTGAAAAAATAATTTTATTAACAACTCATAAATATTGGCAGTATCATTTTAAAGTCTTCTACTTTAAAATGTATAATATATCGAAGGGTTCGAGCGAAAACCCGATAACTAACAAAACCATTGTTTAGAGATAATCGCGATTAAACATTTAAGGAAGTTTGAATAAGATTTAAAATCGTCATATAAACCGGGAGATATTAACAGAAGTTCCACCACGATTTTCTAAGTCCTGCCCTTTGCAATAAAGGAAGGTTAGAGAAGGTACTTACAATTTGTGGAAAAATCCACTGGTTTCCTGTGACATTTTCCTGTGAAAATTAGATTTTCCATGAAAAAAAAAAATTGGGAGTTGCGATGAATTTTTAAGTCCTGCCATATCCATAGAATAACAGGATACTATCTATTTTATAAAGAAAATTTTTTGGGCAGGACGGTTGCAAAAGGACTAAGGGAGTATACAGATATACAAACATGTAATGAAAATAATGAAATTTTCATAATTTTGTAAGTCCTGCCAACTTAATAAATTAATCATATTTATTTCAAAATGACCAAAAAAAAAATGTTGGCATGACGTCACCTAATGTTTAACTTCACTTGTTTCTTGGAAAATTCTGTATAAAATTTTCACTCTGCTTCCGTGATTTTCTAAGTCATAAAATAAATTTTGTTATAAAATAAATAATTTCAGTAGACATTATTCAAAATGGCAGGATGTTTAGTTACACCTTGTTTACTATATATAGTTAAAAAATGTGTAAGAAAATTCGTGGAAAATTACACGATTACAAGTCATGCCATTTCGCACATATCTCAAGAAGGTTAATATAAATCTATTTTCAAAGAGGCAAGATGGTTGTATAGTTATTTCGTATAAAAAAAATTAAATTGTGTGTCTGTAAAATTATTTCAAGGTGTTATACAAACATATTCATATCACCACAATTTTCTGAGTCATGCCATGTCGAGTATGCTTAAAAAACACTAATCTAAAACCGTTTAAAACTTGGCAGGATAACCGCAAAGAAGAATAATACAAAAAATTAATTTGTATATCATTAAAACAATCGTATCCTATTAAATATTATTTTCCTGAATAATGTCTCGGAATTTTTACACACTTTTCAAATCTAATAGCAAAGTGTAACATCTTTATTAGATCATATTTTTATCTAAGTAAACGCAATAAAAGTAAATAAACAATTTTTACAATTTATTGGTTATAGTAGGAAATTTACCTACCCATTATATTATACAGGGTGTCCGGCCAGAAACTCTCATAACAAACGAAAACCGGAGATTCCTCAGATAATTTTAAGAAAATTTAACTCAATTCACCTAGTTCAAAAATGCTTCCGTGAAAAGCTAGAGCTCTTTAAAGATGGCGTCTTGTAATTCATCATCGTCATAATTATTCAACCCGGATCTATCTACTGCTGGATATAGGTCTCCCTCAGTCTTCTCCATTTATTTCTGTCCTGTGCTGTCTGCATCAAGTTTCTGTCGATCCGTTTGATGTCATCAGACCATCTGGTTGGCGGACGACCTCTACTTCGATATGCTTCGTCTAGAAGAAGCATATCGAAGTCTTGAAATTAGTTTCTTTAAAATAGCTCCAGAAAGCTTTTATTTGGAAAAACGAAAACTGGTACACTTATTGATCTTCCAGAGGTCAATTGTCAAATGTCAATTATCAATTGTCAATTTTTAGTACCGGTCATAGGGATCCGTTTTGGGTATGGAAACGGATAATTTATCGAATACTTTTCTGTCTAACTTTTAAGCATTTCTGACACTGTATTAATAAATTCTGGGATAGTTTTGTACTAAAAGGTATTTTTGCTTTAACTCAGAAGAATACGCAGTTTTCTAGAAAAATCGATTTGAAAAATTTTTCGTTTTTTGGTTTTTTGAGTTTAAAAAAATTTAGAAAAATTCTATTTAGGAAAACGAAAACTGCTACGTTTATTTCTCTTCCAGAGATGAATCGATTTTATCAATTGTGAATTTCTAGTACTGGTCATAGGCATCCGTCTTGGGTAGATCAAGGGATATTTTATCTTATAACTTATTGGTCTTTAAATTTTTAGACATTTTTGAGAGTAGAGTATTAAATTATGAGGTATTCTAGTACTAAAAGTTACTCTTGCTTTGAGTCGGCAAATACACCGTTTTTTTTTTATTTTTTTTTTATTTTTTTCAAATTCAACACACGAAAAATTTTAAAATGGATTTTTCCAGAAAACCGTGCATTCTACTGACTTAAAGCAGGAGTACCTGTTAGTACTAGAATACCTCACAACTTAATAATCTAGTGTCAAAAATACCTAAAAGGGAAAGACAAAAAAGATTCCTATGACTGGTACTAGAGATTCGCAATTGATGGAATCGATTTATCTCTGGAAAAAAAAGGCGGACAAGTTTTTGTCTTTCGAAATGGAAGCGTTCTGGATATATAAAAAACTAATTACAACGCGCCATCTGTAAAGAGCTTTAGCTCCCTTCACATCAAAGAAACATGAAACGTAAATCACGTTTCATGGAAATAAAACACTGCTAAACAAATAGACGTCCGGCCATTTATGCGACTCTCCGAAAATAAAAATGTTTTATGAGCATGAATCACACTCGTTTCATTGATAGGCGGACTTTAAGATTTGTTTAGCCGTGTTTTATTTTCATGAAACGTTGTTTTTTGTTATCAATATATTTTTGTTGCATAGCAATTTTATCCCGCCTTCTTACTTCCCACAATATACACACGCATGTAACAGGCGCTAAGTTGCCGCACTCAACTGGTTTTTCTGATATTGTAGGATTGTAGATATTGTCCTGATATTGTTTCCTATATTTAATAGCAAAATTTCCTAACACTAACAACACCAGAATAAATCGATTTTAAAATACAGCACCTATCTACTTGCAACTTTTTGCATTGTGTTCAGGATAACATCAGGAAAAGGTGTACAATACAAAAATGGGTGGAAATTGCATTTTAGTGCATAACATGCATCCAAAAGTGCATAAATCTGTCAAAATCAGTGTATTAAGGGCAAAATTTTGTTATTTGGGAGGTTTATGGAGTTACGAATACGCCAGCAGAACCGACCTCCGAATCACCTAGTGCCCAGAGTTGCTGCTAAGGCACGTCATCTGGAGTTTCGTGGGATATCGGCAATAAATTAAAGCAAACAGATTAATCGAGGGTTTTTGGGATGGCCAAACACGAATATGACATTACAACCGACCCTCGGTGCACCTGGTGCGCAGGGTGACTGATCTCGAATTTAGAGGGTTTTTGGAGGTCGATTCTGATGCCGTATTCATCTTCAGCAACCACAAAACTCCTCGAGTAATCTACTTGCATCACTTTAGTGTCTGAAAGCCTCAAAATTTAAGAATATGGAGTGTATATCAGTCACCCCGAGCACTAGGTAAAGATCTGTTCTAATGTGACATTCTTGTTCAGAAACCCCAAAAACCACCTGAGTAATCTGTCTGTATCAATTTACTGCCGAAATTGGTATATAAATATGGTATAGAAAATGCTTAACAAATAAAAAGGTACCATAAAATATCATTTTATTATAATACTAAAATACAGGGTGTCCTATTTAAGAAACCTCAGAAAATACTCATTCCAAGTTTCAACCAACCCCGTATACTAAAATTAAACATTTTGGTATGCTATTAATAACTGACAATAGTAGACTATATTAAATATCGTTTAAACATAAATTAATAGAAGTTTGGATATCAAATCACTAACAATATATATAGAGTGTGAATGTTCTAACAAAAAAACGTAATTATATTTTAAACTACCTCGTATAATATTTCAAAACACTATATTTTATTAAAAAAAAACATCGAGTAGAATCCAAAAATGTAAAAATATACAGGGTATTCCATTTAACAAAACATAAATTTGTGTCACCCTGTCAAAACGGGTAGCCCTGTATATTAGAAAATACTGTTAAATCATAGTCCTATCTGTGGTCCATGTTTTACCTAAATAACTTTTTTCGTATATCTTACGACAAACGAGTAATTGGACTTTGTCACACTAATGCCCCACCCTGTATACAAAATAACCATAAAACCATCCTGCCTCTTTGTAAATAGACTTATATTAAGATTCTTGAAACATGTGCAAAATGGCATGACTTAGAAAATCGTTGGCTTTTTCACGAATTTTCTTACAAATCTAGGACTCCTGCCGTCTTACAAGAACCATTTAACCTTCCTGCCGAGTACCGAAAAGGTATTGATTGTATTTAAGTATTATAACTTTTTAAAGGCAGGACTAAGAAAATCACGGAATCAGGGTGAAAATTTTCCGCAGAATTTTCCAAGTGACAAGTATACTTAAACATTAGGAGACGTCATGCCAATCTTTTTTTTGAGCATTTTGAAATAAATATGTTTAGTTTATTTAGTTGGCAGGACCTAGAAAATCATAAAAATTTCATTATTTTCCTTACATGTTTGTATACATATATACTCCGTTACCCCGTTTGCAACCCTCCTGCCCAAAAAATTTTCTTCATAAAATCGATAGTACCCTGTCTATCTACGGATATGGCAGGACTTAGAAATTCATCGCAAAACCCTATTTTTATTTTTTGGGAAAATCTCATTTTTACAGGAAAATGTCACAGGAAATTTGTGCATGTTTCCACAGATTGTAAGTACATCGTCTACCCTTCCAGTATT
Source organism: Diabrotica virgifera virgifera (assembly GCF_917563875.1). Taxonomy (NCBI): domain Eukaryota; kingdom Metazoa; phylum Arthropoda; class Insecta; order Coleoptera; family Chrysomelidae; genus Diabrotica; species Diabrotica virgifera. Next base: position 197,542,043 of record NC_065444.1, read on the forward strand.
GCAAAAGGCAGGACTTAGAAAATCGTGGCTGAACTTCTGTATAATATCTCCCAGTCTAATTAGTAAATAGTAAGTTTTAGCAAATATGTGTTATAGCCAAATGGCAGATAATTTAATATTTAGTTAGAATAATTTATTTTAAGTTTAATTTATAAAAACGTATTTACAAAAAAAAACGTGATATTTATCGGGTTTTACTTCGTTGAATGAGTATAACATTTGACTTTATTGGTTTTTATTTTGAATTTTTTTAATTATAAAATAAAAGTTAATTGTATATTATTCCAACAAAAATAAATTCGGCTGCATTCTTCTTAGAAAATTAAAAGGTAAAATGTGTCTTCTTCCGATTCTTCTCACATCATTACATCTGGAAGTCGATCTACGATATAATTACCGGTTTTTAAATTTGTTATTCAAGCATGCACCTCTTCTGGAAAATATTTTCTTGGCGCATCTTTATCAAATCCATTTTCTTTGCTTCACTTATTAGAAAGGTACTTTTATATAACTTTGGTAAATTGCCCGGAGTTGGTAAGTCTATGATTGCTTTTTGGGATGAAATTCGTTTTAGCCTTTTAGGGCGTAGAGTAGGAGCTTTTTTGTAATTCAAACCAATATCTTCTGATATTTTTATTACAATTACCGTTTTCCGCTATTGTCTTCTTTAGAATATCATCCAGTAGAATCACTGTTAGCTACAGCATTTATTATATCATCTTAGAATAGACACAGCGTTTTTTAAAAAACTTTTGACACACTGGAATTCATTCATGGTAAGCTAGTGGAAAGAAACATTTCTTACTAAATGTTCGTTCCATTCTTTGGGAAGTTTTAAGAACAAGTCTAGTCCTAATTAGTTTGACAGTTATATTGTACAAAATAAAAATTTTTCTAGACTAGACTACTACTACTAGACTCCAGTAGTTTCTACAGAGTTTCAATAGTCTTCGGACAACTTTTCAGTACACTTAAATTTAAATTTACTAGATACAATTGATTTGCTGTGGTACCTTGGAAGTTCTGGGTTTGTTTTTCATTATAAATATGGGCCCCATTCTAACCGCTTTTTTGTTTTCGTAATATTCAATTGTCAATTTACGCCATATTTTACTGGGTTTTCGTAGGAAAAAAGTGTGCTGAAATTTAATAAACTATCATAGTAAAAAATTCTTTATCGGATTTTCGCATGAATATATTTTGTCAAAATGAACAATTTTGTAATCTTCATCTTCGACAAAATTAATTATCAGTTTTTAGCTTAGAAATATTTCTAATAAAATTAGTAATTTTACACAGGAAAAAGAAGATAAATGATTCTACCGGATTCTCATATTATAAATATGTTTACAACAAAGTATTTTTATCACTAAAGTTATATACAGAGTGGGCCAAATAAAAGGAGCCACCCCGATATTTGGCAGCATTTATTAGATTTTAAGAAAATAAAAAAACAGGTCAATTTTTGATCTAAGGGGGACACATTTTTACGGTACAAACATCTGTCATTTGTCAACTCCCTCCCTTCCACTTCCCCCACCCCTTATTTTTAAATAGGGAATAGGGGTCGTGTGCTAGCTCATTTGAAAGGTTATTCAATTCTCTATTCAGTAATATCAACATTGACATAAAAATTTATACAGGGTGTCCAAGAAATATTATTTTAAATTAAATTAATTTAAACAAAAAGAAGAATGTATGTAATTTATTTAACTCAAAATACATTCTACTGCTGATAAAAAACAGACAAAAATGTTTATTTGATAAATAAACACTGTTTGTTGCTTAAATTCAATATTCAACCTACCAAGAGGCAGATGGGTGGAAGCTTGAACATTAAAATTAAGCAAAAAGAAGTGTCTATTTATCAAAAAACATTTTTTTTCTGTTTTCTGTCAGCAGTAGAATGTGTTCTGAGTAAAATAAATTACATACGTTCTTCTTTTTGTGTCAATTAATTTAATCCAAAATAATTTTTCTTGGACACCCTGTATACATTTTTAAGTCGACGTTGATATTACTGAATAGAGAATTGAATAACCTTTCAAATGAGCTGGCACACGATCCCTATTCCATATTTAAAAATAAGGGGTGGGGGAAGTGGAAGGGAGGGAGTTGACAAATGACAGGTGTTTGTATCGTAAAAATGTGTCCCCCTTAGATCAAAAATTGACCTGTTTTTTTATTTTCTTAAAATCTAATAAATACTGAAAAATATCGGGGTGGCTCCTTTTATTTGGCCCACTCTGTATATCGGGTTGGTGTTATTTAAAAATATGAGTTAACGGTTTTTATCATGTTTGGTTTTTATTAGTTATTGTGCTTAAAAATGTCAATAATAAATAATAACATTTACCAGTGGTAGGAGACGTGTTTTTACAACAGCAGAAATAAAAATACCGGATTTCATAATTTTGGTATTTATCGGGTTTTCGCTCGAACCCCTCGATATATCTGAATTGCTGATATAAATGAGTCAAATTATAGGCTATTGATTATGTACTATAGAAAGGAACTACAACGTTAACGGGGTTTTATTATTTCATATGGTCAATGAATCTCTATATATGAAAAAACCGCGGAGTGCTACCATTTAAAGGGGTGCGTTTTTGAGAAAGGGGTGAATTAGTCCCTGGGCACAGGTTACATTAGGGAGAGTTCTATGAACTTTTGGTACAAACACGTCTACATAAAAATTGTTCCTGGTTAAATTTCCTATCTAAATATAACTTTTTAAAGTCAAGGATACTTTTTTTTACAAAAATATATTAAAAAGAAAAAGCACAAAGAAACCCAAAAGAAAGAAATTTTGTTTTTTGTCCCATAACTTTTGTCCGCGGAGATATAGGTATAGACATTGCTTCACAGAAAAAAAAAATACATATTTTCTCTTTAAAATGGTTTTTAGTAGAGGCCATTAGGATTTACAGTTTTCGAAATATGATTTTTCAAAGTTTGTCACTCACGGCAATTTTGGGCAATTTTCCTTGTTATTTCGCAAATATTGTTCTGTAACTTTTTTCTACGAAACTTTAGGCATATGCAATGCTACATGTAAGAGGAATAGAAATCAATTACCTTTAAAATGTTAAAAAAAAAAAAAACTTCAGTATGGTTCTTTAAAATGTTCTACCGTATAATGTTGTACGACTTCTTTTAAAGAGGTTATCTTTTTCAAGATTTTATACTTTTAGCGAGTTTTTATATTTTTTACGATTATTTTTTAAATTTCCCATTATAACCTTTTTTTCTACATTTAAGTATATATTATAATAAAAAAGATAGCTTATTCTGTTTACTTTAAAATGGTGTTAAATAAAAAATTCTAGGATTATTTTTGAATAAGATATGGTTTTTCAAAATGTAATAAGTACTTGCATCGATTTTTGATTTTAGGATTATTTTTTAAATTTCTCATTACAACTTTTTTATGTGATTGTGTGTTATGATTGAATCTTATTTTTTATACGTACCTAATACTTTGGATCCACTTGACTCGGCCGGGCAAACTTCAAAGTATGGATTAATTCCAATATTTACTGTCAAAGCTCCTGCACCACAAGCTTTGCTTGAAAGAATAGCATGTAAATGTACCAAAGGATCTACAAAAAACTGCGGTTGTAGGAAGATAGGAATTAGTTGTTCAATATTCTGCGAAGGGTGCATGTGCATGGGTACTAATTGTGGAAACTCTAAGATAACTGAGGTGTCAGAGGAAGATGTTGAAGCTAATGCTAACGAAGAGATGGAATTTGGTTTTGAAAATTTTTTAAATGTCAACGTTTCAATAATTTTAACTAAAGTGATGTTTTCTAAGACTAATGTTTATGTAATTTTTGTAAAAGAAATAATTTTAAATAATACAGGTAAAAAAATATCAAAGAATCACTCGGTTTCCATTTTTTAAATATAGATGATACACCATTTTAAAGAAAAGAAAATAAGCCCTCTTTATTGAGCAATATATAGTATATTCACTTACAAGAAAAAAATTATAATGAAAAATTTAAAAAATAATCCTAAAATCAAAACTCGTTGCAAGTACTTATTACATTTTGAAAAATAATATCTTATTCAAAAATAATCCTAAAATTTTTTGTAATACACCATTTTAAAGTAAACAAAATAAGCTTTTTTTATTATAAAATATAATATATACCTAAATGTAGAAGAAAAAAAGTTATAATGAGAAATTTCAAAAATAATCGTAAAAAATGTAAAAAATAATATTTTTTATATTAGGTATTATATAATATATAATATAATATTATATTATATATACTATATATAATATAATATTATATAATATATAATATATTATATAATAACATTATTTTATTTTTATATTATATTACAAACAATCGTTAAAAGTATAAAACCTTGAAAACCCATAATCGCTTTCGAAAAGAAAAAGTCGTACAACGTTATACAGTAGACCATTTTAAAGGTAATTCATTTCTGTTCCTATTACGTGTACCATTGCATATACCCAAAGTTACGTAGAAAAAAGTTACAGAACAATATTTGTGAAATAACAAGGAAAATTGCCCAAAATTGCTGTGAGTGGCGAACTTTGAAAAATCATAATTCAAAAACTATAAATCCTAATGACCTCCACTAAACAACATTTTAAAGAAGAAATATGTAGGTTTTTTTTCTGTAAAGCAATGTCTATACCTGTATCCTCGTGTACAAAAGTTATGGGACAAAAAACAAAATTTCTTTCTTTTGGGTTTCTTTGTGCTTTTTCTTTTGAATATATTTTTGTAAAAAAAAGTATCATTGACTTTAAAAAGTGATATGTAGATAGGAAATTTAACTAGGAACAATTTTTATGTTGACGTGTTTGTACCAAAAGTTCATAGATCTCTCCCTAATGTAACCTGTGTCCAGGGACTAATTCACCCATTTCTCAAAAACGCACCCCTTTAAATGGTAGCACTCCGCGGTTTTTTCATATATAGAGATTCATTGACCATATGAAATAATAAAACCCCGTTAACGTTGTAGTTCCTTTTAGCTATCTTATTTTGAATATAATCAATAGCCTATTAAATAAATTATTAGAAGATTTTTTTACAAAGCAACAACATTTTTGTTTAATCTAGTAGTATTTTGTATTTTGACAACGACACCCGACTTGGGCGTCGAAACGTTAATACAATTATTTTTTCAATTTAATTGTTGCTTAGTTCCCATCTAAACAGTTAATTATAAAAATGCCACAAGGAAATAGCTGCAGAACAACATTTATACACTATTTCGTACACCTAATACATTACATACATGTCATTAATACACCTAACACCTAATGTATTAAGTCATTAAATGAAGAATTTGACAGGCAGCCTGTGGAGTTATTTGAGACAGTAACAGCAATGGTCACCAAAATAACAAACGAGGAAGTGGCTCAAACGCTTCAGAAAATAAAGAAAGGAAAAGCAGTCGGACCAGATGATATTCCTGGTGAAGTATGTAGAGCAATGCCAGACGAATGGAGAAGCAGTATATTAGTAGCTGTTTACAAAAACAAGGGAAATATACAACAGTGTACAAATTACAGGGCTATAAAACTACTTAGCCGCACCATGAAAATATGGGAGAGAGTAATTGATAGATAGGTCTGGATCCCGCGTATGAAAAAAAAGTTGATTAATAGCAAGCTGAAAATTTGTTAATAGCTTAAGGGTGTCTAGTCGGACAAACTTTGAAATATGGGAACATTGGAACAGGGGAAGTTTTAATTGTGGAACAGGTTAAAAATTTGGAACGGTCAGACCACGAAAACGGCACATGTGTTTTGTCCGACAGAACAGATTTAAACTCTCCGAACAGAGATTAAACTGTCATGCAAAAATCAGACTGTTATTTATCACCAAATGGGCGTTTTAATGAGTGAACATGTAGAATATGTCAAATGACAGGAATTATGACAGGTGATAAATAGCAGTCTGATTTTTGCATGGGAGTTTACTCTCGGTTCGGAGAGTTTAAGTCTATTCTGTCGGACAAAATAAATGTGCCGTTTTCGTAGTCTGACCGTTCCTTATTTTTAACCCGTTCCACAATTAAAACTGCCCCTGTTCCAGTGTTCCCATATATCAAAGTTTATCCGACTAGTCACCCTTAAGCTCTTAACAAATTTTCAGCTTGCTATTAATCAACTTTTTTTTCATACGCGGGATCCAGACCTAAGACGGATACGTGAAGAAACCGAAATCTCCGATAATCAATTTGGCTCTATGCTGGGCAAATCAACAATAGATGCAATTTTCATTATAAGGCAACTGACAACTTGACACTTGACAGTAAAATGTCACTTTTCCATATAATTTGCCGGTCTTCACCTTAAGTATTGTTCGGAAGCTATTTCCTTGTGGCATTTTTATAATTAACTATAAAATAAAAAATTCCATTTTTATTCAGTTGCAATGCGAAGGCAAAACCGTCTTATTTTTCACTTAGAACAGGTAGCCCAAACCAGCACTCTAAAGGCAAGCGTCCACAGGTCCGCATCGTCCGCATCGGACGCATTATACGCATCGGATTAATTTTTCATACTGCGTCCACTGTATCGGCAGCGATCGGATTGCCGATGCCACTACCTGCTAGGGTAGAAATATTACTAAGGTAGACTTTACAATTGGTTGTTTATTTAATTTAATAATTAATTTATGCATATTAACTACATTTATTGGTATGGTAAAATAATATGATAATTTAATGTAGGTATCTGTTTTAGTAATAAAAAATCCGCAAAAACGTAAAATATATAGTTCGTTTTTGAATATCTACAAAACGAAACATGCTAGATACATACAACTTGATATCAAAAGAAAGCCTGCAATATTTGCTACAAAATGCAATACTAACATACAGGGTGTACCATTTAAAAAAATGGAAAAAAATTGTATTTGCAAATACTGATCACATTGTATATTATATTGATATACCTATGTCAAAGATAATAAATGACACTATACTGGTAAAACTCTCATGTCGACGGCGGAAAGGCAGGACCTCGTAACTGAAAAATTTGTATAAAATGAGTTACTTCGGTTTTCGCTTCAGAATAGGTGTATCGGCACCTATTAAACAGCGATTACAGCTGGGAAAAATTTCGGGATGTCTTCCAGAAGGCTTTCCAAACTGTAACCGCTGTTTAATAGGTGCTGATACGCAAGCGAATACCGAAGTAACTCATTTTATACAAATTTTTCAGTTACTATCTTTCCGCCGTGGATATGTCATTTGAAATATTACGAAAATTATTTTAGACCTATAAAACCTTACCCAAATTCTACATGGTTTTAAAAAATACAAAATTATTTGCAAACATTTTTTATCGGCATAGTAATATTACAGCTAAAAGCTGTAGTTAAAATTATCTCGGTAGACCGCAAGCTATAGCAGAAACACGACGGAAGACCGCAAAATAGCACCCATTTTTCTAACTAATTATACATTTGAATATAAAGGAATACACAAAGCTGTTACAATTTGATTTAAATGAAAAATAGTAACTACATCAGTAAAAGTTTGTTTAAAGATTAATTTATTAAAGTTGCCTTTCTGAAATCGGTAAAATACTTTCTATGGTTTTCAACTATTTGTAACACACTTTGCTTGCTGTTTCATCTTTTGCGAGGGAAAATGAAATGTCATAAATTTTACACTTCTCTCAGTAACATCATTAACAAGTCTAATATTTTTTAAAAAGTTCATTGCTGTAAGATAGAAAAATTTGTTTGTTTTTTTAACGAGAATAATTTTCATAGTTAGATCCTCAAGATATCTTGAAAAATACCAATGAACATGAAAAATGAGTAATATTTATAATATTTTCCCCATAATCAACTTACCATGGCCTGTAATATGTCTTTCTGAATATACCTATGTATAAAATAAAAGTTGTAAGTAAGTTTACTTGTTTCATTACGGCCAAAACGATCGTCAAATGCAAATAGCCGTAGATTAGCTCCAACTGGTCAAATCGAAATTCCGAACATAGCGCGTGGGGTGCATCCACTGATCGTCATTCCGAATGATTCATCGGCACGCATCGCAAAAGTTACCTCTCGAAGCAACCCTTCGGCATTGCCGATGATGCGATCCGTACGATGCGGATCAGTGGACGCAGTTACATAAATTTTTGTACAAGGCAAACTAAAATCCGTTGCGTACGATGCGTCCGATGCGTACGATGCGGGTCTGTGGACGCTTGCCTTTAATCGACGATTTTCGACTCTATTTGGGATCAGCATCAGAGAGGCGTAGGTTTCCTGCTCTCTGCCTGAAGTGACAAAACTACGAAAGCTTATCCCCGCATTGTAACTGAATAAAAATGGAATTTTTTATTTTATTTTTATATTGGTCTTTAATCCTTTGAGTAAGTAGGTTCATTTTCCGTTGGAATTTACCGGCTGAACAGACGGGGTCGTGAATTGTAAGTTTTTGAATTAACTCTTGTCTTCTTCGCTTCAGCATCCATCTGGCTTGCAATTTTTAGAAGCCATGGAGGTGTTACCAGAGAAATGGACCAATAAGTTTTCAATTGAAAATCTTTTAGAGTAATATTTTTAATATTTTTCAATATTATTAATGTTTCTGTTAGGTTGAAAACTTTGCCTTTCAGTTGACAGATGACGCTAGACGTCAGTTGCAATGCGGTGATAAGCTTTCGTAGTTTTGTCACTTCGGGCAGAGAGCAGCAAACCTACGCCTCTCTGATGATGACTCCAATTAGAGTCGAAAATCGTCTATTTAGAGTGCTGGTTTGCGCTCCCTGTTCTAAGTGAAAAATAAGACGGTTTTGCCTTCGCATTGCAAATGAATAAGAATGGAATTTTTTAATTTATTTTTATATTTGTCTTTACTCATTTGAGTAACTAGGTCCATTTTCCGTTGGAATTTACACCCGTGTTGAGCTGCCCCCCCCACTTGCAAAAATTAAAAATCAAATAGCCCTGATTTATGAGCTATTTATGAGCTTTCATATTCTGCAAACTAAAAATTTTGAGCTCGTTCCACTGAGCAGGAATTTAATACTTTAGTGGGGGGGGCTGACTCAGCCCCCCCACTACTTAAAAATAGGAATATTGAATCGGTTTTTGCGGCAGAATTACGAGCTATTTATGAGCACTTGAAATTATATAGTTTCGATTTTTGAGCTCATCCCCTTCACCCCCAAACAATCCTTTAATTGATTTAACTTAAGAGAAAAATGCTGAGAACATTTAAAATATATCGTATTGCGGATATAATTCCTATAGCTTATATACTCTAAGAATAAACTATTAAATCACGTGCATTTCGATTATTGAGCTACTACCCCTTCGCAAGAAAACCACCCTGTCTTCCCGGCTTAAGAGAAAGTTGTACTTAAATGCATTAAATTAATTATTTGGTGACTACATATCACTTAATAATTTACAAGCTTCCAAATTACGCGCATTTAGATCAGTAAATTGCAATTTATTTTGTATAGTGCAGTCACTGAAGGTAAAAATCAACGATTACCTTCAATTTCGGTGAACCTTCATCGATTTTCACGAAAATTGGTCAGTGGTTAGAGGATACCTCAAGAAACAAAGGTGACATGGTACCACCTTGCGCCTTTACCCTGAGGGTGGATACCGCCCCTTCTCGGGGGTGAAAATTATTTTATAAAAAATAACTGCACAAATCTATAACAGAACAAATTATAAGGAAAATTTATTATTTAAAGTTATTAACACAAGGCAATACTTTTTAAGTTATTAAAGATTAAAAATTTTAATTATTCGTGAAAAAAATGCATGTTTTGAAGCGGTTTTTCGTAAATCACTGAAAAACTATAAGTTTTTACAAAAAAGTTAATACTAATTTAATTCGTATAGCTTATATTCTAAGAATAAACTCTTAAATCACGATTATTGAGCTACAACCCCTTCACAAGAAAACCATCCCATATTCCCGGCTTAAGAGAGAGTTGTACTTAAAATAATTTAAATTAATTATTTGGCGACTAGATATCGTTTAATAATTTATGAACTCGCAAAATATACACATCTCAATTATTGAATTGCCAGTTTCTTTCTATAGTGCAGTCACTGAAGGTAAAAAATCAACTATGACCTTCAATTTCGGTAAATCTCCATTCATTTTCACGAAAATTGGTGAGCGGATTTTGATGCTATCAACTTTTTCTGGAGCTCATTTTTCATAGGTATTTCTAAGTACTTTGACAAGTATTTAGTACCTAAGTGTTATAAAATGCATATCTTTTCCGTTATTTAAGCTTGAATCCTTAGATTTGAACAGTCACAAAAAAATATACATTTAATTACCAATAACTTACTTTAAATTGACATTAAAGGGTTTTTCAAGTAAGCAATTTATTATATTTTTTATTAGCTTCAATTTTAGTGATGAAAACTTTTTTGTAAAAACTTAAAGTTTTTGAGTTATTTATGAAAAATCGGTTTATAGCATGCATTTTCTTTCACAAAAATTAAAATATTTGATCTTTAATAACTCAAAAAGTATTGATTTATTAATAACATTATATAACAAATTTTGCTTACAATTTGTCCTTCTCTCGATTTGTGGGGTTATTTTTAATAAAGTAATTTTCACCTCCGAGAAGGGGTGACATATACCCCAGGCTAAGACCGCAAGTTGTTGTCAATTCGTGAAAATGAATGGAGATTTACCGAAATCGAAGGTCATAGTTGATTTTTACCTTCGGTGACTGCACTATCGAAGGAAAATGGCAATTTAATAATTGAAATGCGTATATTTTGCGAGCTCATAAATTATTAAACGATATGTAGTCGCCAAATAATTAATTTAAATTATTTTTAAGTACAACTCTCTCTTAAGGTGAAACAGTAGCGATCAACAGGTAGCGAAAACGCGTTCCAAGATTGCGGCTGTAATTTTGAAAATTTTTTCGAGATATTTGGCACACGTATTCGTAATATAATAAAGAATGGCCGTACAGAGCCCAATTTGAAAAATATATTAATATGTGGAAATTACTCTGTAATTAAATACAATATTAAAAAAACGAGCCTGTACCGCCATTAAGAAGAACAAAAAAATACACTTTCTTCAAATAAACTTTTTTATCTGATGCCTAGATTTTGTGTCATTTTGGAACTACTAATGAAATAAAAAATTTTAGTAGTTCCAAAATGACACAAAATCTAGGCATCGTTTAAAAATTTATTTGAAGAAAGTGTATTTTTTTGTTCTTCTTAATGGCGGTACAGGCTCATTTTTTTAATAATGTATTTAATTACAGAGTAATTTCCACATATAAATATATTTTTCAAATTGGGCTCTGTACCGCCATTCTTTATTATATTACGAATACGTGTGCCAAATATCTCGAAAAAATATTCAAAATTACAGCCGCAATCTTGGAACGCGTTTTTGCTACCTGTTGATCGCTACTGTTTCCTCTTAAGCCGGGAATATGGGATGGTTTTCTTGGGAAGGGGTTGTAGCTCTTTAATCGAAAGGCGCGTGATTTAAGAGTTTATTCTTAGAATATAAGCTATACTAATTAAACTACTATTAACTTTTTTGTAAAAACTTACAGTTTTTCAGTGATTTACGAAAAACCGCTTCAAAACATGCATTTTTTTTTTCACGAATAATTAAAATCTTTGATCTTTAATAACTTAAAAAGTATTGACTTATTTTAATAACTTTATATAATAAATTTTGCTTTTAATTTGTTCTTTTATTGATTTGTGCAGTTATTTTTTATAAAATAATTTTCACCCCCGAGAAGGGGCGGTATCCACCCTCAGGGTAAAGGCGCAAGGTGGTACCATGTCACCTTTGTTTCTTGACGTATCCTCTAACAACTGACCAATTTTCGTGAAAATCGATGAAGGTTCACCGAAATTGAAGGTAATCGTTGATTTTTACCATCAGTGACTGCACTATACAAAATAAATTGCAATTTACTGATCTAAATGCGCGTAATTTGGAATCTTATAAATTATTAAATGATGTGTAGTCGCCACATAATTAATTTAATGCATTTGAAGTACAACTTTCTCTTAAGCCGGAAAGATAGGGTGGTTTTCTTGCGAAGGGGTTGTAGCTCAATAATCGAAATGCACGTGATTTAATAGTTTATTCTTAGAGTATATAAGCTATAGGAATTATATCCGCAATACGATATATTTTAAGTTTTCTCAGCATTTTTCTCTTAAGTTAAATCAATTAAAGGGTTGTTTGGGGGTGAAGGGGATGAGCTCAAAAATCGAAACTATATAATTTCAAGAGCTCATAAATAGCTCGTAATTCTGCCGCAAAAACCGATTTAATATTCCTATTTTTAAGTAGTGGGGGCGCGATTTAATATTCCTATTTTTAAGTAGTGGGGGGGCTGCCCCCCCCACTAAAGTATTAAATTCCTGCTCAGTGAAACGAGCTCAAAATTTTTAGTTTGCTGAATATGAAAGCTCATAAATAGCTCATAAATCAGGGCTGTTTGTTTTTTTATTTTTGCAAGTGGGGGGGGGCAGCTCAACACGGGTGGAATTTACCAGCTGAACAGACGGGGTCGTGAATTGTAAATTTTTGAATTCCCTCTTGTCTTCTTCGCTTCAGCATCCATCTGGCTTGCAATTTTTAGAAGCCATGGAGATCTTACCAGGGAAATGGACTAATAAGTTTTCAATTAAAAATCTTTTAGTAATATTTGTAATATTTTTCAATATTATTCAATATTATTAATGTTTCTATTAGTTTGAAAACTTTGCCTTTATAATAAACTATTTTGATTGGGAAATAAGCCACAATTAAATTGAAAACTAATTTTATTAACGTTTCGACGCCCAAATCGGATGTCGTTGTCAAAATACAAAATATTACTAAATTAAACAAAAATGTTGTTGCTTAGCAAAAAATTTTTCTAATAATTTTTAGAAAAATAATTATTAGAAGAATTTTTATTAATAGGTATTAGACGAATAATTATTAGAAGAATTTTTTACTAAGCAACAATATTTTTGTTTAATTTAGTAATATTTTGAATTTTGACAACGACATCCGATTTGGGCGTCGAAACGTTAATAAAATTAGTTTTTCAATTTAATTGTGGCGTATTTCCCAATCAAAATAGTTTATTCACCTTTAGTATTTAAAACTAATTAGCGATCTTAGTTTACGTTAAAGAAAAAAATTGACGGTTAATTTTTTTGCATATTTTGTCAACAAATTTATCAGAAGCAGATTTTAGATACCTGTATCAAAGAGGATCATGGAAAAATTTCATTAGTTCCCTGTAATACTGGGGCCACAGTAACGTCTAATTCCTTTAATTAACGCGTTATTTGACTAACGCGTTAGGTGTAGCCATGACTTACCGCGCTAATTTGTTAATGCCATTATTAATGCCGTTAAACGTTAGGCGATAGATCGGGTAGATAGATCTTTCGAGACTTCAAAGGAGTTACTCCGTTACTTATAACGTTGTTGTGGCTACACTTGCACTGTTTCAACAAGTTCTAGCTTGCAGCGCAGCAGAGTGATGTGTTTTGTGAAATAGGTACATACTATTCTACGAAAATAGAGTGGAGTAATGAGAAAATAATTGAATTCTTAACAGTTTTTTAAACAGAACCTTGTTTATGGGATCCCCGACAAAAATCCCTAAAAATCTTGGTGTTTGTTCATGGTGACGCTTGGCGTCAAATTGTGCAATTATTATCTTTTTCAGCGACGGTAGAAGATTTGAAAAAGAAAAAAGACACACTTATGGGATACTATAGGACCCATTTAAATAAACATAAAAAATCGTTAAAATCTGGCATGGGAACGTTTAAGGTATATAAAACAAGCTGGTTTGCATTTTATGTCATTACCGTGTTCGTTTTCAGTGCAGTTTTATCATCCACCATCTTCTTTTGAGTCTTGGTTTTGGCTTGATCCGTTTATAAAATAATAAATTCATAAAATAATTAGCATTCATAAAATATAACAGCGTAGCAGCTTCGACTTCCATCTTGAAATTATTGGATTTAAAACGCGTTTTCTGCTGACTACGCGCTAAAATAAGTGTGGCCAGCTTTGTTGTGTTAATTAATGCGATAATGGACGTTAGACGTTAACGTTACTGTGGCCCCAGCATAACGAAAAGCTCTATTATTTTATCAGTATATCACCAAAATAGAACATTTTAAAACGAACCGATTTCACTTATTTACGGTCGAGCAATTAAAATCATTGAGTAAATTACTCGTAACAAGATACAATTTGCGGAATATGAACAAAACACAGTAATAAATAGTAATATAATCCTAATCCAATGTAACAATATCATGATATTTTCAACTAATTATTTGTTATTCCGCTTCATTAACGGATATCAAATAGATTGATATAAAATGGCATTTTCTTTTCTTTTTTAGCTCTGCTTTTGCTCTACGATGTGACGAATAAAACGAGCTTTGATAATATACGAGCTTGGTTAGGCGAAATACGAGAATACGCACAAGATGATGTCGTTATTATGTTATTAGGTAAGTAAAGAGATATAGGTGTATTGATTGAAATAGTTTCAAAAAAGCGTTCCTAAAACCAATATACAGCACACTAGAAAATGTTGGTTATGGTCGTAGGGGCAAAATGTCACCTGTCAAAATGTTCAATGGGTTTGAAATGTATTGATTTTTTTGTTCAAATCCTGAAAAAAGTACTAAATATAGTTAAAAATTTTAAACGCTGCATGAAAGATTACGTTATTTATGAGGGCCGGAAGTCCCTGAAAACTTCTATAATGTTTATGTTAATAAGTTCCAGTGGTGAAAATAAAAGAGAAAATTTAGTGCGATCTTTCATTCTGCGTTTAAATTTTTCAAAAATACTTATTAGTTTTCTCAGTATTCGAAAAAAATGAATACATTTAAAACACATTGAAAATTTTGAAAGACGACATTTGGCCCCTTTCCCCTTAATAATAGATAATCATAAAGATATACCAAGGCATTTAGCACTAACTTACTTTGCTTTATCGTGTCCGGACATGTCATTTATAAAATTTCGGCCCAGTATCGGGCTACGTCGGTTCCATGTTCGTTGGCTGGCTAGCCACAAATCTGCGAGGGTACACCGATAAGGACAGTTTCTGCATGTAAAAAGATGTTCCATATTCTGCGTTTCTCCACAGTCACAGTTCACATCATCCTGGTCTATTTTCCCCCATTTTGCCATGTTTAATTTCACTGGAGCGACCCCCGTTCTTATCTTATTCATAGTTTTCCAAGTTTTAAAGTCTAAAGACTGGCCGGTCCACTGAACCTGAGGAAGAGGAAAATACTCAGGCGGTTCATCCTGCACTGTTCCAAGGAAGCTTTTCCTGGATTTTAGTCGCATTCGTGGTGTTCGAGCTTTGTATAGGGCATGCCGCTCGTCCGCAATCTGTTTAATTTTCTCTATGTGCTCTGCAACGCCTCTGCGTGTTGAGGGTTCTGCAAAACCCGCTGCTTTATATAAGCTTGAGAGTGGTGTTGGTTTCATGCACCCCGTTACTATCCTGCATGTTTGATTTAGCGCAGTATTGACTTGTTTAGCGTGGGTAGATCTGCCCCAAACTGGGCACGCATATTCAGCAGTTCAGAAACACAGTGCCTGTGCCACTGTTCTTAAGACGCCAGGACATGCACCTCATTTACTTCCCGTTAGCTTTCTGAGTATGCTGTTCCTAGTTGTTACTTTCCCTCTCGTTCTTATGCAATGTTGTCTGTAGGTAAGGAACCGGTCCAGAGTTGCTCCAAGATATATAGGTTGGTCTGTGTGCTCTAGTATATTACCATTCCACACAATTTTGAGTTTCCTCTTGGCTTCCTTTACGCGAAGGTGGAAGGCGCAGACTTGTGTTTTAGAGGGATTGGGTCTCAGGGAATTTTGCAGATAGTACTCTGTCATTGTTTTTAAGGTAGTTTCGAGCCTCTCCTCAACTTCTTCAAAGCTATTTTGTTGAGGACATATTGCGAGATCGTCAGCATAGAGGAAATACTTGTTTTCAGTCGGCGTAGGTTGGTCGTTTGTATATATATATATATATATATATATATATATATATATATATATATATATATATATATATATATATATATATATATATATAAGAAGACAATGAGTCTTTGCTGACAGTAAATGTACAGTTTTTGGTTATTGGGTTATGCAGCAATTGATAAGTGTACTCTTTTAAGTCTTTATTCCGAGCTTTCGTTCATGATTATGAACATCGTCAGGGTGCTACAATTATATTATATATGTGAAACAATATGAAAATATGTATATAAAATTATATGTACTTACAACTTATTGAGGATATTTCAAATAGGTGGTCATTAAAATGAGAATTGTACTTATTAAAATGGTCATGTAATGTCTCGATAAAACAAAATTATGACCATTTTAATAAGTACAATTCTCATTTTAATGACCACCTATTTGAAATATCCTCAATAAGTTGTAAGTACATATAATTTTATATACATATTTTCATATTGTTTCACATATATAATATAATTGTAGCACCCTGACGATGTTCATAATCATGAACGAAAGCTCGGAATAAAGACTTAAAAGAGTACACTTATCAATTGCTGCATAACCCAATAACCAAAAACTGTATATATATATATATATATATATATATATATATATATATATATATATATATATATGTATATATATGTATTTAAAAAATTTTTCCCAACCCGAAATGGTGGATGTGTGAATTGTTCGTAAGGGGATTTTTCCACATTCTCTATTTCATCTGTTTGATTTCGTACGATTGGTCGTCAAACCATTAACCTTGGATCTTTTGATCACTGAGTGTGTTTCAAGGATCTACATCTCATATATATATATATATATATATATATATATATATATATATATATATATATATATATCAAAAATGAATAACCATTTTCATATATATTTTCATATATCGATAAAAGGTACGTTGTCGCCTCGCGGTGAAAACTATGATGACCTCGCCTCACCCTTTTGTAGTTCTTTTTTTCAAAAAATATATGCATATATACAATGAGGGGAACTTTCTAATTAAGAATCTCTAAAGAGGGGAAACGATTTTAAATGTTTTTTTTTTATATATAAATTTACGATTAAATCCAATGCGCTGTCGCCTCACAACTATATATGACTAAGAATGAAAGCCGGTACGTTGTTGCCTCAGGCGGCGTTGCCAAATATTCGAAAATGAATAAAGGATTGAGTGGGTCGAAATTTGGTGCACAGCGAGAGGTAGTATAGGTATTTATTACGGATATATTTAAAGAAATAGTGGGAATTTGTTAACATGTTCTATTGTTGTTTACATTAAAAATAAAGGATGGTTATTTTTGATATTTTAAATAAGCTTAAGATATGAACATGGTTTGTTTGGATTATATGTTTAAATTTTTTTTATTAGTAGATATTCCAAAGCTAGAATTTTGCAATAAATTAAGCTAAGCCAAATTATTTTGTGTGAATTATTGCTCTTATACAGCAAAATTATAAAGGCTCTTAACGATAAAATTTATTATTTGCAGTAAACATATTACCTATCTCACAGAAAAAAGTGTCAACGGTTTATTTAAAAATTTTAATTAAAAACCAGTGAATTAGTATACATAGCTGTAAAAATGTTCCAACAAAACGTATTCTTACAGCAAAGTGTACGAAAATAATTTATAAGGTGGTGAAGGTGGGGTGGTTTTAAGGGCGAAAATGGTTTTCTGAAATTTCTGGCTAAACATTGCATCGTTTAAAAAAAATCAACGCAAAAGCTGTGGGCGATAAAAAAATCTACAATTTGTGTAGTGGTCTTTTTATCCTGATCTCAAAAAATTTTGAGAAAAGCTCAAAACTAGGTTTTAGGTACCTATTTAATTTTTTTCTTCTACAAAAATGATTTCATTATGTTTTGTTTAAATGTCAAACCCTTTAATTGAGGCGTTGGTTTGATGTTTATTATATCTAAGAATAAAAAAAATTATAAAAATAGCAACAAAAAGTAAAAAAAAAATATTTCTATATTTTCACTTAAGCATCATATAAAAAACTTACATATGCCATACATATTTTATTTCACTTTTATAAGATGTTGAATTTTTGATTTTATAATATTGGAATTCACTTTTTTATCTAGATGGATATACGCCATCTTGGATATAATTTAAAAAGTGTTCTCTTAAAAGGTTTGTTTTTTAATATTTTTTCTTTGTGGAGGCACATATGAATCGCATTCGGAATTTTCCCGTGCTTGGTTTTTAGAATTATTTGAGTAGTTTTTTATTTGGATAGTACCTACTTATCGTCACTGTCCGTTTTAAATTCTTAAAGGCGCGTTTACATGTATCCAGTAACTGGCGCCAGTGGCACTGGAACGACAGTGCTGGCATCATGTAAACGCTTTTTTGTTCCAGTCCAGCGTTGTCTGCCAGCGCTTTCTCGAATAGAAGGCTGGTCTATTTTTCGTGCCAGTGGTACTCGTCCGCGTCCCCTCTAACCCCGTGCCAGTGGTTGTAGACACGTGTAAACACAGCGTTCCAGTCGCTGGCGCTGTCGTACCTGTGGTTTCAGTGGCCGTATTAGGATTTTTAATAAGAGTGCCAGTGAGATTGGCGCCAGTTACTGGATACGTGTAAACGAACCTATCCAGCGCTGTCTTAGTCAAGCACTCGCATTCCAGTGAGACTGGCGCCAGTTACTGGATACGTGTAAACGTTACTTTACTTGTTTGAGCCAGAACGTTATCTTTTGCAACCAACGCTTTACTTTTTTTAACTTCTTGCATACCTGCAATACTTGGAAAATTAATATTCGTATTTGAAGATTGCTTTTTTTATTTTCTTCCGCATTTCTAAATAGTGGTGAAAATCTAGTTCTTCAATCGATTTTCCTTTATATTCTAAAGGAAGAAAATCCCTTTCCATTACTATTAAAAATTTTGACAATTTTACGGTTTGATAAATGTCGGCAGGTAATTCATATCATTCATCATGCATTTTTTCGTCATGCCCCATAAACTTGGCAAATTCTTTAGTTTGATTTTTGGACATACTTAAAATTTGTGCTACTGTTGGAATATTTTTGCGTAATTTGTGGCTTGACATAGCTTCAGGGTTTGTTAAATTCATTTTGCTTGTCAATTTACGGATTGAAACATCCCCTTTATACCATTTTAGCTTACTGCCTGGAACTGCAAACATATTATAGTTATTAACGACGGACGACGTCAGACATGTATTTATGTCCATGTTTTATTAAAGTTTCTATGAAACCTTGCAACATTTTTGGAAGTAAAATAACAACAGCTCAAGAACCTTTACCAGAACACACTGGAATTTTGTGTCCTCTCGTAAGTGCCTTTTCTCCTTCAGTTAAAACATTTTCAAAATCACTGAAGTCCGTTTATCTTTCGTTACTAGATTGCTGAATTTTTAAATACTGAACATCACCTATTCGTCTTCTGTTAAAAATAATGGCTAATGCTAGAGCATAGTTAACTAAATTTTTATGTTTCAACATTATCAATATTGCTCTCAAACGTCTTCTGACACTTTACACCAATTTTAATACTTTCTTCTCGGAATATTTTAATATCACTTACAAGTGGTACGAGCTTTGGTAATTTTTGTTCCTGAATATCTTTGTTAGCGAGAGAAGCAATTTCCAAACTCCAACGATTTGTCAGCAACGTTTTCAAATTATGTATTTATAGCCCTTGGCCAATTCCTGTATTTGTCTTTCTGTTGTACACGTAAAATCAGCTGATTCTTTTAGTATTAAATGGAGGTGTTCATAGCAACATAGTTTTAGGTACGTACCCAAGTGCAACGCAATAATACGAGTAGGAGAACTGAAGGTCTTTTTAAAACTATTATATACATATAAAACTAAAGACTAAGTAGTTTTGTGTTGCAACGAAATTGAAAATGGTTATTCATTTTTGATTTACATGTTTACTCTGATTAAAGTACGAAGGGAACCATTCTCGTTGGAACTATACAGCGCTGAGCAGATGAGACGTGAATTATAAATTGTAAAATTCCCTCATCTTCCTTAGTCTCAGCATCCGTTATGGCTTGCAAATTTTAGAAGCCTCGGAGGTGTAACCAGAGAAGGTTCCCAGAGGCCTACTTCCTACTAGATTCCTACCTAGAGGCGCTTGCAGCGCTCTCTGATTGGACTAGAATATGATGCGCCTGTAGTTTCGCGTTGTAACGAAATTGAAAATGGTTATTCATTTTTGACATATAAAACTCTTGGAGCACTTGAGGTCGTCAAAATTTTTGGGTCTTAAAATATGCTTTGCAGCAATCGTATTATTATTTACAATCGTTCTATGCTTAATAAGAAATATAGAGAGGGTTCGCATTCTTTCCCTACATGCATAGCCTCTCTCTTATGGTTTTTTAAGTAAGAATTACCAAAATTAACGTAAATGTAAATGCTATACATCTTTCGTTTTGTCGAAGACTCTTGTTCCTTAACATTTAATTTGGGGACAACGTTTTTTGGATCCATTACACAGGCTGTAAGGGTTTGCGATTCAGAAACGTAATTATTACTGGAACCACCACGGTTTTTTGCTTGCAAATTCTGCTTTGTCGTTTAAGATGATACTGTCATTTGCTAATAGTCTAGCTAGAAGGCTTACAAGAAATAATCAATAAAGATACAGAA
Source organism: Diabrotica virgifera virgifera (assembly GCF_917563875.1). NCBI lineage: Eukaryota > Metazoa > Arthropoda > Insecta > Coleoptera > Chrysomelidae > Diabrotica > Diabrotica virgifera. Next base: position 197,562,755 of record NC_065444.1, read on the forward strand.
GTGAATCAGCGTTATGGACTGAATCCTAATATTAAGAAACCTAAATATATGAGGATCAGGAAAGATAACGCATCAGTTGAAGGGCTAGAAAAAATCATAAACAAATAAGTACAAACATGCAAATTACCTATAAGGATATTAATCTGGTAAGCAATATCAATGGTAAATAAAATAAATAATAGAATAAGGCCACTTCGATGATATGTATTTCCCGTGTTTTCTTTACATTGCCATCTATCAAGATCCTATTTTCAGTTATTTTGTTCGTTTCATGTCTTGTCAATGTATTTTTGTTGGCTTCTCATTTTATCGTCCTGTATTTTTTTTTGCTTGAAATATTACTGTTGTCATTTCTATTCAAACATTTTAATGTCAGAATACGGGTTTTTCTTTCAGAGCAGAAGTAGTAAACTTCTGATGTTGGATAGTGTTTTGTTGTTTCATTTTGAGATTTTTGAAACTGTTGCTATTACTAACTGTTCAATGATAAATTCCTATACGAAATTTACTTAGATTGACTCCCGTTTGCATGTCACCCACATAAAGATATTTATTTTGGTTTTAGTTTTTTTTTTATTTGAGTTAAGCCATTCAGGTTCATTTTAGTGTTTTTCAACTTTTTGTAATTTCGATAGTATATCAGTGTTTATCCTCTGTCATAACTGTTATTTTTACAGAAAAAATCATTTATGTTCTTACTTTTGTAATAAAGTAACATAATATAATGAATTTTTTATTTTTAGAATTAAATTAATGACTGGTTAGAATTTTCCTATCCTTTCGTCTTCATGATCATTTGGGGCATAGACTTGTTCAGTTCCATATTATAATAACTACTTAAGTATTACATACGTTCCATGATTACTAATATTCTGTTTGTAATTTTTATTAATTCCTATGCGACCAGCTAACATATTTTTATTCCGGCATGCTCCCTCTCTTATAGAACTTGTTTATACAGGGTGTCCCGAAACTCTACCTACAAACGAAGACAGGCGATTCCTCAGGTATTTTCCTAAGACAATTTAACCCAATTCACCTAGTCCGAAAATGCTTCCTAAGGGAGCTAGAGCTCTTGCAAGATGGCATCTAGTAATTAGTTTTTCTTAAATACCTCCAGAACGCTTCTATTTAGAAAAAGAAATTTGGTAAGCCTATTCATCTTCCAGGGATAAATCGATTCCATCTATTGTGAATTGTTAGTACCGGTTATAAGCGTCCATTTTGGGTAGTGCAACGGTTATTTTACAGCATAACTTTTTTGTCTTTAGCGTTTAAGTATTTTTGACTCTGGATTTTTAAATTGTGAGGTATTCTAGAATTAAAAGGTACTCTTGCTTTAAGTCGGTAGGACATATCGATTTCTAGAAAAATTTATTTGAAAATTTTTCGTTTTTTGAATTTGAAAAGAATTTGAAAAGACAAAAAAGTTATGCGACAAAATAACCGTTAACCTACCCAAAACGGACGCATATGACCGGTACTAAAAATTTGCAATTAATGAAACCGATTCATCTCTATATAAACAAGCGTACCAGTTTTCTAAATAGTTTTTTTTTTATTTTTTTTTTAATTCAAGAAAAGAAAAATTTTCAAATCGATTTTCCTAGAAAATGGTATATTCTATGGACTTAAAGCTAGAGTACCTTTTAGTACTAGAATAACTCACAATTTAATAATCCATAGTCAGAAATGCTTAAAAATTAAATACAAAAAAGGTATGGGATAAAATAACCGTTGCCGTACCCAAAACGGGCGCCTACGACCGGTACTGGAAATTCACAATGAATGGAATCGATTTATATCTGGATGATAAATATGCGTAATAATTTTCGTTTTTCTAAATAGAAGCGTTCTGGAGTTATTTAAGAAAAACTAATTACAAGACGCCATTTTCAAAGAGCTCTAGCTCCCTTAGGAAGCATTTTCGGACTAAGTGAATTGGGTTAAATTATCTTAAAACTATCTGAGGAATCTTCTTTTTTCGTTTGTCGGTAGAGTTTCTGGACACTCTGTATAAGGGCAACAATTTTAAATCGTAAGCTGCAAATTATATCATAAACTTTTTAGCTGCCTTGTTACGGTACCGACAGCGCATATTTTTGTATTTTCACGACCTAATACCCAATGCAAACTGAAAGCGACGTTGCCAAAATCTGAGGCAACAAGGTACCGGTTGTTAGCCAAAAAGTAGAATTTATATGCTGAGGCGACAACATACAGCCAGTCACTGTTGCAATGCCTATACTAGCGCCAGTGATGTACTGCCGAACTAACGTGCCAAAAAATAGTGAAAAGGGGTACGTTGTCACCTCAAAACTATTTTTTGCATATCGACTCATAAGGTGGTTGGGAAGCTGTCCTAAAATTTTCAGCCCAAAACGTTGTCGCCTCACCAAAGTGAGGCGACAACTTCATATATGAGGCGACAACGTCTACCGATTCACTGTTTCTGAGGCGACAAGGTACCCCTTATCAATATATATATATATATATATATATATATATATATATATATATATATATATATATATATATATTGAAAAGCGTTGGTGCTAAAACACTTCCCTGTAGGAGGCCGTTCTTTTGGACTCTCACCTACTTACTTTGCCCTCCAGCACAACGAAAAAACGTCTGTTTTGCACTAAGGAATATACGACCTTACCCAGATGGTGGTCATTGAGAGTGTCGTATAATTTGCGGAGCAATATTTTGTGCCTTACTGTGTCATAGGCTGCTGTCAAATCTACGAAAGCAGCTCCTGTTATAAGGTTTTCTTCAAAGCCACATTTTGTGCCTTACTGTGTCATAGGCTGCTGTCAAATCTACGAAAGCAGCTCCTGTTATAAGGTTTTCTTCAAAGCCCTCTTTAATGTGTTCTGTTAGTGCGAGGACTTGACCGGTGCAAGATTTGCCGGGTCTGAATCCACCTTGTTGTGGGATAAGGTGCTTGTCGATATTTTTCTATTCTGGCGAGGATGAGCCTCTCATATAGTTTGAAAAAGTGACACAATAGCGAAATAGGTCTGTAGCTACTGGGATTTTCTGGGTCCTTTCCTGGTTTTAACAAGGCTATCACTTTAGATTTTCTCTATGATTTTGGAATTTAGCACAAAAACACCGGAATAAACCGATTTTTAAATACAGTATCTAGAGCCTTGCAACTTTTTGCTTTGCGTTCAGGATGATGCAAGGAAAAGTCTACTACAGAAAAATGTGTCGAAATGCACAATTGTATTTTAAAGTGCATAATTGCATTTTAAATTGCATAAAATGCATCCAAAAGTGCATAAATATGTCAAAATACTTAACATCGTATTAATGGGGATTTTGTTACTCGGGGGTTTGTTAAACGAATATGCCATGAGAACGACACCTGGAGCACCTGGTATCTGGGGTCACGTCATCTTTTAGAGTATCGAGTGATTTCGGCACTAACTTGATGCAAACAGATTACACGGGGGTTTTGGGGTTGCTGAATATGAATACGACATCAGAACCGACTTCCGGAGCACCTGGTGCCCATAGTCATTGCTAAGGAACATCATCTTCTGGAGTTTTGAAGGTTTTCGACACTGAATGCATGCAAATAAATCACTAGGCGGTTTTTTGGGGTCGCTGAATACGAATGCTGCATTTAGTACTAAAAACACCGGAATAAATCGATTTTTAAATACAGCATCTAGAGACTTTTTGCTTTGTGTTCAGGATGATGCAAGGAAAAAAGTCTACTACAGAAAAATGGGTCGAAATGTACAATTTCATTTTAAAGTGCATAATTGCATTTTAAAGTGCATACAATGCATTCAAAAGTGCATAAACATATCAAAATACATAACAGCGTATTAAGGCGGATTTTGCTACTCGTGGGTTTGTTAAACGAATATGCCATAAGAACGATACCCGGAGCACCTGGTATCTGGGGTCACGTCATCTTTTGGAATATCAAGTGATTTCGGCACTAAATTGATGCAAACAGATTACACGAAGGTTTTTGGGGTTGCTGAATATGAATACGACATCAGAACCGATTCCCGGAGCACTGGTGCCCATGGTCATTGCTGAGGAACATCATCTTCTGCAGTTTTGAAGGTTTTCGACACTGAATGCATGCAAATAAATCACTAGGCGGTTTTTTGAGGTCGCTGAATACGAATATTCCATCAAAACTGAATCTCGGACCACCTGGTGCCCCAAGTCACTGCTAATGCATGTTATCTTCTGCAGTTTCGTCGGTTCAAGGGTGCCGGTTCTGAAGGCGTAGTTTTGTTCAGCAATTCCAGAAACTCCTGAGTATTCTGTTTGCACCAATTTAGTGTATATGTTACCGGCCAAACCCGATTTCAGGACAAACTAGTTTGTCCTAAGCGCATTAGGATAAACTAGTATGGCCTAGGCCAAACTAGTTTGTCCTATTGCGCGTAGGCCAAACTCGTTTATCCGGATATAATAATCCGGATATAATAAACACTTCAGGACAAACTAGTACGGCCTAGTCTAAACCAATTTAGCCGAGTGGAAAGTAATTTAGCGAACATCTAAGGACTTTTACATGCGGGGAATTCCCAAATCACGTCCCAACAGGGATGGCAAAAAAAAATTATACGTCGATATATTGATACATGCTATAAATCAATATATTCTTGTATAATTAAATAATATAAAAAATAATTAATAAAAGTACACATCTAACTTACTTATAGTTGTATAGAGTATAGACAGTATAGAGTATTGTTCATTTGTAGGTAAAAAAACTCAGTCAGTTTCGGTTGTGTCAATTTCGTCTGCCATCGGAACGATGTTATGTTATTTAAGAACAGTGGCTCTTTCATTGTTTAAAAGACCATTGTTTAAAAAATAATTTTTTAAATAGTCTTTTAGTCTTTTTTAAACAATGCTAAGACAGTTGGAAATAAATAAAGGAATAACAGGTGCCTGTTATTTCCGATAGCCCGAGATAATGAACGATTAACGTCGCTCTGCTGCCGCCGCCGTGTGCCATGAGTCATTTTTACTATCGTATAGTTCAAATTACACAAATACCCATTATCTCTCAAATATTTTATGGTCGAAGCGAAGATTGGTGGGATATGCGCATTTTATCAATGAAATTCGATATATTTAAGACATTCCAGAGGCGGCTACAGATAAAATGTTTTAACATAATACATACATTTTTATTGTTGAAATATTTGTCTGATGAAAATCGGTCCGGGTTATCCGGACTTTCGGGTTATCGGTGGCCGACTTATCGGGGTTCCACTGTACATTGAGTAAAACAAGGAGTAATAATTGGCGGATAAAGCGTAGCACTGGCTCTTGCACTCTTGGAATCTTTTCGTATTATCGAGCCGGTGCGGGGTGCGGAGAGGTGACGGTACGTCGGAATATCCGCCAAAATTTTTCATATGCGTCTGGACGTCGACAGTAGTACAGCTTTCTGCATGGTCTTATACAGGTGTACACTTATATACTGTTGTATAGGTTTGTTCCAACTAGCGATCAAACCAGTCAATAGCAATGTTCGCGCAGTACATTTCGAACGTATTCAGAGTAAGTTCGGGATCAGTTTCCAATGCGCAGGCGTCAACGTAAACTTATCCTGGACATGCTCAGGATTTTTTGCTCCGCGAACAATTTTCGGATTCGTAATGTAATGACGGGTTGTGTACATTAAGGTTAGAGAAGGAAGCCTATTGTTGTCCTTTTCTTATTTCGAAATCAATGTCAAAAAAAATGCAAATGCAACAAATTTGTATGTCAACAAAGAGAAAGAGAATAAAAGCAACAGGCAAAGGATTAACTTTCTATTCATCAATGCCTTTCTTCACAGTTCGATTGTAGCAGCGGAAGCGAATAGTTCTCTGTGTGATCGAAGTGCTAATTATTAGAGTTGTTGTTGTTTTTACCAAAAAATGGAATTAAATCCAGATGGCAGAGGAAATCCACCTGACAGAGGAAGGATTGACGATGTTGCTAGTAATATGGATTATGAAGTTAATGAAAAACAAAAACAGTCTGAGGAAATTATAAATATTAATATTAATACACAATCAAAACAGGTACCGATAACAAATCCAAAAAACTTTTTACCAGATTATCAGGTAAGCAATAAAACAAATAATAATATAGGCCAGTCCATAATGTCAGAGGTGAAAAATAAATACAGTCAAGGTGACCAAGGTCCTTATTTTGTTTTTATGCAGAATAAGGAAGGGAACATCGGCCGATTGCATCGTATCGCGACAGCTCGGTTAATTTTAGGTGCAGTACCTGCAATTAAAGATAATATTGTTAATATTAATATTATAGGAAAAAATAAAATTAAAATTGAATGTAACACATATAAAAGCGCTAATATTTTAGTGGAATGTAAAAAGTTAATAGAAAGAAATTACGATTTATATATTCCAAATTTTTTTACTCAAAAGAGTGGGGTAATTAAAGGGGTAGACAAAAATATTTCGGAAAACGAATTAAAAGGTATTATTGTTCCAAGATACGGCAATTTTAAAGTAATAAACGTTAAAAGAATAAAGCGAAAAGAAAATGATCAACTGGTGGAGACGGGTACGATAGTGGTGTCTTTCAGAGGCCAAATGATTCCAAAACAAGTAATCATTGAGCGAATGATATACCAAGTGGAACCTTATGTTCCAAGAGTAATACAATGCCTTAATTGCATTAGGTACGGGCACGTTACGTCACAATGTCGTGGTAAGAAAAGATGCAGCAAGTGCGGACAGGAACATGATTCAGATGTATGTGATTTAACAGATCCCACTTGTATATTATGTTTTGGAAACCATTCAGCATTAGATCGAAACAAATGCGCTGAGTTTGAAAAACAAAAGGGTATTAAATATATAATGGCAAATGAAAATTTACCTTTTGAAGAAGCAAAATTAAAATACAGCAGTAGCTATAGAACAGTCCTAAATTCAACAAACACAGGAAATAGGTACACAGTGACAACCAAAAGAAAATGGAGCGAAGGAGCTCAAAATAAATCAGTTTATCCTTATTCAAAAGAACACGAAAATATACTGGACACTGCAAGCGCTTCTGCTTACCCGTCGCTACCAGTTATAAACAACCCATTATATCAAAATCAAACAAAAATAGTCCAACAAAACTCACTAACTAGTAAACAAATTACTGATAATATAGTAACAATATTTAAAAATTTCTTAGACAAAAACTTAATTCCAATAGCAAACAAACAAATTTTAGACGACATTAAAAGTAATATAGAAAAAGTTTTAAATGGCCCTAGTAAATAATAAGATTTTACAATGGAATTCACGATCAATAGTGAACAATAAAGGCCATTTTGAAAAGTACATTTTCGAAAATAAATTCTTAGCTATTCTTTTAAGTGAAACTTGGTTAAAACCAAATTCAAAGATAAGCTTTTCCCAATATAACATCTTCCGTGAAGATAGATCAGATGGTTATGCAGGAGTAGCGATATTATTAAGAAAAAATATCAATTTTCAGAACAATTTAAATTTTTATAAAATAAATAATGTCATGTGCGTTGCAGTACAGATTAAGATAAATAATAAAAACTTAAACTTATATTCCATTTATGCAAAACCCAAATTATGTGTGTCAAAAAACGAATGGGTTAAATTTTTCAATAGTTTACACAAACCTTTTTTAATAGGGGGAGATTTCAACTGCCATAATAAAATGTGGGGGTGTGATGTCACCGATCAAGAAGGTATTTATCTTTTTGAGGCTATGGAGCAATGTGGACTTAATTTCCTAAATGATGGGTCAGAAACATTAATTCGTAAACCTATGCATTTAAATAGATCTGCTATAGACTTAACAATTTGCTCTAGGGATATTTATTACAAATTTGATTGGCACACAGAAACTTTGAGTCTGGGTTCTGATCACTACCCAATAGTAATAGAATTTAACCATAATACTGATAGCAACGTTACTAATAGTAATGCTGTCATTGACACTAATGATATATCTAGATCTAGAATTACATGGGATATTAAAAAGGCAGACTGGGCTTTCTTTACCTATCTCTTAAACAATGAAAAGAATAATAATATATCAGATGGTTCAGAGCAAGAATATTCCACATTTTGTGACTCAATCAATTTAGCTAGTAAAAGCTCTATTCCAGAGAGGAAGAGAGGGCCCAATGCAAAATTTAATAAACCATGGTGGAATGATGATTGTAGGGACGCTATAAGACAACAAAAAGAAGCTTTTTTGCAGTTTAAAAGACTATCTAATTACGATAATTACTTAAAATATCAACAAGCAGAAGCTTATAAAAAAAGAATTATTTTAGGCAGCAAAAGAGCTTCTTGGAAAAACTTTTGTAGTAGTTTAAATAAAAATACACCTATTAGCAAAATATGGAATGAAATCAGAAAATTAAAAAACGTTTATAATCCTCCCAATAATCCGATAGTTGAAAATGAGTGGACAGATATATTTTTTAATAAAATTGCTAGACCTTGGGTTATAGAAGGAGAAATTAATCACAGGAACCCAACGGATAATAGACATGACAATGACGAAGCAAACGAAGACAACATGTTTCTCACTGAAGCATTTAGTCTGGAAGAAATAAAGAACTGCCTAAAAAGACATAATAATTCAGCTCCAGGATTAGATGGTATACACTATAGTATGTTGTATAATTTACCCATACATAAGAAAGTTCAACTACTAAACGTAATAAACAATATCTGGATGAGTATGGATATACCACGTGCATGGAAAGAGTACATCATAGTTCCAATTCTTAAGCCACACAAATCACCAAACTGTCCGGATTCGTATAGAGGCATTTCACTATCATCATGTGTGTTAAAAACAATGGAAAGAATGATTAAATGTAGACTAGAATTATGGTTAGAAAAAAATTCTAAAATACCTGCAACACAATTCGGCTTTAGAAAATCATGTTCTACGATGGAAAATTTAACGCACTTAATACTGGATATATATAACTCATTTTCCGCCAACAAGTCGGTATTTGCTACATTCATAGACATAGAAAACGCATATGACAATGTGAACCTACAACTTCTATACCACAAAATGAAGGAAATAGGACTGCCAGATACACTCTGCTGGAAACTTCATCAACTTTACATCAATAGAACTCTTTATCTTCAAATCAATAACAAACTAATAGGACCCAGAGTTTCAAACATCGGGTTACCCCAAGGGAGCATCTTAAGTCCAATATTATACACTATTTATACAGCGCATATAGGTCAAAGCATAATTACTAGCAAACAAGGTAAAATATTACAATTCGCAGATGATATATGCATATATGTAGACCAATTGGAAATAGAACAAGGCAGTAGAAAAATAAATACAGTATTTAAACATCTACAAGAAGACCTAGATCAAATAGCATTAAACATATCAACAAAAAAAACACAAGCTTGTATATTCTCCCGAAAACGAAACATTCCAGAAGTAGTGGAGTTGCAAAATGTCTCGTTTAAAGTTCAACCTAAAGTTAAATATTTGGGTATTATACTGGATAGGAAAATGATTTGGAAAGATCATATTGAGTATATCGTAGCAAGAGCTGACAAAGGGTACAATGCGTTACGAGCAGTAAACTATACAACCTGGGGAGCAGATCCCAACATAGCATTACTAATGTATAGGTCATATATAAGGTCAATATTAGATTACGGATGTTACTTTTACAATCAAGCCGCCAAAACCCATCTTCAAAAAATAGACATCCTTTCAAATAAATGTCTCAGATTATGTATAGGAGCTTTGATGAGTACTCCAATATCAAACCTAAGCGTAGAATGTAATGAACCACCGTTATGGTTAAGAAGGAAAATTCTGTGTGAAAAATTTATAACTAAAATGATAACTAAAGAAAGCATAATATGTAACAACTGCCACAAACTTTGTATAAATGACCTAACCACAGAATACTGGAGGAAAAAGACAACATTACTACTTGCTGAAAGTTACAATAGATTAAGACAATTTAAAAATAAACTACATACATCAACTCTGCCATCTATGTTTCAGATAAATCTAAACAATATACCAAACATACAACCAACCTACATGAGAGATTACTCGAAATTTCCAGTGTACTTAAGGAATGCCATGTTTAATGTGGATATAGAAACTTTATTTCCGGGACATTACCAAATTTATACCGATGCCTCAAAAATGAATTCGAGGGTGGCCGCTGCCGTGTGGGACCCTAGGACAAGGTATAAAGAGGGTACCGTAAGATGGGGTTACTTTGATCAAAATTAATCTTTCATCGCACCTAGAAATCATAAAGTTATGATTTAGTTTTTGAAAAAAATATATTTAAATCGGTTTTTACTTAGCTATTACACTATATAAAAATATTCTCAAAAAATAAAATATTTTAATAGAAAAAAAAAAGGTAAATGCCTGATCAAAGTTACACTTCAAGTGGGGTTACTTTGCTCACACATACAATTTACCTGATATTTGTATTGTAAGCCCTAAAATTAAAAAACAAAATATTAGAAAAAGTGTTATGTTTGCTAATAATTTCGCCGTACGGTAGATTCTTCTTTATCGCCTGGACGTGGCTCACTTGACCTGTGTTTGGATGGTTGAAACTTTGATTTATCCATCTGATCTAAACACTGTCTTAAAAGGATAGGAAAACGATCTTTAGGCACAGTAGTTAGACGTAAATTTTGTAGTTTCCAAGTTGTTAGTGTAGCACGCCATGCGCTCTTCATGGGTCTAAAAAATCCGACATCTAGGGGTTGGCACAGATGAGTCGAATTTGGCACTAAGCAAATCGAAACTGATGTTGTTCTCATTGCATCTTTTTATTACATCCCCATCTAGGTGTGAAGAAAGGTTATCTCCTAAGAGTACTTTTCTGCCTTATAATCTTTTGACATGCGGTAGAAAGGAGGTCATAAACCAGTCGCGAAAAGTGACTGTATCTATCCAACCGCTAAGTGTTCTATTGTATCTACTGCCTCTCGAACAATATGGTTGATCGCAACAAGGTGCTCCAACAGGACCACTTTCTTTCCACGTGTCGTAAAGATGGGTAACTTTATAGATAATGTAAGGAGGTAACAGTATTCCACTAGCAGAACCACAAATCATTATACTAGTTGCCGTCTTGAAATGATTACATATTTTTTCGGGGTATTTTACCCGTCGTTTGTATACTCCCCATTTTTTTCCTGGGTCGTCAGATACATTGGACTCATCATAATTAAATATGTTTTCAGATGGTACATCTTTTAAAGTATCTGATAAGTTTGCAAAATAAGCCTCAATCGTTTCTCTGGAAATTTTACTTCGTACTTGTTTAATGTTTGTGGATAAACGTTGGCCAAATTAATTTTTGTGTCGTATTAATAGACTAAGGGCCCAATCTTTTCCCGGCATGTTATTGACAAACTTTATTGACCACCCTTCCTTGACGTTCCAAATAACATCATTCTTATATCGAGTAAAGTTTGCGGAAAACCCCAATCTGCACACTTAGCCGCTGCTGCTAAAATAGCTTTTTCTTCAACATGACCGAAAACCGGCTGAGCTCCTGGATTTTTAATATGTGCCCCTTTGAATTTGTTACGAAGTATTCCAAACGGAATTTTATAAGTTGCTGAAGCTTCTCTTAAGGCAAGACTTCCAGTAACGATGTCATTAAGTGCTCGTTCTACCGTTTCTTCATCGTAATTTTTGTAAGGCCTACTGCCAAGACGTTTTGTGTACGTACGCACCATATTTCCGAAAAAGAAAATGTACACTAGTAGACTATTTTATACGCTGGGGTTACTTTGATCACTGATTAAAGAAGCCCCACCTCTCCGATCAAAGTTACCCCGCGACACAATATTAAAAATAAAAACATGGTAAAATACAGTACGTTAAAATTTGAGGTAAAACCTACATCATGAAAGTACCTATATTAACATAACGAAATGATTTTGTTACCTAAATAACATGCCTATAGCTTACCATAGAAGTAATTTTGGTGCTAAAATATGCACAAATTATTGTTTCTTATAATAATACTTACATGTATGTATTTTTGCCAGAAAACACGTGAAACACGACTCACACGGTTAACAATAACATTCCACTGTTGCCACGTATAAAAATTACATCGAAATATTCGATCAGTTTCGATTGAAATGAAATATATTTTAGGCGGGAAGTTATGATTAAAGTAGCCCCCAGAGATTAAAGTAGCCCCATCTTACGGTATACGACTTAATGAAAATTTTACAACATTTTCAGCAGAACTTATTGCAATACTGAGAGTATTGCAGTATATAAGCAGTATAAACAATAATGAAGAGAAATTCCTAATCCTTACAGACAGCAAAAGTGCTTTACTTAAACTGGAAAGTTTGAAGGACATATCAAACTACATATATATTGATATTATTAAGGCATATATCGCACTTAAGGATAAGGGCAAACAAATATCATTTTGTTGGGTAAAAGCCCACTCTAATCTTAAACACAATGAAATAGTAGATACTTTAGCTAAGAAGGCTACCGAACAAGAAATTGAAAGTGAATATAAATTAACATTAAATGATATTTACGCTAATATTACTAGCAATAAAACCAAAACCTGGCAACAATGGTATAACAACTCAACAAAAGGGCTATTCTATAAAAACATACAATTAAATATTCCAGCTAAATCCTGGTTTAATCATTATCACGGCGAAAAAATCGTTGTTTCATATATATGCAGACTTAGATTTGGACACTGTCTAATTCCAGAACACAAATTTAAAATAGGTCTTAGTGATAGTAATCTTTGTGAATGTGGTGAGTTAGGATCTGCAGAACACATGATACTAAACTGTAGACTAAAGATAATCGAAATAAATCATTTCATGAATCAAGTATATAGAGAAACCAATATTACAAGACCTTTTAATCTAATAACAATATTATCTAGTTTAGACGAACGTGTATATGAGATCCTAATTAAACACATACTTAGTATAAAATTAAAATTGTAAACTATAATACCTGTGTTTATCCCATTTGTCTACCTACCTTTCCGTGGTCTAGTCTTGTGTGTGTGCATTGCTCTGAAAGACCCCTGAGCAGAAGTACTCCTTGTTGACATTCCTTATAATACAATTAAAAAAAAAAACAAAAAGAAATAATAATAAAAAAAAAAGAAAAAAAAAAAGAAAGAAAAAAAAAAGAAAGAAAAAAAAGAAAGAAAAAAAAATATATAAAAATAAAAAATAAAAAAAAAAAAAAGAAAATAATAATAAAAAAAAAACATAATAAAGAATAATATTGAATAATACTAGAATATATTTATGATATAGATATATGTATATAAATGTGTAATATTGTATGATTGTAGCTAAAGATTAAATTATCCATTTATTGTTATAGAATCTAGGTATATCTTTAAAATACAAAATCTTATTTTAATAGTAATATGTGAGATAAATATCTGTAGAGCAAAAATAAGTTCGGCTAATGGATTAAGTCCACAGTCAGGAAATTCGATGACACACACACACACAATGCCTTTCTTAGAAGTTAGAAATTAGATTAGCGTCTTTCTTTATTATTTCCACATTATTTCGATAATTTGGTATTTGCAAGCCGAAATCCGGCTTATATTTTCGTAGAGAGTAAAAGATTGTTATGTATCACTTGGAAATGGCAGCTTGATATTTAGATATAAAAATACCTTTAACTTACTGGGGGTTGAACATTATCTGAAGGAAGGAATAATTTAGTAATAGGTCTGGATCCCGCGTATGAAAAAAAAGTTGATTAATAGCAAGCTGAAAATTTGTTAATAGCTTAAGGTTGTCTAGTCGGACAAAATTTGATATATGGGAACGCTAGAACAGGGGCAGTTTTAATTGTGGAACAGGTTAAAAATTTGGAACGGTCAGACCACGAAAACGGCACATGTATTTTGTCCGACAGAACAGACTTAATCTCTCCGAACAGAGATTAAACTCTCATGCAAAAATCAGACTGCTGTTTATCACCAAATGGGCGTTTTAATGAGTGGAACATGTAGAATATGTCAAATGACAGGAATTATGACAGGTGATAAATAGCAGTCTGATTTTTGCATGAGAGTTTAATCTCTGTTCGGAGAGTTTAAGTCTGTTCTGTCGGACAAACTAAATGCGCCGTTTTCGTGGTCTGGCCGTTCCAAATTTTTAACCTGTTCCACAGTTAAAACTGCCCCTGTTCCAGTGTTCCCATATATCAAAGTTTGACCGATTAGACACCCTTAAGATATTAACAAATTTGCAGCTTGCTATTAATCAACTTTTTTTCCATACGCGGGATCCAGACCTATAAAGCAATCATTTCCAATTTTGATATTATATGTACTGAATTTGATAGGTTGGGGCATTGTGTTGTGGTTTATTTCACCACAAAAATAATGAAATATAACAAGACACAAGAAATAGTTTCAGAATAAGTTTGATGTGTTGTTTATGTTTCATTATATTCAATAAGAGACTAATAATTTAACTCATAAATTAAACTGAAAAATAAACCTCAAGAATATGTAGGTACTTATAAGCTCATCTAGATAGAAGAAATTATCTAAGTAAAAACAGAGTACAATTTATTGTAATACATACTACTGTAATAGATAATTATTATCGAATATCGAATGAAAATAATACTAGAAAAGGTACCTACGTATTTATAAACATACTAATGGAAAACATTGACAAACACAACTAAAAAAGCTTTAATATAAAAAATATTAAAATTTGTTTGAAGAATATTTAAATGATACAACACTTTATACATAATTTTAAAACCGTTGATTGATAAATACGGAGTATATTTATCAGTCAACGTTAAAACTTTAAAAACCAGAATAATCTACATCTACAAGTTGTTTAACAAAACAATATTTTAGGTTAAGATTCGGAAGGAGTAAGAACAGAATGTCAAGAAATTCTTTTTACAAAATTATATTATAATTATAATTCTATTTTTACAAAAATATATTCAAAAGAAAAAGCACAAAGAAACCCAAAAGAAAGAAATTTTGTTTCTTGTCCCATAACTTTTGTCCACGGGTATATAAGTATAGACTATTCTTCACAGAAAAAAAACTTACATATGTTCTCTTTAAAATGATGTTTGGTAGAGGTCATTAGGATTTATAGTTTTCGAAATATGATTTTTCAAATTTCGCCACTCACAGCAATTTTGGGCAATTTTCCTTGTTATTTCGCAAATATTGTTCTGTAACTTTTTTATACGTAACTTTAGGCATATTCATTGGTCCACATAAGAGGAATAGAAATCAATTACCTTTAAAATGTTCTACTGTATAATATTGTACGACTTCTTTTAAAGAGGTTATCTTTTTCAAGATTTTATACTTTTAACGAGTTTTTATATTTTTTACGATTATTTTTTAAATTTTCCATTATAACTTTTTTTTCTACACTTAGGTATATATTATATAATAAAAAGAAAGCTTATTTTGGTTTCTTTAAAATGGTGTATTATAAAAAATTCTAGGATTATTTTTGAATAAGATATGCTTTTTCAAAATGTAATAAGTACTTGCAACGATTTTTTATTTTAGGATTATTTTTTAAATTTCTCATTGTAATTTTTTTATGTGATTGTGTGTTATGATTGAATCTTATTTTTTATAGGTAATACTTTGGATCCACTTGACTCGGACTTGACTTGACTTGAAGCTCCTGCACCACAAGCTTTGTTTGAAAAAATAGCATGTAAATGTACCAAAGAATGTACAAAAAACTGCGGTTGTAGGAAGATAGGAATTAGTTGTTCAATATTCTGCAAAGGGTGCATGTGCATGGGTACTAATTGTGGGAACTCTAAGATAACTGAGGTGTCAGAGGAAGATATTGAATCTAATGCTAACGAAGAGATGGACTTTAATTCTAAAAATTTTTTAAATGTCAACGTTTAAATAATTTTAACTAAAGTGATGTTTTCTAAGACTAATGTTTTTGTAAATGAAATAATTTTAAATAATACAGGTAAAAAATACCAACGAATCACTCGGTTTCCATTATTTAAATATAGATGATACACCATTTTAAAGAACAGAAAGTAAGCCATCTTTATTGAGCAATATATAGTATATTCATGTACAAGAACAAAAGGTATAATGAGAAATTTAAAAAATAAACCTAAAATTAAAAATCGTTGCAAGTACTTAATACATTTTGAAAAATATTATCTTATTCAAAAATAGTCCTAGAATTTTTTGTAATACACCATTTTAAAGTAAACAAAATAAGCTTTTTTTATATAATATAATATATACCTAAATGTAGAAGAAAAAAGTTATGAGAAATTTCAAAAATAATCGTAAAAAATAATAGATATGTTTTTGATATTAGGTATTATAATATAATATATAATATATAATATAATATTATATAATATAATATTATATAATATATAATATATTATATAATAATATTATTTTATTTTTATATTATATTATAAAAAATCGTTAAAAGTATAAAACATTCAAAAACCATAATCTCTTTAAAAAAAAGTCGTACAACATTATACAGTAGACCATCTTAAAGGTAATTGATTTCTATTCCTATTACGTGTACCATTGCATATACCTAAAGTTACGTAGAAAAAAGTTACAGAACAATATTTGCGAAATAACAAGGAAAATTGCCCAAAATTGCTGTGAGTGGCGAAATTTGAAAAATCATATCTCGAAAACTATAAATCCTAATTACCTCTACTAAACATTTTAAAGAAAAAATATGTAGATTTTTTTTTGTAAAGCAATGTCTATACCTATATCCTCGTGGACAAAAGTTATGGGACAAAAAACAAAATTTCTTTCTTTTGGGTTATTTTGTGCTTTTTCTTTTGAATATATTTTTGTAAAAAAAAGTATCATTGACTTTAAATAGTGATATTTAGATACGAAATTTAACCAGGAACAATTTTTATGTAGATATGTTTGTACCAAAAGTGCATAGAACTCACCCTAATGTAACCTGTGCCCAGAGACTAATTCACCCATTTCTCAAAAACGCACCACTTTAAATGGTAGCACTCCGCGGTTTTTTCATATATAGATGTCCATTGACTATATGAAATAATAAAACCCCGTTAACGTTGTAGTTTCTTTTAGCTATCTTATTTTGAATATAATCAATAGCCTACTAAGCTAATTCGCTTTCCTACTCCATAATTTCTGTCGATTTTAAAACTCCTATTTCTAAATATAGCCCAATAAATGACCGTTTTGGAATGCAATTTCCAGGGGCAACTCCGAATTGCATGAAAATTTGGATTTAGGTTCTACTTACCCTCCACTTCAAAGATGAATTTGTGCCGTTGGTTGCTTTTACTTGGGGGGTGGCATTTACCCCTTCTCGGGGGGTGAAAAACGCGTTTTTAAATTAAGGCCGGAAATGGATAAATTGACTTATTTTAAGCACCTTTTGTTCTATAAAGTTTTTTAGTAAGTCAATACAATTCGAGTTATTCGCGATTTAAAATGTTGATTTTTCGACAAAAAAACTACGTTTTCAGACCGTTTTTCTCAAATAACTCAAAAAGTAAATGTCTTATCGAAAAAATAATTTTAGCAAAAGTGTAGCCTATAAAAAAAAACGAAAAAATGGTGTACCAGTAAAGTCTACAAATTAAGTAGGAGCAAAGTTGTAGCTCATGAAAAATACGTTCTTATTCGTCTAATTCCAAATCGAATAATTCAACGCCAAATCACCGAAGAAAGAAGCGTTTTTAACATTTTTAAAGCATCGAAAAAAAGCTTATTATTTGTTTTTTACAAAAGTTTACAGCATTAAAAATAAACGAGTTACACTGAAAAAAAGTTGGCCCCTTTTTCTGGTAAAAAAAATCGTGAAAACCTCTATTTAGCGCCCTAACTAAAATTAATCGTTTGGCTTTACCATGTATTTTAACTGTATGTGTATTGTTTATATGATCTGTAAGTTTGATTGGTTTGAAGTGCTAATTTTTAAAAACATTTGGTTTTATAGTAAAAAAAATTTCTAAAATTTTTTGAAAAATTTCATTTTTTAAAAATAACTTAAAAAGTATTAGTGATAAGAAAAATCTTAAATAGTAAAAAAATGTAGGTTTTGCTATTATAAATATGCTAGTTTCATTTTGTTTCTCCGTAAGACAAAAATTGGTTAAGATATGGCTGTTCAAAATTTGCATACACTCGTGATTAGTGACCCATTCAAGCTTTCTCAATTATAACCCTTTCAAAAATAAACACTTTAAACCGGTGAGACTGACAGATCATATAAAAGATATATAGGTAAGTAAATTGTTTGTAAAGCGGTAGCGATTAATTTCATTTGGGGAGCTAAACACGGCGAGATATTCATAATTTTTTACAAAAAAAGAGGGTCAACTTTATTTCGAGCATAACTCGCTTATTTTTAATGCTAAAACTTTTGTTAGCAATTAAAACAAAGCTTTTTATAAACACTTTAAAAAAGTTTAAATGGGTTTTTCCCGAAAAGTGCTTAATTTTTCGGTGATTTCACCTTGAAATATTCGATTTGGAATTAGACGAATAAGAGCGTATTTTTCATGAGCTACAACTTTGTTTTTGTTTGATTGATAGACTTTACTGATACACTATTTTTTTGGGTTTTCTATGAGCTACACTTTTGCTAAGGATATTTTTTTCGATAAAATATTTACTTTTTGAGTTATTTGCGAAAAACCGTCTGAAAACGTAGTTTTTTTTGTCGAAAAATCAACATTTTCAATGGCAAATAACTCGAAAAGTATTGACTTACGTAAAAAACTCTATAGAACAAAAGTTTCTTAAAATCAGTCAATTTATCCATTTCGGGTCTCATATGGAACGTATGTATTTTCACCCCGAGAAGGGGTGACTGTCATCCCCCAAGTAAAAGCAACCAACGGCATAATTTCAGCTTTGAAGTGGAGGGTAAGTAGAACTTAAATCCACATTGTCATGCAATTCGGAGTTGCCCCTGAGAATTACACGGTATCGCCGAATTGCCCGTTCATTTACTGGGCTAATAAGGATAGTAGAAAACGAGGAGAGAAACTGCGAACAGTGTTGCCCGGTTTTTGTTGAAAAGGACCTCGCAGAAACCTTATGGGAAATGGCTCTCTGTCAAATGCTCTGAAACTTTGGGCTCTGGTAGTCCTTGAGGTGTAGAACAAAGGACTCAATGGGCGCGTAGCTCCAAAAAGGCATGGTTTTAAGATATAAGCCTCTGAAGTTATAGGTACAGTGAGGACGTTTGAGTTGGAATACATTTATTTTCTCGAGAATGGGCGACTCTGGAGATAAATTACGAATCAGGTTGATTTTTATTTTGAAATTATAATTTTCTGGCATATATATATCATACTAGTGACGTCATCCATCTGAGCGTGATGACGCAATGGATGATTTTTTTAAATCAGAATAGGGGTCGTGTGATAGCTCATTTGAAAGGTTCTTCAATTCTCTATTCACCAATAAAAACATTAACATAATTATTTATACAGAGTGCCCAATTTTTTTTTTAATTAAATTAGTTGAGACAAAAAGAAGAATGTATATAATTTATTTAATTCGAGATACATTTTACTGTTGTCTGAAAACAGGAAAAATGTTTATTTGATAAATAAATATTGTTTTTCGCTTAAATTCACTATTAAAGCTGCCACCCACCTGCCTCTTACTAGTTTAACATTTATTAATTTAAGCGAAAAGTAATGCTTATTTTTCAAATTAACATTTTTATCTATTTTCTGACAGAAGTGGAATATATTTCGAATTAAATAAATTATATAGGTACATTCTTCTTTTTGTCTAAATTAATTTAATTCAAAAAAAATTTGGACAACCTTTATAAATAATTATGTTAATGTTTATATTAGTAAATAGATAATTGTATAACCTTTCAAATGAGCTATCACACGACCCCTATTCTTATTAAAAAAAATCATCGATTTCGTCATCACGCCCAGATCGATGGCGTCACTAGTGTGATATACATATTATGTCAAAAAATTATAGTTTAAAAATAAAAATCGACCTAATTTTTAATTTATCTCCAGAGTCGCCCATTGTATATAGATTGTAGCAATAAAATATATATATATATATATATATATATAGATTGTAGCAATAAAATTTACCCTGTATTTAAGAAATTTTGTTAAAACAAAGCAGGCATGTTTGTTAAAACAAAACAAACATGTTTGTTTTGTTGTAATTTTGTTTTAAACCCTGTAGATTTAAGTAATTATTGTATATTATAATTGAAAAAAGAAAAGAACAAAAAAAGAGAAAAGAAAAGAAAAAAAAACAGGAAAAATAAAAAAAGCAACAAAAAAAAAGAAAAAAAAACTAAGAAGATGTAAACCTCCGCGAGGATGAATCGGGTTTACGTCTTAGCGTAGTAAAAAAAAAAACAATTTATAAAAAATAACAATAAAAAAAATAATAAAAAAACAAATTAACAGTATAAAAAAAATGCAACAAAAAATACAAAAAAAAATAAAAATTTACAAAAAAAAATGAACAACAAAAACAGAGTATTATTTAGATAATAATTGTAGATAATAATGTTAGTTTGTTATGTATTTAGAGTTAGAAATACAGAAAAAATTCCTCGGATTGAAAAACCAAATTTGTTTGTTTTTAAAATAACAAAATGTCTGGCTAATTGGCTCGGCCAAGGCCATCAAATTCATTCAAAAAAAAAAGAGTCGCCCATTCTCGAGAAAATGAATTTATTTCAACTCAAACGTCCTCATTGTACCTATAACTTCAGAGGCTTATATCTTAAACCATGATTTTTTGGAGCTACGCACCCATTGATTCTTTTGTTCTACAAATCAAGAACTACCAGAGCCCAAAGTTTCAGAGCATTTGACAGAGAGCCATTTCCCATAAGGTTTCTGCGGGGTCCTTCGCAAAAGTTATTTATTGGAAAATGCCATGATACCGTTAACCGTCAACCTAATCTCCATTTGTTTTTTGTTTACATTATTTTTCAACAAACATTTTGTAGTTGAAACGTGGTTAAAAGTTGAGAAAATTAAT
The DNA here is from genome assembly GCF_917563875.1 of Diabrotica virgifera virgifera. Lineage (NCBI taxonomy): Eukaryota > Metazoa > Arthropoda > Insecta > Coleoptera > Chrysomelidae > Diabrotica > Diabrotica virgifera. The sequence goes on from NC_065444.1 coordinate 197,583,846, forward strand.
ATACCTAGGATTTTTATTTTCAATTATTTAATTAACTATGTATTATCACATTGTAACATTGTGAACTTTCATTTATATTGTATTATAATTGTAATAAATAATTTATTAAGATTCGTTTTGCCTTATTACCTATCTCTTTCCAGTTTTACTTCACAGGATAGTTACTTTAAGAGCAAAAAACATAAATTGAATATCAGAAAATTTAATTTAGTTAACCCACAGATTTGTTATTTTACTGAAGAGAAAATTAACTGGCGCCCATTTTGTTTGTTCCGAATCTCTATCGTCTTTTATTTATTTAACCTTCCGTTTTATTATTCCAATTCCCATTCTTTCATACCCAACTTATTTCAGAAAGAAATCTGTTTTAATTTTATTTCTTATTTCGGTCCCTAGAATCCCACATTCTTTGTGTCTTTTGTCTCTCCAGCTTAATTAGCCAGTGCTCTATACCAGCGGTTATCAACCTTTTTGAGTGATGTACCACATACAGTTATTTTTATTATTTTTGGTACCACCTATATTTTTAAATTGTATTATCAATACTTACCAAGTACTACTATTTTAATTTTTTCTGTGTTTTGTGTACCACCGCCAATAATGATATGTACCACCAGTGGTACATGTACCACATATTGAGAACCTCTGCTCTATACTCTATTATATTCTTCTTCATTTCTCTTTACCTATTCCGTACTTTACTTCAAATTGCATACTAACTTCGACTATCTTTACTTTCGAAAGCCGAGTATTGCCTTATGTATTGTTATTTTCACTCCCATTTCAAATTTCTCTTACATATTACCAATAGAAATTGTTATTCACTTGGGGAATGACATTTCTCTCACATATTAAAAGAATTTTTGTCACGAATACAGCATTTTCGGTTTTATCATCTCAATCACGAACGTCACACAAAACCCCTTATAATTTTTATATTCACCCCTGTCCCCATCCCTTTGTCGGCTACACAGCATTCCGCTCCTGGAGATTTTACTTAGATACGCAATGACCAATTTATTCCCAAATTTTGGTGCACTATCTTGATCCTGAGCGTTACAAAAAAAAATAATAAAAACCGCGACTTTGACCCCTTATAACTACCCTCGTCCCCCACTCTGGTTTCCACCCGTTGTGTAAAGTCATGTACACAACTAATTCAATATATCCCCGTATAGTTCTTCCATATTACTTATCACGAGCAAAATCCGCTCCCATCTCTTGGTTGGTCTAATAGTTTTTACTCACGTACAGAAAACATGAAAAACTATATTGTAGCTATTTAGTTACATATGAAAATTCGCAAACTGTATAGGTGTATCCGACAAAACGCGTCGATATCAATTTTTTTTAGAAAAAGGACAAAACAAAGTAAATAGCCTGTCGCCATAAATAACATTGTAATAAATGAAATAGAAATGGCCAAAATTCAATATCGAACGGTCCGTGTTGTGTCTCCTGTGGTTTGGTCTAAGCAATCTGATTATAAATGCTGTCAATGTCTGACCGAATCCAATAAACGTAGTGGCGATGCTATAAAATGAAATAAATCACATACAGCATGTTTGAGCTTCAATAAAAAATATATGTATTATACTACTTATTTTTGATAAAAAAGTGATAAAATTATTACAGCCATCTGATGTTTTTTCTATAATAACTTTGACTTATCGAATTAGTAAGACTATTTGTGGAAAGATAGTGTTTATATTTTAGATCAATCAAGTAAAAAATAAAGTCCATATTCATTCACATTCACATAAGTCCAAAATTACCATTTTGTTTTCAGGCAGAAGCCACTAAATGTTCGTTTTCTCAGATTTGTTATTTTGGACTTAGTGACTTTTGCTGCGACGAAGACGATATTATATATATGGTCCACAATCTTATTATCCCGAACTATAAATATTTTATACATAAAAGAATTCACTGTTAAAGGTGCATTAACGTCTATAAGTGAATACAAAATAAGAATAATTCTTTGTTAAACTGTAGAAAACAGCTTTTAAGTTGTTTGTCAGATAAAATAATTTTCTCATCAAGTATCGCTGGCATAGATCAGCGTCTGAAGAATTTTAAATTTTGGTGGAATTTCTCCGATGCTTCCGGCAAACAAAACTCCACAAAGGTCGGTTCTAATTTAAGGCCTTTTGCAAAATTTTATTACTCAACCAACTTGTATAGATCAAAGATAAGTTCCAAATAGGTAAAATAATTAATTTCCAAAGTCACGAGAAAGTTAGTTGTACGTGAGGGTTTTTGAAAATTGAGGTCTCGAATTATTATTGTTAAAGCTGTAGATAACTTTTGAAGACTTGAAGTTGCTTAACCTAGGCAGTTAATAACTTGGTGTAGGGCAACCTTTGTTATGCAAAATTGATTAACTGTTTAAAAAACATTGGATCTTTATTTATTTTCTTATATTACTTTTCTGAAACTAGACATTAAAACTTTAACAATTTTGCAAACTAAGCGATTTTAAAGGAGGGTGTATATATAGATTTTAATCGGTAAACATTAAGTACAATAGATTTGTTGACAGTCGACAAATAAAAAGTGAATTTATGAACTGGGATTGAAATATTATTAAAAAAAAACGTTCGTTTTATACTATGTAGTTGACTGAAATAAAATCAATAGTACAACCAAACAGTCATTTTATTGTGTATCGTCCACAACAAACGGAACCGATTACAGTAGTATGTAGTATCAAACGTAGAATATTGTTCAATTTGTATGTAGGTGTAAAATATTGCATTTCGAATATTGTAGATTTTTTGCCAAATGCGTTTTATATCATCGATGACCTATTCGCAGTCAACACGATTGTGCCGTTACTCCAGTCAATAAGAGCAAAAATAGGATATTTCTTCCGATTTCTATCCTAATGTTAGATAAAATTTTGGGAAGACGCTATACTTTCCTCGTAATTGACACTCTACCTTATGCCGATATCTGCTTATTATTTTTAGGAGTGAAAACTTTCTACTTCTTGTTAGTCGAGTAAATGAAGCATTCTGGCTCGCAATTATTTCGTCCAGCATGGATTTACTTGAAATTTTCACAGAAGGTAGGAAATAGTCCAAGTATCATTTTCTATATCATGCTGCTGTACGCTAAAACCTTGGGGGTAGTTGCCACACCATCTCGGTGGTGGGAATTTTTTATTACATTTTAACCATGTAAATCGATGTAAAATGTAATTTTAAGAAAAAAATGTTTTTTACATTTTCTTCGTAAAACTAATATTTTTCGAGTTATTCGTGGTTGAAAGTAACAGTTTTTCGACGGAAAAATCGACTTTTTTATAGGGTTTTTTGAGAATAACTCGAAAAATATGCATTTAATAAAAAAAACTGTAGATATCAAAATTGTATCTTTTAGTAACACAAACGAAACTGTTTGTCTATAATATTTTTACGACCAATACAAACCAAGGTACGGCATGTTAAAGTTTAGCTTTTTTCGTCAAATGCATAATTTGAAATAATCAAAGCCAAATAACAGGTAAACTTTGCATTTTTTCAGGAAAACTTACATGATGTTTTTTCAAGCATACAATAGGATCTTTCAAAACAAATAACAAAAAGTTTCTAGCATAAAAATTGAGCAACTTATGATCAAAAAAAAGTCGGTACCTGTTTTTCTCTACGAATAAAACAGTGAAAACAACCCCCTAACTACCCTTGTAACTAAAAATTGGTCTTCACCTTTCTGTAATTCCGTTTATATTTATATTATCAATACACTGAAGAAGTTTTACCTATTTAAAAGGCCTAATTTTGGAAAAATTGTAGTTTAAAGAAAAATTGATTTTTTGCAATTTTGCATTTTTTATCATTTTCTTCAAAATATCTCCGAAAATACTGGAGATACGAAAAAAATGATAGATTACTAAATTGTAGCTTTTTTAATAGCTAAAATTTTCTTTTGCATAGATTTTCATTACAGTGAACAGTTAACGAGATATAGCTGTTTAAAACATCTATTTACGAGCAAACATCCCCTTATTCGAGCCCTTTAAACCCACCTCAATTAAAAATTAAGGGATCTTACGGAATTTAATTTACACAGTCTTATTACCCTTCAAAGATCCTACAAAACTTTTATTGATCGAACAAAATTTTTATCGCCAAAAATGAAGGAGCTATGTTTAGAAAACTAATTTTTTTACGAAAAATTCGAATAGTCCCCTTATAGAGCATTTTCAATGTAACCTGTATAATACCACAGAGCCGGTTCGTATACTGGATGACTAAAAAACTATTTGTATGTTTTTTTTATATATTTGTAAATTCGTATTTTTGTGTAAATAAATGTTTTTGTAATTCTTTAATTCTACTTTTTTTCTGTATAGATCTATTAAATTGTCTACTTATAAAAATTGCAATGTTATGGGTGGTTTTTAAGGGTTAAAATATTATGATATTATATCCTAAAGCATAAAACAATCATTATTTAACCAGTCAAAACCAAATTTTACCTATATTAAGGTTTACAATGTTTTTATATAATTTTTGACAATAAGGGTAGTTCACACCCCTAAAAATAATCAACGCCCTTGAGCACGATATAGAATATGAAGTACAGGGTAAGATGATCCTAACCCCAAATTTTTATGTAAATTGATGCAAGCCGAAATTATTCTTTTAGGATAAGTAAACTTTTCATATGTAGGTCCAACAAGGGTGGTTTTAAGGGTTGAAATATTGTGATATTATATCTTAAAGCACAAAACAATCATTATGTAACTAATAAGAAGCAAATGTTGACAATATTAAAGTTTAAAATGTTATTTTATAATTTTTTACAATTAGGGGTGGTTTTCACCCTTAAAAAACCAAAAGCGTACAACGGCTCAATATAGAAAATGAACAAGAGGGTGTAGTGAGTCTAATCCCAAATTTTTGTACAAATCGATGCTGGACGAAAAAATTGCGAGGTTTTGCCATTTTTCCAGCTTCATTTCCTCGACTATATGGTCAAATTTTAATAAAACTAGTTGGTAACGTAAATCAAAGTACTTTTAAGACTTTATTAACGTTTGATGAAGTTATTTTGAAGTTAACGTATGAGTATCTTTGCAGCTGAGCATGACTTAATTGTGCTAAATACATTTTACAAACTACCACCTAGTCACCTGTATACGTGGAAATCACCTAGAGACAACGGAGAAGACGTTACTATAAGAAATTAAATAGACTATAATATTCTTGTCAACAAAAGATATCAAAATAGTTTCAACAGTGTTAAAACCTACCCAGGCGCTGATATTCAATCTGACCACAATCCTTTAGTGCGCGCGTATAGAACCAAGTTAACAAAAATAAGCGGAAAAAATGTAAAAAACATGACATGAGAAAACAGCAAAACATTAAATAGAAAATTTATAGAAATCGATAATACTCCCAAAGAACTCCCCAAAAATTTCGGAAATTTAAGTCCGACCTTTATAGCCTAGTAAATGAACGGGAAATTCGGCGATACCGTGTAATTTTCAGGGGCAACTCCGAATTGCATGAAAATTTGGATTTAGGTTCTACTTACCCTCCACTTCAAAGTTGAAATTGTGCCGTTGTTTGCTTTTACTTGGGGGTGACAGTCACCCCTTCTCGGGGGTGAAAAAACATACGTTCAAGATAAGACTGGAAGTGGATAAATTGACTGATTTTAAGCAACTTTTGTTCTATAGAGTTTTTTACTAAGTCAATACTTTTCGAGTTATTTGCGATTGAAAATGTTGATTTTTCGACAAAAAAACTACGTTTTCAGACGGTTTTTCGCAAATAACTCAAAAAATAAATATTTTATCGAAAAAAATATCCTTAGTAAAAGTGTAGCCTATAAAAATCCCAAAAAAATGGTGTATCAGTAAAGTCTATCAATCACATAAAAACAAAGTTGTAGCTCATGAAAAATACGTTCTTATTATTCTAATTCCAAATCGAATATTTCAAGGTGAAATCACCGAAAAATTAAAGACTTTTTGGGAAAACCCCATTTAAACTTTTTTAAAGTGTTTATAAAAAGCTTTGTTTTAATTGTTAACAAAAGCTTTAGCATTAAAAATAAGCGAGTTTCGCTCAAAATAAAGTTGGCCCTCTTTTTTTTTGTAAAAAATCATGAAAATCTCGCCGTGTTTAGCTCCCCAAATGAAATTAATCGCTACCGCTTTACAAACAATTTACTTAACTATCTATTTTTTATATGATCTGTCAGTCTCACCGGTTTAAAGTGTATATTTTTGAAAGGGTTATAATTGAGAAAGCTTGAATGGGTCACTAATCACGAGTGTATGCAAATTTTGAACAGCCATATCTTAACCAATTTTTGTCTTACGAAGAAACAAAATGAAACTAGCATATTTATAATAGCAAACCTACATTTTTTTACTCTTTAAGATTTTTGTTATCACTAATACTTTTTAAGATATTTTGAAAAAATGAAATTGTTCAAAAATTTTTAGAAATTTTTTTTTTACTATAAAACCAAATGTTTTAAAAATAAGCACTTCAAACCAATCAAACTTACAGATCATATAAACAATACACATAAAATTAAAATAGATGGCAAAGCCAAACGATGAATTTCATTTAGGGTGCTAAATAGAGGGAGGTTTTCACAATTTTTTTTACCAAAAAAAAGGGCCAACTTTTTTTTCAGTGTAACTCGTTTATTTTGATGCTGTAAACTTTTGTAAAAAACAAATAATAAGCTTTTTTTCGATACTTTAAAAATGTTAATAAGGTTTTCCCGAAAAACGCTTCTTTCTTCGATGATTTCGCGTTGAATTATTCGATTTGGAATTAGACGAATAAAAACGTATTTTTCATGAGCTACAACTTTGCTTCTACTCAATTTGTAGACTTAAATGGTACACCATTTTTTTCGTTTTTTTATAGGCTACACTTTTGCTAAAAATATTTTTTTCGATAAAATATTTACTTTTTCAGTTATTTGGGAAAAACGGTTTGAAAACGTATTTTTTTTGTCGAAAAATCAACATTTTAAATCGTGAATAACTCGGAAAGTATTGACTTACGTAAAAAACTTTATAGAACGAAAGATGCTTAAAATAAATCAATTTAACCATTTCCTGCCTTATTTTAAACACGCGTTTTTCACCCTCCGAGAAGGGGTAAATGTCACCCCCCAAGTAAAAGCAACCAACTGCACAAATTCAGCTTTGAAGTGGAGGGTAAGTAGAACCTAAATCCAAATTTTCATGCAATTCGGAGTTGCCCCTGGAAATTACACTCCAAAACGGTCATTTATTGGGCTATTACGGCTTGTGATAGTACTGATCCTTAGCTTTCCAACGCATGTCTAATTTTGAAAATCGGTTATACCATTCAAAAGTTACCGAGCTCAGAAATATGACTCAATTTCTATTTAAAAAAGGGAAAATGTTTGTGGATATGTATGTATGTATGTATATATGTGGAAAAGTTAAACCGATCTGAATTTTTTTATCTGTTTGAAGTGGGGGTCAGAACCGGTGCAGTTTGAAACTTTTGACCACCCATAAGCCACCTATAGGACTTGGTAGGTACAAAACGGCATATTCTTTGGGGGTATATATCTTCGGTTCAAGAAGTGACAGGAGAACCAAAAATACACCAAATCAATAGTGTTGAGCTAAGCTTTTAAGTGGTGTTGAAGCTGTCAGGATCAGACATACACACCGCTCAGTATAGCCGAAAAATTGAAAAACTAAACTTTGAAAAGTTTGGTTTTTTGACAATTACTCAAAATTTTAACCTACGAATTGTGCCAATAACTGAGCATTTGTAGAAGGGCTCTAGACTCATCTAACGGTGTATACCTCATATCCGGGAAAATTCGAATTTTTAAGTTATAGGCTTCATAAGCATGATCAAATCTATTTCCTATGGGAACAAACAGTTTTTCAAGCTCAATAATTCCTATTATACCTTCAGTTATCATACTTGACCTTAGATGCATCAGAGGCACTTGTCAATACGCTTCAAACTCATGTTTAGTGATCAGAATCGGTTAAGCCGTTTAGAAGTTATTCAGCTACAAAAGTATAATCCAATTAACCATTATGCTCGAAATAGATTATGTAGTTGTAGTGGTTACGACGCTAAATTTGATCGGGCAACGGGCAATCCGAGTTCATTTACCGGCCATCCCAAAATTTTTTTTTCAATCTATTTCGAATAGAAAAAAAATCTAGTGTACATTAGATGTACACTAGATCATTTTTGGGAGATAATGCGGCAAAGGCGACCATTTCTAAAGCTTAATGTGTAATCGACAAATATTACATTTAACTTTATACATTTAATTTATAAATAACTTTGAAAAACTCCTGATACAAGGATAAAAAACCCGATAAAAGCCGTAAATATGAGTGGCGCATAAAATTTTCCAGCTACAAAAGATCTGATATGAATATTACGTGGGTGAAAACGTATTTTCATTTTTATGCAAAATAAAACTAAAATTTTATTTTGCATCAAAATGAAAATACATTTTCGCGCCACGTAATATTCATATCAGATCTGTTGTAGCTGGAGTATTGTATGCGCCACTCATTTTTACGGCGTTTAGCGGTTTTTTTATTCTTGTTAGGAATAAACATGTTGTATTTTTGTGGTATTATTACTATTCAAAACATTTAACACGGAAAAAAATTTCAGCTTTACAAAAAAACATGCTTTTACGCGGTAAAATTGAGCGATATCTAACGAGTGGTTTTTGCAGGTAATAAAGCAGATTGCGGTATAGAAAGGGCGGTCCGAAGAGAAGACGGAGAAAGGTTGGCAAGGGAATACAATGTAGCTTTTATGGAAACTTCGGCCAAGAGTGGACAGAATGTTGAATTGGCTTTCGTAGCTGTTGCAAGGTAACGAAATCTTAATATCTTTTAAAAGTTTTAAAAAATATATGATATAATATATTTATAATTATTGTCGAAAAGTAATGTCTAATATTCACTTATTAAAACACGCTTTCCCTTAACCCTAGAAGGACCAAGGAGGGTTAAAAAGTATCCACAACATTGCATTGCATCCGATTTTCTAAATACCTTTGTTCCTAAAAATCTCAAATAATTAGTAGTTGTCGGCGTACTACTGCCCTATTCTTCTTCTTAACGTGCCCTATCAAGTCCCCTTGACGTTGGCGATTAACATGGCGAAACTGTCTCTGTCTCGAGCTATTATAAATAGGTGTTCTGCTTTCTTTATTCCTGTCCACTCCCGGATATTCTTCAACCAAGAGGCCTGCTTTCTACCAATTCCTCTGCGTCCTTCGATTTTACCGATCATAATAAGTTGAAGAATATTATACCGGTCTCCCCTTACTACGTGTCCAAAATAGGCCATCTTTCTATATTTGATGTTATCAAGCAGCTCGCGGGTAGCATTTGCTCTCTTAAGGACTGCCACATTTGTCAGCATAGCCGTCCATGGTATTTTCAGAATACGTCTGTGCAGCCACATTTCAAAGGCTAATGGTGGATATTTTTAATGTCCATGCTTCGACACCATACAAGAGGACTGACCAAATGTAGCATTTAATCATGCGCTTTCGAAGTTGAAGTTGCAAGGTATCATTACAGAAGAATGACCTCATTTTTAAAAATGTCGATTCTACATTTTATCTCTTTATCTGGATCTAGTCGTTCAGTAATATGGCAACCAAGATATTTAAAACTGGGTACTCTTTGAATTATATGACCATCAACATATAAACGTGAATCTTGATGGGCCAAACGGCTAAATACCATGTATTTTGTTTTTGAACAGTTTATATTTAGGCCAAACTCTCTTCCCACTGTGTCAATGGCATTTAAAAGATGTTGTAATCCATTCATATCATCACTTAAAATAACTGTATCGTCTGCATATCTGATTGTATTTATCAGAATTCCATTAACCTTCACACCCCATTCCAAATTATGCAGCGCTTCCTTAAATATTCTATCTGAATACAAATTGAACAACAGTGGGGACAGTATACAACCCTGTCTGACACCTCTTTGTATTTTGCATATTTCTGTTGATTTTCCATTTATGCAAGCTGTCGCTGTTTGACGCCAGTATAATTTTTCTACGATTCGCACATCTTGACTATCAACTCCTTTATCCTTTAATATTTTAATTAATTTGTGATGTTTTACTCGATCAAAAGCCTTCTCATAGTCAATAAATACAGCAAAGACGTCTTTCCTTTGATCGCGGCATTTCTGCAATAACACATTTAGTGCAAAGAGTGCGTCCCGGGTTCCCAGTCCATTTCTGAAGCCAAATTGTGTTTCATCCTGGTCTTCTTCACATTTATCTCTGCTTCTACTGTGGATGATACGTAGAAAGATTTTCAAGGTGTGGCTCATAAGGCTTATCATTCTATAGTCGCTACAGTTTTTCGGACGTTGGTTTTTTGGTAGGGTTATGAATTCGGACTTTAACCAATCTTCAGGGATATCACCAGTCTAATAAACATCATTGAAAAGTTTGACTAGTATTGCAATGTTTTCCTCATTTATGAGCTTTAACATTTCTGTAGGTATGTTGTCGGGACCAACGGCTTTCTTGTTTTTTGCCAATTTTATAGCATGTTGTATTTCTGATTTTAGTATTTCTGGTCCTTCACCTTCATCTTAAGTGTCCAGTTCTTCGGGTCTATCATCATTATACAGTTCATTTATTTAATTATACCAGGTAGTTCGAATTTCGTGTTCGTCTATTATCATTTTTCCCGACGAATCGGTTATAGTATGTGGAGTTTTCTTATAATAAAGACCAGCTACTTCTCTAACTTTTCTAAACATATTAAACGTATCATGTTTTTCATTCAACTTTTCTAATTCCTTGCATTTATCCTCCATCCATTTTTCTTTAGCTACCTTTATTTTTTGTTTAATTAGTTTCTGTTTTTCTTTGTATTCTGTTTTGTTATCTTTCAGTTTTCTTCTCTGCTCCATCAATTCCAGGATTTCATCAGTCATCTATTGTTGTTTTTTGTGCCTCTGCATCGTTGTTGTATATTTTTCCATTACTTTCCAGGGAAGATCTTTAAACGTGTTCCATATTTCTGTATTGTTTTCATTTGTTGAATTCTTTAGCTGATTATTCAGGTCATTTTCTATTAGCGTTTTGTTGGATGCTGATATATGTAATTTTGGTGTTTTGGGGATTTCTTCGACTTTTTTGAGCTTCACTTGGATGTCAGCTATTAGAGGGTTATGGTCTGAACCGATAACTGCATTAGGATATGTCGTTGATCTCTTGACACCATTCTTAAATCTCTTGTTTACTAGAATATAATCTATCTGATTTCTAATTATATGAAGTGAGTTATCTCCTGGTCCCTTCCATGTATATAATCTTCTTTTGTGTAATTTGAACCATGTATTTGCGATTATCATGTCATGTTCTTGACAGAACTGGTATAATCTAACGCCTCTTTCATTGCTCTCCCCTAGTCCATATTCACCTACCAGGTCAGATCTTCGTCCTTGACCAATTTTTGCATTAAAATCTCCAATAATATATGTGATTTCGTTCCTTTTTAGATTGTTAAGTGTCTGTTTTAATTGACTATAGAATGATTCAACATCATTGTCATATTTCTTTTCTGAAGTAGGGGCATATATCTGGATAACATTGAAATTAAATGGTTTACTATTTAATTGGAGTATCGCTAGTCTGTCGTTTACAGGTACAAAATTTTTTACATATTTCTTGAATTTAGATGTTATAAATATACCAACTCCATTCCTATGATGTACGTCATCTTCTACACTTCCAGAATAGTATAGTGTGCCTTCATTTTGTTCACATGTTCCCGCTCCAGGCCAGCGGAGCTCACTTATGCCCATTATATCAATTTTTAAGCGTTTAACCTCTTGAACTAAGTTACTGAGCTTGCCTGCTGCATAGAGGCTTTTAACATTCCATGTGCCTAATCTGATTGTACTGCTAGACATTTTTAAAGTTGTACTTTTTAAATTGTAGGGGTTTCGTGTGGTGACGACCGGGAAGGCCCTACAGTCTGGTGCGCATCCTTCCCTGCCGGATCTTGGTTTCCGAGATCCATGATCAGTAATACTCTGATTATGTTTGGATTGCGCCATAATAACTTTACTCGGGAGAAATAATTGGAGTGGTTTCCCGTTGCCTTCCCCAATAATTTTTCTGGCGCATTGGGTTTACTCCTGTGGGTTGGATAATCGGCAAGGATTTTTGGATATTTGGTACGAAACTTGGATCGGGACATGACCTCCCCTATTTGGGTTTGGGGGATAGCCATGGCTTGCGTGAGCAGGGTCGCGTCCCTGAAATAGATCTGACTTACACCGGGATCGTATAAGTGTATCTATCCGCTACTACTACTGCCCTATTAGATGGCGTAATTAGCATTGCTATAATTTAATTGATTTCCCCATATTTTTATAAAAACTTGACAGTGCACTATAAATAAGCCCCTTGAATAACTTCAACACCATCCCAAAATGGAAAGGGACGATATCATTAATGTGACAAATTGGCAAAATCTAAAAGAAAAACGGCCAATAAGTGGGCAAAAACAACCATAGTTTGTTCAAAATGCAAGTATGTATGCGGTAAGCATAGCAAGAGGTCAAAAATGTTACTGTATCCTACGTTGATGCCAATTCCACTGAAGACTCCGGGTTAGTTAGTTTATTTGTTTTTAATTTAAAAATCTTTTAGTAATATTTTTAATATTTTTCAATATTATTAATGTTGCTATTAGGATTGAAAACTTTACCTTTCAATTGCCAGATGACGCTAGTCACCTAATCCATACACGTCAATTTTGCATGTATAAGCTTTCATGGTTGGTCACTTCAAGTAGAGAGGAGCAGGTCTAGGCCTCTCCGATGACGACTCCAATAAGAGTCGAAAATCGTCGATTCAGAGTGCTCCTTATTCTAAGTGTAAAATAAGATTATTTTGCCTCCGCATTGCAACTGAATAAAAATGGTATATATTTTTATTTTCATTTTATACTATTTATTTATATAGTATCCCATAGATATAAAAAAAATCAAATTTATGCTAAACTTAATTCTGTTGTAAAATCTCTTATCTAATTAAAAAAACTTTAATTCTATTATCTCCTTTTGTGAACCAAAATTCATTCAATCGAATCGGTAGACTGTTCTTATTATTATAAAAAAAAAACAAAATTTAATTTCCACTTTTTAAATAGATTACTTATATATTCTATGAATTTATGAATAAATAGTTTATGCTGTAATACTATTAAGTTGACAAAAACAAATATGGTATGTAATGCAAAACAACTCTCTCTTTTCACAAATAATCTGACTAACCTTTTCTAACGTCCCTATTTCTTCTGCTGGATTGTGTTGTTCCTAGTTCTCCTCGGATTCTGCAAACTGTCTTTCTCCTTTAAACTGTTTCAAAAAACGGCACTCGTTCGAATTCTCTCCTCAAATTAAAATCTCTGACTCGATAAAAACAATATCTATTTTTAGACTTCCAAGATCTTTTTTTCTCAGCTTGGTATCTCGTGCAAAATTTATAAAATACGGCTACTCGCTTCAGACAGAAACTGGAATCTATTCGGATACAAGGAGTTTGTACTTCTCGACTTGGTCACGATTTAGTTTCACACGAATCTACTTCCACGGCCACCAAATTAACACACTTTACACAAAAACAGTACTTTCAAACTCGATTGATTGCTTTCGATGGTAATTACATAATCCATTCCTCTTTCTCTCATCAATTTGAAACTCACCACTCCATTCTCCTTCCATCGGTCTCCTAGCCAATCACAAGCATTCTTAACACATTACATCCCTACTTCTTTTTAAGAACAAATAGTATTGTATACAAATTTTCTTTCTTGTCAATTTCCAGGACATATTAAAATTAATTTTACTTACAATCTAGAAAAACCCTCTATTCTAAACTAAACAAAATTGTTTACCATCGTTTCTTTCTAGGAAACCATTTAGGACCGTCTATTGTTCAATTAACGCGGTATCCATTAACTTTCTAAACAAGTGTTTGTAGTCCGTTCTGTTGAAATGTATAAATTGTTCGTAGAAACTTTACCACTAAAATTGTTGTCTTCCGCGAAACAATTCTTACGGCTAAATTATTTTATTTACAAAATTTGACCATATACAGGGTCATGAAAATTTACGGTCTCGTGGTCTTTGACATAAAATTGTTTTTTTTTTAATTTACCCCATAATAATTATTTAACAGTATATTAAGAAATTCTCGACACCTTCTTGGTGCATACGAGTGGTACAATTTGTATATATCCTGTGCTAGATTCGTGAAAGTTAAGATTTAATACAACATTATATTTAGACGCGTAAGTCTTTCCTTTTCAGGGGTCGCTTAAACTTAAACCTTTCTCTCAAAAGTTCTCTGCCACACTGAGCTTATATCTTATAATCGGTTTCCCTCTACCTCTCTTTCTATCAACTTCTAACAGCTCTATCCTTCGCCCCGCCTAGTTTTTACTTCCATGTCTGATGTGACCAAACCATTGAAATCTTTGTCCTTGAACCGTCACTGGAAAACTTTCTGTCAATTCGACACAAGTCCTCACTTTGGTGTACATTTCCGCATACATTTCTCTCTAACATATCTCGTCTCTATAGCTCTTGTCTAGGAACTGTGTCATATACCTTATTAAGATCTATAAATACCAGATGTAACGCTCTTTCCTTCTCGCCGTATTTCACTATTATCTGTCTAAAAGCAAACAAGTTCGGGTGTCCTCCTTCCTGACATAAACCCAAACGGTTCGTCTCCCATCCATGACTTTCTCCTTAACCTTCACTCCAAGATCTCTCCCAAATTTTCATTGTTTGCGACATTTAATTTATAACTCTACAATTACAGTTCTGACTGTCTTCTTAACTTTATACATACAGTGAGCACGTAAAGGTTGGAAAAAATTTTTCTTGAGAATGGGCGAATTTGGAAAAAAATTCCGAAACGAGTCAATTTTTATTTTGAAATCAGGATGTTTTGGCATATATATCACGGACTGGGACGTTTCGCCGTCGCCATTTCGCCGTCGCCGTTTCGCCGTCGAGCCACTTCGCCGTCGGCCGTTTCGCCGTCGAGCCAGTTCGCCGTCGGCCGTTTCGCCGTCGCCATCTCGGCATTGGTTAA
Source organism: Diabrotica virgifera virgifera (assembly GCF_917563875.1). Classification (NCBI taxonomy): domain Eukaryota; kingdom Metazoa; phylum Arthropoda; class Insecta; order Coleoptera; family Chrysomelidae; genus Diabrotica; species Diabrotica virgifera. The sequence goes on from NC_065444.1 coordinate 197,599,007, forward strand.
GTTTACAAGAACGTGATAACATACTAACTTTTTTTATACTAAATGTCGCAAGAACGTGATAACATACTAACTTTTTTTATACCAAATGTCAGTGTAAATAAAATGCTGATGTTGCTAGTAAAACCAAGTTATATTTTCGTATTGAACTATACATTGTTTTCGTCTGAAAAATAAAATATTTACAGTATTAAAAATATTTAAAAAGTTACATTTCATAATTATGGGCAAGTCCTCTAAGATATTCTAATATATCTCCATCGGCATTAAAGTTTCGGAATAATCTTAAAATTCGCTCATCCGCGTCCCTATAGTTTTTCTTTTTCAAGGGTGGCAGATTCCCAGCAACTAATTGTTCATAGTGAACGTCCCTGCCCTTCAGCACCTTACGGAGGCTGTCGATAAATTTCCATATTCTAGGGTGGTCGACTGCTAATTTTGTTTGAAGCCTTCTGTGTGCTACCTCCGCGTAATTGTTGATTCGATCCTCCCTATTCATCGTCCTTTGATAGAGATTCCACATCTCCTGGGGAAATATTGAAGGGCGTCTACCATCTCCTCGTCTATTAATAATTAATAAAATGATATACAGATTTTGGAATTTCTGAAGAAGTACACTTTATAGTTACCTGTTCATACGTCCTGCGTAATTGTCTTCGAACCAATATAACAGTGGTTGAAGCGCAAGAGGTAAAGCGTTTCCCAACACATCAATGGCCTGATCTAAATGACGAACTGGAACGAATGCCAAGGATGTCACCATCTTACAATTTAAGGCAAATTGGGCGTCGTTATTGTATTCTGTAAGATGGCCTAACTGTGCCACATGCTTCTTCATGTTTTGTGCTAAGTGGAAGAAGCATCCGTTGATATTTACTCCTGGGAAGCAATCTTCCATGGCTGCGAATGCTGCCTGCTCAAAGTCGCAATGGATCGCAGTAGGGCTCAGATTTGGCTTCAAATTCTTTATTAGATCGAACATACGGCTATAAGTAGCTCGTGATTTGTTTGGCAAAAGGGCATAAAATATAGGGTGGGCCCCATTATTTTTAGTTGCCATCACGGTGTACACTTGGGAAAAAAGCGGCGGTGCTATTGAAAATGTACCATCGGCAAACCATATGGGCGAAGTTTGCAAATGCTGTAGCCAGCTGTCTCTCCCGAAAATCAATATTCTGTTGGGCCCTTCTTCATTGTCCGCCAAAAGGAAATTTTCTTCCACGCCATCCGACACTTGATAAATCCTGTAATGTTCCGGTATCCGCAATTCTTCCAAATTAACAGGGTTTGGCGGTGCAGCTTGAATTTCGTTGCGTTTTCGTCTGATGGTCTTCTTCAGTGCGCAACTATTTGGAAGTCGAGCTTGAGAAGCCTGACTGGTATTATTCAAACATTCGTTAACCACCTAAAATAAAAAATGAATCAATCAATGAAAATTTCAAAGTAAAATATTGTTGGAAATAAGAAAATTTATTAGAATAAATTGAAAATTACCTGAATTGTTCCTTCCATTGTATCTTCTGCTCGTCTTTTAATGGTTGTTACTATTTGGGCAACCTCTACATCCACAGCCGAGGCGTCATGAGAGTGCAGGTTAACCTTTTTTTATTATTTCACCATTTTTAGTGTGAATTCTTGCCTTACACATGCCTCTTCTCTCACATCTCCAAAATCTAATTTCATCGTCATTTTTGCTAAGGGCATCAAAAACATAAATAAAACCATCTGAGCTAAATTTTGGCTTTCCTCTAGTAATAGATAGAATTTGTCGGTCCATAATTAAGTTCGTAATTATCGCAAACACTTTCATGATACGACTGAACTCTTCAGATGAATTCTGCGCTTATATAGTAAATCAAAAGAGAGAAATGAGAAAAAGGGACATAATCTGTTAATAATACCTGATGTACCTGCCAACCTTTAATAGTCACCAATTGTTCGTAATTTTAAGTATAACCTATTATTTCTAGGAAATTAAGGACAATAAACAAGAGTATAATTAAAATACATCATTAAGTAGATAATAATCTGTTAACGGTACCTGATGTACCTGCCAACCTGTAATAGTCACGTATTGTTTGTAATTTTAAGTTTAACCTATTATTTCTAGGAAATTAAGGACAATAAACAAGAGTATAATTAGAATACATCATTAAATAGATAAATATGACTATTATCAGATTCCCGGAAATAAACAATATTGAGAAAAGGGATTTCAATTTCAATTGTTACTACTGTATAAAAAATAAAAAACTTCATTTTGCAAAAGTGATAGTATATAATCGTTTGAAAACCATTCAAAACTTATATACAAGTAATGATCATCCCGAAATTATAAGTACGAATGCTAACAACGAAACGGCGACGGCGAAATGACTCGACGCCGAAACGGCGACGGCAAAACGGCGACGGCGAAATGTGCTAGATCCTATATATCACACTAGTGACGTCATCCATTTGGACGTAATCAATGATTTTTTTTAATGAGAATAGGGGTCATGTGGCAGCTCATTTGAAAGATATTCAATTCTCTATTATTCAATAATAAACATTAACATAATTATTTACACAGTGTGTCCAAAAAATATTTTTTTGAATAAAATTAATTAAGACAAAATGAAAAATGTATGTAATTTATTTAATTCAAAATACATTTTACTGCTGCCAGAAAACAGAAAAAAAAATGTTTATTTCATAAATAAACATTGCTTTTCGCTTAAATTAAATGTCCAAACTGCTAAGAGGCAGGTGGGTGGTATCTTTAAGATTGAATTTATACGAAAACAATATTTATTTGTCAAATAAATATTTTTTTCCGCTTTCTGACAGCAGTAAAATGTATTTTAAATTAAATAAATTACATACAATGTATGTAATTTATGTCATTCTTCTTTTTGTCTTAATTAATTTAATCCAAAAAAGTGATTCCTGGGCACCCTGTATAAATAATTATGGTAATGTTTACACTACTGAATAGAGAATTGAATTATCTTTCAAATGTGCTGTCACACGACCCCTACTCTCATTTAAAAAAATCATTGATTACGTCATCACGCCCAGATGGATGACATCACTAGTGTGATATATATACAACTCTTTTTGAAACTAGCCCTGATTTTGCAGGATATAAGTTTTACAACTGTTTGCCACTTGATATGGGAAATGAAAATAATATTCAAAGGTTCAAAAATAAATTAAAATTATGTTTGATCCAATTATGCGTTTACAACTTAAATGATTTCTTTGACTTAATAAAAGACTATAGGGAATGAGGAACGACGGGGTTAAGAAGCGCTCTATATTGCATAATTTTTTTTATTAAATTGTATTTTGTTGATTGTATTTTATGTAATTGTCCTATATGACTTGTATGTTGATTATGTTTTATTGATTATGTTTTATGTACTTACATGACTTGTCCTATATCGCATTGTGATCGAATTGGATGAATAAAGATATTCTATTCTATTCTATTCTATTCTATATGCCAAAAAATCCTAATTTCAAAACAAAAAGCGACCTGTTTCGGGATTTTTTCCAAATTTGCCCATTCTCGAGAAAATGAATTTATTCCAACCTTTACGTGCTCACTGTATAATAAGAACATCACATTATCTCTCTACGCATTGGACATACTTTCTTCCTCATATATCCTACTCATGATTTGCCACAATACATCCAACCCTTCCTCTCCTAGAGCCTTTTAAATCTCCACAGGTATTCCATCAGGTCCTATATAATGACTTACCATTCTTCATCTTATTTAACGTCATTTTTTGCTATCCCAGTATTACATTCTCATTTGGGATCCCAAATCCTATGTCTCTTCTCTGGTATTCTTCGATTAGCAACTTTTAAGAAACTCATATCACCTTTTCTTTATTTCAACACTGATTTTTAATACTCTTTCATCCATACTCTTAATCAGACGCACGTGTGTCAAGTTCTTCAAGGACTTTTCCCTTGTTTTCGCGATGCTGCAAACATTTTCATCCACTCACGGGTGTTTTCACCTCTTGTGCAGACAATTTTTTCTTATAGTAGCTACAACGCGTTTTGCTTTTCACTTTGCTACATTGTATATATCCTTATCTGCCTCTCTTTTGGACTGTCATACCTCTTCCCAGCATCTTTCTTCTGTCTAGCCTTCTGTTGCACTTCATTGGTCTGCCACCAAGTTTCTTTGTCCCTAGAAGGCACTTGATCAGAATGTCCTCTCCAGCTACTAACACAACTTTCCTGTTGGCTTCCCGCCAGTAATTTGCCGTATCTTTTTTCTTAACCCCTTTCAGCTCTCTACTATTAAAGACTCTTGCCAAGTCTCTATCTTTAGGACCGCATTCATAAAAAAACTACAGTGTACAACACATTGAGAAAATGACATAATATACTTTTTTCTCACTTGTTGTCCAATATATTATTCCGTTGTACTATATTATTAGGTATTAATTTTATAGGTAATCAATTTTCATTCATTTTAAAATTATTATTCTATATTAAATTTCAGCGGAAAAAATAAACTACAATCTGTATAAATTAAAAAGAATATTGTGTTTGTATTTTAATGTTATTATTATAAATATTTTATTATTAAGTATGAACTTTGATCAAGTAGTCAAAAATTCCATAGATAATAATATATTAATATTCATTTTTTTCATTGATTTTTAAATTTTTATCATCAACGATAAAATATCGTAATTAAGAGGAAACAGTAGCGATCAACAGGTAGCAAAAACGCGTTCCAAGATTGCGGCTGTAATTTTGAATATTTTTTCGAGATATTTGGCACACGTGTTCGTAATATAATAAAGAATGGCGGTACAGGGCCAAATTTAAATAATATATTAATATGTGGAAATTACTTTGTAATTAAATACAATATTAAAAAAACGAGCCTGTACCGCCGTTAAGAAGAACAAAAAAATAAACTACATACAAATAAACTTTTTTATCCGATGCCTAGATTTTGTGTCATAAATGACATAAAATCTAGACATCGGATAAAAAAGTTTATTTGAAGAAAGTGTATTTTTTGTTCTTCTTAATTTCGGTACAGGCTCGTTTTTTTAATATTGTATTTAATTACAGAGTAATTTCCACATATTAATATATTTTTCAAATTGGGCTCTGTACCGCCATTCTTTATTATATTACGAATACGTGTGCCAAATATCTCGAAAAGATATTCAAAATTACAGCCGCAATCTTGGAACGGGTTTTCGCTACCTGTTGATCGCTACTGTTTCACCTTAAATCAGCCTTTGGAATAAGCCATATGGTTTTACATAGTTAAACCCGAACAAATAATTCAAACTAGATTTACATAACCTAAATTATTGATAAAAGTGTCTGATTTTTTTAAAACAAAATTTTAATAAATAAAAATATTGAGTCAGTCAAACAGATTTCAGTCATTTTGGTTATAGTCAGGGATCCCAGGCCTATTTTCACCATTTACTACTAACAAGCTAATTTTTCCTGAATAGTTTCATTTTGACGAGACGCCCAACTTTTTTCCTTTCCAAATTTCCGTATGTAGTAGATAACAAAGATAGCAGTGATAGTCCAGTCAGGTTAGACGAATAACAGGCTTAACCTTGCATGCCGAGCTGCCCCAAATTTTATTTTTCTAATCTTTAGGGAGGGGCAATAGTAGTGTAAATTTAAAATCTCGACTGAATTCCGCCGTTGTGTTTTTTGATTTTAAACAGGAACCGTTTTTGCTCAATACCTCCGTCATTTTCAACTTCTCGACAAAAAGTATGACAACTAAAATTGTTGAAAATGTGATTTTCTAAAATTTCGTCCATTATAATTTTTCTCGTGCGGTGGATATTTTCAGAGTTATAGGGGAAAATAATGACAGTTATTATTTTTCCCAATAACTCTCAAAATATCCACCGCACGAAAAAAATTGTAATGAAAGAAATTATAGAAAATCACATTTTCAACAATTTTAATTTTTATACTTTTTGTCAAGAAGTTGAAAATGGCGGAGATATGGAACAAAAACGGTTCCCGTACGGAAAAATCCGTATATATGTTACGGTTGATGTGATAAATTCGGTCTGTATTAATAATTACCGGTAAATAACACTTAAACATAATTTATTAAGTATAATTAAACTCATACACACACATTAGGCTTTAAGTGACTAGGACTAGACTATAATTATTTGTTTTTATAGGAAAGGCTCTTGTGGCACCTAGAAAAATTACAAATAAAGCTACATTTTTTGCATTTGCAGCGTTTTTAATTGCATTGGACAATACAATTGCAGTGGCGGAATCCTTGCCTGCCTAAATTCGAATCTTTACGAACGCATTCACTGAGACTTATCTCAAGATCAAGCGCTTCATTGACTGAAATAAGTATTTCCTATCAGGTGGTAAATTCGTTTCTAGCATGAAGCTGGTTTAAGTGCCATGCTTATTGCCTAGCGTGTACAGCTTTTCATCTATAGTCTATAACAGAAATAATAATGGCAATAATGTTTCAGCTATCGGTCTTAGCTGTATTAACTTCTGGAATTCGCACTCTGATCTACTTTTTCAACAGTGAATATATCATTAGAATGCTTTAAAGTTCTATCAGATTCTTTTACAAGTGACTGTTTAGCAAGATCCCGAGTCTCCTGAATTTTCTTTTGAAGTTTTGTCAATTGCAGTGCCATATTCTTCGTCTCCCTCGTCTTCTTTACCGCCAATACTGGCATTGTCTTCCTCATTGACAGCAATTATCGCACAAGCATTATGTTCGATTGGGCTGTTAGTGTTACCTGTATCTTCAATATTCGTTAACAATCCTCGGTTGTATTGTTGAGTTCCATATCACCACATTGCTTTGCTCCATCATCAGCGTCAGCATCATTTGCTCCATCTCTAAGATGCTACATATTTTCTATATTGCTATACGGAATGGAAGCTTGGACATTGAAGAGACAACACATAAGAAGAATAGAAGCGTTCGAAATGTGGTGTTACAGAAGAATATTGAAAATTCAGTGGGTTCAAAGGATTACCAATGTTGAAGTGCTACGACGTTTAAATAAGGAGTTAGAAATTATGAAAAGTATAAAAACTAGAAAACTGGAATATTTGGGTCACATTACCAGAGGAGAAAAATATGAGTTGCTGAGAATTATTATGCAAGGAAGGATCCAAGGAAGAAGAGGCATAGGAAGAAGACGCATCTCCTGGCTGAGGAACCTTAGAGAATGGTTTAACTGTAGTTCATTACAACTATTCAGAGCAGCAGCCAACAAAGTGACCATAGCCATTATGATATCCAACCTCCGATAGGAGAGGGAACTTTAAGAAGAAGAATCATCAGCGTCATCAGAATGATCTGCTATTATCGGTTCTAAATCTTCTTCTGATTTCGGATAAAGTACCAGCAGGTAAGGATGATTTTAGTCCTACTTTAGCCTTATGTATTTAATACATTAAATAGTGTATTACACAGTGGCCGCTTCCGACTACAGATTGACTAACACTGTGATATGGTATGCGCTATGCTCCGTATTTAGCTCTGGTATGTCTCAGTGACTAATACACTCCCTACACTCCGCAAGTTTCTACGCACTTAACGGTATTAGGGAGTTTTTGTTGCTACGTAACGTAACGCATCTCCGTATACGTAAAGCAACTAACGTGTCGTAGAGGATGAATGTTAAAATAGGTAGTTTTTGTAACTGCCTTAACGTAACGTAAAGCAAATCGTAGAGTCATTTTTAAATTCCGTTGACATTAAAAAATAAAACAATGTTCACACAATATACAATTAATATAGAAATGTAAAAAAAGATAAATGAGTGATGAAATTGTATGGTTTTAATTGCTTCTATTTAAATAAAAAAATATTATTTTTTCTTAGGTTAAATTTTTTTTTATTTTTGTTTATACCTCCTTTTTAGTTGTAAATTATTGTACCTACATCAGAATTCCAGTATAATGTAAATAGTTTGGTAATATTTATTTGAAAATTTTACTGAAACTAGGTCATTTGTTTATCTAGTTATTAATTGGGGTGATCACTGTATTTCTTAAATTAATACAAGATTTGTTTGTTTTGCTTTATTAATAGATAACTTAAAAACAATAAAATTTTAAATCTATTATAAAGTTCCAATTTCCAATTACAAACACAGAATAATTTTACTCAAATAGACTAAACCAATAACCAATATAACCTTAAAATATTTATAAACGGTAGTACGCTGATGAAATGTTCATTTGGTAGGTAATCGGGCAAGATCCTCGTATGCATTCGGTGACTTCCGTCTCGATAGGGATGCGTTCTCACGTACGTATCAGAGCGTTACTTTAGGTAATACGTATCGAGATACGGGAGTTCAACGATTAATGCGCAAGCGTATATGTCCAAATGATACGTTACGTTTACGTATTTGTGTGCACAAAAACTCCCTACTGAGTAAAATTCAAGCGATACGTATTTAACCAACACCGTTGTAAAATTTTGTTTTCCAAAATATTTTTGTTTATGCCTACTTTTTTTTTGGAATTTGTTGCTACGTAACGTAACGCATCTCCGTATACGTAAAGCAACTAACGTGTCGTAGAGGATGAACGTTAAATAGGTAGTTTTTGTAACTGCCTTAACGTAGCGTAAAGCAAATCGTAAAGTCATTTTTAAATTCCGTTGACATTAAAAAAATAAAATAATGTTCACACAATATACAATTAAGATACAAATGTAAAAAAAGATAAATGAATGACGATATTGTATGGTTTTAATTGCTTCTATTTAAATATAAAAATATTATTTTTCCTTAGGTTAAAATTTTTTATTTTTGTTTATACCTACTTTTAGTTGTAAATTATTGTACCTTCATCAGAATTCCAGTATAATGTAAATAGTTTGGTCATATTTATTTGAAAATTTTACTGAAATTAGTTCATTTGTTTATCTAGTTATTAATTGTGGTGATCACTGTTAGGAGCGTCATTTGAAATTTTGGTTTGGGGGGGGGGCAAGCACTATATATACAATACATTATATATATGATGTTATGATGAATATTGAAGTATTTTCTGTAAATTTCAGTAATTTTCAGGGTCGGGGGGGGGCAAATGCCCCCTGGACGCCCAAATGACGCCCCTGATCACTGTATTTCTTAAATTAATACAAGATTAGTTTGTTTTGCTTTATTAATAGACAACTTAAAAACAGTAAAATTTTAAATCTATTATGAAGTTCCAATTTCCAATTACAAACACAGAATAATTGTACTCAAATAGACTAAGCCAATAACAAATATACTTAACCTTAAAATGTTTATAAACGGGTAGTACGCTGATGAAATGTTCATTTGGTAGGTAATCGGGCAAGATCCTCGTGTGCATTCGGTGACTTCCGTCTCGATAGGGATGCGTTCTCACGTACGTATCAGAGCGTTACTTTAGGTAATACGTATCGAGATACGGGAGTTCAACGATTAATGCGCAAGCGTATATGTCAAAATGATACGTTACGTTTACGTATTTGTGTGCACACAAACTCCCTATTGAAATTTATCACATTTACCGTTCTAATCCGGGATTTATTAATAATTACCGGTCGATGTGATTAATTCTGGCATATTTATTACTTTTACCTAGCTATTCGGTTTCTAATAATAGTGACGGGTAATTATTAATAATTTCCAATTAATCACACTTACCGTAACATATATACTATATTATTTATCTATGGGCCAGATCGTCTCGGCTTCGGCGGAGAATGATAGCAGAGGCAAAAACCGCCGAACGTTTCGATGCCGTTGTGAATTTTGGCAGGGGCTGGGAGTGTGCTGTGATTTTTAGTAGTATTTTATGCAATGAAAAGTACACTGGTACACGACTGTTTTCTAATTTTTAAATTTTTTAATAAACGCAATATGACTGACTAACTGAGGAATTAATGAGAAATTTATTGTTAACGAGGAAGTTTTCTTGTGGGGATACGGGCATTAACAACTACAAAAAAAATGTTTCAAAATGAAATAAGTCCAAAATACTTATCAAGAACTGATAGAATAAAGTTTTAACTTGAATTTATGTACTTCGTAATTTCACAAATGACATTTTTTACTTATTAGACAAGGCGAAAACGGCGGGTTCGTTGGAAAAAATATTCCCATGAGATTTTTTGCATAATCACATTTGTAATACACCACAGAATAAGGTTCAAAAAGTCGCCCAGGAGAAAAGTGGTCCAAATTTTTTTAAACGATTTTCTTTAATCAAATTACAAAAATTATTATTTATGGTCTGGACAATTTTTTTTAAGTTTTTTTGATCATCCTGGACAAAAAAGGTCTGTCTGTTGCAATTTTTCTCTAAATTTGATGGTTTTCGAGTTAATAATCAATTTAAAATTTGAAAAATGCAAAAATTGCCATTTTTAAGACTTAAGAGGAAACATTAGCGATCAACAGGTAGCAAAAACGCGTTCCAAGATTGCGGCTGTAATTTTGAATATTTTTTCGAGATGTTTGGCACACATATTCGTAATATAATAAAGAATAGCGGTACAGAGCCCAATTTGAAAAATATATTAATATGTGGAAATTACTCTGAAATTAAATACAATATTAAAAAAACGAGCCTGTACCGCCAATAAGAAGAACAAAAAAATACACTTTCTTCAAATAAACTTTTTTATCCGATGCCTAGATTTTGTGTCATTTTGGAACTACTAATGAAATAAAAAATTTTAGTAGTTCCAAAATGACACAAAATCTAGACATCGGATAAAAAAGTTTATTTGAAGAAAGTGTATTTTTTTGTTCTTCTTAATGGCGGTACAGGCTCGTTTTTTTAATATTGTATTTAATTACAGAGTAATTTCCACATATTAATATATTTTCCAAATTGGGCTCTGTACCGCCATTCTTTATTATATTACAAATACGTGTGCCAAATATCTCGAAAAAATATTCAAAATTACAGCCGCAATCTTGGAACGCGTTTTTGCTACCTGTTGATTGCTACTGGTTCCTCTAACTTGGTTAAAAATTATTATTATGAAAGTCAGAAAGTGATTAAATCAAAGTTTAAAGCCCCCCCTACATGATACTGAAGAAATTTGTATCATTAATTTATTACTAAGCTGTTATTTTTAATTATTAACAATAAGCCGTAAGAGCGTATTGACGCGGCTGTAAATGTGAGTGCGAGTAAGATGCCCCATTGGGCTGCCGGAATGACATATCTCTTGCACTCACCATAGACGGCCGCCTTATACGTGCTGGCGCTCATTATTATTACTTAAAAATAACAGCTTAGTAATAAAATTAGGACAAAAATTTGTTTAGGATCTTGTAGGGGGGCTTTAAACTTTGATTTAGTCACTTTCTTACTTTCCTAATAATAACTTTTAACCAATTTATTAAGCCTTGAAAATCGCCATTTTTCGTTTTTTCAATTTTAAATTGTTTATAACTCGAAAACGATCAACTTTAGAGAAAAATTACAAGAGACCTTTTTTGTTCAGAGTGGTCCAAAAAAACCTAACAAAAATTTGTACGGGCCAAAAATATTGATTTTTGCAATTTGATTAAAAAAAAATGTTAAACAAAAATTGGACAATTTTTCACGTGGGCGACTTCTTGAACCTTATTCTGGGATGTCTCACGAATGTGATTATGCAAAAAAATCTCATGGGAATATTTTTTCTAACGAACCCGTCGTTTTCGCCTTGTCTATATGGTTTTGATCCTTGAAAATTGTCTTTCTTTCTTTTTTCAATTTTAAATTGTTTATAACTCGAAAACGATCAACTTTGAGTAAAAATTACAAAAGGCCTTTTTTCTTCAGAATGATCCAAACACTCTGAAATAATATCTGACCGGATCGATTTTTTTTTCAAATTTATAATAAAGTCATTTTTTAATTATTAATTAATTATAGTTAGATCAACATTAGATCGGGCACTCCTTGCTTTTTGTAATTATTAACATGCTAAATTACATATCCAATAATTTTTATCCGATAAATAGCTAGGTGAAGGTAGACCTTACATCGGTTAGAGTTTAGACTAATTTATTTTAGATGAAAATTGGGATAATTTAGAGTGACTAGCCTTTCTTCAGGAGATATTGATTTTCGAAAGTTTGTGTCCTGCTTTCTAAGCCCAACGAGTTCATAAAATTTAACACTAGACATTTGAAAAACTTTTCGCCATCTTCGAGTAGGTCCGGAAACAAATGATAAAACTCTTCATAAGTTTCTCGCTTTAAATTAATGTTATGAATCCAATATCTTGGTTTTTGTATTTCATTGCACCCTAAGGCAATCATAACATCTTCAGAATCTGATGAACTAGAACTCATTTTTAAAATGACTGAAGCCTATATCACACTGTTGCTGATACGAAACTGCCGATGTGCCGATGCCGAGGGAGCCGAGGAGACCGAGTCAGTGCGCGGGTATACTTTGCCGATCGTACCGTTCTGAGCCGACCGATCCGAGCTGACCGGTCCGAGCCGATTCAGTGCGCGGCCTCCTTAACGATCGGATCGGCAATCGATGCGATAAAAGCGCCCCTTACGGTCACAATACGTTCTAATTCGATCAATGGCATGCCGAAAAGGGATTTTTTTAAGGCCATGGGTACATAATTCGTAAATATTTTACGACTATCCCTACCTTTTCTGTCTTTACATGACAAATTACTTGTAGTAAAATTCACACTGGTATGGATATGTAAATATTACTAGAATGTCAGTCTACTTGACAATGTCATAAAGTCATAACTAACTTAAAGAGATGGCTTTTGAATGTTCTTGGGTAACTGTTATTTATTGTATAATTTCAAATGATTAATTCTGTTAATAAATGTGATAATTTTTTCACTAACTATGTATTCAGTGATTGTAATAATTTATATGTGCCTACAACAAAAACTAATACTCGATCGAGAAAAGAGGAAAAGTGTTAAAGTGATTTTTTAATAATATATTGTTACTATGGAACGCTTACAATTTTGAACATCTTTAACAACAAAATACTTGGATCACAGAATATATCTTGAGGTATTCTCTGCTTCTATCTTCCATAAATAATACACAATAAATAGCTTTTTATAAAGTTCACGTCTTAAATCAATTATTTATCAAATAAATTATTTAATCAACAACTCAAAATATTCCCGACTCATGTCAAATATTATTATCATGTCAAATATTATTAAACAATATTATTTAATCAACAACTCAAAATATTCCCGACTCATGTCAAATATTTAAAATTGTCACTGATTGTCAGTGTCTGACTGACAATATGCTGACAATATTCTATTCGACTGAGTGCGTTGTATGACAAAGATAGATTTGGAAAATATTACCACGGACATTTTGTTCATTTTTTTCGAATCCTGAAAAAACCAATAAATATTTTTGAAAAATCTAAACGCAGAATGAAAGACTAAATTATTACCGAGGGCCGAAAGTCCCTTAGATAAAATAAAAAGTTTATTATGAATGAGATATTTGAAATTAAAAATAACACTAAATTTTCTCTTAGTTTTTCACCCCTGTAACTTATTACAATAAACATTACAGAAGTTCTCAGGGACTTTCGGTCCTCGCTAATGACGTAATCTTTCATTCTGCGTTTAAATTTTTCAATTAGTTTTCTTAGGATTCGAAAAAAATGAATCGCCATTTGAATAGCATTGCAGCCGAAAATACGTACCCATCCTCTTAAGGGAGCAGTGTTTAACTGCTACATATTGTTTAACCATGTTTCGTATTTATTACAGTATTAAAATTGTTTAACTTTATTTCTGTTTGCAGGGAACTCAAATATCGAGAAAATGGCACAAGGGATTCAAACACCTTCAATGTTAACGACTATATCCGGGAACAAAGTGTCAAACCGCAATGTCCGCCTTGTACGACTTGAAGATTTATTTGAAAATACCTGTGGCAACAAAGTTTAAGGGTCGTTCAAAGAAAAAGAGTTTCTGAATATTTTAGATATCTAGAATGTACTATGTATTTTTATTATAAAAATCTAATTTGTCTTTTATAATTTCTTTTCTATATAAACCAAATTTAAGTCAAAAATAAGGTAATTACTTTTACATATCACATGTACAATACAATATCGATACTTTTTAAATATTGAGTATTGTATTGGTTATACCAATGATCGTTTATCGATATCGGCAATACTTCAATATTAATATGGCTTCGTATTAATATTGATTTCGATACAATATCGATACAATACTCGATAAAATATCGATATATAAAGTATATTGAGTTTATCGTCCTTCTCTCTCGCTCCAATGGCGGATACAGGGGAGGGCGATCGGCCCCCCTCTCAAACCAAGTTATATATAAAGATTATAAAAACATTCATTTGTTTTTCATAGCAATTTAGACAATCAACCCCCTTCTCTTGACGATATTTTATCCTGCTTGATCTGCCACTGATTTTAACTGTATATTAGGCCATATGCAGCACTCACGTGACGTTTTATTTCTTTTTTCTCGATATCGATATTCTCAATAATATCAAGAGTATGGTATCGATATTAATATTGCTAAGGTATGTATTGTATCGAAATCGTATTGATTTTCGATACGATATCGTAATTACGAAAGGTAATAAATTATTGTATTTAACACCAACAATATTGTTGGTGTTAAATGAATTTATTTTAGAGAAGCCTAACAATATTCTGTTACATCGGTCATCTTTCTGTGTTGGGGCATGTTTGTTAAAAATTTAAGGTATTTTCTAGGGTTACGCGCAAATTTTTTTGGTTTTCTTTATCTGAATAGGGATAAAAATATCAAGAGATTTCCAACGTATCAACAATGGCCCCTTTTTACGGACTTATAGCTTTGTATTAACTAATTAATATTTTAATGAATCCCTGGTATAACTAATTATCTTTGAAATATTTTTGTTATTTGTGAATATCGCTCTGTGGCCTGTTTTTTAATTATTTATTGTACTTAGAACTACTGAACAAAAATACTACTCCGTCTTCATTTATAACTCCCTTTTAACAATGTCTACTTCAAACCAAATAGGTAGGTACAATTATTGACGATTTATTAAATACCAAAAAAATATATAAGTACAAAGAAAACTCCTTCAGAAACTCTTTTGCTAAAAATGATATTTATTAAAATATAAAAGGCAACTTAAAAAACGCTTTTTCCTGTGTCTTTTAGCTGAACCGTGTGCTTGAACAACTGAACAATACAACAAACACCAAATCATGAAAAAATAATAAATTTTATGTAAAATATATTTTGATAAGAAAATCTGTAAAATGTAGTTAATACTTGAAAGTTGAAACTTAAGATTATTTTAAGAATGATAAATATGGTATATTAAATTATTTGTGAATACAAACATGCTTATTGAGGACTAGAGTGAGTGAAATCAAATAGTCAAGTTCTTTTTTTTCTGCTAGTGTAATTAAAAATATAAATACAATTGACTTGTATAAATCATATACAGTGTGTCTGCTTAACTTGAAACCATATGGGAAACGTTTTATCAATTTTTCGAAAAAACGTTATTCTTTATAAACTGCTCTGCATAGTCTAAAACCTAAGATGCAATCATCAGATATTCAATTTTATTTAACAGTATACGAGGTATGTCAAAAAATATGAATTCCGCTCAAGAATAAAGTGTTACAATGTCGGAAATTGTTATTAAGAAAAGTTGTTTGGAATTAAAAATTATGAATAATATGCATTCACATTCTTCTAATTGAAAAAAAAAATTAAAATTTTCCTCAAATTACGGATACCAGATATTATTTTTGTTTATGATCTCCGTTATTAATAATTTTACGAAAAAAGCTATTCCTGATAAAAATGTCTAAAAACTGAAACGCAATCATAGGATTTAATATTTTATCAATTTTATACGAGGTATGTCAAAAAATATGCATGTCGCTCAATAGTAAAGTACCTTTATTGTTCAGAATATTTCGACTATGAAGAAGGTTGCAATTGCATATCTAAACATAGTTTTTAATCCTGAACAACTTTTTATAATAACAACTTTCATTATTGTGAAAAATAAAGACACGTTACTCTTCAGCGAAATTAATATTTTTGAAATTCCTCGTATAAAATTGATAAAATTTGATATAATTAAAATTGCATCTTAGCTGTTAGACTATGCAGAACTTTTTATAAAGAATTGCTATTTTTGGTAAACTTAATAATAACGAAGCTATCATAAATAAAAATGATGTTGGGTATCCGTAATTTGAGAAAAATGTTAATTTATTTTTCAATTAGAAGAATATAATTCCATATTATAACGTAATTTTTAATTCCAAATAACTTTTCTTAATACTAATTTTTGATATTTTGAAATATAAAGGCACTTTACTCTTAGGTTGATAAAATTTTATATTTGATGATTGTATCTTAGGTCTAGATTCTGCAGAGCAGTTTATGAAGAATAACTTTTATTCGTAAAATTGATATTAAAAAAGTTTCCCATATGGTTCCTAGTTACGCAGACACACTGTATATTCTATATGTTAAATATCTCTAATTTAATATGGTTTAAAATTTTTAAATGTTAAAAATTAGAATCTGATATATAAAAAATCTGGAAAAATCACATGAATACCTCTTTAAGGCACGTATACATTGCGTTGGTGCTCCGTGTTCCGTGTAACTCCGTGTAAAAAGACGGAATCCGCACTAAGTGGTGAGATAAAAACTAGTAGAGGTGGTAAATGCAGCGATAGAAACCTATAGATTTACATTTAGACGTATCAGACGAGATTAGCAACTACCACTGTGACAGCAACAGTTTTAGTTGACATACTCCTCTAATAGGTACGTCTAAACAAGGGAAACAATAAATAGAATGTAAATTTATAGGTTTTATCGCTAAATTTCCCACCTCCACTAGTTCGTTTCTTTTTATCTCACAACTTAATATGTTTTCCATCTTTTGCGTTATTTTGCCTGGTATTAGCGCGCTCATCACTGTATTTTCCGTTTTTTGTTTTATTTTGCCGGTTATTAGCGGGCTCATCGCTGTATGATTAGCAAAACCAAACAAAATCGTTGCCTTTATTGAATTATTTGAGTTTAATTGTACTTTTTCTTTAAAAACATGCTTATATTAACTACATTTTTGTATAATATACCCAATTTAGAGTATATCTGTACCAACAAAGGTTTGAAAATTATGCAATATTATAGTGTACTTTCATTAACATCAAAACTTCTGAAACAAAATATACAAACTTAAAATTAATATTTATTAAATCCGACATAGCTCTTCAGGGAGCAAACATTGTTCTCACCTTTGCTTATGATGTATTATGAACTATAGAAGATATTTTATTAAATTTTGACGCAGCCTAAATATAAATAACGATAATACAAAATAGTGGTCGTTTTAAAGCAGGAACAACAGCGAATAAGGCAAAATATTACTGTAAATGGCCATAACTTCAAGTTGTTCAAAGAATTCAATTACTTAGATATAAATGCTAGTCTCATTCAATCCCTTACTAAATAGAAATTAATGACTTACTAGTGTAGGGATTCAAAATTCTTCGAGTTATATGGCCCTTAAAGATTTAACGTGACTAACGAATTAAGACATAAATACAACAACGAAGAGGTATGCGTCAGGGTTGTGTGCTCTCTACACTACTATTCAATATATACATATAGCGAAACAATATGTTAGGAAGCTCCCCTAGAGCAAAAAATTGGTATGGACATTAACGGAGAGTTAATTAACAACAATATACGATACGCTGATGACACGCTAATAGTAACAGATAACCTAGCAAATTTACAGTATTTGCTGCAAAGCATAAACACTCATACCAACAAGTATGGTCTAACACTGAACATCAAAAAGACTAAATTTATAATTGTAACAAAGGACCAATGTGAATTTAACCATAAATAATAAGCAAGTTGAAAGAGTTATGTCCTACAAATAATTAGGGGATTAGTTCACTGCTACTAATGACCAGACAAGCAAAATTAAGAGAAGAATAGAAATAGCCAGACAATCATTTTTCAAAATGAATAAGTTCCTATGGAGCCGGGACATAAATCTAGACTTAAGAACGAGAATGTTAAGATGCTATGGTTTTTCAGTTCTGCTGTACAGCATGAAAGCTTGAAAACTGAAAAAGATAAACATCAAAAACATTGAGGCATTCGAGATGTCGTGCTACAGGAGAATATAGAAAATACCATGGACAGAGAGAGTAACAAATCAAGATGTTTTCCTAAAGATGGGGAAGGAATGCGAAGTCATAAAAACCATACCTACAAACGAGAAAATCGGAATATCTAAGCCACATAGTGAGAGGGAAAAAGTAATCTCTGCTAAGACTCATAATCCAAGGAAAACTCTCGGGAAAGAGAAATGTGGGACGCAGGAGGATTTCCTGGTGGGGAAATTTAAGGGAGTGGTACGGGTGCAGTTCAATACAATTGTTCAGAGCTGCAGCCAATGCCGGATTAACCAATAGGCAAAGTAGGCAGTTGCCAAGGGGCCTCGCATGGCATTAAAATTAAATAAAAGCTATAAATCATATTATGTTGAAAAATTCAAATATCGCGCAATACCATAAAAGTGATAGTGAACGTATAAAACTACATTAGAATGCATACTTTTGATCACATAGAAAGTCTATGGTGTGAGAATAAATAGCTAACGAATGCGCTTGGGTAGAAGT
Source organism: Diabrotica virgifera virgifera (assembly GCF_917563875.1). NCBI lineage: Eukaryota > Metazoa > Arthropoda > Insecta > Coleoptera > Chrysomelidae > Diabrotica > Diabrotica virgifera. The sequence goes on from NC_065444.1 coordinate 197,617,719, forward strand.
AACAGTACTAGATGGAAATAAGAAAACATATTCGAGAGTGGAGTCGAAAAACATAAAAAAAAATCAGGAGAAAGAAAAGATCCTTAAACAAAATCTACAAGAGAACTAAAACTCATTTAAACTCAGTTTCACACTGAAATCCATAGCTAGTGAAGCTGCAACCAATGAAAATGCACGTGATGAAATAGAAATAACTGAGGGAAACATAGCTTCCGTAACCAGAAACCGAAACTAAGTTAGAAATTCAAGTTAAAGATAAATTGAAAATATTTTTACGAATTGGATTACGGAATACAATAACTGAAGAAGTACAAAAATTTGGCATTGGGAAAGGTCTTTAGAATGTAAAAACCTTGATGGAAGTTTTTCAGCATCAAAAGGAAATTTTGTAGGCATTACAAGATTTTTACACAATCTATGGTTTTTCGAAAACATGTCAGTGGAACAAAAATTAAAAGAGATTGGCTAACGTATTCTCCCTCAAATGGAATATCGTATTTGGGTTTATTCAGTCCGTGTACAATTTTTTTTCAGCCTCTACTCACCGTTCGGAAGTTATGATCAAATGCTTAAATAAAACTCCACTAAGCGATCTCATTCACCACTATCTAGACCTTAAAAGAATAAGCAGCACAAAATGGACTGCAAGGACACATGCAACAAGACATTTGTCTAAAGGTTACAACGCTCTTAAATATGCTCTTCATACTCTTGCTGAAGACTCTAATCAGAAAGCTGAAACAGTTCATGAAGCTTAGTGTTTGTTAAGAGAAATGTCAAAAAAAATGAGTTTTGGGCAAGAATTTTAGAACGTATCAACACTGCCTGTAAATCATTACAAGATATTCAACCTAAAATTGCAGTTCAGCTTCTAAATTCACTTTTGGAGTCCTTAAAATTCCAAAGAGATCATTTTGCTTACTACGAGCAGAAGGTCTGCGATCTACAATACTCTGCCGACGAGAGCAAAAAAACGCGAGCAAGAAAACTACATTTTGATGGTGCTAATTCCAATGAAGATTTTCTACAGAGTGGAGAAAAGTTAGAGGTTGAAACGAATCTACCAATTTTGGATAAGCTAATTATTGAGCTGAGTCGTCAATTGACAGTGTATAAGTCAGTAACTCAGTATATGGTGTTTTGTGTGTTTTTCCAAAACTGAGTGACTTAAATAAAGTAATGTGCTTCAAAACTAGATGAAAGCTATACTGATTATATTGAACCTGAAATTTATAATGAACTATTGCAGTTCACATATTTAATAGTCCATCTTCAGGGCTGGTAGCGAAAACAATTTATTCATAGTCCTTTTGGGCTCAAATCGAAGTTTCGAAATTTGTCAGTATCTTGTAAGATTTATCTTACGCTAATGATTACAAATGCAACAGGCGAACGATCCTTTTAAAAAATGAAAATTATTAAAAACTGTAACCGTTCGACAGTGTCACAAAATAGACTTAACACAGGAATACCTCTCGGAGATGGAGGGGTTATCCGTGGTTTAGGAGGGAAAAGAAAAATATTCTTAAGGGCCTCCTAGCTTGGGTTGCCTAGGGGCCTCAAGATTCTTAATCCGGGACAGGCTACAGCCAACAAAGTTAAGATTGCAGTGATGGTAGGAAACCTCCGATAGGAGACGGTACTGCAAGAAGAAGAAGACAACAACGAATTAGATGCTCTGTTCGGAAAACAAAGTCTAATGAGATGAATACAGGTCAATAGACTAAAATGGTCCAAACATGTGATAGAGAATACGGACAGCCGAATTATAAATAATGTGTTTTCGGAAAAAACAGATGAAAAAAAAGATATCCCAGACTTTAGGACAGCCGAGAAAAAGGTGAAAGATACAGTCAAAGAGAAATTTGAGGAAATGGGAGTAAGACACTGAGGAATACTGGCGTAGGACCGACATGAGAGGTAGGTAATATTAAACGCAACAAACACTTACGAAGAGTTATAACTGTCATCAAATGATGACGATTATGCTGTGATGTTTATATAGATACATCTTTTAATTGCTATTTTTAGTGTTGATTTATAGAGTAATATAAACGTAAGTCTTCTTTTATATCAAATTTCTATGAGCTGAGCTCTTTTCAGGCGAATTTATTTTGATGGTTTCTAATGGTATGCTTACTAAGTAAAATCAGAGCCTTCCACTGCCAGAGTAAGAATTAACTAATAGAGACAGAGAAAACTCCCTATAGGTCGAAATGCAGAATCCTTGGAATCTATTGCCTGAGCTTTTTATAGTCCATGTTGTGAGACCGCTCCTGTCTGGAAAAATTTCTGATTCGCTTTCTTTGTGGATTCCTATTCAAAAATGTCTCCTTTAAATAAATCTGAAGGGTGCCGGCCGTAATTTTTGGGCAGAAATTGTTTAAACATTTTTTTTAAACAAATACAAAAGATCACGTTTTTTCTCCGGAACATATATTTTTAAGTTTTGTGGGTCACTCTAAACAAGAAAGGTTTCTTGTAAATTTTCTCAAAAATTGATAGTTTTCGAGTTATAGGCGATTTAAAATCTGAAAAATGTCAAAATACGCATTTTCGAGGCTTAAAAACTCATATTTAAAGTAATATTTTTAAGGATTCCAGATACTTAAATTGAAGATTAAACATTCAGCTTCAAGATTCTGAAGAGTGGTCGGGTCTAACCTTAATTTAAACCGTTGTTTTGTAATTGTTAAATATGCGTGTTTATCCGATTCTTTTACGGGTGCGGCGCGCTCTAAGCGACAAATATTTCTTCTAGATTCTTTGGGACATTCTAAATAAAATAAGTTTCTTCACATTTTTCTCAAAAGTTGACATTTTTAAAGTTATAAGCGATTTAAAATCCGAAAATGCGTTTTTTTTTGGCACTTTTTCGGATTTTAAATCGCTTATAACTTTAAAACTATTAACTTTTCAGAAAAATTTTAAGAAACTTTTATTGTTTAGAATGATCCAAGAAACCTAAAAATGTATGTTCCAGACCAAAAAAGCGTGATCTTTTGTATCTGTTTAAAAAAAATGTTTAAACAATTTCTGCCCAAAAATTCCGCCCGGCACTGTTCGGATTTGTTTAAAGGGGACATTTTTGAATAGGAATCCACAAAGAAACCGAATCAGAAATTTTTTCAGACGGGAGCGGTCTCACCACTTGGACTATTACAAATTTATAAAGACACAGGCCGATAATTAACTAATAGTTTTTCGGGTTTGGATCGTATTTTTTGATGATCCGTTTGTGTGCCAATATTATTATTTCGCTGTCCATGTAGGTAGCTTCTTCAGCAGGAGAAATCTTTTGGTTACGATAACTCAAATATTCATCATACCTTACGATGATAACCGATACCAGAGAAAGGAATTCAGGTACAATAACTCATATACTTAAGTATATTAAGTTCACACTGTACAAGTGCAGCTAAGCAGTGGGATGAATCCTCGTAGGGGTCGTCAAAAAAGACAAGGTCTAAATCTAGACGACGAATAGTTAGGTATTTTTGCTAACCTCATCACCTTTAGTGGAAGTAATGTTAAGTGTGTCAGATATAGTTTTCAACATCTGTTAAAAAGAGAAACTGCTTCATGTTTTATTTTGAAGTTTAATAATAATCTAATTAATCCCAAAATGTTTTTTTATTAAATATTTAATGAAGTTACATTACGATGCATATTTTCAAACCATATCCATAAAACGCTGATAACAGAATAACAAGAAAAAAATATCAGTATAACATAATTGACTGAATTAGCTTTAAATGTAATCTATAATAATTATTATTGTATGTAAAAAACGTAATAACTTGTTTTGTAGAAAATGCGAATAAATAGGTTATATATTAAAGATAGTACTTATTACGTAACTTAGTAAACAAATCTATGTGATCGTATATTCAAAAAAGAAAGATTTATGACGGATTGGGTAATAAAAAAGCTTAAAACTTTTTAAAATACTTTATATTTTATAATATAAATAATATACAGTGAGCACGTAAAAGTTGGAATAAATTCATTTTCTCGAGAATGGACGATTTTGGAAAAAAACCCAAAACAGGTCAATTTTTATTTTTAAATTACGACTTATTGGCATATATATCATACTAGTAACGTTACCCATCTGGGTGTGATGACGTCATCGATGATTTTTTTTAATAAGAATAGGGGTCGCGTGATAGCTCATTTGAAAGGTAATTCAATTCTCTATCCAGTAATATAAATATTAACATAATTATTTATACAGGGTGTCCAAAAATTTTTTTTTACTTAAATTTATTGACATAAGAAAAAGAATGTGTGTAATTTATTTAATTCAAAATACATTTTACTGCTATCAGAAAACAGGAAAAAATGTTTATTTGGCAAATAACTATTGTTTTTTGCTTAAATTCAATATTAAAGCCGCCACCCACCAGCCTCGTGACAGCTTGAACATTTAATTTAAGCGAAAAGCAATGATTATTTTTCAAATAAACATTTTTTTCAGTTTTCTGAGAGCAGTAAAATGTATTTTGAATTAAATAAATTACATACATTCTTCTTTTTTTGTCAATAAATTTAATCAAAAAAAATTTTTTGGATACCCTGTATAAATAATTATGTTCATGTTTATATTACTGAATAGAGAATTGAATTTCATTTCAAATGAGCTATCACACGACCACTATTCATATTTAAAAAATCATCAATGACGTCATCACGCCCAGATGGGTGACGTCACTAGTATGATATATATGCCAAAAAATCTTAATTTCAAAATAAAAATTGACCTGTTTCACGATTTTTTTTCCAAAATTATCCATTCTCGAGAAAATGAATTTATTCCAACCTTTACGTGCTCATTGTATAATATAAAACTCAAACAAAATTGAAGCTAAAATTATCTCAGAACTATCAAAACTGCTCTTAAACCCTTTTACGTCTGACCCCATTAATTTTAAACCTGATAGTGTGCACAGTATATCACCGACTATTATTGTTCTGGTTATATTTTGCCTATTAATATTTTGGTTATTCTTCAAAAGTACAAAAACGCTGAGTCAAAAATATTTTAAACTTAATCTATAGCTAACGTCAAATATTAACAAAAAGAGTAATTTATTTAAAAATATCCTTAAATTATTGCATAATAAAGTATTACCTAGCAATTTTAACAAAGGTTTATAGTATATTAAGTATGGAGAACGGTAAGGGTTTTAAACCGATCGAAGACAATTGTTTGGAGGAGGAGCGGAGCGACGACTCCAATTATTGTCTGAGATCGGTTACCCTTAACGTTCGACATGCTTATAACGTTTTTTGCACGATTGATACCATTATAAATTATAAAATTAAACATTTTCGTCATATTGACTAGTTTCATTCATTTTATCAAGATAGATACTTTGGTTGTTAGGTAGTAACTAGGGTGCATAACAACAATGGAAAATTGAGTTTTTATTTAGTTCTCAATAATTTTAAGTACAATTTTGAATATTATAAATTAAAATATGAGCGAAAGTGAATTTGAAGATATTGAACGGGCTTGGGAAGAAGGGTGTTTCGCAATTATTCCCGAAAAATCCAAAATCCGTTATCCAAATACCTACCAAAGTTTTAAAAAATGGTGCGAAGGCAAGAATTTAAGAATCGAAGAAAAGACTCTATTGGCATATTTCGTTCAAAGACATATGCAGTTGAAAGCTCCTGGAAGCCTCTGGGCAGAATATTCAATGATCCAATCCACCGTTTTTCTTTATGATGGCATTGATATTTCCAAGTTTTCAACTTTGATCGCGTATTTGAAGAGAAAAAATGTTGGATACTACTAATTTATGCGATTCTGCAGGAGTTTCTGTTAGAAGTGAAACCACAGCCCAAACAAGTGGGATTTCATTAAATAATTCAACAAATTGTACCATAAGTTGCAATATTAATAAATAATTCGTTAGTTTTCTTTATTCTTTCAAAAAATAAATTAAAATTAAGAGATTTTTTAACTCGACGGTAAGTGAATTACTTACCGTCGAGTTGGAGTACTTACCGTCGAGTTGGATTACTTACCGTAGTTGCTAGTAAATGTCACCTACTGACGTAAAATCTGTCACGGTAAACAGTCAAAAATGATCAATCGTGCAAAAAAAATTATTTAGTGTAAAGTCAAATAAAGGATTGAGTTTTTGTTTTGTTTATATTATAGACTTCTGGCTATATATAGAGTAGAAAATAGTTATTTATGAAGCAGTTCGTGAAGTATGCTTTTTGCGAACGCACGCGATATTTAGAGCACGAGCGACAACGGAGCGAGTGCTATACATCGCGTAAGTTCGCAAAAAGTACTTCACGCACAGTTTCATACAATATTTTACCTACTCTTCGATAAACAAATAAAAAAACTGTAACTCTTCGTCACTGGAATTGATTTATATTCTACAATTTTAAGAACTTTGACATTCAAAAATCCTAACTACTTTCAAACCACAAAACTGTCAAAATTTTTGTTGTAAGTCATTGCTCATATTGTCATCACCATGATAGCGCGCAAGTTAAGGATATTTGATTATATGAAAGTGTGCCAAAAACCCATTGAAAGTGTGCGAAAACGTAAATCCCATTTAAAATACATTGTTACTTCACGCACACCTTAAACCCTTCACGCACTGCTATCTATAATGACAGTTTTCAATATTTTTATGCCATTAAATTAGCATACAATTATATAAACTACATATATGTTAAAAATATATTTTTTCACCTACCTCTACCGAAAGCATACGTTTCCGGACCTGATTGTAGGGAGCAAAGTTGTAATTTTCCTCCCTAGGGAGGAAAAGTAAAAGGACGTCATTGTATTTCATTCATGAAATATAACTTATTGACGCCCTGTACAATATATATTTTCTATTACGTACGTATTTATACATTTTAACGTTTATTTATAAAACACCCTGTATTTTGCAAAATGGTAAAAAACAGTAAATTGTTATTTTGATTTAACAATGTTTACATTAATAATTTGACTTATATTTGACAGTTGACAGTTATATTGTACCTACTTGTTAGTTTTAATTTTAATAAATTTTGTTGGTTAGTTACATAAATAAATTAAGTAAAAATTAAAAAATTACTTGTTATTTGAGGAAGGTGGAAAAACCATATGTATAACATGGGAGTAAAGTGCCTTTTCCTCCCTTGAATGATTACTGCCCTCCGCTACGCGTCGGGCAGTAAACTTCATTCTCGGGAGGAAAAGTAGCACTTTCCTCCCTTGTTATACCAAAAGCTATTGTATAGGTGTTGAAAACTGATCTCTATCTGTAAACATAAATTACTTTATACAATTTTTTAAATGTTTTAAACTTTTTTACTGCTCTAACCGAAGTATAGTGTATAGTTTTTAATATTGCATAGGACCAACATATATTTACAATAATATCAAAATATATATATCGTCGTCGCTTGTGTATTTTAAATATATTATATATTTATTCACTATCCATTATATAGGTATTTGAAAATTATAATAATTATATAATAAATAAACATAAACAAATAATACAATAATATCAACATTCCGGACAAAACAAGAAGCCAAAAAATCAATGCAGCAGAAGAACATTCAAGAATATATTTTTTATTAAAAAAAATATTTTATATCCACAATTTTGGTAATCGAAAGTGTTAAACTAGCAAAAATAGTTCAAATAATTTAAGAACACACATTTCGAATAGCCGTCGTCTAGTAAACAAAATAAAACAAATGAAGAAAGCAAAGAATACATTATCGGGTGATTGAGAGATGACTTGGAAAAATACAGTCGAACCCGCTTATTAGAATACCGGTTATAGGAATATCCCGCTTAAACGACTAATAATCTGAGTTCGCGAACCGTTTCTACTAGACACCAATAATCGGTTATGAGAATATTCTGGTTATAGGAATACTTTTAATGGGCACGAAGAGGGTATTCCAATAAGCGAGTTCGACTAGTAGTGCGGTATGCGGTAAAATAATCAGTACTGAAATTCGTATGTTAGACCAGGGCGCATCTGTAAAAATATTAGTACATTTGGACGTTGAGAGGTGACTCAAATTTTTTTGCAGAAATTGCTTGAAAATAACTCAAATAATAATATTTCAGTTATCCTCCCTCTCAAAAAGGTCCGGAACATTGTTTAAATAATCAAAATGTCACAAAATGAAGGAAATATTCGATTTTTTTCTTGGTTTTTTGATTATAACTTTAAAAGTATCCATTTCCGAGAAAAGTTGTACTGACATAAAAGTTGCGCAATTAAATTTCCCACAATATAGAATTAGTTACAATTTTTAAAAAAATAGTCACCCATGTTGCAAAATAGCCATAATTGCGAAAAAACCATGCAAAAACAAGTATTCGAATTTTACGTTTTTAAACCATTTATGCTACACTGAGGACCTTCATATTTTACCCAGAAAAACTTTATGATACAGTAAAACAATACTGTAAATTTCATTAAGATCGGTTCAATAGATTTTGCAAATTAAATTTTGCAATCCAGCTTTCGCAAAAAAAATTCATTTTTTCAAAATGTTACAGGACTAAAAATAAAGCAGATAGCAAGTTGAAATTTTTTTACGCATAGAAGTGTACTGTACCTTTCATTTGCAATTTGCAAAATTAAAATCGATTAACTACCACGGCGTCAGGAATTTTTTTAAATAAACATTAATTATTGGTGCTACGCGCAGGACAGCGGATAGTTTGCTCTGATTGGGCATTCCAATGACCTTTGATAATGATTGATACATTTTAATTTTTATTACATTTCGATATAAATAAACAAATTTGTTTATTGCAAAATAAAAACACATACTCTATCCTTTGAAATAACGCTTTTTTAGCAAAAACTTTCTTTGTTCATATATTTCAACTTATGTAGAGAATAAAAGTTTTCTATTTCTAAACATATGCAATTGTTTAAACAATATTTCACAAACAATAATAAAATTAGCACCACTGTAATTAATCTAAATATTTACAATATTAATGCAAAATAAAACTAAGCTACACTGAAATAATAATAAACACCTACAAATAAGTCCAACATGACTTTATCATGACCTTAATTTGCCTTATTGTTTCTTTAAAATTTGTTTTGGCCGGAAATGCGTAAATAAGCTAGCATAACTCCAAATTGAAAAAAGAAAAAAATCAGTAAAGTAACACAATAGCATGCATCTGGATCAACACTAATACCGCGTAGGCCCTCCTCTACTTCTTATGACTGCATTTATGCGTCGAGGCATGCTTGATATCAAATGTTCAAGAAAAGCTTGCGGAATATTTTCCCACTCTTTATAATATTTATAATCTTTATTAATAACGGCCTCAATAAGTTGGTTGTGATTGGCAATAGGGAGTCTACGACTTCGAGTATTTTTTTTGAGATAGTCCCATATATGCTCTATAGGATTCATGTCCGGACTGTTAGGTGGCCACTCTAATAATGGAATGTCAACATCATTTAGGTAGGCAATAACCTGTCGAGCGACATGAGGACGAGCGTTGTCTCGCATGAATAAAAACTTAGGTCCAAGAAACGGAGCAAACGGCATTACATGTTCGACAATAATGTTGTCTAAGTAATAGTGGGCATTCATAGACCTCGTGCGTATGGGGACCAACTCCGTACGAGCTTCAAAACAAATTCTCCCTTAAATCATTTTATAGCCACCACTAAAAGGTACTTTAGGGGAGATATTGCAGCTGGCAAACCTTTCTCCTCGCCTTCGCCAGACACTCTTACGACCATCTGGAGCTTTTAGGCTTACTCTAGTCTCATCGGAGAGAAAAACTCGTTTCCAATCATCGATGGTCCAATTTTGATGCAATCTTGCAAAATTCAATCTCTGAACCCTGTGTTCTCTGGTAAGCAAGGGTTTTTTGGCCGGTTTCCTGTTGGTCAATTCTGCTTCATGTAAATGTCTTCTAACTGTTCGAGACGATATCGCGACATTTCGAACATCTGCTAGTTCATTTTTTAGACAATTGCTGGCGACTCTCCTTTCTCTGAGAGCACTTTGTCTCAAAAAACGATCATCAATTTGATTAGTGCAACGTTTTCGCCCTTGCCCTGATCTTTCGATGGTACGACCCTGTTTCATTATATCGCCTCACCTTGCAACTCATGCTGGAATGATGTCTTCCTAACAAACCTGCAAAGTATCGCATTGAATATCCTTCATCTAGGAGTAGGATAGTCGATGCTCGCACTGCCTCCTCCATTGACAAATTTCTTTACGCAATTCCGCTTTACGCTTTTTGAAATTTAATTACGCAACATTTATGTTAGTACAACTTTTCTCAGAAATGAACAATTTTAAAGTTATAATCAAAAAACCAACAAAAAAATCGAATTTTTCCTTCATATTTTGAGATTTTGATTATTTAAACAATGTTCCGGACCATTTTGAATGGGAGGATAACTCAAATATTATTATTTGAGTTATTTTCAAGTAATTTCTGCAAAAAAATTTGAGTCGCCTCTCAACGTCTATCTCAAAACAGATGGGCCCTGGACTATATCTCAAATGTGTATGTGTCATGTGTCGAAATATATTGAATAGTTTCTGAACGTCGGCGTCGTTATAACGTATGTGAATGTCGCGTCGTGAAAATGTTAGGTGTTTCAGAATGGTTCTCAGTTCTCCAGAAAAAATTTGATGATGCAGTATTATTTTTGGTCATACGGAAAAAGTCACGAAAAGGATCCAAGCTTAAAATCAACAACGGTTTCAGCAGGACGGGACAACATGTCACACTGCCAGGGAGTCTCTTCGAATACTGCGCGATAATTTTGGGAGTTATCACTCACCAGAACTAACGCCATCAGATTCGTGCATATGGGGAATGCTGAAGGAGGCAGACAGATCCACCGCCTGCCATTTCGGTATTGCAGACTAGAATTAAAGAGTTTTTTGTGCCAGAGGCAGTAGAGGATCTATAAATTTGCCTTTGGTAGGGAAATTTGCCTTAAGGGTTGGGATGGGAAAAACGTACCGGTTATAACTTAAAACTGGTTTTTTGTCTCGGAAATAATCGGTTTTTCCCGGTTTTTTTGTCCCGGTTATAACCGGTTTTTTCTTTTTAAAGTAACAACCGGTGAAAAACCGGATAAGTGGAAAAAAATACTGAATTCAGAGAAAAAATAGAAAAATTTTTCCCTCCCCACGCGTAAATGAGAAATGTTCAGCTTATTGATACCGATTTAACACTGATGACTGATTTCTTTACTGATTTAGACTGATATCGATTCGAATGGAGTATCGCAAACTAAAGAGCAATGTAAATGTAACATATTGGGTATTAGTTATGAATAAAAAAAACCGAATACCGGTTTATGCTATAACAGGTTTTTTGGGAGGTTATAACCGCCAGTTTAAACCGTGGGCAGAAAAAACCGGTATAACCGAAAACCGGTGTTTTGTCAACAACCGCCATCCCTACTTAAGGGAGAACTTCCAATGAAAAACCAACCAAAAGGCATACAAAAATAAACTCAGATTACATAAAACACATAAATAATAACTTATAAGCATTTAGTTTATTAATTTTTCTAACTAGGCGTGTTTATTTTTTTTTTATTATTTTATTTAAGTTTGGACAATTTTTTTCCTAAATTTTAGACATTGTTGGGGGGAGGGGGAGGGGAATTTCCTCATTTTCCCTCCCCGTAGATCTGCCATTGGCCAGAGGGCATCTTTAATATATGTTTTTTCGGGAACGTGCATCGTCGTGAATACTGCTTGCAAGGCTATATTATGTATACTAGATATAGAAATAATTATAAACATTTTAATATTCGAACTTTTTTTATTTATCACGTCTTTTTACTTTGTTTGTAAAAAGTATAATTAAAAAATAAAATAGTATTATATGGCAATAGTATAAATAAAAGTAAGGATAAAATAAAAAATAATACCTATTAGATGGATTAGTAATAATATTTCGATAAAACTCTTGTCATACTTCAAGCATATCTCTGCTTAATGATATTAGAAAGAAATTAAAATATATGTTAAAATTAGGAAATATATTTAGTTAGTGTGAAGCCTAAATAAAATAAAATTAGTATTATGAATTTAAAATAAAAGGTGACTTGAAATAAAAAATATGTATATAATACAAATCAAGGTATGTTTGTACTTGTAACTTATTGTTTATATTAGGTATACAGTGCTAGTCAAAAGTCCGTCCCCCCCTCGTATCTTTTGAACGGTTATACCTATAATAGTGAAATTTGGTTTGAGGAAATAAACGGAAGTAAGCTTCTTAACTAGTCATGACAGGTGATGTAGTAGTGACAGATTACGTTACAGAGCCACTGTGACAGATAATTCTAAATGGGGCCTTATGGCAAGTGATACTTCGTTTAAAAGGTATTTAAAATACCTATTCAGTCATACCAATTTTTTTGGGTTTTAGTTGATTAATCAATGATTTGATAATTAATAGTTGATGAATTAATTAATAAAAATGCAAATGTCCGCCTATGTTTTTTTTTGTCAAAAAAATTGACGCTTTTCAATTCTCTAGTAGTTTTTACGTCAACGTCAACCTTTTTGACAAGTAATCATATGCGGAAATTTGAATTTTTATTAATTAAATGCGAAACTACAATTTAATATTTATTTCATTTATTCATCAAAATTAGCTTAAATTCGAAACAAAATTAGAATGACTGAATAGGTATTTTCAATACCTTTCAAACGAGGTACTTATCACTTGCCATATGGTCCTATTAAAAATTATCTGTCACAGTGGCGCTGTAAACTCATCTGTCATAATTACGTCACCTGTTATGACTAGTTAAGAAGCTTACGTCCATTTATTTCCTCCCTCCAAATTTCACTATTATAGGTACATATAACCGTTCAAAAGATACGAGGGGGGTACGGACTTTTGACTAGCACTGTATATTTTATTAGGCTATAAATTAATACACTAAATAAAAAAATATTTTTGTTTATCAAATATACTGATGTTTTGGTGCCTGACTCTTTTTAACTGTTATATATATATATATATATATATATATATATATATATATATATATATATATATATATATATATATATATATATGTTAGTAATATTCTAATATTGTTATAATTACCGTTTAATAATTCGGATCCAAAAATACGATCAGATATCCTTTTCCAGCTTGTTTTCGAAAAATGTGAATACGTGTTTGCATTTATTTATTTATTTTGCAATTTATTCTTATATACAAATGTCCGAATACAAACCATAAAAAACAGAAAAATGAAAAAAATTATATGTAGTATAAAAAAAATTTAAATAATATTACACAAAATAAATACATATTTACAGTAGTATGGTTACATACAGTGTGGTGCAAATGTTTGGAATAAATATAAATTCGTTATTTCGTAAGCCAGCAACTTTAGGGAAAAATCGCAAGACAGGCCGATTTTTATTTTTGAATTATGAGTTTTTGACATACATTAATATCATAGTAGCGACGTTATCCATCTTTAGTAGCGACCAGCTTAAAGAGCAGCCACAGACAAGCAAGGGTGGAGGCAAAAGAACAAAGGAAGCCAAGGCTCAATTTGGGCTGTAGTGCCGTAGAAGAAGAATTAAGAAGATTATTCAATTCTCTATGTAGTAATATAAACATTAATAATTATTTATACAGGGTATCTAACAAATATTATTTTGAATTAAATTAATTGACACAAAAAGAAGAATGTATGTAATTTATTAATTCAAAATAAATTCTACTGCTGTCAGAAAACGAGAAAAAAATGCATTTCACAATAAAACTGAGCTACTGAGCTCTATTCTATTCTTCTTTCTTGCACTTTTTCTATTCTATGGCTTCTTTACTTTATTTAAAATTGCATACTAACTTCGACTATCTTTCCTTTCCAAAGCCGAGTTTAGTGTAGCAAGATTCTTCTTTTTGTCTAACTTAATTTAATGCAACAAAATTTGGATACCCTGTATAAATAATTATATTAATGTTTATATTACTGAATAGAGAATTTAACCCTCCGTTAGTCGCTAGGATAAACGGAGCATCAAAAGTCGCTACGGTGTCAGAGACCGACAATTAAAAAAAAATAGTTATTGCTATAAAATTCATACAAATATTTTATATTGTGTATAGGAATGACTGAAAAATTTTTGAAAATATTTTATTGAAAAACAACAGATATAAAATGAAAAACCCTAGTATAACAATGTACATATTTTTATTTGTAATATAAAAATATTCGCTAGGAACCATTGCCCATAATTCCAACAAACGTTTTTGTTCGGCTTCAAATGACATCTATTAATAAGATTTGACCAAAACTTACCGATAAAATGCAATAATAAGATGCTAAATCTTTACCTGAACTGCAAGTTATTCCAATAAAGTAATAACCACACCGTTAGTCGCTACGGAGTCTTGCACCGAAAATAGCTATAAAACTCGTACAACTGTACCCAAGTAGGTAAGAATGTATACTAACACGAGGTTAGTTGATAGGAAGAGGTACAGAAAGTGGCGATAGAAAAAACCAGTTATTTTGTAAATCCCGAATGAATAATTCTGTCGTCGGTGTGTGACACCGATAGCGACTAACGGAGGGTTAATAACCTTTCAAATGAGCTAGCACACGACCCCTATTCTCATTTAAAAAATCATCGATTACGACAGCACGCCCAGATAAATGACGTCACTAGTATGATATATATGCCAAAAAATCATAATTTAAAAAAAAATCGTTGATTCGTGAAAAAATAAATTTTGCAAACCCTTACGTCCTCACTGTATAAACATATTACTAAATTAAACATGCCAGAAGAAAACAGTTTTAGAATCTGGCCAAACGTTTACATATTTACAAATAATTTTCTCGAATTGATTTTCACTGTTTGCGAGAGAGGTAAGAGATATGTTAAAAATATTTAGTCTATTATTGTTATATATAATTATTTTTTATTAAAGACACACACTTACAAATGCAAAAGAATAGTCGAGGAAGTAAATCACAAGAATAGGCCTTACTTACATACATGAATTTGAACGCGATTTTGAGCAGTCGGTTCGTAATCTCTACAAACTTTATGACCGTATGTAATCATCAAAAAAGTGAAAAAATGAAAATATGCATTTGTGAATTGAAAAACTGCATTGTAAAAGTGCATTTTTAAGCATCGAATATTTAAAAATTTATAACCCAATGAATATTCATAAAAATGCGTAATAGTCCAGAGAAATAAGATTTTTCTCGTGACACATCCCCTCCAGGCCGAAACCAAATTTTTTGAGTAGTATGGACATCTATATTAATAACCTATATGTTTCTTGCAGCCGATTTTGATGATATACATACTTATAAACAAATGAAGATCAAAAAAACGGTAAATTTTCGCTTTTTTCGTCTATAACCAAAAAGTTAA
This sequence comes from Diabrotica virgifera virgifera, assembly GCF_917563875.1. NCBI lineage: Eukaryota > Metazoa > Arthropoda > Insecta > Coleoptera > Chrysomelidae > Diabrotica > Diabrotica virgifera. The sequence continues at coordinate 197,633,152 of NC_065444.1, forward strand.
GCACTTTAAACAAATTCGAGAGTAAGAAACTCATAAATCGTCTAAAAAATTTCAATATGGCGTTCGCTGAATATGTCTATTCTTATTGGTTGCTTAGAATATTGCAAAATAAATCATAAATTTTGATGTTGTTCTGAAGTTATTTCCTTGTGGCATTTTTATGATTAATTATTTATATGGGAAATAAGCCACAATTAAAATGAAAGAAATAATTTTATTAACGTTTCGACGCCCAAATCGGGTGCCGTTGTCAAAATACAAAATATTACTAAATAAACAAAAATGTTGTTGCTAAGCAAAAAAAATTCTTCTAATAATTTATTTAATCTGACTCAGCTATATTGGCAATTTAGACATATATTATACATTTTAAAGTAGAAGACTTTAAAATGATATTGCCAATATTTATGAGTTGCGTTCCTGGGACGACTTACTGAAAGATAGTTCATTCGATTACATGAAATCAACCCCAACTCAAGAATATCCGTCACAAAAAAATTATAGCATGTGATCTGTCTTTAAAAAGACAACTAAATGCAACGACAGTAAAATTCTCGCGTTAGAGACTTCATAGTAAATCACAATGGAAAACCAGGAAAAACCTGTGATACTATCCCGACATCGTAAGTATTTGGTCTTACATTTAATTATAGTATCACAGGTTTTTCCTGGTTTTCCCTTGTGATTTACTATGAAGTCTCTAACGCGAGAATTTTACTGTCGTTGCATTTGGTTGTCTTTTTAAAGACAGATCACATGCTATAATTTTTTGTGACGGATATTCTTGAGTTGGGGTTGATTTCATGTAATCGAATGAACTATCTTTCAGTAAGTCGTCCCAGGAACGCAACTCATAAATATTGGCAATATCATTTTAAAGTCTTCTACTTTAAAATGTATAATATATGTCTAAATTGCCAATATAGCTGAGTCAGATTAAATAAATTATTAGAAGAATTTTTTTTTGCTTAGCAACAACATTTTTGTTTATTTAGTAATATTTTGTATTTTGACAACGGCACCCGATTTGGGCGTCGAAACGTTAATAAAATTATTTTTTTCATTTTAATTGTGGCTTATTTCCCATATAAATAATTAATCATAAATTTTGAGTTTATATAAATATTCATAACTTATGTAAAAATTAACTTAGAACCTTCTTATTACACGAATTGCTGAGACTTCTGGTGCTTAAATTATATTTTAAATTTCAAAGCAATTGGTCAAATAGTTTAAAAGTTATTTAATTTGATTATCCCAAATTCATTTTTTTTGCAACACGATAAGTCAGAAAATTATGAGGTTACAGTAAGACTTCTGACAGTTTATAGAAGAAGAAGATTCATACTATTTACTTAATTAAAAGAAATGATAAAAAGTAATTTTAAACAGTGTAAAATTATTTTGCAAAAACACCTCGATTTTTGCTTACTTATAATATAATCAATTAGAATAACTTTTTAACCGTTACCCGTAGAAAAATTATTTTTTCATATTTGGAAAGACTGAATTTTTATACACATTTAGAAAGAAAAACAATTGTCCTAGAACAATTAGGGACGAAGTTAGCCCCCCTTTTTTAATTCACATATTTTTGCAAAAGAAATTTTCAGTATTTAAAATTATTTTTTGTCATTTTTTTTAATTAAATTAATAGTATAAATTTTCTTCTTTCATAAACTATCCAAAGTATTAGTGTAACTTCATTATTTTCTGACTTATAGCGTTGCAAAAAAAACTCAATTTGGGAAAAACAAATTAAATACCTTTAAGGGCCGGTTGTTCGAACGCTAATCAAAAATGGAATCAACTGATCATTATCAAATATTTAATTATTGTCACCAACTGTCAATGTCAACTTTGTTTGGGTTGCTGAAAACATAATTGATTACAATTATGAGGTTTATTAATCAATTATGCTAAATTATGTTATTTAATAATTAATAAGTAATTAATCAATCAATTATGTTAAATAAATTTTCATAATGCTAACTAACATAATTGATTACAATCAACTGATTGACATACGAATGAGGGGTGTAGTTATTTGATGGTTTTTATAGGGACTTAATTATAATCAACTTCTTGATTAGCGTTCGAACAACCGGCCCTTAATCTATTTGACCAATTGCTTTTAAATTTAGGGTACAATGAAGGCACCAGAAGTCTCAGCATTCCGTGTAGGTAATAATAACGTTCTAAGTTAATTCTTACATAAGTTATGAATATTTATAAAAACTCAAAATGTATTATTTATTTTGCAATTTTCTAAGCAACCAATAAGGATGGACATATTCAGTGGACGCCATATTGAAGTTTTTTATACGATTTATGAGTTTCTCACTCTCAAATTTGTTTAAAATACTTAACTTTTTGGTTATAGACGAAGAAAGTGAAAATTTACCGTTTTTTGATCTTCATTTGTTTATAACTATGTATATCATCAAAATCGGCTGCAGGAAACATATGGGTTATTAATATAGATATCCATGCTACTCAAAAAATTTGGTTTCGGCCTGGAGGGGGATATGTCACCAACAGGATATTTTTTCCTTATTCCTTTGAACTATAAACTTTTACTATTTTTGAATTGTTGATGTCGCTGAACATGAATATGATAACGGCAAAAGCCTTAAAAGTACCCGGTGTCCGCTAATGGAGTTATCAAAGATTTTTTCATCAACAACAAAGATACTGGATGTTTTATCTATATTGCCAACTTCTTATTTGGTTCATAACTTTTTAACCACACTCTTTATTTACTTTACATTTGGCATGGCACGCAAATATTATTTGACCCTTTGGGTATATTTGAGGAGTGAGACTCGTTATCGACATGAATAACCACAGTTACAGATGACGAGCTTGACTCGTCATTAATGCACAACTACAGTTTTTCATTTCACACATTGAATATCCAAAACCACATTCAAGTCCATCTTAATTTAAGGAAACTTGATAGTGTAGTGCTTCATTTCCTCGACTATGTCTCCTAGAAAATATTGAATTTTGTTTAATAGACAAATTAGACAAGGCGAAAACGGCGGGTTCGAAGGGAAAAATATTCCCATGAGATTTTTTTGCATAATCACATTCGTGAGATATCCCAGAATAAGGTTCAAGAAGTCGCCCACGTGAAAAGTGGGCCAATTTTTTTTTAACAATTTTTTTTAATCAAATTGCAAGAATCAATATTTTTGGGCCGAACAATTTTTTTTTAATTTTTTGGACCATTCTGGACAAAAAAGGTCTCTTATAATTTTTCTCTAAAGTTGATCGTTTTCGACTTATAAGCAATTTAAAATGGAAAAAAACGAAAAATGGCGATTTTCGAGGCTTAATAACTCGGTTAAAAGTTATTATTATGAAAGTCAATATATGACTAAATCAAAGTTTAAAGCCCCCCCTACAAGATCCTGAAGAAATTGTTGTCATTATTTTATTACTAAGCTGTTATTTTTAAGTAATAATAATAAGCGCCATGCACGTGTGCGGCCGCTGTAAATTCTGAGTGCGAGAGAGAAGCCATTCCAGCAGTCCAATTGTGCATCTTACTTGCACTTACATTTACAGCGGCGTCAATATGATCTAACCGCTCTTTTTTATTAATTAAAAATAACAGCTTAGTAGTAAATTAATGACACAGATTTCTTCAGGATCATGTAGCGGCGACTTTAAACTTTGATTTAGTCACTTTCTGACTTTCATAATAATAATTTTTAACCGAGTTATTAAGTCTTAAAAATGGCCATTTTCGCGTTTTTCAAATTTTAAATTGCTTATAACTCGAAAAAGATCAACTTTAGAGAAAAATTATAAGAGAGCTTTTTTGTCCAGAATGGTCCAAAAAACCTAAAAAAAAAATAGACCGGGCCAGAAACATTGATTTTTTGCAATTTGATTAAAAAAAATTGTTAAAAAAAATTGGCCCACTTTTCACGTGGGCGACTTCTTGATCCATATTCTGGGATGTCTCACGAATGTGATTATGCAAAAATATCTCATGGGAATATTTTTCCCAACGAACCCGCCGTTTCCGCCTTGTCTAAATAGACTTTTATAATTTATCACTGTTGCCCTGGTACTTTCTTTTTAACTATGTTTAGTAAATTATAATATTAGTTTAATAAAATTATTTTTAAAACATGGGAAAACGTATTTTTATTTTTAACCAAAAAGAAGAATTTAGTAATTATGTGCGTCTTATTAGGAAAACGCAACAATAATTTTAATAAGACAAACTAACAAAATTTTGTAGATAAAACTCATTGCGATATGAATATATCCAATGAATAGTAAGTAACTTCAGCCACCTTAGTCCTGTCGCCAGAGGGGGTACAACGGCCTCTTTTATTCAGATGGACTTACCCAAGTTCTTTTATGTATTTTGACCCGTAGAACACGAATTTTTTGGGTAACAGTTGATCCGGATGTCGATAAGATTGTTATAAACAAAGAACTTAAGGATTTACATCACAAAACATTTTTTTGTATTTTTTGGGTGATTCTCAGCAAAAAATGTTCCTATAAGTTTTTTCGTAGAATGCATAGTTTTCGAGATAAACGCCGTTGAACTTTCAAAAAATCGAAAAAGTGCAATTTTTGAACCCGAATAACTTTTGATTAAAAAAATTAAATAGCAATTCTGCTTACTGCATTTGAAAGTTGAAGTCAAATTCTATCGGATTTGATTATTCGCATTGCTAAAAATTAATTTTTTTATTACTAAACAAAGCTATAAACACATATAATAGTATTTCCCGTGCCCAATGCATGCGTTTTTGTACGTAATCTACGTAGAAAGTCTGTATACGCTGCGCGCCTACTCGTTCGATTTCAAACATGAGAAATGCATTGAAAACATCATTCAAGCACTATGTATTTATAGCTTTGTTTAACAATAAAAAAATTAATTTTTAGCAGTGAAGAAAATCAAAACCGATAGAACTTGACTTGAATTTTCAAATGCGGTAATTTGCTATTTTATTTTATATACAAAATACATAAAAAGAACTTGGGTAAGTCCATCTGAGTTAAGGAGGCCGTTGTACCCCCACTGGCGACAGGACTACCTCTAGCCCCATATACTGTTGGGTGCTGTTAGTTCAAATAGTAGTGACGGTGGTTGATAAATATACAGAGTGTTACGAATAGCGTCTCACCTGTAAAAGCGTTGGGTGCTATTCATGTAACGACATACTACCAAGGAGAATTGAAATACTATTATACAATATTTCAATCAACTATGATAGTTATAGTTTATGTCAGCTTCAGCTCAGTCTCTCAGGTTGTGAGTATGCCTTGTCTAAATAAAAATATGAATGCTGAAGATTCAGATGAAGCAAATAAAACAATAAGTTAACTAATCAGGTTTATTTTATATCAACAGTATGAAGAAAACCTGAAAACATGATGTATTAGATTCAATGGTATATATTCAAATTCTTGCCGAAAGCTAACAAGTTATCGTTTATGTTAGCTTCAGCTCAGTCTCTGAGGTTGCGAGTATGCCTTGCCTTAATCAAAAATATCAACGCTGAAGATTCAAATGGAGCAAATAAAACAATAAGTTAACTAATCAGGTTTATTCTCATTTCTCCGAACTGTGACGGGCATTTTTGTATTTATAATGTATTAGGTAGGTATATAGTAACCAAAAAACCCATTTGCAACCTGGCTGGCCAAGTGTCCCGAACATTGTATATTTTTACCTTATTTCCCCAGAGTAACAACAGACATTGAGAGGGGAGAGTTGTCGCCTGAGAGACCATCTTACGGTTGTAGGGTTAAATGAATAATTCGACAAAAACTTAATTGAGCTAACGGAGACACTTACACAAGAGTCATCAAAATAGCAAAGCGCTTCAAAAAATAAAGAAAGACGAAACAGTGGAGCAAGACAATATACCTTGGAAAGTATGAAGAGCTTTAGAGAAGACAGGAATTAGTTGGTTAACATGTATGATAGACGGTATATAAGGAAATAAAACCATAGAATGAGTTCATAATTATAACTATTTAGGGACAAGCATTAAGAGTAAACAGTAGCGATCAACAGGTAGCAATAAAATATAACTTCGGGAGATAGTATCATAAACTTTGGCAACATTGGTAATCTTTGACATTATGTAAGATTAATATTATTGACAATTTAACTCATAGGCGCGCTAAATGGAAGTAACCGAAAACAATTTTGTTATTAGTAAATAAATATTTATAAAAATAAACCAAAATGGGTGAAAATTTTATGATAACATAGGTATTTGTACGTTATAATAATAATAAATAATAATTTCATTGTGAAGCGAAACGAGAGCAGTCTTATTTTATTTAGTTCATAGAGCGCCAAAGGCACTCTAGAACACCCTTTAACCCTTCTTAGGGTCCCATCAGAGGTGCATATTTCATTCTCTTTGAACTACTAAAATTCGGGCTACCGTTATCGGTTCACAACGAAATGATGGCATGAATGCCGTGGCGGTATCTGCTAAAGACGAACGAAAGTTTTACTTCTAATATTAACAATATCAAAAATAAAATAAAACTTATTAGAACTAGTCTTCTGGTTAAACCAATCGTGGCTTGTGGCTTCTAAAATTTGCAAGCCAACGAATTGCCGGAGCTAAGAAGGCCGAGGGAAATCTACCAGGTTAAGTCGTACTTCATGGAATGATTATTTATTATTTTGATTAGTTCTACTCGTAATCTGAGTATTCGGAACTAAGCTTTGTTGGAATTTTACCGTGCTGGACAGGCGGGAAGTGAGATGCAGCCTGATAGATCTTCCTCGGCATTGTTAGCTCCTGCATTTTTATAAAAATACACTTTCTTCAATTTTTTTATCCGATGCCTAGATTTTGTGTCATTTTGGAACTACTAATGAAATAAAAAATGTTAGTAGTTCCAAAATTACACAAAATCTAGGCATCGGATAAAAAAGTTTATTTGAAGAAAGTGTATTTTTTTGTTCTTCTTAATGGCGGTACAGGCTCGTTTTTTTAATATTGTATTTAATTACAGAGTAATTTCCACATATTAATATATTTTTCAAATTGGGCTCTGTACCGCCATTCTTTATTTTATTACGAATACGTGTGCCAAAAATCTCGAAAAAATATTCAAAATTACAGCCGCAATCTTGGAACGCGTTTTTGCTACCTGTTGAATAAATTTTTTCGGGTTCAAAAATTGCAATTTTTCGATTTTAAGTTCAACCGCGTTTATCTCGAAAACTATGCATCCTACGAAAAAACTTGTCAGAACAGTTTTTGCTTAGAATGACCCAAAAAATGCAAAAAAAAAATGTTTTGTTTTGCGAGAAATCGCTGTTATGTAATTCCTCAAGTTCTTTGTTTATAACAATCTTATCGACATCCGGATCAACTGTTACCCAAAAAATTCGTGTTCTACGGGTCAAGATACATAAAAAATTCTTGGGTAAGACCATCTGAATAAAGGAGGCCCTTGTACCCCCTTGGCGACAGGACTATGAATATCTACCTAAAAAAATTGGCATTTGTACTGTAGTCAGGATTTCTGTACCTAAACATAGATTTATTACGAATTTCATTTTCATGGGAAACAACTTTTCACACTTTTTTTATGTATGACAACAGTAGATTACTTCTCATAGATACTTACATTGTTAAAATTTGTGGTGGCTCCAATTTCGATGTTCTCATAATTTTGGCACGGCTTTTAATGGACATTTTCTTGGAATTATTCGCTTTATTTGTCGTTTGATTAACTTTTCCCATTTCGTTAAACTATTGATAATATGTTAAAAATAAAATATCCTCCTAAAACTTTATACTCGCATTAGAATTCGAAATGTTTTTACGTAAAATATACTTACCTACCTACATAGAACTGAACTAAAACACAATTAACAACAATCTATTATTTCAAAGAGGCCAACAACTTATACAACAACAACAAAAATATAATAAATAACTATCAATAAACACTATTTTCCTATGAAACAACTATAACGAATTCTTAAATTAACACACTACTGCACTGGACTGTTATCGATAAAGATGACAGAACAAATTAGAGAAAATGTGACGCAGGTTTGTCAAAATGACACTGATAATTTCTCTATGTTGCCTAATTAGTTATTTAGTTATAATATGTTCGATTTCTTGTTAGAAATAAAAAATTTTAGTAGTTCCAAGATTACACAAAATCTAGGCATGCGATAAAAAAGTTTATTTGAAGAAAGTTTATTATTTTTTTCTTCTTAATGGCGGTACAGGCTCCTTTTTTCAATATTTTATTTAGTTATAGAGTAATTTCCACGTACTAACATATTTCTAAAATTGGGCTCTGTACCGCCATTCTTTATTATATTACGAATATGTGTGCCAAATATCTCGACAAAATATTCAAAATTAGAGCCGCAATATTGGAACGCGTTTGCTGCTACCTGTTGCTCGCTACTGTAGCCTCTTAATGAAACAAACGATTATGCCAAAAATTACACCAAAAACCTCCGAGTTATCTGTATCAATTGATTTCCGAAACTCCAGATGATGTGCCTTAGCAGTAACCCCGGGCACCAGGTGCGTTGATGGTAGATTCTTATTACGTATTCGTGTTCAGTTGGCCCAATAACCCCATGAATAAAAAAATTTGTCCCTTAGTATACTTATTTTGACATGTTTATGCACCTTTTACTGCCATCTTAAACCTTTGCTGATTTACTAAAAGATGAATACTCTATGTAAATAAGATATTTAATTACCCTATTTTTACCTGCCATTAAAAAACTGTCATTTTTACCATTATTTGTTAATAACTAAAATTCTCCTCCAAACTGTGACGGGTATTTTGGTATGTTTAATGTATTAGGTATAATTATAGTACCCAAAAAACCCATTTGCAACCTGGCTGGCAAAGTGTCCCATACATGGTGTATTTTTGCCTTATTTCCACTGGGTAACAACAGACATTAAGAGGGGAGTATTGTTGCCTGAGACACCTTCTTACACCTGTAAGGTTAAATGAATAATTTGACAAAAATTAATTGAGCTAACGGAGACCCTAACAGCAAGGGTCATCGAAATATCAAACGAGTATACAAGCACTTCAAAAAATAAAGAAAGACGAAGCAGTGGTACCAGACCAGAATATACCTTGGAAAGTATGGACAGTTTTAGAGGAGACAGGAATAAGTTGGCTAACAGGTTTGATAGACGGTAAGGGAATAATATGATAGAACGAGTTATACCTATTTATGGACAAACGTTATTGAAACAAACGATTATACCAAAGAAATTAGAATTAGAATAGAAAAGGCTAGAAGTACATTCAATAATATTATGAAACAAATATTATGTAGTAGACGCCTCAGCTAAATCTTAGAAAACGAAAGTGTTGTGTATTTTTTGTTCTTTTGTATGGTGTGGCGACATGGACTATTATTAAAAAATGTCTCAATAGATTGGTAGCATGTCAAATGTGGAAATATCGAAGAATGCTGCGAATTTCCTGGACAGACAGAATAACTAATGAAAAAGTACTAAGGAGAATAGAGAACATCGGGAAGATGCTAGATTCCATCAAAATAGGAAAACTGCAATACTTGGGTCATATAACATCTGGTGACAGATATAAACTCCTAAAATTAATAACGCAGGGAAAGATTCAAGGAAGGCGCAGAATAGGTAAAAGAAAAATATCCTGCCTAAGAAATTTCAGAGAATGGTTTGGTTGGATGCAGCTCAACTGAACTCTTTCGGGCTGTAGTGTCAAAAGTTAGGATAGCAATGATGATTGCCAACCTTCGTCGCGGAGATAGCATGTAAAGAAGAAGAAGATAAATCAATTATTATTATCGAAGTTATCAACTAGCTTTTTCTGCAAAAATCCGAAGTTTCACATCCATCTCAAAATAGATCCTTCCTGGTCCAAGAGTCTTACAGTAATTTGTCTAATAGTCCTGTCGCCAGGGGGGTACAACGGCCTCCTTAATTCAGATGGACTTACCCAAGTTTTTTTTATATATTTTGACCCGTAGAATACGAATTTTTTGGGTAACAGTTGATCCGGATGTCGATAAGATTGTTATAGACAAAGAACTTGAGGAATTACATAACAGCGATTTCTCGCAAAACAAAACATCTTTTTGTATTTTTTGGGTCATTTTAAGTAAAAAGTATTCCTACAAGTTTTTTCGTAGAATGCATAGTTTTCGAGATAACCGCGGTTGAACTTTCAAAAAATCGAAAAATTGCAATTTATAAACCCGAATAACTTTTGATTAAAAAATAAAGTAGCAATTCTGCTTACCGCATTTGAAAGTTTAAGTCAAATTATATCGGTTTTTATTATTTGCATTGCTAAAAATTAATTTTTTTATTGTTAAACTAATCTATAAACACATAGTGTTTCCCGTGCCTAATACATACGTTTTAACGCATGCTACGTAGAAATTGCCTGGCTTGCACTTGTAGCTACTCTACCTACTCGTTCGATTTTAAATGAGAAATCATAGAAAACATCACTCACATACTAGGTGTTTATAGCTTTGTTTAACAATAAAATAATAAATTTTTAGCAATGCAAATAATCAAAACCGATATAATTTGACTTAAACTTTCAAATGCGGTAAGCAGAATTGCTATTTTATTTTTTAATCAAAAGTTATTAGGGTTCAAAAATTACAATTTTTCGATTTTTTGAAAGTTCAACCGCGGTTATCTCGAAAACTATGCATTCTACGAAAAAACTTGTAGGAATATTTTTTGCTTAAAATGACCCAACAAATACAAAAAGATGTTTTGTTTTGCGAGAAATCGCTGTTATGTAATTCCTCCAGTTCTTTGTCTATAACAATCTTATCGACATCCGGATCAACTGTTACCCAAAAAATTCGTATTCTGCGGGTCAAAATATATAAAAAAAACTTGGGTAAGTCCATCTGAATTAAGGAGGCCGTTGTACCCCCCTGGCGACAGGACTATAACATGGCAACCTGTTTTTAAAAAATTTGATCATCATCACATTGCTTTTAGCCCAGTCGGGATACCATTTGACCTTGCATTAGGAGCTGCCCCAAATTTTATTTTTCTAATCTTTAGGGGAGGGAGTCAATAGTAATATAAATTTAAAATCTCGACTGAATATGACCGTTGCGTTATAGTATGGTATAGTTAGACCCAAACCCAGACATCCAAAGGGAAAGTTATCCTCGAACACCAAATTGTTCTATATGGTCCACATAATGTTCAGAAAAAAGTCACACCATTTTGAGCGTCGGGTTTGGGGGGGGGAGAGGGGGAGAAATCTGCAAATTCGTAGTTTTTTACGTTTTTCGTCAATATTTCTAAAACTAAGCGGTTTAGCATGAACAACCCTCTACACAAAATTGTTCTACATTAAATTTGAAATAAAAAAGGCCCTATGCATAACCCTTCTAAAATGAACGGTTCCAAAGTTACGGAGGTAGTATAGTATAATTGGTCCAAAAAAAGGCCTAACCCAGACATCCAAAGTAAAAGTTTTCCTTCAACACCAAATTGTTCTATATGGTCCACATATTGTTCAGTAAAAAGTTACAACATTTTGAGCGTCCGGTTTGGGGGGAAGATGGGGGAGAAGCCGGTAAATTATTAGTTTTTTTTAAGTTTTTCGTCAATATTTCTAAAACTATGCTTTAGCATAAGGAATGTTCTATAGAAAAATATTCTACATAAAATTTAAAACAAAAAAGGTTTTATACATAATTGTTATAAAATCAACGGTTCCAGAGTTACGGAGGGTGAAAGGTGAAGGTTTTCGATACTTTTTATATTTACCGATTCCTCCCCCCTCTCCCCCCCCCCCCAAACCCGACGCTCAAAATGGTGTGACTTTTTTCTGAACATTACGTGGACCATATAGAACAATTTGGTGTTGGAAGATAACTTTCACTTTGGATGTCTGGGTTTTTGGTATAGTTATATCATAAATATTGCCCAAAAAATAAAAAAAGTATCGAAAACCTCGACTTTTCACCTACCGTAACTCTGGAACCGTTGATTTTATAACAATTATGTATCGGACATTTTTTGTTTTAAATTTCATGTAAAACATTTTTGTATATAACATTGTTTACGCTAAAGCATAGTTTTAGAAATATTGACGAAAAACGTAAAAAAACTACTAATTTACCGACTTCTCTCCCATCTCCCTCCCAAACCGAACGCTCAAAATGGTGTAACTTTTTACCGAACAATATGTGGACCATATAGAACATTTTGGTGTTGGAGGAAAACTTTTACTTTGGATGTTTGGGTTAGGGCTTTTTGAAGTTATACTTCTTTACCGGCGATAGAGGGTGATTTTTTTATATGTTAAAACCTATCAGCCCGGCCCATGCGCGTTATAACTTTGTTCTGATTGGATGTTCAAATGACATGTCAAAAATTATCCGATATGGCAGCTGTGGTTTGAAGGTAAAGGTAAAGGTAAACAAATGTATAATATATTAGTTTTATTGTTGTGAGGACAGAAACAAAAAAGTTTATAATATTGTAGTGACTTTTGAATAGTTTTTAAAAGCAACAGGTACGTCATAATTGTTAATGTATCATGGGTATAAACCTACCTATTTGATCTGCCAAAATACATAGCATGTAATACTTTTATTTATATAATTTGATTACCATCAAAATTTCTATCAATATTCACCTAATATATTGTTTTTTTACTCTATGTTTTGTTGTATTTTTTCAATTCTAAATCATTTCAATTCAAAATTAAAATAATTTAATCAATTTTCAAAATATCAAAATATCACAAGTTTAATCCGTTTAGTTAGTCGATCTTCGTAAATAATGACACATAGTGTCCGTGGCTAAGCGGAGAAGGCGAATGAATTCCAATACCAACCGCTCTTATCAGCGCTGGTTCGAGTCCCAATAGAAACTTTCTTTTTTGTTTTTTTTAATACATTTTATGATTGTAAGTATATTTATTATATAATTGTATTTTCAGAAAATACGTATTTAGTTAAAAACTTTTCGACAATTAATGTTCAGACATCATTTGTGGCTTGTTTAATGTGTTTGTGTGTGTTTTATTCTTTTATTATTTTAATTTTTGGCACTGTTCTAATAAAAATGTTTGAGAAGTAGTAAGTATAAATTAGTTTAATATTTATACAAAATATAAATAAAAAGTATATTAATTTCGTTTAAATCATATAATAGAAGTATAACTTCTTACGTGCGTACAAAGTACACACATTCTTTTTTGGACCAGTTATACTATACTACCTCCGTAACTTTGGAACCATTCATTTTAGAAAGATTATGCATAAGGCCTTTTTTATTTCAAATTTAATGTAGAACAATTTTGTATAGATGGTTGTTCATGGTAAACCGCACAGTTTTAGAAATATTGACGAAAAATTTAAAAAACTACGAATTTACCGATTTCTCCCCCTTTCCCCCCCCCCCCCCAAACCCGACGCACAAAATGGTGTGACTTTTTTCTGGACATTGTCTGGACCATATTGGCGGTGTGCAAGTACTTGGAAGGGGAAACGAGAAACGACCCTGCGCGAGTCGCGGAGAAATATTGCAACTATCAATTCATATTGTCAATTGAAATTGTCAAATTGACGTATATTTCATACCTTCTGTCAATGAAGCAGAAAAATTATATATTGCTCCACAATATTGATATGATATGCAATTATTATATAAAGGTAAATTTAATTAATTTTATTTTGCTTCCAGTACTGCATTTTAATAACTAATTTTATTTACTACATACAATTGTTGACGTTTTCATAACATAACCTGAATCTTATTTTTTCTTCTTATTATTTTTTTGGACTATGGCCTTGACAATTATTCAGTAACCAGGACTAATATAATTGGCCAATATAATTAAAAGTGCGAATTTTAGTATAGAGCGTAGAAATAGGGGTCGCTTTGCCGAACTTGCACGGTCCCAATAGAACAATTTGGTGTTGAAGGATAACTTTCACTTTGGATGTCTGGGTTATGCCATCTTTTGGATCAACTATACTATATTATTAGCCGTCATCTTGATTTTAAACGAGAACCGTTTTTGCTCAATATCTCCGCCATTTTCAACTTTTCGACAAGAAATAAAGAATCTGAAATTGTTGAAAATGTGATTTTCTATAATTTAGTTTATTATAATTTTTTTTGTGTGGTCCATATTTTCCTAGTTATGGGGAAAAACAATGACAGTTAAAGCATAATTATTGATTTATTGAATTATCTCGTGTATTATTACTTTTACAACAAATTTTAAACTATACAAAAATAAAGAGAATTAAATTTTGTACAATTTTGATTTTTTTAATTGTTTTGATAAACTCAATAAGGTAAGGTCGCCAATTAAGGCCACCTTAACGTTTAAATATCTGTAATATTTTATTCAGGAACAATATGGGGGAAAACTCTTGGATACGTATTGCCTAACATTTTAGCTGTCGAATTTCAGGATAAAATACTTACTAAATAAATAAAGAAATATAAAATTTTAACATTGCATAAATCTGGAATGTTTGGCCTTATTATGAACTGGTAGCTTAATAAGGCCAGTGTCATTTTTTACGCAAATTGAGGTGGATAATAAATTTTAAACCTAAGAATTAAAGAACAAATACAAAAATTTAGTGAAAGAAACTTTTATTCATATTAAAAACAAAAATTTGTCAATACATTAAGGACACATATCGCACATTTACACACATCTAGGACAATTGGCTTTATTAGGACACTGACTACTTTTTTTATTTAACATAAAAAATAATAAAAAGCAATATAGAGAAAAAACAGTTCCAGTTCCTTAAAAAGTATTAATTTACTATCGCTTTACAAAGAAAAAATAATTGGCTTATATTCATTAAGTACCATTTTGTAATTGTATAACTTACCTAAAATTTATAAACGAACTTCCGCACCGTAACAGACACGTGTCTAGTCTACTTGGCGCTGCTATGTGATACTACCGACTGAATGGCGTAGACGATTTTGACTGAGAAAGACATTTACGGTGACCTCTAATATATAATATACATGGTGTTTCATTAATAATTGTCCATATAGTAACTGGAGAAACCTTAGCACAAAATATGAAGATTTAACCTAAAACACTTAAATAAAATGTGGTTCCTTACTGAGTTACAGGGTGTTTTATCTAAAAATTTAAAAATTATTTTTGCTCAGTATTTTAAACGACGTATCCTTTTCATACTTGGCAAGAAGTGCGACTACTATACACCCTACTAAATTATGATAAACAAACGTTTCTAGCTACTACCAGAGGCGTTTCTCCAGTTATTACATGGACAATTATTAATGAAACACCCTGTATATATTTAAGAAAATATTTGCAATTGGCCTAACAATTAAGACACTGGCCTTATTTGGCGACACTACCTTATGTAAGGTAGTACGTATGCGGTAAAGCGCGAGCGTAAGACCCGATTGATTTTAAAGCAATTGTTTTTGTTCAATATCTTCCTAATTTTCAACACAAAGTGTAAGGACTGAAATTGTTGCAATTACGATTTACTACAATTTTTCGAGAGAACCAGTGGAGGGTCTAAGAGGGGGGGAATGGAAAAATTCCCACAACGGGGTCCAAAATTTCAAAATCATTCACTCTAATGGCATATAAAACAACATAATGCTATTCTACATCCCACCAGAATAAAAACAATGGGAACCTTCTCTGGTTACACCTCCGAGGCTTCTACAATTTGCAAGCCATACGGATACTGAGACTAAGGAAGATGAGGGAATTCTACAATTTACAATTCACGTCCCATCTGCTCAGCGCGGTAAAGTTCCAACGAGAATGGTTCCCTTCATACTCCACACAGAGTAAATGTAAATCAAAAATGAATAACCATTTCCAATTTCGTTGCAAAACGAAAACACAGCCGAACCATATTCTAGTCCAATCAGAGAGTGCTGCAAGCACCCCTACCGGTTTCGAAACTTATTAGTCTCTCATCAGGAGGCACATATGCTGCTCTCCCCGATCCAACCAAAACAAACCCCAGCGTGCAGTCCCGGATTGCAACGAACGAAATGGCATAGATGCCCTAGCGGCAACTGCTAGAAAAAGACTAAGTTTTCACTCTAATGGCATATAAAACAACATAATGCTATTCTACATCCCACCAGAATGAAAACAATGGGAACCTTCTCTGGTTACACCTCCGAGGCTTCTACAATTTGCAAGCCATACGGATACATACGCTGGGGTTTGTTTTGGTTGGATCGGGGAGAGCAGCATATGTGCCTCCTGATGAGAGACTAATAAGTTTCGAAACCGGTAGGGGTGCTTGCAGCACTCTCTGATTGGACTAGAATATGGTTCGGCTCTGTTTTCGTTTTGCAACGAAATTGGAAATGGTTATTCATTTTTTATTTACATTTACTCTGTGTGGAGTACGAAGGGAACCATTCTCGTTGGAACTTTACCGCGCTGAGCAGATGGGACGTGAATTGTAAATTGTAGAATTCCCTCATCTTCCTTAGTCTTAGTATCCGTATGGCTTGCAAATTGTAGAAGCCTCGGAGGTGTAACCAGAGAAGGTTCCCATTGTTTTCATTCTGGTGGGATGTAGAATAGCATTATGTTGTTTTATATGCCATTAGAGTGAAAACTTAGTCTTTTTGCTAGCAGTTGCCGCTAGGGCATGTATGCCATTTCGTTCGTTGCAATACGGGACTGCACGCTGGGGTTTGTTTTGGTTGGATTGGGGAGAGCAGCATATGTGCCTCCTGATGAGAGACTAATAAGTTTCGAAACCGGTAGGGGTGCTTGCAGCACTCTCTGATTGGACTAGAATATGGTTCGGCTCTGTTTTCGTTTTGCAACGAAATTGGAAATGGTTATTCTTTTTTAAAACTAATTGTTGAAATATTATGTTAGCTGACATGAAACTGAATTATCGACAGACAAATTCAACCAATAAAACCCGCTATTTAATAAAATTAAGTGAACTTAATGCATATAAGCTATTATTTATGCCTTTTATGTACTTAGTTTGGTTGGTGTTTCATTGGAAGTTTCAAAAATTGTATAAAATATAATTCTCTTTATTTTTGTTTATGTACAATTATGTCGTAAAGTTAATAATAAATAAGACAATTCAATAATTATGCTTCCCCTCCGCTTCCATTATTTTCCTCCTTAACTCGGAGAATATTGATCGCATAAAAAAATTGTGGAAAAGAAATTGTAGGAAATTGCGTTTCCAACAATTTTAGTTCCTACCGTTTTTGTCGAATAGTTGAAAATGGCGGAGACATTAAGCAACAACGGTTCTCCTTAAAAATCAATATGGCGGCTAATGCAACCGCGGAATTCAGTCGAGATTTTAAATTTACACTACTATTGATCTCCTCTAAAGTATAGAATTATAAAATTTGGGGCAGCTTGGAAAAAAGATTCAATTCAGTAATTATGCTCCCTCCACCACTTTTTACTATTTTCCCACTTAACTCGGAAAATATCAACCGCATGAAAAAAATTGTTAAAAAGAAATTGTAGGAAATCGTATTTGGAACAATTTAAGTTGAAAATGGCGTAGATATTGAACAAAAACAATTGCTACAAAATCAATCAGGTCTTACGCTCGCGGCATTATCGCATACATACTACGTTAAATATTAACTTTAGCAAAAAAATGAAAAAAACTAAAATTATGTACAATTCAGTTCTCTCTATTTTTGTATAGGTACATTTTTGTCGTAAAACTAACAATAAACGAGATAATTCAATAATTATTCTCTATTTATATATAACTGTCAATATTTTCTACTATAACTCGGAAATTATCGCTGGCACAAAAAAATTGTAAAAATAGAAATGATATAAAATTATATTTTCAACAATTTTGGTTAATATACTTTTTGTCTAAAAGTTGAAAATGGCGGGGATATTGAGCAAAAACGTTCTCGTTTAAAATCAAGATGACGGCTAACGTAATGGCGGAATTTAGTCGAGATTTTAAATTTACACTACTATTGACTCCCCTAAAGATTAAAAAAATAAAATTTGGGGCAGCTCCTAATGCAAGGTTAGGCATGTTATTCGTCTAACCCGACTGGACTATTTAAAATATGCTAATTTAGATATTGATATTGAAAGACGTCATTAATTTATTGACCTTTCTGTCATTATAATTGCTGGAAATGAATCGAATTTCATTTATAACTTTAAATAGTTTTTGGATTTCATTCATTGTAATATTACTCTCAGGATTTGAATGCAGTAAGCAATTAAGAAAGTTCCAATCTCCCCATAAATTTCATCAACACTCTTTTTTAGAATCAAGACTTGAAAAGAGGGATAGTAAATGTGGAAGCACAGTGGAGTTCGTAGATTGGTATGTCGTTATTTTTTATAATTTTTTAGATTACATCGCACGGAATATACAGGGTGTCCAGAAACTCTCCTGACAAACGAAGACCGGAGATTCCTCAGATAATTTTACGACAAGTTAACCCAATTCACCTAGTCCGAAAATGCTTCCTAAGGAAGCTAGAGCTCTTTAAAAATAGCGACTCTTAATTAGTTTTTTTTAAATACCTCCAGAGTGCTTCTATTTAGAAAAACAAAAATTGGTACACCTATTTTTCTTCCAGAGACAAAATGATTCCATCAATTGAGAATTTCTATTACCAGTCAAAGTCTAGTGCCATTTTTGACACTGGATTATTAAATTGTGAGGTATTCTAGTAGTAAAAGATATTCTTGCTTAAGTCGATAGGATTCACCGTTTTCTAGAAAAATCGATTTGAAAATTATTCCTTTTTTGAATCTGTAAAAAAAAAATAGCAGACAAAAATTACTTAGAAAAACGAAAACTGGTACGTTTATTTATCGTTCACAAATAAATCGATTTCCTCAATTGCGAATTCCTAGTACCGGTTATATGCGTCCGTTTTGAGTAGGCCAACGGTCAACTTTTTGTCTTTAATTTTTAAGTATTTTTGACACTTGAATATTAAATTATGACGTATTCTAGTACTAAAAGCTACTTTTGCCGACCCGGTATCCGACAGGTGAATTTTTTTGCCCCTAACAGACAGGTGGGGTGTGACAAACTCCAGCAACTGAAAGAGTTAAAGAATCTCAAAAAATATTTTTACGTTTAGGTGTCTGTGCTATCTGGAACGTCAACATCTTGAAGCTAGTCAGGATAGTCACTATTTACACTAATATTGTCTATTTCTTCACTTACTTCTGCATCACTCTTGTCAATACATTCGTCACTGTCTGTTTCATCCCATAATGCAGTCACACTATCATCCTAATACGGTGATAAGCTAAGTCACTAACTTCCTAATATCCTAATCAACTTAAGACGGAATACTGGTAGTTCTGTTATGACATTGTGACTCAGTGACAGTGGAACGCGATAGATAAGTATGTTATGTATTTATTTTAGTATGTTTGAGGTGGTGGAATATAAAACTATTAGTAAAAGACTAAGTTTTCATTCTAATGGCATATAACATATCCCACCAGAATGAAAACAATATGGACTGGAATATGGTTCGGCTGTATTTTCGTTTTGCAACGAAATTGAAAATGGTTATTCATTTTTGAAAACTATATATATTCTTGACGGTGCGTGATTTGATCGTATAATAATCATCTTTCCGTATTTTATAAATGTTTATATTCGTAAATACGTGTTTAATTATTTAAGTTGACGATAGTTACTTACATACACTAAAATAAGGCCTGAAGGCGTGCTTGTTCTCGTTCGTAATTCATTTTATGTCAGACTAATAAAAAAAATATGTTTAAGTCTGTAATAAGTAGGTACCATTCACTTACCTAAACTTACTTATTTATAGGAGTAAAACAAAATAAAAACAATTCCGCAGAAAGTAAAAAATCCGACTACTAAGGTGTGACCACATTCTATCCAAATATACTTGCTGAACCTAAACAGACGACTAAAAACTATATGTCATCGCATAGATGAATATCCAATAGAAAGCTATCTAGCCGCTGTGGCCACTACATGCAAAATTTCCGTATGTTTTAGGCGCTTCAGTATTGTTGGGGTGTACTACACCCCACCTGTCAGATGCCGGGTTAAGTCCT
This sequence comes from Diabrotica virgifera virgifera, assembly GCF_917563875.1. Classification (NCBI taxonomy): domain Eukaryota; kingdom Metazoa; phylum Arthropoda; class Insecta; order Coleoptera; family Chrysomelidae; genus Diabrotica; species Diabrotica virgifera. The sequence goes on from NC_065444.1 coordinate 197,653,258, forward strand.
TTACTTAAGTGTAAAATACACCGTTCTTTTTTGAAATTTATTTTTATTTTTTTTTTCAAATTCAAAAACCAACACTTTTTAAATGGATTTTTCTAGAAAACGGTGCATCGTATCTACTCAAAGCAAGAGTAAGTATCTTTTAGTACTAGACTGCCTCAAGATTTAACAATCAATCCAGTATCAAAAATGCTTAAAAGTTCAAGACAAAAAGTTATTCAATAAAATAACCGTTGCCCTACCCAAAACGGATGCCTATGATCTGTACTAGGAATTCGCAATTGATGGAATCGATTTATCTCTGAGAGATAAATAGGCGTAATACCAATTTTCGTTTTTCTAAATAGAAGCGTTCTGGAGGTATTTAAAAAATATATTACAAGACGCCATTTTTAAATAGCTCTAGCTCCCTTAGGAAGCATTTTTGGACTAGGAGAAATGGGTTAAGTTGTCTTAAAATTATCTGAGGAAACTCCGTTCTTCGTTTGTCGGGAGAGTTTCTGGACACCCATTAGGTTCCTTCTAATTATATTTGTGTCCTTATATGTTATCGACCAATTTATTTGATTACAACAAACTACTACGCCAATCAATGAGAGGAAAAACAGGATATTACCTCCAAATTCAATCCTATTTTGGAAATAGCCTATACTTATATCCTAATTCAAAGTCTATCCTGTGCCGATGTGTGGTTTTATCTTGGGGGTGGTTCCCACCCCTTCTCGGGGGTGAAACATTTTTTAGTCAAAATAACTACTGAAGTGGCAAGAGAACCTAATTCTAAGCAAAAACTGTTCTATATTTTTTTTTTTTTCGAAAACTCGGTTTTTGCGAATAGGTACCTTAAAAATTATGCATCTAACGAAAATAATTATTTTCCTAACTAGTGTGGAAAGTTATAATTTCACGCACGAGACTACCGTTGACCCGAACGACGCGATAGCGGAGTTCGGCAAGCAGTCGAGTGCGGCGAAGACACTTTCCGCATGAGTTAGAAACAATATTTTTCCTAGGGCCGTACGTTTGGAAAAAAGCCACAAAAATTATTTTATATCAATTTTTATTTAGAAGTGAAAATACACAAATTAATTCTTTGACAAGGTTTTCAAAACCAAACTTTCAATATAATGGGTTAACAAGTACCTTGGAACGAAGCAGTAACATTGTTACTATTTAAGAAAGGAGATAAAAAGGGTCTAAAGAATTACAGACCCATAACTTTACTAAATGTGATGTACAAACTATTAACCAAGTTATTAACAAACAGATTAACAACTAAATTAGATGGATACCAGGCAAGAGAACAAGCCGGATTTAGAAAGAGCTTCAGTACAAGTGACCACGTTTTAACGATGAAGATATTAATCGAAAAATCTAACGAATATCATATCCCGCTATACATGGCATTTATTGACTTCGAAAACACTGGGCAGTAAAGAATTCCCTGCAAAACAGCGGAATAGAATACAGATATACCGACTTAATTACAAATATATATAATAAGGCAACAACGACTATTAAGCTAATGAAACAAACGGAGGCTATTAAAATAAACCGAGGAGTAAGACAAGGAGATACCATCTCGCCCAAGCTATTCAACCAAGCGCTAGAAGATGTGTTCAAACAACTGCGCTGGGATGGCTTGGGTATAAACATAAACGGGCAATATCTGAATCACTTACGATATGCTGATGATATTGTATTAATAGCAGAAAGAAGCGAAGAATTACAAAGAATGATGGAAGAACTAGATAGAGAATCGACAAAGATAGGACTGAAGATGAATTACAGTAAAACAAAAACCATGACCAATCAACAAGAAGAACTAGTAATTACACTGGCACAAACAAGGATAGAACAAGTAAAATAGTATATATATCTAGGACAAATCACTAGATTAAATAAAGAAAGTCAAACCAAAGAAATAAAGAGAATAATAAGATTGGCCTGGGCATCATTCGGAAAACTGTCTTATATTCTAAAGAACAGAAAATACCCACAATACCTAAAAACAAGAATCTTCAATCAATGTATACTCCCTGTTTTAATATATGGCTTTTAGACATGGACGTTTACAAAAGATAATATGGAAAAAATAGCAAAGACAGAAACAGCTATGGAAAGACAAATGCTGAACATTAAACTATCAGACAGGAAAAGAAACGAATGGATCCGTAACAAAACAAAAGTGAAAGATGTCTCTACCCAAGTAGCAAAGCTTAAATGGAAGTTCGCCGGACACACCCTACGGCAGAAGGATGAAAGATGGACTAAGATGATTATACATTGGAGACCGTGGAACCATAAACGAAAAAGGGGAAGGCCACAGATGCGATGGTCAGATGACCTGAAGAAACACACTGGGTCAAAATCGATGCAAATTACCCAAGATAGAGAGGCATGGAAGAAGGAAGAGGAGGCCTATATCCAAGGATGGATGTTTAGGGCTGATTAGATAGATAGATAGGGTTACCACGACGACGATATTGGTTTCCATGACGACGATTCAAAACGATTATTGCATGTATTTTAATATATTATAATGCCATATTACAAGGTATTTTACTTTCCCGCATGCCGTGAGGCAAAATTTACTTTCACGCACGCCGTGCGGGAAAGTGCAACTTTCGGAAACGAAATGCGTGCGTGAAAGTGGCTCTTTTAGCACGGCCGTAGAAAAGAGCTATATAAAATATTTTTCTAGCTTATCAAAAATCAAAGAGATTCATTTTTTCATAAATATAGTCATAATACAAAAAGAGATATGGTAGGTAAAAAGAGATTTTTTTGGCGCATGCTCAAATCGGTGTGTTCAACTTAAAATAACAGAGAAATATTTGATTTTAAGCGTATAATGCTACCACTATCTTTTGTAATGCTTGAAAAGACCTTTAAAACAAGCACTGTTAAAATGTCGATTACATTCAAACTAATCGAGATATGGTGCAAAAAACTGATGGCTAATATATTTTAAAGAAAAGTGAGAAGTATATTAACCCCTCATCCGCTAGAATTTAAATCCATCATTTTCCTTCTACAATACCTTTTATTATTATAGTGTGTAAAAGCACACATCGGCTCAGTATCACTATTTATCTTTGACATGTTAACTCTGTATATGCCAAATTTCATGTCAATCCAAACGGCTCTTTAACATTATTATATGAGGTTTTGCAATATTTAACTGTAATTCAATGGACATTTGGGCTTATCATCCTTCTTTTCGTGCCATCTCCGCCACGGAAGTTGGCAATCATGACGGCTAGTCTAATCCTAGATGCTGCTGCTCTGAATAGTTCGGTTAATGTGCATCCATACCATTCCCTCAAGTTACGCAACCATAAGATTCTTCTCCTTCCTACATTTCTCTTGCCCTGGATTTTCCGTTGTATAATTATTAATTGAAGTATGTTGTATCTCTCATTACGCATAACATGACCCAGGTATTTATTGCAGCTTTCGTGTCTTGTAGGGCAGTCTATAAGGGTATTTGACTCCAAGTTCCATCCTACTACATTGATTTATTTGATATTTTTAGAGTAAGTAGGGAATAGCCCTAGAAACAAAGTCTACCCTATTATACTATGGCACTTTTATCTTGGGGCGGTTCCAACCCCTTCAAGGGAGTGGAAAATATTTTTATAAATCTTCTAGTTTTTTAGTGAAAAGACTATGTTTTTTTGGTGCATGATCCAATCGGTGTATTCAACTTGAAAAATAACAGAGAAACGACACAAGGATCTACAGACCGAGCGAGTCTCGTAAGTTGCACGGCTTTGAGCCACGCTTCACGCAACCGTATTTGCGTACTTGTATTTTGAGTTATGTGGTCGTGCTCTGGTCGAGTGGAGTTATAATTTACCAAATTTAAATATAATCGTTTCTACTGATTCATAATATGTATACTATAATATAATATATTAAAGTTTTTAAATATTGCTAATATTATTAAAGTTTTTAACATTGTATTTTAATATACTTTGTTTTATTAATAATAATATTACCTAAGTATTTCCCTTGTTCAAAAAAAGTTCAAGATAAATACCGCGGTTTTTTCATATGAAAATGCAAAGCAAAATATACAATTTGCAGAGTATGTAAATGCTTGTTTTTTGATAAAATAATACAAATTGTATGTAGCTAGGTAGAGTAGCAAAGCGTTGAGTAGTTATAGCAAAAGTAGCTACGCCATCTGAGACACGATAAGGATGAAATTAGTTTTATATTTTCTTTTCTCATGGAGCATGCATGATGGAGAGTTTTTTAAAACACGTAACAAAGCATGTTGTTTTGTTATCTATGTTGCAAATATGTTGTTTATATTTCAAATTACAAAATATGTTGTTTTCAATGCAAGTACATAATTGTTGTTATTATTTACTGAGCATTTAGAATTTTGACTAACGCTCGATTTCATAATAAAGTTAAGGTGTGTGTTACCTTAAAAAATGCAATTGTTACAGTTAAAGAAAACTTTAAATTTAAAGTCCACTTTAACTTTATTAACATAAAATCACTTTGAATTAATTAATTAATATAACACTTTGAAAATAAAACAAAAGTTTACATTATAAACAAAACACTAAATAAATAATTTCTCACAACGGTCAAAAACCACACTTAAAAGTTTTAGAAATTCACACCACAGAATCAAGTTACTCAAATTTTCAAACACAACACCTCACCTGACACAGTGTCTCAAGTACGATTGCGCGAAGCCGTGCAATTTACGAGACGCGCTCGGTCTGTAGATCCAAGTAGAAACGACCGATTTTAGGTGTTTAATGCTACTAATATCTTTTGTAGTGCTTGAGAAGACCTTTAAAATGAGCAATTTTAAATGTCGATTACATTCAAATTAAGCGAGATATGCTGTAAAAATATTGATGACTAATGTATTTTAAGAAAAAAATAAGATATTTAACCCGTCATCCACCAGAATTGAAATGTATCGTTTTCCTGCTATAATACCTTTTACTATTCGCGGTGTGCAAGTACTTGGAAAGGGAAACGAGAAACGACCGTGCGCGAGTCGCGGAGAAATATTGCAACTATCTTAAATAATTCATATTGTCAATTGAAATTGTCAAATTGACGTATATTTCATACCTTCTGTCATTGACTTAGAAAAATTATATATTGCTCCACAATATTGATATGATATGCAATTATTATATAAAGGTAAATGAGTTTGTTCGTAACCGCCGACCAGTTCACATCGTTCTAGAACACTGGTTTTCGGCAAAATAATTACGTAGGTATTCTAAGTTTTTACTATACTACTAGTACAGTTCAGTGAATAAAAAGTGGATTGTCAACAATAAACAGTGTTATAAGTTTGAAGAAAAAACTTCTGAAGTAAGTTGAAATTAATAATTATTGTATTGACACCAACATACTATCAAAACTGCTATCCTATCAAAATGTCTGATTGCCATGCGTGTGGGAAGACGATACCATCTAATGACAGCAGGGCCCGGATTACGTACACTCGATACGCATCGTATCCGCCATGTTTTCCCATAAGGCGCTACAGTAAAACATGGCGGATACGATGCGTATCGAGTGTACGTAATCGGCCCGGATTACGTACACTCGATACGCATCGTATCCGCCATGTTTTCCCATAAGGCGCTACAGTAAAACATGGCGGATACGATGCGTATCGAGTGTACGTAATCCGGGCCCAGTTCTCTGGTTTGTTTACAATGTAAACGGCCGTGGCACGGAGTTTGTGCCGAACCGCAGCCTACTGATGGAGATTCTACTACACTTCGCAATTGGAAATGTTTTCGATGTGTTTCGCCAAGCGGTGATATTGAAACCTCGCACTTTAATGCTATAATGGCCCAGTTTACAATCCTTAATAGCGCTTTAACTGATTGCAAAACGCAAATTAATAATTTAACAGATTTAGTAAGCGCTCAGTCACAAATAATAAGTACATGTGTTGCTGACATTTCAGACTTACGCAAAGAAAATCAAAGCCTTAATAACAATTTAAAGGCTTTAGAAAATAAGGTTATTAAACTGGAAAACAAAAATGTGCCAACTACGAGTGAAAGCGTATTTCAAGAGTCATATGAACGGCTTAAAAGATCTGAAAATATAATAATAACGGGCGTACCAGAAAGCAATAATACCGAAGATGATATTTCTAAAGCATCAGAGATCTTAGAGAATGTAATACCAAAAAACCACTTTCAGATCAAATCAGCTGCTCGATTAGGAAAAATAGATTTAAACAAACCTCGAGTGTTCCGCATCACTTTAAATTCACGGGATCAGGTATTGTCAATATTAAAAAATAAATATAAGGTTCCAAAAGATAAGTATCCCAGGGTAAACATTATATCGGACTCCACACCCCAACAATTACAGCTTTTATCCGAGGTCAGAAATGAGCTCACAAGAAGAAAAGATCTAGGTGAAGAAAACCTAACAATAAAATATGTTAAGGGACAACCAACCATTGTTATTGATGGCAACCCGACTATAATCTCAACACAATCTGACCGTCCAAAACGCAATCGGGAAGAAGACAGTTCCCCTATTCATAATACAAAAAAGGGTAATAAATTGGCTAATTCATCAAAAAACTAAAAACAATTATTTTTTGGAACTGTCACGGTTATTCAAATCTAGCAAATTACTTAAGAGACCACTTTGATTTTGATTTGTTATGCGTTAGTGAAACCTGGCTTGTGTCAAATCCAATATGTTTAAACGAACAATATAAAATAATTTTCATACCTGCTGTCAAAGAAAAGTCGTTAGGTAGACCAAGTGGGGGTCTCTGTGTTGTATATAAAAAAACTTTAGATCTAATTGTTCTCCATCAGTGTTCATGGTGGTTGTTTATGTTAATAGATGCACCTTGTGAAAAATATATAGTATGCAACTTATATTTTAAGCCGTCATTTGATATTGAACATATGTTAGATCTGTTCCAATGTACCCTGAATGAGATAACAAATAATTACTCTGACTGCGCTATCATAATTGGAGGTGATTTTAATAGCCGTCTCGGGACGTTGGGTTCTATTCCGGATGAAATAATTAGTAATACAAGTTTATATGAAACTAGGTTAAGCCGCGATATTATTAAAAACAAAAGGGGCACAACTCTACTTGATTTTATGAATAACAATTCCTTCAACCTGCTTAACGGCAGAACTTCTAGCGATCGTCCAGCGAAATTTACATGTATCACACCTCAAGGTTGCAGCACTGTCGACCTGGTGTGGGTAAATAGTTTTTACCTTTCAAACGTTTTTGATTTGGAAGTTGGTGATGACGATTATTTATCAGATCATTTTCCGGTTTGTCTGAAACTTCATCAACAATATTCTACTGCTATAGATAATGTGAGCGCTCCTAGTTCATTCACTAAAAAATTATTATTGTGGGATGATGATAAAGCATTATCGTTTAAATTGTGCATGCGGTCGTCCCCTAATGTCAGATTTATTAATGACGTACAACTTTCATATGACAATTTTTACAGAACTATTGTAGAATGTTGTGAAAGTTTAGATTTAATTAAACATGTAACTATAAAAACCAATGATAGTAGAAGAAGTTTAAATAAACCCTGGTTTGATCTAGATTGTATTAATGGAAAAACAAATTTAAAATTACTATTAACCGAATGTAGGAAACAAAACTTTACCGCAAATGTTAGAGCCAACTATATTGAACGGAAAAAAGAGTATAAAAAATTAATTAAGTACAAAAAAAGAACATACGAAACCAACATAATTACCAAATTATCTAACGTAAACGATTCAAAGAAATTTTGGCTAACGGTAAAGCAGGCGCGTGGCTATAACAAACGTTTTTCACTAAGCATTGAAATTTGGGAAAACTTTTACAATCAGTTGTACGCCAACCGCCTAACTGACAGCTATGTCTTTATAGATGTCCGTCATCCTTACTTAGATGCAACAATTACGACTTCTGAAGTGTACGCAGCACTTAACAAGTGCAAAAATAAAAAATCTCCCGGCTTGGACATTATTCCTTATGAAGTATATAAAAGTCTTCCTCATAATTGGGTGCTTTATATGTCATCTCTGTTTAATAAGATTTTTGAAACCGGAACCATTCCTAAAAGTTGGTGTGAAATCCTTCTTTCGATGCTTCATAAAAGTGGACCTCCTGATGAACCCACAAATTATAGAGGTCTGGCACTATTAAATTGCTCACTGAAAATTTTTACCAACATACTTCAGTCTAGACTTTCATCTTGGTGCGAGGAATACCGTATTCTACCTGAATCTCAAGCAGGTTTCAGACCAGGCCGCGGTTGTATTGACAATGTTTACACCTTGAGCTCTATTATTCAGTTTCACATAAGACATAAAAAACGTAAGCTATTCTCCATCTTTGTTGACTTTAAAAGAGCATTTGACTCGGTAAATCACGCATTACTCTGGCAAAAATTATACCGTTCTGGTGTGACATCTAGGATCCTACAAATCGTTAAAAATTTATACCAAACTGCTTATTTTAAAGTAAATGCTTCAAATGGTCTGTCTAGGTCATTTGATGTTACGGCTGGTGTACTACAGGGTGAAACTTTAAGCCCATTACTTTTTTCCTTATTTATTGCGGATATTGAAACATTCTTCTACGGAAATGGTGCTCGAGGTGTAAGCATTGATTCAAAAAATGAAATTCTGCTACTCCTGTATGCTGATGACCTAGTTATATTAGCTGACTCTGAAGCAGATGTTGGAAGAAAATTAAAATTACTTGAATCCTACACTAAATCCAACGATCTCACTGTTAATACCACAAAAACAAAAATACTCATATTTTCAAAAGGTGGCCATACCACAAAAAACATTAATTTTTTTTACAACAATAATCCAGTGATCTCAACCAATGCATACAACTATTTGGGAGTGACATTTACTAAATCATCACTTTTTCGCGAAATGTCGTATACAACCATCGATAAAGCCAAGCAAGCAGTTGGATCAATTCTTCCAATTTTAACATCTAGTAAAATAGACTCGTGGTCACCAAGAATCAAACTCTTTGAGTCACTGGCATTGAGTGTGATGTCAAACTGCGCTCCCGTTTGGGCACTTAGATACACTGAAGCTCTCGAAAAAGTACAAACTACTTATTTAAAACGAATTCTGTTACTCCCAAAAAACACCCCTGACTATGCAACGCGGTTAGAAACGGGACGTGTAAAATATTCGTATAATCTTTTTAAAATGACTTTGAGTTGGTTACAAAAAATTCTGCTTATGGACGATAAACGTTATCCCAAACTTTGTTACAATCAACAACTACGATTAGTAGGTTTAGCAGATGAAGCATATAATTGGGCAGCACAGGTTAAAGGTATGTTTGATTTCATTGATTGTACAGATATATGGATTAATCTCAGTCTTACTTCGCTTAATAAAAATAAGAAAATGTTACTGCTAAAATTTTATAACAAATTGCATGAAATGGACATAACTTTATCTCAGAGGTCTTCTTTTCTGTCTTTCTACCCTACATTTAAAGTACATAGAACCCCAAACCCTTACCTATTACTTAAACTGCCAATACAGGTCACGCGGACTATAACCCAATTGAGACTGTGTAATAAATTTCGAATTTTATTCACCTATAAGGGATGTTACTATTCTATCGATCCAGATAATATTTGCACAGCCTGTAACACAAGACAACTCGAAACTATTGATCACCTTCTATTTAACTGTCCTATCTATAGCACTATGAAACCAGTGGTTATTTGTTTTCAAAGCATGGATTCACTATTAAATGCTCTTGATAATCTCACTCCCAACAACGCTAAAATCATTGCGGGGTACATATGGAACATTTTAAAACTCAGGGCGTTTATCTTGAATGAATAATTTTTCTCATATAAGTTCCATTGTGCAATTCTATATTTACTGTTTATTTATATATATGTTTACATTTTTTTTTGTTTGTAATTTTTGTATCACTATTATTCGTCTCTTTGTAATGTAATTTTGTCATGTGTGTATTACTCATTTATTACCTATTTATTTTGTTATACTATCTCTGCATGTCACTATACGTATTTGTTCAAAAAATTTTATTATTGTATTGTCGAACAAACCTCTTGCTATGAACTTACTGTATTCCAAGAAGCAATAAATATATTATTATTATTATTATTATTATTATTATATAAAGGTAAATTTAATTAATTGTATTTTGCTTGCAATACTGCATTTTAATAACGGATTTTACATACAATTGTTTACGTTTGCTAAACATAACCTGCATCTTATTTTTTTCTTCTTATTATTTTTTTGGACTATGGTCTTGACAATTATCCAGCAACCAGGACTAATATAATTGGCCAATATAATTAAAAGTGCGAATAAAAGTACAGAGCGTAGAAATAGAGGTCGCTTTGCCTAACTTGCACGGTCCCAATAGTGTTATTTCTGTGTTTAAAAAGTTGGAAGGATCTAAATTGAATGGTTTAAAAAAATAAAAGGAAATTATAGAGCGTTTTTTTAATTTCCTTAAAAATCTTTCTTTTTCTGCATGTAACTCGAAAATGATAAGAGATCCGAAGAAAAGATACCATACAAAAATGTAGGGTCTTTTTAGATGAAAATTTTGTTTTATTTGTCGTTACTATGTCTGTTCTCATTTTCAAGTTACATGGAGAAAATAAAATTTTTAGAAATGACTAAAATTCATCTTATTTTTTTTTAAACCATTCATTTTAAACCTGTCCAACATTTTGTACATAAATATAATACTAAAATACAAGGTATTTTAGAAGGAAAACGATGCATTTAAATTCTGAGTGATGAGAGGTTAAATATTTCTAGTTCAGAGAAATAAGGAAAAAAAATAGCCTGTTGGTGACACAACCCCCTCCAGGCTGAAACCAAATTTTTTGAGTAATATGGACATCTATAATAATAACCTATATATTTCCTGCAGCCGATTTTGATGATATACATAGTTATAAACAAATGAAGATCAAAAAACGGTAAATTTTCGCTTTTTTCGTCTATTACTAAGAAAATAGTCATTTTAAACAAATTTAAGAATAAGAAACTCATAAACGGTATAAAAAACTTAAATATGGCGTTTGCCTAATATGTCTATCCTTATTGGTTGCTTAGAAAATTGCAAAATAAATCATAAATTTTGAGTTTTTATAAATATTTATAACTTATGTAAAAATTAACTTAGAACCTTCTTATTACACGGAATGCTGAGACTTATGGTGCTTAATTCATACCCTAAATTTCGAAGAAATTGGTCAAATAGTTTAAAAGTTATTTAATTTGTTTATCCCAAATTTATTTTTTTTGCAACACTGTAAGTCAGAAAATGATGAAGCTACAGTAATACTTTGGATAGTTTATGGAAGAAGGAAAATTACAGTATTAATTTAATTAAAAAAAAATTACAAAAAATAATTATAAATATTGCAAAATTATTTTGCAAAAACATGTGAATTAAATAAATGGGGGGGCTAACTTTGTCCCTAATTGTCCTAGGACAGTTGTTTTTCTTTCTAAATGTGTATAAAAATTCAGCCTTTCTAAATATGAAAAAATAATTTTTCTACAGGTAACGGCTAAAAAGTTATTCTAATTGTTTATAAGTAAGCAAAAAATCGACGTTTTTTCAAAATAATTTTACACTGTTTAAAATTATTTTTTGTCATTTATTTTTTAATAATGGTAATAGTATAAATGTTCTTCTTTCATAAACTGTCCGAAGTATGATTGTAGCCTCATAATTTTCTGACTTGTATTGTTGCAAAAAAAATGAATTTGGGATAAACAAATTAAATAACTTTTAAACTATTTGACCAATTGCTTTGAAATTTAAAATATAATTTAAGTACAAGAAGTATCAGCATTCCGTGTAATAAGAAGGTTCTAAGTTAATTTTTACATAAGTTATGAATATTTTTAAAAACTCAAAATTTATGATTTATTTTGCAATTTTCTAAGCAACCAATAAGGATGGACATATTCAGCGAACGCCATATTGAAGTTTTTTATACGATTTATGAGTTTCTTACACTCAAATTTGTTTAAAGTGCTTAACTTTTTGGTAATAGACGAAAAAAGCGAAAATTTAGCGTTTTTTGATCTTCATTTGTTTATAACTATGTATATCATCAAAATCGGCTGCAGGAAACATATAGGTTATTAATATAGATGCCCATACTACTCAAAAAATTTGGTTTCGGCCTGGAGGGGGATGTGTCACGAGAAAAATCTTATTTCTCTGGACTATTCTCATTTTTTCTTAAAATACATTAGTCATCAATATTTTTGGCAGCATATCACGCTTACTTTGAATATAATCTACATTTAATATTGCTCATTTTAAAGGTCTTTCCAAGTACTACAAAAGGTATTGGTAGCACTATACACCTAAAATCGATCGTCTTTCTTTTACTTCAAGTTGAATACACCGATTTGAGCCTGCACAAAAAAAAACAAACTCTTTCATCTACCATATCTCTTTTTGTATTATAAATAGGAGATATATAATGGAACGAATTTATTTGTTTTTTTATAAGCTACAAAAATGTTTTATATAATTTTTTTAGTTAGATGTATAGTTTTTAAGGTATTCGCAAAGAACCGTCCGAAAATGTGTCATTTTTCAAATGAAAATGGCAAATTTTCAATAACAACAAATAACTCAAACAGTATTGAGTTTAAAAAAAAAATAGAACGGTTTTTGCTTAGAATTAGGTTCTCTAGCCACTTCCGTGGTAATTTTGACCAAAACATGTTTCACCCCCTTGAAGGGGTGGGAACCACCCCAAGATAAAATCGCACATCGGCATATGGTAGACTTTGAATTAGGAGATAAGTAGAGGCATATTCCCAAAATTTTATTAAAATCCATGCAGTAGGATTAGGCCTGGATCCTAGGTACCAAAAAAAGTTTATTAATAGCAAGCTGAAAATTTGTTTTTAGCTGTCTAGTCGGACAAACTTGATGTACGGGAACACTGGAACAGGGAAAGTTTTAATTGTGGAACAGGTTACAGGTTTCGAAGGTCAGACTACGAAAACGTCCCACGTATTTTTTCAGACAGAACTTCCAATTTGTTGCCCTTTTATTAAACTCTCATGCAAAAGTCAGACGGCTATTTACCACCAATATAATTCCGGTTATTTGACATGTTCTACATGTCGGACCTATTAAAATGCCTAACATATTTGTCTGACAAACATTTTTTCATATGTTATATAAAGTTTGCTATTGAATAAACTTAAAAACAACCTGCTAGTTTTTACAATCATAAACTTGTCAAGTTCCCCAATTAAAACTACGTTCCACAGTTAAAACTACCCCTGTTTCAGTGTTCCATACATCAAAGTTTGTCCGACTAGACACAATTAAGCTATTAACACATTTTCAGCTTGCTATTAATCAACTTTTTTTGGTACGCGGGATCCAGGCCTAGATAGAATTCGGAGGTAGTATCCTGTTCATGCTCTAATTGACTGGCGTATTGTTGGTTTCCAATATTTCCATTCTTTTTTGACTCTTCTCATAACTTCGTTGTTTTTGCATGCTAGGAACATGATATTTTCAAGATATCTTCAAGGGCTAACCCGTTGTCCTAAGTGAGCGACGGAAAACGACGCGACGCGATGCGGTGCGATGCGATACGATGCGACCAGTAATTCACGCGACGTGTGGCTTATGTAGCGTCGCTTTGCATCGCTCAATCTAGGACAAACGTGACGATGTCAATTCATTTCTATTCTTAAGGATGGGGAAGTATACGGCAGTGTTACTAGAAAATTCATATTAAATACTTAGCTTTAAAAAAATTCCATAAACGAAGAAGAAAGACAACAAATATCATATATTTTAGAGAGAAATAAATTTGGAGTGTTTTATCATTTATATTCGAAATTAATAAATAATCCACGTTGGTTTAAAATGTATTGTGGCTCATTACCATGCACTTTCGATTATATTATTGCAGCTGTTAAACCCAGTATTCAACTGTCAATAAGTAATTTTCAAAAAGCAATTTCTATTGAGGAGACGCTGTTACTGGCTTTAAGGTATTTTAATGAAAAAACACTGGTACTATATTAGTTTTTATTTATTTAACAAACTATTGAGTAGCATAATTTGAATTGAAAAAAGTAACTTGCACTTGACACTGCAAGCTTGACACTTCGTCGTGTCTCGTCGCGAACAAAACAAGTTCGCACTTCGTCGCGTCTTGTCGTAGACTGATTAACCCGAAAACGTAGGCCACACACAAAATGCAACCATTACGTGATATTTTCGCATCGCGTCGCGTCGTGTCGCGTTGTCGCGTTTGTCGTTCACCTAGGACAACGGGTCAGTCAGATTCACATAATAGGGAACTTGCACATTTTTTTTATTAGATAATAATGTTCAGTTTTGTTTAAAAATGAGATTTCCAAAATTTCACGCTTCAAAAACTCGTAATAACTTAGAAATACATATTTAAAGTCTTCAGCGGTATAAAATAGTTCAAACGGCACGTGACGTCACATAGTTTTGCATTAGTTTTTATTATGGTTATATTTCGCTGTGTCTAGGTACACGCTAACGTGTACGCAAATAAAAAAGTTAGGTAGACGCGAATTAAACTTCATCAAGCCAGTGACGTCATTATGTAGCTTGCGCAGTGACTATACAGGGTGTAACAAAAATACAGGTCATAAATTAAATAAAATATTCTGAGACCAAAAATAGTTCGAATGAACCTAACTTACCTTAGTACAAATATGCACATAAAAAAAGTTATAGCCCTTTGAAGTTACAAAATGAAAATCGATTTTTTCGAATATATCGAAAACTATTAGAGATTTTTTATTGAAAATAGATATGTGGCATTCTTACGGCAGGAGCATCTTAAAGAAAAATTATAGTGAAATTTGTGCTCCCCGTACAAATTTTATGGGGGTTTTGTTCCCTTAAACCCCCCAAAACTTTTCTGTACGTTCAAATTAAATTATTATTGTGGTACCATTAGTTAAATTCAATATTTTTAAAACTTTTTTGGCTCTTGGTATTTTTTTGATATAGCAGTTTTTATCGAGTTGCGGCTTCTTTTTTAATATGTTTACATAAAAATTTTATGGGGGTTTTGTTCCTTTAAACCCCCCAAATGTTTGTGTACGCTCCAATTAAACTATTACTGCGATACCATTAGTTAAACAAAATGTTTTTAAAACTTTTTTGCCTCTTTGTATTTTTTCAAGAAGGCAACTTTTATCGAGATATGGCTTCTTTTTTAATACGGTTCAAAATATACCTAAAAATGTAAATCATACATAAATTTTCATATTTTTACCAGTCTCCATAATCGTACTTAACCATATACAAATATGTAGTGGATTTGACAAATATTTAAAATATCTCGATAAAAACTGAATTTTCGAAAAAGTACCAAGAGCCAAAAAAGTTTTAAAAATATTGTTTTTAAGTAATGGTACTACAATAACAATTTATTTGGAACGTACACAAAAGTTTGGGGGGGTTTAAAGGAACTAAACCCCCATAAAATTGTTATAGGGTGTCCAAATTTCACTATAATTTTTTCTTAAGATGCTACTGTCATAAAAATGCCATATGTCCATTTTCAATAAAAAATCTTTAATAGTTTTCGATATATTGGAAAAAATCGATTTTCATTTTGTAACTTCAAAGGGTTGTAACTTTTTTTATATGCACATTTGTACTAAGGTAAGTTAGGTTCAATCAAACTATTTTTGGTCCCAGAATATGTGATTAAATTTATGACCTGTATTTTCGTTACACCCTGTATATTTTGGTACATGCTATTTTGATATGTTTAGTGTTTGTTTGATGGAAACATATTTGTTAAGGGAAGGGAAGCAGAACTATTCAAATGTTTCAAACTTAATTGTAATAAATCAATGTGTATATATAAAAGTATGTATTTAGGTTAGCAAAATAATTATATGTATTTAGTTGACATGACATGTAGGTACAAAATATTGTTAAAATAATTTTTATACGTAAGTGAATTATTATAATCAACTATTCTAAATGCAAAATAAGCCACAATTTAACTAAAAAAAATATTTTATTAACGTTTAGACGTCCAAATCGGATGTCATTGCCAAATACAAAAATTAGTCAGATTAAATAAATTATTAGAAAAAATTTTTTACTAAGCAACAACATTTTTGTTTAATTTAATAATATTTTGTATTTTGACAACGACATCCGGTTTAGAAATCGAAACGTTAATAAAATCAATTTTTTAGTTAAATTGTGGCTTAGTTCCCATTTAGAATAGTTGATTACAAAAATGCCACAAGGATAATAGCTTTAAAACAAGTTAATTATTATTGTGAAAGCTTTAGGTCTTCCTTTTATTTTAATCTTTTACGGTAATACTATTTCATTTATAACTAAAAAAATATATATTAATTTATTGTCTCTTATCTTTTGCGTACTGTTTTAAAATGTTCTTAAACTCATTAAAAGAACTAAATAATTGTCCGGACTCCGTAGTTAATTTAAAAACAAACACTAAACAAATAAAAAATAAGAAATCACTGACACTCTAACTTTTTTATTTGCGTACACGTTAGCGTATACCTAGACACAACCTTATATTTAGGTATATTCTTCTTCTCATTCTTTATTTTATTGGCCTCCACCTACTTGGGTATTTGGCAAGCTCATCGTCGTGGAATAAGTCAAAAATATTTATATTCTAATGACATTTATCGTATGTCATTGTAATAATTTATACCAGTTTGTTAAAATTGTAGTTTTATACTGTTTTTTAAGGAAAGGAACGAATGCTTACTATTGAAAATAAAACCATTTTGTAAAAGTACAAATTTTCTATGAATAGGTCAAACGATCAAAAACACTTGTAACGTCACATAAATGTATTTTCTACTGACGTTTATAACGTCTAATTTAAAATTCTGTTTACTTTATTGGAAAAATGTAAATGTAAAGCCAAGTGACGTCACGATGCGTTTTGGACCACCTGTTTTAATTTGAATTTTTAATCGTCTTTAGGGGCCAAACGAAAGACAAACCAAACTTTTTAATATTTGATACATGTTTTAAATTATGTTCTGTTGTGATTTATAACATTTTTTTCGAATTTAAAAATTTATGCAAGTTCCCTATTCTATTTGATGTACTAAAAAATATTTTCATACAAAATAGGTGTTGCTTTGTGCTGCTGTGTGTATCTTAGTAACCGTTCTCATTTTCCGTTTGTAATTCCTAGTCCATATTATACCTTTATTTGCTATGCTGTAAGTGTTAAGCTTACGCTGTTATGCTAAAGTAGAGAAGCATAACACCGGTATAAACACCTACCTATAACAAATTGAAGAGTCTCAGATGCAGAATCCACCAAAAATGGTAAATAGTTATTTAAATCTGAGACTATTCGTGTTGAAAGTTCTTTCTGGTACATCCTTAATCTGCGACTTTTTCAATTAATAAGACCGTAGACGACGAATATAGAAAATGAAAAGTAAACGATCACATTCCGTTTTCACTCGTCTAGGAAAAATGGGGAGAAGAGGAACTTTCAGTACTCAAATCCGAGTAAAGATAGAAAAATAATAAATGATGGTTTTGCTTCTTTTCGGCTCAGAGGGATGCACACCCGCTGGGCAGGCTGTTTCTACCATTGCAGGCGTCATCAGCAGCGTTCGTTAGCGTGCACTCCTCTGAATCGAAAAACAGCCAGACCATCAATTTAAAGGGAATCTGAAAGATAATTCAAAATCCCCATTAGGACGCGATACAGCGACATCTCTTAACAAATTTATTAACAAATATTATTATTTTTCTATCTTTACTCGGATTTGAGTACTGAAGGTTCCTCTTCTGTCCTTTTTTCCTAGACGAGTGAAAACGGAATGTGATCGTTTCCTTTTCGTTTTCTATATTGGTCGTCTGCGGTCTTATTAATTGAAAAAGTCGCAGATTAAGGATGTACCAGAAAGAACTTCAACACGAATAGTCTCAGATTTAAATAACTATTTACCATTTTTGGTGGATTCTGCATCTGAGACTCTTTAATTTGTTAAAAGATGTCGCTGTATCGCGTCCTAATGGGAATTTTGAATTATCTTTCAGATTCCCTTTAAATTGATGGTCCGGCTGTTTTTCGATTCAGAGGAGTGCACGCTAACGAACGCTGCTGATGACGCCTGCTGTGGTAGAAACAGCCTGTCCAGCGGGTGTGCATCCCTCGGAACCGAAAACAAGCAAAACCATCATTTATTATATTACCTACCTATAACTTCTAGGTATTATACTCTTTTCTGCATTTCACATTTTGCTGTTACTAGTTCTCTAAACTTTGGGTGAGACCTATATTTTCTCTAATTATTGTTATTGTTATTTGATATGTCGTTCTTATTTTTATTTTTATAGTGCGTAAACGTTTTTATTTGCTTGATTTAACATTCTTTCAGCTCCGAGCAGGAAGATAGCTTTTTGGTATTTTCACAACATAATCAAAATAGAATCAAAGTAAAATATACTGTGGGAAAAGAATGCACTATTGTAAATACTGCATACCATTGGAGTTTAACCTTTTCCAGTAAGTATTTTTTATTTTTTCTTAGTATATTTACGTAATCAGTGATGGATGTTATTCGCGAGAGTTAAGTTTGCAGTATAAACTCTAGTTAGTCGTCATTCTCTTTGCCTTATCTTTATTCTATCTTGGGTCATATCAATATCAATCCCCTTTACCAACATTTCCTGCCTAATCGTCTCAGCCCGCCTTCTTTAGTATTCCTCTCCTACTCCTTCCAGGGATCTGCACTTCAGCAATTCTTCGTATTGGGTGATTAATGTCTCGACTTTAAACATGACTAAACTATCTTAACCTATGCTCTCTCAATTTGGCATCAATTGGTGCCACACCTAGACTTCCCCGAATATACTCATTTTTAATTTTATCGTTTTTTGTCACTCCACTCATCCATCCAAGCATTCCCATTTCTGCGACATGCATTCGTTGTTCCTCTTTCTTTTTCACTGCTGTGCCCAACATTGAGTTCCGTACATCATAGTCGGTCTTATGGCTGTTTCTCCATTAATGTGTAATACCGATCTGTAAAACTTCATCTTTAAATGAACATTCCAAATAGTCTATTTTTGTCCTACTAAGTTTTAAATATTTTTCCTCGAAAGCTTGTCTCCACTGTTCCAGTTTTTGTTCTAAGTCTCTTTCACTATTTCCTACTGACTTTACATTATCAGCACACCTTAAGCACCATGAAATGTTACCCTATAGTTTCGCTGTTATCTAGTCCAAAACTAATGCGAATACTAATACATTTATTTAATATGGATTGAGCATCGAGCCTTAGTGCAACTCGACTTTCAAATGAAATCTATCAGTCTCTCCCACACCTACTCTAACACCAGTCGTTACTTCCTCATACATATCTTTTATCAGTTTTCACAGAAATGACCGTCGAACTATGAACTTTCAACAATATTTCGTTCAACGATAATTATATGTATTTATATGAAATACAACGTATTTCTTATACAGTGTGACAAAGCCAAATGGAGTAAACTCATTATTTCGTAAATGAGCGAAGTTGAAAAATTGAAAAATACAAAAATATCTAAGTTGGCCATTAAAATCCAATATGTGAGGTTTTAATTCTCAAGAAAAAATTCCAACCACGTGCGAAGAGTCCTGTGTTGCCCTGGGTATCATCCAGGCATATCTGGAATATCATTTAATCATTATATAAATATGTAACCTAACATAACCGTTTACATTTAAAGGGTTTTTACCCAACATATTTTGGTGGCTCAGGCATGCTATTTTTTGGCTTTTAGAACACTGATGATGATTTCTTAATCCGAAAACGTTTTGTCTTAATGTGACCCTTATTTAGGGTATTTTAAAATATACCTTTTACAACAAATCTAGTATATTTATAAAAATATCTGCATACAATAATTATGAAAATAATGAATACACGGAATAGAAGAGATTAAAGCAAGAATAAGACAGGTGGTTGATGAGAATTAATTAGTCCAGAAAGCCACTGCGCATTCGCTAGGGAAAATATTCTAATTCGTATTTTTTGCACAATCTTACTCAAAAAGGACTCCTTTTAACAAATTTGCATGTTGCCAGGAACAAAAGGTGGTCAAAAATTTTTTAAACGTTTTTTTTTGTTTTTTTCCGAAAATTATTTTTTTTGCATGGAAAAAAGTTTTTTTTAGGTTTTTTGGATCATTCCAAACAGAACAGGTCTTTGGTGACTTTTCTCTAAAAATGATAGTTTTTGACATATAAGGGAATAAAAATTGAAAAATTGCGAAATCGGCCATTTTTAGTCCTCAAAAACTATGTGAAAAACTGAAAATTTGAATGTTGCCAAGGTAGGTAGATATTCTTTAAACATCGATTGATGAAATCCCTAAGAGTTTTTTGCAATACAATATTCAAAACTTCTTTGCTTTTTAATTGCTAATCAAGCGTGCGCGACACTATTTTCCACCGACAGTATGGTGCAAATGAAAGGAATAAATTCGTTATTTCGTAAACCGGCGACTTTAAGGAAAAATCCCGAAACAGGTCGATTTTTATTTTTAAGTTATGATATTGTGGCATATATGATATACTAGTGACGTCATCCATCTGGACGTGATAACGTAATCGATAATTTTTTAAATGAGAATAGGGGTCGTGTGCTAGCTCATTTGAAAGGTTCTTCAATTCTCTATTCAGTAATATAAACATTTACATAATTGTAGAGTGCTTGCGGCACTCTCTGATTGGACTAGAATATGGTTCGGCTGTGTTTTTTCGTTTTGCAACGAAATTGAAAATGGTTATTCATTTTTTTATTTACATTTACTCCGTGTGGAGTATGAAGGGAACCATTCTCGTTGGAACTTTACCGCGCTGAGCAGATGGGACGTGAATTGTAAATTGTAGAATTCCCTCATCTTCCTTAGTCTCAGCATCCGTATGGCTTGCAAATTGTAGAAGCCTCGGAGGTGTAACCAGAGAAGGTTCCCATTGTTTTCATTCTGGTGGGATGTAGAATAGCACTATGTTGTTTTTTATGCCATTAGAGTGAAAACTTAGTCTTTTTGCTAGCAGTTGCCGCTAGGGCATCTATGCCATTTCATTCGTTGCAATGCGGGACTGCACGCTGGGGTCTGTTTTGGTTGGATCAGGGAGAGCAGCATATGTGCCTCCTGATGAGAGACTAATAAGTTTCGAAACCGGTAGGGGTGCTTGCGGCACTCTCTGATTGGACTAGAATATGGTTCGGCTGTGTTTTTTCGTTTTGCAACGAAATTGAAAATGGTTATTCATTTTTTTATTTACATTTACTCCGTGTGGAGTATGAAGGGAACCATTCTCGTTGGAACTTTACCGCGCTGAGCAGATGGGACGTGAATTGTAAATTGTAGAATTCCCTCATCTTCCTTAGTCTCAGCATCCGTATGGCTTGCAAATTGTAGAAGCCTCGGAGGTGTAACCAGAGAAGGTTCCCATTGTTTTCATTCTGGTGGGATGTAGAATAGCACTATGTTGTTTTTTATGCCATTAGAGTGAAAACTTAGTCTCTTTCTATTTACATAATTATTTATACAGGGTGTCCAAAAAAATTTTATTAAATTAAATTATTTGACAAAAAAAGAAGTAGAAGGACACCCTGTATAAATAATTATGTAAATGTTTACATTACTGAATAGAGAATTGAAGAACCTTTCAAATGAGCTACCACACGATCCCTATTCTCATTTAAAAAAATCATCGATTACGTCATCACGCCCACACGGATGACGTCAATAGTATACCATATATGCCACAATATCATAACCTAAAAATAAAAATCGACCTGTTTCGGGATTTTTCCTTAAAGTAGCCAGTTTACGAAATCACGAATAATTTATTCCTTTCATTTGCACCATACTGTCGGTGGAAAATAGTGTCGAGCACGCTTGATTAGCAATTAAAAAAAATAGGAGTTTTGAATATTGTATTGCAAAAAACTCTTCGGGATTTCATCAATCGATGTTTAAAGAATATCTACCTACCTTGGCAACATTCAAATTTTCAGTTTTTCACATAGTTTTTGAGGGTTAAAAATGGCCGATTTCGCAATTTTTCAATATTTAATCGCTTATATGTCAAAAACTATCATTTTTAGAGAAAAGTCACTAAAAACATTTTCTGTTTGGAATGATCCAAAAAACCTAAAAAAACTTTTTCCATGCAAAAACAAATAATTTTAGGAAAAAAACAAAAAAAAAAACGTTTAAAAAATTTTTGACCACCTTTTGGTCCTGGCAACATGCAAATTTGTTAAAAGGAGTCCTTTTTGAGTAAGATTGTGCAAAAAATCTGAATTAGAATATTTTTCCTAGCGGATGCGCAGTGGCTTTCTGGACTAAATCTCTTGCACTTCAGTTGAGTGAAAATAATGTAGATAACAGTTTTAACAATTTATTTAAGAACTGCCTACTGTAAAATTTTACAAATGCGTGACAAAGAAAGTGTTTATTCTTCGCAGACTCGAGGCCAAATAATTATACATAAAAATAGAAGTATATGAAAACCGGCTGGTTCGGCATTAGATTTTGGATCTATATGTTGTGACACAAAGAGTCCAGGTCCGTCACAGCGGGATTTAAACAAATATTAAATAAAATATAACAAATTAATTTAAATCGTAATCAACAGGCAAGAAATGCTTTCAACAAACTGAAAAATGTATTCTGTAACAGGGATATTACAATTTCTTTAAAGAGAAGACTTCTGAAATGCTACGTGTTCTCTGTATGTTTTTATGGGTTCGAGGCTTGGACATTAAAGAAAGATGTTTCGGAAAGATTAGAAACCTTCGAGTTATGAGCCTACAGAAGGATATTAAGAGAAAGTTGGATAAAGTCATTAATGTCGAGGTGTTAAGAAGCATATGGGAAGAGAAAGAGTGGTTCAAATACACACAGTGGCAAAATTAACGGAACACCTTAAAAATGGGGCATGTTGATGTTTCGAATTTCTTGTTATGTTTAATCTAATAAAACAATCGATGTAATAATGTTGTTGCTGAAAATATTTGTTGGTTAAGCTATCGAGAAGGACGCGTCTAAAACGGCTCCGATATTTAATTCGAGAATTTCGGGTAATATCGAGTTTATATAAGAACAAAGTGCTTTTCCGGCGAGATAGTGGCTGTGTGAATCGAGTGTCTTTAGAAAATTGTAAATAAAACTGAATTTTTAAAGATCAATATATGGATAACCTAAACAATAAACCAGTTCTGCTCACTCCGATCGGTGGAAGAGGTAAGTAGAGCAGTGCGGGAGACATTACGATAAGGACAATTATTAGGGTTTATTTACAAAACAGTACAGTGGCGTGTAAGTGGGAGTTTTATACCATAAAACACTGCCTGGAAAAAGGTAAGAGATTTATTATATTTTATTTATTATTAGATATATTTAACGATATGGCCACGTGTAAAGAACTAACTCAATTGGATGGTGAAGAATTTGATGGTGGTAAGAGAAAGAGGGGTGAAAAAGAAGACGACCAAGATGAGAATCCTTTCAGTAAAAGTAGAAAATTATTTAGGTCTCTAGCTAAGAAAGAATGTGATAATACAGAACTGAAAGAAATTATGGTCGCTGTTATGAACGAAGTAAAGGGAATACGAAAAGACCAGCAAAGCTTTCAAGAAGAAATTCGCAATTTAAAAAAAGAAAATTGTGAGTTGAAGGGGAAGGTAAATTTCCTGGAAAGCAGGATTAAAAAATGGAGAAAGAATTTCGAAAACAAAACATAGTGATTAAAGGACATGATTTCAAAGAAAATGAGGAAATTGAAGATGCCACCAACTTCATAGCAAATCAATTGAATGTGAACGTGAAAATAAAAGATGTACAGAAAATAATAACCTCTCAAGGGAAACTGCCAGTGGCGATAGTAAAAATAGATGCAATAAAGGATAAAGAACTTATTATGAAGAAAAAGAGTAAATTAAGAGGAACGCTTTACTTCATTGAATGTGATCTAACACAAGCCGAAGCAAGCCTACAGAAAGAGTTAAGAGATATGGCGAGATAAGAAAAAGGAAAAGGTAATAAAACTAAAGTCGGCTATCAGAAAATATGTACTTATAAACAATGAATGGTGGAAATGGAACCATAGTACCGAAAAATTAGAAAAAAAAAATGGATAAAAACTTAGTCTAAACAAACACAGTGGACCGATAAATACGGAAACGAGTAAGGCACGAAATATGATTATAATAGGGCAATGGACAATGGTAGAGGGACTTTTGAAGTAGGGGCACTAAAAAATTTATCAGATACATTGGAGAAATATTATGAGATAAATATTGCAGCAATACGAGAAACTAAACAAAAAGGAAATTTCTGCATAAATGTTGGAAGCTACGTATTCTTCAACAGTGGAGACAACGAACGTATATTTGGATTTGGATTCCTTATAAAGAAAAAATTTGCCAGTCTGGTGATAGACTTTGAGGCAGTCACAAGCAGATTGTGCAAAATAAGAATAAGGGGAAAATATAGAAAAATAACCCTTATAAATGTACAGCTGGTTCCTAAAAAAACTGATACGACTCTTTGTAAGATTTGATTATTTTGAGCAGTGTATTTGATTGGTCTGACATTATATTATATTTATTATGACAGACTGTTAAAGTCAGTTAAAATAAACAAACAAACAACTGATTACATATTATGTTAATTCATAAATTGTAATAATTAGTAAGCTCTAAATTTTTATATTATTTTGAGTTTCTTCATTTTATAAATGGTATATAAATGATAGTTTTTACATAAAATAGGGTTGTTGTTATCATTTTTATTATTATTAAGGAATAAAACAAACGATTTAACTCAACAATATGTATATTAAAGCAAGAATTGGAAGACCAAAACTATACTAAATTTAGGTATGTAAAAATAAAATTGATATTTTGTAATATCTCTATCAGCAGTGATAACAGCTTGTAGTCTCCGGTCCATCTGCGTGAAAGGAACTATGAAATTGTTTTATTCAGAGAGCTCTTCCCAAACCTTGCTTTCTTTCGAGAGTTTCTTGTTCTCTCCATCTTTTATTAATATTAAAAACGGTTATTCTGCTTAAGTTAAAATGGTTCGCTACGGCAGATAGTGACCAACCATCTTCTAATTTCGTTACAATTTTTGATTTTAGTTCTTTGCCAGCATGTGGAGCCATTTTTTGAGGTTGAACAGAATAAGTTTTCTGACAAATTTTAAGATTTGGCAGTGACAGTGACAGTATGTAGATAATAAGTATTTATCCTTCAAAATACACTGCTCAATTTTCTACAAAATACGCTTTAAGAGTCGTATCAGTTTTTTTTGAACCAGCTGTACATGCACCAATGAAAAATACAAAAAAGGTGTTAAAGATAGCTTTTATGAACAATTAGAGCATCTGTTCTACCAAATACCATCATATGAGACAAAAATAATTGTAGGAGATTTCAATGCCAAGATTGGCAGAGAGGACTTATACAAATAACAGGGGGGAAAAGTAAACATACCAAACATACGAGAGCCATAAAAGATAGCCGAAGTTATAGAGGTGCAGAAGCAAATTCTGATCACTTTTTGGTAAAAGTCAAAATGGGCAAATAATTCCCACAATTCAAAAGACTAGTTGTACAAAAATGAAAAGATATAACGGTGCACTACTTCAGAATGAGGAGGAGAGAAAAGATAAACTGGAATACCAGACAACAGTAGATGATATAGAAAGCAGAGAGGTACAGCTAAGCGGAAACATTCAAGAGGCAGCCGACTCAGTATTATTAAGAAAAAGACAAAGTAAACAAACAGACTGGTATGATGAGGATTGTAAAAAAGCAATTAGGGACCGAAATAAAGCCAGAATAAACAGCATAATGAGAAATAATGAAGAAAGTATATGCTGAAAAAAGACGGGAAGCAAAGAAGATCTGTACAAGAAAGAAGCGGTTAAATTTGGAGCAGAAATTAGACCGCATTGAAGAAGATTTTTTAAATAAACAAGTCAGGAATTTCTATCAAGAAATAAAACGAGACCGAAACCAGTACAAAACCACATCAAGATATTATAAAGACGAAGAGAGAAATCTGATAGGTGTAATAGATGAAAAATGAAGAAGATGGGCCAATTATTTCGAAAACATATTATACACTGTCGACCAAGATGAAATAGAGCAATTGCAACTACCACATGAAGAAGAAAGAGATCCAAATGTGAATGAAGAAGTACCTACCAAGGAAGAAGTTATGGATATCATAATAAACTTAAAAAACAACAAAGCACCGGGAAAAACGGTATCATTGCAGAGTTTTTATAAGATGGTGGCGAAGGGCTTCAAGAAGAAATCACTGAGTTAATACGTGAAGTGTGGATCAAAGAAAAATACCCATTCAGTGGAAAGAAGCTATCCTATGTCTTGTGCATAAAAAAGGAGACATTACAGAATGTAGAAATTACAGAGGAATAGCTCTACAATATACCGTTTATAAGATTCTCGCCACATTAATAAGAAATATTTTTTTTCTTTGGAGTTTTATGACTACGGGCCCTTCAAGGCTCATTCGCCGATTCACCAATTTTGCTCATTTATTTTACAATATATTTTCCTATAGCTATCTACTTAACATTTTCTATCCTACTTATTCTACATACTTTATAAGGAATGACCACTGGTCAGTAGGAATACCACATCAGGCAAAAACACAGGTTTACTTATACAGGGTGTCCCGAAAAGATTGGTCATAAATTATACCACAAATTATGGGGTCAAAAATAGGTTGATTCAACCTCACTTGCCTATATACAATAGTGCACCCAAAAAAAGTTACAGCCCTTTGAAGTTACAAAATGAAAATCGATATTTTTTCATATATCGAAAACTCTTAGAGATTTTTTATT
Organism: Diabrotica virgifera virgifera; assembly: GCF_917563875.1. Classification (NCBI taxonomy): domain Eukaryota; kingdom Metazoa; phylum Arthropoda; class Insecta; order Coleoptera; family Chrysomelidae; genus Diabrotica; species Diabrotica virgifera. The sequence continues at coordinate 197,680,241 of NC_065444.1, forward strand.
GAAAATGGGCATGTGGCATTCTTGTGGAAGGAGCATCTTGAAAAAAAATTAAAGTGAAATTTGAGCACCCCATAAAAATTTTATGGGGGTTTTGTTCCCTTAAACCCCCCAAACTTTTGTGTACGTTCCAATTAAATTATTATTGTGGCACGTTTAGTTAAACACAGTGTTTTTAAAACTTTTTTGCCTCTCAGTAATTTTTCGATAAGCCAGTGTTTATCGAGATATTTTGAATATTTGTCAAATCCACCACATATTTGTATATGGTTAAGTACGATTATAGAGACCCGCTGATAATCTGAAAATTTATTTATAATTTACAGTTTTAGGTATATTTTGAAAAAGAAGCCACATCTCGATAAAAGGTGACTTATCAAAAAAAGACTAAGAGGCAAAAAAGTTTTAAAAACACTGTGTTTAACTAATGGTATCACAACAATAGTTTAATTGGAACGTACACAAACATTTGGGGGGTTTAAAAGAACAAAACCCCCATACAATTTTTATGTAAATATATTAAAAAAGAAGCCGCATCTCGATAACAACTCGCTTATCGAAAAAATATTAAGGGGCAAGAAAGTTTTAAAAGTATTGTGTTTAACTAATGGTACCACAATAATGAATTAATTGGAACGTAGACAAAAGTTTGGGGGGGGTAAAATGGAACAAAACCCCCATAAAATTTTTATGGTGTGGACAAATCTCACTATAATTTTGTTTTAAGATATTCTTGCTATAAGAATGATACATGCCCATTTTCAATAAAATATCTCTAACAGTTTTCGATATATTGAAAAAAATCGATTTTCATTTTCTAACTTCAAAGGGCTGTAACTTTTTTTATGAACACATTTGTACTAAGGTAAGTTAGGTTCAATCGAACTCTTTTTCATTCCAGAATGTGTGGTACAATTTATGACCAATCTTTTCGGGACACCCTGTATATTATAATAGATTTTAATTTCGGTCTTTACGTTAGTTAGTTTATAATTTGATTTTTATATTTTTAATATGTTCTATAAATAATTTCATTAATTCTGTATTATTAATTTGTGATAATATATATGTTAAATTTATTGGGAAAAATTTATTTGAAATAAAATTAAAGCAAAAGTTGAAAATTTTCTAGATGAATATCAAGCGAGTTTTAGAGCACACAGATCGGTAATAGACCAAATGTTTGCAATAAAACAAATTTTATCTAGCTCATATGAATTCAGCCTAGGACTAAATATGTTATTTATTGATTTTGCGTGATGTGTGTGTGTGTGTGAGTGAAACAATGCTTGGATGCGGGTCCGTTAGCCACAGATTTTTATTTTATTTTTACCTCAATTTATTAGTTTTGTTATATTTATAACTATTTCACTTAAATGACTATATTTGTTTCTTTCAAGTAGTTTATGAGTAATTTAAATATTTCCATTTTATGACAACTTAGTAGATATTCTATACTAATTGGAAAATGAACTTGTGTTTGTCGTAAATTGTAATATAATTGATTTATATATCTCTCGTTATTTTTGCATTCAAAGAAAATATGGTTCAAATCTCTAATCGAAACATTATCACAAAAACAGACTGATGAATTAACTATTCCTAATTTGTGCAGATGTGCCTCATATTTTCCGTGTCGAGTTTTTAATCTGACGATAGTAGAAATATCTTGCTTTGGCAGGTTATAATTAAATATGCATTCAGGTGGCGGATGAAGTTCTTGATGTAAAGAAAAATATAAATTTTTTGATGTGCTTGAACTATTTTTCCATTTTTTTCCATATTTTATTTATTCTAGCTTTGACGTCATTTATTGCATCTGTCGATAAGATCTGATTTAGGATCTCACCATATTTTATTGCATCTTTGGCCAACTCATCCACTTTCTCATTACCCAGTATACCGGCATGCCCTTTTGCCCATATAAATACTACTTCCACTTTAGACAAATTATTTTTTATATTACATAAAATTTTTGATTTGTATGAACTAAAATCAGTGTTTTCAATTGCATATATTGCAGATCTGGAGTGTGTTATTATCACAGCTTTTTCAATATTATTCCCTTTGATCCATTCTAGAGCTTTTTCGATGGCTATAATCTCAGCTGTAAAAATACTATTAATACTAGATAATTTGTAATTATTATGTTGATATTTTGCACATACATAGCACATCCTACTTCTGTTTGATTTTTAGAACCGTCTGTGTAAATTACTGTGTAATCCACAAAGTCGCTCAGTATAGATTTTACTAAAATATTATTTAAATGATTTGATTCTGTATATTTAGGAATTATGATTCTTGGTTTTTTTATTAAAGTTTTATACGGAAATTTATAAATTGGTAATAATTTACTGTTGTTTAAATCTGTAAAATTCCTGGTTTCAATGAATGCATCTGTTAGTGGTGGTGAATTTTTTAGTCTCCAATATTTTCTAGTTAGGTTTTCCATATTTAATAAAGCCAGATTTGTTAAAAGGTCTGACTCAGTGTTTCTTAGCTTTATGCAGTATTTTTGAGCTAAAAATTGTCTACGTAAATTTAATGGGATTTCATTACACTCTGCTAGCATAACATTTGTTGGAGTGGATACCATTGCACTTAATCATATTCTCAAGCATCTGTATTTAGGCTATTGATTATATTCAAAATAAGATAGCTAAAAGTAACTACAACGTTAACGGAGTTTTATTATTTCATATAATCAATTTACATCTATATATAAAAAAAACGTGGAGTGCTACCATTTAAAGGGGTGCGTTTTTGAGAAATGGGTGAATTAGTCCCTGGGCACCGGTTACATTAGGGTGAGTTCTATGCACTTTTGGTACAAACATATCTGCATAAAAATTGTTCCTGGTTAAATTTTATATCTAAATATCACTTTTTAAAGTCAATGATACTTTTTTTACAAAAATATATTCAAAAGAAAAAGCACAAAGAAACCCAAAAGAAAGACATTTTGTTTTTTGTCCCATAAATTCTGTCCACGAAAATATAGGTATAGACATTGCTTTACAGAAAAAAAAACCTACACCTTTCTTCTTTAAAATGTTGTTTAGTAAAGGTAATTAGGATTTATAGTTTTCGAAATATGATTTTTCAAATCTCGCCACTCACAGCAATTTTGGACAATTTTCCTTGTTATTTCGCAAATATTGTTCTGTTACTTTTTTCTACGTAACTTTAGGTATATGCAATGGTGCACGTAATAGTAATATAAATCAATTACCTTTAAAATGGTCTACTGTATAAGGTTATACGACTTAAAGAGATTATGGTTTTTCAAGGTTTTATACTTTTAACGATTTTTTATAATATAATATAAAAATAAAATAATATTCATATAATATAATATAATATATTATAATATTATATTATATATTATATATTATATACTATATATTATATATTATATATTATATATTATATATTATATATTATATATTATATATTATATATTATTTATTATATATTATATAATACCTAATATAAAAAAATATTATTTTTTACATTTTTTACGATTATTATTGAAATTTCTCATTATAACTTTTTTTTCTTGTACATGAATATACTATATATTGCTCAATGAAGAGGGCTTACTTTCTGTTCTTTAAAATGGTGTATCATCTATATTTACATACATAATTGAAACCGAGTGATTCTTTGATATTTTTTTACCTGTATTATTTAAAAATTATTTCTTTTACAAAAATTACATAAACATTAGTCTTAGAAAACATCACTTTAGTTAAAAAAATTACAACGTTGACATTTAAAAAAATTTCAAAATCAAAGTCCATCTCTTCGTTAGCATTAGCTTCAATATCTTCCTCTGACACCTCAGTTGTCTTAGAGTTCCCACAATTAGTACCCATGCACATACACCCTTTGCAGAATATTGAAGAACTAATTCCTATCTTCCTACAACCGCAGTTTTTGTACATCCTTTGGTACATTTACATGCTATTTTTTCAGGCAAAGCTTGTGGTGCAGTTGCTTTGACAGTAAATATTGGAATTAATCCATATTTTGAAGTTTGCCCGGCCAAGTCAAGTGGATCCAACCTATAAAAAATAAGATTCAATCATAACACACAATCACATAAAAAAGTTATTATGAGGAATTTAAAAAATAATCCTAAAATCAAAAATCGTTGCAAGTACCTGTTACATTTTGAAAAAGCATATCTTATTCAAAAATTACCCTAGAATTTTTTATAATACACCATTCTAAAGTAAACAGAATAAGTTTTCTTTTTTATGATTATACCTAAATGTAGAAAAAAAAAGTTATACTGGGAAATTTACAAAATAATCCTAAAAAATATAAAAACTCGTTAAAAGTATAGTCTTGACAAAGATAACCTCTTTAAAAGAGGTCGTACATTATACAGTAGAACATTTTAAAGGTAATTGATTTCTATTCGTCTTACATGTACCATTGCATATGCCTAAAGTTACGTAGAAAAAAGTTACAGAACAATATTTGCGAAATAACAAGGGAAATTGCCCAAAATTGCTGTGAGTGGCGAACTTTGAAAGATAATATTTCGAAAACTGTAAATCCTAATGACCAGATATCTACCAGACATCATTTTAAAGAAGAAATATGTAGATTTTTTTTCTGTGAAGCAATGTCTATACTTATATCCCCGTGGACAAAAGTTATGGGACAAAAAACAAAATTTCTTTCTTTTGGGTTTGTTTCTGCTTTTTCTTTTGGATATATTTTTGTAAAAAAAAGTATCTTTGACTTTAAAAAGTTATATTTAGAAAGGAAATTTAACCAGGAACATTTTTTATGTAGACGTGTTTGTACCAAAAGTGCATAGAACTCACCCTAATGTAACCTGTGCCCAGGGACTAATTCACCCATTTCCCAAAAATGCACCCCTTCAAATGGTAGCACTCCGCGGTTTTTTCATATATTGAGATTTATTGACCATACGAAATAATAAAACCCCGTTAACATTGTAGTTCCTTTCTATAGTACATAATCAATAGCCTAATTGTATCCGATCTAATATTTTTAAATTCGTATTGCTTGCTGATCGATATATCCAACACCCATAGTCAACGACTGACCGAATACAAGCATTGTAGAACAATAAAGCTCTTTTGGGGTCTGCAACCCATTTTCTGTTGGTAATATTTTAGTATATTTTTTTTTCACACTAACCTTTGATGTATTGAATATGTTTAGTCCACAGAAGTTTATTATCTAGTACTATCCCTATATACTTATACTGATTCACCACTGGTATAGTACGCCCACTCGAGGTTACGTTTCCCGGTGCGCGCAACCTATGCCTGGTCAAAAACATAATATTGTTCTTAATAAGTTCTTAAAGTACAAAGACTTTTATTTAATCTTCCGAACCTAGGGTTTGTTTAACAGCGGGTAGCTTTTCAGAGAGCCCCCCAAAACAGGAGTATTTTATAAAAAGTACTGTCACAGTGACAGTTGTCATACTCCTCTGATACGTCCAAAGGTGAAAAAAAAATAACAAAGTGATTAATTTAAAATTAAAATTAAAAACATTAATTATAAACAATATTAGTTGGTCAAAGCTGTGGTATATATTTTTACCTTAAATATACTTACGTTTTAAATACTGAATTTAAGTTTTTTAATGTTCCGTAATATCTAATTATAAATAATCTATTATAATCTTAGCGTCATCTACACGATTATTGTCAAAGTATCCGAAGTAAGAAATTGATATTTTATCAATAAAACGTCAAAATGATTAGAAAAATCTTAAAAAAATCGATTACAATTGAATTACTTTTTTGCGTTGTAAATATTAAGCGATAACAATTAAATTTATTATTTAATTGTTATCGCTTAATATTTACAACGCTAAAAAGTAATTAAATTGTAATAGATTTTTTTAAGATTTTGCTAATCATTTTGACGTTCTATTGATGAAATATTAATTTCTTACTTCGGATACTTTCACAATTATCATGTAGATGGGCCAAGATTAATTTATAATTACATATTACAGAACATTAAAAAACGCAAATTCAGTATTTAAAACGTAAGTATATTTAAGGTAAAAATATAAACCACAGCTTTGATCAACTAATATTTTTTATAATTAATGGTTTTAATTTTAATTTAAAATTAATCACTTTGACATTTATGTCAAATTTCCGGTAAACGTTTACAGACTTGTCACTACTGGCGCTCACGAATTTATAAATATCCCCTCTACGTACGAGCTCACAGCGTATACGTTTATAACGATCATTTCCATCTCCACTAGTTTCATTTCTTTTTATTCACAATGTATTATGTTTTTCATCTTTTGCGCTATTTTTCCGGTTATTAGCGCGCTCATGTATACTAAGAGTATAAGTTATAAAAACTACCTTTCGGGAGTCTTCTATATTTTGAGTTTTATAATTATTAAGATATTATTAAAATAGAAAGTAAAATAGTGAGTTACTACAGTAAAGTTATGAATCATATTTCATCACCATTTTGATATTTAGTTGTAATAGATATTTCAGCACTGGTAGTAAAAAATTTAAAGAACCGTAGGTAATGAAAAATTGTCATTTTTGACTGATACTATTCATACATAGCACGATAGTAATTTGAATAGTTTCATAAGAGTGACATGACCTGACAGTCACATGACATGACAGACATGAAAGTCACATGTGAGAATGAGCCAGATTAGCCCATCAACCTAGCAATTCGGTACTGGTGTGTCTACTAGCGTGGCGCTAATACTATGGTAAGAAATTAGTAAGTATAAAATATAGATATACCTAATTTTTTAGATCAAGAACACTTTATTTTTGAGAATTTAAAAGAGGATTTCTTTATAATCGAGCCATACTCACTCAATCATACTTTCAATCCTTATCACTTACTACTACTAGTTGTTGAGGACTATAAGGACGACCATGAACATGGCGAACTCATGGCAACAGTAAGTAAATGTTAATTTTTTACAATTCGACAAAAGCGACAAAATTTAAAAAATAAAAAAAATCGATTTTTGATAAATTGGTACAATATGTCTGCGTAACTTGGAACCATATGTGAAACTTTTTTAATCAATATTACGAAAAAAAGTTATTCTTCATAAACTGCTCTGCCTAGTCTAAAACATAAGATGCAATCATCAGCTATTAGTACATTCATTCAAGAAATTCACCTCGCAATTCTAAAAGCCTTCGTGGATTTCTTTGAAATTTTGACAGTAGCTCAAAAATGATGCAAATAATAAACCCGACTTGATGCCAATGTGTGCTTTCACCCTGGGGGTGAATACCACCCTTTCTCAGGGGTGGAAATTTAAAATTTCAAAATGATACCGGGAATCAATAGATAATTGAATTGTATGAATAAAATGTAGAACAAAATTTTTTACTTAACTTAATCATTTCTGAGTTATTCGCGATTGAAGATTCCAAAAAAAATCATGTTTTTCAATAGTTATTCGCGACTAACTCGAAAATTGCGCATTTTCAGGAAAAAACATTCTTATTAAAATTGAAGATCTTAAAAAAACAAAGACACTAATCAGTTTTAATTAATTTTTTAGATAATATTTAGCAACTTATGAGTCATTGAAAACGAATTTTTTGTTTTTCGTAAATTTAGGCAAAGATTTGAGCTGAAATAAGAGAAAAATGATTAATTTATTTTTCATAGAAAATGGTAATAAACATTTTTAAAATACTTCTTCAGACCTTCAAAACAAGCTTTGATAAAATCCTCTAGCATGAAAATTAAGCAAGGTATGATGAAAATGAATAAAATGCCTCGAATTTATAAAGGAAAAATAACGGTAAAATGTATGCAATGTGCGGCAAAATTAATAATAATCGTAGCCCATATAAAATTAACTTATTTTATGCTCCGAATCACGTTCTAAAAGTTTGAATTATTTAGATCAATTACATTTTGAAAAAACTTGTTTAAAGTAAATTTCTTTTTTTTTCGATTTTTCAAAAAATACGTTATTTTTTCAAAATATCTCAAAAACTATTGGATTTATGCAAAAAGTGTTGTGGTCAAAAATTTTACTTTTTTTACTGAAAATTTTGCTTATTTTATGACTCACATGACCTAAAATTAAGCGAGATATAAGCATTTAAAGTATTGATTTCAATGCAAATGGAGCGTCTTTTAACCCTTCAACATTAAGATTCTTTGAACAAAAGGATCTAGAAAGATTGCAACTCTCATGATTTTATAGGTTATAAAATGTCCTACAAAATGATATAAGAGTGAATGCAAAAAACGTAAAGGGAAGCCGAGTTATTGTTAAGAAACCAAATACATTTTTCTAGAGATAATGTTTGAAAATTATGGAGCATCTAAATTTTGATATTTTTGGAGTATTTGTTCTTTATACATGCGGCGTCTGCTATGTGTTTACTTATCGGGCAACAAAACTCTTAATTTTGCTGATTGGGGATGGACAAAAGTGAATGGCACCTTGGTACCAAACAAAAAGACGGATATTTCTGCACCAGAAGAACTACTTAAAATGATATTTTGCAATTGCAAAACAGGATGTTGCTCAAGTTGTGGGTGTCGCAAACTTGGATTATATTGCAATCAATCTTGCGGTTCTTCCTCTGGTGATAGCTGCCAAAATTGTTCTCCTGTCGACCAAGAAGAAAAGGGAGTTAGCGTAGAAGAAACAGACGAACTTGGAAGTTGAAGTTGAATTATTGATATAATATAGGTACTTTAAGAATCATATTAATTTTATACTTATATTGTAAAATAAATATTTTTCATTATCATCAAAATGTGATGTTTAAAATGTTTAATTTCTCTCAAACGTATATTTATATTATATGGGATGCAAATATTATAAATATATCATATCATAAACAACAATTAATTTTCATTTTTTTAACAAATTCCATTACTTCAAGCTTTTAAAAAGATTTTTTCTCTAATTTTTATTATAAGGGGTAGTTTTTAGGTATTTTTTTTGGTTGAAAAATTGCTTTGGCCGAGCCAATTAGCCAGACTTGTTTGTGATTGATTGCAGATTCATAGTCATAAATTTCTTATTGCATAACGTAAGTACTACAATATTATTTTCAGTTTTTAGGGGTTGAATCAAATTAAAAAGTTGTATGTATCAGGTTTTTTATATTTAAAATAATATATATTTTTTCTATTTAACATCGAAAATAAAGTGAGTTCATAATCTCCGTTATTTTTAAATGACTGTATGAGGGGTAGTTTTAAGGGTAGTTACGTATAAAAATATCGAACTATTAGTTACATTGTAAAAAAAAACAACAAAAAATTTAACATGTTTAAACATATTGATGTCTTTAACTGCTTTCACTTATTAATTTTCAATTTTTTCCCAAGTTTAATTCTTAGGGGTGGTTTTTGGTGGTTGCCTTATTAAAAATATTTCTTGTGTCAGATTAAAAAATGTCAGATTTCTTGTACTTGAAGGAAAGAAATTCTCCTATTACGATCCAAAATATAAAAAATTCATGCTCCTTGACCATATTTATTTTTGAAATAATCTTTGTATGTGGGGTTGTTTTTAAGTGTTGGTGAGCTGTAAAATATCAAAATATTAAAGTCATGATTTAAAACAATCAACATTTAACATATTTGAACATAATTGTAGCCCATTACTGCTTTAATTCATTAGTTTTCAATTTATTGGAGTAAGTGGTAGTTTTCACCCCTTAAAAATAAAAAGCATATTTTGCGACCAAGTCAGGTTGGAAGAGGAGGGTAAAATAAACTTAATTCAAATTTTTTAAGAAGATCGATAAAGGCAATTAGAACTGCGAGGTTTTAATCTATTTTAAGCTTGAATGATTGTACTATATCAAGTTATACCAACAGTATACGAGATACGTAAAAAAATACGAATTTCGCCAAAGTGTAAAGTGCTTTTATATTTTACAAAATATGGCAAATTGTTATTGAGAAAAGTTGTATGGAATTAAAAAGTATGTTATAATATGCAATACAATCATTTTTATTTATGATAACTCCGTTATTGTTAATTTTACGAAAAAAAATATCCTTTATAAAAAGTTTTTCATAGTCTAACAACTAAGATGCAGTTATAAGGTGTCAAATTCTATTAATTTTATAGGTATGTCACGAAATATGAATTTCGCTCAAGAGTAAAGTACCTTTATTTTTCACAATATTGAAAATTGTTATTATAAGAAGTTATTCGGAATTAAAAACTATGTTTCAATAAGTCCTCCTAACATCCTTCTAATTGAAATATTTTGAACTATAAAGTATTCATCAAGTATATATCATATTTTTTTATTCTAAAACCTAAGTTTTAACCATCTGATATCAAATTTTATGAATATTATAGGGGGTTTGTCAAAAGACGAAATTCGCTTAAGAGTAAAGTTGCTTTATTTTTCACAATATTTACAATTTTTACTGTGAAAAGTTACTTTATACTTATAGATGTATAATTGGTGGACAATCCTTCTTCTTTTTCTTTGTCTAGCCATTCACGTCCACATCTGAACATAAGCCTGTTCAAGTCTTCCTATCCATTGTTTTTTATTGTACTCTTCTTGTAGCCAATTTTCCCGGCAGTTCGTCTCATAGGAGGTAGATCATCTGTCCATCTCATAGGAGGTCTGCCTCTGGGTCTTTTGTGTTGGTATGGTCCCCAGGTTAGAATTGTTCTGTGCCATTTGTTTAGATCGCTCCTAGCTACATGTCCAGCGTTTTCCCATTTCAATTTTCCAGCGTTTTCCCACATGTGGTTGGCAATTACAATATTCTAAATAGGTAGATAACCAATCGATGTTGTGAATAAAGATAATTTGGAACAAAAGTCATCTATGGTGACAGTAGGTTTTACAAATCTAACGGATAAAATGGTAATTGTAATTGTAAGTTAGAAATTTGTCAATTACGTAAATATAACTATATTTTATGTCATTGGTATATTCGGACATTGTATTGAGACCATAGATAAAATAACTAGAAGATTAGGGAAGGTGAGGACCGCTCTGTGCATCGAGGTGTAACGCCAATATTAAGTATTGAGTGATCTAGCCTTCTTTTTCTGTCACATGCGCGGGATCACTTGGTTAAAAGAGATAGATAGACCACCGATCGACTGCATCCTTGTTACCCTTTTTTTCTCAGTATGCCTTGTCTACCATTACAATGTCTATGATTAGGACCGTGCAAGTTCATGGTTTCATAGCTCAGCAACATTTGTAGCACTTTTAATTAAATTGGCCAAACACACACACCCAAACTTATATGGAATCATCTGATATTTCCTATTATTTCGTGCGAATTAAAAAAAGCGAACACACGAAGTCAAACAATATTTATTTTAAAGCAGTTTAATAACAAATACATAACAATTAAATAAAACAATAAAGTGTTTAACAAACAAATTGAAACTAGTTGTTTTAAAGTCAATAGCATAAAAAACTCCAATGTAAAACGAATAAGGTTTAAATTGTTTTTATTTACTTTTTTGTGTGTTTTTTGGCAGTCAGTGTTATCACCTCTAGTCCTTATGCAAGTTTCAGTTTGCGTGGGCACGCTATTAATCAAATTATCAACATTTTATTGTGGTAGGTTGCTCCATCTTACAAGAGCAGCTTGTACTAGCCATGCGGTGTTTTGTGGATTATCCCGGCGAGCTCTAATTTTTCTTTTAAGCATATTACACAAACACTCTATAGGGTTAAGCTCGGGTGACCCAGCAGGCCACTCCAAACAAAGGATATGTTCGGCTTCATTGATGTCTCTAGTCACTCTAATGGTATGTGGAGGTCCATTATCATGCAAGAAAATACAATTTTCTCCTGTTGCACCTCTCCAGAGCCTAACTCCAGGTTATCAACATACCCGTGAGCAGTTAAAGTTGATTGGATGAAAATTAAAAGAGTTTTTTTACGGATCACAGTTCCTCTCCAGAACATTACACCTCCCCCTTGTATATTTGTGAACAGATCTGACAGTTTTCGTTCTTGCTTATCTTCCTTGACCTCTAAGTACACGATTTCGTGGGTCATCTGATTTTACACAAATCCTGACTTTTTCTGAAAATAGAATATTTTGTCAACTCCCAATGTTCCAGTTTTGGTGGTGAAGACACCAATTTAGGCGACCAATCTTGTGCTGCCTGGATAACTTTGGAATTCATAACTGTCTCGTGCTGTATACTTCTGGGCCCGAACTCTTCTTCTCATCATTTCAACTGAAACAGTTACACCTGTAGCTGCCTTTGGAGCTGTAGGTGAGAAATGGTTGGGTGTCTTTCAGCTGATTGGACAAATAAGGGATCGTGGCGAGGTGTTATTACTTTTTGGAGACTTTTTCTGGCTTTATTTTTGAGCTTTCCTAGTTCCTATTGCCTAGTATAGGTTTTGGACAGAACGCCATGTGTTACGCCTAGCTCTACGGCCATGTCCCTCTGAGAACATTACTTGCTCCACAAGACCAATATTCTTTCCCCGTTGTAAGTTCTATAATCCCACATGAGGCATATTTTTCTTTTTAGGCGCAAAAGTTAGTCTATTTATTTTCATTCAATTTGCAACTCAAGCAAATAACCTATACCGTACCGAGATGTACTACCTGATTGTCTTATAGATTTGTTTATTCTTTGAAATACATGGTGATTACATCCATAATTGTTGATATAAATTACAATGATTATGTTATTAAATAAACAAGTTTAAGTAATTTTATTTGTCAATAAAAAGTATATTAAAACTTCCATGCACCACTTGAATCTAACTTCAGCCCGTGAGTAATGATCCGTGAGTAATAAACTCTTACTCACGGGTAAAGTAATGGGTGTTATTATCTATTCAAAAATAGTGAATAATGAGCATATTATTAAACGGCCGAAGGAAAATAAAATTAATTATTCATATGCAGTATTACAAGTAAAATACAAATAAATTAAATTCACTTTAATAATTGCATATCATATCAATATTGTGGAGCAAAATTAATGCCCGATTTCATAATGACAACCTAAAGTACACTTTATCTAGGATTCATTTTAGACTATTAAAGTGCATAAAGTACCTACATAAAGTTACTTACTTCTGCTTTAGTATGATGGAAGTCCACTTTTCTCTGAACTTAAATTGAACATTTTTTGTTGTATTTTTTAACAATAAGTATTATTTAAGAAAGTTACAATATTTCTCCGCTACTCGCGCACGTTCGTTTCTCGTACCTCCCCCAAGCACTTGCACACAGCGAATATAGTGAAATTGTATTCTATATTTATTTAGTTTTTCCATAAAATATTTTAAATAATAATATTCTGGCAAAAATTTATATAAATATTAATATTTATATAAATATATTAATATTATATAAATATAAATAAATATTACTATTTATATAAACATAAATATAAATATTCTGACAACTGTCAGATTTGACTACAATGTCATGCCTCGATGCACGACATTCTTAAAATCTTATATGACGTCAAAATTAATGGCGCACTGAAAAAGGGTTTGAGATCATCTGTATACTAGGCCTGGAACCCACGTACCAAAAAAAGTTGAATAATAGCAAGATGAAAATTTGTTATTAGCTTAAAGATGTCTAGTCGGACAATCTTTGATGTATGGGAACATTGGAACAGGGAAAGTGGAACGTGTCATCCTGACAAGTTTATGATTGTGAAAACTACCAGGTTGTTTTAAGTTTATTCAATAGCAAACTTTATATAATACATGAAAAAATGTTTGTCCGACAAATAGGTTGGGCCTTTAAGTAAGTCCGACACGTACTAGAATTCGTAGAACATGCCAAATGCCAGGAATTATACTGGTGGTAAAGAGCAGTCTGATTTTTGTATGAGAGTTTAATGAAAGGGTAACAAATAATTTGGAAGTTCCGTCCGACAAAATGCATGGGACGGTTTCGTAACCTGACGTTCGAAACCTGTAACCTGTTCCACAATTAAAACTTCCCCTATGTTCCCATATATCAAAGTTTGTCCTTACTAGACACCGTTAAGCTATTAACAAATTTTCAGCTTGCTATTTAGGGGAGTGCAATTAGAACGAAAATATGCATTGTTTCGGAAAAATTCAAACAAGCATATATTTTCCTAAAACTTTTTTTGTTAGTTTATATACATGTTAAAGTAAAAAGTTCTACTCGCAGATTTGGCCGCTAATTGTTTATTAATTGTTTAAACAATAAAAATTCTTTTGTATAAATAATTTTAACCTTTAACTACCCGCGCATCAAGTTATAACATAACTACACGCGTGGCATACTTTGTACGCCACAAGAAAATACACTTAAAAACAGCGGATTTGTTTAATTTTTTTTTTGAAAAAATACACTTAGTTGTTTGTTATAAACCTTATTCGGCATCAGTGAATACTTGGAGTTCCTTTTCAGTAAGCCAATTGGGATTTATAACTGGAATCATGGAATAACTGGATTCCATGATAAATAAAATTACTAATAAAATTTTTTTTAAATGTGATTTTTTACAGGAGAAAAAGTATTGTTTACAAAGAAAAATATATTTTTTGCCAAAATGACTAAAAAACAATTAAAATATGTACTTATATTACGACTTATAATAATATAATCCTGGGGTATATTGTCCACCACCGGAAACAACAAATAATAAAATGTAAATTACGATCTTTCCAGAACGCCGATTATAACGAAACTAAAACCAAATTGTAAAGCACATTCCAGTGATAGGTTAGAAAAATAAGCAAGGTCAAAAATTAAATTTTTAAATATATTTCCAGTAGAATTCTTATATCTGGCGTGTAGTTAAAGGTTAAAAATATCGTTAAATTTATCATTTTACTTTGATCAAATATGTTTCTATTTTGTTTTTCATTATGCTGAATCCGAATATGGCATTGCAATTTGAAAATTCTTATACAGAAGTTCTTATACAGTATGTCTGCGTAGCTAGGAACCACATGGAAAACTTTTTTATTATCAATTTTACGAAAAAAAGTTATTCTTTATAAAATGCTCTGGATAGTCAAAAATCTAAAGCTCAACCATCAGATATCAAATTTTATCAATTTTATACGAGTTACGTCAAAAATATGAATTTAGTTAAAGAGTAAAGTACTTTTATATTCCAGAATATCAAAAAATGCTATTTTGAAAAGTTGTTTGAAATTAAAAACTATGTTTAGATATACAATTACATAATTCTAATCGAAAAAAAAAATTAAATTTTTTCTCAATTTACGGATACTCATCATCATTTTATTACAATTATGATAACTATTTTATTATCACTTTTACGAAAAAAGCTTATTTTTCATAAAATGCTCCCCCTTGTCTAAAATCTAAGACACAACCATAACATATCAAATTTTTTATTAAGAGGAAAACGAAAAGCCCTAGATACAAAGTTTACTACCTTTTAAACAATTAGAATAATTGAAATAAAATACAGTAAACAATATTTAAAATCCAAGACTTTTCGTTAATAAACTGCTTTCTGGCTGCATCCCGTATCTCCGGATTTTACTATATATAATCACAGAGACGACGAAAATAGGAGAAAGTAAAAAGGACATTTAGGCCACGCATTTACCTTCTCTTCGTCTAGGAAAAGGACCGAAAGACAGTTTATAAATACTCAGAACTGAGTAAAAATGGAAAAGATAAATGCAGATTTTTGTTTATATTCGGTTCAGATTTGGACCACCATCTCCATATAGCCATTTCGGCATCCTCATGCCTCATCAGTGAAACTATGCCGTCACAAATCTGAAGGAATATAAACAATCTGACTTATTTAAGGGAAACCATCGCGAAAACAATGGTTCCACCTCTTGAGACGCATTCTAGCGACATCTCTCGTATTAAGAGTGTAACGTTTACGTTTTCCCAGTGTAGATTTTAATTCGATCCTCATACCTTCACGGCTTCTACTTAGTTGCCTGTAGCCCTTAGGACCTATATCCGCGTGTTTTTCTCAGAAAAACATATGTGCGTTCCAATGCCATATTCCCCATAAACCGTCTGTTTTCACATTCAACGTGGGTATCTAGAACTGGAAAAAATCATTAACACTTAATCCCTTAAATAGCCATAACTCATTGGAGAATTATAGTTCTGAGACATTTGACGACTATGCCGATGCATGTTACCAAGGCTCTTTTTTGAATGTTTCTGGGGACCGTTGACAAAATCGCGTATCCCAAGCCGTCAGTCTTATTTAAGCAGAAATCTGAGATATCTTGGCATTCGTGAGTTAAACTTTGTGGCAGTAAGTTAAGCCGTCTCAGTCATGTAGTGAACGTTAGTTGTTTTGTAATGGACCAGCCTGGATTTTCTTCTGGTAAGTCTTTACAAAACCCTTTTTTTATAGAACACTCGCTGTGAATACTTAATTTTGTTCACAGGGCTGGTCACTGGCCCAAGTCCCAGCTACCACCTATCGCTGGTATCTGCATCCACATTACACTGTGGCCAAAGCTATTCTTTGTCGTTCCTTTTATTTTGACTTCGCCGCTGGGTAAATGACCTGGCCTAGATAAAGAATGCCTCTAAGGGCATCCTCTGCATCTGTTTCACGTAAGTTACGCTTTCTTTATTAGAAGTATTGAGATGTCTTCTCGCGTGTCCAGAACAAGGACCTTAGTTTGTGTTTCTTCCGTGGGATAAGTTCATTGACTTACAGTTTTAGCCCAATTTTAATGTTAACAGTGACATTTACATATATGCCGGTCATTTGTTTTTTATTTTTAATGTTTAAATAAAAGACATTTTCACCATGTAAATTTTTTTGAGTATCTTTAGAGTATTATTATTGAGTATTATTAGATTTATATAAATAAACAAAGAGCTCTTTCTTTTTTGTTGTAAGTGAACGGTAAGAATAAGTTTTATTTAGAGTATTATTTAGAGTATCGATTTTTTATTTTTTTTTTTTTGAGTAACTTCAGTTTATTTTCTTTGAGTTTTTTTTTTGAATGAATTTGATGGCCTTGGCCGAGCCAATTAGCCAGACATTTTGTTATTTTAAAAACAAACAAATTTGATTTTTCAATCAGAGGAATTTTTTCTGTATTTCTAACTCTAAATACATAACAAACTAACATTATTATCTACAATTATTATCTAAATAATACTCTGTTTTGGTTGTTCATTATTTTTTGTAAATTTTTATTTTTTTTTGTATTTTTTTTTGCCTTTTTTTTATATTGTTAATTTTTTTTTATTGTTTATTTTTTATAAAATTTTTTTTACTACGCTAAGACGTAAACCAGATTCATCCTCGCGGAGGTTTACATCTTCTTAGTTTTTTTTTTCCTTTTCTTTTTCTCTTTTTTTTTGTTCTTTTCTTTTTTTAATTATAATATACAATAATTACTTAAATCTACAGGATTTAAAACAAAATAACAACAAAACACACATGTTTGTTTTGTTTTAACAAACATGCCTGCTTTGTTTTAACAAAATTTCTTAAATACAGGGTAAATTTTATTGCTACAATCTATATTTACAATTTTTGATATGTTCGTAAATTGTGTTTAATATATTAATATCTTCAGAAAATATCAAATTGTTCAGGTAGACGGGAAGTGGAATTTTTAATATATTAAGATTATCATAAAATTTGTTTATATTTACTGATTGATGTGAACATTCGAGGAGAATATGTAGTAGATTACCTTCTTTTCCACACTCACAGTTAGGTGACTCTGTGAGACCCAGACTGTACATATGAAGGGGGGTAAGAGCATGATTACATCTCAATCTATTTATAACTCTTATGAAATGGCGATTTGATACAGAATGAAACCATCTTTTAATGGGAATTTCAGGCTGCATTTGTTTGTAATTACTACCAGTTCTCGTGTTTCGATAATACCTTTGCCAATTTTCTTTTTGGTGTCGTCTACTAATTATATCAATATCCGAAATGGGTAGTAAGTTCATGGGAAGTTCTTCGCCTATTTCTAGGGCGGATTTGGCTAGCCTGTCTACTATTTCGTTACCCCTAATGCCTGCGTGTCCCTTTATCCATGATATAATGATGTTTTTTCCTAAATTTGCAATTTTATTATAAAGAGTCATAATTTCCAGTTCTATATGATTGAGTTGTTGGTACTTATGTACGTTAGTTAGTCTATCAACGACACTCTTACTGTCTGTAAATATTATGCAGCTATAGGATTCGTTACTAAATATGTGTCTTAAAGCAAAAAGTATCGCCATCATTTCAGCGGTGTATATCGATGATTCACAAGGCAATTTGAATAATTTTTTAAATCCACTTTGAATATTGATTATTGCACATCCTACTTTGTTTTGTACATTGGATCCATCTGTATAGTAAAACTGATAATGTGGCCATTTATGAAGTATAAATGATTGAAAAACGGCTGGATTTAAATTAATATCCATAAAAAAAGTATTAATTTGTTTTGAGAAAATTTCTTCTAATACATGGGAATACATAGGTGAAACTTGATTTTCATAAGTATAGAAAGTACTTCGGTATTGAGATATTTTCAAGTACCTAACTATCTACAAGAAGGGGACATTTTTTCTTTGTCCAATATTTATGAGTTAGATCTAAAATTGATAACTTATGTATATCCTGCAGATAGTTTGTATTTTTTCCTATGGTTCTAGTAATAAATTTATCACTTAAAAACTGTCGTCGAAATTCCAGGGGTGGTTCTATCGCCTCAACTTCCATTATATTAACGGGTGTAGACTTCAAATGTCCAAGACAAAGTCGAAGACATTTATTTTTTTGTATTTCTAATTTATTCAAATGTGTGTTTGCAGCAGTTCCATACAGATGACAACTGAAATCGAAAATAGGACGAATCATAGTACAGTAAAATAAAAGTGCTATATTTGGATCGGCACCCCAATTAGTTCTACAAAAGGCTCGTAGAATATTTATTGCATTTTCAGACTTTTTTATGATATGATGCATGTGATCCTTCCATAGGTTTTCTATCCAAATAAGTACCGAGATATTTTATACAATTTTTAATGGATATTGAATTTGACCTACTGCCAAATGACCTTGTGGAATTTGACGATTTCTGGAGAAAATGCAAATTTCTGTTTTAGATTCTGATATTGCTAAACCAATATTTTGATAGTGACTAAGAACAGCCTTAATTGAGACATTAAAATTATTTTTACGTATATCCAATGATTTGTGGGATGTGTAAACTACTACATCATCAGCATATTGAATAATCTTTGTTGTGCTATTAATACAATTTTCTAAATCAATATTATATAAAATATATAACATTGGACTTAATATGCTACCCTGTGGTAGTCCTATATTTGTAAGACGTGGAGTGGAGATGGAATTGTTGATTTTTAAAACCCTCCATCTATTAGTGTACAGTGTCCTCAGAAATCTAGCTAAGTTGATGGGAAAACCAATGTCTACTAGTTTTTTATACATAATGTCCAAATTAACGGTATCGAATGCAGAAGAGACATCTAGAAAAGCAGCCATAGTATACGCAATATCAGTAAAGTTTATTAGTATAGATAAGACTAAGGAAGTTATCATTAATTATTTAAGCTTCAGAACAACATTAAGGAAGTTATCGCATCTTGAGTTGATTTTGATTTTCGAAATCCATACTGAGATTTTGGGAAAATATCTTCTTGCTCTAACCAGTGTTCAATTCTATTTTTTATTAATCTTTCTAACGTCTTTAGGAAGCAAGAAGCTAGGGATATTGGTCTATATGAACTATAAGAATTTTCTGGTTTTCCAGGTTTTTTAATAGGTATTAGAATATATTCCTTCCAACTCTCTGGAATTTGTGACGTGTCATTCCAAATTTCATTAAAAATATGTAATAATGATATTTTATATTGAAGTGGTATATGGTATATCATGGAATATGAAATATTGTCTTTACCTGGAGCACTGCTATTTTGTTGACTAAGTACTCTATCTAACTCCCACAATTTAAATGGTTGTTCTAAGCCAAACTTGTCCCTTGAAACTGTTTCGCTGTATTCTGGAAAATATTGGGAAGGTACCCACTAAGGAGATATTTTATTATGAAATTCATCTAGCCAGCTTGAATTTGGATTTATTGGAAACTTTTTGGACTGTTTGCGGTTTTTAAAGGCGTTTACTTTCTTCCATACTTCACTGATTTTTGTTTTGGAGTTAAGGCTTTCGCAGTACTCTATCCAATTCTGTTTTTTCTTTTGCTTGAAGAGTTTTTTTGCGACAGCATCAAGTCTCTTAAATTCAAATAAATTATTCCTTGTAGGGTTTTGTTTATATATTCCGTATGCAATTTTACGGTTATCAGCAGCAGTTTTACAACTTTCGCACCACCATTGGTTTGAAATTTGTCTCTTATGTATGACGTTAGATGAAAACTTCGGTATTGCTAAATTAGCTGCTTTATTGATGTTTGCTATTAACTGTTGATAATTACCGGGAGAATTTTCAGCTTCTAGTACAGAGGTGTATATGTCCCAATCGGCCTTGTTAAGATTCCAGATCTTGTGAAAGTTTTCAGTTGGAGATGAAGTTGTATTATCTGTTTCCATGTTTATGATAATCGGAAGATGATTGGATCCATGAGGATCTTGTAAGACACTCCACGTTAAAAAATTTGAAATATCTTGAGTACAAAATGTTAAGTCAATAGCAGATGGACTGTTACTAGTTGCTAATGTGGGCGACCCATCATTCAGACATATCAAATTACAATGATAAATACTTTCTAAAAGTTTTTTACCATAATTGTCTTCAATTTCACAGCCCCATGCGATACTGTGGGCATTAAAATCTCCACCAATAATAAAAGGCTTAGGAATATCTGTAAAGAATTTCAGCCATTGTCTTTCAGATATCTGGGTTTTTGGTTCAATGTATACTGAGACAATAGTAATAGGATTTTTGTTTCGAAAAATTTGAACTGAAATACATTTATGAGTGAAAGAATGTCTATTTTTAAGATTTATTTCTTCACATCTTATGTTTGATTTTAATAAAATGGCAGTTCCACCATACCCGTCTGCACGATCTGATCTAAAGCAATTATAACCTTTAAAATTATAATAGTATTTTGATTTAAACCAGGTTTCTGAGAGTAATGCTATGGAAATTTGATTTTGATATAGCAGATATTCTAAATTTACTTTATTAGCTACTGCTGAACGACAATTCCATTGCAGCATATTCATATTTGTGATGTCTGCGAATTTGAAGACAAGGGTTGGTTTACATGATTACTAATTAATTGAACTATTTCTGACTCTGATACATTAAAATTGTTTGTATGTTTTATATTATTTATAATATTGAGAACTACGTCTAAAACTAAACTTATTGTTGAATTTAATTCCTCTGATTGTGATTTTACTCCAACTGAGTTTTTTAAATAATGTTGACTATTAAAAATTCATCCCGAGACAAAAGATGAGTTTGGTTGAGAAAGAATTTCTTGTCTTGAAATTTCAATGGGATTAGGGCTAATTGGCCTGTGCCTTTTGTTTGGGCTTGAAGATGTAGGAGAAGAAAACATGTAATTAGTAAAATTACTTTTATACGATTTGGGTTGTAAATTCTGGGTCTGCGAGAATTGGGGTTGAGAAGAATGAGACTGTATTATGCTAGATGGGGTAAGTCCAGATTGAATCCGTTGGGGATAATTTGTCGATGAAATTACACTATTTTCCATGGCAGAGGTATTAAGAGCAACTATGTTGGCGTATGTATTTTTTGGGACCTGTTTATTTGCATCAAAGAAATTAACATTGGAAGAGCTCATGGTTTCCTTCACAATTTTTTGCCTTTTAAATTCTGGACAAGAAGATAAATTAGTTGTAAGGTGATTTCCTTGACAGCTAAAGCAACATGGTAGGTAGTCAGTACTAGTACAATCTTTTGTGGTGTGGGATTCCTGACATTTATTACATCTCGGTCTACTTCTACACTGACGACCTAGGTGACCGAAACGGAGGCAGTTATAACATAATAATACCTTTTGTTTGTAGGGTTCTACTTCCTTAATAACCTTATTAATAGAAATATATTTTGGCAAAATTTGAGATTTAAAAGTAACAATGCAAGACTTAGTGGCTACATGTTCTATTGACTTACCTTCATCTGTAATTTTTTCTACTTTACGGTTTATTCTTTTGACGTTAGAAACTTCAAAATTGCAATGTTGATCAAATGGTTTTATTTTACCTTTTATATACGCATCCGAAAAGTCTTGTTCAATATCTCTAATGACGCCCTGTCTATGACGAATAAATTTTGGAATGTACAATACAAAGTTATTTTTAACAAAAATGTTATCGTTTTTGTGAGTTATTAGAAAATTCGCTGATTTATAATCTTTTAACTTGATTCTAATCCTATTCCGACCTATAGAATCAATACTAATAATTTTGTTATCTATTTGCGGGAAGTTAGAGAGAATTATATCTCCGATTTTGAGAGCATTTAATTTGCCTTTGAATTCAGCTCTATTATTTTCAACATAAATATGGTATTGCCCTAAATCAGTACTTACATACAAAAATTCCTCTCTTTCTTTTGACATAATATTGTCGATTTTATCATTTGTTGACGAATTTTGATTAATTAATAAATTATTATCAGTACTTATCGGATTATTTTCATTGCAAATGTTATTTTTATTAAAGGTTGTCATCTGTCCGACTGGATAAATATCCATATTTACAGCTTTAATTAAACTTATCTTTTTTGAGGTATATCTGGGGGTACAGGGTCAGGGGGTTTCCCCCCGACTTGCAGGTCCATTTAATTGGTTTTGAACACTCTATCCAAACTTCCTTATATACCACCAAATTTGAACAACTATTTTAAGACAAAATTTTAATCGGATATTGTTTAATTTGGTTTTACTCTTGCCGATAAACACGTCTGAATCGTAGGTGAACTAGAGTAGAACTTGGATGAAACAAAAAACGCTAAAAACTAATATTTTCTTCGGAGAAATTTAAAATATTGGTTTTCACTTTTGACGTTTTTTTGACATTGTTTTTTTTTAGTTAATAGTGGTTTTCGTTCACTTACATTTTACATTTCGTATTTTGTTGGTTTTATTGTGTTGGTGAATACACCAATGTATATGCAATTTGTTAACCATTTTTAAATAATTATTGTGTAATTTTTGTTTTTGTGGTTGACGTTTTTACGTTTTATTTGCATATATTATGTGAGCATTAAGAGATTTCATTGAGTATTTTAATAAATGTTTTGTTAAAGTGTACGATGTCGTTTTTTATTTATTATTTACAGCTCAAGACTAAGAACAATGTTGTTTTGTCGTAGTAGAGTTACTAATTTCGTTGTTGCGTTACGCATCGTTAATTGTTCCTTTGTAAATTTAAAAAGGTTAAAAGGGTACCCCCCGTTAAGATAGGCAAAATGCCCTCACTCTCAGAATTCAATCTTTTTAATTTTTTTACGTTCTGTGCAATGTAAAAATGAGATAACGCGGATTTTTAGCTCGCCACCCCCCCTTACCCCTCCCCCCACAGCCTAAAACGTAGATTTTTAGATTTAATTTTTTTTTAGTTGGGTTGCAATTGATTTAAAAATTTCAAAAAATTCACACGTATAACTGAGGCTTTTACAAAATATGTCCATTTTTTATGGATCCTTAGGTCGAGTGTACATAACCTCAAATTTTTTTTTAAATTTTTAAAACATAACTTTTTTTGGAGTGGGATGCAGATTCAATTTTTTTGCATTTTGTGTATTTTGTCAAAAGCTATCTCTCTGATTTTTTTCAGATTTTTTCGTCAGGTGCGCCATCTTGAAAAATCCGGAAAACTGTTTTTTTATGGGGTTTTTAGGGATTTTCTCCATTTTATAGACTGCAACATAGATCAACTCAAGGTTTTGTTAATAAATTACGTATAATTTGAAATGAGTGAGTATTTTAGGATTATCAAAAATTGGGCAAAATACCTTTAAACCCCCCAAAAACCATGTTTTTTTAAGTTACGTAAGGGTTTTTGCGGGCTTAATGATATTATTTTTTGAGATCGATACAGCCTGAATATTTTTTTTTCATTTTTTTACGTTATATGTGAATAAAAAATAAGACTAATCGCATTTTTAGCACACCCCCCCCTACCCCCACAAAAACGTAAATTTTTCTATTTTTTTTTTTTTTTGTTTAAAGTTGCAATTAATTTAAAATTTTTATGAGACGTCTACAAACATATCTATTTTTTATAGACCCGTGTAGGTCGAGTGTACAATACATATAACCTCAAAATTCCTTTTTTATTTTTTTAAAACGTATTTTTGACTTCCAATCGATATTTTTTTCAAACTTCCAATAAATATTGTATATCTCTCTCTCGCGGACGGCCGGTTCAATACATGCTTAGCGCTCATTTTTAATGATTATAAATAATAGTTAGCAATAAAATAATGACAAAATTTTCTTTAGGCTATTGTAGGGGGGCTTTAAACTTTGAGTTATTCACTTTATGACTTTCATAATAATAATTTTTAATCGAGTTATTAAGCCTTGAATATGGCCATTTTCGCGTTTTTCAAATTTGAAATTGCATGTAACTCGACAACAGTCAATTTTATACAAAAATCACAAGATACCTTTTTTGCTCAGATTGATCCAGAGAATCTAAAACAAATTTGTCCGAAGTGAAAAAATTGATTTTTTGAATTCGTTTAAAAAAATGTTTAAACAATTTTCCGATCGCGGTACTGCCTGGCGCCTTGTGGATTTGTTATAAGGACCTGTTTTTGAGTAAGTTTGTGCAAAAAAATTAATCGGAATAATTTACCTAACGGAACAAGCATACAGCGTGGACTATTTGCATTAGGAGCCAAACGTAGATGGTTTGTAAAATACACAAAAGACAAAAAAAAAAATTAGCAGCCATCGCCAAAAAAAGTTATACGTACCTACAGTTATACTAAAGTTATACAAAAAAAATGAGGTTATAATATGTACACTCGACCTTCGGGTCCATAAAAATAGACGTAACAGCCTCAGCTCTGCGTGTGAATTTTTTGTAATTTATAATTTAATAATTAGATACTAACTATTCTAAATGCGACATAAGCCACAATTTAACTAAAAAATGATTTTATTAACGTTTCGACGTCCACCACAGATGTCGTTGTCAAAATACAAAATATTAATAAATTAAACAAAAAGGTTGCTTGGCAAAAAAAATCTTCTAATAATTTAATTTAATCTGACTTATTTATATAGATCGTCCCAAACCATTTTTTCAGTGCGTCACAGATTATCAAATTTTCTCTATCGCATTACAGATGGAAAATAAAATCATTTTTTAGTTAAATTGTGGCTTATAGGTCTGGATCCCGCGTATGAAAAAAAAGTTGATTAATAGCAAGCTGAAAATTTGTTAATAGCTTAAGGGTGTCTAGTCGGATAAACTTTGATGTATGGGAACACTGGAACAGGGGCAGTTTTAATTGTGGAACAGGTTAAAAATTTGGAACGGTCACACCACGAAAACGGCACATTTATTTTGTCCGACAGAACAGACTTAAACTCTTCGAACAGAGATTAAACTCTCATGCAAAAATTAGACTGCTATTTATCACCAAACGGGCGTTTTAATGAGTGGAACATGTAGAATATGTCAAATGACAGGAATTATGACAGGTGATAAATAGCAGTCTGATTTTTGCATGAGAGTTTAATCTTTGTTCGGAGAGTTTAAGTCTATTCTGTCGGACAAAATAAATGTGCCGTTTTCGTGGTGTGACCGTTCCAAATTTTTAAGCTGTTCCACAATTAAAACTGCCCCTGTTCCAGTGTTCCCATATATCAAAGTTTATCCCACTAGACACCCTTAAGCTATTAACAAATTTTCAGCTTGCTATTAATCAACTTTTTTTTCATACGCGGGATCCAGACCTATTATTTCCCATTTAGAATAGTTAATTACAAAAATGCCACAAACAAATAGCTTCAGAACAACATTTTTAATCTAATTGCAAACCAACTTAAAAAAAATCGAAAAATTGACATTTTTGGCTGTGGGGGAGGGGCAATAGGGGAAGTGGGCTAAAATTGCGGTGAGTCCTAATTTTTTAAAATCATATAGAACGTAAAAAATAAAAAATATATTCAGGCTGTATCGACCTCAAAAAATATCATTAAGCCCGCAAAAACCCTTACATAACTTAAAAAAACATGGTTTTTGGGAGGTTTAAAGGTATTTTGCCCAATTTTTGATAATCCTAAAATACTCATTTATTTCAAATTATACATAATCTATTAACAAAACCTTGAGTTGATCTATGTTGCAGTCTATAAAATGGAGAAAATCCCTAAAAACCCCCTAAAAAAACATTTTTCCAGATTTTTCAAGATGGCGCACCTGACGGAAAAATCTGAAAAAAATCAGAGAGATAGCTTTTGATAAAATACATAAAATGCAAAAAAAATTGGACCTGCAGCCCTCTCCAAAAAAAAGTTATAGGTTTTAAAAAAGTTAAAAAAAAATTTGAGGTTATGTACACTCGACCTAAGGGTCCATAAAAAATGGGCATGTTTTGTAAAAGTCTCAGTTACACGTGTGAATTTTTTAAAAATTTTAAATCAATTGCAACCCAACTAAAAAAAATTAAATCTAAAAATCTACGTTTTAGGCTGTGGGGGGAGGCGTAACGGGGGTGGCGAGCTAAAAATCCGCGTTATCTCATTTTTTAATTGCACAGAACGTAAAAAAATTAAAAAGATTGAATTCTGAGAGTGAGGGCATTTTGCCTATCTTAATGGGGGGTACCCTTTAATGGCGCCCAATATTTTCGTTTGTGTATTCAGTATTTACGTTTCCTTAGAGTCCAAGTGTCAAACCATCAGTTAATGTTATCTATTTACCTTTTGTGTATCATCGTTCCATTAGCTCTATCCGCATACCATTATTTATTCATTTAACATCTATCATTGTAACAGAAGCCCAACCCAAAGAACCATGCCCACATCTCTTCCGACTGAGCAACGTGGCCATTGTTTCGTCAATGTAGGCGATTGGACCTTTCCATCTTCGGTCATTCCTTTATTCCATCTAAGGATAATATCGTCCTAATCCTTCTGGTTCATCCGATCGTTATAAGAGGAAAACGAAAAGCCCTAGATACAAAGTTTACTACCTTTTACTACCTTTCCTCTTAATACAAGAGATGTCGCTAGAATGCGTCTCAAGAGGTGGAACCATTGTTTTCGCGATGGTTTCCTTTAAATAACTCAGATTGTTTATATTCCTTCAGATTTGTGACTGCATAGCTTCACTGATAAGGCATGAGGATGCTGAAATGGCTATATGGAGATGGTGGTCCAAATCTGAACCGAATATAAACAGAAATCTGCATTTATCTTTTCCATTTTTACTCAGTTCTGAGTATTTAGAAACTGTCTTTCGGTCCTTTTCCTAGACGAAGAGAAAGTAAATGCGTGGCCTAAGTGTCCTTTTTGCTTTCTCCTATTTTCGTCGTCTCTGTGATTATATATTGTAAAATCCGGAGATACGGGATGCAGCCAGAAAGCAGTTTATTAACGAAAAGTCTTGGATTTAAAATATTGTTTATTGTATTTTATTTCAATTATTCTAATTATTTAAAAAGTAGTAAACTTTGTATCTAGGGCTTTTTGTTTTCCTCTGAATACAAGAGATGTCGCTAGAATGCGTCTCAAGGGGTGGAACCATTGTTTTCGCGATGGTTTCCCTTAAATAAGTCAGATTGTTTATATTCCTTCAGATTTGTGACTGCATAGCTTCACTGATGAGGCATGAGGATGCTGAAATGGCTATATGGAGATGGTGGTCCAAATCTGAACCGAATATAAACAAAAATCTGCATTTATCTCAAACTTTTTTAATTTTATACAAGGTATGTAAAAAATATGAATTTTTCTTAAGAGTTAAGTGCCTTTATTATTAACAATATTTTAATTAGAAGGATGTAATTAAACACTAAAACAAATTTTTTTAATCCAAACAACTTTTCTTAATAACAATTTTCGAAATGTGAAAATTTTCAATTGTGAAATGTAACGGTATTTTACCTTTGAGTGAAATTCATATTTTTTGACATACCTCGTATAAAATTAATTAAATTTGATATTTGATGATTGCATCTTACCTTATATACGATGCAGCGTATTTTATAAGGAATAACTTTTTTTCATAAAACTGGTAATAAAAAAGTTATCAATAGGTTCCAAGTTACGCAGACATACCTACTGTATAAGAGATAAAAAAATTTTTTTGCTGAACATTTATTATTGTTGAAGCTTATTATTAAATGTATTTTAGGTAAGTTTTACAGAAAAAAGTTTTGATCACTTTGTATAAACATTTTTTTAGCTGGTAATTTTCGTTTTTTGTATTACATTTTTGTTATCTTTCTTAATTTTCTCACAAAGAAATAGTCTATTTCATTTCTAAAGTAAAATAATCTAGTGCATTTTAAATATTACATCCTAAGCTTTAAAAAAGCACTTCAAAAATGTAATAGATCTGTTCAAGCAGCTTGAGTAATACCGTCATAAAGTGGTGGTAATTCTATAAAACTACTAAGATTCCAAAAATTACATTTTTTGAGACGTCATATCATTTGAATTAAATTTTTGAGATTTTTTTTGAATGAAACATCATTTAGTAAGATGCTTGAAAGGTAAGTTGTGCAAAATCTAGGGTTTAATAAGAAAAATTGTATTAGTTACACATGTTATTTAAAAAAACATCTAATATCGTAGTTCATTTGTTTAATAAAAAATGAAGCACCCACTTTTTGGGTGGAACTTTTTGATATGTTGTTTATTAAACATTTCTTAATGAAATTACAAAAAATTCTATCTTGTTTGATTTTTTCCGAAGTGCAAATCTATATTCACTCCCCTAATTAATAAACTTTTTTTTGGTACGCGGGATCCAGGCCTATACTAGACTGGGCTATAATTAGGTAATTATCGATGGTTTTATATCTATATTTAATATTCTCTAACATTTACTATAACAAAAATTATTTTGATAGTGTCTCTTTGAAATAAAAAAAGATATACCCATTCCTATAATAAAAGGCGGATTAGAGTTAACATGGGAAAAAGGTAAAGATATCATTTTGGATGGAAGTGAGTCAATAGACACCGAATCTCCAGAAAATTCTCCTGGAGAGCTTTCATACAAATGGAGCTGCACGGTAAACAATGAGGCGTTGTCAAACTTTTGTAAACAAGCTCTAAGAGAAGGTTTGTATAGCAATAATATAACATACTATTATTATAAGTAAATATATGTTCATACAGTGCGCTGGAATAAGTGTTATCCCCTCACCCCTTATTCACTTATTTATTTTTTGCACATAAGCAAGACGCTGGTAGTGCAGTCACTGAAGGTGGATATGAGCTATTACCTCCGATTTCGTTGAACCTCCATCGATTTGCATGAAAATTGGTGAGTGGTTAGAGGATATCTCAAGGAACAAAGGTGACATGGTGCCAACTTGCGCTTTACCCTGGCGGTGGATGCCACCCCTCCTCGGGGGTGAAAATTATTTTATTAAAAATAACTCCACAATTCGATAGAAGGACAAATTATAAGCAAAATTTGTTATGTAAAGTTATTAAAATAAAATAAAAATGTATACCATTATAGTCCTGTCGCCAGGGGGGGTACAACGGCCTCCTTAATTCAGATGGACTTACCCAAGTTTTTTTTATATATTTTGACCCGCAGAATACGAATTTTTTGGGTAGCAGTTGATCCGGATGTCGATAAGATTGTTATAGACAAAAAACTTGAGGAATTACATAACAGCGATTTCTCGCAAAACAAAACATCTTTTTGTATTTTTTGGGTCATTTTAAGCAAAAAATATTCCTACAAGTTTTTTCGTAGAATGCATAGTTTTCGAGATAAACGCGGTTGAACTTTCAAAAAATCGAAAAATTGTAATTTTTGAACCCGAATAACTTTTGATTAAAAAATAAAGTAGCAATTCTGCTTACCGCATTTGAAAGTTTAAGTCAAATTATACCGGTTTTGGTTATTTGCATTGCTAAAAATTAATTCTTTTATTGTTAAACTAATCTATAAACACCTAGTATGTGAGTGATGTTTTCAATGATTTCTCATTTAAAATCGAACGAGTAGGTAGAGTAGCTACAGGTGCAAGCGAGGCAATTTCTACGTAGCATGCGTTAAAACGCATGTATTAGGCACGGGAAACACTATGTGTTTATAGATTAGTTTAACAATAAAAGAATTAATTTTTAGCAGTGCAAATAATCAAAACCGGTATAATTCGACTTAAACTTTCAAATGCGGTAAGCAGTATTGCTACTTTATTTTTTAATCAAAAGTTATTCGGGTTCAAAAATTGCACTTTTTCGATTTTTTGAAAGTTCAACCGCGGTTATCTCGAAAACTATGCATTCTACGAAAAAACTTGTAGGAATATTTTTTGCTTATAATGACCCAAAAAAATACAAAAATATGTTTTGCTTTGCGAGAAATCGCTGTTATGTAATTCCTCAAGTTCTTTGTCTATAACAATCTTATCGACATCCGGATCAACTGTTACCCAAAAAATTCGTATTGTACGGGTCAAAATTTATAAAAAAAACTTGGGTAAGTCCATCTGAATTAAGGAGGCCGTTGTACCCCCCCTGGCGACTAGACTATTACGACGGACGTCGTCGTCGTCCGTCTTATTAAAATAAATCAAAACTTTTTGAGTTATTAAAGATCAAATATTTTAATTTTTCGTAAGAAAAATGCATGTTTTTAACCGATTTTTCATAAATAACTCAAAAACTATAAGTTTTTACAAAAAAGTTATTATTATAAAAATTGAGACCAATAAAAAATCAAATAAACTCCTTGCTATAAAAACCTTTCAATGTTAACTAAAAGTGAGTTATAGGCAATTGAATGTATATTTTTTTCGTCGAGTACCCAAATTTAAGTATTCAAGCTTAAATACCGGGAAAATGATGAATTTTATAATATAAACTTATTAAACATTTGTCAAAGCTCATAAAAATATCTATCAAATAAGCCCTCGAACAAGTTGATAGCATTAAAATTTATGCACCAAAAATGTTTCAAAATGTATCTTTTAAAATTATTTCAAAAAAATGTTATTGTTTTTTTGTAAATAACTCCGTTTATTTTTAAGATTTCAGATTCATCTAAAAACTAATTAAAAGCTGATTCTAAGAGCTATTAAAAATCGTCAAAATTAGTCTTAAACCTCTTACTTTAAAAAAAAATAAAAGGTTAAATAACCCCGGTTACATGGTTTTCGCAGCAAAATTGAAATTTTAAACGTTTCTATTTCGGTTATTTTTTACTCTACGGAAATAGTAAAATGGGTAAAGTATTTGTAACAGAAAAGACTAAAATTTAGTTATGTATAATTTTTTACGTATATTGAGTATTTTTGGAGTTATTGTCAAAAGAAAATGAAAAGTACAATAATTTTAAAAATTATAATTTGTTTAAATTATATCTTTTTTTCAAGAATATGCATTCTAAACCGGTTAAAATTGTTGAAATCATTAACTATGTTAACCTAAAGAAATTATTGTGAGGATTAGGTACTACAAATTTTAATTCTTGTGGAAACGACGTATGTTTCATTTTTCACTTTTTCCTAAAAAAATCGAAAGGGTTCTTTTATTTTCATCATAACTTGCTTAATCTTGATGCTATTAACTTCTACTGGAGCTCATTTGATAGGATTCGGAAGTACTTTGACAAGTGCTTAACAAGTATATTCTATAAAATGTATCGTTTTCCCGTTATGTAAGCTTGAATACATAGATTTGAGTACTCGTCGAAAAAATGTACATTCAGTTACCCATAGCTCACTTTGAAATAACATTAGTTTAGTTCTTTAAGTGGAGAGTGTATTAAATTTTTTATTATCTTTAATTTTGGTAATAATAGCTTTTTTACAAAAGCTTATAATTTTTGAGTAATACGTGAAAAACAGCTTTAAAACATGCAGTTTTTTTTAAGAAAAAATAAAATATTTGATATTTAATAACTCAAAAAATATTGATTTATGTTAATAACTTTATACAACAAATTTTGCTTAGAAGTTGCCCATCTATCGATTTCTGTTATTGTTTTTAATAAAAAAATTTCACCCACGAGAAGGGGTGGCATCCACCCCCAGGGTAAAAGCGCAAGTTGGCATCATGTCACCTTTGTTCCTTGAAGTATCTTCTAACTACTCACCAATTTTCATGAAAATCAGTGAAGGTTGAAAGAAATCGGCGGTGAAAACCTTCAGTGACTCCGCTATCGGACAAGTGGAATTTTAAAATATTCATAGTATATTAGAGCATCAATGTTTCGAACTTTACGCGATCCCTCTTCAGGTAACAGGCACAATTTTGATTTTTTTGAATGGGAAATTACATCATGTGACACCTCATTTAAAAGCTTTTGAAATACAGATTAGGGTCCGGTCCTGAAAATCGAAAGTGAACAACTTGAAAATTTAGTCCAGAAAGACACTGCGCATCCGCTAGGAAAAATATTCTAATTCGGATTTTTTGCACAATCTTACTCAAAAAGGACTCCTTTTAAAAAATTTGCATGTTGCCAGGACCAAAAGGTGGTCAAAAATTTTTTAAACGTTTTTCCTTGTTTTTTTCCTAAAATTATTTGTTTTGCATGGAAAAAAGTTTTTTTAGGTTTTTTGGATCATTCCAAATAGAAAAGGTCTTTAGTGACTTTTCTCTAAAAATGATAGTTTTTGACAAATAAGCGACTAAAAATTGAAAAATTGCGAAATCGGTCATATTTAACCCTCAAAAACGATGTGAAAAACTGAAAATTTGAATGTTGTCAAGGTAGTTAGATATTCTTTAAACATCGATTGATGAAATCCCGAAGAGTTTTTTGCAATACAATATTTAAAACTCCTTTGTTTTTTAATTGCTAATCAAGCGTGCGGGACACTATTTTCCACGTGGCATATAAGGTATACTAGTGACGTCATCCGTCTGAAGGTGATGACGTAATCGATGATTTTTTAAATGAGAATAGGGGTCGTGTGATAGCTCATTTGAAAGGTTCTTTAATTCTCTATTCAGTAATGTAAACATTTACATAATTATTTATACAGGGTGTCCTTCTACCTCTTTTTTGTCAAATAATTTAATTTAATAAAAAATTTTTGGACACCCTCTATAAATAATTATGTAAATGTTTATATAACTGAATAGATAATTGAAGAACCTTTCAAATGAGCTAGCACACGACCCCTATTCTCATTTAAAAAAATCATCGATTACGTCATCACGTCCAGATGG
This sequence comes from Diabrotica virgifera virgifera, assembly GCF_917563875.1. Classification (NCBI taxonomy): domain Eukaryota; kingdom Metazoa; phylum Arthropoda; class Insecta; order Coleoptera; family Chrysomelidae; genus Diabrotica; species Diabrotica virgifera. The sequence goes on from NC_065444.1 coordinate 197,713,573, forward strand.
ATAACGTCACTAGTATACCATATATGCCGCAATATCATAACTTAAAAATAAAAATCGATTTGTTTCGGGATTTTTCCTTAAAGTCGCAGGTTTCCGAAATAACGAATTAATTCCTTTCATTTGCATTATACTGTCGGTGGAAAATAGTGTCGCGCACGGTTGATTAGCAATTAAAAAACAAAGGAATTTTGAATATGGTATTGCAACAAACTCTTCGGGATTTCATCAATCGATGTTTAAAGAATATCTAACTACCTTGGCAACATTCAAATTTTTATTTTTTCACATAGTTTTTGAGGGTTAAAAATGGCCGATTTCGCAATTTTTTAATTTTTAATCGCTTATATGTCAAAAACTATCATTTTTAGAGAAAAGTCACCAACGACCTTTTCTGTTTGGAATGATCCAAAAAATCTAAAAAAAACTTTTTTCAATGCAAAAAAAAATAAAAACAAAAAAAAAAAACGTTTAAAATAGTTATTTTCCTAACAAGTGCAGAAAGTCATTCTTTTCCGCACGCGACTGCAGTTTGCCGAACGATGCGAAGCGGGAGTTCGGCAAGCAGTCGAGTGCGGAAAAGAGACTTTCTGCAAGAGTTAGGGAAAATATTTTTTCTAAGAGTCTTTAAAAAAATTACCAAATCTTAATCAATTAATTTAATTAATATGAAAATACATACACAAATTAATTCTTTGACAAGGTTGTCAAAACTAAACTTTTAATATAATGGGTTAGCACGACGGCAATCTTGGTTTCCATGACGAGGATTCAAAACTACTGTTATTGTCTACCGATTTGACTTTCGAATATTATGTCAAAATAATTTTATTTCATCGAATTTCATTAAAACAGGTACACAATAAGATATATTTGAAATAAATTAGTAAATAATATCTAAATATTAGTTTATTGCATATATTATAATTACTTTAAGGCCACATTAACATATCTAAATTAACACGTGTGCGGAAAAGTAAAAACCGCGTGCGGAAAAGTAACACGCGTGAGGAAAAGTAACAGGCGTGCGGAAAAGTAACACGCGTGCGGAAAAGTGAAACTTTCTAAACTAAAATACGTTCGCGAAAGCAGATATTTTTGCACGCTCGTAGAAAAAATTTTTTACCACCTTTTGGTCCTGGCAACATGCAAATTTGTTAAAAGGAGTCCTTTTTGAGTAAGATTGTGTAAAAAATCCGAATCAGAATATTTTTCCTAGCGGATGCACAATGCACAGTTGCTTTCTGGACTAACTTTAGCTCTCATAAAAATCAAAAATTAAGTGGTATAAACAAATAATAAAATATTAAAAATAAGATAAATGGTTAAACAAAGTGCAGTGTAAGACACAACGCAAAAGCGTTAAAAAAAATTGTAAATTAATGCATGCATTGATTAATATTTATAAAATTAAAAATCCAATACCTAATATTTAAGCATATAATCAGAAACTAATTAAAATAAACCATGAACAAAAACTTGTCGAGAATAGATTAAGACCAGCCATTTAGCAAAAAAACATAAAAGTCAGGGACGGCTTTGTAAAATTTAATCAGGTGGAAGATAAATTAAATTAAAGTTGGTAGGTAGTGTTTTCTCTGAACCGTCAAGGTGGAAGGCACTTCCTGACGCCAACTTTAAATAAAATAAAATTACGGGTATAATCCCACTTGAATGAAGAATAAAAGGAGCAAACCGGAGCATGATAATTCGTTTGACGAAGAGGAAGAATTTAAGAAAAGTAAGTCAACATTAAAAAAACACCCTAAAAAGACGATAAAAAAAACAATAAATGGATGAAATAAAGAAAATATTAGCAGAACTGAAGCAGGAGATTAAAACAGAAATAAAAAACTTAAAACAGAAATGAAGGAAGAAAATAAGGAGACCAGAAGTGATATAAAAGAACTGAAAGAAGAGATAAAACAAAATAATGAAGAAATAAATAATATAAAACTAAAAATCCAAAAAATAAAAAATGAATGGACTAAAGAAAGACAAGACTTGATAGAAGAAAATGTATTGATTAAAAAAGAAAATAAAAAGGTAACAGAAGATATAAAAGAACTCCAACGGATAATAAAAATAATGGATAAAGAAGACAAAAGGAAAAATAATTTAATTATTAGTGGGTAGAAATAGATACTGGCGATTCAGCAGCACTGCTTGATAGAACTAGGAAACGGAGAAGAAAAAACAGCCATTCTACGAAATAGGAACAAACTAAAGAATGTTGAACCCAAGAAAATATGGATAAGAGAGGACCTTACAAAAAAAGAGAGAGAAAAAATGAAATCTCTAAGAGACAAATCAAGGGAGATGAGAGATAAAGGAAAAACAGTGAAAATTGGGTACTACAAAATTACAGTGGATGGTAAGGAATGGAGATGGAACTACAATGAGGAAAATGTAGTGGAGTAGTGGAGGTAGCGAGTCCAAAAAACTAGCAGAGCGACTGAGAAGAGACGAAGTAGAGGCCAGACAAGGATCAGAAAACAAGGAAATTACGAATACAGTGGACAATAAAAATAAAAATATAGACTTGATTAGTGATAAGATTAGGTTTAGGAATTAAAATGTTAAACATAATAGAAATAGGATGGGTAGTGGAAATATTGGAAGTATAGGTAGTATAACTAGATGTAGTAGTAATAGCAATAATGAAAAATCAAGTACTAATTTTTTAAATGAGGAATCAAAACAAATAGGAATAGCGACATGGAACGTGATCTCTCTAAATGGAAAAGAAATAGATAATAGGTAGCTAAACTAAATCCAAATCCGACAGCCGAAAGGGTATAAGTAACAGGGAGAAAAAAAGAAACACTGATTACAAAAATGTATAATACTTTGATCCTATTTGGGAGCGTAGGCGCAAAAAAATCCCTTAAAATTTACAGAAAGTTTCTTTTGATTGATATATTTAAAATTAAAAATTAGGCAAAATTTTCTAATTTTTTTACCCCTGTGACTTATTACAATAAACATTATAGAAATTCCTACGGACTTTCGACCCTCGACAATACTGTAATATTTCATTCTGCGCTTAAATTTTTCAAAAATAGTTATTAGTTTTCTCAGGATTCGAAAAAAATTAATTAATTTTAAAATAATTCGACCGAAATTTTGCACCTACTCTCTCAAAAAGGATTAAAGTATCAGACATTTTTGTAAGCAGTATTTCAAATGCTTTTAATTGAGGTGTCACGTGATGTACTTTCCCCTTTTAAAAAAATCAAAGTTATGCCTGTCACGTGAAAAGGGATCGTGTAAAGTTCGAAACATTGATGCTATAATACACTACAATTATTTTAAAAATCGGCCTGTCCCACAGTTTTGCTTATGTGCGAAAAATAAATAAGTTAATAAGGATAGGCCAGGGTAATAAGACAAAAATACACCATGTTCGTGACACTTCAGCAGCCAGGGTACTGAAGCGTTTTTTCGACAGGTAATACCTAAAGGAACAAATTATAAATATTTCCTGCGTAGGATCTGGCAGCCATTTTTATTTATAAACAATTAACTGTCAAAAAATGGCATTTTCCCATTTTTTTTTTCAAATCAACGGAAAACAGTGAAACTTTTTTAGTACAAATATCTTCGAGATTATGGAAAAAGCTTTAAAATGACTTATTACAAAGTTTGATATAGGTACTCATTTACTTTTAATATAATTGCGAAAAAATGTCGGAATTGCAAAAAAACATATTTTCCCAATAACTGTTGTAAAAATTAGTGTACAGCTTTGAAATTTTTGTTAAATGAGGGCTCTTTGGTGCTTAATATGTGATAAAAATTTCAAAGCGATTCATTCAATTGTTTAAATTTTATTCAAATTGTTTATCCCAGAGAGCATTTTTTTGCAAGTCAGAAAAAAATGAACTTAGAACCATTCCACACATGTCAAATGAAAGAGCATGAGCTATATTTTCAACGTGGTTTAAAAAAGTGAATAAAAAATGCATTTATTAGTAATAAATAATTATGCAAAAGTATCGTCAATTTATAAACTTTTTGAATAACTTTTTCCAAAAAAATTAACTTTTTTACCCTGTTTTAAGTGCACAATTACCAAGTAATGTTATCTATATCATAATTGATAAAAAATTGTAATAAATATGTAGAATTTCTTATGTAACAAAATAAAAAGTTTATAAGGAAATATTTACGATACATTTGCATAATTATTTATTACTAATAAAGCATTTTTATTCACTTTTTTTAACCAAGTTAAAAACATAGCTCATGCTCTTTCATTTGACACCTGTGGAATGGCTCCATCGTCATTTTCTTCTGACTTATGTTATTCCAAAAAAAAAATGCTGTCTGTGATAAACAATTTGAATAAAATTTAAACAATTGAATGAATCGCTTTGAAAACATATTAAACACCAAATAACCCTTATTTGACAAAAATTTCAAAGCTGTACACTAATTTTTACAACAGTTATTGCGAAAATATTTTTTTTGCAATTCCGAACTTTTTTCGCAATTATATTAACAATAAATGAGTATATCAAACTTTGTAATACGTAATTTTAAAGCTTTTCCATAATCTCGAAGATATTTGTACTAAAAAAACCATAAGTTTCCCTGTTTTCCATTGATTTGAAAAAAAAATTGAAAATGCCATTTTTTGACACTTAATTGTTAATAAATAAAAATGGCCGCCAGATCATACGCAGGAAATACTTACAATTAGCTCTTATAGGTATTACCTGTCGAAAAAACGCTTCAGTACCCTGGCTGTTCAAGTGTCATGGAAAAAAACTTATTACCCTGGACTAGGAGGGGTAACACTTATTTCAGTCCACTGTATTATATTATTTTTGGCGGTTTGAATGTTATTAATATTTTGATACAGATAAACGGCCTATTAGAAATATCTCGCGAACTAAAGGCCACAGAATCATGAAAATTGGAATTGAGAGGTTTTGAAGAGTGATCAATTTAATGAAAATATTTTTATCTATTTTCTACTTCTGGTTATACCAGAGTTGCTCATAACTTTGTTTTTTTAATGGGACACTCTGTATTTTTTACATTTTTGAATTCTCCTCGATGTCTGTTTTTTTAATGTTTTGTATTATTATACAAGGTAGTTTAAAAGATAATCGAATTTTAATGGGAGGTATATGGAACGGGTAGGGAAAATAAACGGAATGAATAGTGAGAACCGACCTTAAATCAGCCTCAAATGTTTTATAATAACTACGCCAAGATGCTTGCGACCCACAACAGCTGTATACAACGTCTGTTATAACGCATTACGCAGAATACGGCGTTTATTGGAGACAAAAGACTTAGTAATTAACATTTCATGATAAAAAAATGCTGTTTTTGCCGACTCTGCCTGTTTTTTCAATGTGCCTGCTGTAAGTTGTCGTTCTATCGTTCGTTTTCGTGGCCTTCCCACTGATCGTCTTCCTATTGAGGAACCGTCTCTCGCTGTCCTTACTACTCTATTTGTTCTCATTCGGCTTATGTGGTCATTCCACTCTATTCTTCTGATTCCTACCCAGTTATTAATGTTGTCCACCTTGTATCTCCATCGTATATCTATACTTCTAGCTCTGTCACATAGAGTCTTACCATCGATTTTCGAAGGGTCTTCATCTTCGCTGTTTCGAGCAATATTTTTGTCTTCTCTGTGTCGGGTAGTGTTTCTGCTGTATATGCCATTATTGGTCTGATGACTGTTTTGTAAATTCTGCCTTTCATTTCTTTTCCGATATTTTTATTTCTCCATATTGTGTCATTCTGGCAACCTGCGGCTCTGTTTGCTCTTATCTCTTGATCTTCCACGTCTGTTTCGAGCCTTCCGTAGCTAGATCGTGCGATCCCTAGATATTTAAACTCCATCGCTTGTTTTATTATCTGACCCTCCAGCTACATTTACATCTCATTGGGTTTAACTATTTTTAATCGGAAATAAGCCACAATTTTACTAAAAAAGTGATTTTATTAACGTTTCGACGTCCAAATCGGACGCTGTTGTCAAAATACAAAAAAATATTAATGTTAAAAATAAATTATTATTAAATAATTTACTAAGGAAGTAAAACTTCTCTTGTAGGTAGATGGTATCTAAATTTATTAAAATTTTTTTCTAAAAAGATCCAAGTTGGATAATTAGTTATTTTCTTTTAACATCGACTTATTGTCGACATTGTTGTAGCCGAAATGGCTTAATTTTTTTAATGTTAAGGGCATTCGACCTAACTATGTAGCTAGTTCCAACTACTTTGGATCTGAAGTTTCAACCTGATGATGGACTGATTAGTCCGAAAACTGATTAGTCCGTTTGTTTTGTACTAGTGATGTACCCACTTTAATCCAACTTGAATCTTTTTAGAAAAAAATTTTAATAAATTTATATACCATCTACCTACAAGAGAAGTTTTACTTCCTTAGTAAATTTTTTATTATGGTATACAGCCAATGCATTCCTCTCACTGCAATGAGAGGAATTTTTCCTATTTATTAAATTATTATTATATTATTAATATTTTTTGTATTTTGACAACGGCATCCGATTTGGACGTCTAAACGTTAATAAAATCATTTTTTTTAGTGAAATTTTGGCTTATTTCCCGTTAAAAATAGTTAATTACAAAAATGCCACAAGAAAATAGCTTCAGAACTCATTGGGTTTGCGGTTATAACTATGTATAGTCTAGGCGCCAAATAGAGGTCACCGTGTCCTTTTCAATTCTGATGGACAAACTCAACGGTTTCTTATGGATTTTTTGGCTGCTGATTACGAATTTCGAGGGTGTATTTTGATCCGAGTGGTCAAAAAATTGTTATAAACAATTTAATTGTTTATAAATTGTTTATAAGGCTCCGGTTCATAGACTAAAAGAGATAGAAAAAAATGTTTCGAATAAAATTTGTCCCTTAATAAACAACGAAGAAAAAATAGTTTACTAAACTTAAATCCAACAATTAGAAATCAAGATATTGTAAAATTAGTGCACAATGCAAATTGCAAATTGCAAAATAAGTATTTTTCGAAGCTTTATCTATCGTAACTCGGCTTCTCCGCATTAAAATGAGCCTTAGGAGGTCTTATTTTAAAGCTTAATTAATAGGCTTCCAAACAGAATTCGTTAAATTGCTTTATCTTCATTTATTTTAAAGTTATACCCGTTTGAAGTTATAATTTTCTTTAAAAAATTGTACATTTATTTGTTTATAAGAGAAATTTTAGCTAGAAACATTTATACTTTAATTGACAAAAATGATAGAAGAACTCAAAAGGAACAATTTGAGCTTAGGAAAATGTTCGTAGGTTTATTTTGGCCAAGATATCGATATTTAAATGGCGCGCTATGAGGCGCAAGATTGGCTCACCGCGTAAAGGTTCACGCGCTAACTTCTCGATGCAAATTATAATTTCTATGTATACATACGTTATCTTCATTCTTCATTTTTGAAGATTGTAATAAAATTTTATCATATAATTCTTATAATTAAATCATCATTCTGTACCTCGTATCACCTTTCATTCTATTTACTTTGTCTTCAATTTTTTGCACTAAATGAGAAAAAAACATTAAAAACTAATATTTCAGAAGTATAACTAAGAAGTAAGTTGATATTATTTATTAATACTATTTTTACAAACATTTTTTTTCATGCATCTGCATAGACATATACAGGGAATATCAGCTTTTTTACATCTGTATAAGTTGTTAGAGAAGTTTTAACAGTTACATGGTGGTACAAGTCTGTTCTTGTAGGCAGTAAAACTAAAACTTTTTGAGGCTTTAGAGTCTAATTATCTATATGATATTAATATAAAGTGGATCTAGTTCTTTTGTAGCATCATCAAGGCCCGTCAATTGTGTGTATGCCGCCACATCATAAATGCTCGTTTTATATACAATGATGATGCTGCAAAAGAACTTGATCCATTTTTATATTTATATCACATATTGGCTGATTTGCATGCGTAGAAGCCGAGTTACGATCGATAAAGCGTCGAAGAATACATACTTACTTGACTGTGAGCCGATCTTGTGCCTCATAGCGCGCCATTAAAATATCGATATCTTGGTCAAAAATAAACTTACCAACATTTTTGTAAGCTCAAATTGTTCCTTTTGAGTTCTCCATCATTATTGTTAATTAAAATAAAAATGTTTATAGCTGAAATTTGCTTGAAACCCTTATAAACAAATTAATGTACAATTTTTTTTAGAGAATATTAAATTTAAACGGGTATAACTTTAAAACATATGAAGATAAAGTAATTTAACGAACTTTGTTTGAGAGCCTATTAACTAAGCTTTAAAACGAGACCTTTTGAGGATCATTTGCATGTGTAGAAGTCGAGTTACGATCGATAAAGTCTTCGAAAAATACTTATTTTGCAATTTGCAATTTGCATTGTGCACTAATTGTACAATATCTTAAGTTATAATTATGGGATTTAAGTTTAGTAAACGTTTTTTTTTTTGTTTTTTATTAAGGAACAAATTTTATTTGAAACATTTTCTTTTATCTCTTTTAGTTTATGAGCCAGAGCCTTATAAACAATTTATAAAAAATTAAATTGTTTATAACAATTTTTTGACCACTCAGATCAACAGATGAACAAATTTTATTTGAAACATTTTCTTTTATCTCTTTTAGTTTATGAGCCAGAGCCTTATAAACAATTAATAAAAAATTAAATTGTTTATAACAATTTTTTGACCACTCAGATCGAAATCTACCCTCAAAATTCGTAATCAGCAGCCAAAAATCCATAAGAAACCGTTGAGTTTGTCCATCAGAATTGAAAAGGACACGGTAACCCCTCTGACGCCTAGACTAGTATGCATATTGTCATTTTTGGGAAAATTAACATGTTAAATTTTGTGGCGGTTATGTTAAATTGGTGCATCATACGTTGTAAACCATCTTCACTTTGAGAGATTAATATTGCATCGTCTTCACAGCAGATTATTTTAGGTTGTTTTTCTCCCATTTTTTATCCTTTTTTAGTTCTTACTTTTTTATTATTTCATCTATGATTAGGTTAAACAATAAAGGACTCAAGGAATCCCCCTGTTTTATCTCATTGCCAACTTCAATTGGGCCCGTTAGTTCATCTTCTACTTTTACTTTTATTGTGTTGTTCTGGTAGATGTTTTCGATCGTTTTCATTATTTCTAGAGGTACCTCTCTAAAGTATAATAAATACATGGACAACATCCTTTAATTTGACCCCGTCAAATTCTTAAGGTCCACGAAACATAAATATGCCGGTTATTGTATTCTAACGATTCCTCTTGAACTTGCCTCTTTATAAATATAGCGTAAGTGCATGATCTTCCCAAACTAAAACTTTGTAGTTCTTCTACTAATGCTATAATTTTATTCAGTTTGTTTGTTATCACTTTGGTTGTTAATTTTAATATTGTGTTTAATAAGTTAATTATAAGAAAGGAGATCAAGCATTTTAATACCTCTCTTCAAAAAAGGAGACAAATCGGGTACGAAAAATTATCTCCTGGCCGATTTGCCTCCATTTTTAAAGAGAGGTATTAGGATGCTTGATCTCCATTCTTGTGATATCCTAAAGGATAATCTTCCTTTGTTCTTCTCTTCTTCTTCTTTTTCTTCTTCTTCTTCTTCTTTTTATGTAGACATGACTCTGTCTGTTTTTCAATGTGCCTCCAGTAAGTTGTCATTCAATCTTTTTCGTGGTCTTCCCACTGATCGTTTTCCTATTGGTGAACCGTCTCTGGATAATATAAAGTGATGAGCGCGCTAATAATTGGCAAAATAACGCAAAATATGGAAAACATATAAAGTGTGATAAAAAAGAAATGAAACTAGTGGAGGTGGGAGATTTAGCGATAAAAACCTATAAACTTACATTCTATTTATTGTTTCCTACCTTTAGACGTGGCAGTGAATAAAATTAGGATAGCTATGATGGTAGCCAACGTTCTGAAAGTACATGGTACATGAAGAAGAATACCTTTAGACGTATTCAGAGGAGTATGTCAACTAAAACTGTTACTGTCACAGTGGCAGTTTCCAAACTCGTCCGATACGCTTAAAGGCGGGAAACACGTAGAATGTAAAATTATAGGTTTTTGTCGCAAAATCTCCCACCTCCACTAGTTTCATTTCTTTTTATCTCACAACTTAATGTGTATTCCATCTTTTGCGTTATTTTTCCGGTTATTAGCGTGTTCATCACTGTATATTTTTTTAGGGCGAAGGTAGTACTGGCTCTCCATACTGGGGAAGTATGGAGAGCATTGGGAGAGACAGGAACAAGGTGGCTAGCAGGTCTATTTAATAGAATTATGGAAGTCGGACAAATGCCAGACGAATGGAGAAGCAGTATACTGGTACCTGTTTACAAAAACAAGGGAGATATACAACAATGTACAAACTACAGGGCTATAAAACTGCTTAGCCACACCATGAAAATATGGGAAAGAGTAATTGACAGACGGATACGTGAAGAGACCGAAATATCCGAGAATCAATTTGGCTTTATGCAGGGTAGATCAACAACAGATGCAATTTTCATTATAAGGCAGTTGATGGAAAAATACAGGAGTAAAGAAACAAACGCTCATATGGTATTCATTGATCTTGAGAAAGCATATGATAGAGTTCCTCGAGAGATTCTGTGGTGGGCACTCAATAAGAAAGGAGTCCCTGGTGAATATGTAAAGATTGTGAGGGATATGTATGAGGGAGTAACGACTAGTGTTAGGACAGGTGTGGGAGAGACTGATAAATTTCATGTGAAAGTAGGATTGCACCAAGGCTCTGTGCTTAGTCCGTATTTATTCTCATTAGTTTTGGACCAGATAACAGCGAAACTACAGGGTAACATTCCATGGTGCTTAATGTATGCTGATGATGTCGTGTTAGTAGGAAATAGTGAAAGAGACTTAGAACAAAAACTGGAACAGTGGAGACAAGCTCTGGAGGAAAAAGGTTTAAAACTTAGTAGGACAAAAACAGAGTATTTGGAATGTTCATTTAAAGATGGAGCTACTACAAATAAAATGGTATCTTTGGATGGTGAAATGATTGTGAAAAGCAATAGTTTTAAGTACCTAGGATCGGTATTACAGAGTAATGGAGAAATAGATGGAGATGCATGCAGTAGAATTAGGGCTGGATGGATGAAGTGGAAAGAAGCGAGTGGTGTGTTGTGTGACAGAAAAATTCCAATGAAGCTGAAGGGAAAATTCTATAAAACAGCCATAAGACCGGCTATGATGTACGGGACTGAATGTTGGGCAGTGAAAAAGAAAGAGGAACAACGAATGCATGTGGCGGAAATGAGAATGCTTAGATGGATGAGTGGAGTGACAAAGAAGGATAAAATTAGAAATGAGTATATTAGGGGAAGTCTAGGTGTGGCACCAATTGATGCCAAAATGAGAGAGCATAGGTTAAGATGGTTCGGTCATGTTCAACGTCGAGACGTTAATCACCCAATACGAAGAATAGCTGAAGTGCAGATTCCTGGAAGGAGTAGGAGAGGAAGACCAAAGAAGACCTGGGGGGAGGCGATAAGGCAGGACATGTTGGTAAAGGGGATTAACATTGATATGACCCAAGACAGAATTGTGTGGAGAAATGCAATTAGGGAAGCCGACCCCGCATAGGGATAAGGCAAAGAGAATGATGATGATCACTGTATATTTTTTTAGATCCATTAATAACGATACCTGCTCAGTACGTTGTTGAAGGTGTAGAATACTCAGTTAAACTTCAAGTAAAAAGTAGTACATCTGATTGGGAAGAAACAAGTCAAAAAATATCTGTGTTCACAGGAGCTGTTACTATAGAAATCGCGTAAGTAAATAGATTTCTGTATATATAGTAGTTACAAACAGTTCATTCTAATTTATTTTATATACATATAGAGCATTGGTGCTGCAAAAAAGAAGCCGAGAAAAACAACAAAATATAAAGACCTTAGAAGAGAACAAAAGTGAATTCCATAGAAGAAAGAAGCGAATTTATGAAAATAGAATACTGGAAGAACTTGAGGCATTAAAAAAATGAAAACCAAGCAAGAAAATTCTATAAAACTCTAAATAATACAAGAAAGGAATTCAAACCAAGGCTATGTCTATGTAAGGATAAGGAGGGGCACATACTCAATACAAAAGAAGAAGTATTGAAAAGGTGGGTGCAACACTCTAAAGAACTACTTACTATCGAAGTAGAAGATCCAAATCAACCACCCCCAGGAGCAAGCAACAATACACTATTAGAGCCTCCATCAATTCAAGAAGTAAGGGATGCAATAAAACACCAAAAAAATAAATCTCCAGGAAGTGATGGCATACCAGCGGAACTTATTAAAACTCCAACACTGGCGTGTCTCCTTTTCAATATAGCTCTGGAAAAGGCGGTCAGAGATGCCCGAATAGACAACAGAGGAAACATTTTTAATAAATCATCCCAAATTTTGGCATATGCAGATAACGTGGACCTATATGTCCGCACAACACGCAAGATAGAAGAAACGCCCACCTTCTCAAATGCCTCAAAAAATATGGGTCTGCAAGTAAACGAGGAGAAAACTAAGATGATGGCATCAACACCCAACAATAGAGCCAGAAACATCGGTCACCAATTCACAGTTGGTAACTCTACTTTTGAAGTGGTGAACAAATTCACATACTTAGGTTCTCTGATCACCAAGGAGAACGGTATGACGGAAGAAATCAAGCGAAGGATAATTATAACAAACAAATGCTATTTTGGACTTAGTAGACATATGAGAAGCAGAAACTTAAGTCAAAAAACAAAAATAACCATATATAAAACCCTTGTTAACCAGTGTTAACATATGGATCGGAGATATGGACCATCTCCAAGGCAGATGAAAACCCCCTGCTTATATTCGAACGAAGGATCCTGAGAGCAATATTCGGTGGCATTGGTGAAAATGGTGTTTGTATGAGGAGGAGGTACAACTACGAGGAATACCACAAATATAAACATATATTTGGTGGTAAAGACGTAGTATCTCTTATAAGAATAGGAAGACTAAGTTGGGCAGGACATCTAGCAATATCACAGCAGAACAACCCTCCTAGAAGAATTCTTATGTCACAATCTGTGGGAAGTAGAAAGAGGGGTAGGCCAAAACTCAGATGGAAGGATGGTGTAGATGAGGATGGGAGAAAAATAGGCCCAACAAACTGGCAACGGTTGGCAATGGATTGGACTGACTGGCGTAATAGACTTGGGAAGTTCGAGACTCTTTCATAGGGCTGTAGCACCATTGATGATGATGATGATTGAACATTGGTTCTTTCTAATCTCATCACGACTCCCACCTTTACAGAGTAAAATATCCTCATTCCCAGAATTAAATTTCTGTCATTTATTTTTTACGTTCTATGTGATTAAATAATAAGACTAAGCACAATTTTAACCCTCCATCCATTTATCCACTCACCCCACCACCAAAAACGTCATTTTTCCGTTTTTATTTTTTTTTGGATGGGATGCAATCAATTTAAAAATTTCAAAAAATCCACACCTATCAGACGAGTTTGGCAACTACCACTGTGATAGTGACAGCTTTAGTTGACATACTGCTCCTATCAAAGATCTTATACACATAGATTTGGCCAACTCGGAAAAATAGCGTAACGCGGAACAGTTCGGGTCGGTGGTCTATCTATCTCTCTCGACCGGCGCTTAGCTTTCTCTCTCTAGCATATGATGGCTGCCGCCTCTGTGTAACTGTCGCTCCATTACTCCCACCTCTTGGTAGATACGCTCACACTCGCACGACAGACAAAGATAGCTAGACCACCGTACTTGATATCGGCGTTAAACCCCGATGCATTGAGCGGCATATCCCTAGCCAGATCTATTTTCTTTACATATCTCTGCCTCCGATACGTCTAAAGGTAGAAAATTATCAATTTAATGTAAATTTTATAGGTTTCTATTGATAATTTCGCACCTCTAATAGTTTCATCTCTTTTTATTTCATAAAATAATGTTTTCCATCTTTCCCGTTATTTTACCGGTTGTTAGTGCACTCATCACTGTATACAATGATAATCGGAAAAATTACGCAAAAGATGGAAAACATAATACATTGTGAAGTAAAAAGAGATGAAACTAGGAGAGGTGGAAATTATCTGTATAAACGTATAAACTAACATTACATTACATAGTTTCTCACCTTTAAACGTATCGGAGGAGCATGATAACTGTCAATATGAGAGGAGAATTTTATAAAATACCCATGTCACAGAGGTCTAAAGGTGGGAAACTATGTAATGTAATGTTAATTAATACGTTTGTATCGATAATTTCCACCTCCACTAATTTCATCTTTTTTTATTTCAGAAGGTATTATGTTTTCCATCTTTTGCGTTATTTCTCCGGTTATCATCACTGTATAATCTTATTCCTGTCTGCCTATGCGTAACAATTAAATTCACTGTTATTTCAACTGTGATCACCACAGTGACAGATCTTCCTATCTTGTACCATAACCAGTGGCGGATCTAGAAATTTTTTGTTGGGTGGCCGTGGATCTTGAGGGTGATTTAATTACTTTTCTCTGATGCAAGGTCACTTAGTTTTACCACCCCTAGGATAAGTGGGTTTTCAGTTATATTTTGGATGGGCCTAAAAATTTTTTTTGCTTCACGGCTCTCGGTTTTTCTTTTTTTAGGATTATTGAATTGATATTTATTTTCTGGCGGAGGGTCATTACCCCCGAGATACTCTCTTAGATCCGCCACTGGCCATAACCTTTTCTTCTCTCCATGTAACTTCTTTTTTATCAAATTGTTTTGCTATTACACCGTTCCAAGTTAGGTAATCCTTCCTAGGTATTCATCCCTTTTTTCCCTTGTGCTTTAGTTTCTCAAACCTTTTTGACCGGTATTTCGTTTTTTAGTTGGTAACATAGAGTAAATATACCCCATTCCACGAATATACAACCCTCTTGGATTATCGCGACAACGAATATTTTACTGTGTAAAATATGAAGAACGAAAGTAAATTGCAAATTATATTGTTATTTATTGGAGTAATTATTAGAGCAAAATACTTTCGTACTTCTTATGTTGCATACTAAAATATTCGTTGTCGGGATAATCCAAAACACTCGTATATTTGTAGAATACACCATATCTAAGAATACTCGCTTTTGGTCACTCCAGAGAAGCCTCATGAAATCCGATAATTTTGTTGTTTATTTTCAAATAAAATTTTAGATTTAGATTTAGATTTTAGATAAAAGAATACTAATACATATATCAAAAAAGAACACCCCATGGTTTCGAGAGGAAGTGAAGATAAAATGTGAGGAAAAGAAGAAAGCCTCTTTACAATACAGAACAAAACATAACAGGCATAAAACCACTATATAAGAATTAGAAATGAAACGTGTTGAATACCCAGTAAAAATAAGCAACGGCAAATCTAGGGGATTTTTGTTATTGTATGATGTAGTTGGAAACAATGTTATATAAGTGTCAGATGTCAACTTGAAGTAAAAAAACATGTGTCAAAAAGAAAAATAAATGTTGATTTTGATGTTTAAGTTATTTGTAGAATTATTGAGTTTTCTTTTAAAATAAAACTGACTAGAAGTACTTCGGTGTTTAATTAACATCCACGCAATTCTGCAAAACATCAGGTTATGGGCCCAGATCACTTGTTTTCGTGAGTATTTCGCCAGTAAAAAAAGTCAGTGTTGAAGAGCCTGTGTCGGTAGTTTGCCGCGGCCAACGAAAATAAAAAAGAAAAGCTGAAAAAAAGGTGAAAAAGAAGCTCGAGTATATATACATAAAAAAAAAAAAAAAAAGAAAAACATAAATCCGAAAAATGGAAAATTCATCGGCTGCGTTGAAACTTAGTGGTGGTGACAACTGGGTAGCCTGGAAATTTCAAACAAGGGTAGTGCTAAAAAGCCGTGGTTATTATGACATAGTAATAGGAAAGTCTGTGAGACCGAGCACTACTGGAGATGACCAAAAGAAATGGGATGCTGGTGATTCAAAAGCACAAGAATTTATAGTAACCAGAATAGAGCAAGGCCCTATGACACACATTTTATCCTGTGAGACCTCGAAAGATATGTGGACAAAGTTGAAGTCTGTCTACGACAAAGAGTCAGAGGTGAGCATTCATTTAATGCAACAAAAGTTTTTTCTCTTGGAGTTTTCATCAGGTAAAAATGTTGCCTCATTCATATCACAGCTTGAAGAGATAAAAAATAAGCTAAAGCAAGCTGGTGAAGAGCTGTCCGATAAAATGATCATGACAAAAATACTTATGGCATTGCCAGAGGAATATAAGCATTTTCGGTCCGCATGGGAATCCGTACCATCTGATAAACAAACTCTAGATGAACTTACATCAAGACTACTTATCGAAGAAGAAAGAAGTAAGTCAGCACAGGGCAGCACAGCATTGGCGATGAAAAGTGATACAAGCAGAGAATTTAAAGGGCAAAAGAAAACCAGGTTAAAGTGCCATTTTTGTGGCAGAGGTGGCCATATTGCGAAAAATTGCTTTTTCAAGAAGAAAGAGAGAGATAATAATAGCCAGAAAGACATAAAAGTATGCAGTCAATGTAAAAGACGAGGACACAACTTACAAGAGTGTTGGTTTAATAAAAATAAAAATGAAAAACAACAGACAAGCAGAGAAGAAAATAAAATTGACAGTAATGCATTCATGGTATATACTGGGAGTAAGAAAAATAAAAATGAATGGTGCTTGGACACAGGAGCTAGCGAACATATGTGCTGGAATCAAGATCTGTTTGAAGAATTGATAGAGATAAGCTATAAAAAACAAGTAAAAGTCGGAAATGGAGAAAAATTACCAGTTAAAGGTATTGGAAAAATAACTCTATGGGCATTTAATGGTAAGAAATTTATAAAGTCAACCCTGTCAGATGTATTATTTGTGCCAGATTTAAAATTTAATTTATTCTCAGCTGGATGTGCCTTAGATAAAGGTTATAAGATGTTTTCAAACAATGAAAAATGTGAATTTTATAATGACAAAGGAGAAATAAGAGCATTGGCAACACGGGATAACAAATTATACAAAATGTTATTCTCACAAGAACAAAACACTGAAACCTTTGCAAATATTTTAATTTCGGAACGCACCCCTAACGAAAACTTGTCTGACGGTCAAGTTCAAGAAAACAGCTGTTTAGTAGATGTATTTTTATCAGAGTGTAATTCTGCAAAAACAACAGAAAGTTTGAGAGTTTGGCACTGCAGACTAGCACATCAAAATACTACATATGTGAGAAACTTTTTAAGGCAAAATAACATTGATTTTATAGACGAAAAATTCGTGTGTGAACAGTGTTTAACAGGTAAACAACACAGAATACCATTCAAGTTAAGTGAATCAAGAGCAAGTGAGCCATTACAATTAGTGCATACAGACGTATGTGGCCCTATGGAAGAAGAGTCTTTAGGGGGAAATAGGTATTTCCTGTTGTTAAAGGATGACTATACAAATTATAGGTACGCGGATTTCATGAAAAATAAATCAGAAGTTAAGAAACACCTTAAAAATTTTATATCATTAGCCGAGAGAGAGACAGGCTACAAGATGAAAACTTTACGATCAGATAACGGTTTAGAGTTTATGAACCAAGAAATAAAGGAGATGCTTGACTATCAAGGCATAAAACATCAGAGATCAGTAGTGTATACGCCTCAGCAGAACGGTAGGGCTGAGAGGGAAAATAGAACCCTAGTTGAATCAGCCCGAACTATGATACAAGGGCAAAAGTTGAATAAAAACTTGTGGGCAGAGGCCATACATACAGCAGTGTATGTTTTAAACCGAACAGGCCCTAGTAGCATAAAAAATGTGACACCTTATGAATTATGGTACAAAAAGAAAGTCAATAATATTTCTACACTCAAGAGTTTTGGTTCTAGAGTATCAGTGCATGTCCCAAAAGAGAAGAGATTAAAATGGGATGCAAAAAATATGTTTGGTTTCTTTATTGGCTACAGTGAGGATGTAAAAGGTTACAAAATATTTGTCCCAGACAAAAATAAAGTTGAAATTCATCGAGATGTCATATTTTTGCCCGAGAAAACCATAGAAATAAAAAATGGGGAGACAGACATGAATAAAAACATACAGATGATATGTGAGGAGATAAAGTCAGAAGAAGATGACAGTGAAGCAGAAGAACCTCAAAATAATAGAGAAGAAAGCAGTGAGAGTGACCTCGAAACTGATAGCAGTATTGAAGATGTGAATGAAATAGAGCAGGAGCATGGATATGACCTGAGAAGACATATAAAAAGACCCTCAAGATATGATGATTATGTTCTGGATGATGACGAAATGAGTTTGTTGACTTTTAGTGATGATGAAGAACCCCAGACGTATGATGATGCAGTGGCCAGTAGTGAGTGTAAAAATTGGAAGAAAGCTATGCAATCAGAAATAAATGCGTTGCTAGAAAATGAAACATGGGAGTTTGTGCAAAGTAGTGATGGTCAAAAAGTCATTGAGTGCAAGTGGGTGTTCAAGAAAAAGAAAAATGAAAATGGTAAAGTAGTGAAATATAAAGCTCGTTTGGTAGCTAGAGGTTTTCAACAAATTGGTATGTGTTTTAATGATATTTATAGTCCAGTAGCAAAATTACCATCAATAAGGATTTTCTTAGCCATGTGTAATACTTTTGATATGAAAATTCATCAAGTAGATGTTTGTAGTGCATTTCTAAATGGGGATATTAAAGAAAATGTTTTTATTTCACTCCCAAAGGGATTTAAAGAAAAAGAGGGCACTATTTGCAAATTAAGAAAATCCTTATATGGTTTGAAAAGTTCACCTAAAAATTGGAATGACAAATTTCATAATTTGATGCAAAATTTGAGTTTTTCAAGATCTGAATATGAATATTGTCTTTATATTAAAGTAAATGAAAAAGGTAGGATATACATTTTGCTGTATGTTGATGATTTGCTGTTGGCAGGTACAAATGATCAAGAAGTTGAGAAAATAAAATACATTTTAAACAAAAACTTCAAAATGAACGACTTAGGTCAAATAAAACATTTTTTGGGTATGTGCATAACTCAAAATTTGTCTGAAGGCAAAATAAAAATTAATCAAACTGTTTACTTAAAAAATGTTTTGAAGAAATTTGACATGTCAAGCTGCAAGCCATCAACAACACCAATGGATAATAATTTTCACCACGATTTTCTCAAACGAGAAAAATCTGAGAGCATAGAGATAGAAAAGAAATGTAGAGTTGCTATAGGATGTTTGATGTATGCAATGTTATGCTCAAGACCAGATTTGTGTATAGCTATAGGTATATTAAGCAGGTATCAAACATGTGCAAGTAACGATTTGTGGGTAGCAATAAAAAGAGTATTGAGATATATTCAAAGCACAGTTACTATGAGTTTGATATACTATAAACATAAATATAAACAGGAAAATTTGATAGTAGGGTACTCAGATTCAGATTGGGCAGGTGACCGTACTGATAGAAAATCTACATCAGGATATGTATTCAAAGTTTTTAATTGCACGGTGTCATGGGCATCACGGAAACAGTCTACAGTCAGTTTGTCCTCTACTGAAGCTGAATATGTTGCACTAAGTGTATGTGTGAGTGAAGCATGTTGGCTAAGATACTTAATGTATGATTTAAAAATAAAACCTGATTATGTAGCGGTTCTAATTCATGCAGACAATCAAAGCGCTATAAGGGTTAGTAGAAATCCGGAATTTCATAAAAGACTAAAACATGTTGATATTAGATTTCATTTTGTACGAGATAAAATTAAGGAAAATATTGTTGTATTAAAATATCTTAATACAAGTGACCAACAGGCTGACATATGTACAAAACCATTAGGTTTAACTCTGTTTAAAAAATTTAGAGAGTTGCTAGGTTTAGAATAAAAAAAAATTAATTTAGATCTAGGAGATTTACCGTTGAGGGGGGGTGTTGAATACCCAGTAAAAATAAGCAACGGCAAATCTAGGGGATTTTTGTTATTGTATGATGTAGTTGGAAACAATGTTATATAAGTGTCAGATGTCAACTTGAAGTAAAAAAACATGTGTCAAAAAGAAAAATAAATGTTGATTTTGATGTTTAAGTTATTTGTAGAATTATTGAGTTTTCTTTTAAAATAAAACTGACTAGAAGTACTTCGGTGTTTAATTAACATCCACGCAATTCTGCAAAACATCAAAACGAACATTTTAGTCAGACAAACAAAAAGGGAACACTGGGAGAACTTCTAAAAACAGATTGAACACGACTTCTGCCGAACACAAATGAAATATGGAGAATGGTCAGAGGACAAAGAAAAAAAATGAACGAACTAATAGAAACGAAACATATTCAGAAGGAAACGTGGGCAGCCTATTTTCGATCTCTGTTTGCTAAAAGTGACGATAATGAACCACCAACATTTAAAGTGCCAACAAACGAAGAAATAAACATTAAAACAGCAGAGGTAACGGAAGCATTAATGAAATTAATTAAAAGAAAGAAAATCACCAGGAGATGACAGAATATCGAATGAGCTCCTAAAGTTCGGAGGGCAAGTTCTGACCAAAGACTATTAAATGTAATCCAAAAAATAAAAGAACAAAACAGAATACCACAAGAATGGAGATCAAGCATCCTAATAGCTCTCTTCAAAAAGGGAGAAAAATAGGACCGGGAACAGAGAAATTAATTTAGTAAACATAGCACTAAAATTAATGACCAAAGTAATAACAAACAAACTGACTAAAATTATAACATTAGCAGAAGAACAACAAGGTTTTAAGAACAACCAGAACAACACAATAAATGTAAAAGTAGATGAAGAACTAACTGATCCAATTGAAGCTGGTAATTGGATAAGACAGGGAGACTCCCTGGGCCCTCTATTGTTCAACTTAATCATGGATGAAATAATATAAACATAAGAACAAAAAAGGATACCAAAATGGGAGAAAAACAACTTAAAATAATCTGCTATGCAGACGATGCAATACTAATCTCTCAAAGTGAAGATGATTTACAACGTATGCTGCACCAATTTAATATAACCGCTAAAAAATTTGACATGTTAATTTCCCCAAAAAAGACTAAATGCATGGTTATAACAGCAAATCTAATAAGGTGTAAATTAGAGGTGGAGGGTGAGATAATAGAACAATTCATGGAGTTTAAATATCTAGGCATCTCACTATCTAGCTACGGAAAGCTCGAGACAGAAGTAGAAGATAAGGTGAATAAATCAAACAGAGGCTCAGGTTGTCTGAATGAAACAATATGGAGAAATAAAAATATTGGAAAAGAAGTGAAAGGCAGAATTTACAAAACAGTAATCAGACCAATAATGACATATGCCGCAGAAACACGACCTGATACAGAAAGGACAAAAAGAATGCTAGAAACAGCAGAGATGAAAACACCTCACAAAGTTGATGGTAAGACACTATGGGATAAAGTTGGAAGTGCAGATATACGACGAAGATGCAAGGTGGACAACATTAATAACTGGGTGAAAAACAGAAGAGTTTTAAATTTTTGTTAAATTTATATACAGTTGTTAAGAACGAGTGATTATTGAAAAATGGTGTTTCATTTGAATTGCGAAAATTTTATTGAATGATTTTTATAATATTTTAGTTGTCAACAGAATTGCCTGCCAAAAGTTCTGGTTACAAATCGAGAACATGCAGTTATTCTTACAGTAGAATGCAAAAACAATTGCGACCCTAAACTGGCCACAAAATACACTTGGACTGTTGACAAAGATGATTTTCTTTACAATAATTTACGGTATGGAAGAGAAGGCTCTGTATTTTTCATAGAAAAAGAGTCATTAAATGTAGCTACAGATTATGTAATATCTGTAGAGATGAAAACTGATCTTGGTAAATATTGTTATGAATTCTTTATTTTATTATTTTTAATAGTTTATTTATTAACCTTATTTTAAATGAAAACACTTAATTTATATTCTATTTATTATTTATTATAATTTATACCACATATACTAAAACGAGATACTAACACACAGGCGTGGATCTAGAAATTCATGATAGAGGGGGCTAGACTTTAGACTAGATTGAAAATATTATTATTATTATCCAGATTTCCAGATTTATCCATACAACTCTTACTACCTCCAAGGGGAAAATTGACTCATCCCAGATACCTACGGTATCAAAAGGATTGAGCTCTCGTGGGCGTCTTTTCGTATGTAGGTGACTTTCTATGCTGAAGTATCTCAAAAATTTTCGTACACATCTAGACGTTGAGAGTAGTACAGCTTTCTACATGGTCTTATAGAGATGTTCATTCAGATCTAACTTTTTATGCTTTCTCGAGATTATTTTTTTAATGATTTGAGTTGATTTTGGTCAGAATTTATTTTTCTACGTACACCCTCCGTGAGAACAAACGTCATACTCAAACTATTCTGGGAGCTACAAAACAGCCGTGCGTTGAGTACAACATATCCTTCTGTACGCGTATGCCGCGCGTCGCTAACTGCGCGATAAAGCGATAAGGCGCGATTACAACTAGATACATTTTACTTTGAGACCGTTCACATGCTAACGCGCGTTAAGCGCCTCTCATGTGAACGAACTCTATAGATCTGTTTTACAAGGCTATATCATGTATGTATGTAGATATACAGTGAGGACGTTTGAGTTAGAATAAATAGACCTTGGCGGATCTGTGAAAAAAACGTCTCTTTTTGGATGTGCCAGGTGGCATTCGGATTTTTGCAGATAAAGTTAGGTGGTAACTTCAACTACTCTGGGCTAATTAGCAGAATTCATGGAAAAGTTATTTACCAGCAATTATATTGCTGGAATCGAATTATAAGATCCTATATAATAATAATATAGGTATGCAAAGTCCGCAGATAGTGTGCTACTTTTTTTATAAACAAAATGGCGCCGACAAATCATATTTTTTAAAATTATTGCTCTATAACTCCGAAGGTTTTAACTTTACAACAAAAAATACAAGAAAAACACCCAAATAAAAATTCACCGCAATTAAATTCTGCATAGAGATATGTTTTTCACGATTTGCTCCGACGAAAATTTTCCTCGGAAAATCCGGGTTTTCCTAACAAAAACTCTAATTTTCAAATAAAATTTTAGGTAAGTAATTATTAATCAATAATTAAATAACTTAGTGACATCAAAGCTTTCTTGGTATAGATTATAATTCCAGAAGCCGGTGAAAATTAAACGAATATTTTAGCAACAATTCAATTGTTAATTAACAATTTACGATCGCAATAATAACTAAAATAATCATGATACATTGATCAAACTTATAAAGATTATAAAGATGAGATGCTTATTTAATATTTTATCGACAAAATAAAAATTTTTCTTTTTTTTGCCTAATCTTTAAATTTTGAAAAAAAAAATAGTTATAATACCCTAGTATAATTAGTAAAGTACAAAGAAAGGTTATTTACCAGCAATTTTATTGCTGGAATCGAATTATAAGATCATATATATTATTAATATAGATATGCAAAGTCCGCAGATAGTGTGCTACTTTTTTTATAAACAAAATGGCGCGAACAAATCGTATTTTTTTCAATGATTTCTCTATAACTCCGAAGATTTTAAATTTACACCAAAAATACTCAAAGAGAAATTCACCCCAATTTAATTCTACATAGACGCATGTTTTTTCCGATTTGCTACGACGAAAATTTTTCTCGGAAAATGTGGGTTTTCCCAACAAAATCTCGAATGTTAAAATAAATTTTTTGGGCCAGTAATTATTTATTAATAATTATATAGCTTGGTGAAATAAAAGCTTTCTTGGTATAGATTATAAATTCAGAAGCCGGTGAAAATGAAATGAGTATTTTAGCAACAATTCAATTGTTAATTAACAATTTACAGTCGCAATAACAACCAAAATAATCATGAGACATTGATCAAACTTAGAAAGGTTATTAAGGTGTGATGCCTATTTAATATTTTGTCGACAAAATATGCATTTTTCGTTTTTTTGCATAATCTTTAAATGTTTTAAAAAAATTGTTATAAACAAATTAACATTTCCCAGAAATTGTTTATTATATTCTAATTTTAAAAAATACTTAAAACTCGTATTTCATAGGTCTTGAAAATGAATGCTATAAAAAATTTTCCACATTTGCAAAAAAGTTATGAAACAGCAAAGTAAATATACGATTTCTTCGTTGTTTATAATTTGTTTTAATTGTTTCAAAGCTTAAAAGTGAGTCTATGGTACAATCTAATTACTTACAAAGAATGTCAAAAATTAGTGCAATGGTTATATTTTAATCAAAGATTAAAAATAATTTTTGTTGTAATTTTTAGCGCAAAAGTAGGCCTGATACAGAGTGGGAGCTAAAATGTTTACTCGAAGCGACTGACACGCAGCATATTATATTATTTATAAAAGTGTACGTCGCGCGCGGCCGGTCGTCGCTCCGAGTGAAAATTTTAGCTACAGTACTGTATGATTCTACTTTCGTGCGTGTAAATTACAAAAAAATATATTTATAATCTTTAATTAAAATATAACTATTAAACTGATAATCGATATTTTTTTGTAAATAATTAGCTTGTACTTTAAACTCACTTCTAAGCTTTGAAAGAATTAAAAAAAAATTATAAATACCGTAACAATCCTATGTATATTTTGCTGTTTCATAACTTTTTTGCAAATGGTTGCAAAACAGTTTTAAAGCATTCATTTTCAAGATATTTGAAATGCGCATTTTAGCTATTTTTTAAAATTATAATATAATAAAAACTTTTTGAGAAACGTTAATTTGTTTATAACTATCTTTTTTTAACATTTAAAGAGTAGGCAAAAAAATAAAAAATTTATATTTTGTCGACAAAATGTTAAATAGGCTTCTCATCTTTATAAGATTTCAAAGTTTGATCAGTGTATCATAATTATTTTGGTTATTATTGCGATCGTAAATTGTTAATTAACAATTGAATTGTTGCTAAAATATTCGTTTAATTTTCACCAGCTTTTGAAACTATAATCTAAACCAAGAAGGCTTTTACGTCACCAAATTACTTAATTATTGGTAGATAATTACTTATCTAAAACTTTATTTGAAAATTAAAGATTTTGTTGGGAAAATCTGCATTTTTCGACGAAAATTTTCGTCGGAGCAGATCCGGAAAAACACGTCTCTATGCAGAATTTAATCACGGTAAATTTTTATTTGAGTGTTTTTGTTGTAAAATTAAAATGTTCGGAGTTATAGAGCAATAATTGAAAAAAACATGAATTTCGGGCGCCATTTTGTTTATAAAAAAAGTAGCACACTATCTGCGGACTTTGCATACCTATATTATTAATATATATAATCATAAGCTTCGATTCCAGCAATAAAATTGCTGGTAAATAACTTTTCCCAAAAATGGCCCATTATCCGATAATCAGCCCAGACTAAACAATAATAATTGACTTATGCTCCTTCTCAAATATGCCCGGAATATTAATAAAAAAATTAAAATATTTAAAAATTTCGAAGAACATCGATATTTTTCTATTTTCTTTGCTTATAGCTATAAATAATTCATGTTGGAACAAAGTCGTAGCGAAATAAAATAAAGACAATTGAATTTTGTATGATAAACGACTGGTTAAAAATGTCTTAAATTATAACCCTTTCTGCAAAATAGCAATAAATACAAAATAAGGGGGCAAAATAAGACTGTTTTTATTCAATGTTTTTCAACCACTTTGGTTGCCCTTAGAGCTTTCGTAATTCGCTTAAAAAATTCTTACAACATACTTATAGCATTCACCAAATTTCATTAAAATCAACAAGAGCAAAACAATTTTGCAATCTAAATTTTTTTTAAAAAGTTCTAATTTTTTAAAAACTTTCTGAAGAAAAAGTAGACCATTTAGAAGTTTGCTAATTTTTTTACATATAAACACGTTCTCTACCTGTCTAATGCACTTTACAGAATTAAAATCGGATTATTTTAGCGGCCTCAGCACTGTTTTAAGATTATAAACAATTTTTTGGCTTATAAACAAATACAGTGAGGACGTTTGAGTTGGCATAAATGCATTTTCTCTAGAATAGACGTCTCTGGAGATAAATCCCCAAACAGGTCGATTTTTATTATTAAATTCTAATTTTCTGGTATATATATCATACTAATGACATCATCCATCTGGGCGTGATGACGTAATCGATGATTTTTTTTAATTAAGAATAGGTGCCGTGTGATAGCTCAATCGAAAGGCTATTAACTTTCGTATTCACCAATATAAACATTAACATAGTTATTTATACAGGATTTCAATTAAAAAAAAAATTTTGAATTAAATTAATTCCAATATTTAGATTACGTCATCACACCCAGATGGATGACGTCACTAGTATGATATTTATGCCAAAAAATTATAATTTAAAAATAAAAATCGATCTGTTTCGGCATTTATCTCCAGAGTCGCCCATTCTCAAGAAAATGAATTTATTCAAACTCAAACGTCCTCACTGTATTTGTTGATAATCCAAAAAATTGTTTATAACTTTAAACAGTGCTGAGGCACTTAAATAATCCGATTTTAATTCTGTAGAGTGTAGATAGGTAGAGAACCTCTTTTTTATTTAGCTAATGCCTCGACAACTAATGGCCATTGGCATGATAGGTACGGTGAATTTTAGCAGTTAGGTACCTAGTGTCATGTGTAGTGTGTGTTGAGTAAGTGTCTTGTTACTTTGCAAAGTCGACGTCATTGTCTTTTCAAAGAGACGCTAATTGTATCCGAACGTCTGTGGTCTCTCCGGTGAGTACCGATCCCACAAGGACAGAAACTATTTTCATTTATTAATTTATAATAAACGAAAAATTTCTGACCCTGGTGAGATTAGAACTCACGACCATTCGGACTTTTCGATCCAAAGGTAGGCGCTCTTACCTCTGAGCCACAGAGGGGGTAAGAACCTCTTTATATATAAAAGAATTAGCAAACTTCTAAATGGTCTAATTTTTATTCAGAGAGATTTTAAAAAATTTGAACTTTTTTAAAAGAATTTAGATTGCAAAATTATTATACAAGATCTATTAGGTTAATTTTAGTGAAATTTGGTGGAAGGTTTGGGTATGTTGTAAGAATTTTCCAAGCAAATTATGAAGGTTCTAAGTACAACAAAAGTGGTTAAAAAACATTGAATATGACAGTCTTTTTTGCCCCCTTATTTTCTATTTATTGCTTTTTTGCAGAAAGGGTCATAATTTAACACATTTTAAACCAGTCGTATATTATACAAAATTCAATTATCTTTATTTTCTTTCCCATGGACTTTGTTCCAAAACGAATCGTTTTAAAGTTATAAGCAATGAAAATAGAAAAAAATCGATATATTTCGAATTTTTTAAATAGGTATTTAAATTTTTTTATTAATATTCCGCGCATATTCTTATATTCCATATAAGGAGCATATAGGGCAGTCAATGAGGATATTTGGCTCCGAATTCCATCCTACTACATCGATTTACTTGATATTTTCAGAGTAAGTAGGGAATAGATCAGGAAACAAAGTCTACCCCATGCCGATGTGCGCTTTTTCTTGGGGGTGGTTCCAACCCCTTCTCGGGGGTGGAAAATTTTTTGGTTAAAATACCACGAAAGTACCTATAGAACCTAATTCTAAGCAAAAACTGTTCTATATTTTTTTTTGAAAACTTAATACTTTTTGAATTATTCGTTTAGTCCTGTCGCCAGGGGGTACAACGGCCTCCTTAATTCAGAGGGACTTACCCAAGTTTTTTTTATATATTTTGACCCGTAGAATACGAATTTTTTGGGTAACAGTTGATCCGGATGTCGATAAGATTGTTATAGACAAAGAACTTGAGGAATTACCTAACAGCGATTTCTCGCAAAACCAAACATCTTTTTGTATTTTTTGGGTCATTTTAAGCAAAAAATATTCCTACAAGTTTTTTCGTAGAATGCATAGTTTTCGAGGTGACCGCGGTTGAACTTTCAAAAAATCGAAAAATTGAAATTTTTGAACCCGACTAACTTTTGATTAAAAAATAAAGTAGCAATTCTGCTTACCGAATTTGAAAGGTTAAGTCAAATTATATCGGTTTTGATTATTTGCATTGCTAAAAATTCATTTTTTTATTGTTAAACAAAGCTATAAACACATAGTGTTTCCCGTGCCTAATACATGCGTTTTAACGCATGCTACGTAGAAATTGCCTCGCTTGTACTTGTAGCTACTCTACCTACTCGTTCGATTTTAAATGAGAAATCATTGAAAACATCACTTACGCACTAGGTGTTTATAGCTTTGTTTAACAATAAAATAATAAATTTTAAGCAATGCAAATAATCAAAACCGATATAATTTGACTTAAACTTTCAAATGCGTTAAGCAGAATTGCTACTTTATTTTTTAATCAAAAGTTATTCGGGTTCAAAAATTGCAATTTTTCGATTTTTTGAAAGTTCAACCGCGGTTATCTCGAAAACTATGCATCCTACGAAAAAACTTGTCAGAACATTTTTTGCCTAGAATGACTCAAAAAATACAAAAATATGTTTTGTTTTGCGAGAAATCACTGTTATGTAATTCCTCAAGTTCTTTGTCTATAACAATCTTATCGACATCCGGATCAACTGTTACCCAAAAAATTCGTATTCTGCGGGTCAAAATATATAAAAAAAACTTGGGTAAGTCCATCTGAATTAAGGAGGCCGTTTTACCCCCCTGGCGACAGGACTAGTTGTTGAAAATTGGCAATTTTCATTGAAAAATGACACCTTTTCGGACAGTTTTCTGCGAATACCTTAAAAACTATGCATCTAACAAAAATACTGTTAAAAAAATTTTTGTAGCTTATAAAAAAACAAAGAGACTCATTCCTTCATACTTCTTCTAGTTATAATACAAAAAGAGATATGGTAGGTGAGAAGAGATTGTTTTTTTTTTGGTGCATGCTCAAATCGGTGTATTCTACTTGAAATACCAGAGAAACGGTCGATTTAAGGTGTATAATACTACAAATACCTTTTAGAGTGCTTGAAGAGAGCTTTAAAATGAGCAATATTTTAATGTCGATTACATTCAACCTAAGCGAGATATGCTGCCAAATATTGATAACTAATATAATTTAAGAAAAAATGGGAAGTATATTTTAACCCCTAATCCATCAGAATTTAAATACATCGTTTTTCTTCTATAATGCTCTTTATTATAGTGTTATTTCTATGTTCAAAAAGTTGAACGGGTTTAAAATGAATGGTTTTTGAAAAACATAAGGTCAAATAATTATAAAGCGCATTTTTAAATTTTCTTAAAAATCTTTTTTTTCTCCATGTAACTCGAAAATGATAATAGATACGAAAAAAAGATACAAAACAAAAATGTAGAATTTTTTTAAATAAAAATGTTTTATTTTTTATTACTGTATCTCTTATTATTTTCAAGTTACAGGGGGAAAAAGGAAGCTTTTTAAGAAAATTTAGAAATGCGTTCTAAAATTTGATCTTGTTTTTTTTTTCAAAAACCATTCATTTTAAACCCGTCCAACATTTTGAATATAGAAATAACACTTTAATAAAATGTATAGTAGAATGAAAACGATGCATTTACATTCTGGTGGATAAGGGGTTAAATATGCTTTTCATTTTTTCTTAAAATACATTAGTCATCAATTTTTTGCAGCATCTCTCGCTTAGTTTGAATCTAATCGACATTTAGTATTGTTCATTTTAAAGGTCTTATTAAACACTACAAAAGGTATTGGTAGCATTATACATCTACAATCGACCGTTTCTCTGTTATTTCAAGTTGAATACACCGATTTGCACATGCACCAAAAAAAAACAAACTCTTCTCACTTACCATATCTCTTTTTTGTATTATAACTAAAAGACTTATGACGAAACGAATCTCTTTGTTTCGTTATAAGCTACAAAAATGTTATATATATTTTTTTAGTGAGATGCATAGTTTTTAAGGTATTCGCAAAAAACCGTTCGAAAAGGTGTCATTTTTTAATGAAAGTGGCAAATTCTCAACCACGAATAACTCAAAAAGTATTGAGCTCCCACCCCGAGAAGGGGTGGGACCACCCTCAAGATAAAAGCACACATCGGCATATGGTAGACTTTGAATTAGAAGATAAGTAGAGACTATTCCCAAAATTTCCTTAAAAATCCATGCAGTTGGGTAGAATTCGGAGGTAATATCCTATTCTTGCTCCCATTGACTGGCGTAATAAGCCAATTATAATAATTATTGAAGTTATCACCTAACTTTGTCTGCAAAAATCCGAATGCCACCTCTCACATCCACCTCAAAACAGATCCGTCCTGGTCTATAAATCCATTATCTCGAGAAGGGGTGAATTTGGAGAAAAATCCTGAGACAAGTCGACTTTTATTTTTAAATTATGACTATTTGCCATATATATCATACTAATGACATCATCCATCTAGACGTGATAACGTAATCCATGATTTTTTTAAATGAGAGTAGGGGTCGTGTGATAACACCCAGTGTTGATCTCATTTCAAGCCTCTTTTGTTTTCTATGACATGCTCTATTTCTAGTCCAAGAGCTGGAAGAGGATTTTGCTCGTCATGTCATGAGTAATATGGACAAACTACATAGGTAGAAAGCAGAGCGGGGGACGAAGGTAATTATAAGGGGCCAAAGTCGCTGTTTTTATTTTTTTTGTGACGCTCGTAATCGAGATAGTGCACCAAAATTTGGGAATAAGTAGGTCATGACGTAACTACGCAAAATCTCCAGGGGCGAAATGTTACGTAGGGGACAAAAGAATCGCGGCTTGGGTGAATATATAAATTATAAGGGGTTTTTTGTGACGTTCGTGATCGAGACAGTTCACCAAAATTTGGGAATAAGTAGGTCATGACGTAACTACGCAAAATCTCCAGGGGCGAAATGTTACGTAGGGGACAAAAGAATCGCGGCTTGGGTGAATATATAAATTATAAGGGGTTTTTTGTGACGTTCGTGATCGAGACAGTGCACCAAAATTTGGGAATAAGTAGGTCATGACGTAACTACGCAAAATCTCCAGGGGCGAAATGTTACGTAGGGGACAAAAGAATCGCGGCTTGGGTGAATATATAAATTCCCATGACAAAAAATAACTTCGAAATAGAACTAAACATCATTAAACAAATAGCAGTAAACAACGGCTATAACGAACAAACAGTTAACAAAATTTTAAACCAAAAACTCCATAAGAAAGCCCTGAAATTAGTGTATCCACCACCACAGAAAGAACCCAGTACCTTCTGCTCTCTCACATATACTGGCAAGATAACAACAACAATAGCCAGATACATAAAAAAGAAAGGAATAACACCAGCTTTCAGAACTAACAACAACTTAAGCAAATATATTAAGAACAATAAAAGCCGAAAGAGAAAGCAACTACAGAGTGGTGTGTACAAACTAACTTGTGGTGACTGTCCGAAAACGTACATCGGTCAAACTGGCAGAACTTTTGACAAACGGATAGCAGAACACAAAAGGGCATTCAACAATAGAAAAACAGACACTTCTACATACGCACTTCACCTTCTAGATCATAATCATTCTTTCAATGAAGAGTTTAAAATTCTACATATTCAAAATAAAGGCCTTAAGCTATCTTTTTTAGAATCTATGGAAATTAATAAACTGAAAAATACAGATATAATTCTGAATGACCAACTCGAGACAAACAGCTCCCCACTCCTCAACCTCTTCAGTTGAAGATTAAAAAGGCAAACACATTGTAAACTATATTACTTGAGAAAGGCACTACGCCGAAACAGCTGTAGTCACTTAGATATAATAAATTTTGTGGAAGTATAGAAAACAAACGTTTTCAGTTTTTTATTGTTAGATAAAATGAACTTCCATCAAGTAACGGTCGAATCCATCAAATTATAAGGGGTTTTTTGTGACGTTCGTGATCGAGACAGTGCACCAAAATTTGGGAATAAGTAGGTCATGACGTAACTACGCAAAATCTCCAGGGGCGAAATGTTACGTAGGGGAGAAAAGAATCGCGGCTTGGGTGAATATATAAATTATAAGGGGTTTTTTGTGACGTTCGTGATCGAGACAGTGCACCAAAATTTGGGAATAAGTAGGTCATGACGTAACTACGCAAAATCTCCAGGGGCGAAATGTCACGTAGGGGACAAAAGAATCGCGGCATGGGTGAATATATAAATTATAAGGGGTTTTTTGTGACGTTCGTGATCGAGACAGTGCACCAAAATTTGGTAATAAGCAAATCATGACTTAACTAAGTCAAATCTCCAGGGGCGGATAAGGGTGAATACGCAAAATTTTTGGGCGATTCTCGTCGTCGAAAATATCTCCGCAACTTGCACAATTAATTCATTTATATGTATAGAATCAAAATCCAGAAGGGCGGACTGCTAGATGGGGTCATTTTTTTAAATGGGGTCACAATGTTTTTATAAAAAGTGTAGAGAAAAAATGAAATTTTCTTATATTTTTAAAATATCTTATTTATAACTTTGATTTATGCAAAAAATTAATTTTAGCAAATTATAATAATATTAGTTAGTTACGTCATAATCTACTCATTCCCAAATTTTGGTGCACGATTTCGATCACAAAGGTCACAAAAACCCCTTATAACTTTTATATGCATCCCTGCTCGCCACCCCTTTGCCCATACGCAGCTTTTCGCCTATGGAGATTTTGCTTAGTTACGTCATGATCTACTTAGTACCAAATTTTGGTTCACTATCTCCATCATGAGCGTTACAAAAAAACCCTTTTAATTTTTATATTCACCCCTGCCTGCCACCCGTTTGTCCCACACGTAGCGTTTCGCCTCACGAGATTTTGCTTAGTTATGTCATTATCTACTTATTCCTAAAATTTGGTGCACTATCTCGGTCACGAACGTCACAAAAAAACCCCTTATAATTTTTATATTCACCCCTGCTCGTCATGCCTTTGTCCCCAATGCAGCTTTTTGCCCCTGGCAGAAATCTCGATCGTGGCATCTCGATCGTGAGCGCCACAAAAAAAATAATAAAAACCGCAATTTTGACCCATTATAACTACCCTCATTCCCCGTTCTGGTTTCTGCTCGTAAAGGAAAGTTATGTATACAACTTATTCAACATATCCCGTATAGTTTGTCCGTATAACTTATCATGAGCAAAATCTGCTTCTATCTTTTCAACTATAAGTTCTCGTCTATGCCCATTTTTTTATATCAAATTTTTCTATATATATACACCGTTCTTAGGCGTCAACGCCCTTCGGTAGGGATCTATGGAGGAGTATCACCAAGCCGCAAGCCCTTATTCCTTGCCGTACCGCTCCTCCATAGGCCGATTAGACGCCAGTTTATTCCAGACCAAGTCGTAGACTCTATTGAGTTTTATACTACGGCGTTGGCCTTTTATTAATGTCATGACCTATCTGAGGCTCGAACCACTAAACTAAAATCCACTAAACTTGTCGATCGACTGCGCCTCAGCTAACTGGACCGTCTAGATCGACCAAGTTTTTCTAATTGGTTTATTTTGTTCTAATTATATTCTGGAATATGGCGTTTGTTTTCCGCTAGTAGTTGTCTTTCTATAATATTTCTGTAATAATAATTAATACACTGCGCGTCGGAGAAAACGAGCACCCCAAAAAATGAGTCATTTTTGATATCTCGTATCTCCTAAACCTGTTCTCAGATTTAAGTGATTTTTTTAATATATCATAGCCTTCTTATTTAGCAATATCGCTGTAATAATATTGTTTATAAACAGGTTAATTTTCATTGTATACCGGGTGTACGAATCAAAATGTGTTTTTTCTCAAAGTTCGCAACACCCTGTGGAAGATTCTAGCATTTATAAAATACTGAAATTACCTAACCTAATTACCCAACTATAGCCTCAGGTTTTCTTAACATTCTGTTTTTTGATTGATTCGCTTATGTTGAATAATACAAAAGTTAGGTATTTACAAAACTAGCCATGTTCTTCATCAGTACAGGGTGTTTCTAATTAAGTGCGACAAAATTTAAGGGTTAATTCTGCATTAAAAAATAATGACAGTTTGCTTTATAATCGTATGTCCACAAATGCTTCGTTTCCGAGATACGGGATGTTGAATTTTTTTTACAAACTGACGATTTATTTATTGCTTTAAAACCGGTTAAGATATGCAAATGAAACTTTATGGGGTATATGACGTAGTTATTGCATATTTTTGACATACAATTAAGAATTTTATGTTCACCATTGGCGTGCATAGGATAATATGATCGCTCATATTACCCGTATGCGCGCCAATGGTGAACATAAAATTCTTAGTTGCATGTCAAGAAATGTGCAATCATTACATCTTAAAACTCACCAAATTTCATTTGCATATCTCAACCGGTTTTAAAGCAATAAATAAATGGTCAGTTTGTAAAAAAAATTCAACATCCCGTATCATCTTAAACGAAGCATTTGCAGGCATAAGATTATAAAGCAAACTGTGATTTTTTTTTTAATTCAGGATTACCCTTTAAATTTTGTCGTACTTATTAAAAAAAAAACATGTACTGATGAAGAACATGGCTAGTTGTTTGGGCATTGTATTATCAATTAAATTATCCAACATAAGCAAATGAATAAAAAATCAGAATGTTAATAAAACCTGAGGCTTTAGTTCAGTATTTTATAAATGCTAGAATACTCCACAGGCTGTTGCGAACTTTGAGAAAAAAAATACAGATTGATTCGTACACCCGGTATACAATAAAAATTTACGTATTTATTAAGAATATTATTGCAGCAATGTTGTTAATGAATAAGGCTATAACATACTAAATAATTACTTAAATCGGACAACAGGTTTAGGAGATATGAGATATCAAAAATGACCCATTTTTTGGGGTGCCTGTTTTCTGTGACGCGCAGTGTATATGGTAAAATGTTCCTACTTATTAATGTTTAATTCGTTAACTTGTTTAAGATGAATTAAAAGGGAAGTCTGCTGTTAAAATAAACGTCCATAAACCACCGACTTTACCCAAATGTTCTATTAGCCCTGAGACGGGAAAATCACTAAAAACACGTTTTATGGTTAGCTGCACCTATCCAAAAGGAGCATATTCCTTTGAAATTTACAGTTATGCAAACGAAAAAGTAGTTCTTTTAGACAGGAGTGTAAGACTTGCAAATATCGACATAATTTTATTACCTGCAGGATCTCAGGTTGAGGTGAAAATCATTGATGCCTATGGTTTTTCTGGAATATTCATGTTAAGTCCTACTGTAAGTATATCAAAATCACGTTACCATATTGTAGTTTTGGGGTAATAAGGTTTTCTCCATGACACTTCAACAGCCAGGGTACTGAAGCGTTTTTTCGACATGTAATACCTATAACAATGAATTGTAGCTATTTCCTAGGATCTGGCGGTTATTTTTATTTATGAATAATTTATTGTAAAAAAAAATGGCCTTTTTCCCTTTTGCTCAAATTAATGGAAAACTGTAAGACTTATGGTTTTCTTAGTACATACTGCTATTTGACATGAGAAATAAAAGAGTATATTTATATTTAAAATTCAAGTTAAAATAAAAATTTTCATATTTCTCAAACACGAGCATATAAATTTTGAACAACCTTTATAAGACAAATTTTGTAAAAATGGTTATAGCTAGTTTTTAAGAAAGTGTTTTCGCAGAAGTGTTGACTAGCCCCATGAACAATGCATTTTAAGTAAGCGATTAGGGTGCTGGTTTTAAGAAAGTGTTTTTTGAACTGTTTATCAAAACCACAGACAATATAGTTTATTAAACAAAATAATAGGTCATTAAGTTTTTCAGGAAATGCGGGTAGGTAATTACAGATAGGTAAACATAGATAAAAATATGATTATTGTAGAGAATAGAATTAAAATAGTCGGAATACTATTTTTTCTTGAAAATCCATAAAGACATGTTTAGAAAAAGGAAAGAGTTTTTTGGTAAATACGTTATGATTGAAAGCTTGTTTTGATTGGTTAAAAAATTAATTCTGGAGGGGAACGATTTAGAAGGATGAGAATGAATGAGGAGAGAGAAGCAGTCTGTTTTGTTGGATCGAAAGGAAGAGTACAGTTTTGAGGGTAGTGAGTAAAAACGAAAGTTGGTTTTTGAGAAAAGTGAAACGCATCATATCGTGGAACGAAAAATAGGCCAAGTCGAGAGATGATATAACTCCTTGAGTCTAAGGTATCCAGTGTTTGTTTTAAGTATTTCAAAAAGTTGGAATACAGCATCAGGAGAAAGCCGGAACGAGTACTGTACGAGGCATAGTGAGGAAAGGGAGAACGAGTTTGCAGAGGAGCAGGGACATTATTGGAAAACGTGGACGAGTTTCTTTGGATCGCAACACCAGCAAAGATCCGTTTTATTTTTTGTTGAGACATGAATGTATGGTTTTACGTATTAAATACCACAGTGCATATTGAACTACACATTGCACTACTATTAAATCATCAAACCTCAATCAATTTTGTTACTTACAAATCATTATAGTTGGTTTTTTATATATACAATAATATTGATAACATAAAAATTTTATATAAAAAAATTTTGAACAGATAGAACATCCTGTATAGCAGAGGTATAGAGATTCATAGTTAATTATTTAAAAAAACAAATTTGGAGACAAAAAGGAATAAGAATCCTATTTTCATAATTGTTAGATAAAATAAAGGTAGAAGAATAAATAAAATTTGCAATATTAAACATTTATTTCCGTTTGATAAAATAAACGACTTTTATAATTTCTAATTGAAATTCATATGTGTATTATTTTATTCTCTATTATCTATCCCGATTAGGAAGCCACTGAGAAATATTTTGAAGCCACGAAAGTAAGTATTGATAGCATAATTTAGCCCTGAGATTTACAATTTATTTATGTTTGATTTGTTTGATTAATGAGATAATTGATTGACTAATTAATCAAAGTAGATCACAACATGGCGCCCAACGTGGGGCGTTAAAAAATATTTCTGGTGGCAAATTTGAAAGGATAGAAAAAGAAAAGCCGGTAATTGAAAATTTATATGCTCGTGGTAAAAAGTGAGATATTTACATTTGATGACATAAAATTTTAGATCTCTTTAGGTACAAATTTCCCATAATTGATTTTATTTGATTGATATTTACGTTTGATATATTTATTGACAATTTATTACATTTGGGTGAGAAAAGTTTCGTCTTTGCAACATACTATTCAAGTTTCCTATTTGGCGGGAATAGTATTTCTTGAAAAGAAATGTATGTGACAAGAAAACAAAGCAAAGAAAACAAAAAACAAGAAGAACATTTAGAACAGGAAGACATTTTAGATACAACAATCATGGCAACAGGAAAACAGGAATTATCAGAATTAGAAAAAATATTACAACTTATGCAAATACAAGCAAAAAAATTGATAAAAATCAACAGGAATCGAAACAAGCCATGAAAGAAACATTGGAAAAAATGGAGGAAGCAAAAAGGACAATGGATAAAAATCAGGAAGAAACAAAACGAGCAATAGAAGAAAACCAAAATGAAACAAAAAAAGTAATGAAAGAAACATCGGAAAAATGGATGAAACAAAAAGAATCATGGAAGAAACACAACAAAACATGCAAGAAAATCAGGAGGAAACAAAACAAGCAATAGAAGAAAACAACCAGAAAATGGAAGAACGCATAGGAAAATATGAAAAGGAAATAAAAGGATGTTTGACAATAATCAAAAACGAGATAAAAGAACAAGAAATGTTAATTAAAGATCACATGAAAGAACAAGAAATGAAAATTCAAAATAAAATGAAGGCATACGACTAATGGTACGATTGGGTAAGAATTTGTATGCACTACAATGTGTAATAATGCCAAACATGTCACATGACATGATTGTAGGAGTTGACGAATTGGCAGAAAAACATGTAGTGATAGATTTCAAAAATAATACGATGAAACTAACACAAGAAAAAGAAGAAGAACAGGACAAGGAATATGAGAAACAAAATACGGACGAATCAGGTAGAGAACAAACAGTGGAAATGAATTTGGCAACGAAGCAAGGACAAAGAAAAAAAGAAGAAAAGGTCAGAAAAAGGTAAAAGGAGTTAAAACCTGGGATTCCTCAAAAGAAGAGATGAGCTCAGGGGAGAAGAAGAAAGAATATTAACAACAAAAGAAAATGAAATTTAGGATCCCTCAAAAGAAGAAGAAGAAATAAAGTTAACAAATGAAAGCGAAAAGGATATAATTGAAACAGTGGTATTTGAAGAGGAGCTATATGAAAACGAATATGCAGAATGAACAAAAAACATGTGTGAAGAATCTGAGGGAAAAGACAGAAAATTGATATGTGGAGAAGGAGAAGAAAATGAATTGCGTTTGATATTAAGAGACTCTGAAACTTTGATAAATGAGGAAAACAGAGTGGCTAAAAAGTATGAACATTTATTTGAGGTTAAGAACTTGGGAAATTTTCGATCAAAGACTTACCTTATTCCATATAAGTATCGACAAGAGATGAAAGAAAAAATTAGTAAAATATTGGAAGATCAAATCATCGAAAGATGTGACTCACCGTATATTGTGATAGTAAAGAAAATCAATGGAGAATTGAGATTTAGATGCCAGGAATATCAACCAGCACACTGTGTCACAATATGAATCACCTCTAAACATCGAGAACATTTTTGAAAGAATTACGGGGTCACACATATTTTCTAAAATTGATTTAAAACTCAGTTTTTTGTTGATACCCTTAGCTGATAAGTGTAGAAACTACACCGCTTTCTCAATTGATGGTATTGTCTACCGGTTTAAGGTAGTACCATTTGGATTGCAGAGCGCTTGTGCAGGATTCGTACGAGCTCTACATACCATTTTAAATCGCCATGAAGATTTCATAGTTCATTACATCGATGATTTATTAATGTTCTCACAAGATGTAAAGAGTCACTTGGAACACATAAAAATAATTCTGGAGGAATTGGACACAGCGGGATTAGTGTGGTATAATTAGACCCAAACCCAGATATCCAAAGTGAAAGTTATCCTCCAACACCAAATTGTTCTAGATGGTCCACATAATGTTCAGAAAAAAGTCACAACATTTTGAGCGTCGGGTTTGGGGGGAGAAGGGGGAGAAATCTGCAAATTCGTAGTTTTTTAAGTTTTTCGTCAATATTTCTAAAACTAAGCGGTTTAGCATGAACAACCTTCTACACAATATTGTTCTACATTAAATTTTAAATAAGAAAGGCCCTATTGCATATCCCTTCTAAAATGAACGGTTCCAATGTTACGGAGGTAGTATAGTATAATTGGTCCAAAAAAGGCCTAACCCAGACATCCAAAGTAAAAGTTCTTCAACATAAAAATTGTTCTATATGGTCTACATATTGTTCAGTAAAAAGTTACACCATTTTGAGCGTCCGTTTTGGGGGGAGATGAGGGAAAAATCGGTAAATTAGTAGTTTTTTCCGTTTTTCGTCAATATTTCTGAAACTATGCTTTAGCGTAAGAAATGTTCTATAGAAAAATGTTCTACATAAAATTTAAAACAAAAAAGTTCGATATATAATTGTTACAAAATCAACGGTTCCAGAGTTACGGAGGGTGAAAAGTGGAGGTTTTCGATACTTTTTATATTCACCGATTTCTCCCCCCTCTCCCCCCCCCCCCAAACCCGACGCTCAAAATGGTGTGACTTTTTTCTGAACATTATGTGGACCATATAGAACAATTTGGTGTTGGAGGATAACTTTCACTTTAAATGTCTGGGTTTTTGGTATAATTAGATCATAAATATTGCCCAAAAAATATAAATAGTATCGAAAACCTCGAATTCTCACCCTCCGTAACTCTGGAACCGTTGATTTTATAACAATTATGTATAAAATATTTTTTGTTTTAATTTCATGTAGAACATTTTTGTATATAACATTGTTTACGCTAAAGCATAGTTTTACAAGTATTGACGAAAAACTTAAAAAAACTATACCGGCTTCTCTCACATCCCCCTACCAAACCTGACGCTCAAAATGGTGTAGCTTTTTACTGAACATTACGTGGACCATATAGAACATTTTGGTGTTGGAGGAAAACTTTTACTTTGGATGTTTGGGTTAGGCCTTTTTTTGGACCAGTTATACTATACTACCTCCGTAACTTTGGAACCATTCATTTTAGAAAGATTATGCATAGGGACTTTGTTATTTCAAACTTAATGTAGAACAATTTTGTATAGAGGGTTGTTTATGCTAAACCGCATAGTTTTAGAAATAGTGGCAAAAACTTAAAAAAACTACGAATTTACCGATTTCTCCCCCTCTCCCCCCAAACCCGACGCTCAAAATGGTGTGACTTTTTTCTGGACATTGTGTGGAAAAAAGGTGTCCAAAATTTGGTGTTGAAGGATAACTTTCACTTTGGATGTCTGGGTTATGCCATCTTTTGGATCAACTATACTATACTAGATTAAAATTAAACATTGAAAAATGTCAATTTTTTCAAAAAGAAGTAACTTATTTGGGTTTTAAATTGGACACCAAAACAGTAAGCTTAGCCGAAGACAGAGTCAAGCTCATAGATGAATACCCAAGGCCAATAAATTTGAAAACATTGAGAGGTTTTCTTGGCACGATTAATTATTTTAAAAAGCTAATTCCCGATTTGAGCCAAAAGGAAATTCCTCTAATAAAATTGCTGAAGAAAGGCATAAAATAGAATTGGAAAGAAGAACAGGAGGAAGCTTTCAAAATATTAAAACAAGAATTCGCAAAAGGAACGAAAATTTATCACCCCATTTACAATCTACCTTTTATACTCCGAACTGATGCGTCCATACAAAAATTTGCAGTTTTGTCTCAAATACAAAACGACCAAGAAGTACCGATATGTTTTATATCTCTAGTGACTAAAACACACGAGAGAAAATATATAGTGTAACAGAATTGGAGTTTGCCAGTGTACTATTTTGCGTAAACAAATTGAGGTTTTACTTATTGGGGGCGAAATTCACAATCGAAACGGATCATGAAGCTTTGGTACATATCATGAAGAATCGATTGGTGAATAATCGAATACATAGAGGCATTCTATTATTACAGGAGTATGATTAATTCCGATATATCAAAGGAAAAGACAACATAATAGCCGACGCTCTAACACGGGACGAAGACACCGGAAAAAGGGAAGCAATTAACATGTGGGACTAAATATATTAACACAAGAAGAAGGTGTATATTCTTTAAATGAGATATAGACCAGTAAGGATCTGTTTTTAGGTGGATGTGAGAGGTGGCATTCAGATTTTTGCTGATAAAGTTAGTTGATAACTTCGTTAATAATAATTGAATTACGCTCCTTCTCAAATATGCCCGAAACATTAATAAAAAAAATAAAACATTTTAAAATTTCAAAAAATTTCGTTTTTTTCTAAATTTTTTTGCGTATAACTTAAAAACT
The DNA here is from genome assembly GCF_917563875.1 of Diabrotica virgifera virgifera. Lineage (NCBI taxonomy): Eukaryota > Metazoa > Arthropoda > Insecta > Coleoptera > Chrysomelidae > Diabrotica > Diabrotica virgifera. The sequence goes on from NC_065444.1 coordinate 197,755,102, forward strand.
GTTCATTTTAGAACAAAGTTGTATAGGAATAAAACAAAGATAACTAAATTTTCTATCAGATGCGATTGATTAAAAATGTCTTAATTTATCACCCTTGCTTCAAAATAGCAATAAATATAAAATAAGGGGACAAAACAATCCTGACTTTATTCAATGGTTTTCCATCACTTAGGTTACACTTGGAACCTTCCTAAATCGCTTAGAAAATTTTTGTAATATGCTAAAACCGTACACTAAATTTAATTAAAATTGACTTACTAGATTTTGCATAATAATTTTGTAATCTAAACGTTTTTTAAATAATTAAAATTTTTAAAATCTTGCACAATAAAAACTAGAAAATACAAAGATTTGTCAATTTTTTTCCATATATAGAAGTACTCCACCTATCTAATGCACTTTACAGAATTGAAATCGGATTATTTAAGCAGCCTCAGCAATGTTTTAAAGTTATAAACAATTTTTTGGCTTATAAACAAATTAGTGCTGTGGCCAGGAGGGGGTGCTACGGGCTCCTTTATTTAGATGGACTTACCCAAGTTTTTTTATGTATTTCGACCCGTATTACACGAATTTTTTGGGTAACAGTTGATCCGGATGTCGATAAAATTGTTATAAACAAAGAACTTGAGGAATTACGTAACATCGATTTTTCGCAAAATAAAACATTTTTTGTATTTCTTGGGTAATTCTAAGCAAAAAAATGTTCTTACATTTTTTTTCGTAGGATGCATAGTTTTCGAGATAAAAGCGGTGGAACTTTCAAAAAATCGAGAAATTGCAATTTTTGAACGCGAATAACGTTTGATTAAAAAATAAAATAGCAATTCTGCTGACAGCATTTGAAAGTTTAAGTCAAATAATACAGGTTTTAATTACTTGCATTGCTAAAAATTAATTTTTTTATTATTAAACTAAGCTATTTGTTTATAAGCCAAAAAATTGTTTATAAATTTAAAACATTGCTGAGGCCCCATAAATAATCCGATTTTAATTCTGTAAAGTGTATTAGATAGGTAGAGCACCTCTTTATATGTAAAAAAAATAGCCACCTTCTAAATGGTCTACTTTTTGTTCAGAAAGATTTTAAAAAATTTGAACTTTTTTAAAAACATTTAGATTGCAAATTTATTATGCAAAATTTATTAGGTCGATTTTAATGAAATCTGGTACACGATTTAAGTATGTTACAAAGAATTTCCTAAGCGAATTACTAAGGTTCTAAGTGCCACCAAAGTGGTTAAAAAATATTGAATAACAACAGACTTATTTTGCCCCCTTATTTTGTATTTATTGCTATATTGCAGAAAAGGTAACTTTAAGACAAGACATTTTTTAACAGTCGTATATCATACAAAATTCAATTATCTTTATTTTATTTCTCTACGACTTTGTTCCAAAACGAATCGTTTTAAAGCTATAATCAAAGAAATCAGAAAAAATCGATGGTTTTCGAAATTTTTAAATTCTTTAATTTTTTTATTAATGTTCCGGGCATATTTGAGAAGGAGCATAAGTCAGTTATTATTACTGAAGGTGTCACCTAACTTTATCTGCAAAAATCCGAATGCCACCCCTCACATCCAAAAATAGACGTTTTTTCGCACATCCTTACTGGTCTAATAAGGACAAACCAGGAAGACCTAGAGGAAAGAGAGAAAAGAAGAGCGGAGATAGAAAATAACATATTTTTTAAAAGAATAGACGGAAAGGAACTATATTTAGTGACACAGACATTGGCAGAAAAGATCATAAAGAAATAACATGAGGACAATGGACATATCGGTAGCAGAAAGGTGTGGCTCGTTTTTAGGGAAAATTACATCAGCCGTCAAGATTACCGCATTGCAAAGGAAATTACCCAGAAGTGCGAATTATGTCAAAAATAATATTGCAAAAAATATTGTATCCCGGAACAAATTGGACATTTTAGCAATAGATATGTTAAGCGATCTAATTATGGCCACTAAAAGGAACAAGCATATTCTGGTGATGGTGGATGTGTTTTCAAAATACGTAAAATTATACAGTTGCCGCACCACAAAGGGGAAAGAAATATTCAGAAAAATCGACAATTTCATAGCCACAGTAGGAACACCAAGAACGATTCTACTAGATAATGCAACGTATTTCCGAAATGATCGTTTCAAGGGACAACTTCGAGAACGGGGAATAGAGACAAATTTTGTCAGCATCAGGCATCCCAAAGTGATCCTTCGGAGCGATTTATACAGGAAGTGACGAAATTTCTTCGTATTGCAACGTATGGTCAACATCGACGCCGGGACAGGAAAATGGCGGAAATAGAAATGTATCTAAATACCATTCCGAGTACAGTAACAAAAGAAACCCCGGAATACATCATGAAGGGTGTAATGCCGATAAGGCCATGGGAAGAGCCAGAGTCAAAAGAATCTTCTTCTTCAGGTTCCATCCCCTATCGGAGGTTCGAAATCATCATCGCTATTTTAATTTTATTGGCCGCACTTCTGAATAATTCTAATGAGCTGCAACCGAACCACTCTCTCAAATTTTTTAGCCAGGATATTTTGCGTCGTCCTGGGTTTCTCTTCTCTTGTATCTTCCCTTGCATAATTAACCTAAATAATACGTACTTCCCGCCCCTTATTATATGACCCAGATATTGAATCTTTCTAATTATAACAGTTTTTATGACTTCATATTCTTTCTTCATTCTTTGAAACACCTCTATATTAGTTACTTTTTCAGTCCACGATATTCTGTGTATTCTCCTGTAGCACCACATCTCAAAGGAAACAGAAGCTGTTTCTTTGTAGGCAAAAGAATATCAACAGGTAATTGAAACAGTACAGAGAAGATTGCGGCGAAGCAATGAGAAGTATATCCAAAGAGAGGTTCATAATAGAAAACGAAGGCCAGTGACTTTCCAAAGGGGTGAAAAAGTACTTGTGAGGGCGTTACGAGTATCAAATCTTCCTGGTGGCATTTGCGCAAAGTTAATGCCTGTTTTCGAAGGTCCGTACATCGTGAATAATGAAGATGGGATAAACAGTTATGAGTTGAGGCATATGGACTCGGAAAAGATCCGAGGAATTTATAATATTCACGATGTGTACACATATCACGAATAAAAGGAGGAACTGCATAAAGTAGATAGTAAGTTAGGGTATAAGACATAGATTAAGAGAAGGCAATAAACAGGGAGATTGTTTTACCTCGAGAAAAATTAGTTGAAGATGCAGATAATTTTTATCGAATACAAAGGCGGGGATTTGTTATATTCCTATTTGACATGAGAAATAAAAAACTATATTTATATTTAAAATTCAAATTAAAATAAAAATTTTCATATTTCTCAACCACGAGCATATAAATTTTGAACACCCTGTAAAAGACAAATTTTGTAAAAATAGTTATAGCTAGTTTTTAAGAAAGTGTTTTCGCAGAAGTGTTGACTAGCCCCATGAACAATGCATTTTAAGTAAACAATTAGGGTGCTGGTTTTAAGAAAGTGTTCTTAGAACTGTTTATCAAAACCACAGACAATATAGTTTATTAAACAAAAGGATAGGTTATTAAGTTTGTCAAGAAATGCGGGTAGGTAATTCATTAGCCGCACGGTACATAATAGATAGTTAAAATATACCTGTGTATGAAGATTCTTAAACATAGATAAAAATATGATTAGTGTAGAAAATAGAATTAAAATAGTCGGAATATTATCTTTTCTTGAAAATTCAAAACGACATGTTTAGAAAAAGGAAAGAGTTTTTTGGTAAATAAGTCATGATTGAAAGTTTGTTTTGATTGGTTTAAAAATTAATTCTGGAGGGGAACGATTTGGAAGGATGAGAATGAATGAGGAGAGAGAAGCAGTCTGTTTTATTGGATCGAAAGGAAGAGTCCAGTTTTGAGGGTAGTGTACAAATAAAAGTAAAACGCCGGTTGGTTTTTGGGAAAAGTGACAAGCATCATATCATGGAACGAGTAATAGGTTAAGTCGAGAGATGATATAACTCCTTGAGTCTAAAGTATCCAGTATTTGTTTTAAGTGTTTCAAAAAGTTGGAATACTGCATCAGGAGAAAGCCGGAACGAGTATTGTACGAGGCGTAGTGAGGAAAGGGAGAACGAGTTTGCAGAGGAGCAGGGACATTATTGGAAAACGTGGACGAGTTTCTTTGGATCGCAACACCAGCAAAGAAGGAAATGTGTTTTGTGTGAAGACATTGTAGAATCATCATCATAAGTCAGTTTTATTTTTTGTTGAGACATGAATGTATGGTGTTGCGTATTAAATCCACAGTGCATATTGAACTACACATTTCACTATTATAAAATCAGGGAACCTCAATCAATTTTGTTACTTACAAAAATCAGTATAGTTGGTTTTTTTATATACAATAATATTGATAAAATAAAAATTTTTATATAAAAAATTTTGAACAGGTAGAATATCCCGTATAGCAGATTTATAGAGATTCATAGATTCCTATTTTCATAATTGTTAGATAAAATAAAGATAGAAGAATAAATAAAATTTCAATATTAAACATTTATTTCCGTTTGATAAAATAAACGACTTTTATAATTTCTAATTGAAATTCATATGTGTATTATTTCATTCTCTGTTATCTATCCCTATTAGTAAGGCACTGAGAAATATTTTGAAGCCACGGAAGTAAGTATTGGTAGCATAATTTAGCCCTGAGATTTACAATTTATTTATGTTTGATTTGTTTGATTAATGAGATAATTGATTGACTAATTATTCAAAGTAGATTTAAAATGGCGTATTAAAAAGTTTAATATACTAATTTATTGTTAATACAATAGGGGACTTGCATAAAATTTTAAATTCGAAAAAATGTTATAAATCACAACAGAACATAATTTAAAACATGTATCAAAGATTAAAAAGTTTTGTTTGGCTTTCGTTTGGCCCCTAAAGATGATTAAGTATTCAAATTAAATCAGGTAGCTCAAAACGCGTCGTGACGTCATTCGTTTAAATTATGTTCACATTCTTCCAAAAAAGTAAACAGAATTTAAAATTAGACATTATAAACGTCAGTAGAAAATACAGTTATGTAATGTCAGAAGTGTTTTTGATCGTTTGAACTATTTTAAATTGACTAAAGGTTCTCTAAACCAAGGCCAGAAAACAAAAAACATATGTGGATCTTAAATTTGTACTTGTTATTATGAGGTTTTAAGGCGTGAAATTTTGGAAATAATATTTTTAAAGGAAACTGAATATTATTATGCAATAAAAAAATGTGCAAGTTCCCTATTAGGTTTGGCATTCGTTTTGACACTGACACTATTACATGACATTTAAAATACACACACCGGCAAAATTAGCCGAACACGTTAAAAATGGGACATGTTTGATGTCTCGTATTTCATAAACCAGTGGTCCGATTTGAGTGATTCTTTTAGTATGTTATAGCCTTATTATTTAAGAATATCTTTGTAATAATATTGTTGCTAGACAGGTAAATACCATTTTATACCAGGTGTACCAATCTTACTGTGTTTTTTTCTTAAAGATTGGAACACCCTGTGGAATATTCTAGCATATGTACAATATTAGAATTAATACTTGATTGTAGACTTAGGCTTGCTTAACATTTTTCTTTTTGATTCATTTACTTACGTGAGATAATAAAAAAGTTATGTGCGTTAACAACTATCCATGTTTTTCATCAATAAATCCTCATAGTAGGGGAGGAAAGTATACTAAATTTGCAGTTACTCGAGCGTTATGGGAACCTATTGGATTGTGAAGAGTATGTGCTAAAATCAGAAAAAGGTTAAGTTAAGTTTTCGATAAAGTGGGGGACTTTTCAGTTTTTAATTTAATTTTCCATTTGAAACAATCATTTTTCTCCGATTATAGCGCTATCTATCCATAATTCGAAAAAATATGTCGAATAAAAGTTGCTTATTTTTACGTAAAGAATCCAAATCTCGAATAAAAATTGGGGGCTCCTATTTAAGATTTTAAATTAAATCCCCCACCCCACCTCCGTGGGGGCTCGTGACACCCCACGGAGAGGGTGGGGGTAAATTAAAAATTATAAATACGAACCTTGCGATATTTTGCGAAATGAACATCAGATCGTAAAACTGCAAAATACACCTATTCAATATTTTTCAAAAATCTACCGAATGGCACCAAACACGACCCCCACGGAGGTGGGGTGGGGGGTTACATTAAAATATTAAATAGGAGCCTCCAATTTTTATTGCAGATTTGGATCCTTGACGTAAAAATAAGCAACTTTTATTCGCAACATTTTTTCCTATTATGCATAAATAGCGCTATAATCGGAAAAAACGATTGGTGAAAATGGAAAATTAAATTGAAAAATGGAGAGTCCCACACTTTATGGAAAACTTGACTTAACTTTTTTTGGTTGTAGCACCCACTCTTCACAATCCACTCCAGGTCACAAGAACGCTCGAGTAATTTCAAATTTAGCATACTTTTCTCCCCTACTATGAGGATTTATTGATAAAAAACATGGCTAGTTGTTAAAGCACATAACTTTTTTATTTTCCAACATAAGCAAATGAATCAAAAAACAAAATGTTAAGAAAGCATAATTCTACAATCAAGTTTTAATTTTAATATTTTATATATGCTGGAATATTCCACAGGGTGTTCCAAACTTTAAGAAAAAAACACATTATGCTTGTTACACCCGGTATAAAATGACATTTAACTGTCTAAAAACAATATTATTACACCGATATTCTTAAATAATAAGGCTATAACATACTAAAAGAATCACTTAAATCGGACCACTGGTTTATGAAATACGAGACATCAAACATGTCCCATTTTTAACGTGTTCGTCTAATTTTGCCGGTGTGTGTAGTTCAAACGATCAAAAGCACTTGTGAGGTTACATAAATGTATTTTCTACTGACGTTTATAATGTCTAATTTCAAAATTTTGTTTACTTTTTTGGAAGAAGCTAAACATAATTTAAACGAATGACGTCACGACGCGCTTGGGCCACCTGTTTTAATTTGAATTTTTAATCATCTTTAGGGGCCAAATGAAAGCCAAACAAAACTTTTTAATACTTGATACATGTTTTAAATTATGTTCTGTTGTGATTTATAACATTTTTTTCGAATTTAAAATTTTATGCAAGTTCCCTATTGCGAATAAAGGTCGAAATTTCAAAAAGAAATAATTTTGCATTAACTACTGTATACCTATACCCTAGAGGGCAGAAGAAGATTATATGTATATATATATATATATATATATATATATATATATATATATATATATATATATATATATATATATATATATATCATAAAGGAGTACGACCGTCAATTCCAATATAACAAAGGAGCACTCGTAAGTGTAGGGTTTTATCGGTCAAGTGGGTGAAAAAAGAGACAAAGAATTCAGCTACTTCATCTATTTATTGAAGACGCTAAACATCCAAAAGAGAGCTAAAAAGCACTAGCGTTACCTTAAAAAGACATGTAGCAAAAGATAAGATGTACATAGTAAAAAAAAACCTTATCCATGAACCAACGTAATGTAAAAGTATATAACATTTAAGTGTATAGTTAATATTTAAAAGTTTAAAGTATTTAAAATTTTTAAAATTTAAAGTATTTAAATAATAATATTTAAAGTATTTAAAAATCACTATTTAACACAGTACGGTCGAAAATATTTGTACAAATATATATATATATATATATATATATATATATATATATATATATATATATATATATATATATATATATATATATATATATATATATATATATATAAATATTTGTACAAATATATATATATATATATATATATATATATATATATATATATATATATATATATATATGGCTCACAAATGATAGGAAGCCCGCTACAACCTGCCGATGAATGGAAGCCCGCGGTTTACGGGGTAAGGGGATTGTAGCACTGTCTTATTCCTACAGTCTTACGAAGCCCACTCGTATAAACGCGTTCACAGTGTATATGGATTACGCATTATACGAAGCCCGACGATGTTGCCATGTTTTAATTTACGTTTAAATAATACGACTGTTCTACGAGATCCTTATATGTGTATATAAGTCGTCATATTGCCTGTTATAAGAAGCCCAATTCTATTCAGCAATCTATACGAAGCATTTTAGAAGAGTCAAGATAGAACGAAAAGATGCATTGTTTCGGAGCAATTCAAACAAGATTATCTTTTTCTAAAACTTTTTTTGTTAGTTTATATACATGTTAAAGTAAAAAAGTTCTACTCACAGATTTTGCCGCTAATTGATTATTATTTGTTTAAACAATAACAATAATTGTTTTGTACAGTGTGTCCAATTAACACGTTGTCGGACACTGCGTCAAATGTATAAGCAAGTGTTGTGACACTATATGTATTTTGCAAAGTAGAATAGGGAAAAATTCAACGTATATAGACGTTGTGTCACATTACATCAATGGAAATTAGACGACTATAGACGTTCTGTTCGTCAACGTGAAAAGTTGTGCATGGTCTAAATTAAAAATAGAACCATCGGTTCATTTTTTTTAAGCCGTATACGAGATATTATGTCAAAAAATATGAATTTTACTCAAGAGTAAAGTAGCTTTATTATTCAAAATATTAAAAATTGTTGTAATGAAAAGTTGTTTGGAATTAAGAACTATATTCTAATGTTCCACTTCATCTTTCTAATTAAAAAAAAGTTGAATTTTTTTAATTATGGATATACAACATTATTTTCAGTTATTTCAATTATGATAACTATTTTATTATAGACCAGTAAGGATTTGTGAAAAAACGTCTATTTTTGGATGTGAAAGGTGGCATTCGAATTTTTGCAGATAAAGTAAGGTGATAACTTCGTTAATAATAATTTACTTATGCTCCTTCTCAAATATGGCCGGAACATTAATAAAAAAAATAAAATATTTAAAAATTCGAAAAACGTCGATTTTTTTCTGTTTCTTTGCTTATAACTTTAAAACGATTCGTTTTGGAACAAAGTCGTAGAGAAATAAAATAAAGATAATTGAATTTTGTATGATATCCGACTGGTCAAAAATGTCTTAACTTATTACCTTTTCTGCAATATAGCAATAAATACAAAATAAGGGGGCAAAATATGCCTGTTGTTATTCAATGTTTTTAACCACTTCGGTGGTACTTAGAACCTTAGTAATTCGCTTAGGAAATTCTTTGTAACATACTTAAACTGTGTACCAAATTTCATTAAAATCGACCTAATAGATTTTGCATAATAAATTTGCAATTTAAATGTTTTTAAAAAAGTTCAAATTTTTTAAAATCTTTCTGAACAAAAAGTAGACCATTTAGAAGTTATCTAATTTTTTTACATATAAAGAGGTGCTTTACCTATCTAATACACTTTACAGAATTAAAATCGGATTATTTAAGGGGCCTCAGCAATGTTTTAAACTTATAAATAATTTTTTGGCTTATAAACAAATAGCTTTGTTTAATAATAAAAAATTAATTTTTAGCAATGCAAATAATTAAAACCGGTATAATTTGATTTATACTTTCAAATTCTGTCAGCAGAATTGCTATTTTATTTTTTAATCAAAAGTTATTCGCGTTCAAAAATTGCACTTTTTCGATTTTTTGAAAGTTCCACTGCGTTTATCTCGAAAACTATGCATCCTACGAAAAAATTTGTAAGAACATTTTTTGCTTAGACTTACCCAAGAAATATAAAAAAGTGTTTTATTTTGCGAAAAATCGATGTTATGTAATTCCTCAAGTTGTTTGTTTATAACAATTTTATTGATATCCGGATCAACTGTTACCCAAAAAAATCGTGTTCCACGGGTCAAAAAATACATAAAAATCTTGGGTAAGCGCATCTAAATAAAGGAGCCCGCAGCACCCCCTCCTGGCCACAGGACTAATTTGTTTATAAGCCAAAAAATTGTTTATAACTTTAAAACATTGCTGAGGCTGCTTAAACAATCCGATTTTAATTCTGTAAAGTGCATTAGATAGGTGGAGTGCTTCTTTATATGTAAAAAGATTGACAAATCTTTGTATACACTAGTTTTTGTTGTGCAAGATTTTAAAAAAGTTTAATTTTTTAAAAAAAGTTTAGATTGCAAAATTATTATTCAAAATCTAGTAAGTCAATTTTAATGAAATTTGGTGTACGGTTTTAGCACATTACAAAAATTTTCTAAGCGAATTAGGAAGGTTCCAAGTGTAACCTAAGTGATGGAAAATAATTGAATAATAACAGGCTTGTTTTGCCCCCTTATTTTATATTTATTGCTATTTTGCAGCAAGGGTGATTAATTAAGAGACTTTTAACCAATCGCATCTGATAGAAAATTTAATTACCTTTGTTTTATTCCTATACGACTTTGTTCCAGAATGAATCGTTTTAAAGTTATAAGCAAAAAAATTAGAAAAAAAAAACGAAATTTTTTGAAATTTTTAAATATTTTATTTTTTTTATTAATGTTCCGGGCATATTTGAGACGGAGCATTAATCAATTATTAATAACGAAGTTATCACCTAACTTTATCCGCAAAAATCTGAATGCCACCTCTCACATCCATCTAAAAACAGATCCTTACTGGTCTATTATTAATTATACGAAAAAAAAGTTATCCTTTGTAAAAAGTTCTGCATGGCCAAAGACTTTAAATACAACCATCTTATATCAATTTTGATTAATTTTATACGAGGTATGTCAAAAAAGATAAATTTCGATCAAGAATAAAGTACCTTTATAGTTCAGAATATTTCAATGAGAAGGATGGAATATTGGAAGATGGTTTTTAGTGTTGTTCTGAAGCTATTTTCTTGTGGCATTTTTATAATTATTTTGATTCGGAAATAAGCCACAATTAAATTGAAAAAATAATTTTATTAACGTTTCGACGCCCAAATCGGATGTCATTGTCAAAATACAAAATATTACCGAGTAAATATTAGTAATATTTTATATTTTGACAACGACATCCGATTTGGGCGTCCAAACGCGAATAAAATTATTTTTTCAATTTAATTGTGGCTTATTTCCCAACCAAAGATAGATTCCCTACCTAGCGACCCGGCATTGGTCGCTAGGTAGATTGTTACGCGAGTGGTCGCGCGTGAGATTTTCTCTCACATATCCAAATGTTACCTTTTTTTACAAAATAAAGTTTTTAAAACAGTTTTTAAACTTTTTTTCTTAACTAATAATAAGAAAAAAAAATGTAACATAATATAAATAATAATGTAATAAAATAAAAAGAAATAATCGGAATTAAACCAATATTAATCAATCTCCGTATCTTGATAATTTACGGCACAGCACACAAATATAACAAGAATGCTCTGGAAAAATTGATTGATGACAATTACAATTTTTTTTACATTATTTTAGGTTTTAAGTGCCAAAATAAAATTAATTTTTATGTACAGTTCGTAACGCGGGTGGTCGCTTGATGAGAGAATGTCTCACTTGAAGCGCGCTGACTCAACAATTGGGTGATATTAGGTCAACTGAGTCACTATCTAAGCGGACGATTCTATTAGATTGTCGAGGGAGGATAGTTAGGAGACTAGAAGGAACTACAGATCTTATAATTTCCCAGAAAAAAAATTCTGTGCAATTTTCTGAAACCGTGAGAGAAAATCTCATATAGCGACCACTGGCGGGTTAATTATGGTTTTTAGTTCTAAACAACTTTACATAAGCACAATTTTCAATATTGTGAAAAATAAGGGTATATTATTTAAGTACTCTTGGGAAAATTCATATTTTTTTTATATACCTCGTATAAAATTGACAAAATTTGATATTAGACGGTTGTATTTTAGGTTTTAGACCCTGTAGAATATTTTATAAAGAATAACTGTTTTTTGTAAAATGAATAATAAAAGAGTTTTCCACCTACCTCTACCGAAAGTATACTTTTCCGGACCTGATTGTAGGGAGCAAAGTTGTACTTTTCCTCCCTAGGGAAGAAAAGTAAAAGTGACATCATGGTATTTCATTCATAAAAATATAACTTATTGACGCCCTGTACAATATCTATTTTCTATTACGTAAGTTTGTATACATTTTAACGTTTATTTATAAAACACTCTGTATTTCACAGAATGGTAAAAAACTGTAAATTGTTATTTTGATTTAACAATGTTTACATTTTTATTTTGACTTATATTTGACAGTTGACAGTTATATTGTACGTACTTATTAGTTTTAGTTCTAATAAATTTTGTTGGTTAGTTACACAAATAAATTAAGTAAAAATGAAAAAATGACTTGTTATTTGAGGAAGGTGGAAAAACCATATGTATAACATGGGAGTAAAGTGCCTTTTCCTCCCTTGAATGATTACTGCCCTCCGCTACGCGTCGGGCAGTAAACTTCATTCTCGGGAGGAAAAGAAGCACTTTCCTCCCTTGTTATACAAATATCTATATATATCATAATTGAAATAAAAAACTAAAAATAATGTTGATTAGAAAAATTTTCAAAATTTTTTTTTCCATTAGAAGGATGAAATTGCATATCAGAATATAGTTCTTAATTCCAAACAATCATGTTAAATTATATAATTTAAAATAATTTTAAAAATATCGTTGAATTTTGTTTCTATTTTGTTTTTGATTATGCTGAATCCGAATATGGCATTACAATTTGAAAATGCTTATAAAGAAGCTCTTCTACACTATGTCTGCGTAGCAAGGAACCATATTTGAAACATTTTTATTACAAATTTTACGAAAAAAAGTTTATTCTTCATAAATTGCTCTGCATAGTCTAAAATCTAAAACCCAATCATCAGATATCAAGTTTTATCAATTTTATACGAGGTATGTCAAAAATACGAATTTTGTTAAAGAGTAAAGTACCTTTATATTCCAGAATATCAAAATATGGGTATTATAAAAATTTGTTGGGAATTAAAAACTATGTTTTATTATAATTACATCATTATAATTGAAAAAAAAATTCAATGTTTTCTCAAATTACGGATACCCATCATCATTATTTTATTTCAATTATTTCAACTATTTTATTATTAATTTTACGAAAAAAAGTTATTCTTCATAAAATACTCTATTCTGGTCTAAAGTCCAAAAAACAACCATCAGATATCAAACAAATATGACTTTTGCTTAACAGTTCAGTATGGTTTGTTCAACAGTAAATGGTTGAGTTCAATTAGTGCGGTCGTAAATATTATTAAATTTATCTGACCTGGCCCATTGTTAAGACCCACCCGGAGCGATAAGCAACCGAGGTAGACAGAGTTGGGGTCTTTTGACAATTAACACTGACTAGACGGTAATCCCATAATAAAGCAAAGAAATTGTACCAGAAAACATATTTAAATTTTACCTGAAACCGGACCTTTTATACTATTATCGGTTATTCCAGGATGTTTATAGTGGTAACTAATTGAACTCGACCATTTACTGTTAAACATACCATACCTTTATAGTTCACAATATCTCATTTAGAAGAATGTAATTAAACAGTGAAACATATTTTGTAATTCCAACCAACTTTTTTTAATAACAATTTTCGATATTGTGAAATCTAAAGGTACTTTACTCTTGAGTGAAATTCATATTTTTTTACATACCTCGTATGTCAAAATGTAAAATCGTATGTAAAACCTCGTATGTAAAATTAATAAAATTTGATATTTGATGGTTGCATCTGAGATCATATACGATGCAGAGTATTTTATAAAGAATAACTTTTTTCGTAAAACTGGTAATAAAAAAGTTATTAATAGGTTCGAAGTTACGCAGACATAATGTTTAAGAGCTAAAAATATTTTTTTGTTGAAAATTTATTATTGTTCAAGCTTATTATTAAATATATTTTAGGTAAGTTTTAGAGAAAACATTTTTGATCACTTTTTATAAACAATTTTTTAGTTGGTAATTTTCGGTTTTTGTATTAGGTACATTTTTGTTATCTTTCTTAATTTTTGTCAAAAAGGAATAGTTTCATTCATAGTTTCATAGTTTCATTTCTAAAATAAAATTATTGAGTAAATTTTAAAAATACATCAAATGCTTTAAAAAATCACCTATAAAATTGTAAAAAATCTTTTCAAACTTGAGTAATACCGTTTTAAAGTGCTGGTAATTGTGTAAACTACGTTTTTCCTTAAAACTTACGTAAAAGTTTTCAAAAATTGCATTTTTGCGTCATATCATTTGAATTAAATTTTTGGCATTTTTTTGAATGAAACATTGTTTAGTAAGATGTTTGAAAGGTAAGTTGTGCAAATTTGAGAGCTTTATAAGAAAAATTTTATTAGTTACACATTTTTAAATAATGTTTAAACAAAATTCAGCCCACACCGTACTTATGCCCATACATTTTATTTCTTTTTATTATAACCATAAGATAGCTTAATTGTTCTTCTTTCCAATTAAGCTATTCTTTCTTGTTCCTTCTCTTAATTTCCTTCTTTCTTGTCCAATTTGTAAAATTTTATTTGATCCATTAATTAGAGAAATACACTTAAATAACTCAGCCGTGCACTTCGCTAGTTTACAGTGCGCCAATATTTGTGAGAAGGGTGACTTTAGCGTTATAAATAAAAAATTATAGAAGCTACAGATTTAATTTTATAAAAATTTTAATCTTATATTTAGGTTTTTTTCAATTGTCTGAATTTTTCAAGTCAAGTCAGTTTTTTTCTAAAATTTATATTTTCGGGGTTATTTAAAGAAACATCTAATTTCGCAGTTCATTTGTTTAATAAAAAATTAAGTGCCCACTTCTAGACTAGAACTTTTTAATATGTTGTTTATTAAACATTTCTTAGGGCCATCGGTACATAATTCGCAAATATTTTAAGGCTATCCCCACTCTTTCTGTCTTTACACCGCAAATTACGTGTAGTAAAATTGTCACTGGTATGGATATGTAAACTTTACTTGACAACTTCATCATTAACTGTAAAGATGGCTTTTGAATGTTCTTGGATAACTTTTACTAGTATAATTAATTGCCTTAATTGTTAATTCAGTTAATTAATATGATTATTTCATATTTCCGACCAATAGAAAGCTACAGAAATACAAATTAAATTGATCATTTTTGATAATATCCCATCGTCAAGTATATTACGTCAGTTGCCCTTCGTTGCTGTGAAAAAATACATTCAGTGACATTAATGACAATTACTGTTTTAAAACTTATAAAATTGATGACTTTCAATCGTCAAATATTTATAACAACTGTGTGTTTAATTGTACTAATTTGTACTTACATAAATAAATTACAATAAAATTTTGGTTTTAAACAGTTTTATTCATGAAATAATCGCAGCAAATTGCAGCTCGATCTCTGAAATTATTATCGAATTGTTTCCCTCGTGCCACTTGACGTAATTTCACTCCCCTTCGGGTCGTGAAATTAATACTGTCAAAGTGTCACTCGGGAAAAATTCGATAATTTCAGAGCTCTTGTGCAATTACTACTGATAATTTTTTCACTACCTATGTATTCAGTAATAATTTATCTACTGTACAACAAAAGCTAATAATCAATCGAGAAAAGAGGAAAAGTGATAAAGTGATTTTTTAATAATATATTGTTACTATGAAACGCTTACAATTTTGAACATCTGTAACAACACAATACTTGGATCACTGAATATATCCTGGTGTATTCTCTGCTTTGGATCTTCCATAAATAATAAACAATAAATAACTTTTTATTAAGTTCACGTCTTAAATCAAGTATTTATTAAACACATTATCAATATTATTTAATCAACAACTGAAAATATTCCCAATGCCAGGTCAAATATTTAAAATTGTCACTGTCTGACTGACAATATGCTGGCAATATTCTATTTACTACTGACAAAGATTTGGAAAATATTACCACGGACATTGTGTTCATTTTTTTTCAAATCCTGAAAAAAAAACAATAAATATTTTTGAAAAATTTAAACGCAAAATGAAAGACTAAATTATTACCGAGGGCCGAAAGTCTCTTACAATAAATAACAAGTTTATTTTGAATGAGATATTTTGAAATTAAAAGTCACACTAAATTTTCTTTTAGTTTTTAGCCCTGTAACTTATTAAAATAAACATTATAGAAGTTCTCAGGGACTTTCGGCCCTCGCTAATAACGTAATCTCTTATTCTGAGTTTAAAATTTTCAAAAATAATTATTAGTTTTCTCAGAATTCGAAAAAAAAAATGAATTCCATTTGAGTAGCATTTCAGCAGAAACTACGTGCCCATACCCTTAATGAAATTAAAAAACCTCTATATTGTTTGATTTTTTCCGAAGGGAAAATCTATATGCATTATTGTATTAAATATTTTGTATTTGTATTAAATGAGGCGCTCAGAGCAACAGTGGCACAGTCCACAAATTGAGCATTTTTAGATTAATACATCAATAAAAGCAGAAAAATTGGATATATGGTTCAACAGTGGTCTACACAATCTAGCTCTATATTTGGCAATATGGCACTACATAATGTATTGTTGCCTTGACAAATACTAAAAATACGAATGAAACAGTGGCCTAACCCTCAATTGTGTGGCTCAGACCCATCAAACAAGTGTTCATCGTATCAGAATCAGAATAATACGCATAATTCATAAGAATGACTATTTTTAATTTTATAAAGTAATATTTAATAATAATAACTTTAACTCCGTCCTTGACTGAGTGGTAAGAGCGCCTACCTTTGGATCGAAAAATCCGAATGGTTGTGAGTTCGAATCTCACCAGGGTCAGAAATGTTTCATTTATTATAAATTAATAAATGAAAATAGTTTCTGTCCTTGTGGGATCGGTACTCACCGGAGGAACCGCAGACGTTCGGATACAGTTAGCGTCTCTTTGCAAAGACAATGACGTCAACTTTGCAAAGTAACAAGACACTTACTCAACACACACACACTACACATTACACTAGGTACCTAACTGTTAAAAATTACCGTACCTACCATGCCAATGGCCATTAGTTGTCGAGGCATTAACCTTTTTTAAATAAAAAAAAAACAATAATTTAATTTGTCATATTAATTTCCTATTTGGTAGCAAATTATGTGGCTTATTACAAACTAAAATAGTAAATTAGTAATACAAAGTATTAATTTGTATTAATTGTATCAATTAAAATAAATAATTCTTTTGCGATTCAATTTTTAAATCTTTTTTCTGTCGGTATCTTACTGTGTACAGGTAATGCTAAGAATTACCATAATCTGTTCTCGGGAGTCTTAGTACACAAGATTAATGACGATGAACGACCCAAAAATACAAAAAATGTGCATTGCCAGGTAATAATAAAAATGTTTACAAGCTAATAGTACTTTGAGGAATATGCAAAAACGTTGCCAAACTTCAGGGCTTCTTATAATCGGTAGCTCAATGTGGGCTTCCTAACGCTGCTGAACTTCTACAGAGTATATACTTCTTTTCGCAGCGCAAACTGGTGGTAGATACCATGAACTACGAGTGTATGTTTTGATAATAATTCCAGGCATAAGCAGCCCGGGCTTCGTATTGTTAATCATGATTTCAGAGCTACCTATGGTACATTTCTAAAATTTGTCCGAATATATATGAAGCCCAAGCGTATTCACATGTTCTGAACTTGGTTAAAATATCGAGAGATGGTGTAAAGTACGTTTTTTGGGGAAATAACATTAAAGAATTACGAAGCCCGAATCCGGGCTTCGTAAGGAGGTGTCGGGCTTCGTATGACCGGTGCGATATAGCGTTTTTGGCTTCCTAAAGTCGGAATCCATATATATATATATATATATATATATATATATATATATATATATATATATATATATATATATATATATATATATATATATATATATATATATATATATATATATATATATATATATATATATAAAACAAGGTTGAAATATTGGGGTAGCAGCAATCTCAAAGAAAACTCTTTATAATAATTCCAAGCTTTCGATAATGTTTATTATCATCTTCAGGAAACTACAAATATAAATATACAGTATTTAACAATTAGTCTAACTAAAATCAATAAAAATTGTTATCTTTGTGCCATCAAAAATCCAAAACACCATAGTTTTCTCTCACTAATGATAATAAACATTATCGAAAGCTTGGAATTATTATAAAGAGTTTTCTTTGAGATTGCTGCTACCCCAATATTTCAACCTTGTTTCCTAACTGTTCAGCAAAGATTATATACCTGTTATATATATATATATATATATATATATATATATATATATATATATATATATATATATATATATACAGAGAGAGTCTGTAAAGTGGAATAAATTCAGTATCTCAAACACTAATTGTTTTTTTGGAAAATGCTCAGACCCGTCGATTAGTATTTCAAATTGTCCTTTTTGACATTCAATAAAAATGTATACAGGGTGTCCCAATTTAGAGATATGACGTCATCGTCGATTTTCTTAAATGGCAACACTGTCATTTTGATAGCTAATTTGATAGGGTTTGTAAAGTTATACATAACTGCAAAATATCAAATTTTTATTCTCTACCATTTACAAGATAATAGAAAATAACAAAGTTATATCTGTAATTTGGAATATATTCAATAATTAAAATACTAACTGTTTTTTTGAAAAATGCTCAGACCCGTCGATTAGTATATCAAATTGTCATTTTTGACATATAATAATAATGTATACAGGGTGTCCCAATTTAGAGATATGACGTCATCGTTGATTTTCTTAAATGGCAACACTATCATTTTGATAGCTATTTTGATAGCGTGTGTAAAGTTATACACATCTGAAAAATTTCAAAATTTTATTCCCTACCATTTACAAGATAATAAAAAATAACAAAGTTATGAAGAACAAGAAGTAATCAAATAATAATTGAATTTATTTATTTCAATTAAGCAAATGCTCATAACGTTGCCCATTGACAATTTGACAATAATTGAGGGCAACATTATGAGTTTTTGCTTAATTTATTGAAATAATTAAATTCAATTATTAGTTGATTACTTCTTTTTCATAACTTTGTTATTTTTTATTATCATCTAAATGGTAGAGAATACAAATTTGAAATTTTGCAGTTGTGTATAACTTTACACACCCTATCAAAATAGCTATCAAAATGACAGTGTTGCCATTTAAGAAAATCAACGATGACGTCATATCTCTAAATTGGGACACCCTGTATACATTATTATTATATGTCAGAAAGGACAATTTGATATACTAATCGACGGGTCTGAGCATTTTTCAAAAAAACAGTTAGTATTTTAATTATTGAATATATTCCAAATTACAGATATAACTTTGTTATTTTCTATTATCTTGTAAATGGTAGAGAACAAAAATTTGATATTTTGCAGTTATGTATAACTTTACAAACCCTATCAAATTAGCTATCAAAATGATAGTGTTGCCATTTAAGAAAATCGACGATGACGTCATATCTCTAAATTGGGACACCCTGTATATATTATTATTGAATGTCAAAAAGGACAATTTGAAATACTAATCGACGGGTCTGAGCATTTTCCAAAAAAACAATTAGTATTTGAGATATTGAATTTATTCCACTTTACAGACTCTCTCTGTATATATGAAAAAAGAAATCTTTGCTGGCAATGTTATAAAACAAGGTTTATTATTGGGGAATTCAGCAAGTTCTAGGTGAAAGAAAACACTTTTTACTTGTCCAAGCTTTCGGAAACTTTAAATAAATTGTTCCCATCGTCAGGGTAAACTGCAATATAAAATATATGATGGTAATTTTATGTTACAGGACCTTACAAAATTTATAGTACTTACAGTAAGTTGTGGTTGTTCACAAAAGGTGTTAAAAAAGTTAATTTTTTTGTCAAAAATCTTATATAGTTCTAAATTATGATGTTTTCAAAAAATTTTTTTACATTAATGGATAGATCTTACAATTGTTTTTTAAATTATAAATATTTTAAAAAACAAAAATATCACAGAATAGATATTATGATAGATCGGATCATAACACGAATAACAGGTTAGAAATATTAAATTAATTTTTGATGACATATGTCCTATAAGACAGAGGCCATGGTCTTGTTCTTAATAAGTATTGAGTAAATTGTAGTGAGGTTTGAATAAGTATTATGATATGGGAATCAAGTCATTTAGATTAGTTTTTTAAGTCTTTTATAATTTAATTTAAATATTGATTTAATGATGCTAATAATAAAATTGTTTTCTTTGTCCATTGATGTTATTTACTGAGTATAGTAAATAATTAAATATATTAATAAAATATTAATATTAGATGGTCAATTTAAATTCAAGGGAGACAAGGATGTTAAAATTTGTTAGTTTCTAGGTGGTTTGTCTTTAGATAATAAATTAGAATAAATAACACTAAGATGCTGTATATCGGTTTTTTTGTTTATACATGATGGAGTTTGAGCAATGTATGTCATTTCTAGAAACATTTAAAAAACAAATACATTTCAATGTATGTCATTTCACTTGCTACTCATGTAAACAACAAACAACATAATATGGATTGGGAATCAACCATCATTTTATCTAATGAACCTAATTTAACAAAAAGAAAGTTTCTAGAAATGACATACATTGCTCAAACTCCATCATGTATAAACAAAAAAACCGATATACAGCATCTTAGTGTTATTTATTCTAATTTATTATCTAAAGACAAACCACCTAGAAACTAACAAATTTTAACATCCTTGTCTCCCTTGAATTTAAATTGACCATCTAATATTAATATTTTATTAATATATTTAATTATTTACTATACTCAGTAAATAACATCAATGGACAAAGAAAACAATTTTATTATTAGCATCATTAAATCAATATTTAAATTAAATTATAAAAGACTTAAAAAACTAATCTAAATGACTTGATTCCCATATCATAATACTTATTCAAACCTTACTACAATTTACTCAATACTTATTAAGAACAAGACCATGGCCTCTGTCTTATAGGACATATGTCATCAAAAATTAATTTAATATTTCTAACCTGTTATTCGTGTTATGATCCGATCTATCATAATATCTATTCTGTGATATTTTTGTTTTTTAAAATATTTATAATTTAAAAAACAATTGTAATATCTATCCATCAATGTAAAAAAATTTTTTGAAAACATCATAATTTAGAACTTTATAAGATTTTTGACAAAAAAATTAACTTTTTTAACACCTTTTGTGAACAACCACAACTTACTGTAAGTACTATAAATTTTGTAAGGTCCTGTAACATAAAATTACCATCATATATTTTATATTGCAGTTTACCCTGACGATGGGAACAATTTATTAAAGTTTCCGAAAGCTTGGACAAGTAAAAAGTGTTTTCTTTCACCTAGAACTTGCTGAATTCCCCAATAATAAACCTTGTTTTATATATATATATATATATATATATATATATATATATATATATATATATATATATATATATATATATATATATATATATATATATATATATATATATATATATAATTATATACTCATTTTAGCTAATCTTGACGAAGCAAATAAATTTTGCGAAAGCTCGATTGTAACAAAGAGTTTCTCTCATCCTGCCCCTTACACTGACTGCAACCTCAATAAAAACTTGTATCTATATATATATATATATATATATATATATATAGTGGTTTGAAGTTTCAGCAATTCGGTCATGTGAAATAAAAGTCTATTTGTTATTTCTCAATATTTCGTCACACTTTTGTGACTTCTTCAGGAGAAAACTGTAAATTTATTAAGATTAGAAATTAACAAAAGCTAAATATTTAATTACTTACAACTATAAGAGTATTAATTTAGATTTTTTGAACATATCGTAAGGGACATTGACTTAATTTTGATTTTGACATTTATTATTTCGGAGTTATGGTAACTGCAATAAATTTTATATTCATAGAATATTGTCTGATATTTAAAATTCTTTTTTTAATAATAAATAGGTCAAAGTTAGCCAAAGAAAATATTAACGGAATTTTAAGGTGGAAAGGTATGATTAATAGTAGAAAAATTTTAGAAAGGGACTAGAGTATATTAAATTGATCTATAAAATGTAAGTGATGGTACATAGTGAGTTAGTATAAGGCTGATATTTTTAGAAATTAAATAAAAATTAAGATGGATTAATTATTAGATGAATAATTGAGTAATTTGTTTGAATTTTTACACTTTTTGAAAATATTTTAAAGGTTATTTATTATTTAGAATGTTACAGTAGATATTACTCAAATGGTTAGTATGAGTCTTATAATTAATAGATTCTGGAATTTTGATAATATGTACCATCTCAAGGAAGAGTCGTTTTTTATAATTGTCAACTTGTTCCAAGATTTTTACATTGTTAAAGTCAAATTTATGTCCCGTCTTTAAATGGTGTTCTACCAAGGCACAACAGTTTTTTCTGATATTACAGTCACTTTTATGTTGAGTGACACGTTGCTTAAGCCACTGTTTAAAGACACCATTTTAACACCATGTTTATATGATTGCGGCTGTAATTTTGAATCTTTTTTCGAGATATCTGTCACACGTATTCGTAATATAATAAAGAATGGCGGTAGAGAGCCCAATTTGAAAAATATATTAATATGTGGAAATTACTCTGTAATTAAATACAATATTAAAAAAACGAGCCTGTACCGCCATTAAGAAGAACAAAAAAATACACTTTCTTCAAATAAATTTTTTATCCGTTGCCTAGATTTTGTGCCATTTTGAAACTACTAAAATTTTTTATTTCCTTAGTAGTTCCAAAATGACACAAAATTTAGGCATCGGATAAAAATGTTTATTTGAAGAAAGTGTATTTTTTGTTCTTCTTAATGGCGGTACAGGCTCGTTTTTTAATATTGTATTTAATTACAGAGTAATTTCCACATATTAATATATTTTTCAAATTGGGCTCTGTACCACCATTCTTTATTATATTGCGAATACATGTGCCAAATATCTCGAAAAAAATTCAAAATTACAGCCACAATTTTGGAACGCGTTTTCGCTAGCTGTTGATCGCTACTGTTTCACCTTAAGAAAGCATAAGGCTATAGTTAAGTATTAATTTCAATATCTTATACATGCCAGAATATTCCACAGGGTGTTCCAAACTTTGAGAAAAAACACACTATCATTGTTACACCCGGTATACAATGACACTTATCTGTTTAGTAACAATATTATTACAACGATATTTTTGAAGAATAAAGCTATAACATATTAAATAAATCACTAAAATCGGACAACAGGTTAAGGAAATACAATACATCAAAAATGTCCCATTTTTAAGGTGGTGCGTTAATTTTGGTGCTTAGTGTATTATACAGTAAAGGTTTTCCCTTACTGTACAAACAATAGAAGGGGTTAATAAATACAAATATCTGAGTACCTGAATTTCTAAAAATAATGATAAAACAATAGAAATAAGGGCCAGGGCAGAAATAGAAAAAGCGTATATAAAAATGAAAACAATTCTCTGCAATAAAGACCTTATATTAAAACTTTCAGGACTTGGTGTGTTCGATACTCCAATACGGACTTGAAAGATGGACATTGAAGCAAGAACACATGCTATAGTCATTTGAAATGTGGCGTTACAGAATAATGCTTAGTGCAAGGACACAGCAAAATACGAACACGGAAGTATTGCGAAATATTAAACACAATAAAAATAAGAAAGTTACAATATCTGGGGCACGTAACGAGAGGGCAGCTATATGAAATACTAAAATTAATAATACAGGAAAAGATGAGAGAGGGCACTTAAAGAATAAAATATTATCAGAAAAAGAAGAAAATAATAATTTACTAATAAGGAGTATGGGAAGAAGGAGTGAGTAATGGTTGACAAATTTAAGGGATATTTAAAAGTTCAATAAAACTCTACAGAGCAGCAGTAGGTAGAGTGAAGATAGTGATAATAATATAGAACCTACGATTGGAAGGCGGCACTTAAAAGAAGAAAATATTATTATAAAAAGAAGAAAATAATTTAATAATAATAATTTAATTTAGTAATTCCACTAAATCCAAATATCCAAATATCATTCAGCTTTATTTTTTTTTTCCTTACCGTTTTATTTTGTATTATTTATTATGTATATTACGGGAAATACGGCGATACCGTGTAATTTTCAGGGCAACTCCGAATTGCATGAAAATTTGGATTTATGTTCTACTTACCCTCTACTTTAAAATTGAATTTGAAAATACATTTTTAAGTTATTTAAAAAAAATCCAACATTTTTAGAAAATTTTGTTTACTATAAAACCAAATTTTTTTAAAAATGAGCACTTTAAACCGATCAAACTTACAGATTAGACATATTATAAGCAACACACATATATTTAAACTAAATTGTGAAGCGGTAAAGATTAATATTATTTATAGGGTGCTAAGCCGAGGGAGATGTTCACGATTTTTTTACTAAAAAACAGGGACAAACTTTTTTTCAGCCTAACTCGTTTATTTTTAATGCTAGAAACTTTTGTAAAAAATACAAATAAAGCTTAACCTTTAAAAAATGTTAATAAGTTTTTCCCGAAACTTGCTTAATTTTTCGGTAATTTCAGGTTGAAATATTCGATTTGGAATTAGACGAAGAAGAACGTATTTTTTATTAGCTACAACTTTGCTTATACTCGGTCTATACATAGACTTTACTGATACACCATTTTTTTTCGTTCTTTTATAATTTACACTTTTGCTAAGAATATTTTTTTCGTGAAAGTATTTACTTTTTTAGTATTATTTACGAAAAACTGTCTGAAACCGTAGTTTTTTGTCAAAAAATAAACATTTTCAATCGCAAATAACTCAAAAATATTGACTTACATCAAAAACTCTATAAAACGAAAGTTGCTTATAATCAGTCAGTTTATTCATTTTCGGGCTTATTTTAAACACGCGTTTTTTTACCCCCGAAAAAGGGTGACTGTCACACCCCAAGTAAAAGCAAGCAACGGCACACATTCAACTTTAAAGTGGAGGGTAAGAAGAAGCCAAATCCAAATGTTCATGCAATTTGGAGTTGCCCCTGAAAATTACGCTTCAAAACGGTCATTTACTGGGTTATATAGTGTAAGAATAACTTTAAGTTTTAGGATAGAAAACTAATAACTAATATAATATAATTTTTAGGTGGAAGACTCTATGACGAAAGTAGATGATCCAGAAAAAATGGATTTTGAGATAGGTCAACGATATTTTAGAGAAAATGATAAAACTTCACTTTTTTCCCTACTACGATCTCATCAATGGGTATTTCTTTTACAAAAGATAAATGTTTTCGCTGACGAATTGGTGGTAATAGATGTAAAGAATATGAAAACATTGGTAACTGAGATGAGGATCAAATGTTTGAAAATATTAGACCAAGTAATTCAAAATTTTACAAAAATCGTTACTTATAGTATGATATAATTGATCCAAATAATAGCATAACCCAGACATCCAAAGTGAAAGTTATCCTCCAACACCAAATTGTTCTATATGGTCCCCATAGTGTTCAGAAAAAAGTCACACCATTTTGAGCGTCGGGTTTGGGGGAAAGGGGGGGAGAAATCGGTAAATTCGTAGTTTTTTAGGGTTTCGTCAATATTTCTAAAACTATGCGGTTTAGCATGAACAACCTTCAATACAAAAATGTTCTACATTAAATTTGCAATAAAAAAGGTCCAATGCATAATCCTTCTAAAATGAACGGTTCCAAAGTTACGGATGTATTATAGTATAATTGGTCCAAAAAAGGCCTGACTCAGACATCTAAAGTAACAGTTTTCCTCCAACACCAAATCGTTCTATATGGTCCACATACTGTTCAGTAAAAAGCTACACCATATTGAGCGTCCGGTTTGGGGGAAGATGGGGGAGAAGTCGGTAAATTAGTAGTTTTTTTAAGTTTTTCGTCAATATTTCTAAAACTACGCTTTAGCGTAAACAATGGTGTCTACAAAAATGTTTTACATAAAATTTAAAACAATAAAGGTACTATACATAATTGTTATAAAATCAATGGTACCAGAGTTACGGAGGGTGAAAAGTGGAGGTTTTCGATACTTTTTATATTATGTTGACATTTCTTCAAGAGCTTATCACTAACATATCATCGGCCACTGAAATAGCTAATTTTATTTACAAAACAAAATCCTGTTAAAGAAAATTTCTATAAAATGCCCAAAGAATATAAAAATTTTCGAAAACCTTCACTTTTACCCTCCGTAACTCTGGAACCGTTGATTTTATAACAATTATGTATAGGACCTTTTTTGTTTTAAATTTCACGTAGAACATTTTTGTATAGAACATTGTTTTTGTTAAAGCATAGTTTTAGAAATATTGACAAGAAACTTAAAAAAACTACTAATTTTTAAACCACTAACTTTTTAGTGAACCATATGTGGACCATATAGAACAATTTGATGTTGAAGGAAAACTTTTATTTTGGATGTCTGGGTGAGGCATTTTTTGGGACC
Organism: Diabrotica virgifera virgifera; assembly: GCF_917563875.1. Taxonomy (NCBI): domain Eukaryota; kingdom Metazoa; phylum Arthropoda; class Insecta; order Coleoptera; family Chrysomelidae; genus Diabrotica; species Diabrotica virgifera. The sequence goes on from NC_065444.1 coordinate 197,781,605, forward strand.
AATCATACTATATTACCTCCGTAACTTTTGAACCGTTCATTTTAGAAGGATTATGCATAGGACCTATTTGAAATTTAATGTAGAACATTTTTGTATAGAAGGTTATTCATGCTAAACCGCATAGTTTTAGAAATATTGACGAAAACGTAAACAACTACGAATTTACCGATTTCTCCCCCTCACTCCCCCAAACCTGACGCTCAAAATGGTGTGACTTTTTTCTGAATATTATGTGGACCATATAGAACAATTTGGTGTTGGAGGATAACTTTCACTTTGGATGTCTCTTTTTGGGTCTAGTTATACCATACTATTAATATTAATAATGAAGTAAAGTTAAAATCAAACTCAGATTTAGGGGGTCAAATTTAATTTAGTAAGTCTTAGGTAAAATATTTATCCTTTAGCTTTGTAGAAAATAATCCTAAAGACCTTCATTAAAATATAAATCACCTCAGCAGTTAAAAAAGTAAATATTGTGCAAAAATGCCCCCTTTTTAATTATTGAAACATTGATTCCCTCATATGATTTGGATACTTTCTTGAAAATATCTTTTGTACTCACCTAAACTTTGATATAAAACTTGTTTCACCCTGTACGGATTTACATTTTTATTTTTTTAAGAGAAAACTTCTTTAGGGACGTTGTGCAATTTTTGGATAGGGGAAAAGCATTGAATTCGCGACCGTCATCGCGACCCTCATCACACCTGGCTTATGAAATTTCAAATCTTTGGAGTATAAAAATAAACAAAAACGGGATGCATTATAATATGTATTGATTGTAGAAGAAATAAATATATTGTTGGTTTTAAAACTCAAGAAGTCAAACAAAATAAAAATAGACAAGAAATATCAAATCAATGAATCGAAGAAATCGGGAGCAGCGAGATTTGGTCTTCTTAAAATCCATTATCTATAGTCTATAGTCCAAAGACGCTTATCTCCTTCTCATAATATGTCCGTCAATTCTTGTATAAGCCGTTTGATATATTTTTAATGTTAGCTTTACATATGATCAATAAGTACATTACTCCTTGTTTTTGTGAATCAAAACTAATCTGACTCGCCTCCAAAAATTGCCAAATACGTATTAACCATCTTTCGCCCTCCGGTCTAGGACGTTTCATCGCCGCCAGTTCATAGCCGGCCGATTCATCGCCAGTTAATTAATCGCTAACTGATTTATTTCCAAATTTCCGACCAATTTTCTACAGTTACATTTATTATTTATTTTAATATTAATTAGAATTTCTAGGAAATGACCTAACCTAACCTAACCTGACATTACATAAGTTTGAACATATATATTTCTACAAGGCCATTTAACACTAGAAATTTAATACTATGTAGTATCAAATTTAGGGGAAGTAGAAATAGAACAGTAAATTAATATAATAAGTATTTCTATCCTTTTAATTGTCATAAGTTTTAAACTGAATTTAACGTCGTGTCGTGTCATCTCCCATAATACAAAATCAACTGACTAGCTGGCGATGAAACGGACGGCGATGAAATGGACTGGCGATGAACTGGCGGCGATGAACCGGCGGCGATGAAACGTCCCATTCCGCTCGCCCTCACCACTGTCTCGCCCTAGTAACAGTTTGCTGTTATGCTAGGACTAATGCTAAGGCATTAGTCCCCGCATTGCAACTGACGTGATGATAGTAGGTGCCTGGCAGCATCTGCTAAATAAAAAACCATTAAGATAAAGGCAGTTTTTGTTTTTATTTGATTCAGAGTTTGATTCAAAAAACCATTATTTTAATTATTATTTATTCGCATATTGATAAAGATATTTTAATTCTATATTATTATTTATATGTATTTACATTTGTATAGATATACATGCACACTCCAAAAACATTGAGTAAATGTATATATTTCTCACAAAGTTTGTTACTTTTTTTATGAGTGGAATTTGTTCTTCCATATTTTAGGGTCCTTAAAATGATAATAAAAATGTGAAAGAAATCTCTTGGAGTTTTCTAATTGGGCGCTTCAGAAAGTATGGAGAATTTCCTACAGTAACCTTTGTATACATTTTTTTCCATAATAAAATCTTAAATCTGTAAAGTATTAAAAATATGACGCCAAAAATATGTTTCTTATGCCCGGTTGCACCAACAAATATTAAGCTCCAGCTTATAGATCCATAATTTTCGATTTTTATCTAAGCATGTCTTAATTGAGACGAAGTTTAACTCGGCATCCGACAGGTGAACTTTTTTGCCACTAACAGACAGGTGGGGTGTGACAAACCCCAGCAAATTCTCAAAGAATCTCTTTACGTTTAGTTGTCTGTGATGTCTGGAACGTCAACATCTTAAAGCTGGTCAGGATAGTCACTATTTACACTAACATTGTATATTTCTTCACTTACTTCCGAATTACTCTTGTCAATACATTCGTCACTGTCTGCTTCATCCCATAAGACCTGAAGACGTGTTTGTTCTCGATCGTAATTCATTTTAGATTAGACTAATAAAAAAAATATGTTAAAATCTGTAGTAAGTACTATTCACTTACCTATACTTACTTATTTATAGGAGTAAAACAAAATAAAGACAATTCTGCAGAAAGTACAAAATCAGAAACGTGGGGCGTGACCACCTTCAAACCAAGTGTACTTGCTGAAACTAAACAGACGACTAAAAACTATGTGTCATCGCATAGATGAATATAAAATAGAAAGCTATCTAGCCGCTGTGGCCACTACATGCAAAATTTCATTATGTTTTAGGCGCTTCAGCATTGTTGGGGTGTACCACACCCCACCTGTCGGATGCTGGGTTAAGATGCAATTAATTACACGTGGCAATACATTATGGCAAGCTGAAAGTTGATCTAATATTCAACGGTGCAACGCGTATGTTTAGTAAATTTAGCTTAAGGTACCTATTAGCAGGGGCGGCCCGTCGGGGTAGGCAAGGTAGCTCACCCTCTTCAAATGTAGTACAATAATATAAATTATTAATATAAATTACTTATTTCAAAATTCTTCTTCTTCTTCGGGTGCCATCTCCGCTACGGAGGTTGGCAATCATCATAGCTATTTTAATTATTGAAGCAGTAGCTCTAAATAATTGTTTTGAGCTGCATCCAAACCATTCTCTTAGGTTCTTCAGTCATGAAATTCGTCTTCTGCCGATGCATCTTCTGCCATCTATCTTTCCCTGCATTATGAGTCGCAGGATGCCATACTTCTCGCCCCGCATCACATGTCCGAGGTACTGTAGTTTTCTTTTCGAGCATTTCAAAATTGTAATTTATAAATTTTGACACAATACCTACAATAAAATAGCAAAAATTATCCAAATTATTTTTAAAAATATCCAAAAAATTTTCTCCGTAGTTATAATTATTGTACGCTCCTTGTAGTATCAGTAGTACTGTATAAGATTCTATATTCTTCCTTGGTCAGGCACTTGAAAACGTAGCCTGAAATAGAACGACACCAACACCGAATTGACGTGCGATCTCTCTGTTTACGCGAGCAGGTCTGCTGGTAGCGACCGTATTCTACGATTTTGAAAGGGCGGATAGGCACAGAGTCTTATAGCCGGACCTACAAAATTTTATCAGTTGCTTCTCTTGTGTCTTGTGAAACTGTTTTAAATACATAATTGTTTTTTGATTTTGGCTGTTATTAGTAGGTTAAGTATTGAATAAAACTAGGTAGGACAATTTAAATTTGTTTATGAAAACTGAATAATAAACAGGTAAATTTGAGATCGGTCTATTGAAGGGCATTTTAATTTTATATTAATTTAGTAATAATTCACTAACGACAAATAAATCTGTGAATAGTTATTTGTCAGTCGTCCATTATATTTTTATTGTGTTTCAATACAATTTGGATAATTTAAAGTTAAACTGACGAATTGTGTTATTAGATTATATAGATAATTAAAAATTTAAAGCGAGGTTAATTGTTAACTTATCAATTTATTCGAAGAGTAAATTATTATTTGATACATAAATAAAATAAGTAATATTTGACGTTGTTGAAACGTAGGTGTGTTAGTTTTATTGGTGGAAAAACTTTAGTCATCGAATATGAATATTTTAAACGATGTAATATGCAGTTTGATCGAGACGCCTCTTTCAAGGCGCCAAAATCAAGAAAGATCAGAAATTATTTCAATGGGCCTGCCTTTACCAAATTTAACAATTTTATCCACAGATAAGAAAAAAAAAACAATCGACCATTTTCGAGATCGTTTAAAACAATATGGTATGAAAATCATAAATGGCTAAGCGGAAGTTATTTTAAAAATTCACTTTTCTGTTGGCCTTGTCTGTTGCTCTCAAATTTGAAGCAAAATGTTTGGGTGAGTCAGGGATATTCAGATTTGAAAAATTTATCAGCTAGTGTAAAAAAACATGAATCTTCGAAAGAACATTTAAACAATTGCTTAGGTTTAAAACGGTTAGAAAAAAATAAACAAACTATTGACAGTGCTTTAGCTGTACAAATTTCTCTATCTAATAAGATATATAATGAAGAAGTTGAAAAAGATTGAAGAAGTTGAAGAAATTGATGTTACAATTCTGTTAGTAAAACAAGAACTTGCATTTCGCGGTCGTGATGAGAGTCCTAATTCTTCAAACATGGGTAATTTTAAAGAAATTTTTAATTTTGTAGTTAAACGCGATCAGGAAATCCAGGATCATGTTAAAAAATAGAAGGGGTGTTCACGGGTTTGTCAAAAACAATACAAAATGATTTAATGGATTGCCTTGCCGATTACGTAAAAAATGAAATTTCAACAGAAATTAATGAAAGTCAATTTTTTTCTATACTAGCGGACGATACTACTGATATAACCGAAAAATCACAGTGTACTTTAACAATCCGTTTTGTTAACAAAGTTGGTCAGGTAACAGAAAGATTTTTAGGGTTTTTTGATGTTAGCGAGAATAGATCTGCAGACGCTCTATATAGTTTAATTTCAAACGTGCTTGAGCCATATGATTACAAAAATAAATTAATTGCTCAATTTTACGATGGTGCAAGTGTAATGGCTTTTAAAACGGATTACAATCAAAAATTAAGTAGATGCTCCAAAAGCAATTTTTACACATTGTTGCGCTCATAGATTACATTTAGTATTGCAAGACGGCTCAAAATGTATTACAAATTGTAAGATATTTTTTGTCGCCTACCCGAAGTATATGTGTAGCCTACCCGCATACTGAGGTCACGAGCCGCCACTGCCTATTAGCCCGGGAGGTAGTGTCAAATTTGACCGGAGCATTTTAGCATGATTGTCTTTTCTTTATTTAGTTAGGTGTTCCCAAGCTTATTAACAAATGATGTGTCAGCTGGCTCAAAACCGGGGCATTTAGGCAAAAAAGATAAAATATGAAACTACATGGAAAAACCCTACAACTTTTATGTCAAATATTTATCTCCCTGGCTTACATCCATCATGGCGTAGAATACCTGGCTTCTGGCTTTCACCCAGGCGAGCCGGGTTCGATTCCCCGCGTGAAACTTTTTTTATATTGTGTCGTATCAATAATATAAACGTGGTATTATAAAAACGATTATTTTTCAAATCATAATATCAATTAAAAAACAAAAGAAATTTTCGACGCGGGGAATCGAACCCGGCTCGCCTGGATGAGAGCCAGGAGCCAGAAATTCTAAACAATGATGGATGTAAGTCACGGAGATAAATATTTGACATATAGGTAAGTTGTAGGGTTTTTCCATCTAGTGTCATATTTTATCTTTTTTTGCCTAAAACCTCCGGTTTTGGGCCAGCTGACACATCATTTGTTAATAAGCTTTGGAACACCTAACTAAATAAAGGAAAGATAGCCATGCTAAAATGCTCCGGTCAAATTTGACACTACCTCCCGGAGTATACGTCTTAAGGTTGATATACGTTGGTGCAACAAGGCATTATTGTTGTTCTGAAGCTATTTCTTGGCATTTATTCTTTGTGTTATGCAAAGCTACACTACGTACTATTCGAATTGGGAAATAAGCCACAATTAAAACTTTGAAAAATGATTTTATTGACGTTTCGACTTCCACTTCGGACGTCATTAACACAATACAAAATATTAATAAATTAAACAAGAATGTTGTTGCTTAGTAAAAAAATTCTTCTAATAATTTAATGTAATCTGACTCATTAATATCGGCAATTCATACATATACCGATTATACATTTTAAAGTACAAGACTTTAAAATTATATTACCAATATTTATGAGTTGCGTTTCTGGGACGACTTTATTATAAGATGGTTCATTCGATTACATGAAATTAACTTTAACTCAATACTATCTGCCACAGAAATTTCTTTTTAAAGACAGATCACATGCAATGATTTTTATGGTGGATATTCTTGAGTTAAAGTAGATTTCATGATAGTTCATCAAATGAACTATCTTCCAATAAAATCATTTTTCAGGATAAATTGTGGCTTATTTCCCAATTGGAATAGTAAATTACAAATTAATATGTTTATTATAACTAGGTTCCTTTAGATACGCGTGGTAGGATCAAGCAAGTAACACGTATTGTAGTAAAAGTTGCTGATCTTTTACGTACTACTGTTTACAAGATGGACCCAGAAATATCTATCAGAAGTACAAATATATGTCTAAGAGCAGCAACTAAGACATATCAAGATTTATTAGAGAAGAGATATATCCAAAGCTATGTAGATGAAATATCTGACCATACATTGTAAGTATTCAGGTGTGTAATTACCCCAGGCTGTGGGTGAAAAAACATGATATAATTCAGGAATTTTTGAAACCTACCAGGTGTTGTAAAGGACGATGCCAGGAATAACTTCTACTAAAATGTAACCAAAAATATTGTGTGTTTTTTTTTATTGCGATTTTCATTTGTTAAATTTGCAATTTTTAATGATTTTTAATTTTGCAGCTTCGGATATTGATTTTAGAGAAAAACTTTTTTAAAGAAAGTTGTAGTAAATTAAAAAACCTACAATTTGAGGTACGGTAAGTTTAATTTGGTTAATTGGTTATGGCAACACAGCATGCGAAAGGTCCAAAATGGCCGTTTTTTACAATGTGTTATTTATTGTACAAATAATTTTTTTTTTATTATTTTTTAAAGCTTTAAAATGAATATCTTTCAATTCCAAACATAAAAAAAAATTTCAAGGCCGGATTAACGAATTTGTTGCTTAGATATTATAAATTGTTTATCCCAAGAGGTCAAATGTCGAGGGCTATAACTTTTTGAAGAAAAATCGTAGAGAGTTGTTGTAACATCCAATCTCCTTCTAAAGAGTTATATTTTCATATTCTGATGTAAATAAATGCGTAAAACATTTTTAAACCTCTAATTTTTGGGTTTGAAAATAAGGGGGCAAATTTCGTTATAAACATTTAGAGCTGAAGCGGCCCAGTACATCCTATGAGTTTTTAACTTACATATTATTGTTGCTGAACAGGAAACGAAGATTTATAAAAAAATAAAAAATTTCTACGACCAGCTGAAGCCGAGCTAAATGTTGGGTTTCAAAATAAGGGGGCAAATTTCGTTATATAAACATTTAGAGCTGAAGCGGCCCTGTACATCCTATGAGTTTCTAACTTACAGATTATTATTGCTAAAGACGAAACAAAGATTTATCAAAAAATAAAAAAAAATTACAACCAACTGAAGCCGAGATAATTGTTTATTTTTTCTTAAATTGTAGTGCCTTTATTTATAACAATTAAGACATTATTTTACAGTCATTGACTAAAGAAAGACTTATATTATCTTAAAATAAAAATTATTATAAACTATAATTACATTTAATTATTATAAATTATTTTTAAAATCGGTGCTTTTGCGAGCGGCCGAATTTTGCAAATCGCCCGGCTCGCTTCAAATCCGCGCGCTCGGAAAATTTTTACGTAACTTGTATTAAATTTTGACCGAAAACAATTTAATAATATTACCATTATAATATACAGTGTATTTACCACTGTATTTGTTTTTCTTGATAAACTTTTATATGTGAAATCTCATTTCTGAAGAAATAATATTACAAAAATGATACATATAACTATATTTTTAATTTTTGCATTGTTATATAAATATAATAATAATAATGTTACTTCTTATTATACAATATAAAACTTTTTCTTCTTGTAGTGACTATCCGTTTTGGATGTTGGAGACCATCATGGCAATTTGGCAAACCCCATTTGGAAACTGAGAACCAGGAAGGCGAAGGATTACCTAGAAAATTTACGTACGTCTTTCAACACAACAACTACAAACCTTTTTAGAGCAGTAGTACCGATTTAGTGTGCAAGTACAGATTGCCATGATGGTCGCCAACATCCAAAACGGATAGTCACTACAAGAAGAAAAAGTTTTATATTGTATAATAAGAAGTAACATTATTATTATTATATTTATATAACAATGAAAAAATTAAAAATATAGTTATATATTTCATATATATGTATCATTTTTGTAATATTATTTTTTCAGAAATGAGATTTCACATATAAAAGTTTATCAAGAAAAACAAATACAGTGGTAAATAGACTGTATATTATAATGGTAATATTATTAAATAATTGTTTTCGGTCAAAATTTAATACAAGTTACGTAAAAATTTTCCGAGCGCGCGGCTTTGAAGCGAGCCGGGCGATTTGCAAAATTCGGACGCTCGCAAAAGCACCGATTTTAAAAATAATTTTTAATAATTAAATGTAACTATATTTTATATTTATTTTTAATTTAAGATAACATAAGTCTTTCTTTAGTCAATCACTGTAAAATAATTTCTTAATTTTTGTAAATAAAGGCACTACGATTTAAGAAAAAAGAAACAATTATCTCGGATTCAGTTGGTTGTAGAAAATTTTTATTTTTTTATGAATCTTCGTTTCGTCTTCAGCAACAATAATCTGTAAGTTAGAAACTCCTAGGATGTACAGGGCCGCTTCAGCTCTAAATGTTTATAACGAAAATTGCCCCCTTATTTTCAAGCCCAACATTTAGCTCGGCTTCAGTTGGTCGTAGAAATTTTTTATTTTTTTATAAATCTTCGTTTCGTTTTTAGTAACAATAATCTGTAAGTTAAAAACTCATAGGATGTACAGGGCCGCTTCAGCTCTAAATGTTTATAACGAAATTTGCCCCCTTATTTTCAAACCCAAAAATTAGAAGTTTAAAAATGTTTTACGCATTTATTTACATCAGAATATAAAAATATAACTCTTTAGAAGGAAATTGGATGTTTCATTAACTCTCTACGATTTTTTTTTTTTCAAAAAGTTATAGCCTTCGACATTTGACCTCTTGGGATAAACAATTTATAATATCTAAGCAACAAATTCGTTAATCCGGCTTTATAATTTTTTTATATTTGGAATTAAAAGATCTTCATTTTAAAGCTTTAAAAAATAAAAAAAAATTATTTGTACAATAAATAACGCAATTGTAAAAAACAGCAATTTTGGACTTTTCGCAGGCTGTGTTGCAATAACCAATAAACGAAATTAAACTTACCATAGCTCAAATTGTAGGTTTTTTAATTTACTACAATTTTCTATTAAAAAGTTTTTCCCTAGAATCAATATCCTAAGCTGCAAAGTTAAAAATCTTTAAAAATTGCAAATTTAACAAATGAAAATCGCAATAACAAAAAAAGCTCACAATATTTTTGGTCACTTTTAGTAGAAGTTATTCCTGGCATCGTCCTTTACAACACCTGATATTTTTCACGCACAGCCTGGAGTAAATGTTAAAAATACAATATACAGGCTAAGTTTTTAGTGCGATATTTGTCGGTAATTCCATTTTGGTACAAAATATCCAAAAGACTTATAGAAAAATGTAGGAAATGATATTATCCAGGCTTGGAAAATATGCGCAATTCTACCGGACGATTAATAACTACTATATACGTAGTATAGCAAACATCCAATTTTTTAAATGGGACACCCTATATGTTTTTTAATATTTATAGCTATTCCTCTTATAATTTTTGTTTTTATAATAGAGGGTTTCGTATAACTATACAGAGTATTTAACAAGTTATGGCCATTGTAATTTCGATATCCCTATGAAATGAACACCATGTATATAAAGAAGTAAATCATTAACAATTATTTATTTTATATAATATGTTAAACAATATATTGTAGTTTTTAAATTAAGTTTAATTGAAATCATTGGGTGCGTTCACCAGACCAGTGCGCTATGTCAGCGCTTTGAAACTGTTTAAGATTTTTCGGGTGAACGTCAATGTCAATTTAGGCTAAACTTCAACCTGTAGACGAAGCGGTCGCCATTTTATTCAACGTAGGATTTTCATCGCTTCAATATTGAAAGTGTTTAAGAAATATATTGTATGGCGCGCTTATTTGAAAGTATATACTTTTACAATAGCTTTAATTATAAAATAATTGAAACTGAGGAGATACATAATTGTCTATGCTCACGAAATTCTAAATCTGTGTATTGAGGAACAATATTTTCAACATAATTCATATTTGTCGTGGCATTATTATTTCTTTATGATGGGAATACATCAAAATCCATCATCTCTATTATCCAATGGTTCTGCCAAGTCCAGCACAGCAGCACTAAAAATTATTTCTTGTTCATTTCATTATCCAACAACAATAAAGATAGTGTATTATTCATTTTTGAATTAAATTTGTTTAGTCCAAGTTATCGTTGAACGACACAACGATAACACGATATAAATAAACAAAAACAACGAATCTCGTTTTGGTTTAAGTTCATAGAACAGGTGAGAACACAAACAAAACCAACTATGAAAGTGTCAAACGGAAAAATACCATTCGCTAGACTGAACTTAGTTTTAAAGCGCTGAAACACAGCTGTTTAGTTGAAACTTTAAACCGATTAATTCTGGTGAACGCAGCCATTGACGTATATTTGCATACAGTGTGAACTGCAAAAGAATATTACGATTTTCTCAATTTTTTTTAAATGGATCACCCTACATTTTTTAGAAATATTGTATTTATGATACTCTTTTATTTTTATTGGCTCCGTGCATGACTGACGTTATGACATATGACGTTAATGTAATGTTATTATTTACCATTTTTGATAAAATTTATTATACAAACAATAGGTTAAAATGTCAAATAAACGTCAAATTAAAAAACGGATATTTGAAAGTTCTCTGAAGAAAATATCAATTTTAAGAGTTTTTCTTCACTTTTTCGTTATAGTATAGTTGTTGGTGTTAACATTAATTAAGTGTACATCGAACGCAATTAGGCAGTGTGAATTATTATTAGCAGATTTTAACATTAGCTGAAACTATTGAACTATTATTTTGTGGTGTGTGTCTAACACAAAATGGAAATATATGACGATAGGAATATATGCTTTTTCTCATGAGGATCTTTCAGTGCGTCACAGTTTTTCGATTTCTTTCTAACGCATTAAATTGTATGTGACAGAAAAAAAAACGCACGTCGGTGATTACATTTCGTCGGTAATATTTATAACATTTATTCTAGTTGTCGATAGATGGCGCTATAATCGAAAAAAATTATTTACGAATTATATAATACGTCTACGAATATTTTTTTTTTGTTTTGATTCTGGCCTTGGTTTAGAACCTTTAGCCACGTAATTACATAAAAAATTATTATTCGTTCATATAAAATTGTCCAGTATACACTTAAAAATAAAGAATAATAAAAAATAAAGCTTACAATAACAACACAAACCATACATACTCATAGACGTTTCACGTAAATTGTCAAGGTCAAGACAGCAAGTTAGTTACCATTCCAATCCAGAGATGTCGCTGTCAGTCAATTCTCTTGTCATATTTAACAACTGACAGTTGACAATTAAATTAATTTGTTATTTACGTTTAATTTTACAGTTTGTGGCTTAATTATTTTATTATATAGTGGTGTTACGTTTTTAATTAGGTTTAATCAAAATTTTAATCAATTGTATTAATCTCCTCTCTGTTTTAATGAGTAGAATTTTTAGTTTACATTGATCATCCCGTGTTGTGTTTCTCCACATTTAAAAAAACAATATAATAGATCCTGAAACAGTTTATTTTAATAGACAAGTGTGTCATCGACATTTCGGGCCTATATATTTTTGGAGGTTTGTAAAAGATTATAAGGTAATATTCATCTAAACAATCATCCTACAAGATTCTTTCAAAAATTTTCATTCAACTCAATATTACACATCAGTGCTTTCACGTGACACATGGCAGTAGTGTTTAGCATTTTGAAAACAAATTGGAATATTTGAAGTTTTCAGTAAAATATTGAATTGTCTTTCTGTTGTTTTAATTTTCTGCGAAATTTCATAAAAAATCCCGCAAAATTTATAATTTGAAATTCCTACGTATTAACTAAAATTTGTCAATTTAGTTCCCATTCCAATCAAGAGATGGCGTTAATTCGATCCGAAAGATTAACATGGTCGTGAAACGTCTATGAGTATGTATGGTTTGTGAATAACAATGTCTACTTACTATGTTAATAAATACAACTATGCTAATTGTTATTTTTTTCTTTTTTTTTTCGCTACGATAGTGAATATAGTCTACGAATATAATCTGTACAATTTATAAGACTATACAAATCAAATAAAATACCATTTTATAAATGCAATAAACACAATTGATTTGCTTTTATGCCAAATTGCAAATAAAATTTGACAACGGTCAGATTTAACTAAAATGTCAGATTAGAATAAATGTTATGTATGCTTCTTATCGTTACCGCCTTTTTTTAAATTTAAATTTGATGTTCTGTTAAGGTTGTCAAGGGGTAATGACAGCTGACAGATGATAGACAGACAGAAGACTGTAAGACATGAGGTGGGAATAAAGTTGTGAACCATGATGGTGTATTATTTTTATTTCTTAAGAAATTGAAGACATCGTTTCTACAGTTATAAATGTATATTCAGAGACATGTAAAGAAAATAGACTTGGCTAGGGATATCCCACTCAATGCATCGGGGTGTAACGTCGATATCAAGTACGGTGGTTTAGCTATCTTTGTCTGTCGTGCGAGTGTGAGCGTATCTACCAAGAGGTGGAAGTAATGGAACGACAATTACACAGAGGCGGCAGCCATCATATGCTAGAGAGAGAAAGCTAAGCGCCGGTAGAGGGAGATAGATAGACCACCGACCCGAACTGCTCCGCGTTACGCTATTTTTACGAGTTGGCCAAATCTATGAGTATAAGATCTTTGATATTATCACGGACTTACCTTTTTTCTATCATTTGTGACGCACTGAAAAATGCTCATGAAAAGAAGCATACCACCAGATCGGGGAAGGAAAGAAAATCAGTATGAAAATATTATATACAAGAAATGGACATGTTAATAGTATTTATTCATTTATAATTAATGACAGTGACAATATTATATTAATATAGAAACATAAAAAAACATTAGTAACTAAGATTAGACATTAGTAGCCTTAGATCTTAACTACTAAACATATAACAGTCCTCCGCCCCGATTTCCAACTACAAAATTAGAGGTGCTGGCAGCAGCTGATCTAAGTGAAGTTTCCAAAGCAGACCATTATCTGTTCGTATTTCATAATGTAAGTAACCTATGCGTCTGATTACCTTTCCAAATACAAATCTAATCGTAGTACGTTCTTACACGGTAAAATATTGCAAAACCTCTAAATTTTAAAGAACCGCTTGGATTGGCATGAAATTTGGCAAACACATAGCTAACAAGTCAAAGAAAAAAGTGATATTGTGCCGATATGTACTTTTGCCCCAGGGGTGCTTTTCACCCCCTCTTGGGGGTGAACAAGTATTCGTCCAAAGTAAGTCCGGAAATTGATAAACTGACTAATTTTAAGTAACTTTTATCCCATAGAGTTTTTTCACTCAGTCAATACTTTTCGAGTTATTTGCCAGTGAATATGTTCGTTTTTTCAACAAAATAACCACACTTTTAGACGGTTTTTTGCAAATAACTGAAATAATACGTATTTATCGAAAAAACATTCTTAGCAATAGTATAGCCTGTAAAATTTTTTAAAAAATGGTGTATATGTCACGTTCCTGTACCTAGTAGAAGCAGAGTTATAGCTAATTAAAAATAGGTTCATATTCGTCAAATTCCAAATGGAGTACTTTAACGTGAAATAACCAAAAATGAAGCACATTTCGGGGAAAACTCATTACAACTTATTTAAAGTGTTTAAAAAAAGCTTCATTTTTGTTTTATAAAAAAATTTCTAGCATCAAAAGTAAACAAGTTACGCTCAAAATAAAGTTAGTCCCTTTTTTTTTGGTAAAAAAATCGGGAAAATCGCCCCTAATTAGTATCTCAAATGAACTTAATCGTTACGACTTCAAAAGTTTCTTGACTCGTGTATGTATTGTTTATATGATCTGTAAGTTTCATCGGTTCAAAGTCCTTATTTTTGAAAGGGCTGTAGTTAAAAGGGGCTGAACGGGTCACTGATGACAAATGTATGCAAATTTAGAAACACCAAATCTCAATCAATTTTTGTCTAACAGAAAAACAAAAAAATACATGATATTCAGAGAAGCAATGCTGACTTTTTTTGTTTTTCGAGATTTTTGGTATCTCTAACAATATTTAAGTTATTTTGAAAAAAACCTATTTTCCAAAATTAAAATTTTTAAAAATTTTATTTAAAACCAAATTCTTTCCAAAATAAGTACTTTCAATTGGTGAAACTTACAGACCATATAAACACAACATAAGTAAAATAATTTGTGGAGCGGTAACGATTAATTTCATTCAAATTGCTAATTAGGGGGTGGTCTTACCGATTTTTTTTTTGTCAAAACAAAAGAAAGGGACCAAGTTTATTTTGAGCGTAACTTGCTTAAATTTAATGCTAGAAACTTTTTATAAAAACAGAACTAAAGCTTTTTTTAAACAATTTAAAAAGTTATAATGGATTTTCCCCAAAAAGTGCTTAATTTTTTGGATATTTCACTTCGAAGTATTCTATTTGAAATTTGGTGAATATAAATCTAGTTTTCATTGGTTATAACTCTTGTTTTACGAGGTCCAGAGACCTAACGCGTACACCATTTTTTTTTACTTTTTTACAGGCTATATTTTTGCTAAGAACGTTTTTTTCGACAAAATACTTACTTTTTGAGTTATTTGCGGAAAACCATCTAAAAATGTAGTTATTCTGTTGAAAAATGAACATATTCACTCGCAAATAACTCGAAAAGTGTTGACTTGGCGAAAAAGCTCTATAGAACAAAAGTTACTTAAAATTAGTCAGTTTATCCATTTTCGGACTTATTTTAGACTTATATTTTTTCAGTCACCCTCAGGGCAAAAGCACACATCGGCACAATATCACCTTTTTTCTTTGACATGTAAGCTATGTGTATGCTAAATTTCATGTCAATCCAAGCGGTTCTTTAAAATTTAAAGCAAAAACCGTGAAAGAATGGACTATCGTTGATCACTGCAGTATTTTTTAGCCTGAACTCTGTCTCCCAAGGCAAATTCCCTACCAGGTGTAGTCCTATCTGATGGAAAGGAAGTTGTGTGTTTGCAAGGTTTTCTTAACATTGCATGAAGATTCGTTCTAATTTCTCGTCCGAACATAAGCTCATACGGGGTGAAACCGTTAACACCTGGTGTACGATGTAAAAGTGTTCGTACTTTAAGTAGTTTATCAGTTAAGCTATTGCTCTCCCCCGCTAAGCTACGCAGACTCCTTTTTATAGTTTGTACAAATCGTTCTGCTTGACCGTTCGTTGCTGGGTGATATGGAGCAATAGTTCTATGGGTGATACCGCAATTGGATAGAAATTTTTTAAATTCTGCTGAAACAAATTGTCGGCCGTTGTCAGACACCAGCACATATAGATTTCCGAACGTGGCAAATATTTGTCTTAGCGTTTGTATACACCACGAGCTAGTTGTTACCTTTGTAGATATAATTTTCACCCATTTTGTATATGCATCTACCACAATGAATAGTTGAGAACCACAAATTGGTCCAGCGAAGTCAATATGGATTCTTTCCCAGGGACCTGTAGGCTTTTCCCAGTGATGTAAATGTGTCTTTGCTGGTTTATTTTGTTCTAAACGGCATGATCTACATGCTTTCACTTTTTCTTCAATATCTTTTTCAATATTTTTCCAGTAGACATGACTGCGTGCTAGTTGTTTCATCTTTAATATACCAATATGTCCCGCGTGCAGTTCGTTAAGAATAAATTTACGAAATTTATGTGGTATTACTACCCTTGTTCCTCTTAAAATACAGTCATCTTGTAAATAAATTCATTGTCTTTGTATCCATATTGTTTCAGAGATTGACCTGTTCTTAGTGCTTTAAATATTTTCTGTAATTCGATATCATTTTCTGTCTCCTTAGCGATTATATCTGGACTAATTACTAATATCCGAATTTGTTGTATTTGGTATAAGCCATGTTGATCTACTTCATATGTATTTGTGTTCTCAACAGGAAACCGCGACAAAAAGTCTGCGTTAGCATTTTTTGTGCTTGTTCTGTACTGTATATCATAATCAAATCCAGATAAAAAATGAGCATAATGAAAAAGTCCCATTGTACTCAGTTCTGGTAGATTATGTTGGGGATGAAAGATTGATGTTAACGGTTTGTGGTCAGTAATCAGAGTAAATTTTCGTCCATAACAAAAATTTAAAAAAAAAAATTTATACCCCAGTATATCGCAGTCGCTTCCTTATCAATCTAACTGTATTTCTTTTCGGCATTGGTTAAGGTTCTTGACGCAAAAGCTATCGGTCTTTCTGAGCCGTCTTCAACTATGTGTGAAAGGACTGCTCCAAGTCCTGTTAGTGAAGCATCCGTGGCTATGATTATAGACAAGGCGAAATCGGCGGGTTCAAAGGGAAAAATATTCCCATGAGATTTTTTTGCATAATCACATTCGTGAGATATCCCAGAATAAGGTTCAAGAAGTCGCCCACGTGAAAAGTGGGCCAATTTTTTTTTAACAATTTTTTTTAATCAAATTGCAAGTATCAATATTTTTTGCCCGAACAATTTTTTCTTTAATTTTTTGGACCATTCTGGCCAAAAAAAGTCTCATAATTTTTCTCTAAATTTGATCGTTTTCGACTTAAAAGCAATTTAAAATTGAAAAAAAAAACGAAAAATGGCGATTTTCAAGGCTTAATAACTCGGTTAAAAGTTATTATTATGAAAGTCAATATATGACTAAATTAAAGTTTAAAGCCTCCCCTACAGGATCCTGAAGAAATTTTTGTCATTATTTTATTACTAAGCTGTTATTTTTAAGTAATAATAATAAGCACCATGCACGTGTGCGGCCGGTGTAAATTCTGAGTGCGAGAGAGAAGCCATTCCAGCTGTCCAATAGTGCATCTTACTCGCACTCACATTTACAGCGGCGTCAATATGATCTAACAGCTCTTTTTTATTAATTAAAAATAACAGCTTAGTAGTAAATTAATGACACAGATTTCTTCAGGATCAGGTAGCGGCGACTTTAAACTTTGATTTAGTCACTTCTGACTTTCATAATAATAATTTTTAACCGAGTTATTAAGTCTTAAAAATGGCCATTTTCGCGTTTTTCAAATTTTAAATTGCTTATAACTCGAAAAAGATCAACTTTAGAGAAAAATTATAAGAAAGCTTTTTTGTCCAGAATGGTACAAAAAACCTAAAAAAATAGTCCGGGACAAAAATATTTAAATTTTTGCAATTTGATTAAAAAAAAAATTGTTAAAAAAAAATTGGCCCACTTTTCACGTGGGCGACTTCTTGAACCTTATTCTGGGATGTCTCACGAATGTGATTATGCAAAAATATCTCATGGGAATATTTTTCCCAACGAACCCGCCGTTTCCGCCTTGTCTATTAGAGGTTTTCTGTTAATTCTTTCTTCGCATTTTACAGTCCAGATAAACTTGTTATCTTTCTTCAAGAGTTGATTTAGAGGATTTGATATAGACGCAAGATTAGCAATAAATTTGTTGTAATAATTAGCCATACCCAGAAAAGTTCGCAATTCGTTTATATTAGAAGGCCGTTCCATACCTATTTTAGCTTTACTTTTGTCTTTGTTCTTATGGAGCCCATCTTTATCAATTTTATGTCCTAAATAGTTCATGTTCTTTTTAAAAAATTGGCAATTTTTTTTATTCACCCGTAGGTTATTTTCTTTTAGCTTGGTAAGTACCTCTCTTAATCTTAGTAATAGCTGGTCTTCTGTTGATCCTTGAATTATTATATCATCAAAAAACATTGTACGCCTTCTAAACCTTTAAGTAAATTATCTGTGAATCTTTGCCATAAACTGGGAGCCACTTTTACACCAAACATCAGTCTGTTTACTTTTTATGTTCCCATATGAGTGCTCAAAAGTTTGTATTTGGACGCTGTCTTCGTCCATTTCCATATTAAGGTAAGCTTGTTTAATATCTAATGTGCAAAATAATGTACCCCCATTCATTTGAGCAAAAATAACTTATATGATAGTTATCGGGTATTTTTCGTTTTTAATAACTCTATTTAAAGTTATTTTGTAATCGGCACATAGTCTCATACTCCCATTAGGTTTGATAAATTGGTACAATGGGTGTACCCCAATTACTATGATCGATTTTTACTATAATACCTTCAGAACTTAGCCGTTCTATTTCTGCTTCTAATTTCGATTTTAGAGCGTATGGAATTCTTCTAGACTTCATGAAAATTGGTTGTGTATTTTCTTGCAAGTTCAAACGAGCTTTGAAATTTGGTATTTGTCATAGGTCTGACCTAAACACTGATGTTGCAAATTCTTCAGGAAGTTGGTCTAATTTGGGTATTTCAACAGTTTGTAGTCTTCGCACATCTGCCAATTCAATATTTATTTCTTGCATCCAGTTACGTCCGCATAAAGAGTCAACGTCTTTAGCTATAATGTATAATTTGCTGAAGAAGGTTTGGTTCTTGTAGTTACATGTAATATGAGCAACTCCAGTAGGTTTGATTACTTCTCTTGTGTAAGTTCTTAATATTAAGTCTGTTTTAAAAATTTTCTTTGGAATGTTTAATTGTTTGTACAATTTTAGTGATATAAGAGATAGTGTTGCCCCTGTACCAAATTCCATAGTAACCGGCTTATTTTCAATACTGATTGTAATTGTATATTTTTCAGATCGTTCATCCTTAACAAGGTTTATTTCGCTGAGAGATTCTTCACTTGTATTACTGGTACAATCATTAATCTGGAGTGCATTGTTTCTTTTTAACAAACTTTTGCCAAGTGTCCCTCTGTTTGACATTTGATGCAAGTTCTTTTAATGGCCCAACATTTGTTGGATCTATGATCTGATTGTCCACATCTGAAACATTTTCCCCTTAAGTCTTTTAATGTTATATTTTCATGTTTTTTCTTGTAAGTACATGATCTTTGATGGTTTTTAAAGATGTCGACAATTTGTTCACCGTTTCAATTTCATTACCTATGTCTGCAGATATTTTATTGTTTTCTATTTTTCCCATTTCAATTGATGTAGCTATCTGAACTAATTTTGAGAAGGTATGTGTTTCTCTGTCTTGCAGAATTTTTATTAGAATCTCGCTGTCATGCAATCCTCTGATGAACTGTAACGACAAAAATCCATCTATTGTGGACTTACAACAATTCTGGCATTTGAATTCACAG
Organism: Diabrotica virgifera virgifera; assembly: GCF_917563875.1. Lineage (NCBI taxonomy): Eukaryota > Metazoa > Arthropoda > Insecta > Coleoptera > Chrysomelidae > Diabrotica > Diabrotica virgifera. The sequence goes on from NC_065444.1 coordinate 197,801,280, forward strand.
TTAGAAGCAAGTTTCTTGAGTTCTGCAGCGTATGTTGCAACAGTTTCATTTTGTCGTTGTAAATGTGTAACAAATTTATGTTGTTGAGCCCACAAACTAGGTTTAGGATCAATAAAGTAATCAAGTAGTTTAATTAATTCTTCAAAGCTTTTATTTAATGGATCCTCCGGAGAACGAAGATTATGTAAAATATCATAAAGTTGTGGAAATATCGTAGATAATAGAAAGTAAATTTTACTTTGCTCATCTGTGATGTTATTTAATAGGAAAAATACAGTCAATCACTTTGTAAAGTTATTAATTGTTTCTGTTTCTTGTACTGTTGTACAAGACAATCTCCCTGTTGTATAATCTCCTTGTAAAGTTATTAATTGTTTCTGTTTCTTGTAGTGGTTGAAAATTAACTTTAGGTAATTGTATCTTATGATCTATGTTTTGAATTTCTGTACTACATATATAACCTTTTGGTCGTTTGATCCGTTTTTCTTTCGCAAAATTAGGAGTTTGGTCTTTATCATTGTATATTTTTCTTCAAATGCAAATTTTTCTTGTGTTTCTTGTTCTATATCTGCGTCTTCAGTTTCTTGTTCGATATCATATTGTATATTTTGAAATTTCTTTATGGTTTCCTCTAACGTCTGTAATCTGGATTCAATTTCTTCGTTTGTGATTTCTCGTTCATGTATACAGTTTTCAGTTTTTGTCAGAGTGCCTCGTAAACAGGCTCGTACTTTTTTTAGCTTTTTAATATCCATTCTACTAACCTCGTCGCCAATATTATATACAAGAAATGGACATGTTAACAGTATTTATTCATTTATAATTAATGACACTGACAATATTATATTAATATAGAAGCATAAAAAAACATTAGTAGCTAAGGTAGACATTAGTAGCCTTAGATCTTAACTACTAAATATATAACAGTATGAAAATATAAAAATAAATAATAAAAATCAAAACGGCAATAATAAGGTGAGCGAACCAAGTACCACAAGCCATACATAAGTATAATCCAGAATTTTTAGTTTTTGGCAAGAATTTGAAAGTCGAATTTAAAAGAAAAATTTGGTTGAAGTCGGACTTTTCGTTTAAAAATTATCGTGCTATTAGTCACATATGTATCGTCGTCATTTTGAATGCCCGCCATTTTTGTAAAAGGTAAAATCTGAGATGGTCTCATATCTAATTTTGAATTTTTATATGTGTAGTATATGTGGTCCAAATTATATGCTTCTATCATTAAAATCACAATTCTTATAATATTTGCACGAATCTGCCGCACTATTACTTTTTTATAGTGCAGCCGATATGTGAAACAATTGTGCATTTAATGATAGAAGTATATAATTTGGACCACACATACTACACATATAAAGCTTCAAAAATATAGATGGGAGGCCATCTCAGATTTTGCCTTTTACAAAAATGGCGGGGAATCAAATTGACCACTACACATATGTGACTAACAGCACGATAACTTTTGAACGAGACTACAAATTTCAACCAAATTTGGTATATCGGTTCTTTTTTTGATGTATAAGATCGAGGTCTTGAACTAGAAGAATCGGTTTACGAGAAGTTGTGTTTTTCCTGGTTTTTATGTAAAAATATGCTGTTTTTTTTTTCTCAATTTTTTCACCGTGTATGTATTAATTTTTCACAAAAGTTAATACCACCATTGAAAAGAGCGTAAAAATATTTTTAGGAAATATTTTTAACTTTTAGTTATGTTAATTACCATTTAATAAATGCAAAACGTATCTTCACATGTACCAATATGCGGCAGATTCGTGCAAGTATTATAAGAATTATTGTGCATTTAATGGTAGAAACATAGAATTTGGACCACATATACTACACATATAAAGGTTCAAATTTATATACGAGGCCGTCTCAGTTTTTGTTCCTTTTACAAAAATGGTGGGCATTCAAAATGGCGACTATTCATATGTGACTTCTTAACTGTGTGACGTAATTATGTGACTTTTTTATTCATCAAAAAAAGAACTTATATAGCAAATTTGGTTGAAATCTGACATCTCGTTCAAAAGTTATCGTGCTATTAGTCACATATATATAGTCACCATTTTGAATGCCCGCCATTTTTGTAAAAGGAACAAAAACAGATGGCCTCGTATCTTAATTTGAACCTTTATATGTGTAGTATACGTGGTACAAATTATATGCTTCTACCATTAAATGCACAATAATTCTTATAATATTTGCACGAATCTGCCGCATATAGGTACATGTGAAGATACGTTTTGCTTTTATTAAATGGTAATTAACATAACTAAAAAGTTAAAAGTATTTCCTAAAAATATTTTTACGCTCTTTTTAATGGCCGTATTAACTTTTTGAAAAATTAATATATACATACAGGGTGAAAGAATTGAAAAAGAAACAACATATTATTACATAAAGAAACAGTAAAAACACAAATTCTGGTAAACCTATTCCTCCGTTTCAAGACCTGGATCTTATACATCAAAAAAAGAACCTATATACCAAATTTGGTTAAAATCTGAAGTCTCGTTCAAAAGTTATCGTGCTATTAGTCACATATGTATAGTCGCCATTTTGAATCCCCGCCATTTTTGTAAAATGCAAAATCTGAGATGGCCTTCTATCTAAATTTGAACCTTTATATGTGTAGTATATGTGGTCCAAATAATGGGTCCAGATATGTGGTCCTTCTATCATTAAATGCACAATTCTTATAATATTTGCACCAATCTGCCGCACTATTAGTTATTTGCGAAAAACCCTCTAAAAACGTGGTTATTTTGTTGAAAACTGAATATATTCACTCGCAAATAACTCGAAAAGTATTGACTGAGTGAAAAAACTCGATAGAGCAAAAGTTGCTTAAAATTAGTCAGTTTATCCATTTCAGGACTTATTTTGGATGTATATTTTTTCACCCCCCAGAGGGGGTAAAACTCACCTCCAGGGTAAAAGCACACATCAGCAAAATATCACTTTTCAAAAATGAATAACCATTTTCAATTTCGTTGCAAAACAAAAATACAACCGCATCATATTCTAGTCCAATTAGAGAGTGCAGCAAGGACCTCTACCGGTTTCAAAATTTATTAGTCTCTCATCAAGAGGCACATATGCTGCTCTCTCTGATCCAACCAAAACAAACCCCTGCGTGCAGTCACGGATTGCAACGAACGAAATGGCATAGATGCCCTGGCGGTAACTGCTAGCAAAAGACCAAGTTTTCAATCTAATGGCATGTAAAATAACATATTGTTATTCTACATCCCACCAGATCGAAAACAATGGGAACCTTCTCTGGAAGGAGAAGCCTCGGAGGTGTAACCAACTGTACAAAATAATGGATGGACAAATGAAGAGAAGGCAACTGCTCTCATATTAGCACTTCGAGGTCAGGCTGTAAAAATCCTTCAAAACATTCCAGAGGACGCACAAAAGAAGTATGAGACTGTCGTATCGGCTCTATAACTAAGATACGGCAGCCAATATTTGAAGCAAGTATACCAGAGCCAACTAAAAGTGCGTATCCAAGGCTCCAACGAAGCTGTGCAAGAATACGGAGCAGAAGTAGAAAAGATGGCACGACTTGCTTGGCCCGAAGCCGCTGAAGTGTTTCTACACCAGTTTACCATCCAATGTTTCCTTGATGGCCCGCGCGATGTAGACCTCCAGCAGACATTACGACCAAGAAGAGGACGCTACCAAATATTGAAGGACGCTATTGAAGGACGCATTGGAGTACGAAGCTGTGAAGAATGTGTCCCGCCATCAACGCAAAGTCCATCAAATAAGAGGTGTTGCTGAAGTGGAAGAAGGCGATCTAAATACGTTGTCCCAGGTGTTGGCCGCCCAATTCGAGAAATATCTTGGCCCAATAGCTGAATCTTTGAAGCAAAAACGTCAGGTGCGCCCAAAGTGTTATAATTGTGGAATTTTAGGCCACCTTCAACGTGATTGCAGACAACGTACAAGATCAGAGGACAGTAGTCAAGCTCCACAATATCAACGTAATTCGGAAAACTAAAAGAAGTCAACGTCAACGAGCGCACGTTGGCTAACCTGTCCCAAGCTCCCAGATTCTCAATATCCACAACAAGATGAAGTAGAGACAGCTTAGTTACCGATGGATATCTCAATGGCCACAGATGTAGTTTTACCATCGATACTGGGGCAACTAGGTCAGTTATGAGTAAACTTTTCCTGGACTGGTCCACTATAAGACCAATATCGAAACCTCTCATACTAGAGACAGCGACAGGCGAAAACATAACTGTATGGGGAGAGATGCGTAAAAATAGAGCTGGGACACGTCGAGATAGAAGTAGTGGTCCAAATAGCCGACACCGTAGACGAGTTTATCCTAGGTATCGATATTATGTCCGAACACGGGTTTATTGTAAATGTCAGACACAGGACCTTAGTCGTCGGAAATGAAGAAATTTTACTATCCTCTAGAAAGCAGCAAAATGGGCTAAAGATGTTAGTAGCAGAAGACACGAAGATCCCTCCTAACAGCGAAAAGATCATGGTCGCACAAATTGATGCTTCTGGTGGCTAGGGAGCTATGTTATTAGAACCAGATGAACAGATTCATTAGGGCGTCATTATGGCCAGATGTTTGGAAGATGGGGATAAGCAGACCGTTACAGTAACGGTGGTCAACCCAAATGGCCATAAGATTACCTTAAAAAAGGGCCAAGTGCTTGGAATATGCGAGCCAGTTGTAAGAGTGACCAGAATAGAATAAAAAGTGCCAACAGCTAGCAGTACACACCAACTCTTCACTGAAATTTTGGAAAATCTTAAGAAATCATGGGGACATCTATCTGAAGATGAATACCAAAAAGCAGAAGAGTTCATCAAGAACGAAAGTGACATCTTCTTTAAAAAAGAAATAACTGGCCGCACTGACTTAGTCCAACATCGGATAAACACTGACAACTCCAACCCCATAAGACAGGCACCAAGACGTCTTCCATTTGATAAAACAAAAAGAAGCTTTTGCCATCCTTGAAGATATGCGGAAGGGGAATGTCATCGAAGAGTCGAGTAGCCCCTGGTCTTCTCCAGTGGTGTTGGTAACCAAGAAACATGGCTCCACGCGGTTCTGTGTCGACTACAGGAGACTGAATAGCGTTACCAAGAAGGACAGCTATCCACTGGCCCCTATTGATGATACACTTAGTTCCTTGGCTGAGTCGAAATGGTTTTCCAATGTGGACCTCAAAAGCGGTTATTGGCAAGTTGCAGTACACCCTGAAGATAGAGAAAAGACCGCATTTTCTGCTGGAAATGGGCTCTACCAACGCAAAGTGATGCCATTCGGATTGTGTGAGGCAACTGCCACGTTTGAACGTTTAATGGAGCTAGTACTTAGAGGACTTACATGGAAAATCTATCTGGTATACCTTGACGACATTATGGTCATCGGAGAAGATTTCGACGAACAACTTGCCAAGTTGAAAGAAGTTTTTACCAGACTAAGGAACGCTCACCTACAAGTAAATGCCAAGAAGTGCGAGAAAATTTTCCAAGAAAAAGTTAGTTTCCTTGGACATGTAATTTCATCCTCACGAGTTGCAGCAGATCAGGCGAAAATAAAAGCAGTACAGCAATGGCCCACACGAAAAAACAAACACGATATTCGAAGAACGAGAATGTTAAGGTAGTATGTTTTCTCCGTTCTGCTGTACGGCATGGAAGCTTGGACACTGAAAAAGATAAACTTTAAAAACATTGAGGCATTCGAGATCTGGTGTTACAGGAGAATGTGGAAAATACTATGGACAGAAAGAGTAAAAAATCAATATGTTTTGCTAAAGATGGGGAAGGAATGCGAAGTCATAAAAACCATACAAACGAAAAAACTGGAGTATCTAGGCCACATAATGAGAGGAGAAAAGTACTCTCTGCTAAGACTCATAATCCAAGGAAAAATCTCGGGAAAGATAAATATGGGACGTAGGAGGATTTCCTGGTTGCGAAATTTAAGGTAGTGGTATGGGTGCAGTTCAATACAGTTGTTCAGAGCTGGAGCCAACAAAGTTAAGATTGCTGTGATGGTAGCCAACCTCCAATAGGAGACGGTATTGCAAGGAGATATCCGAAACTTCCTTGGCCTTTGCAGTTACTATCGTCGGTTCGTGAAAGATTTTGGTAAGATTTTCAAACCTCTCCATAATCTAACTGAGAGAAAGCTGTCATTTGACTGGACACCAGAGTGCCAACTTGACTTCACCACACTCAAGCATAAATTGACTACGGCTCTAATCCTGGCAAATCCGAAAAAACAGGGTATTTTCGTGCTTGATACAGATTCTTCTCAAAATGGCATCGGGGCGGTGCTTTCCCAAGTACAAGAGGGCGAGGAACGCGTCATAGGATACTTTAGAAAAACTCTGGGAAAAGCAGCAAGAAACTACTGTGTCACTAGAAAGGAGTTATTGGCAGTCGTCAAAGCCGTAGAACACTAACATTCGTTCCTCTATAGCAGAAAATTCTTGATAAGAACCGACCATTCTGCCTTACAATGGCTTCTCAATTTCAAGACACCTGAAGGCCAAGTAGCTGGGTGTCTGGAGAAGCTACAGACCTATGATTTTGAAATTCGTCGCCGAGCGGGAAGAAGTCATTGAAATACCGACGGTCTCTCGAGAAGACCATGCAAAGGGAGGAACTGTCGATTCTGCGAGCGCCAAGAAGAACGAGAGGGCCAGATTCTACAGTTGAGAACCATAGAGGATAGAAGTGACGAAAAATCTCTAGAAAACATTTTCGGACTAAGTGAATTGGGTTAAATTATCTTCAAATTATCTAAGGAATCTCCGGTCTTCGTTTGTCGGAAGAGTACAGAGGTTCACCGGAATCGGGGGTAATAGTTAATTTTTACCTTCATTCATTGTATTAGTACCTAAAGGTATGTATAGATAGGCGCGCCGCGCAATTTGCGCCGTATGTGCGCCGTGCGTTCTTGGCACCGACAGACAGGGCCCCCGCTACCATATGTGCAAAGTGTACAATGCACACGGGCGCCATCCTTTAGGGGCGCCAAAACCCGGGGTCAAAAATTGCAAAAAAGCAAAGAAATACAAAACAAAAGTAATTTTAAAATAAAAGTTGAGCAATTAAATAGGATTCAGTTTAAACACACACTAAATTTGATTAGTATATCATCTAGTTACTGCCGATTCCCATTTGCGAGAACATGTCAGAAGTCAGGCATTTTAATTTATTTTGTTATGCTTTTATTCTGTTTGCTTCATTTTGATATTTTAGCCTACTAATAATAGTCCATTTACTCACGGTTTTTGTTGTAAGTTTTAAAGAACCGCATGGATTGACATACAATTTGTCATACACTTAGCTAACAAGAAAATAAGTGATACCTACTGTGCCGATGTGTGCTTTTACTCTAGGGGTAAAAGGGGTATTCTCATGGGAATACGCCCGAGAATACCTGGCGGTATTCTCGGGGTTGAGAAAACATCCGTTCAAAATAAGTCCGGAATTGGATGAACTGATTCTAAGCAACTTTTTTTATATAGAGATTTTCACTAAGTCAATTCTTTTTGAGTTATTTGCGATTGAGTGTGTTCATTTTTCAACAAAAAACCCCGTTTTTAGACGGTTTTTCGCAATTAAAACTAATTATTTTATCGAAAAAATACTCTTAGCAAAAATATAGCTTACAAGAAAGTGAAAAAAATAATTTATATATGAAGTCTGCAAAACCCAGTAGAAAGCAGAGTTGTAGCTAACGAAAAGTAGAGTTTCGGGAAAAACTCATTACAACTTCTTTAAAATGTTTAAGAAAAGCTTTATTTATATGATCTGTAAGTTTCATCGGTTTAAAGTGCTCATTTTTGAAAAAATTTTTTGGTTTTAAAGTAATTTTTTTTTCAATCTTGAAAAAATTTCTTTTTTCAAATAACTTTAAAATTAGTTAGTGATATAAAAAATCTCAAGTAGTAAAAAAATGTAGATTTTGCTTTTCTGAATATTTTGATTTCCTGTAAGACAAGAATTGGAAGATATGGCTGTTCAAATTTTGCATACACTCATGATTGGTTACTCGTTTAGCCCTTTTAAATACAGCCTTTTCAAAAATAAGCACTTTGAACCGATGAAACTTCAGATCATATAAACAATACATAAGTAAAGTAACTTGTGGTGAAGCGGTAATGATTAATTTCATTTGGGATGCTAATTATGGGGTGGTTGTCATGATTTTTTTACCAAAGCGGCCAACATACTTTTTGCTGTTAAAAAAATATAGCATCTTTTAAACACTTTAAAAAAGTTGTAAAGGTTTTCCCTGATAATTGCTTGATTTTTTGGTTATTTTACGTTGAAATATTTGTTTTGTATTTTGTCGAATAAGAACCTTTTTTCATCAGCTACAACTCTGCTTCTACTGAGTCTGCAGACTTCATATATATAAATAGGTACTTACACCATTTTTTTTTCACTTTTTTATAAGTAGTATTTTTTTGATAAAATACTTACTTTTTGAGTTATTTGCGAAAATCCGTCTAAAAACTTGTTTTTTTGCTGTTGAAAAATGAACATTAATTTACATACTCGCAAATAACTATTGAAAACGAAACTAACGAAAACTATTGAAAAGTATTGACAGAGAAAAATCTTTATAGAAGAAAAGTTATTTAAAATTAGTCATTTTATCCAATTCCGGACTTTTTTGACGTATGTTTTTTCACCCTAGAGGAGTGAAACTCACATTCTAAAGTTCAGTTTTCCTATTTATTTCAAGCACCTACCTACCTTCAAAAAATAAATAAAACAATGATCCAAAATGCCTTAAGGGGCGCCAAAATCCTTTTTTGCACACAGGCGCCATTGCCCCTTACGGGGGCCCTGCCGACAGAAGTCCGGTCGTGTGCGCACCGTTTGTGTGTTACTTGACAACACGTACTAATCTAACGAACCCGCCACGAACGCGTAGCGCACACACGGCGCGAAGTGTTCGGACCGCATATCTATAAGTAACTTAATAGTCTGTTGAATGTATCTGCTTATTAAAAAATATTATTCAATAGAACATTCATAAGTCGCTTTATCAGTATTCATTATTACATTTTAGTATATACACTATATGTGGTGAAATAGGACTTGCGAAAAGTGATAAAAAACTAAAACCTCCGCCACTGCCCGAATTACCCACAACTCCTTTTCCATTTCTGACATTTCCTGTTGTAGTAGAAAATTACCCAGATTATGTGGATGATCAGGAAGCTTCGAAATATAAAAAACAGGTAAGTTTACTTTTATTTATATTGAGAGTGCAATAGATAGACTTGAACTAGTTATTTATGTATGGAGGGCATTAAGTAGACGATTAAGCCTTAATTTATCTTAGGGCGGGACGTGGATGTAAACGCTCTATCTTGAGCAGCACGTTGAAAAACCGTGTGATATGAATGAAAGACATTGGTTAGTTTATAGTACCACGTGAAGGAGCGACAACGGGGACGTGCACCGTTTATTATTCCACAGCCCGTGTCGTACACGCCCCGTGCTAACATAAATCTGGCTTTAGTCGGTGGTCTCCAATAGACGCTGTACGCTGCGTACAGCGTCACGCTGTAGGTCGTGTCTGTATGCTTAAAAGCGGGCTCAAACGACTCGTCTACCACTACTACTACTACTACTTGTCGGTTTATAATGTTCTCCGCCGATTTTCGACTTCCAATCGCCACTTCGTCCTGTTGTTCCATAGGTCGTCTCCTATGGCCCTCTCTCTCAGCTCTTTATTTATTCCTTCGCTCCAACATTTTCTCTGTCTACCACGTTTTCTCTTTCCTTCTGATTGACATTTTAATATTTCTTTTGGTATTCGTTGTTTATCCATTCATTGTATGTGTCCGAACCAGATAAGTTGTTTTGTTGTTAGGTCATCTGTGATTGTTCGTTGATTCCCATTATTTCTCCAACGCGTTTGTTGACTTTGCCTTTCTCTTTTAGGTCTTCCTGCAGCTCTTCTCCAAAAATCAATTTCCGTTACTCTCAGTGTTGCCAGTGTTCTTTCTTTCAGTGGCCATACCTCACAGCTGTATAAAGTGATACTTTTTATAGTCTCAGATATCTTCTTTTTATTTTCTTTGCTGATGGATTGGTCCCATAAAATGCTGTTTAACATTGTAATAGCTTTTCTCCCTGACGTATTTCTCTCTCTTATGACTTTGTCTAATGTTACATCGTGTGAAATAGTTATACCTAGATATTTGTTCACAACAGTGCGTTATCGTGGTGTTATCGTCTAATATGAGATCTTTTTGTTCTCCTTTAATGCACAAGTATTCACTTTTCTTATTATTAACTTCTAGATTTCATATATGATGCTCTTTAATTAATTTTTGTGCCATACAGGGTGAGTCCTGAGGAACTGTACATACTCCTACCTCGTATAGAGGCTGCTATGGGAAATAACAAATGACCATTAAAAAGTGTCTGCTCCCATTGTTTAATAATATACAGGGCGAGTTTCGCATTTTGACAGAAATTTGTATTCGCCATAATTTTTGAACGGCCAGATCGATGTGTATCTTATTTTGGTCAATCGTTACACTATTACCACTATGACAGCCCTGGGCACTAAGGCTATCTTCTCCCGGTGAGGGTGGTTATCCCTTATCCGAGGGGTGGAATAATTGATACGCTTTTACTTGTTGAGTTGTTTTATTTACACTCGCATTAGCATAAGCTGGTAGCACCGCACCCAAAGAACATCTCGTGTAGAAAGAGACACTATCTTTAATGTGGAAATATTACGTCTGATCCCCAAAACAGAATGACGAATATCTAATATAATAATATGAATTCCCTTGTTATAGTTTAACTGTTTATATATTTAGAAATGCCTATTCAGCATCGACCATGAAAAGTGTTTATAATTGACTCTGCAATTATTAGTTGAATCGTGATCTAGGATAACAATATTTATATAATCGAATGAAGGTTGTAATATTGTTATGATGACATAAATAACTGAAAGTAATTATCGTAGATAATTACAGGGTGTTTTTAAGATATATCTACTGAGTACAGATGAATTCTTGTACACCTTCCCTTTTTAGGAATTTTCCGACTACGGGGAGGGAAATTTGCAAGTCGTGCTACCAACCCATACTGTGTTGTAATCAATACAAAAAATTTATTTTATATACAAACTTCCTAAGCCTACGCAAATACATAAATAATATAAAATGTTCGTTTAACAACATTGTTTCGTAACACTTGTCACTCACTGTGTTTTCGGATTGTAAGCATATAATCCATTCTTATGTATTTCCTTGATTTTATTGTTTTCTATTCTGATTTTACAATTAACGTTATTTACTTCTGTTATCGTGAAAGGACCTACATAAAGACTATCAAACTTACCATTCTCTTCCCTTTTTACAAGGACTAGGTCTCCTCTTTTAAAGTGTTGTGGTGTTGTTTTGGGCTTATTTTCTTCTTGCCGCTCTTTTTTGTCTTCATTGCTTCTAGTGAGTTGACCTATCGTGTCTATGTACGCTGTGTCCTCTGGTTTCGAAGAAGTGTCCGATATCACGTCTTCTTTGACAAGTGTTCTATTCGGTTTGTTAATGTGACATTCATGGCATTGTTTAACGTATTTTCTTACGTCTTTTTCTAAATTTTTCCATCTAAATCTTGCTTTTAGCTTCTTTATTAGTCTATTTTTCTTTAAGTGTCCTCCGAACATCGGGTGATTATGGTATTCTTCTATTAATCTGTGTTTTTCTTTGTCATCTTTTATTGTTTCTGGTACTTCACATATGTATATTTCTATATTCTTCAATTTTTTATTCCCTTCTTTAATAAATTCATCAATTGTGCACATTTTAAAAATAATATCATTTACGTATATTTTTACTTTACGTACTGCATTCTCTACCGCCAGCTTATCAAGCTGTACCAACGCTTGGTTTAAATCGAAATGATTCAATCCTGTGGCTATGCTTTTGCTGCATTTTATTTTGTTTTTGGCCCTAATGCTCAGTCTTGGTGAGATTAGTTCTGCTCCAAAGGACAAAATTGGTAGTCTATGCGCCTCTAAATTATTTAGTGCCTTCCTTACTGTCTGTTTGGTGGCTTCTGGCTGTAGTGCGAGTTCACTTTCAGCCTTTGTTTGTCTTGCTTCTTTCTCCTTTTCTTTTGCTTGAGCTCTTGTTATAGCTAGTATATGGGCGTTGTCTATGTATAGGTTTTTTAGTTGATGCAATGTTATTCTTGAAAGGCTGTCTGCGTAGTTACTTTTCCCTGTTATATACTCTATTTCGAAGTCATATTCTTCTAGGTCTAATCTGATCCTCGTGAGTTTTGAGGTTGGTTCTTTCATTGCAAATAGGTGTGTCAAAGGTTTATAGTCTGTTTTTACTTTGAATGTTGGTGCTCCATATAGATAACATTTAAAATAATTAATTCCCCAATGAATCGCTAGTAATTCCTTAACGATTATAGGTTTATTACATTCTCCTTTACTAAAACTTCTTGATGCATATGCTATAGGTAGGTCAATTCCGTTGTAATCTTGACTTAGGATTGCTGAACAACTCTCATTGGATGCGTCTGTTGTTAAGATAAACTGTTTGTTGAAATCGGGATATTTTAAAATTGGTGGTTTCGTCAGAGATGCTTTAAGCTTTTTGAATGCTTTTTCACACTCCTCGGTCCACGAAAATTCTACTCCTTTCCTCGATAATTTGTTGAGTGGTCTGCATATTTCCGCAAAATTTTTAATAAAACGTCTGTAATAGTTGCAAAATGCTACAAATCTCTTTGTTTCTTCCGCTGTCTGAGGTGTCGGATATTGTTCAATTGCTGCATACTTCGCTTTGTCTGGTGATACTCCCTCTTGAGAAAGATCATGTCCTAAATATGTTACTTCCCTTCTACAGAATTGACATTTTCCTGGGTTAAGTTTCAAATTGAATTTTCGACATGTCTCGAATGTCTTTTTCAGGTTGTCTAAGTGATGTTTTTCGGATATTCCAATTACTACGATATCGTCCATGTAAAGAAATGCTTTGTCTGGTGTTAATCCTGAAAATGCTATTGACATCATTCTTGAAAAGCTATTTGGGCTTACATTTAATCCAAAAGGTAATCTGGTAAATTGAAATGCTCCATTTTCTGTGCTGAACGATGTGTATTTTCTCGATGATTTTTCCAATGGTATCTGGTGAAAGCCTGACATTAAGTCTATAACTGAAAACCATTTTGCTCTTCCTAGTTGATCTAATATCGAATCTATTCTTGGTAATGGAAATTTGTCTGTAACTATCTTCTTGTTCAGTTGTCTAAAATCTATGCATAATCTCCATGCTTTTCCTCCATCTATAGCTTTTTTCGGTACCAGTACTACTGGGCTGTTGTACTCGGATGTAGATGGTTCTATGATTCCTTGGTCTCTTAGGTTTTGTACTTGTCGATTTAATTCCTCTGTTTGCGCATGAGGTGTCCTATAATTCTTGATATATACCGGAGTTTGTTCTTTAACTCTTAGTTTTTGTTCGTAGAAATTGTTACAGGTTAACATATCATGCCTTAGGGCGAATATGTCCGAATATTCCTCGCATAACGATACTAAGTTGTCTCGTATGTATTCTGGTATGTCTAATTTCAGTGATTCTCGTAATTCTTTTTTTCTGTCCTTGCTGTCGTTGACTAGCCTATATATATTGAATAGTTTAATATCCAACGTCCTGATTGTGCTTGCGTCTACATTTACTGTTTCGTACGCTGTGTTCAAAATTTTGATGTATGGATTATTACTTGAAATAATTGCTCTTGCTATGAATATTCCTGGTTGTATTTCTTGCTGTTCCACTATCCTGTCTTTCTTTAACGTTTGAAAAATTTTTACGATTCTGTAAATTTCACATCTAGGCGGTATTATTATGGTGTCATTGTCTATATTATCCAGAATTTTCGTACTAATGTAACAATCGTTGTCCTCTTTAATGTGCATTTTAAGGTTTGCGTAATCTAGTATACATTGAAAGTTAGAAATAAAGTCTCTCCCAATGATTCCGTCTGTTGGAATTGGAAAGTTAGGTTCTACCAATTGAAAGATGTGTTCGAATCGAGTTCCTTTTACTTCGAGTGTTGTCTCAACTTCTCCCATTGTTTGCAACTCTCCTTTAGTGACTCCTTTTATTTTCGCCTTTGTGTTTGGTTTCACCTGTTCCTTCATAAAATCTTGTGAACATTTTAGTATTGAAATGTCAGCTCCTGTGTCTATGATAAAAGTGCTTGTGTTTTCAAGAATTCCTGTTTTCATTCGTACAAAGTTCGTTAGGTTTAGGTCGAAGTTGTAAATGTTATATTTTATTTCTGCCTGTGTGCTTCCAACTTCTTGTTCATTCAAAACCCCAACTGCTGGTTTTCTTGCTCTTCTTGACTGTCCTCTATTTCTAGTAACCTTACGTTCCTGTTACGTCCGCCTCTCTGGTTTCCTCTGTATGTTTGATTGTTAAATTGTCTGTATCCTCTGTTCGAATAATTTCGTTGATTGTCCGTTGCTTCTCCTTCGGTCCGTTGTCCGAAGTTATTTCTTCTTCCTCTGTCATATTTGTTATGGTATCCTCTTCTGTATTGCTGCTGTCCTCTCCTATTCTCGTAGTTTGTCCTATAATTTAAGACTCTTCCTTGTGCATTTTCTTCAGTCGTATCGATCGACAAAAATTTAGATACTACTTCCTGCGGTGATGTAAAGTTACCTGCTTCCAGTATTAGCTTAGCTTTCTCTGCATTAGCGTTTCGTTTCATTGTTGTTACTACTGCTTCCGTCGTATATTTCTTTGCTAAGTCAAGTGGCATTCCTTCCGCTATGTATGCTACTTTTAATTGTTCTGCTAACTCTTCCACTTCAGATGCGTACACTGCTGCATCGCTATGCCCTTGCCTTTTTTTGGCTAATTTGGCTATTAAATTCTTCGGATTATCACCTTTTAATTCTTTCTTTAGTGCTTCAGCTATCCGTGGAATCGTATCTTCTGTGGTTATTAGGTTCCTAGCCTTATTGGTGAGTCGCGTTTTTATTAGCGTTACAGCTGTGTCTTCATAACCTTCTGCCAATTTTCCAAGTAGTTCTAATGCGTCTAAAAATGGTTGTAATTTCCCTGCGCTTCCATCGAACTCGTTGGGCAATATCTTGCTTGCGATATTCAAAAATTCATTGATTGTCAAAGCCATGTTTAATATTGCTATATCTTGTTTTATGTCACCTTTTTTCTCTTTTATTTCGTCGTTAATTATTTCTTCTTCTCCTTCCTCGTCGCTTTTTCCTTCTTCTATTTCCTCATCGCTTTGTTCCTCTTCAACTTCCTTGTCGATTGGTTGATGTATTGAACTTGGAACCACTGTTCTCACATTTACTGCTTGAAATGATCGTATAACTTTGTCTCTGATTTTTCCAAAATATTTGTTGCACGATTCCCTTTGTTTGTCCGAAAGTGCTTCCCAGTTTTTCCTAGTCAATTGTGTGAACTTGTTATAAGCTTTAATTAGCTGTGTCGTTACTTCTTCCTTTATGTCCTTAGATTTCGGAACTTTTTTCTTTAAGACTCTTCTGCTTTGCCTGTCTATTTCTTGTGCAATTTCCTCAACTATTTTGACAAAATCTTCCCAAGTAACTTTGTTGCTACTCATTTATACATAATTTTTTTCTTTTTTTCCAGCTTCTGCACTTCTTAGCGAAAATATAAATTCGATAGTCTTACGGTGTATATAGATATGTAGTATATAGATATATAGTAAAAAAATATAGAGATAAAATAATACGTCAATATATGGTAAAAATATGTAAAAATTGCAGTAGTAATAAAAATTCAAAAATAAATAACGTTATATTAACCCTTGTAAATAAGTAGTTAGAATAATAATTTAAATGTATTATGCATATAGCGTATATTTGTTATATCGTATATTTATTTTGATAGGTATATTTACGATAGCAAATATTAAGATCATAAAAAATTGCAAAAATGTACTAAAAATCAGTAGTCAAATAATAAATGAATAAAAGTCAGCAAGGATAAAGTATACGTTGATAAATATGTAAAAATCATATAAAATTGTATCATTGCGTCCTATAATAACTTAATATGAGGGTAAAAAAAATCTTTGTATATTGATAAATATTGGTAATAGAATAGAATAATTAAGTAAAAATAGGTAAACTTGAAACATATATTAATGTAATTAAGGTAGCACATAATGTTTATACTTTATACTTTATATTAATCAGGAAATACCACAAAAATAGCTAATATGGACTTACCACTTTTACACGTCTTTGTTCGTATCACAAGTCCTCGCTGCACGTTCCATAGCATTGTCCATTTTCCATTGTCCCACGATGTTCCATCTCCATACTATTCCCTTTTCAGCTCCGCGTCGGCCTGATGTCTCCATCCATTTTACATACCACACTGTTGTCTAAGGTGGTCTAGGTGCCTGAACATTGACGTGTTTCTTCATACCTGTCCTGTTCACCAGTCCTGAGTTCTTCCCTGGTTCTGGATCGCCATATGACAGCCCTGGGCACTAAGGCTATCTTCTCCCGGTGAGGGTGGTTATCCCTTATCCGAGGGGTGGAATAATTGATACGCTTTTACTTGTTGAGTTGTTTTATTTACACTCGCATTAGCATAAGCTGGTAGCACCGCACCCAAAGAACATCTCGTGTAAAAAGAGACACTATCTTTAATGTGGAAATATTACGTCTGATCCCCAAAATAGAATGACGAATGTCTAATATAATAATATGAATTCCCTTGTTATAGTTTAACTGTTTATATATTTAGAAATGCCTATTCAGCATCGACCATGAAAAGTGTTTATAATTGACTCTGCAATTATTAGTTGAATCGTGATCTAGGATAACAATATTTATATAATCGAATGAAGGTTGTAATATTGTTATGATGACATAAATAACTGAAAGTAATTATCGTAGATAATTACAGGGTGTTTTTAAGATATATCTACTGAGTACAGATGAATTCTTGTACACCACCTTATCAACTGATTTATTCAAACTAGAAAAAAATCAGGTCCGGCTTCAAAAAAATTAGTTCGTTTGGGTCTTAGAAAAAATTTCACCCTATATACGCTTTTTAAAAACTATAATATGAATTTTATAAATTAGACAAATAAGCAATTAAAATGACATATTTATTTTTTTAAAATCAATGGGAAAGTCCCCGTAGCTGGCTGTATACCATAGTTAAAAAACCATACAGAAGTAAAAACTTCTTTTGTATGTTGGTATAAAAAGTTTTATTAAAAAACATAAAAGTCCTCCAAAAGGATTTGCAAAACGTTTTCAATCTGAATCAGATCATCCTCAGTGCGTTCTGCTTCGTAAAAGAAACTAGCAACTTTTTGTAAAAGGTTACATCGATATTAATGGTTTACATAATAATTAAGTGGTGTTTGTAGCGACTCCAAGTCGATGTTACAAGATGAAATGTGTTAGGAGTGCTCAAAGGGCAACATGGTTCCCTGCTCGTTAAGAACTTGTGGTTCTTGCCAGTTCAATGGACACAGACCAACAAAAACCTGTCTAATTTCTAAAGTTTTTGTTGGTCTGTGTCCATTGAACTGGCAAGAACCACAAGTTCTTAACGAGCAGGGAACCATGTTGCCCTTTGAGCACTCCTAACACATTTCATCCTGTAACATCGACTTGGAGTCGCTACAAACACCACTTAATTATTATGTAAACCATTAATATCGATGTAACCTTTTACAAAAAGTTGCTAGTTTCTTTTACGAAGCAGAACGCACTGAGGATGATCTGATTCAGATTGAAAACGTTTTGCAAATCCTTTTGGAGGACTTTTATGTTTTTTAATAAAACTTTTTATACCAATATACAAAAGAGGTTTTTACTTCTGTATGGTTATTTATTTTTTTCTCCACACGATTACTTAATTTTTTATAAAAAAATCAAGGGCTATAGCGGGATAAGATGGTAAAATCTGCACTCGGCTCGATTCTTACTTGGGATAGGGCAATCGAAAGTACATACCTAAAAACCCCCATAACCAAAATTTTAGCTCCCTACGTGGCCCCAGGTGTCCCCTATCGCAAAAAATGTGTTTTTTCGAAAAAAAATTTTTTTGAGCGAACCTTTGCTTTAAAAACTGTGAAAAAATTTGTGAATATAAATTTTTATGCCCAAAAACACACTGATTTTTTTCAGATTTTTCGAAGCAAAATTGAGCTCAGAAAAAATTTTTGAATTTTTCAAAAAATTTTTAGGTTATGTAGATAATTTTTGGCTAGCTGCGAAATAATTTTTTTTAGTGTATTTTTTCCACTATTTTGAATGGCGAAGATAGATTTGCCATTTTCTCGCCGGAAATTCCTCAAAATACGAAAAAACCTATTTTTTAGTGTCCCCCCCTCATATTTTTAGCGTTTACTGAGCGATCCTTTGATTTAAAAAATCCGAAAATATTTTGAATTGAACATACATTGTTTTGCCCAGATTTTTTCAGATTTTTTTGATTAAAATTGAGTTCAACAAAAATTTTTGAATTTTTCAAAAAATTTTTAGGTTATGTAGATAATTTTTGGCTAGCTGCGAAATAATTTTTTTTAGTGTATTTTTTCCACTCTTTTGAATGGCAAAGATAGATTTGCCATTTTCTCGCCGGAAATTCCTCAAAATTCGAAGAAACCCATTTTTTAGTGTCCCCCCCCTCATATTTTTAGCGTTCACTGAGCGATCCTTTGATTTAAAAAATCCGAAAAAATTTTTGAATTGAACATACATTGCTTTGCCCAAAAGCATCCTGATTTTTTCAGATTTTTCAAAATTTTTTTAGGTTATGTAGGTGATTTTCGGCTAGCTGCGAAATAATTTTTCTTAGTGTATTTTTTCCACTCTTTTGAATGGCGAAGATAGATTTGCTATTTTCTCGCCGGAAATTCCTCAAGATTCGAAAAAACCCATTTTTTAGTGTCCCCCCTCATATAGATCATATCAATAGACATAACAAACAAAATATCAAAAATAGTTATTATTTATTGACATGCAGTTAATTGACATGCAGTTTATGTGCTAAAAATGTGAGGAGGGGGAGACATCAATACAGTTTTTTTTTAATTTTTAGAATTGTAGGGAACTTCCAGAATCTAGCCGCGTCATTCAAAAGAACGAAAGAAGAAATTTACGAAAATATAATTATTTCGAAGTTTGCCAAAAATTACTTACATACCTAAACTTTTACTAACTAACTTTACTAACCTAAATTTTTTTGAAAAATTCAAAAAAATTTCCAGGGCTCAATTTTTCTAAAAAATCTGAAAATATCAATATTTTTTTGGGCGTAACAATGTATGTTCAAAATTCTTTTCAGATTTTTCAAAGCAAAGGATCGTTCAGTAAATGCTAAAAATATGAGAGGGAACACTAAAAAATGGGTTTTTTCGAATTTTGAGGAATTTCCGGCGAGAAAATGGCAAATATATCTTCGCCATTCAAAAGAGTGGCAAAAATACACTAAAAAAAATGATTTCGCAGCTAGCCAAAAATTATCTACATAACCTAAAAATTTTTTGAAAAATTCAAAAGTTTTGCTGAGCTCAATTTTAATCAAAAAAATCTGAAAAAATCAGGATGCCTTTGGGCAAAACAATGTATGTTCAACTCAAAAATTTTTTTCGGATTTTTTAAATCAAAGGATCGCTCAGTGAAAGATAAAAATATGAGGGGGGACAATAAAAAATGGGTTTCTTCGAATTTTCAGGAATTTCCGGCGAGAAAATGGCAAATCTATATTTGCCATTCAAAAGAGTGGAAAAAAATACACTAAAAAAAATTATTTCGCAGCTAGCCAAAAATTACCTACATAACCTAAAAAATTTTTGAAAAATTCAAAAGTATTGCTGAGCTCAATTTTAATAAAAAAAATCTGAAAAAATCAGGATGCTTTTGGGCAAAACAATGTATGTTCAATTCAAAATTTTTTTCGGATTTTTTAAATCAAAGGATCGCTCAGTAAACGCTAAAAATATGAGGGGGGACACTAAAAAATGGGTTTTTTCGAATTTTGAGGAATTTCCGGCGAGAAAATAGCAAATCTATCTTCGCCATTCAAAAGAGTGGAAAAAATACACTAAGAAAAATTATTTCGCAGCTAGCCAAAAATCACCTACATAACCTAAAAAAATTTTGAAAAATCTGAAAAAATCAGGATGCTTTTGGGCAAAACAATGTATGTTCAATTCAAAATTTTTTTCGGATTTTTTAAATCAAAGGATCGCTCAGTTAAAGCTAGAAATATGAGGGGGGACACTAAAAAATGGTTTCTTCGAATTTTGAGGAATTTCCGGCGAGAAAATGGCAAATCTATCTTTGCCATTCAAAATAGTGGAAAAAAATACACTATAAAAAATTATTTCGCGGCTTGCCAAAAATTATCTACATAACCTAAAAATTTTTTGAAAAATTCAAAAATTTTTGTTGAGCTCAATTTTAATCAAAAAAATCTGAAAAAATCTGGGCAAAACAATGTATGTTCAATTCAAAATATTTTCGGATTTTTTAAATCAAAGGATCGCTCAGTAAACGCTAAAAATATGAGGGGGGACACTAAAAAATGGGTTTTTTCGAATTTTGAGGAATTTTCGGCGAGAAAATGGCAAATCTATCTTCGCCATTCAAAAGAATTGAAAAAAATACACTAAAAAAAATTATTTCGCAGCTAGCCAAAAATTATCTACATAACCTAAAAAATTTTTGAAAAATTCAAATATTTTTCCTGAGCTCAATTTTGATTCGAAAAATCTGAAAAAAATCAGTATGTTTTTGGGCATAAAAATTTATATTCACAAATTTTTTTACAGTTTTTAAAGCAAAAGTACGCTCAAAAAAAATTTTTTTCGAAAAAACACATTTTTTGCGATAGGGGACACCTGGGGCCACGTAGGGAGCTAAAATTTTGGTTAGGGGGGTTTTTAGGTATGTTCTTTCGATTGCCCTATCCCAAGTAAGAATCGAGCCGAGTGCAGATTTTACCATCTTATCCCGCTATAGCCTTTGACTATGAATTAAAAGTTTGGTAAAGTGAACCATAGATTTAAAAAAAATAACTTTTATTACAAAAATTAATTTTTTTTGAACAAATATTTAATTTATGTTACCACCCAATCAACTGATTTATACAAACTAGAAAAAAATCAGGCCCGGATTTAAAAAATTAGTTCATTTTAGTCTTAGAAAAAATTTCACCCTGTATACGCTTTTTGAAAACTCTAATATGAGTTTTACAAATTAGACAAATAGGCAATTAAAATGGCATAGGTATTTATTTTTCCCCACACGATTACTTAATTTTTTATAAAAAAATCAAATTTGACTATGAATAATTAAAAGTTTGGTAAAGTAATAAAAAATCATATTTACTAGAAACAAGATTTAACAAAAATAACTTTTATTACAAAAATTAATTTCTTTTGAACAAATATTTAATTTATGTTACCACCCAATCACCTGATTTATTCAAACTAGAAAAAAATCAGGACCGGATTTAAAAAATTAGTTCGTTTTGGTCTTAAAAAAAATTTCACCCTATATACGCTTTTTGAAAACTCTAGTATGAATTTTACAAATTAGACAAAAAGACAATTAAAATGGCTTAGTTATTTTTTCCCCACACGATTACTTATTTTTTTATTAAAAAATCAAATTTGTCAAAATCGGAATTTTACCATAAAAATAAAAAAAAAATAAACAACGTTTTTCTTAAAATTAAAAGCTGCACCATTTTTTTTTCTATACCACGTCTAGATCTAAAACCCATAACACTTCTCTTTGGACTCTATAGTTTAGAGACGTGATCAAAGTCTCTAACATAGACGTTATCAAATAGATAAATTTTAAATTTTTTCATTTAATTTTTGCGATTTAACTTTGCAAAAAAATCTGCACCTTTCATTTTTAAAAATTCATAACTTTTATGAGAAGAAGACTGAAAGTCTACAACAATTTTCATAGTCTTCACAATGGAAAGAGATATGTGCTGTAAAAATTTTAGAAAAAAAAAATATTAAACTGGAACAGAGTTGTAGCCAATTAAACCGTGATTTCATTTTTTTTTTCATTTTTAGGTTAAAATTCCGATTTTGACAAATTTGATTTTTTAATAAAAAATTAAGTAATCGTGTGGGGAAAAATAAATATGACATTTTAATTGCCTATTTGTCTAATTTCTAAAATTCATATTATTAGACATTTCAGAAAGCGTATACAGGGTGAAATTTTTTCAAGACCAAAACGAACTAATTTTTTAAATCCGGGCCTGATTTTTTTCTAGTTTGATTAAATCAGTTGACTGGGTGGTAACATAAATTAAATATTTGTTCAGAAAAAATTAATTTTTGTAATAAAAGTTATTTTTTTTAAATCTATGGTTCACTTTACCAAACTTTTAATTCATAGTCAAATTTGATTTTTTTATAAAAAATTAAGTAATCGTGTGGGGAAAAAAATAAATATGTCATTTTAATTGCTTATTTGTCTAATTTGTAAAATTCATATTTAGTTTTCAAAAAGCTTATACAGGGTGAAATTTTTTCTAAGACCCAAACGAACTAATTTTTTTGAAGCCGGACCTGATTTTTTTCAAGTTTGAATAAATTAGTTGATTAGGTGGTAATAGTGTAACGATTGACCAAAATAAGATACACATCGATCTGACCGTTCAAAAATTATGACGAATACAAATTTCTGTCAAAATGCGAAACTCGCCCTGTATATTATTAAACAATGGGAGCAGACACTTTTTAATGGTCATTTGTTATTCCCCATAGGAGCCTCTATACGAGGTAGGAGTATGTACAGTTCCTCATGACTCACCCTGTATAGTTTAAATCGTCATAATCTTGAGCCATTATTACTTGATCGTCTGCAAAGTTGAGCATATGTACCATAGTGTTGGTGAGCGGTATCCCCATTGTCCTACATTTTTGGTTTTTTATCCTTTTAAAGCACTTTCGAGGTATATTTTAAATAAAGTGGGGGACAGACAACATCATTCTTGCTTTAATCCTTTTGATGTTATAAATCCTGTTGTTATTTGTGTCCCTGCTTTTATTTTTGTTATTGGTTGGTTGTGTAGCACTTTGGCGGCTTTTATTAATTCTATATTAATATTCGTGCTTTGCATTGATTGCGACAGCTTCTTCAGTGGAACGCTGTCGTAGGCTTTCCGTAGGTCGACGAATAACATATGAATCTCTTGATTCCGTGCCATCTTTTTTCATTATCTGGGCTGAGTAGAAAATGTGGTCAATAGTGAATAAACCCGTACGAAATCCTGCTTGTTTTTCTGCTTCATAATCTAAGTATTCTTTCTCGTTCGGTTTTTTTAAATCTTTTCATATATTTGACTCATCGATCCGGTTACAGCTATTCCTCGGTAATTTCCACAATTATTTTATCACCCTTTTTATGTATAGTACAGAGGTAAGACATCTTCCATTCCATACCGATTTAGGTTGTGTTTATGCATTATTGAAGTAGTTGTCGAAGATATTCGTACAATATGTTCGTTCCATGCTTAAACAATTCTCCGGGTATATCCCCTGGTCCGTGAGATCCAGAGGTCCAGAATTTATAAATTATTATGGGTCGATGGGAGATCCCATAGCATAGGCGTAACCAGGATGATCCTAAGGGGGGGGGGTTACAACTACCTGAAGGGGGGGTTACAACTACTGGAAGGTCTCTGAGGGCTATGGTGTTAAGCGTATAGAGCTCAAAGTACATCCCAATGGGGGGGGTTACAACCCCCAAAACCCCCCCCTGGTTACGCCTATGTCCCATAGTAATTACTAGGAGGGGATCGGTGGGGCAACTTACCCAAACGTTAAATGTTCAAAGTCGAAGTTGCATATTTTAGTGTCAAGGTTCAAGACGCAGATTTCTGCGAGAGAGTTATTAAAAGAAGTAATTTAATCCTAATACATATATTCATTATACTCTAATTACAACACAGTGGACCACCCATGCCTGGTTGTACCACTACCCTGGCGTAAATTTAAGTAGAAGACCCTCTGGTCTTCACTGCCACATCTCCATTCTTCGGCATAGTTCACATCGCCAATATATAGTCAACCGACCCGATATTATCTACCAGTTGTATCTATCCTACACTCCGAGTACAACCAGAAAATGCTATCCCTTCTTCATTCTTTTTCCCACTAAACCTACACCCCAACACACAAAGTAAAGGTGTAATTGTACCGTACCCAGGCCTGCATGGCAGTTTTGTGTCTAAATTGAATTGTCTCAAACGATCGACTGGGGGAACCAGGCCACACCCCCTTTCATTTAAGGCCTTGTACCGGCACAGGGAGCGCTGCTGGTATGGACAGTTTATTTCTCCCTTACTACTGGGATCAATATAAAACCATGCAAAAATTTAAAAGATTTAACCCTAGGGGTCTCGCAAGAGGACCCAATAAACAATCAAACTTTCATTGAGACGGTCCGGCAGAATCTGGAAGAAAATAAACCCATCACATCGGGTAATAAAAATACTTAGTCCAAGTAGTGAAGCTTAAAATAGGACAAAACCTCGCAATTTTTACAGAATGGATCGATTTGCTTGAAAATTTGAGAATAAGTAGTGGATAGTTCAAAGATCAAAATATATATGAGGCCAAAAGGCGCTTTTACCATGGGGGTGGTTGCTACTCCATGTCGGGGGTGGACATTTTTTATTTTATTTTGACCGCAAAAGTTGGTAAAAACATTAATTCTAAGCAAAAAACGTTCTATACATTTTTTGGGTAAAATTAATAGTTTTCGATTTATTCGCTATCGAAAGTCTTAGTTTTATATCGAAAAAATCAATGTTTTTAATCAGTTTTCTGCTAATAAATCAAAAAGTTTTCGTTTTATCACAAGAACTTTGCTTAACAAAAATGTACCTTTTTAAAAAATAAACAAAACCGTTTTTTAATTTTCTTTAAGAATAATAGTAATCGAGCTATACTTTATTATATTATGCTCTTCTTCGTCAAATGCTAAATATTTTAGTTTCAAAGTCAAAACACGGGAAAACTATGCATTTTCGAGGATCACTTGTTTGAACTAATTTAAAGTATTTAAAAATATGTATCTCTTGAAATAAAAAAGTAGTTTCTAGCTCAAAAATTAACTGACTTATAATAAAAATAATGTCAGTCCCTATTTTTTTCAGCGAAAAAGTGATCGGAAGCAACCTCCTAATCACCACCCTAATTAAAATTAGTCATTGACCTTATTTTGTCTTCTTTATTTATGTATTATTAATAGGTTCTAGAGGTTTGACCGGCTTATAATGATTAGTTTTAAAAAATGAGTTAAAAGCGAATAACGAATTTTTGTAGTTTGGTAAAAAATTCCTTTTCCTCATAATAGAGTGATTAGCTTCAGAGATACGAAAAAATATTTAAATATAAAATTGTAGGTTATTTAATTCCCAAGAACATGGTTCGAAAGAAATTTTTTTTACAGCAAAAATTGAGTGAGCTCTTGACAATTAAAACTTGTAATAACATGCAAAAACCACCTTTACCAACCCTTTCAAAGTCACCTCTTTTTGCGACTGAGGATTTTAAAACGATTTAATATTAACAGCCTTATAGATCCCATAAAAACCTACAAAATTCTTTTTTAACAAACTTTCTAGGATAAAAAATAAGAAGTTACGGTTAAAAAATCAATATATTTAAAAAAAAAAAAAGTAGAAATCCAATTGGAAGCATAATAATGTAAGTTAGCGGTGTTTCTAGTCATTGGCTTTATTTATTCTTCTTTATTTATGCATTATTAACAGATTCCAGAAATTTGACTGGCTTAGAATGATTAGTTTTTAAAAAACTGGAGTTAAAAGCGAATAACGAATTTTTGTAGTTTGGTAAAAAATGCCATTTTCTTCAGAATAAAAAGATTAGCATCAGAGATACGAAAAAATGTTTAAATATGAAATTGTAGGTTATTTAATTCCCAAGAACTTGGTTTGAACAAATTTTTTCTACGACAAAAATTGAGTGAATCGTAAATGAGTATAATATCAAAAAACATTGATTTTTTCGATATAAAACTAACACTTTCGATAGCGAATAAATCGAAAACTATTAATTTTATCAAAAAAATGTATAGAACATTTTTTGCTTAAAATGAATGTTTTATCAACTTTTGCGGTCAAAATATAATAAAAAATTTCCACTCCCGAGAAGGGGTGACAACCACCCCCATGATAAAAGCGCCTTTCAGCATCATATATTTGATCATTGGACTATCCACTACTTATTCTCAAATTTTCAAGCAAATCGATCCATTCTGTAAAAATTGCGAGGTGAAAAGCTTCGATTCCTGGACTAACTGAGGACGCAATGCGGACTCCTTTAAAACATGCTGAGAAGGATAAGGTTCCTCGGCCAAAAATATTTGGAGCACAGAGAAAGAAACTTCGGAAAATGAGAGAACAGGGAATTGACACTTCTAAGATCAAATTACCTCCTAGACCTCAAAATAAGACTCCTGGGAATGCCGAAATCACACAAGCTGTCAAGCGGACTGTGTCTGATAGAAGCACTCCTGAGGAGAAAATAACAAAAAAGAGCAGAATTGCTGCTGCCTCTTTCAAAGAGCTCAGCAGCAACTACAAAGCTGCTCTTACGGGAATAAAAACGGCAATAATTCCCAAAGAATACCCAGACATATCTGTAACGGAAAAAGACGTTGGGGCAATAAAAGAAGCCCTAATTAAACTTATCGATGAGGTTCCTTGCGCACCTCGTTACGAAGGATATCGGCTTATGCATGGATACTATGGGTTGATATGTGCTGACGAGGAGTCCTTTAAGATCACAAGGGATTTCTTGGAAGAAAAGACGGAGTGGAAGGTCATTAAGGCTGATTAACTCCCAAAATCGAAGCGTGTACTGATGTACCTTCCAGAGACTAAAAATGAGGATCTGAAAGTGCCACTGGCACGAAATGGAAAACAAAATCTTGAACTAAGGACCAGTCGTTGGGCAATTCTGAGTTCCAAACCAGCAGCTGACGGAGGACTACATATGAGTCTCCGAATTAATTAGGAGTCAGAGGCACAGCTCGGAAGGCTTCAATGGAAGCCTTATTACCTTCTACAGCGAGCAAGTATTATACTGTTGAAAGAGGGTAAAGCAAGACAGGCAGGGAACATTGGGGAATCAAAACCTGCAACGATTACTTCCGAACTGAAGGGGAATCTATGCAGGTGGAAGAAATTACAAGAGGGCCTGTTAAGATCATACAGATCAATTTGCAACACAAAAAAACAGCTTTGGCACAAATTTATTAAATTAAACAAAAAAAATTATCCTAAAAGGCCAAAAAACAACGTTGAGGTTGAGATTGCAGTAGACTGGTTGCAGTATGCAATAGTCGTCTCATATGAGGAAAACTGCCGGTTAAAAGAAAGTCGCCCTCCCAGGCAAGTAACTTGGTGAAATAAGGAGCTGTCTGATCTCAAAAGAGAAACAAGACGGCTCTTCAATAGGGCGAAGAAATCAGGTGATTGGGAAGCAAATAAGGCTAAACTGAAAACCAATAATAAGAAAATCCAATCCGCTAAGGAAAGATCCTGGAGAGAATTCTGTGAAAACATTGAAGGTGTACTTGAAAGCGCCAGGGTTAACAGAATCCTCAAAAGAGATAACATTAACAAACCCAAGTCAATGAAATTGCCTAATGGGAAGTATATGGACACAGAGAAGGAGGCTGTAGAGCATCTTTTAAGTGTTCACTTTCCAGGATCGACGTAATTAACTGGTAATAACAATCATCAAGCAAACAATAGCCCAACCAAAAGGGACTGGCTGACCTCTGACGAGATCTTTGGTTCTCACAAGGTCAGATGGGTTATTGAAACTAACAAGGTTAGCTTTCCTAAGCTTCTCCAGAAGGGTCTGGAAATAATCATGGGTCCCCTAATCACAATATTTAGAGCTAGCCATGCTCTGGGATACATTCCCAAAGCTTGGAGAAGGACAAGCGTGGCGTTTATTCCCAAACCAGAAAAAACAGATTACACCTTAGCAAAATCCTACAGGCCTATAAGTCTGATCTCATTCATGTTAAAAACCATGGAAAAAATCTTGAATTAACACATCAAGAAAAACAATTTAAATAAAAATCCACTGCACCAATGGCAATAAGCGTATCAGGCAGGGAAATCAGGTGAAGCCGCCCTGTACAATCTAGTGTCGGAACTCGAAAGGAGTCTGCATCAGAAAGAAGTCGCCCTTGGTGCATTTTTAGATATAGAAAGTGCATTTGATAATACCGGAATCGAGTCTATACAAAGCGCACTGGTGAGGAAGAAAATCAACAACACAACATGCAAGTGGATTATTCAGATGCTTCAGGGCAGAATAATATCCACAGATACGCATAAAGATACCATAAATCTGAGGGTAACTAAGGGATGTCCTCAAGGCGGTGTATTGTCACCGACATTACGGAACACAGTTGTCGATGATCTGATTCATGGGCTAAGCGCCCAAAAAATCTGGGTTCAGGGTTTCGCAGATGATATCGTAATAGTAACTAGGGGAAAATTTCCCAGCACTGTTGCGTATCAGATGCGATATGCCCTTCACTACATACAGAACTGGTGTCTGAAAGAGAACCTCTCCGTGAACCCTTCTAAAACTAAACTGGTAGCCTTTACAAATAAGAGGAAGCTTACTGGTCTGAGTGAGCTGAAACTATTTTGAGAGGTACTGGAAAGAACCAATGAGGTTAAGTATCTAGGGGTAACCCTGGACTCGAAACTCGATTGGAATAGTCATATTACCAATATAACCAATAGGGTTAAGCGACTCTTCTGGAACTGCAGGCGAGTTGTTGGTAAAACCTGGGGATTAAAACCAAAGGTGATATATTGGTTGTACACATCAGTGATACGACCGACAGTCACTTATTGGTCAGTACTCTGGTGGAGAAAGACGGCTTTGCAATCTTGTGTGACCACTCTCACGACCCTACAAAGACAAGCGCTTCTTAATATAACAGGAGCCTTGAATACTACAGGAACGGCTTCATTAGAGGCTATCACAGGTCTCCAACTGCTGGAATTATAGTTTTCGGCGGTAGCCTTTATGACCATCCTGAGACTCAAAGCAAACAATACTTGGAAGCCAAATTATGTATTGAATAGCCACACAAACATTACTGGGACTATATTTGAGGAATCCATCTTTATGATGAACTCAGATATGATGACACCAGAACTAATTTTCACTGAGAAGATTAGCACAATTATACCATCTAGAGAGCAAAAAGTCCCAAATATTAATGGGGAATTAATATGGTTCACTAGTAGATGTAAAACTGTCCATGGTACTGGATCAGGAGTCTTTGGCAAACATGTAACTATAATAAATCTTACAGCCTAGGTCAACATACAACGGTGTTCCAGGCTGAAGTTTTTGCTTTGGTGGCCTGCATTGATGAAATCATTGATGAAGACCCTAAAGCTAAAAGAATCCACATTTACACAGATAGTCAATCGGCTATTCTGGCTGTAAAGAACCCTCTCACAAAATCAAAACTGGTGAGAAACTGCAAAGATCTCAATAACATGGCAAAAGACAATAAAGTGTCTTTAATATGGGTGCCGGGTTATGAAGGGGTGCATGGGAACGAACGAGCAAATATGTTAGCGAAACAAGGCTCGAGAGAAAATTTTGAAGGCCCAGAACCTTTCTGTGGCATCACTAAAGATGCTATGAAAAATGAGGTTCAGAAATGTCTGATAAATAGTCATCAAAATAAATGGAGAACCACTCAAGGGCAAATCCACACTAAAAAAATAATCAAGAATATTGATAAAAAACTCTCGAACAATTTGATGAACCTCAATAAACGAGAGATCAAAACGGTCACTGAAATGGTGACTGGACATGGCCCTTTAAGAAATCACCTATATAAACTAGGTAAGGTGAATGAACCATGGTGCAGAAAGTGCGAAATGGAAGAAGAAACTGCCATACACATACTATGCCATTGCAGTGTGCTAGGGGATGTAAGGCAGGACTTCACTGGTCAAATGAGGTTTGAACCCGAAGAGATCCTAAAACTACCAATAAGAAAACTGTTGGCCTTCGTTGAGGCGTCAGGACTTATTAAAGTTTAAGGAGAAGAACAGGGTTTGGTACAAAGGTCTTATGACCAAGTGCCAGAGACTAACGAGCCTCGCCTGATTTAAGAAGAAGAAGAACACAGTGGACCGAGAGATACAATGTATAAAGATAAAATTCAAAGAAATAATGGTATGTGAAACAAATATCGCCACATGCCCAAAGTGCGGTACATTTTAAAGCAGCCTTATTGCATCGACACTGTCGTGTGCAGCCATACCTTATGCATTTATTAAATGGTAATCAACATAACTAAAAAGTTCAAAATATTTCCTAAAAAATATTTTGACGCTCTTTTATGACGGTACTACCTTTTTGAAAAGTTAATATATACAGGGTGAAAGAATTGAAAAAAATAACATATTTTTACAACTGATTCATCCGGTTCCAGACCTCGATCTTATACATCAAAAATAGAACCTATATACCAAATTTGGTTGAAATCGGACTTTTCGTTCAAAAGTTATCGTGATATTAGTCACGTATAGTCGCCATTTTTGTAAAAGGTAAAATCTGAGATGGCCTCGTACCTAAATTTGAACCTTTGTATGTGTAGTATATGTGCTCCAAATTATAAGCTTCTATCATTAAATGCACAATTCTTACAATATTTGCACGAATCTGCCGCACTATTAGAGTTGCAATTGGAGGCTAGTTATCTGAATTATTTCAGATTGTTTTATAGATAGCTTTATAATATGCATTGTCTGATGAAAAACTAATGGATTTATAGCTCTCTCTAAGTGAACTGAAATATAGGACGGCTTTGGCTTCGTGCTGCGACGAAATGAAAATTGTTATTCATTTCGGTGTCGGAAAGTTGGTCGAGAACACTTCGTCGACGGAAAATTAGTCGACAACATTTGGTCGACAAACAGTTGGTCGAATACACAATTAATCGAATTTACAATTCATCGACGAACATTTGATCGAATGGATTTTTCGTCGACAAAGACCCAAAGGGGATAATGTTGACAAATGAAGGATTATGGATTTTTATTTTTTTTTCAAAATTTTATTTAAATTTTCTGCTGTAGTCTAAAATGTTGATAAGTATCAATTTAAAAGCCAGTCCTAAGTCTTGAATAAAGTGTAAAGGGAAGATTATTCTCACGATTTCTTTACTTTTTTATTGATCTTGACTGATTATTGCAGTAATTATTGTACGGAAATGCCTCGATTACCTAACAATTTAATTACCTCAGCATCTTTCATATTTCGTCTTGTCCTCAAGTACCCCTAAATTTGACGTGTCCGGCAATGCCTCGTTCGCAAGTGCGCCGACACCAAAAAGAAGAACGGTTCAACATTACTAATTAAAATATCGGTTTATATTTGCTGTCTACTCTCCCACCGCAGCCAATTTTTTCATTAAATTTAACAATAATTAAGATTTAGAAAAAAAATTAACAAACCCCCCCCAATAATCCGTCGTTTGTCACCACTAATCCCTTTATCCTAAAGATAAATAACAGTTTGTCGATGAAAAATATATTCGAACAAATAATGTTCGTCGACGAATCGTACATTCGATGAATTGTGCATTCCACCAACTGTTTGTCGACCAAATGTTGTCGACTAATTTCCGTCGACGAAGTGTTTTCGACCAACTTTCCTAGATCCATTCATTTTTATTATATTATAATTTTTATTTCAGTTTGTCGAAAGCAATGATAACTCATTTAAAATATGTCGAACCACTACCCAAATATTAGTGCTTCCTCTTTCTCCATATGAAGATGCAAGTCACAGTAATCTTGGCCGTGGAAAAATGGATGCCGTAGCAGCAAAGAGATTTGGACAAGATTTGCCTAAATATCCTATCGATTCTAATTATATACAGATAATACCTTCTAATAAATTTCTTGGCCAAGAGAACGAACCTATTCAAGTACAGGTAAATATTATAGACTGTTTTTACTTAGCATGCCTCGGCAACTAAAGGACATTAGCATGATACAGTTGATTTTGCAATCCGATGCCTAATAGTGTATTGTATAGTGTTTTTTGGGAAACTTTGTCTTGTTACTTTGAAAAGTTGACTTCACTGTCTTTACAAAGAGACGCCGAACGTATGCGGTCCATCCGGTGAGAACCGATGCCACGAGGATATGGAATATTATCACTTATTAATTTTTAATAAATGAAAACTTTCCTACCCTTGATCAGATTCGAACTCACGACCACTGAATCCATATGTAGGCTCTCTTACTACTGATTATTCACACTATAATATGTTTCGTCGTAATAAATATGGTTGTGGTAACTACTTACTAAAAGCATGCGTGCAGTCACTTCAATAATTTATGGTCCTTAAAAACATACATAGTTACATCCTTATATGAATTTTAAACATATATAGTCTCTTTATTATGTATTTTAGAAAGTAACATTGGAAAAGAAAATAGGTATATGGAACGCCAATGGTCTGACTAATCATAGTCTGGAAGTCAAAGCCCTTATTTCAGAGCATGATCTGGACGTTATGTTAATATCTGAGGCACATATCACAGACAAAAGCTATTTCAATATACCCAAATTCTCAACATATATAACTCAACACCCTCTAGGAAGAGCCCATGGAGGCACTGCTATAATTATAAAAAACAACATTAGACACCATGAAATAATCAAGCATAGTGAAGTAAACTTACAAGCCACGTCTATCTCAATAACTGATTTGAATAGCCAGCTTATACTATCTGCAGTTTACTGTCCACCAAATAAAATTATTAAAGAAGAACACTTCACGACATACTTTAACAAGCTCGGAAATCGCTTCATAGCTGCTGGTGACAATAATGCTAAACACCTGCATTGGGGATCAGGACTCATAACCTCTCGAGGTAGCGAATTATTAAAAAGTGTTCAAAACAATAATTTACTAACGGCATCCACGGGTCAGCCGACGTACTGGCCAACCGACACACGAAAAGTGCCTGATCTCATCGACTTCTGTATTGTCAAATGTATCTCTCTAAATTACTTGAAAGTTCAACCTTTGTTCGATCTCTCATCTGATAACTCTCCCTTCATTATTACCCTAAATACACAGGTGCACCACATCACAAAACCACTAGTTTTATCCAACAGCCGGAAAAACTGAAATACCTTCAGAGATATAATAAAAAATAGTATAAATTTAAACCTACCACTAAAATCTGAGCAAGATATAGAAGAAGCAGTCAAACATCTAACTGTAAAAATTCAACAAGCCGCATGGGAAACTTCACCTGATATATCATACGATAAGAGACCGGGCTCATACCCGCTCTATATAAAAACCATGATATACGAGAAAAGACAATTAAGAAAAAGATGGCAGACCACCCGTGCTCCAGATGACAAAACCAAATAAAACAGAGCAACCCGTCAATTAAAAAAGTTCCTACAGGAACACAAAGAACAAGAAATAAACTATATTCTAGAGAATCTGTCTAGCTCTGAAGAAAAGAACTACTCGTTATGGAAATTGTCTAAAAAACTCAAAACACAATAACAAACTAAAGCAGCGATAAAAAAAATGATGGCACCTGGTCTCGAAGCAACGAAGAGAGGGCTAACACCTTCGCTGAACATCTTCAGTCAGTTTTCCAATCGCACAAGAGGGAGGTTCCAGAGAACGAAGAGAAATTTATTACAGATATAGCAGATGAATCCTACCAGATGTGTCTTCCCACCAGAAAAGTTAAAATTGCCGAAATTGAAGAAGTAATAAAAAACCTAAATACCAAAAAAGCACCTGGATACGACTTGATAACAGGACTAATTCTCAAAGAACTACCTGAAGAAGCAATAAAGCTACTAATGTACATATACAATGCTGTCCTAAGATTGTGCTACTTCCCGCTCCCAATGGAAGGTAGCACAAATCATTCTAATTCATAAACCCAACAGACACAACCCAATCTTCATCCTATCGTCCTATTACCCTTCTGCCTTTACCCTCCAAAATGTTTGAGAGGCTTCTCCTGAAAAGAATAGACACTGTCATTACAGAAAAAACCTAATACCTCATTACCAATTCGGATTTCGACAACAACATGGCACAATTGAACAGGTCCATAGGGTAGTCAGAACCGCAAGAGATGCACTCGAGAACAAGAAATATTGTACAGCAACCTTCCTGGATGTCTCCCAAGCCTTCGACAAGGTATGGCGTAAAGGTCTAATATCAAAACTTAAAAGACAATTGCCTCATCCAATTTGCATGCTCCTACAATCATACCTCACCGGCAGATCGTATCAGATAAAACTAGGGGAGGCCCTCACTACTCTACATTCCATCCACTCTGGCGTACCCCAAGGAAGTGTCCTTGGACCCACACTGTACCTCCTGTTCACAGCAGATATACCAACTTCAGATCGTACAACAATTGCAACATATGCAGATGACACTCTCCTAATGGCTTGCCACGAAAATCCGACCCTAGCTTCACAGATACTACAAAGTCACTTAAATAGACTTGAAATATGGTTTAAACTCAAAGTCAAAGTTAATAGCTCCAAGTCAACACACATTACGTTTACACTAAGGAAGGGCTGATCCAGCTGTAATCTTTAACAACACACCACTGCCAATAAGAAGTGAAGTCAAATACTTCGGGATTTACCTAGACAGTCGCCTAACATGGCAAAAGCATATTTGGAACAAACGACTGCAACTGGGACTCGTTTATAGAAAGATGTACTGATTCATGAATCAAAATACACGCCTAAGTCTAGACAATAAACTTCTGATCTACAAATGTGTACTAAAACCCATCTGGACGTATGGCATCCAAATCTGGTGAACTGCCAGTGAAACAAATTTACTCAAGATACAGCGCTTTCAATCAAAAGTTCTAAGGCAACTGTGCCAAGCTCCTTGGTACATTTCCAATGCTAATATACATAGGCATCTCCAAGTCCAAACCGTCAAAGAATAAATTGTTTCTCTGTGCTCCAAGTATCATAAGAGACTACAGGTTCACCCAAACATATTGGTCACCATCTTCTGGCACCCCTACAGAACAGAAGACTAAAAAGAACAGACGCTCTTGGCCTCAACACTAACTAATCATTCCCACTTATTACTATTGTACTATTTCAAATTAATTCAACTAATTTATTAATAACTGTACTAATCCAATAATTATTGTACTCTTTTAGGTATTCACCACTGGGTGAATACTGACTGTGTCACACTCTTAACATTCATATTATTGTTTATTATTTTTTATTAAATTAGATTGCAATAAAATGGATATCAAAAAAAGAAAGGTACTACAACGTTAACAGGGTTTCATTGTTTTATAGTCAGTGGACCTCTAAATGTGAAAAACCCGCGGAGTGCTACCATTTAAAGGTGCCGCTTTTAAGAAACAGGTGAATAAGTCCCTAGGCACAGGGCGAATTAGGGCGAGTTCTATGCACTTTTGGTACAAACACAACTACAGGAAAATTGTTTCAGGTTAAATTTACTATCGAAATACCACATTTTAAAGTCGAAAATATTTTTTTTTACAAAAATATAGTCAAAAGAAAACCAAGAAAAAACACGAAAGATAGCAATTTTGGTTTTTGCCCCATAACATTTTTCCATAACTTTTTTCCACGGGGATATAGGTATAGACATTGCTTCGCAGAAAAAAAATTCACCTCTTTCCTCTTTAAAATGACGTTTGGTTAGAAATGTCTGTGATTTATAATTTACAAAAATATGATTTTTCAAAATTCGCCACTTACAGCGATTTTGGCCCATTTTCCTTGCTACTTCTCAAACATTGTTCTGTAACTTTTTTCTACGTAGCTTTAGGTATACGCAATATTACATTTAGTAGGTAGAAAAGTCAATTGCCTTTAAAATGGTCTTTTGGTTAAAAAATTTTCTGCAGAAGCGATCGGTATTAAAGCCTGCGAGTATATCGAAAAAAAAAACAAGTTTTAAAAATACATCTTATGAGTGACTTCTTATCGATTCTTAAATGCATCACTAACCCAATTAATGTGGTGGCTACTGATATAATGGTAGGGGAGCCCAAGCGAAGATTTTTGCAGTTACTCGAGCGCGTCAGATTACCATATGGGGAGAAACCTGGTACCCTGCAGATGTACCTCTACCATATATTGGCTCTTAACACAGGGAAGTTAGTTAAGGGGGTCCGAAAAAAAATCTATCCTTAAAAATACTCGAAATTGTCAGATTAAGATAAGGTGAGTAAGTACATACAAAAGAGTGTATATTTCAAAAATCTGACGATTTGAGTGGGGCGTAAGGAAATGGGTGAGTCAAAATATTTCACAAAAAAAGCGAATATTTCGCGAAACAAACGTCAGATCGAAAAACTAAAAAATATGTCTTCAATATTTTTCAAAAATGTATCGAATGGTACTAAACATGACCCCCCTCGGACAGGGGTGGGGGTAAATTTAAAATTTTAAATACAAACCCCGCGATATTTCGCAAAATGAACATCAGATCGAAAAACTTGCAAAATACACTTTCAAAATGTTTTTGAAAAATCTATCGAATGGTACCAAACACGACCCCCCACTGAGGTGGGGTGGGGGGTTACTTTAAAATCTTAAATAGGACCCCCAAATTTTTATTGCAGATTTGGATTCTTTACGTAAAAATACGCAACTTTGATTCGAGACATGTTTTCGAATTATGGATATATGGCGCTATAGTCGGAAAAAACGATTGTTGGAAGTGGAAAATTAAATTAAAAAATGGAAAGTCCCCACTAAAATGGAAAATTTTACTTAACTTTTTTTGGTTTTAGGACCTAATAATTACAATCCAATAGGTCCCCATAACGCTCCAGTTACTGCAAATTTAGCATACTTTGCTCCCCTACCATAAATCCTTTTACTAGAGAATTAAAATTAAAAATTCATAAATTAAAAAAAGAAATACGAATTAAAATTCACTTGGGTAAAAGCTCATATAGGACTTCATGGAAATGAAGTTGTAGATTCGGTAGCCGAAGAAAGGGTCACAACTGTATAGTATACATATGGAGAACAATTTAGGAGCTCAACAATATTTAACGATATCTAAAAGTAGTTTTAAGGGAAAATGGGAATTTCATTGGAGAAAATATTGCTGTAATTGCTCCACACGATACACACTGTTACTTAAATGTTCCGACAGTGTTGTGGCACGAAGAATATGATTTTACAAGGAATGATATTGTGACCATTTGTAGGCTTAAATTGGGACATGCAAGCTTTCATCAACATTTATATAGAATCGGTGTAGTCAATACCGAACTTTGTGAAACCTGCAATGTGGTGAGTGACTTAGATCACATTTTTTATGCTTGCAGTAAATTTGAAATACAAATACACTAGGCGAGAGGCAGCAACCCCTAAAATGATGTTATACCGACCACGAAAATCAACTTTCAGGTGAATGACGGATTTTGGTCATTCTTTATGTTTTCGAGATCGCTAAATCCGAATATGAAGTTTATTTTTATCTAGATATGGTGAAACATTTTCAAAGATTAAATTTTAAGCATTAACGCGAAAAATCAATTTTGATGATTTTTTAAATTTAACTCGGTATATCTTTGGTCGCTATAAATATTTCCTTTTGAAAATTTTACTGTATTATCTTTAAAGTATTTAGATACCAATGAAATTTGTATGAAATGTTTAAAGTAATTGAAAGAGGCGTAGTTAGTTTTTAAACATTGTGTCGTCATATTTCGTCAGTTTCATGTTTACTTAAACAACTTGGGTGACAAACTTTTCAGTTTATAATTTTATCCAACACAACGTTAAAACATAAGTCATGAAGAAGTTTTTTGGAAAATTTCAAGTCAAAATATGCAATACGAAAAAAGGTATGTGACTTTATATACGAGTAGCACTCTCTCAAAAAAACGCTTATTTCTCAAGATACTGACCTCGGTGTGGTGAATGGCTAATTTTTCTCGCACTCTATGTTTTTAATGGTGCTGAAAACGAAAATGAGGTTTATTTTGAATTTTAATTGGGTAAACATAATTTTTCCCCTTAAAATAAAAAAAAAATGAGATTATGTTGTTTTGAATTTAAAGCGCTACAACACTGTTCCATTTTAATTAGTATAACAAAAATTAGCCATTCACCACACCGTGGTCAGTATCTCGATAAATAGGCGTTTTTTTGGGGGAATGGCACTCGTTTATAAAGTCACGTCACTTTTTTCCTATTGCACATTTTGACTTGAAATTTTCCAGGAAACTTCTTCCTGACTTATGTTTTAATGCTGTAGGTACCCCGTCAAAATAGCCCCGTCAAAAAAGCTCCGACAAAATAGCCCCGACATAATATCCCGCACACAAAATAGCTCCGACAAAATAGCCTGCAGACAAAATAGCCACGGAATAATAGCCCGCCGACAAAATAGCCCCGACAAAATAGCCCCGACAAAAAAGCTCGCTTCAGAATTCATCATGAAATAATTCCTTAAAAATACATTTTTTCGGAAACGGTAATTATCCTCTATTCAGATGTTTATCTTAACCACATTAAATAAAAATGGTCTTTTCATAGAACTCGAGTCCTGTCTTCCCTGCCTCTTGGAAGTTTGAACATTTAAGTTAAGCGAAAATCAATGTTTATTTATTATATAAACATTTTTTTTTGTTTTCGGGCAACAGTAAAATGCATTTTAAATTAAATAAATTAAATACATTCTTCCTTTTTGTCAAATAATTTAAATTAAAAAAAAGTTTTTGGACACCTTGTATAAATAATTATTTAATTGTTTATAAGAGGCTGTTTTAGCCGGGGCTATTTTAGCGGGAGCTGTTTTGACCGGGGCTATTTTGTGTGCGATCTATTTTGTCGGGGCTATTTTGTTTGCGGGCTATTTTGTCGAGGCTATTTTGTGTTCGGGCTATTTTGACGGGGCTTTTTTGACGGGGCTGTTTTGACCGGGCTATTTTGACGGGTCACGAATGCTGTATTAGTTAACATTATAATATACTATTTGTCACTCAACTTTTTTATGTAAACATGAAATCTAACAACGCCTCTTTCAATTGCTTTAAACATTTCAGACAAATTTCATTGTTATCTAAATACTTCAGCGATAGTACAGTAAATTTTTCAAAGGGAAATAACCAAAGCTACAGCGAGTTGAATTTGAAAAATCATCAAAATTTATTTTTCGCATTATTGCTTAAAATTTGATATTTGAACATGTTCCACCAATTCTAGATAAAAATAAACTGCATATTCAGAATCAGCGACCTCTAAAACATAAAAAAATGACCAAAATTTGCATTTCACCTATCATGGTCGTTTGTTCGATTTCTAAGCCTCAAATTAGGGGTGTGCCGCTCGCCTGCAGGAAGTTATTAATAGTTTATTATTGCAAAACTTTTACCCCCCTGTCAATCTACTCCATTTTTGCTATCATTAAATACACTAATCACCAAAATTAACGCACCACCTTAAAAATGGGACATTTTTGATGACTCATATTTCCTAAACCTGTTGTTCGATTTGAGTGATTTTTTTAGTATAATATAGCTTTGTTCTTCAAGCATTACGATGTAAAAATATTATTGCTAAAGAGGTAAGTGTCATTGTATACCGGGTGTAAGAAAGATAGTGTGTTCTTTCCTCAAAGTTTGGAACACCCTGTGGAATATTCTAGTGTATATAAAATATTGAAATTAAAACTTAACTGTAGCCTTAGGCTTTGTTAACATTTTGCGTTTTGATTCATTCGCTTATGTGGGATAATAAAAAGTTAGGTACTTTAACAACTAGCAATGGTATTTATCAATACAGGGTGTTTCTAACTAAGTGCGACAAACTTTAAGGGGTAATTCTGCATGAAAAAATAATGACCGTTTGCCTTATAAACATATGTGAGCAAATGCTTTGTTTCCGAGATACGGGATATTGAATTGTTTCTTACAAACAGACGATTTATTTATTGCTCTAAAGCCGGTTGAGGTATGCAAATTAAATTTATTAGTTTTTAAGAGGCAGTTATTGCGCATTTTTGACATAAACTTAAGAATTTTATATTCACCATTGGCGTGCATACGAGATGTATCTAAAATGTGTATACCCGTATACACGCCAATGGTGAATATCAATTTCTTAATTGTATGTCAAAAAATGCACAATAACTACCTCTTAAAACCTACCAAATTTCATATGCATATCTCAACCAGTTTTAGAGCAATAAATAAATCGTCAGTTTGTAAGAAAAATATCAACATCCCGTATCTCGGAAACAAAGCATTTGTGGACATATGTTTATAAAGCAAACGGTCATTATTTTTTTATGCATAATTTCCCCTTAAAGTTTGTCGCACTTATTTAGAAACACCCTGTATTGATGAATAACATTGCTAGTTGTTAAAGTACCTAACTTTTTTATTATCCAACATAAGCGAATGAGTAAAAAAGCAAAATAATAGGAAAGCCTAAAGCTATAGTTGAGTTTTAATTTCAATATTTTATATACGCTAGAATTGTCAACAGGGTGTTCCAAACTTTGAGGAAAAAACACACTATCATTGTTACACCCGGTATACAATGACACTTACTTCTTTGGCAATAATATTATTACACCGATATTCTTGAAAAACAAAGCTATAATATAATAAAAAAAATCACTCAAATCGGACAACAGGTTTAGGAAATGCGAGACATCAAAAATGTCCCATTTTTAAAGTGGTGCGTAATTTTGGTGCTTAGTGTATGTAATATCAGGTATACAAAATTATTCTTAAGTTTATTAAAATGTGTAACTTGAAACTAGTGTATGTAGGCGTTAAGTTCGTTACCTTTCTGTTATATCGCCAAATATTTTACCTATATTTTCCATGGTCTACCCTTTCTGTCTGTGAGTTACCTTGTATGACCCCTAGGTGCGAAAAGTAATCCTAGTTCCTCTCCCCATCGTAGTTCTTCTTTCAATTTCCAGAATAATAGTGTAGTTAGTTTAGTTAGAATTGGTTACACATTTGCTACTGGCTGAATGGGCACTTGACCCCGAAGGTCAAAAAGAATTTATATACCTACCTAAATTTACAAGAAAAAAGTTATAATGAGAAATTTAAAATATAATCATTAAAAATATCAAAAATCATTAAAAGTATAAAACCTGGAAAAAGCATAGCTTGCTTAAGAACTTAAAAATCCTATACAATAGACCATTTTAAAAGTAATTGACTTTTCTTTCTACTACATAGTTTTTGACATATAAGCGATTAAAAATTGAAAAATTGCGAAATCGGCCATTTTTAACCCTCAAAAACTATGTGAAAAACTGAAAATTTGAATGTTGCCAAGGTAGGTAGATATTCTTTAAACATCGGTTAATGAAATCCCGAAGACTTTTTTGCAATACAATATTCAAAACTCCTTTGTTTTTTAATTGCTAATCAAGCGTGCGCGACACTATTTTCCACCGACAGTATGGTGCCAATGAAAGGAATAAATTCGTTATTTCGTAAACCGGCGACTTTAAGGAAAAATCCAGAAACAGGTCGATTTTTATTTTTAAGTTATGATATTGTGGCATATATGGTATACTAGTGACGTCATCCATCTGGACGTGATGACGTAATCGATGATTTTTTTTAATGAGAATAGGGGTCGTGTGCTAGCTCATTTGAAAGGTTCTTCAATTTTCTATTCAGTAATATAAACATTTACATAATTATTTATACAGGGTGTCCAAAATTTTTTTATTAAATTAAATTATTAGACAAAAAAAGAAGTAGAAGGACACCTTGTATAAACAATTATGTAAATTTTATATTACTGAATAGAGAATTGAAGAACCTTTCAAATGAGCTACCACACTACCCCTATTCTCATTTAAAAAAATCATAGATTACGTCATCACGCCCAGACGGGTGACGTCACTAGTATACCATATATGCCACAATATCATAACTTAAAAATAAAAATGGACCTGTTTCAGGATTTTTTTTTAAAGTTTCCGGTTTACGAAATAACGAATTTATTCCTCTCATTTGCACCATATACTGTCGGTGGAAAATAGTGTCGCGCACGCTTGATTAGCAATTAAAAAACAAAGGAGTTTTGAATATTGTATTGCAAAAAACTCTTCGGGATTTCATCAACCGATGTTTAAAGAATATCTACCTGCCTTGGCAACATTCAAATTTTCAGTTTTTCACATAGTTTTTGAGGGTTAAAACTGGCCGATTTCGCAATTTTTCAATTTTTAATCGCTTATATGTCAAAAACTATCATTTTTAGAGAAAAGTCACTAAAGACCTTTTCTGTTTGAAATGACCCAAAAAATCTAAAAAAACTTTTTTCCATGCAAAAAAAATAATTTTAGGAAAAAAACAAAAAAAAAAACTTTTAAAAAATTTTTGACCACCTTTTGGTCCTGGCAACATGCAAATTTGTTAAAAGGAGTCCTTTTTGAGTAAGATTGTGCAAAAAATCCGAATTAGAATATTTTTCCTAGCGGATGCGCAGTGGCTTTCTGGACTATAGAAAAAAAGTTACAAAACAATGTTTGCGAAATAATGTGAAAAATGGCCCTAAAATGCTGTGAGCGGCGAACTTTGAAAGTTCCTACTTCGGAAAATATAAATTCTAGAGATTTTACCAAACTTCATTGTAAAGAGGAAAG
The DNA here is from genome assembly GCF_917563875.1 of Diabrotica virgifera virgifera. Lineage (NCBI taxonomy): Eukaryota > Metazoa > Arthropoda > Insecta > Coleoptera > Chrysomelidae > Diabrotica > Diabrotica virgifera. Next base: position 197,844,127 of record NC_065444.1, read on the forward strand.
ATGAATGTTATTTTTCGCTGAAACAATGTCTATACCGATATCCCTGTGGAAAAAAGTTATGGAGCAAAAAACAAAATTGCTTTCTTTCGTGTTTTTTTCTTGTTTTTCTTTTGAATATATTTTTGTAAAAAAAATTATTTTTGACTTTAAAATACGATATTTCGATAGTAAATTTAACGTAGAACAATTTTCCTGTATACGTGTTTGTACCAAAATTACATAGAAATCACCCTCATTCACTCTGTGTCTAGGGACTAATTCACTCCTTTCTCAAAAACGTACCCATTTAAATGATAACCAAGGACCGGAAAAAATGCACCAAAAAAATGTAAAAAAATGCGCATTTTAATGCAATTGATTTGTGAAAAATATGCAAGAGCCTTTATGAAAAATGCAATATTAAAATGCAACATTAATAATCTTTTGGACTATTAGGCATTATAAATTAAATTAGTATAATGGTAGGTAATAGGTAGGTATGTACTTACAATTTTTGTGCACGCTGAGCAAAATAAATTACCTCCGTCTCATGAAAGCTCTGGATGCGCCTTTATCCACAAATGTTTAATACTTGTTACTTTCGGCAATTTGGCGAAAAAATTATTCGTTACTCAATTTAAACTATATGTCAAAAATAATACGCAACAACGCACTGCGAATCAAAACACGAAATGAACTTCAGCTTTTATAAACAAATATTAAAATCTAAATTTCTGTACATACCTGCTTATCCCCCTACAAAGAGCAAATAGGTTTTTACAACCTATGTTGTCCTACCGACCAAGTTATATTAGGGATTAGTCGGCTTTGTCCCAAAAATAGATAATAGAATAAGAATATTACCTGATTTAAACATTTTTCTTAAGAAATGGATTATACACAGTTATTGAATTTACGACTGATAGTTTTTTAATTGGAAGTGAAAGTGACCTTTGAGATTTAAAATATCGAATTAATGCAACTTTTCTGAATTTATCAAGAAAAAATGCAAAATGTTTAAAATGTTTGAAAAAATGCAACATTTTCTAATTTATCAAAAAAATGCAAAAATATGCAAAAAATGCAGATTGCATTTAATCCGGTCCTTGATGATAACACTCCGCGGTTTTTTCAAATTTAGAGGTCTATTAGAGTCCATTCCGTTAACGTTGTAGTTTCTTTTAGCTCTCTTATTTTGAACATAATCAATAGTAGGTCAGTAGTAGTCCCATATGTAGGATTTAAAATATTATATCTTAGATTTTAACTTTATTGTATAAACGTTTTAATTATTAATATGAGCACAAAACGAGGTCTCACGAATATAGGCACACCTGCGAAACTAATTAAGATTACTACGCTAGCGGTAAGACATGGACTATGAAAGAGAGAAAGATAACACCCCAACAGAGGGAGAAGTCATCAAAGCAATATAAAAAAAATTAAAAGAAAACAAAACTCCTGGATCTGATGGCATACCTTCTGAACTTTTAAATCATGCCGCAAAAAAACCTGACCTGTAGAATGTAGGCTAGTAGAACTGATTTGGAAGCAGGTGAAACTACCAGAAGACTGGAACATAATTATATTGTACCTATTCACAAGAAAGGAGATCAAACAGTTTGTGATAACTATATAGGCATTACCCTGCTAAACGTCACCTACAAAATATTGGCTTACATTCTTTACAATCGACTGTCGGGATATTGTGAAAGTATAATAGTAGTCTGGGCTGATTATCGAAGAATAGGCCATTTTTGGGAAAAGTTATTTACCAGCAATTTTATTGCTGAAATCGAATCTTATGATTGTATGTATTAATAATATAGATATGCAAAGTCCGCAGATAGTGTGCTACTTTTTTTATAAACAAAATGGAGCCCGAAAATCGTGTTTTTTTTTCAATTTTTGCTCTATAACTCCAAAGATTTTAACTTTAGACCAAAAACACCCAAATAAAAATTCACCGCAATTAAATTCTGCATAGAGACCTGTTTTCCGATTCACTTCGACGAAAACTTTCCCCGGAAAAAGCGGGTTTTTCCAACAAAATTTTTAATTTTCAACTAAAATTTAGATAAGTAGTTGTTAATCAATAATTAAATAACTTGGTAACGTAAAAGCCCTTTCCGTATGTATTATAATTCCAGAAGGCGATGGAAATTGAATGAACAGTTTAGCAACAATTGAAATGTTAATTAAAAATTTACGGTCGCTATAATAACGATAATAATTATGATGCATAAGAATAACTATGATTTTTTCATAAAAAGACACCATACCTATCTAATGTACTTTACAGAATTGAAATTCTACTGGTTAAGCGGCCTCAGGAATATTTTAAAATTATAAACAATTTTTTGGCTTATAAACAAATAGAATATCTCGGGAAATATTAAACTAAATTAAATTGTGAAAACGGTATTCGAAAGACAGTGGCAGGTCGCTTCTTCTAAAAGAAAAAACGTTTAATTATGACGAGTGGTTCCTGAGATACAACCGGTCAAAGTTGACCGAAATTTACGGCAAAGATATAAACAATAGGATCATAATTTTCAAACCATCACCTTTTTATTTTTGTCCTCTTTCTCCATACCAATTTTCATATCTTTAAAATCCTCATGACATATATTATTATAATAAAAACTATCGATAATACGTGTGAAAATTGCCAAAAATAGCAAAATTTCAATCAAAAATTAGGTTGGGGAAAATGTAACACTCAAAGTTCAAAATCGGTATACGTTAAAAAAAATTCATTTTCTCGGCTTCCCATGGAGCAATTTCCTTCATTCTTTTTTTGTTCCTTAATAACTCGAGTAGAGCCATCGAACTAACTCATTATTAAATGTCAAACTTGCTTTTGTTTTGTTATAATAAATTAATTTATTTATTATAAAACAATATTTTAATTTGTTTAAATAAAAATTGTTTAAATAAGTATACTGCTTTCAAATGAGAATATTTATATTTTTAACTTTAAAAGGTACACTTGTAGTAAGTTTTAATGTTGTTCTGAAGCTATTTTCTTGTGGCATTTTTATAATCAAGTATATTCAAATGGGAAATAAGCCACAATTTTACCTAAAAATTTCGACGCCCAAGTCGACAACGACACCCGACTTGGGCGTCGAAACGTTAATAAAATCATTTTTAGGTAAAATTGTGGCTTATTTCCCATTTGAATATACTTGATTGTAGTAAGTTTATCTAAAAAAAGCCTACAACTGAAAAAAATATGTAATTTTCTGTTCTTATAAATAAATTAATCTATTATAACAAAACAAAAGCAAGTTTGACATTTAATAATGCGTTAGCTCGATGGCTCTACTCGAGTTATTAGGGAACAAAAAAAGAATGAAGGAAATTGCTTCATGGGAAGCCGAAAAAATGCATTTTGTTAACGTATACCGATTTTGAACTTTGAGGGTTACATTTTCTAAAACCTAATTTTTGATTGGAATTTTGCTATTTTTGGCAATTTTCACACGTATTATCCATAGTTTTTATTATAATAATATATGTTATGAGGAATTAAAATTTTTAAAATTGGTGTGGAGAAAGAGGACAAAAAAAAAGGTGATGGTTTAAAAATTATGATCCTATTGCTTATATCTTTGCCGTAAATTCCGGTCAAATTTGACCGGTTGTATCTCAGGAACTACTCGTTATAATTAAACATTTTTTCTTTTAAAGGAAACGACCTGTCGCTGTCTTTTGATTACCGCTTTCACAATTTAGTATAGTTTAATACTTCCCGAGATATTCTATTTGTTTATAAACCAAAAAATTGTTTATAATTTTAAAATATTCCTGAGGCCGCTTAAATAGTCCAATTTCAATTATGTAAAGTACATTAGATAGGTATAGTATCTTTTTATGAAAAAATCATAGTTATTCTCATGCATCGTAATTATTGTCGTTATTATAGTGACCGTAAATTTTTAATTAACATTTCAATTGTTGCTAAACTGTTCATTCAATTTCCATCGGCTTCTGGAATTATAATATATACGGAAAGGGCTTTTACCTTAACAAGTTATTTAGTTATTGATTAAAAACTACTTATCTAAAAGTTTAGTTGAAAATTAAAAATTTTGTTGGAAAAACCCGCTTTTTCCGGGGAAAGTTTTCGTAGAAGTAAATCGAAAAAAACAAGTCTCTATGCAGAATTTAATTGCGGTGAATTTTTATTTGGGTGTTTTTGGTCTAAAGTTAAAATCTTTGGAGTTATAGAGCAAATATTGAAAAAAACACGATTTTCGGGCGCCATTTTGTTTATAAAAAAAGTAGCACACTATCTGCGGACTTTGCATATCTATATTATTAATACATACAATAATAAGATTCGATTCGAGCAATAAAATTGCTGGTAAATAACTTTTCCTTGTATTTTGCTAATTAGCCCAGAGTATACGTAATAGTCCAGGACGCATCTGTTTTGAGATGGACGTTGAGAGGTGACTCAAATTTTTTTGCAGAAATTGCTTGAAAATAAATCAAATAATAACGTTTGAGCTATCCTCCCTCTCAAAAAGGTCCGAAACATTGTTTAAATAATCAAAATGTCAAAATATGAAGGAAAAATTCGATTTTTCTCTTCGTGTTTTGATTATAACTTTAAAGTATTCATTTCCGAGAAAAGTTGTACTGACATAAAACTTGCGTAATTAAATTTCCTACAATACAGAACTGGTTAGAAATAGCCACCCTTGCTGCAAAATAGCAATAATTGCAAAAAACCCATACAAAAACAAGTATTTCGTTCATATTTAACAAGAAAATATTACTGCTTGTATTATTTACCATAATACTTTAGGCTAATTAGCAAAATTCATGGAAAACTTATTTACCAGCAATTTTATTGCTGGAATCGAATTATGAGATCCTATATATTAATAATATAGGTATGCAAAGTCCGTAGAGAGTGTGCTACTTTTTTTATTAAACAAAATGGCGCCGACAAATCGTATTTTTTTTTCAATTATTGCTCTATAACTCCAAAGATTTTAACATTACAACAAAAACACTCAAATAAAAATTCACCGCAATTAAATTCTGCATAGAGATAGGCTTTTCCCGATTTGCTCCGACGAAAAATTTCCTCGGAAAATGCGGGTTTTCCCTACAAAAACTCTAATTTTCAAATAAAGTTTTAGGTAAGTAATTATTAATCAATAATTAAATAACTTAGTGACGTCAAAGCTTTTTTGTTATAGATTGTAATTTCAGAAGCCGGTGAAAATTAAACGAATATTTTAGTATCAATTCAATTGTTAATTAACAAATTACGATCGCAATAATAACCAAAATAATCATGATACATTGATCAAACTTATAAAGATTATAAAGATGAGATACTTATTTAATATTTTATCGACAAAATATAAATTTTTCGTTTTTTTGCATACTTATTAAATTTTGAAAAAAAAATAGTTATAACACGCTGGTCTAATTAGTAAAGTACAAAGAAAGGTTATTTACCAGCAATTTCATTGCTGGAATCGAATATTATGATCCTATATATTAATAATATAGGTATGCAAAGTCCGCAGATAGTGTGCTACTTTTTTTATTAACAAAATTGCGCCCTCAAATCGTGTTTTTTTTTTCAATTATTGGTCTATAACTCCGAAAATTTTAACTTTACAACAAAAACACTCAAATAAAAATTCCCCAATTTAATGTTACATATAGATATGTTTTTCCCGATTTGCTCCGACGAAAATTTTCCTCGGAAAATGTGGGTTTTCCCAACAAAATCTCGAATTTTCAAATAAATTTTTTTGGCAAGTAATTATTTATTAATAATTAAATAACTTAACGAAATAAAAGCTTTCTTTGTATAGATTTAAACTGCAGAAGCCGGTGAAAATTAAACGAATATTTTAGCAACAATTCAATTGTTAATTAACAATTTACAGTCGCAATAAAAACCAAAATAATCATGAAACATTGATCAAACTTAGAATGATTATAAAAATGTGATAGCTATTTAAAATTTTGTCGACAAAATATAATTTTTTTATTTTCTGTATAATCTTTAAATGTTAAAAAAAACAAATTAACATTTCTAAGAAATTGTTTATTATATTCTGATTTTAAAAAATAATTAAAATGCGTATTTCAAAGGTCTTGAAAATAAATGTTTCAAAAAATTTTTCCAATCATTTGCAAAAAAGTTATGAAACAGCAAAGTAAATATGCGATTGCTCCGTTGTTTATAATTTGTTTTAATTGTTTTAATGCTTAAAAGTTAGTCTGTGGTACAATCTAATTACTCACAAAGAATATTAAATATTAGTTCAATGGTTCTATTTTAATCAAAGATTAAAATTACTTTTTTTTGTAATTTTTAGCGCGAAAGTAGGCTTGATACAGAGCCGGAGATATTCACTCGAAGCGATTGACACGCTTTAAACTCGCGCGAGTTGTGTATGTGGACGGGTATAATACATAATACATAGCTACTGTACTGTATTAGTCTACTTTTGCTCGTGTAAATTATAAAAAAAATATTTATAATCTTTAATTAAAATATAACCATTAAACTAATAATCGATATTTTTTGTAAGTAATTAGCGTGTACTTTAAACTCACTTTTACGTTTTGAAAGAATTAAAAAATATATAAACAACACAGTAATGGTATGTTTATTTTGCTGTTTCATAACTTTTTTGCAAATGGTTCTAAAAAAGTTTTAATACATTCATTTTCAAGATATTTGAAATACGCATTTTAACTATTTTGTAAAATTGGAATATAATAAAAACTTTTTGATAAACGTTAATTTGTTTATAACTATTTTTTTTAAACGTTTAAAGATTATGCAAAAAAATAAAAAAAAAAGTTATATTTGTCAACAAAATATTAAGTAGGCATCTCAGCTTTATAAGATTTCAAAGTTTGATCAGTGTATCATAATTATTTTGGTTATTATTGCGACCGTAAATTATTAATTAACAATTAAATTGTTACTAAAATATTAGTTCACTTTTCACCAGCTTCTGGAACTATAATCCAAACCAAGAAGGCTTTTAAGTCACCAACTTATTTATTTATTGGTAGATAATTACTTATCTAAAACTTTATTTGAAAATTAAAAATTGTGTTGGGAAAACCCGGATTTTCCGAGGAAAATTTTCGTCGGAGCAGATCGGAAAAAACATATCTCTATGCAGAATTTAATTGCGGTGAATTTTTATTTGAGTGTTTTTGTTGTAAAGTTAAAGTCTTCGGAGTCATAGAGCAATAATTGAAAAAAACACGATTTTCGGGCGCCATTTTGTTTAGAAAAAAAGTAGCACACTATCTGCGGACTTTGCATACCTGTATTATTAATATATATAATCATAAAACACATTAAAAAAGTAATGATAATTCTCATAAAAAACGAAGTCCCACCAGAGGAGTCCCATAGAAAACGTTTTGCGATCATTTCTTGAATTTTATGAGAAATTTTCGTAGGTTTGAAAAACAACATGTAATAGTAACTGAATTAGTGAGAAGAGGAGCCCAAATTTCGAAACAGATGAAAGAAAAAAAACTTTATTTGATTCCTTTTTGTAAATTTTAAAATTAATTAGTGTTATTTAAGACAATCAAAATTGAACCCTCACGCACAAGTTGTACGTACAACTTCAGTGAGGAACTGAGTTTATTATATGTGTAATTTATTTGCTACGAATAAACTCCATTTTATTATTATTTATTATTATTATTATTATTATAAGCTTCGACTCCAGCAATAAAATTGATGGTAATTAACTTTTCCCAAAAATGGCCTATTCTCCGAAAATCAGCCCAGACTATAGGCATTATGCTTCGAAATTCGGATTCTAATGATGAGTATTGGATTTTAAATTTTATGATTAATTTAATCTTTAATTTATAGGTTTGTACCATCAAATTAAATCCTTTATCAGCGTTAAGTAACTTCACAATCTACACACGTGTTGCATTTATAGAATTTTGGCAGCCTGGCAAGGAACACATTGCATATTACCAAATTGCTTTTAGAAACTTCACGATCCCTGACTCTGATTTTATTATACACAACGATACAACGGAACGACTTACATGGCGAGCATTGGATAAAGACGAAACTCAGTTTAATAAGTTAAAAATCTATAGAATCGAGGTGTCCAAAAATACAAATTTTTTTGTAGAGTTTGTTGATGCAAATGATACTTTAGAGGTAAGTTAGTGAAGTAAATCAAAATTAAATTCCTTCTGTGCATCTATCTATCATCAAAGGACCCCGCAGAAACCTTATGGGAAATGACTCTCTGTCAAATGCTTTGAAACTTTGGGTTCTGGTAGTCCTTGATGTGTAGAACAAAAGACTCACTGGGCACGTAGCTCCAAAAAATCATGGTTTTAAGATATAAGCCTTTGAAATTATAGGTACAGTGAGTACGTTTGAGTTCGAATAAATTCATTTTCTCGAGAATGGGCGACTGTGAAAATAAATTACGAATCAGGTCGATTTTTATTTTGAAATTATAATTTTTGGCATATACAGGGTGTCCCAGACTAATTTACCCACGCTATATCTCTTAAACGAATAGAGATTTTCGAATGGGACAAAAGGTGATTTATTCTACTTGTAATACACTTTAATGTGGCGTACAAAAAAATCATCCCTAAATAATCATCCCTTAGTTACAAACCCTCATTTTAATTTTTTTTAATTAGACATTTTTAAAATCATAATTTCATTTATAACTGTTATAACAGTTAGTTTCCACGTTAACAATAATAAACAGAATAATTCAATTTGGAGGTTACGAATTGTCCGTTACCAACTGTCCGGTTACGAACTGTCGCGTTACGAGATGTCATGGAACCGTTTTAGAGCATGCAGAGCACTTTATGAAGAATAACTTTTTTTGTAAAATTGATAATAAAAAAGTTTCCCATATGGTTCCAAGTTACGCAGACACATTGTATATATTTAACTAAAATAAATATTAGATTTTAACTATTTTTAAAACGTTTTGATTTATTTGCCTTGGTCTTTGTCACTATATCCGCAAATTTTGTAATATATTTTAAAAATAGTTCTAGGCTACCTAGGCACCTAAAATTTTCAGAACTAGCTAACAATGAAATAACTAACTGCTATTATGCAGGGTGATTGATTAGTCGGGTAAACCTGCGTAGATCCGTTATAGTAATGCATATCGATAAAAGTTAATAACAAAAATTGTATTCAACTTTGAGCTTCACATTACAAAATTAGTTAGAATGTTACAGGGTGTTCGATAACATAGTGGCAGACCAAACTTATATTTTTTTTTAATGGAACACCCTGTATTTTATTTTATATTCGAAATCTTTTTAGCTTCTCCATTACAAAAATGTAAAGAATTGGTATGTTATACAGGGTATTTACAAAGTTATAACCAATTTTATATGAAAATCGTAACAAGTTCAACTCCCTGTATAAATAAAAATAAGCACAACAGCAATGGTTTATTGACGCCATATTTTTTGACTTATTGTCAAAATTTTCATAAATGATCGATATTACTAATTTTCTTTATATTGAATACAGGGTGAGTCAAAACGCAAGTACATTATTTTCTCAGTAATTTTAAACGGAACACCCTATATTTTGTATTAATATCGAAAAGTACCATTACAGTACTTTAATTTTTATATAATATTCCCTATGTCTAAATTTATTAGTTTTCGAGATATTTTCATTTTTCAGAGCAAATTATTAATTACGGGTCTAAATATTTCCAGATTTTAAATAAGCCATGACTAAATTTTCTAAAACTGACAATTTACGATTACTGATTATCAATGTGTAATCAAAGTTGGCTACAATTTTTGTTATTAACTTTTATTGCTATCTATTACTATAACGGATCTACGTAGCTTTACCCCACTAATCAATTACCCTGTATGGATAAATCTATTTTTTTTTATTTCAAACTATTTTAAAAATGTGACTAATGCATGATATTTTAAAGTAACTTAATAAATCGATATCTACAAGTTAATGGTGGCTCAGTGGCATTAGACTGCAGATCGAGAGGTTCCGAGTTCGTACTCGGCTGTAAATAAAATTTCAAAAAATTCATAGACATAGTTGAGGCTTTACAAAATATGTTTATTTTTTATAGATCGGTAGGTTAAGTGTACATAACGTCAAAAGATTTTAAAAAAAATATTTGAAAAAAACGTATAACATTTTTTTGAAGTTGGCTGATCGTCTAATTTTTTTTCTATTTTGTGTATTTTATCAAGCACTATATTTTTAATTGTTTTTCAGACTTTTTTATAAGTTTCGCCGCCTTCAAAAACAAAAAAACTGTTTTTTATGGGGTTTTTGGGGGGGTCGAACGTTTTTCTCTCATGTTTAAATGTTCCAAAGACTCCGTTACTTCAAGTTATAAATAACCTATAAAAATCATCTGATCTATTTTGAAGTCTATGAACCAGGGAAAATCCCCCAAAACCCCCGAAAAAACAGTTTTTTGGATTTTTGAAGGAGGCAAACCTTACGGAAAAATCTGAAAAAATTAAATATATTGTGTTTCATAAAATATATAACAGAAAAAAAATTGGACCTTCAGACATCTCAAAAAAAAAGGTTTCCGCTTTTTTCCAAAAAAAATTTTGGTTTTAATTTTTTGAGGTTATGTACACTCAACCTACGGACCTATAAAAAATGAACATGTTTTGTAAAAGCCTCAACTGTGCCTATGAAATGTTTGTATCCCTATGGATTGCATCCCACCTAAAAAAATAAAAACCAAAAATTTTATTTTTGATGGTGGGGGAAGGGGAAAGGGGTTGTCGGGTTAAAATTACGCTGAGTCTAATTGTTTAATCATATAGAACTTAAAAAAATTAAAATATTGAATTCTGGGAGTGAGGGAGGGTATCTTTTTATTTATCCCTTCCATAAGTGGAAAGTTTGATGCGCCACTGTCGACGCATGTGCCACTAAAAAGTGACGGCACTAGCCCAATAAATGACCGTGTTGGAGTGTAATTTTCAGGGGCAACTCCGAATTGCGTGAAAATTTGGATTTAGGTTTTACTTACCCTCCATTTCAAAGTTGCATTTGCGCCATTGGTTACTTTTTCTTGAGGGGTGACAGTCACCCCTTCTCGGAGGTGAAAAAACATATGTTCAAGATAAGCCCGGAAATGGATAAACTGACTGATTATAAGCAACTTTCGGTCTATAGAGTTTTTGTTTGTAAGTCAATACTTTTCGATATATTTGCGATAGAAAATGTTTATTTTTCGACAAAAAAACTAAGTTTTCAAACGGTTTTTCGCAGATAACTCAAAAAGTAAATATTTTATCGCAAAAAATGTTCTTAGCAAAAGTGTAGCTTATAAAAAAATTAAAAACATGTTGTATTAGTAAAGTCTATAAACCGAGTAAAAGCATAGTTGTAGCTCATGAAAGACACGTTCGTATTCGTCTAATTCTAAATAGAATATTTCAACGTGAAATCACCGAAAAATTAAGCAATTCTCGGAAAAAACTGACTATCTTTTAGTTAGTGTTTAAAAAGCTTTATTTTTATTTTTTACAAAAGCTTCTAGAATCAAAAGTAAACAAGTTACGCTGAAAAAAATTTGGCCCCCTTTTTTTGGTAAAAAAAATCGTGAAAATCTGTCTCTATTCACCACCGTAAATAAAATTAATCCTTACCGCTTTACTGTTTACTCTAAATGTATGTATATTGTTTATATAAGCTGTAAGTTTGACCGGTTTGAATTGCTTATTTTTGAAAAAATTCGGTTGTATAGTAAAAATTTTGTTTCTAAAAATTTTGGAAAAATTTCCTTTTTTTCCAAATAACTTAAAAAGTATTAGTGATAAGAAAAATCTCAAAGAATTAAAAAATGTAGGTTTGATTTTATAAATATGCTAGTTTTATTTTGCTTTTCCGTAAGTCAAAAATTGGTTAAGATATTGCTATTCATGACATTCGTGTATAGTGACTCGTTCAAGTCCTTTTAACTATGTATAATGTATAACCCTTTCAAAAATAAGCACTTTAAACCGGTGAAATTAACAGATCATATAAAAAATAGAAAAGTAAAGTAAATTGTTTGTAAAGCGATAACGATTAATTTCATTTGGGGAGCTAATCACGGGGTGATTTTCATGATTTTTTTTACCAAAAAAAAGGGGCTTTCACTTTATTTTGAGCGTATCTCGCTTCTTTTAATGCCAGAACTGGAAACTTTTATAAACAATTAAAATGAAGCTTTTTGTTAACACTTTAAAAAAGTTTAAATTGATTTTTCCCGAAAAGTGCTTAATTTTTCGGTGATTTCACGTTGAAATATTCGATTTGGAATTAGAACGAATAAGAACGTATGGTTCATGAGCTACATCTTTGCTTTTAACCGGATTATAGACTTTACTGATGCACCTTGTTTTTAGTTTTTTATAAGCTACTCTTTTGCTAAGAATATTTTTTTCGATAAAATATTTACTTTTTGAGTTATCCGAGGAAAACCGTTTAAAACCGTAGTTTTTTGTCGGAAAATAAACATTTTCATTCGCAAATATCTCGAAAAGTATTGATTTACATAAAAAAACTCTATAGAACGAAAGTTGCTTAAAATTAGTCAATTTATCCATTTCTCGGCTTATCTTGAACGTATGGTTTTTCACACCCGAGAAGGGGTGATTGTCACCCCCCAATTAAAAGCAACCATCCGCACAAATTCAACTTTGAAGTGGAGCGTAAGTAGAACATAAATCCACATTTTCATGTAATTTGGAGTTGCCCCTGAAAATTACACGGTATTGCCGTATTTCCCGTTCATTTACTGGGCTAACAGTGTTCATACGTTTTCTTTTAGGCTTTACTATTTAAGTTATATGGTTTTATCGTGCCTAAAATGATTAGCAAATTTCATCTATACCTGCTCTTAGTCTATTTAGGCGAGCGGCAGGCACCCCCAAAATGACCAGGTTCTGACCACGGTGAGATGAATGGCCAATTTTAGTCATACTGTATGTTTTTGATGGTTCTGAAAACGAAAATGAGGTTTATTTTGAATTTTATGTGGGGAACATTGTCAAAATCGCAATTTTACCCTAAAAATAAAAAAAAATCACGTTTTTTTTCGTTTACCTCACTACAATTCTGTTCCGTTTTAACATTTTTTCTAAAATCTTTACAGTGTATATTTTTTACTTTTCTGAAGACAAAGGTACCTGTTTCAAACTTTTAGTCTTATTCTGATAAAGGTTATGCATTTTTTAATGCAAAAGGTGCAGATTTGTGCTTTGCAAAATTTAATCGCAAAAGTTGAGTGACGAGATTTGAAATTTAGCTTTTTAATCATATTCATCTTAAAATATAGAGTACGATGAAGTTTTCTGAAAAGTTTTAGATCAAAATGTTTTATAGCAAAAAAATAGTGCAACTTTTAATATCTACATTAGAAATCCTCAAAATAACACTTATTTTTCGAGATACTGACCATGGGTGGTAAATGGAAAAATTTGGGCTTACACTATGTTTTTGACGGTGTTTTTTTTTTTGAAAAATGGCTTTGGCAGGGCCAATTAGCCAGACTTGTTTGTGACTGATTGCAGATTCCTAGTCATAAATTTTTTATTTCATAACATAAGTACATACTACAATATTATTTTTAGATTCATAGGTACATTGTGTTGCTTTTTTTATTTTGTTCTTTTTTTAATTATTTTACTGTATTTTTTTTAATATATATTTTAATTTGTACTAAACACGTTTTTTACTTTCTTTTTTTTAAGTTTTCTTTCTTTTTTATTTTTGTTTAATTTTTTTATTTTTTTTTATTTTTTTTGTTATTATTTTACTATGTGTTTTTTATATATATATATATATATATATATATATATATATATATATATATATATATATATATATATATATATTTTTAAAATTTTTCAAACCACATTAACAAATTATGCCTAGTTAATAGTTATATATTACATTTACAACTTGTATTTACATAATTTAACATGTTTATAAATGAGATGAAGAATTTCCATATCTTTTGTAAATATTAAAGTATTAAGGTTTATTGGGAAAAATATTTTAAATTTTTTAATTCCTTATAAAGGTCGTTTATATTATTTATTTGTAAATGACATTCTAATATGACATGTGTTAGATCTCCGATTTTGCCACAAGTACAATTGACGGTGTTGAAAACGACAATACAATTTATTTTAAATTTTAGGTGGAGAAATATTCTCAAAATCGCAATTTTACCCTAAAAATAAGAAAATGAAATCACGTTTTGGGTTTTACTCGCTACAACTGTGGTAAATTTTAATATTTTTTCCAAAGTTTTTACAGTATATATGACTCACTTTTCTGAAGTCAATGGTATCTATTTCAAGTTTCTATTCTGATTCCAGTAAAAGTAATGATTTTTTTAAAGTACAAGGTAAATATTTGTGAATTGCAAAGTTTAATCGCTAAAGTTGATTGACGAAATTTGAAATTTATCTTATTAATCACGTTTATGTTAAAACATTGACTACAGATAAGTTTTCTGGAAATTTTTAGATAAAAATGTTTTATAAAAAAATATTGCAACTTTTAATATCGACATTAGAAATCCCCAAAAAAGCGCTTATTTTTCGAGATACTGACCATGGGCGGTGAATGGCTAATTTTGGTCTAATTTTATGTTTTTCGTGGTGCTGAAAATGAAAATGAGGTTTATTTTGAATTTTATGTGAGGGAACATTGTCAAAATCCCAATTTTGACCTAAAAATTAAAAAAAAAATTAAATCACGTTTTTTACGTTAATCACTCGCTACAAATCTGTTCCATTTTAATATTTTTTTCTGAACTTTTTACAGCATATATTTCTCACCTTTGTGGAGACTATGAAAACTGTTGTAGACTTTCAGTCTTTTTCTCATAAAAGTTATGAATTTAAAATAAAAGGTGCAGATTTGTAAATTGCAAAGTTAAATCGTAAAAATTATATGACAAAATTTAGAATTTATCTACAGTATTGCCCAAAATAAACAGTACTGAAGCTGAAACGCAGATGTATCAATGTGCGCGCTGTCATATTCAAATTAACTAGTATAGACCTGTCCAGTAATCTTTAAATAATTATTTATTAGGGCCTAATTGTTAAAAATAATGTTAAATACAGAGGAGAAAGTGTTTCTCGTGGAGCATTATTTTCGCTCATACGGAATCGGCCGACGTAATAGTGCAAGTCTGCTATACGTGTGTGATCAATTCACACAACGGTTTAATAAACATTGTCCAAGTAATGCTGTAATTTTGAAGGTTGTTGAAAATTACAGCATTAGAACGTTTATTAAACTGTTGCGTTGTGTGAATTGATCACACACGTATTGCAGACTTGCACTATTACGTCGGCCGATTCCGTATGAGCGAAAATAATGTTCCACGAGAAACACTTTCTCTTCTGTATTTAACACCATTTTTAACAATTAGGCCTTAATAAGTAATTATCTAAAGATTACTCGACAGGTCTATACTAGTTAATTTGAATATGACAGCGCGCACAAAGATACATCTGTGTTTCAGTTTCAGTACTGTTTATTTTGGGCAATACGGTATTTTATCAGGTTTATGTTAAACGACAGACACCAAAGAAGATTTATGGGAGGTGCTAGATCTGGATGTGTTATAGAAAAAAAAATGGAGCAAGTTTTAGTTTTAAGAAAAACGTGGTTTAATTTTTTTATTTGCGATTTTGACAATGTTCCCTCAACTAAAATTCAAAATACACTTGATTTTCGTGTTCGCACTATCAAAAACATAAAGTAAGACCAAAATTAGCGATTCACCACCCATGATCAGTATCTTGAAAAATTATTTTCAGCGTTATTTTGGGCATTTATAACGTCGATGTTAAAAGTTGCACCATTTGATTTCTATAAAACATTTTAATTTAAAACTTTCCAGAAAACTTCTCTCTTTTCTATGCTTTAACAAGAATGAAATTAAAAATCAAAATTTCAAATTTTGTCATTCAACTTTTGCGATTTAACTTTGCAATTGACGAATCTGCACCTTTTATTTTAAAAATTCATAACTTTAACTCTAAGTAAGACTAAAAGCTCGAAGTAGGTGCCATTGTCTTTAGAAAGGTGAGCAAGATATACTGTACAATGTTTAGAGAAAAATATTAAAATGAAACAGAGTTGTCTCGAGGTAAACGTAAAACATGTGATTTCATTTTCTTTTTATTTTTAGGGTAAAATTGCAATTTCAGAACAATATTAAAAACTATCCATTCACCACCCATGGTCAGTATCTCGAAAAATAAGCGCTATTTTGGGGATTTCTAATGCCGATATTAAAATTTTCACCATTTCTTTTCTATGAAACATTCTGATCTAAAACTTTCCAGAAAACTTCTTTGTACTCTATATTTTAACATAAACGTAATTAAAAACTAATACTAAACTGATACTAAAAGTTGCACTATTTTTTTTATAAAACATTTTGATCCAAAAAGTTTCAGAAAACTTATATGTACTCCACTCTTTAATATAATTAGTACCTAATTAAAAAGCTAAATTTTTAATTTCGTCACTCAACTTTTGCGATTGAACTTTGCAATGCCCAAATCTTCACCTTTTACTTTAAAAAAATCATAACCTGTATCGGAATAAGACTGAAAGCTTGAAACAAGTACCGTTGTCTTCAGAGATGTTAGAAATATAGACTGTAAAAATTTCAGAAAAAAATATTAAAATGGAACAGAGTTGTAGCGAGGTAAACGCAAAAAAAACGTTATTTTATTTTTTTTAGTTTTAGGGTAAAATTGCGATTTTGACAATGTTCCCCCACATAAAATTCAAAATAAACCTTATTTTACTTTTCAGCACCATCAAAAACATACAGTATGACTAAAATTGGCCATTCACCTCTCGAGAAATAAGCGTTTTTGGGGGTGTGCCGCTCGTCTAATAATTATTACAATGACGAAATAAATTACTTTTTAGGTTCTTGTTACGAAATTTTACAAACCTAGTCTCAGAGAATTTAAAAGCAATGCCGAACTAGTTAGAATAGGAGATAGTCCCATATATGTCAAGGAGACGATGGGATTCGACAATTGGTATTATTTAGCAGTAGCGTCGCATGGCGATAAAGAGGTTGATTTCAAATTCAAGGTGTACTACTTGGCTTGCTATAATTGGTATCCTTCCGACAGAAAGTGGACAGCTGAATGCTGGGTAAGAATTATATTTTTTTAAGTTATATACTTATATTTTTTATTTTGCTATTATTTTTTTTATTTTACAGAAATAGTCGCATCAACCTCTAAGATTATTAGTGACTTATATACATATTATTATTGTAGCGAGTTTAATAATTAAATAAAGCTCATAATCCATGTGGTCAGACCGCTCCCGTCGTCTGAAAAAATGCTTATTCGGTTTCTTTATGGATTTCTATTCAAAAATGTCCCATTTAAACGAATCTGAAGGGGCCGGGCGGAATTTTTGGGCAGAAATTGTTTAAAAAAAATGTTTAAACAAACACAAAAAATCACCTTTTTTGGCCCGACGAATATGTGTTTAAGTTTTTTGGATCATTCTAAACAAGAAAGATATCTGGTGATTTTTCTCAAAAATTAATAGTTTTCGAATTATAGGCGATTTAAAACTTGAAAAATGCGAAAATACGCCTTTTCAAGGCTTAGAAAATCATATTTAAATTATAATTTTTGAGGTTGCCAAGTACTTAAATTGTTATTTGAACATTAATTTTCAAGATTCTGTAGAATGATCGGGTCTAACTTCAATTTACACCTCCGTTATTTAATTGTTAATTATGCGTGTAGATCAGATTTTTTGCCGGTGCGGCGGGGTCTATTTCAAAAATCTCCAATTTTCCTCCTAAAACTATATTTTTTAGATTCTTTGGGGCAGTCTAAATAAAATAGGTTTCTTTTCATTTTTCGAAAAAGTTAATAGTTTTAAAGTTATAAGCGATTTAAAATCCGAAAATGCGTATTTTCGCATTTATCGAATTTTAAATCGCTTATACCTTTAAAACTATTAACTTTTTCTAAACATAACAAAACATATATTTTATTTAGAATGTCACAAAGAATCTAAAATATATATTTTTAGGAGGAAAATGGGAGATTTTTTTAAATAGAGCCCGCCGCACCGGCAAAAAATCGGATGGACACGCATAATTAACAATTAAATAACGGCGGTGTAAATTGAAGTTAGACCCGATCAGTCTGCAGAATCTTGAAAGTGAATTTTAAAACTACAATTTAAGTACTTGGCAAGCTCAAAAATACTAACTTAAATATGATTTTTTAAAGCTTAAAAAAGCGTCTTTTCGAATTTTTCAGATTTTAAATCGCCTATAACTCGAAAACTATCAATTTTTGAGAAGAATTACAAGATACCTTTCTTGTTTAAAATGACCCTAAAACTCTAAAAAAATATATTTTGATTCAAAAAAAGGTGATTTTTTGTATTTGTTTAAAAAATATATAAAATTTCTGCCTAAAAATTCCGCCCGGTACCCTTCAGATTTTTTTAAATATCCTTTAAAAATTCCATTAATAGGAATCCACAAAAAAACGGATCAGAAATTTTTTCAGATGGGAGCAGTCTCATCACATGGACTATCACGGTTCAGACTTATATTAAAGTAGTAGCTGATCCGGCGAACTTCGTAGCGCCTCATAGAATTAGATAATGTGTCATAATTCAATAACTAAAACTTAACAGAACCAAACAAAAATACTCAAAAATATCATGTATGAAAACATTTAAATCAATATAATGTTTTTTGATAAACAATGACGTTTTGATAAACATTGACTATAAATAATCTTCCATGTGCAAAACCTGTAAATTAAGAGCCGGGATGGGTAAAATTTGTAACGAAGAAGCTGAAGGGTTCGTACTCAACCAGCTCCTTAGGTCCTTATTTAATTAACACGTTGACGGACAGAACGTCTATAGATGTCTAATTTCGATTCATGTAATGCGACACAACGTCTATAGATGTTGCATTTTTCCCTATTCTCCTTTTCAAATACATATAGTGCCACAACACTTGGTTATACATTTGACGCACTGTCCGTCAACGTGTTAATTATAATAAATACTTCAATCTGACTACAATATATTTTATTTACTGGTGTTCAAACTGTGAGTATAAACATCAACAAATGGTAGCGACCTAGGCCAACGGCCTGTCGCAATCACATTAACATTATAAATAATAACTAAAATAATGATCTACATCAATAACACTCAAGATCCAGTCAAATGCCGCCCAATTACTTGTCTTCCAGCTTTATATAAATTGGTCACATCCTGTGTAGCCCGGCGTATCTACCAACACTATGCGCTGAACTATAGCATAGGACCTCAACAGATAGGATGCGCTAAGGGTTCCATGGGTTGTAAAGAACAACTTCTCATCGACTCAGTAATTTCTAACCAGGCATATTACAAAAAGACGAACCTTTTTACTGTCTTCATTAATTACTTTTTTAGAAGGCCTTTGATTTAGTGCCGCATGAATGGCTTATTACACCAGGGAAATAAGGCAAAAATATACCGTGTTCGGGACACTTGAGCAGCCAGGTTGCAAATGGGTTTTTTGGGTACTATATACCTAATACATTATAAATACAAAAATGCCCGTCACAGTTTGGACGAGAAATTTAATTATTAACAAATAAGGGTCAAAAATGAAAGTTTTTTCGTTTAAATCGCTACAGGTAAAAATAGGGTAATTAAATATCTTATTTATAATATTTTTCTTTTAGTAGATGAGCCAAGGTTTAAAAGAACGCTTTTTGAATTTTGGTCCGAACATTTGTTGCTTCGGATATTGCAAAATAAAACTAAAATTTTGAAAATAAAAAATGTGCTATAAGTTTTGCGAATATGAATTTAAGACTTTCATATTGCAAGAAAAGTTGAGCCAAACAGTCCATACAATGCACAAAAAATTTTAAGACGATTCGTCATTCAATTTGTTTATCGCAAAGAGTTTTTTTTTCGCAATATTATTGTTCAGAAAATAATAATGATATAGCAATTCTGTGAAAACAGCGTGAAAGAAGAATAGTCATATATTCAAGATATTTAAAAAAATCATTAAAAAGACATTTATATCACTCAGAAAATATTTTACTAAAATAGAGTCATTTTTGGCTTATAAACAATTTAAATAACTTTCTTAATATTAACTGTAGGCTAAAACTACAATGAGATTTGAAAAACTGGTATTTTTATACGAATTTTCAGAGAAAAACTTTTTGCCTAGGTTAATTACGGTCAAAGTTAGCCACTTTTTTATTTAATTAACGGCTACTTTGTTTATAGCAATGAAGCAACCTAACTATAACTATTTTGAAGTTGAAGATATATAGTTTATGTGTAAAAGTTTGAGTAAACTTTGAACCTCAACAGAGTGGTTAATAAAGATTTAAAAATGGCGTCCAAACGGAATTAATTCGTGGTCGGTGGAGGAGAATTATTAAAATCCGTTCACTGAAAAATTGAAACTGATTCTGGAAAAATATGCTGCGATTAATATTGCCGGAGCTTGTTGATGGATTTTGATCATAATTTTTTTAATTCGTATGTACTCGTAGTCTCATAGAGTACGTTATGTACACACATCCCCACCTAACATTACAAAATGTTAGGGGGAACTCCCCTTATCACTCAGGGATATGAAAAATAGATTACGACCGATTCTAAGACCTACCAAATATACATATACAGTATGTCCCTGTAAGTTGTATCCATATGGAAAACTTTTTTATTATTAATTTTACGAAAAAAGTTATTCTTTATAAAAAGCTCTGCATGGTCCAAAACCTAAGATTTAACCATCAAATATCAAATTTTTTGAATATTATACGAGGTATGTCAAAAAGTTTGAATTTCACTCAAGAGTAAAGTAACTTTATTTTTCACAATATTAAAAATTGCTATTATGAAAAGTTGTTTGGAATTAAAAACTGTATTCTAGTATGCAATTACATCCTTCTAATTGAATTTTTTTTTTCTGAAAAATTATGGATAACTAACATTATTTTCAGTTATTTTAATTCAGCTAACTCTTTTATTATTAATTTTACGAAAAAAAGTGATTCTTTATAAAAAGTTCTGCATGGTCTAATATCTAAAATACAAGCATCTTTTGTCAAATTTTATCAATTTTATACGAGGTATGTCAAAAAATATGAATTTCGCTCAAGAGTAAAATACGTTTATTTTTCACAATATCAACAATTGTTATTATGAAAAGTTATTTAGAATTAAAAACTATGTTTCAGTATGTAATTACATCATTCTAATTGAAATATTCTGAACTATAAAGGTACTTTACTTTTGATCTAAATTTATCTTCTTTGACATACCTCGTATAAAATTGACAAAATTTGATATAAGATGGTTGTATTTTAAGTTTTAGACCATCCAGAACTTTTTATTAAGAATCACTTTTTTTCGTTAAATTAATAATAAAAGAGTTATCAGAATTGAAATAACTGAAAAAATAATGATAGTTATCCATAATTTTTCAAAAAAAAAATTTTAAATTAGAAGGATGTAATTTCATATTAGAATACAGTTTTTAATTCCAAACAACTTTTCATAATAGCAATTTCCAATATTACGAAAAATAAAGCTACTTTACTCTTGAGTGAAATTCAAACTTTTTGACATACCTCGTATAATATTCAAAAAATGTGATATTTGATGGTTAAATCTTAGGTTTTGGACCATGCAGAGCTTTTTATAAAGAATAACTTTTTTTCGTAAAATTAATAATAAAAAAGTTTTCCATATGGATACAACTTACAGGGACATACTGTATAATTTCATAAAAATCGGTCAAGCGGTCTCAGAGGAGTATGGAAAGTAACACTATGACAGGATAATTGTATAGATGTAAATATATAGATGGCTGTTAACAAATAAGGGTTGGTGATAAAAGAGTGAAAATTAAGGGTTGTATGTATTTCTAATTCTACATAATATAAAATTAAGGTAGATAACTTTGTCCAAAAAAATCAAAAAAATATCAGAGGGCAACCCCCCTTATAACTTATGGGTATAAAAAATAGATTACAACCTTTTTCTGTCTTATAGGGTATACGTGTAAAATTTCATAAAAATCGGCCAAGCCGTTTCGGAGTAGTAACTAAAACTGTTACAGGAGAATTTGATGTATATACAAGTAACTGCGAATTAAATAATAAAAGTGGCTAACTTTCAGCCTAATTAACCTAAGCAAAAAGCTATTTCTGAAAATTCGTGTAAAAATGCCAGCTTTTTAAATCCTAAAGTAGATTTACTTTATAGTTAATATTAACAAAGCTATTCAAATTGTTTATAAGCCAGAAATGACTCCATATTACTAAACTTTTTTCGGAGTGATAAAAACGACCTTTAATGATTTTTTTCAACACTTGGAAAACATAACTATTCTTCTTGCATGTGATTTCCACATAATTGCTATGTCATCATTATTTTCTGAACAATAACATTGCGAAAAAAAAGCTCTTTGCGATAAACAAATTGAATAAAATTTAAACTAATTGACGAATCGCCTTAAAAATTTTTGTGCGTTATGCGAAATGTTTGGCTTAACTTTTTTTGCAATGTGAAAGTCTTAAAGGCTATTTTCGCAAAAGTTATAGCACATTTTTTATTTTTGAATTTTTAGTCTTATATTGCAATTTCCGAAGCAAAAAATAATCGGACCAAAATTCAAAAAGTGCCATTTTAAACATTGGCTTATCTACTAAAATACGATTACTCTAAATAATATATATAATTACCCTATTTTTACCTGTAGCGATTTAAACGAAAAAACTGCCATTTTTGACCCTTATTTGTTAATAACTAAGTTTCTCGTCCGAACTGTGGCGGGCATTTTTGTATTTATAATGTATTAGGTATATAGTACCCAAAAAATCCATTTACAACCTGGCTGCTTAAGTGTCCCGACAAAAACCTTATTTCCCTGGAGTATATAGATATATTGAGAATATATAAAGTCGATGAAAATATAGTGACCTCTTTAAGGCATATAATGACGGAGTAGAAGACTAAAATTCACCTTCAAATACCTGGTGAAAATAACATCGAAACTGAAAATATCGCAATCAGCCGGGGCCTGTTTTAAGGAGATTCGTTGAGTCCTCTGTGGTTCTGTCTAGCTGTGAACCCACTATCTCAGCTACTGATTATCACTGACGCAGGTTTTAGCATCAAAAATAACAACAATGTGGTGGCGAAGCTTAATCATGTGTTGTATATAGATGATTTGAAATTAATGGCTTCCACTCGAAAACAACTTGATGAGATGCTAAAAACGGTAGAATCATTTTCCAATGATATTAGTATGCCCTTCGGACTAGACAAGTGCCGCATTTTAAAAAATATAGTCAGAGGAAAAGTACAGCCCGGAGGATTCGATATACCAAATGGCCAGAACATCGAGGCCATGGGTAAAAATGATATGCATAAATATCTTGGAGTAAAGCAAGCGCGGAAAATTTACCATAAACAAATTAAAACAAAGATAACTACGGAGTTTATATGAAGGGTAAAACAGCTGCTTCGCTCACACCATAACAGTAGAAATTTGTTTAAGGCACTAAACACCTACGCATGTTCCGCGCTTAGCTATTCATTTGACATTGTTAAGTGGACAAAAACGGACATAGAAAAACGGACATAGAATATCTTCAGCGAAAACTAAGAACACAGCTCACAAAGGCACAAAAACACGATCCTAAAAGTGCAGTAGAAAAACGACATTACCACGGAATTTAGGAGGAAGAGGACTTATGGATATAGGTGAGTAATTAGATAAACAAACACCGATCAAACTGAGGGAACCAGAAATGCGCATAAACCAGCTTACTAAGAAAAAAAATGCGTACCTGGATGGGTAAATCTCTGCACGGGCGACATCCCAGTGAGGTCAGCCAAGATTATGTCGACAATATAGCGAACTGCTGGTTGACATCAGGAAAGATGTTCTCCGAAACGGAAGATGCATTACTGGCCATTGGAGTCATTCCGAAGACCCTCCTCGAAAGCATAAAAAAGCTGGGTCTCAATGAAAATCTTTATAAGACCATGCATAAAGCTGTACCACTTGAGACGGCCAGAAGTGTACGAAAATGTTTGGGAGATACACCGCATACCAAGTCACCTAGGGCTCGATAACATGGAAAGAGTCCCACCAGAACTCAATCCTTTTGATACCGTAGGTATCTGGGATGAGTCAATTTTCCCCTTAGAGGGAGTGTGAGCCATATGGCTAAATATGTATCTTTATCACTGGACGTTCACTTATATACAGTTGAGTACGCGAGTCTTTACCCGTGCGTCATCATTTAAAGCATACGAAATAAGCCGATGATAAAACTTTAGCTTTCAATTGCCAGATGACGCTAGTCACCTAATCCATACACGTCAGTTGCAATGTAGAGGTAAGCTTTCATGGTTGGTCACTTCGAGTGGAGAGCAGCAGGCCTAGGCCTATCCGATAATGACTCCATTAAGAGTCGAAAATCGTCGATTCAGAGTGCTGTACTGCGCTCCGTATTCTAAGTGAAAAATAAGATTGTTTTGCCTTCGCATTGCAACTGAATAAAAATTTTGTATATTTTTATTTTTATTTTATATTAGTATTATTCCTATAGAGGTCCATTTTTCGTTGGAACTTTACTAAGCTGCACACTGGGGTTGTGAATTGCATAGTTTAGAATTCCTTCCCCTTTGTCTTCACTGCAGCATCCATCTGGCTTGCATATTGTTAAGTTTTCAATTTAAAAATTTTTTAGTAATATTTTTAATATTATAAATGTTGCTATTAGGATTGAAAACTTTACCTTACCTTTTAGTTTTTTTTTATTTATAAATAAAACATCCTATAACTCTGTAAGAAAACACATTTTATTTAAATGATTCGGGTTAAATCATTAACATTTTGTGCCCAAGAATCTACAGTTAAAATAATTTTAATTAATAATGAAACACCTTGTATAGACAAAATTAAAACGTTTACGCTATCTGATAAATTATAATTATAATTTTACTTTTCTGGCTACTAGGCTCTTATGTACTTTAGAAAGGAACTACAACGTTAACGGGGTTTTACTGTTTTATATGGTCAATGGACCTCTGAATATGAAAAAAACCACGGAGTGCTACCATTTAACCTTTAACTACCCGCGCATCAAGTTATAACATAACTACACGTGTGGCGTACTTTATACGCCACAAGAAAATACACTTAAAAACAGCAGATTTGTTTATTTTTTTTAACAAAATACGCTTAGTTGTTTGGTATAAACCTTATTCAGCATCAGAGAATACTTGGAGTTCCATCTCAGTAAGTTAATTGGGATTTATAACTGAAATCATGGAATAACTGGATTCCATGATAGATAAAATTACTAATAAAAAATTTTTTGAAATGTGATGTTTTACAGGAGAAAAAGTATTGTTTATAAAGGAAAATATATTTTGGGCCATAATGATTAAAAAACAATTGAAATATGAACTTATATTACTACTTATATTAAGATAATCGTGGCGTATATTGTCCACCACCGGAAACAACAAATACTAAACTATAAATTACGATCTTCCCAAAACGCCAATTATCACGAAACTAAAACCAAATTGTAAAGCACATTCCAGTGATATAGGCCAGGGTAATAAGACAAAAATATACCCTGTTCGTGACACTTCAGCAGCCAGGGTACTGAAGCATTTTTTCGACAAGTAATAACTATAGGAACAAATTGAAACTATTTCCTGCGTAGGATCTAGCGGCCATTTTTATTTATAAACAATTAACTGTTCAAAAATGGCATTTTTCCCTTTTTTTTTTCAAATCAATGGAAAACAGTGAAACTTATGATTTTTTTAGTACAAATATCTTTGAGATTATGGAAAAAGCTTTAAAATGACATTAGAAAGTTTGATATACTCATTTATTGTTAATATAATTGCGAAAAAAGCCGGAATTGCAAAAAAATTATTTTCGTAATAACTGTTGTAAAAATTAGTGTACAGGTTTGAAATTTTTGTCAAATGAGGGTTCTTGGGTACTTAATATGTGATAAAAATTTCAAAGCAATTCGTTTAATTGTTTAAATTTTATTCGAATTGTTTATCTCAGAGACCATTTATTTGCAATAACATAAGTCAGAAAAAAATGACGTCAGAACCATTCCACAGATGTCAAATGGAAGAGCATGAGCTGTCTTTTCAACTTGGTTTAAAAAAGCGAATAAAAAATGCATTTATTAGTAATAAATAATTATGCAAAAGTATCGTAAATCTTTCCTTATAAACTTTTTGGATAAGTTTTTCCAAAAAAAATAACTTTTTTACCCTGTTTTAAGTGCACAACTACCAAGTAATGTTATTTATATCATAATTGATAAAAAATTGTAATAAATATATATAATTTCTTATATAACAAAATAAAAAGTTTATAAGGAAAGATTTACGATACTTTTGCATAATTATTTATTACTAATAAATGCAATTTTTATTCGATTTTTTTAAACCAAGTTGAAAGTATAGCTCATGCTCTTTCATTTGACACCTGTGAAATGGTTCTAACGTCATTTTTTTCTGACTTATGTTATTGCAAAAAAATGCTCATGCTTATGTTAAACAATTGAATGAATCGCTTTGAAATTTTTATCACATATTAAGCACCAAAGAACCCTTATATGACAAAAATTTTAAAGCTGTATACTAATTTTTACAATAGATATTGCGGATTTTTTTTTGCAATTCCGACTTTTTTCGCAATTATGTTAACAATAAATGAGTATATCAAACTTTGTAATACATCATTTTAAAGCTTTTTCCATAATCTCAAAGATATTTGTACTAAAAAACCATAAGTTTTACTGTTTTCCATTGATTTGAAAAAAAGGGAAAAATGCCATTTTTTGACACTTAATTGTTTATAAATAAAAATGGCCGCCAGATCCTACGCAGGAAATAGTTACAATTTGCTCTTATAGGTATTACCTGTCGAAAAAACGCTTCAGTACCCTGGCTGCTCGAGTGTCATGGGAAAAACTTTATTACCCTGGACTAATAGGTTAGGGAGATAAACAAGGTCAAAAATAAGGTTCGAAACTGGTTTCTTAACTAGTAAACAGTGTTTCCGATTAGCTCTTAGTTTTTATCAAAATTAAGGTGGTTTTACTTGTTAGAAAATTATCAAAGTTGGTATAATAGTGTATTATATAGTGCTTAATCCGATTTTGGGATCAAACTGTAAGTTAGATCATCTTTATTACTATTTTTTAATCAACAAACAGTAAACAACGGTTATAAATACCAGTAACGAGGTAATTAAGTAGCTTAATTACTAATGAACCTGTCCAAGCACAAGGGCCGTAATCAGGCAACATAGGCCCAATATGCAGGAAATTTCAGAGGAGAGATCTTCTGAACTTCAAAATTCTCAAGATGTCATTAATCCATCCAATCAATCAAAATTATATTCAACCGCTCTGACTCAACCTAACAAAAAATTCGCAAGCAAAAACCAAGCCATTTTATTCAATTCACTTCCAAATACAAAAATTGAAGATTATTTAAATGCCATAGCAACTAAAGTCGATCCCAATAAAATTCTCGCCATTTCCAGGATTGTAAATGATCGTATTTGCGTATATTTTACTACTGAAGAAACAGTCACCGAATTTTTAAGAACAGATAATGGAACAATAGTAATCAATCAGGAACGTATCCAAGCCAGGAAGTTAGTCACACCAAGCGAAAAACTGATAATTTCTAATGTTCCCCCATCAATACCTCACAGTATTATAGAGACTCAACTACAAAATTTTGCAATTCATCAAATAACTCCATTGGATTTTCTAAGAATAGGTACAACTAACTCTTTATTTAAGCATATCTTGAGTTTCCGACGCTATACTTACATTTCTCCTAAAAATCTGGAAAATATTCCTGAGTCTATATTAATTAACTATGAACAAATCAATTATCGAATTTATTTTTCACTTGAAAAACAGTCTTGTTACATTTGTAAAGAACAAGGTCATCTAGCCTCTCAGTGCAAAAAAAATACAAACACTCAAACATCTATCGAAAATTCATCACCTACTGCTCAACCAAATTATATCCAAAATTGCCACCCTATCATAACAGATGCTCAGCCAACTATCCATCCTTCACAATCTTCGCAACAATCCACCAGTCCACAATCAAAAGAAACAACCAATACTTCTCTATTTGATTCAAATCCCATTCAAACACCTATCCAGCCAGATAATGTTGAAATGAATAATCACAGCCAAAATCAACCTCCTACACCCTCTGACACTCAATCGTCTAAACGAGCGGTGTCAGAAATAACGTCTCCTTCAACATCAGTAGACCAGAACCCATTTAAAGAACCTCTGCGTAAATCTAAGAAAGCAAAAACTATTCCTGAAGATAATAAGACTTTAGCAGAAGATCTTATTAAATGCACTAGTTCTTTTTTCCAAGATAATTCTGACAACGGATATTTAACCCAGGAAGAACTAATTGATTTCTTTGAAAATGCATACGGCTCTGCAGATCCTCTCAGCATTGCAAAAACGTATACAGAAGATATCGAAGGACTACTCAATTTTTTAACTAAAATCCATCCAGCATTAACTCCCAAGTATCTGAAA
This sequence comes from Diabrotica virgifera virgifera, assembly GCF_917563875.1. NCBI lineage: Eukaryota > Metazoa > Arthropoda > Insecta > Coleoptera > Chrysomelidae > Diabrotica > Diabrotica virgifera. The sequence continues at coordinate 197,872,837 of NC_065444.1, forward strand.
AGTCGCTGTACAAGATTAAAAACTAAGATTAATAAACAGCTATTATTATCCGCTTTCTCTACTGATCACAGTGAATACAGCAGCGACGCCTCTGCTGAAATTTAAAACAACATTCAACTGTATACTGCAATGGAACCTAAATGGGTATTACACCCATTTAGAAGAACTTAAATTAATTATAGCTAAGTTTAAACCATCTGTAATATGCCTACAAGAAACCCACTTCAAAGAAGATAACTGTCATAATTTAAGAAACTATACTCCGTACTATAAGAACAGAATAACTGCTAGCCATGCTAGTGGGGGAGTAGTAATATATGTCCATAACTCATTTAATACCGAAGTAATACGTTTAAGAACTGAGTTGGAGGCAACAGCAGTATCTATAAAAGGCCCCCACAAAGTCAATATATGTAATATTTATTTTCCTCCGAACTTAGACCCGTCCATAAAAGAAATAACTGAACTCTTCAATCAAATTCCAGAACCGCGTATTATATTAGGCGATTTTAATGCCCACAATATACTTTGGGGAGGTAAAAAAACAGATTCCTTGGGACGTAAAATCGAACAAATTGTTACAGATTCTAATATGAATATCCTTAACGATGGAAGAATCACAAGGTTCAATATTTCCACCGGCAATGGATCCCCAATAGATTTATCCCTCTGTGACCCTGTCTTACAACCAACTCTGTCGTGGGATGTGACATCCCATTTGCATGGAAGCGATCATTTTCCTATCCTAATTACGAACAATAACCATATCTCCTCATCAATTCCATCCAATAAATGGTGTCTGAAAAATGCAGATTGGTCTCTATATTCCTCTTTAATTTCACAAAAAATTTCTCAGTTGGTTCAGCCCTTTGATACAGACATTGATATTAACTCCAAAGTACTCCATCTCGTACAGTTTTTAACGTCAATAGCTCACGAGTCCATAGGTTATTCAAAATTTCCAAAAAAACGTGCTCCAGTCCCGTGGTGGAATTCCCACTGCGAAGCAGCAATTAAAGAGTCAAAAAAGGCGTTTTATAAATTAAGAAGGCACCCAACTTTAAATAACCAGCTAGAATTCAAAAGATTAAGGGCGTATTGTAGATACACCTTAAAGAAGAGTAAGAGAGAAGCCTGGGAAAATTATGTATCATCTTTAAATTCATCTACCCCGACTTCTGAGGTTTGGCAAATGATAAGCAGAATGTACGGGAAAAAATCATTTAACACCATTCATTACCTAGAACATCATAACCATATTTATTCAACTAAGCAAGAAATAGCCTCCGTACTAGCAAACGTATACCAACAACATAGCAGTGACGAAAATCTATCTACAAGTTTCCTAGCCCATAAAAATAAATTTAATAATGCATGTATAAATCTTGATGACCACAATAATTTACCTCTAAATGCCATATTTACGATGGATGAACTGTTAGAAACTTTAAACAAAGTTAAAGACACTAGCCTAGGGCCTGACAACATCCCTACGACATTTTTAAAAGCTATGCCAACGGAAGGAAAACAATATCTTTTGGATCTTTATAATTTCATTTGGACAAATAATGTTTTCCCCATTGATTGGTACGATTCCATTATTGTACCAGTTCTTAAACAGGGCAAGAATAAATCGGACCCAGAGTCTTACCGACCAATCTCCCTAACATCTAATATGTGCAAAGTACTTGAAAAAATGGCAAGCAACCGACTAATGTGGTACCTAGAAGATCGACAGCTACTTAGCCCTATACAAAGTGGATTTAGAAAGTCCAGATCTACATTAGACAACATAATGGATATTGAATCTGTAATTCATGAGTCATTTGGATGTGGTCAAGAATGTCTGGCTGTATTTTTTGATATAACGCGTGCATATGATACAATCTGGAGATCAGATATCATAAGAATCCTGTCAAGTTGGTCGATTAAAGGAAGTATTATCAAGTTTATTAATAATTTTTTATATAGGCGAAACTTCAAAGTTCGAATAGACAACTTTCTTTCAGACTCTAAAATCCAATTAAACGGTATTCCTCAAGGGTCTACTCTTAGTGTTGCACTTTTCCTTATTGCCATCAATGACATCGCTAAGTCACTTAGCCCATTAGTCAAAGCCCGTCTATTTGCTGATGATCTTGTTATATTCTGTCGTGGTAAAAATATATCAACAATGACGACCCATATACAGCAAGCCATTTACAAACTAGAGAATTGGTCGAATACTACTGGCCTAGAATTTTCACCCACTAAAACGAAAGCAATGATCTTCAGTAAAACTCCAAAGAAACAAGTAAATCCACCGAAACTCTTCCTAAAAAATTTACCAATAAAGTATTCAGAATCGATCAACTTCTTGGGAGTAAAACTGGATAGCCGACTATCTTGGCAAGACCACATCCACTCTCTCCGTCTGTCAGTTCAAAACGGCCTTAACTTAATGAAAAGTATCTCTCATAAACAATGGGGTGCCGATTTCCAAACTCTTATGACTGTATACAAAACCCTAATTCGTTCAAAACTAGATTATGCTGCTGTTGCCTACAACTCAGCCAAAGGTTCACTATTGAAAGTGCTAGACACAGTTCATAATTCAGCAATTAGAATTGCACTGGGAGCACACTACACAAGCTCAGTTGAGTGTATGTATGTTGAATCAGGCGAACCATCCCTTCAACTCAGGAGAGAATACCTTAGCCTCATGTATGCCTTAAGAGTATCAACTAACCCACATGTACCTGTTTATAAAAACACATTTACAGATAGATTTCCATCGACATTTAATTGTGGGAAAAGATTGGATCCTCCGTTTTATCATCGAGTGAGAGCAACGTTACAGAGCTTAGACACAATAATTCCACACACTTACAATACTTTTAAAGTCAGCCAACACATATTACCATGGACAATTGCTCTCCCTGCTTGTAATACAAACCTATCTGCATTCAAGAAAGGTGACACACCAGCAAAAATCTTCAATCAGAGATTATTAGAGATATTAAATGGTTTTAATGATCACATCCATATTTATACCGATGCATGCAGATCTGCAAATGGAGTAGGAGCGGCTTTCACAACAGATAACTATAACAGTTCCTACCAGCTCCCTCCCCAAACCTCCATATTCTCAGCTGAACTCTTTGCTATCCTCCAGTCATTAAAGTTTGTTAACACACATGACATCAAATTCTCAATAATCATTAGCGATTCCCTAAGTGCATTAACGGCCTTGAGGCGGGTATACCCCAAACATCCTATCCTCCTCTTAATTAAGGCGGAACTCTTGATATGCCAACAAAATCAAAGATTAGTTCAGTTCCTCTGGGTACCATCACATTGCGAGATAAGTGGAAATGATAAAGCTGACACATTAGCAAAAAATGCGAGTGAGAATCCCTTAACAGACATCATAACTACTTGCGTTCATACTGATCTAAAGCAATATTTTAAAAACAAGATCATGACAAAATGGCAAACAAATTGGAACGAATCAAACTCTACATTAAGAACGATCAAACAAAGTATATCACCGTCGAAACATCCTACAAAGAGAAGAGACCAAGTGCTCATGTCCAGATTGCGACTTGGTCATACGAAGATCACCCACGACTTTTTATTAAAGAAGGAAGCCCCTCCGATGTGTTATGTGTGTGATAGTGAACTAACAGTGCAACATATAATAATAGACTGTCCTCTCTACGTTATAGAACGGCAACATCAACAGTTACCAACTACAATTAAAGATTGTTTAAGTGAAAGTAATTCATGTAAGACTCTTAATTTTTTACGTACTATAGGACTCATTAACCAAATTTAATATACCTAAATTTTGTAATTTGATGTAAATACAGTTCATTGCTAATAACCCTTGTGGTTGAAGCAAATTGTAAATAAAAAAAAAAAAGGTCAAAAATAAATTTTTTAAATATATTTGCAGTAGAATTAAAGCATATTTGCAGCGCGTGTAGTTAAAGGTTAAAGGGGTGCGTTTTTGAGAAAGGAGTGAAATATCCCCTAGCACAAGGTGCATCAGTGTAAGTTATATGCACTTTTGGTACAAACACGTCTACAAAAAAATTGTTTCAGATTAAATTATTTATCGAAATATTACCTTTTAAGATCAAAGATAGTTTTTTTACAAAAATATATTCAAAACAAAAAGCAAAAACACAAAAGAAAGTAATTTTGCTTCTTGCCCCATAAACTTTTTTCCACGGTAGATATAGGTACAGGCATTACCTCACTGAAAAAAATTCATTCTTCCTCTTCAAAATGACGTTTAGTAGAAGTCTCTAGGATTTATAGTTTCCGAAATATAATTTTTGAAAGTTCGCCGCTCATAGCATTTTTGGGCTATTTTACCCATTATTTCGCAAACATTGTCCTGTAACTTTTTTCTACGCATATCTAAAAAAATCGCGTCTCTGCGTAAAAAAGAGTTACAGCACAATGTTCGCCAAATAATAAATCGAAAAATCAAATAGTCGAAAAATTCGGAAAAAATATTTCGGAAATTATAAATCCAAAAGACTTCTACCAAAAGTCATTTTACCAAAATAATTTTACTTTAAAAGGCGATATTTCGATAGTAAATTTAACCTGGAACAATTTTTCTGTAGATGTGCTTGTACCAAAAGTGCATAGAACTCACCCTAATACACCCCGTGCCTAGGGACTAATTCACACCTTTCTCAAAAACGCACCCCTTTAAAGGTAGCACTCCGCGGTTTTTTCATATTTAGAGGTTCATTAACCATATGAAACAATAAAACCCCGTTAACGTTGTAGTTCCTTTTAGCTCTCTTATTTTGAACATAATCAATAGACTATACATAAATTTTTGTTTTCTAGGCTGAACCGAGTACGAACGTAAGTTATTTAGTATGTAATTGTTTCAATGTTTCGTTAGTTGCTGGTACAATGATGAACAACAATGTAAGAAGAGAGTACACATTATACATGGATCATAAGTTAGAGGCTCAAGCATGCTATATTATCTTTGTATGTGTATTATTTATATGGATATTATATTGCACATTTTTAACAATATTTTCGGTATCACCAAAATATGACAAAATGGTAAGTATAAAGTCGTTAATTGCTTCATATAGTCCAAGAGATGGGAACCAATTTTCCTAGTGATAAGTAATAGGGGGATATGTTGAATTAGTTTGTACCTACATGACTTTCCCCTAAAGGCGAAAACCAGAGTGGGGGACGAGGGTAGTTATAAGGTGTAAAATCCGCTGCTTTTATTATTTTTGTTTGTGGCGCTCATGATCGAGATAGTGCACCAAAATTTGGGAATAAGTAGGTCATGACGTAACTAACTAAAATCTCCCGAAGCGGAAAGCTGCGTGGGGACAAAGGGACGGCGGGCAGGGGTGAATATAAAAAATATGAGGGGTTTTTTGTGATGCTTACGATTAAGATAGTGCCCCAAAATTTGGGAATAAATAGATCATGACGTAACTGACCAAACCCTTCAGGGGCACTCCAGACACTAAGCTGATCAGAACCTCAGAGAACAAGATAATTTTGAATTGGTATCAGAAACTAACTGACCCTGGAAGATATATAAATTATTTCTCTCGGCACTCAAAAAGCCAAAAACACAACACTGTTGTTGCAATGAAAACAGAATTTTGCATTTCAGCAATGACCTTTAATATGGAACGCTGCGTGGGGGACAAAGGAGTGGTGGGCAGGGCTGAATATAACAATTATAAGGGTTATTTGTAACGTTTGTGATCGAGATAGTGCACCAAAATTTGGGAATAAGTAGATCATGACGTAACTAAGCAAAATCTCCAGGGGTGGAAAGCTGCATGGGGACAAAGGCGTGAGGGCAGAATTTAATATAAAAATTATAAGGACGAACGTCACAAAAAAACCCTTATAATTTTTATATTCACCACTTTCCGCCACCTCTTTGTCCCCCACGCAGCGTTCGACCCATGGAGATTTTGCTTAGTTACGTCATGATCTACTTATTCCCAGATTTTGGTGCACTGAAATCTCGATCATAAAAATATGCAGTGCTAGTCAAAAGTCCGTACCCCTCCCTCATATTTTTCGAACGGTTATACCTATAATAGGGGAATTTGGAGGGAGGAAATAAACGGACGTGAGCTTCTTAACTTGTCATGACAGGTGACGTAATAGAGACAGATGACGTTACAGAGCCACTGTGACCGATAATTTTAAATGGGACCTTATGGCAAGTGATAACTCGTTTAAAAGGACAGCCTCTTTAGTGCAGCCAGTGGGGATATTTGGCTCCGAATTCCATCCTACTGCATGGATTTTAATGAAATGTTGGGAATAGCCTCTAATTATCATCTAATTGAAAGTCAAGGGTGGGGTCGCCCGGGATGGGGTGGTTCCCAGCGGAAAATTTTTTGGTCAGAATAACCACGGAAATGGCTGAGACTAACTCTAAGCAAAAACTGTTCTATATTTTTTTTGAAAACTCAATACTTTTTGAATTATTCGTGGCTGAAAATTTGACATTTTCATTGAAAAATGTCACCTTTTCGGACGGTTTCTTGCGAATACATTTTTGTAGCTTCTAAAAAGTCAAAGAGACTCGTTTCTTTATAAATCTTCTAGTTATAATACAAAAATATGGTAGGTGAAGAGAGATTTGTTTTTGGTGCATGCTGAAATCGGTGTGTTTAACTTAAAATAACAGAGAAATGGTCGATTTTAGGGGTATAATGCTACCAATAACTTTTTAGTGGTTGAAAACACCTTTAAAATGAGTACTGTTTAAATGTCGATCACATTTAAACTAAGTGAGATATGGTGCAAAAAATTTGGTGACTAATGTATTTTAAGGAAAAATAAGAAGTACATTTAACCCCCCATCGGCCTTATCCACCAGAATTGAAATGCATTGTTTTCCGTCCACAATACTTTTTACTCTAGTATTAATTTTTATGCTCAAAAATTTGGATTGGTTTAAAATGAATGGTTTTTGAAAAAAAGATCAAGTATAGAGCGCATTTTTAAATTTTCTTAAAAATCTTCCTTTTTCTCCATGTAACTAGAAAATGGTAAGAGATACGAATAAAAGATATAGTACAAAAATGTAGAGTTTTTCAGATAAAAATTTTTGTTCTGTCTTTCATTACTGTATCTTTTTCACATTTGCGCGTTACATAGAGAAAAAGGAAGATTTTTAAAAAATCTAAAAATGCGCTCTATAATTTATTCTTTTTTTTTTTCAAAAACCACGCAATTTAGAACCAGTCAACTTTTTGAACATACAAATAACACTGTAATAAAAGGTAGAAGGTGTAGAAGGAAAGCGATGTATTTAAATTCTAATGAATGAGGGGTTAAATATACTTCTAATTTCTTCCTTAAATTACATTAGTCATACATTTTTTTGCACCATATCTCAATTAGTTGGAATGTAATAGACATTTAACAGTACTCATTTCAAAAGTCTTTTCAACCACTACAAAAGGTATTGGTAGCATTATACTCCTTAAATCGACCATTTCCCTCTTATTTTAAGTGTGTTGAAACTTTATTAAGAGGCTACAGTAGCGATCAACAGGTAGCAACAAACGGGTTCCAAGATTGCGTCTCTAATTTTGAATATTTTGTCGAGATATTTGGCACACATATTCGTAATATAATAAAGAATGGCGGTACAGAGCCCAATTTCAGAAATATGTTAGTACGTGGAAATTACTCTATAACTAAATAAAATATTGAAAAAAGGAGCCTGTACCGCCATTAAGAAGAAAAAAAAATAAACTTTCTTCAAATAAACTTTTTTATCCCATGCCTAAATTTTGTGTAATCTTGGAACTACTAAAATTTTTTATTTCTAACAAGAAATCGAACATATTATTACTAAATAACTAATTAGGCAACATAGAGAAATTATCAGTAGTAATTGCACAAGAGCTCTGAAATTATTGAATTTTTCCCGAGTGACACTTTGACAGTTTTAATTTCACGAGCCGAAGGCGAGTGAAATTATGTCACGAGAGCAAAAATTCTATATTAATTTCAGAGGTCGAGTGCAATTTGTTGCGATTATTTCATGAATAAAACTGTTCAAAACCAAAATTTTTTTGTAATTTATTTATATAAGTACCATTAAACACACAGTTTTTATAAATATTTGACGATTGAAAGTCATCACTTTTATAATTTTTAAAACATTAATTGTCATTAATGTCACTGAATGTATTTTTTCGTAGCAACGAAGGGCATCTGACGTAATATACTTAACGATGGGAGATTATCAAAAATTATCGATTTAATTCAGATTTCTGTAGCTTTCTATTGGTCAGAATCTCCTATGAATGAAATAATCACTGTCATTTTGACAAACCTGCGTCAGATTTTCTCTAATCCGTTCTGTCATCTTTATCGATAGTTCAGTGCAGTAGTGTGTTAATTTAACAATTCGTTTTTGTTGTTTCATAGGAAAGTAGTGTTTGTTGTTAGTTAATTTATTATATATTTGTTGTTGTTGTATAAGTTGTTGGCCTCTTTGAAAGAATAGATTGTTGTTAATTGTGAGTTAGTTATATGTAGGTAGGTAAGTATATTTTACGTAAAAATATTTCGAATTCTAATGCGAGTATATAAAGTTTTAGGAGGATTTTTTATTCTAAAAATATTATCAATAGTTTAACCAAATGGAAAAAGTAAATCAAACGAAAAATAAAGTGAAACCTTCCAAGAAAAAGTCAATTCAAAACCGTGCCAAAATTATGCGGAAATCGAAATTTGTTTCGCTTCACAACAAAAAATGATTATTTATTATTGTTTTATTATTAGATATTTCATGCAAATACCTTTCTAAATACCTATCTTAACATAAAATTTTCACCCATTTTGGTTTATTTTTATAAATATCTATTTATTAATAATAAAATCGTTTCCTATTAATTCCATTTAGCGCGACTATGATATTGTCAAAATATTAATTTTGTCAAAATATTAATTTTAGATAATGTCAAAGATTACCACTGTTGCCAAAGTTTATGATACTATCTCCCGAAGTTATATTTTGTTGCTACCTGTTGATCGCTACTGTTTACTCTTAAATAATCTAATTTATTTTGCTTTATTATGCCGCTAAAATTATATCACATTAAATACACGCTTTGGTCCTTCTAATAAAAATTAATCGTACAAAATAACAGTGACATTATTCCCAAAAAATATTTGTCATCGTTAGATATTTAAAAAAGATAGTTTCGTTTTCATTATAATAGTTTATATTAAGTCCCAATTAATATTTAAGGCTTTTTGTACTGCAGATGAATTCTCGCCGTGTCTGGTATGAAAGCTAAATATAGTCTTAAGTGTAGTTCTTTTAAATAAAGCCAATTAGGATAAAAGAAGTCCTTTTTCTTTAACTAAGAAAAAAGAGACGGTTGGGGAATCAAAACCAAAGCTGTAGTTATTTATTTGGTCCTTCGAGCCGGATGATTATTTGAGGTAGAGTTATTTTCCGTAAGATTTACAAATATTTTTTCGGAATAATGTCACTGTCATTTTTATAGAAGACCTAAAGCGTGTATTTAATGTGATATAATTTTAGGGGCATAATAAAGCAAAATAAATTAGATTATTTATAGTCCAGGAACCGAAGCTTTTCACCTCGCAATTTTTATAGAATCAATCGATTTGCTTAAAAATTTCAGAATAAGTAGTGAATACTCCAAGTAGAGAATACTCCTTACTGTATTTCAAAAGTATTATTATTTTGCCAAAAATTCACTTTCTTAATTTGCAGGGATTAAAAAGAATCTATTTATTAAGTGACACACCCAGTTTTTATCAATTTGGATATATTCTTATAATTAAGACTGCTGCTAAAATTAATGCTGGTACAACATCAAATATTATTGTAAAATTATATGGAAGCTTAGCAGATAGTAAGGTAAGCATTTTGATCATTTTTGCGGTTGTTTGTATATTTAACATATTACTAGGGGAAACTGGTATCCCTTGTAAATATGTTTATTAAGGGTATAGCAGCAAAATGTCGCCTGTCAAAATGTTCAATGTAATCTTAACGCAGTCATTTTTTTAGAATCCTGAAAAAGTATTTTTGAAAAATTTAAACGCAGAATGAAATATTGCATTATTACCGAGAGCCGAAAGTCCCTCAGAATAATAAAACGTTTCTTTTGAATAAGATATTTGAAATTTTAATTTCAAATATTTCGAAAACTAATGGTTCTGTCGTTAAGAATGAATAATATACCCTTCAGTCTTAATGATAAAATCATTAGTTTTCGTGATATTTAAAAGTTTAAAATTAAGCGGCACAATACATTAATCAAAATACAGGGTGATTGATTAGTGGGGTAAAGCTCAATAGATCCGTTATAGTAATAGATTGCAATAAAAATTAATAACAAAAATTTGAGCCACCCTTGAGCTTCACATTACAAAATTAGTTAGAATGTTACAGGGTGTTCGATAACACAGTGGCAGACCAAACTTATGTTTTTTTTTTAAATAGAACACCCTATATTTTATGTTAAATTCGAAATCCTGTTAACTTCTTTATCACAAAAATATAAAGGTTTGTTATGTTATACAGGGTATTTACAAAGTTATAACCAATTTTATATGAAAATCGTAACAAGTTCAACTCAATGTATAAATAAAAATAAGCAATACAGCAATGGTTTATTAATGCCATATTGTTTAACGTATTGTCAAAATTTTCAGGAATGGTCGATATTGCTAATTTTCTTTTTATCAAATACAGGGTGAGTCAAAATGCAAGTACATTATTTTCTCAGTAATTTTAAATGTAACATCCTGTATTTTATATCACTATTGAAAAGTACCATTACCGTACTTTAATTTTTAGATAACATTCCCTATGTCTAAATTTATTAGTTTTCGAGATATTTTCATTTTTCAATGGACCAGTAGCGTGGCCACCCAAATCACCAGAATTTAATAAACTGGACTGATTTTTTTGGGGTTATGTTAATAATAAGTTAAGTTACGGTTAAGTAATAAGGGTTACGTTAAGTTTATAAAATACCTCCAACAAGAAGGTATGAGATGAAAAATAGAATACAAAGTGTATTTCGATGTGTTAATTTACAAATGCTTCGTAGAGTAAGTAGCTCATTCAATGATCGTTTTTAGGCGTGCATAAATGTGTTAGGAGATAATTTTGAACACTTTATGTAATTAATTATTAAAAATATTTTATTAAAAGTAGCTTCTAATTTTTTCAAACATGTTTTTTTGCAAAATGTATTACTGATATATTATGTTTCGTTCTTTATTTGTTACATTGTTAAATTTACATACAAAAGTAGTGTTTAATTGTCTTCAAAAAATGTTGTATTTTGTGTTTTTGTGTTTTTTGTAAAATTTGTTACTAATTTTCTTTGTTCATTTGTTGCATTTACATAAACAGATAGTTTTTAATTGTTTCAAAAATGTTGCATGTTGTGGTTGTGTTTTTGTTTGTAAAATGTATTACTAATAAATTCTTTTTATTTATTTATTTTCTACAGTGTTACATTGATTACCAGATTGATAATAGGTAATCGTCAATTGTCAATTCAGTCATGGCTTACTTAAAATTTAGATAAATTTGAACACCTAAAATAATTTTCTCTGAGAAATGAAAATATCTCGAAAACTAATAAATTTGGGCATAGGTAATGTTATATAAAAATTAAAGTACTGTAATGTTACTTTTCAATAATGATATAAAATACAGGGTGTTCCATTTAACATTACTGAGAAAAGAATATACTTACTTGCGATTTCACTTACCCTGTATTTGATATAAAGAAAATTAGCAATGTCAATAATTCTTGAAAATTTTTACAATAAATAAAAAATATGGCATTAATAAACCATTACTGTTGTGCTTATTTTTATTTATACAGGGAGTTGAACTTGTTACGATTTTCATACAAAATTGGTTACAACTTTGTAAATACCCTATATAACATTACAAACCTTTATATTTTTGTGATGGACAAGTTAACAGGATTTCGAATATAAAATAAAATATAGGGTGTTCCATTTAAAAAAACAGAAGTTTGGTCTGCCACTGTGTTATCGAATACCCTGTAACATTCTAACTAATTTTGTAATGTGAAGCTCAAAGGTGGCTAAAATTTTTGTTATTAACTCTTATTGCTATCTATTACTATAGCGGAGCTGTTGAGCTTTACTCCACTAATCAATCACCCTGTATATGTGCCGTTACATGTTTAACAGTGAAGAGTATATTATCTGTCGTACGCCTCTAGTAACAGTCAAAAACGTATGTTTGTGAGTGTATAGTGTCTACACTTTCGGCTAAGTATGAAAAGGGTATGTCGAATAGTTTTAAAATACTGACCAAAAATAATTTTTAAATTTTTAAACTAAACGCAGTAAGGAGCCACATTTTATTTAAGTTATTTGGGTTAAATCTTAATATTTTGAGGTCTAGAGTCTACAACTCAGAGATTGAACATTCTTAATTATACACCCTTTATAATCCAGCTGAGCCTTTTCACTTCTCATACACTCCTCATACACTCGCAACACTCCTCATAGAAAAGTGGCCCCGTCAAACTTAACGAAAGTTCGATCAATGATAATTCTCAATGCATAGATTAAAAAAGTCCATGGGAACTGGGTCTGAAAAACTATTATTCTGAAGCTACAGCCTTCTGAGTTTATTGGATTTAGGTGCTCCGTTTACGTTAATTGCAATAATTCACTGTCAAGTGAACGAAAATATCCGCAAATAATCTCATTTACACAATCACCCATAGAATGTGCAAAGCTGGACGTGAGCCTTCGAGGCCACATACATAAGAAAACAAAAATCAGGCAAAGATGTCATCGAAAGAATCACGATGCTAAAGCGAAATTGTTCTGCACCCTTAGAATTTATAATGAAGAGAACTGATACTTTACAGCTTCTTTTATAATTCTAAACGATTGACAAGCATTAATGCTGATGATGTTGAGTAGATGTTTATGGAGTAGAAATTTACTGAATTCGTAGTTAAAACCACTTAAGCATCTCGAACGAGACTTTTTGGAGCATCAAATATGTTCCGATTTGCCTGAGTACCTACCGCTCGCTACAACGAAGATACGATATAGTGCTAGTACTTCTAGTGGGAACTAGAACTCAGAGCTGAACATGTTGAATAGGTTTCAGAATGTTCAATATTGATCTCCCCTCCTCTATCGCTTTCCATTTTGCAAAAGAATTGAAAAAAAAATCAGATAAAATGAATGAAAATTGTTGAATATAAAAATTGATGAATCAATATAAAGTAAAAATTACTTTACGATCATAAACAATAAATAAAAAATATTGGCAAAATAATACACCTAAAGTTCTGAAGCTATTTTCTTGTGGCATTTTTGCAAATAACTAGTTTTGATGGGAAATAAGCCACAATTTTACTAAAAAAATGATTTTATTAACGTTTCGACGCACAAATCGGGTGTCGCTGTCAAAATACAAAAAATGTTAAGAGGATGGGTACGTATTTTCGGCTGAAATTCTATTCAAATGGGGATTGATTTTTTTCGAATCCTGAGAAAACTAATAAGTATTTTTAAAAAATTTAAACGCAGAATGAAAGATTTCGTTATTGGTCAGGGCCGAAAGCCCCTGAGAATTTCTATAATGTTTATTTTAATAAGTTACAGGGGTGAAAAATTAAGAGAAAATGTAGTGTGATTTTGAATTTTAAATTATTTATCCTAAGGGACTTTCGGCCCTCGGCAATAATATAATCTTTCATTCTGCTTTTAAATTTTTCAAAAATAATTATTGGTTTTTTTCAGGATTCGAAAAAAATGAACACAATGTCCGTGGTAATATTTCCAAATCTATCTTTGTCATACAACGCACTCAGTCGAATAGAATATTGTTAGCATACTGTTAGTCAGACAGTGACAATCAGTGACAATTTTAAATATTTGACATGGCATCGGGAATATTTTGAGTTGTTGATTAAATAATATTGATATAATATAGTGTATTTGATAAATATTTGGTTTAAGACGTGAACTTAATAAAAAGTTATTTATTGTGTATTTTTTGTAAAAGATCCAAGCAGAGAATACATCAGGACAATAATATTCTGTGATCCAAGTATTTTGCTGCTAAAGATGTTCAAAATTGTAAGTGTTCAGTAACAATATATTATTAAAATATCACTTAAACACTTTTCCTCTTTTCTCGATTGAGTATTAGTTTTTGTTGTATATATAAATGATTACAATCACTGAATACATAGTTAGTGATAAAATTATCACATTTATTAACTGAAATATTAATTTGCATTTATAATAATAACAGTTATCCAACAACATTCAAAAGCCATATCTTTAAATTAATGATGACATTTTCAAGTAGAATGTGATTATAGTAATGTTTACATATCCATACCAGTGTGAATTTTACTACACATAATTTGCCGTAAAGACAGAATAAGTAGGGATACCCATAAAATATTTGCGAAATATGTACAGTTACGGTCACTGAATAGTTTACAGTCTTACGTATCTAGGAGTCGATTTTTTAAATTTTTACCTCATTTAAACGCACCTTTTACGTCAAAGTGACGTTGCCAGTGGTGTACCTAGCTAGAATAGGTTAATTAAATTTTAAAAATCTAAATATTTTACAAAAGTATTTTTAAAAAATTTAAACCCAGAATGAAAGATTTCGTTATTGGCCAGGGCCGAAAGCCCCTGAGAATTTCTATAATGTTTATTTTAATAAGTTACAGGGGTGAAAAACTAAGAGAAAATGTAGTGTGATTTTGAATTTTAAATTATTTATTCTAAGGGACTTTGGGCTCTCGGCAATAATATAATCTTTCATTCTGCTTTTAAATTTTTCAAAAATATTTATTGGTTTTTTCAGGATTCGAAAAAAATGAACACAATGTCCGTGGTAATATTTCCAAATCTATCTTTGTCATACAACGCACTCAGTCGAATAGAATATTGTTAGCATACTGTTAGTCAGACAGTGACAATCAGTGACAATTTTAAATATTTGACATGGCATCGGGAATATTTTGAGTTGTTGATTAAATAATATTGATATAATATAGTGTATTTGATAAATATTTGGTTTAAGACGTGAACTTAATAAAAAGTTATTTATTGTGTATTTTTTGTAAAAGATCCAAGCAGAGAATACATCAGGATAATAATATTCTGTGATCCAAGTATTTTGCTGTTAAAGATGTTCAAAATTGTAAGTGTTCAGTAACAATATATTATTAAAATATCACTTAAACACTTTTCCTCTTTTCTCGATTGAGTATTAGTTTTTGTTGTACATATAAATGATTACAATCACTGAATACATAGTTAGTGAAAAAATTATCACATTTATTAACTGAATTATTAATTTGCAATTTTAATAATAACAGTTATCCAAGAACATTCAAAAGCCATATCTTTAAATTAATGATGACATTTTCAAGTAGAATGTCATTCTAGTAATGTTTACATATCCATACCAGTGTGAATTTTACTACACGTAATTTGCCGTAAAGACTTAATTAGTAGGGATACCCATAAAATATTTGCGAAATATGTACAGTTACGGTCATTGAATAGTTTACAGGCTTACGTATCTAGGAGCCGATTTTTTAAATTTTTACCTCATTTAAACGCACCTTTTACGTCAAAGTGACGTTGCCAGTGGTGTACCTAGCTAGAATAGGTTGATTAAATTTAAAAAATCTAAATATTTTACAAAATTTAACAAAATGGAGAGTATAGAAAAAAGTTTTTTGAATAAAATGGATTATGATCTTAATAACGAAAATAAAGAAGTCTGGTTTTAAAATATGCATTTTATTTTAAATTATTTTTTTATATTAAATAATGATAAACAATGATAAATAATAAAAAAAATAATTAATATTTGGTGGAAGCCCCATTCTTGTCAATACAATTTTGCAGTCTTCTGTTCATAGATAGCACCAATCCCCTCATGTTATAGTTAACAAGCTCTTCCCATGCCTGCTCAATTGCTTCCCATAATTTAATTCTATTCCGTGGTCTAAGGTTTCTTTCATTTAGTTTCTTTGTTAACTCTGCCCACACATTTTCGACTGGGTTAAAGTCTGCACTACGGGAAGGCCACGGAAGAACATTAACATCAGTTTCTTCTAGCCATTCTCGAACAATTCTACTCGTATGCACCGGGCAATTGTCATGTTGGAAGATGAAGTCGCTATTGGGGAATCTCTGGATCACCGATGGCAACATTGTGTGCTCAAGGATATGTTTGTAATGTAATCCTGTTAACTTCTCTTCTACATGATAACAAACGCCCGAACCTTCAGCACTTATCCATCCGCATAATACGTTGACCGAGAATCCTTCTTAAATGATGCGTATATTGTTCATCATACCTATGATTTCTCGGCCTATAAACTCTTACCCGACCATTGTTATATGACTGAAATACTTTTTCATCGGAAAATGCAACCCTAGACCAAAAATTCTCATCGCGGTTTATAAATTCATTACAAAATTCAACTCGTCTCCTCTTGTGATCCTCAGTTAAAAAAGGTTTCCTTGCAGCTGCACAATTTAGCAGTCCACTTGCTTTAATTCTTCTACGTGAAGTTCAAATACTGCCTGGAAACGCAGTCTCTTCTCTTGCTTTTTGAGCTGTAGTGGCAAAAGGAGATTCTCTCAAATAATCTACTAACATCTCATCCTGTTGATCTGTGGAGATCTTCTGCCCTCTTGAACCGCCCAACCGTGCTATAGAGTGAAAATTATCCCATCTTTGTTTGATCTTCCATATGCACATATAGCTCACGTTCAAATCAGCAGCAACTTGCCTTAGTGACCAACCTTCTTCGAGTTTGGCAATTGCTCTTGCTTTTTGCGCATCATTCAAATGTATTCTAACCATTTTGGAGGAGTTTGATATACTTTTATTTTATTTTTGAACACTCGAGAAAGTTTTGACAAGCATTGACTTTTTGAAATTTTTGACTTTGACATTTGTCAAATCCGTACGACACTGCAATTTTACAGTATTACAATATAAAAAGTAAGGTGTAAACTATTCAGTGATCGTAACTGTACATGGCCTTAATGTAAAATATAAAATGTAAATGAAATCATTTTTTTAGTAAAATTGTGGCTTATTTACCATCAAAACTATTTAATACACTTATAATAATATTATGCAACTAAAAAACACTGCATAAAATCGTGAATGCAAAGGAAAAGCACGTCTGATCGTGTTTGTTTTATGTTTTGTTTTGTGTTTTGTTATACACATGCGGGCGTATGCCACTGTACTTGCCCTAAATTCTAACGAGAATATTGTCCTTTTCATGAGCATTTTTCAGTGCGTAACAAATGATAGGAAAAAGGGTAAGTCCGTGATAATACACATTTATGACATTTATTCTAACATGACATTTTAGTTAAATCTGACAGTTGTCACATTTTATTTTCAATTTCGAATAAAAACAAATCAAATGTGTTTCTTGCATTTATAAAATGGTATTTTTTTTATTTGTATAGTCTTATAAATTATACAGATTATATTTGTAATATTATTATCTAATTAAAAAAATATATTTTTTTTATTATGGCGCCATCTATCGACAACTAGAATAACTAGAATAAATGTTATAAATGTCACCGACGAAATGTAATCACCGACGTGCCTTTTTTCTGTCACATACAATTTAATACGTTAGAAAGAAATCGAAAAACTGTGACGCACTGAAAGATGATCATGAGAAAAAGAATACAATAAATTATGTTACGGTAAAAGTAGATAATTGGTAATTGTGTACAATTACCATAGTCGACGGTAAATGTAGGAAATTATTTTCAGTTATATAGTTTTACCGGTAATTTTATACAAAAACCAAGGACCAGCAGTAAAAGTATGTAAAATGATGAAATAAAAACAGTAAAATCCAACAGCTATTCAAGAAGTGTGATTTTTGTTGAAATGAATGAAAAACTAGAAATATTTTTTAACCTCAATTGAGCTTTTTTCCTGAATTACTACTACTATTTTACTTACTTATTATTTTTGTTGTGATATGGCAAACTTTCATGGAACTTGAAATTACTCAACTTTCCATTTTTTTTAAATTTGCACATATTTGTTTTACATTTACTTTTGCAAGCACATCGCTGATAGTTATTCATTGCGCGAGTATGTTAGAAAAACGTCTTTGTTAGATTCATTTAATGATGGTTGCTCAGGTTTTTCTGGTTCTTGTTCTATAAGAAGCTTATTTGGTTCATCTACTTCTACTTTTTCTCGTTGTTTAGAATGAAGACCTGACTGGATTTATTTTACTTGTTCTTCTAGTTTTAAAACTTTTTCAGTCGAAATATTTTTTATAGCATCTTCTGGCAGTGATAAAGTTTTGAAACCAATTTTGGTAGGAACCCCAAACATAGCTTCATACGGACTGCATTTGATGCCAGAAGGGTAACCTCGGTTCTTGGTGAATTGTACATATCGAAGATCCTCTGACAACTTGTTTGTTTAGTCGCTTTCCAAACAGGAACTTATTACATTTTCAATGTATTTATTAGCACGGTCAATAGATCCTTGTGACTGACTCTGTCTTGGCTTACCATGAACTATCTTTAAATCTTTTCATGTGGACCATAGTTCTTTATAATTAGGTTGAAGAATTTACGTCCATTGTCGCTTTTAAGAATGCTATTAGGATAGGAGCTCCAAAGGCACAACATATCTCAAGAAGAACTAATGCAACTTCTTCTGCACGTTTAGTTTTCAACGGCCGTAATTGAAAAAATTTTGTTTAGTGACCTTGGTAGACAAAAATGAACTTAAATGAATTATTTGCTAGGGCTTGCATATCTATCAAATATATTTGACATCTACTATTCATATCTTTTTGACAATATAGGTTTTACTACTAAACCTTTTTTGGAACTTTAGATTTTTCCTGGTAAGTTTCACAAATATCTAAACAGGTCGTTATGATTGCTACAGTTATGTATTGTGGCATTCCACTTGTGTGTCAATCGTTTTAATTTGAATTTCTTACTTTTACCAAGATCCTCTGCGAAATGTATACAATTACCGGTAAAAGTAGGAAATAAAGGGTTTTTAAAGAATATTTCCTACATTTACCGTCGACTCTGGTAATTCTATAACCGGTAGGTGTGTACAATTACCAGATTATCTACTTTTACTGTAACATATACACTAACAACTGAGATTTGGTGGATGCGTCCATAAGAAATAACATGGTCACCTTCACCAGAATGTAAGGTCAAGTCTGCTCGTTTTTGACGCTTTTTGTGGTGCAGGCTCGTCGGATTGTGACGTAAGAGAAGTCGTTGGAAAGAAAATTGGATGGTGAATACTAAGACATAGAAAGATTAAACCTGGCAATATTTTCAAAACTGCATTACATGATATATTCATTGTTATTGGTGAGATTGCTACGTTTGAGGCGTTAAATGAAAGGGGAGGGGATATCGAGGCTAACAGAGATAAATCCAAACACAATGGTATCGTCCAAACAGCATTATATCATCTCTTCGTTGTTATTGATACGATTTTGACGTCCGAGCCATTAACCGAAAGAGAAGGGGGTAGCAAATATGTTGAGATAAAAACAAACACATCGACATTACCAAAAAGGTAATATATGGTAACTTCGATGCTATTGGTCCGATTTTAACATAAGAGACGTCGCATGAAAGGTGTTTAGACACCGAGGGTATCATTGGAAAAAACAAGCATGACAACATTGCCAAAAGAGCCCTATATCGTATCTTCGTTGCTCTATGAAATATAACTGGGCGAGAAGGTATCGCTCCAGATAAAAATATAAAATATAAGGTTTATCACACAAATAGTTCTGTCGCCAGGGGGGTACAATAGCCTCCTTAATTCAGATGGACTTACCCAAGTTTTTTTATGTATTTTGACCCGTAGAACACGAATTTTTTGGGTAACAGTTGATCCGGATGTCGATAATATTGTTATAAACAAAGAACTTGAGGAATCAGAAAACAGCGATTTTTCGCTGTTTTCTGTTTTGCTGAAAATATTTTTTTGTATTTTTTGGGTGATTCTCAGCAAAAAATGGTCTTACAAGTTCTTTTGTAGGATGCATAGTTTTCGAGATAAACGCGGTTAAACTTTCAAAAAATCGAAAAAGTGCAATTTTTGAACCCGACTAACTTTTGATTAAAAAATAAAATAGCAATTCTGCATACTGCATTTGAAAGTTAAAGTCAAATTCTATCGGTTTTGATTATTTGCATTGCTAAAAATTAAGTTTTTATTTGTTAAACAAAGCCATAAACACATAGTGTTTCCCGTGTTCAATGCATGTGTTTTAATGTACGTAATCTACGTAGAAATTGTATGTATGCACGCGTACTCTTTCGATTTCAAATGAGAAATGCATTGAAAATATCATTCAATCACTATGTGTTTTTAGCTTTGTTTGACAATAAAAAAATTAATTTTTAGCAATGAAAGTAATCAAAACCGATAGAATATGACTTGAACTTTCAAATGCGGTAAGCAGAATTGCTATTTTATTTTTCAATCAAAAGTTATTCGGGTTCAAAACTTGCAATTTTTCGATGTTTTGAAAGTTCAACCGCGTTTATGTCGAAAACTATGCATCCTACGAAAAAATTTGTAAAAACATTTTTTGGTTAGAATGATCCAAAAAATACAAAAAAAGTTTTGTTTTGCGAAAAATCGCTGTCATGTGATTCCTCAAGTTCTTTGTTTATAACAATCTTATCGACATCCGGATCGACTGTTACCCAAAAAATTCGTGTCCTACGGGTCAAAATACATAAAAAAAACTCGGGTAAGTCCATCTGAATTAAGGAGGCCGTTGTACCCCCACTGGCGACAGGACTAAATGTTCAATTTATAAAAATACCGTTTTCCAATTTTTTATGGTTTTTCAAAAGTTTATATTATGATTTCTACTTTATCAATATTATAAATAAAAACAAGAAAACCTGATTTTTTTAACTTAATTTCACATAAAAAGCCCCGCATTAAGTGGTTAACGGGAAACAGTAGCGATCAACAGGTAGCAAAAACGCGTTCCAAGATTGCGGCTGTAATTTTGAATATTTTTTCGAGATATTTGGCACACGTATTCGTAATATAATAAAGAATGGCGGTACAGAGCCCAATTTGAAAAATATATTAATATGTGGAAATTACTCTGTAATTAGATATAATTTTTAAAAAACGAGCCTGTACCGCCATTAAGAAGAACAAAAAAATACACTTTCTTCAAATAAACTTTTTTATCCGATGCCTAGATTTTGTGTCATTTTGGAACTACTAAAATTTTTTATTTCATTAGTAGTTTCAAAATGACACAAAATCTAGACATCGGATAAAAAAGTTTATTTAAAGAAAGTGTATTTTTTGTTCTTCTTAATGGCGGTACAGGCTCGCTTTTTAATATTGTATTTAATTACAGAGTAATTTCCACATATTAACATATTTTTCATATTGGGCTCTGTACCGCCATTCTTTATTATATTACGAATAGGTGTGCTAAATATCTCGAAAAAATATTCAAAATTACAGCCGCAATCTTGGAACGCGTTTTCGCTACCTGTTGATCGCTACTGTTTCCTCTTAATGCTTTTAAAATCATTTTTAGGAACATGTCCTAAATTACCCCGATCCCGAGAAAAAAATTCTACAAAAAGGTCATGAGGACTGGATTTTTCTGGCTACAGAACATTATCTGGGTCAAATACTAAAAATTGAATTGTGGTTTGATTCGATTGGATACAGGCCCTCATGGTAAGTTATTGCAACTAACTTAGTATTTAAAAAAAAAACATTTACCAGATCAGGTTACGTTGCATAAAGTTGAGAAAAACTTAATATTTTAATAATTTAGTTTAATTTCAATCGGATTTTCATCCCATTTTCTCTTGAAAATATAATTCAAAATCTGTTAAGTTTACTTATATAGCTCTCCTATATTAACACAGCGCCCAAAGCATAGTAAAAAATCACTATAAATATCACAGCGCCCAAAGCATAGTAAAAAATAGAGATCAAGTCTAAGAATCCATAACTTTTACAGCATAACCCCAAAATAATTTTATTGGTTGACGCTATATACACGGTGCGCAAAATTTATTTGGAACCCATTTTGGCTTTAGATAACTTTTTTTAGTTTTGTTCCGATTTTGATATTTGAAATCTCTATTGATAGTGCGTATTTTAATTAAAATTTTCAAGAATAACGAAAAAACTTAAGGGGGTCTAAGTAAGGATCATTTTGATAAAAGGCTTATTTTCAAGGCCGTTGCAAAAGTCACCCTGTAAATATTTAAAATAAAAAATTAATAAAAACTTTTAATAAGTATCCGTAGAGACTACTCTTAAAATAGTATTAAAAATGTTTAAGCGTTTGGTTAAAAAAAATTAGTTTCCCTTATCCCTATTATTGGTGCTGCTAGTGAAGCAATCACAGAAGCAGAAAAATGAGTTTTAATTTTTGTAACTTGTAAGGATATGATGCCACAGCGGGTGATGGGCCGGTCGCCCAGAGACGACCCTAGGAGTATCCGTGTTGGCGCATCCCTTCTTCATACCCCACTAGACAAAACCGAAGAAGTGGCATCGAGAGCGTATTTAAGACGAGCCAGGAAAATCATAAAATCAGTTGTTGCTAACTTATTGAATTAGCAATAGCTCGATGGCAGAGATGCACCGGGTTGAGGTGGTACTGTGCCTAGGTAGATACTGCAATACTGACGTGGCGTTCCACCATAACCGTTACCGCAGTGAGCAGTAGTAACGATGGAGGAGTGACTACGTGTCGTCGTTCAATGTTATTGCATTGAATTGAAATGCGATGTCTCCGGGTCTGAATGTGTAGCTATGTTTATTTCATGTAGCCAGATTGTTATTGTATATTTTTTGTTTCGTATTGTATCGTTTTAATATTACTATTATGTTTTGATAACAGTAATAAGTATAATGTTATTTTTCCTTTGCAGAATATAGAATTATATTTTATTTTATTTATTTTTAACTGTACATAATTATCTTAAATATATTTACTTTATCTTTAACCTGTGTTTTACTGAGTCTGTCGTCCTGAAAAGGCGAACCGTTACAAACTGTCACTTTTCAAGTCCTGCCTTATTATTCTACGCACACGTAGGTATTACGTTTAATATTCGTTCTTTTTTAAAGTTTTCTAAACTGATTGTATTGTTTTGCCAAAATTTGTCAAAAATTTCCCTTGACATTGCAATGTTTTTAAGAATTCTACCAGTTTTCGCTCTTGTTTCTAGTAGGCTATGAAACTAAATGTTCCCGTTGCTCGCAACAACTGTCACAACAAAGAAATATAATATACTGCTAGATTTACGTTTAGTTCAAAGGAATCATTTCCCGCCTCAGTGATGGTTTCACCAGCAGTATCAATAATGGGAAAAACACAAACTGTTTTGTAGACGCTGGTGTTAAAATAAATTCTGAAATTTATCAGAGAAATATTTTAAGCAATATACTTGCTGATATGGAAAATATTGGCCACGACTTCTCTTTTCAACAAGATGATGCGCCATTCCATACTTCTAGAAGTACGATAACATATTTGCAAGAACAAATTACAGATTTCATCGATGACAAGTGGCTTCCAAATAGTCCTGCTCTTAACCCGGTTGATTACAATATATGAAGTAGGTACATTGAAGCCATGGTTGACGAAAACTCTATTTTCTATAGATACTATCGATGAATATGGGATAGTTTTTTGTTGGAACGTGCAAGCTGAAAAATATTGAAAACGTATTTTTCATTCTTTCGATCTGACGTTCATTTCGCGAAATATTTGCTTTTTTTGTGAAACTTTATACTCGCCCATTTTCTTACGCCCTGCTCAAATCGTCAAATTTTTAAATATACATTTTTCTGCATGTACTTAACTTACCTTATCCTAATCTGACGATTTCGAGATTTTCTAAGGATAGATTTTTTTTCGGACCCCCTTCAAGAACTCCCCTGTATTAAGAGTCCATATACGGTAGGGGTACATTTACAGGTTACAAGGTTTATTCGCATGTGACTTTCTGACGCGCTCGGGTAAAAGCAAAAATCCCCTTTTGGGCCCCCATACCATTACAATTCTAGTTCTCCTTCTCGTTCTTTCTTTATTTAATTTAATGCAACCTTCTGAAGTTCTTAAATTCAGGTACTTGGTTTACGTTAAGTGCACTAATTCAAGGTCAAGTGAATAAAAATATCTATTACTGAAAGAAGAGAGATTTATTTTCTTCATTCATATTTGCGTGCTGCATATGAATTCGTGGTCAAAAATAGATGTATCGCATTTTAGTCTTCAGAAAACCTCAGAAAAGTCCTCAGAAAACTAAAGAAGTGCGATATAAAATGTGCTGCTAGAGTGACAAAACAATTATCATGCTTTCATGAATGCTTCTCACTTATCCAATACCTGAATAGCTGAAGTTACACCTTATCTTTAGAAAACTACTGAACAGTGGCGGATTTAGGGAGGTAATAGTTGAATTCCCCTCAGTGGCGGTTTCTCCATAAGTGCACATGTGCACGTGAACCCCCAAAATTATTTTCACACAAACATTCATATGTAAAATTTCTCATTCTATAAATAACATTTTAATCTAACTATACAGTAATTGAAATCCGAAATCACAGATGCAAGGAGTATTTAAGTATCTAATAGGTAATATTTAATTATTTTTATTCTCTTTCAAAGGAGTAACTTCACGGATGCGAGGCCTTAGACAGAACCTCTCGTTCACCGCTCTTATGGCCAATGACTTTTCATAGGACAAAATACAACTCACCACCCGCCCCGCTACCAGCTATAGCCCATAAGTTTAGATGGACACAAGAGCACAAATTGAATGTGATCTTATGGTGTTTTTAACGTGCACGGCACACGTAGATACATTTTAATTTTGCTTTCGTGAAGTTCGAATTTCGGAACAATATTAAGAATGGAGGGATTTGTGAATTAGGCTATTGATTATGTTCAAAATAAGAGAGCTAAAAGGAACTACAACGTTAATGGGATTTTATTATTTCATATTGTCAATAGACCTCTAAATTTGAAAAACCCGCGGAGTGCTACCATTTAAATGGGTGCGTTTTTGAGAAAGGGGTGAATTAGTCCCTAGGCACAGGGTGAATTAGGGTGAGTTCTATGCACTTTTAGTAAAAACACGTCTACTGAAATATTGTTCCAGGTTAAATTTACTATCGAAATATCACATTTTAAAGTCGAAAATATTTTTTTTTACAAAAATATACTCAAAAAAGAACAAGAAAAAAACGCAAAAGAAAGCAATTTTGTTTTTTGCCCCATAACTTTTTTCCACAGGGATATAGGTATAGGCATTGCTTTAGCGAAAAATAATTACCATCCTTCCCCGTTAAAATGACGTTTGGTGAGGTCTCTAGGATTTATAGTTTCCGAAATAGGATTTTCAAAGTTCGCCGCTTACAGCAATTTTTTGCCATTTTTCCCATTATTTCGCAAACATTGTTCTGTAACTTTTTTCTACGCATCTCTAGGTATATGCAATGGTAAACTTAATAGAGAGATAACTCAATTACCTTTAAAATGGTATATTGTATAAAGTTGTACGACTATTTTTAAGCAAGTTATGCTTTTTCAAGATTTTATACTTTATGATTTTTGATATTTTTTATGATTATTTTTAGAATTTTTCATTATGACTTTTTTTCTTGTACATTCAGGTATATATACATTGTGAAATAAAAAAATCATATTTTTTCTACTTTAAAATGGTGTACTGCAAAAAATTCTAGGACTATTTTTAAACAAGATATCCGTAGGATATCCAAGGGTGTCCGTAATTTGAGAAAAATTTTAAATTTTTTTATTTTTTTTCAATTAGAAGAATATAATGGCATATTATAACATAATTTTTAATTTCAAATAACTTTTCTTAATAGCTCCTTTCGATATTGTGAAATATAAAGCTACTTTACTCTTGAGCGAAATTCATATTTTTTAACATACCTCGTACACTATTGAGAAAATTTTATATCTGATGATTGCATCTTAGGTTTTAGACTATGCAGAGAATTTTATAAGGGATAACTTTTTTTCATAAAGGTAATAATAAAAAAGTTTTCCACATGGTTCCAGCTTAGTGGGACCTATTGCATGTGTATGTGACATTTTGAAAAAGCATAATATCCTGTTTAAAAATAGTCCTAGAGTTTTTTACAATATACAGTTTTAACGTAAATAAAATAAGTTTCCTTTTTTGTTGCACAATGTATATAAAATATACAATAAATATACAATAAAAAAAGTTATAATGAGAAATTTAAAAATAATCTTAAAATATATCAAAAATCATTAGAAGTATTCCACTTTGAAAAATCATATCTTGCTTAAAAATGGTCACACAGCCTTTTACGATAGACCATTTTAAAGATAATTGATCTTTATTCCTATTAAATGTAACATTGCATATACCTAAAGCTGCATAGAAAAAAGTTACAGAACAATGTTTGCGAAATGACAAGGAAAATGTGCCAAAATCGCTGTGAGTGGCGAACTTTAAAAAATCATAATGTGGAAACTATAAAACATAGTGACTTATAACAAACGTTACTTTAAAGAAAAAGAATGAAAGTTTTTTTTCTGTGAAGCAATGCCTATACCTATATCCCCGTGGAAAAAAGTTATAAGGCAAGAAACAAAAATGCTACCTTTGGTGTTTTTTTCTTGCTTTTCTTTTGAATATATTTTTGTAAAAAAAAATATTTTTGACTTTAAAATGTGATATTCCTATAGTAAATTTAACCTGAACAATTTTCCTGTAGACATATTTGCACCAAATGTGCATAGAACTCACCCTAATTCGCCCTGTGCCTAGGGACTAATTCACCCTTTTCTCAAAAACGCACCCCTTTAAATGGTAGCACTCCGCAGTTTTTTCATACTGAGAGGTCCATTGACTATATGAAACAATAAAACCCCATTAACGTTGTAGTTCCTTTCTAAAATACATAATCAATAGCCTAAATGTGAATGTTAGCATGGAATATTTAAAATCAATTAAATGTTCTTTATTATATTTAGAAGAAAAATTAAAAATGCCGAAACCAAATTTGTTAATTAAGAATGCACCAGTGGCGGATCCAGCAAGATCCAGCATCGTCAAGAGGAGGAGCCGATTGGCTAAATTTCTATAAAAAATCATTGAATAAATGAATGTTTTTATAATCTTATTATATAACTTGGTTTGAGAGGGGGACCGATCGCCCCATCGCCCTCCCCTGGATCCGCCATGGGAATGCACCAAAGTGCAAAGGTCGGGATTATAAATGATTATTTAAAATGGAAATTTGTGAAAAAACTTTCAAATTGTGTAGGTATGCTACTATTCTACGATACGATTAGACGATACGATTTTTCTGAAATAATTTGAATTTTTCAATTACTTGTTACGATGCCAGTGACAACTGCAGAAACAGAACGATGCCTCTCTGCATTGAAACGTGTCAAAACTTTCCTTAGAATGGCTATGGGCCAGGATCGACTAACTGCATAAACCGAGTACCTGAATTTAAGAATTTCAGAAGGCTGTAGCTCGAGAATAATAGTTTTTCAGACCTAGGTGCCATGGACTTTTTTAATCTACTCACTGAGAACTATCATTGACCAAAGTTTCGTTTAATTTGACCGTGACCACTTTTTCTTAAGGAGTGTTGCAGGGTCCTTTATAATTGGCTATGTGTTTTTCTGCTTAATTTTTCATACATTTTATAATAGATTAACATTATTAATAATTCATTTAAGGTTTTGTGAAGAGATTGAAATTATAGATATACAAGAAGACCAATCTTGGTGGTTTCCAATACATTTTAAATTCGAAATCAAGGATGTAGAACAACATATTTACTCTGGTGTTCCAACTGAGCCTGAACATATGACCAGGCGAAGACTGTTTTTTAAAGAATTGTCTGCTAGCTTCAGTAGCCCGCATTCGTGGAATATTTTGTAAGGTTTTCTTTATACTAGTTATTCTCAGTTTTCAAACTTTTTAAACAGGATAGATTTTTATACCATTTTTTTAATATTCAATTTTTATTCCAATATTAATAATTTTTCTATCACAAATAATAAGCAAGATGAGTACCTAATGGAACTCTAGATTTAGGGGAAACTTAGGGATTTATACTCAGAATAGACAAAATTTAACACAACAAAATTAACATAGGCAACAAATATAGGCACCGATTAGTCCTTTAAATTTTGGGGGTGGGTACCACCCCTTCTAGCAGGTGAAAAGACATACTTTTAAATTAAGTCGTGAAGTAGATAAACCAACTAATTCTAAACAACTTTTGTTCTATAGAGTTTTCTATTAAATGAAAAAACTTTAAATTTGGTGGTGGGTACCACCCCTTCTAGCGGGTGAAAAGACATACTTTTAAATTAAGTCGTGAAGTAGATGACCCAACTAATTCTAAACAACTTTTGGTCTATAGAGTTTTTTCACTAAGGAAATAGTTTTCGAATTATTTCTGAGTGAAAATGTTCATTTAAAAAAAAAATACGTTTCTAGACGATTTTTCGAAAATAACTCAAAAAGTAAGTGTTTCATTGAATAAAATGGAACTGTACATACTCCTACCTCGTATGGAGGACCCTGTGGGGAATAACAAATGACCATTAGAAAGTGTCTCTCCCATTGTTTAATAATATACAGTGCGAGTTGTTAATTTTTACAGGCATTTGTATTCGTCATAATTTTTGAACGGTAAGATCGATGTGTCTCTTATTTTGGTCAATCGTTACACTATTACCACCCAATTAACTGATTTATTTAAACTAGAAAAAATCAGGTCCGGCTTTAAAAAATTAGTTCGTTTTGGTCTTAGAAAAAAATTTCACCTTGTATACGGTTTTTGAAAACTCTAATAAGAATTTTACAAATTAGACAAATAGTCAATTAAAATGGCATACCTACTTATTTTTTTTTTCAACAGACCATTACTTAATTTTTACAAAAAAAAATCAAATTTGACTATGAATTAAGAGTTTGGTGAAGTGAACCATACATTTAAAAAAAAATCAATTTTTCTTGCAAAATCTATTTTTTTTTTATATTTATTTTATACATATTATGTATTAATACTTCCACAGCTTGTGCTATACGTTGTAAATAATAAAAGCCTTTTAGCTAATTTCCAGAATTTCAAAAGTAACAGGATGTTTTGAGTAATACTAAAACATCGTCCTGTATAGTATTTGTTTAGTGATTCATCGGTAGTGTCGTTTTATTGAATTCTCAGAATTTTATTTTAAAAGGCAAAATACAGTTAATTTATTTTTTAAGTTAACGAAATTTACATGTTTAAAATAACGATATATTTACATGTACATATAAGTAAATTTAAGAATATGTACAGTCAATACATCAATCACTGATTTTGTATAGGGCTTTTCAGCGATTGTCATTTGTTCCGAGCTTCTGTCATATGTTGTATAATCTGTGTATAATATTAATATACACGGATTATACGACATATAACAGAAGCTCGAATCAAATGTGTATATTAATATTATACACAGATTATACAACATATGACAGAAGCTCGAAACAAATGACTGTGAATGAAAAGCCCTATTTTCTGTCTTTTTCTATAACAAACGTTTGTTATTTATAGAAAAAGACAGCAAGTACAAAATAAGTGACTGATGTGATCGTTCATGGGTATACTTTCATTTTTCCGACTGTATATATGTACAACAATTGTATAGAGGTACATAAAAGGAACTTAATAAACAAATAAAAAAATACAACAAATTTTTGTTGAGATTTGTAGCAGATTTTCGAAATGAAATCCATCTTTGTCAGACCATCAACTATCTAATAGACCTACGGAGAGCTATAGGGTCATTTATAATAATATTACAAGAATCAATAATTTTATCAATTACTTAGTTCTTGTCGCGTATTGATATTTTCTCGATAAACCATTTTTCTTTTAATCGACCTCATATGGAATAGTCGACAGGGTTAAAATCAGGTGATCTAGTTGGTCATGCATAAGGCCATCTGCGTTCTATCCACCTATTTCCATAAGTTACATGAAAATGTTAACGAACAGCAGCTGAGAAAGGTGGTGAGGCCCTATCGTGCATAAAGTACATACCTCGGGCGGCTACATTGGTAAGTAGATTCGGCAAAATATTTTGTAAAATATGTAAAAATAGTGTAAGAAACACAAATAAATAATAACGATGGCGAACGAAAAGTTAAATTATGTGCTCAAACAACGAAAACGTCAAATTATCATAGCCTCCTAACATTCACTTACATTTTTATACACATACATAGTGTATGGCCTTTCATTCACAGTCATTTGTTTCGAGCTCCTGTCATAAGTCATATAATCCGTGTATATTAATATTATATACAGATTATACAACATATGAGAGAAGCTCGAAACAAATGACAATCGATGAAAAATCCTATTAATAGTTTAATACATGGTGAGAAAGTAGTGACGCAAAAAACGAGGGGAAATATTTCTTTTTGTTTTTGTTTAATTTAGGTTTATTTGTTTGACTCCTTTTTACAAACAAATATTATACAGGGTGATATTTTAGTGTTACTCAAAACAACATCTTCTTTTTGAAATTCTGGAAATTGGCTAAAAGGGTTGTATTATTTAAAACGTATAGCACGAGCAGTGGTAGTATTATTACTTATAAATTAAATATTTGTTCACAAAAAATTAATTTTTGTAATAAACGTTAATTTTTTTTGAACTATGGTTTATTCCAAAAAACTTTTAATTCACAATCAAATTTGATTTTTTTATAGTAATCGTGTGAGTTTTGTTTCGTTTGATTTATAGTTTTAAGTAATCGTGTGAGGAAAAAAATAAATATGTCATTTTAATTGCCTATTTGTCTAATTTGTAAAATTATTATTAGAGTTTTCAAAAACCGTATACAGGGTGAAATTTTTTCTAAGGCCAAAATGAACTAATTTTTTAAAGCTCGACCTGATTTTTTTCTAGTTTGAATAAATCAGTTGATTAGGTGGTAATAGTGTAACGATTGACCAAAATAAGAGACATCTCGATCTTACCGTTAAAAAATTATGACAAATACAAATTTCTGTAAAAATTAACAACTCGCCCTGTATATTATTAAACAATGGGAGCAGACACTTTTTAATGGTCATTTGTTATTCCCCATAGTGGCCTCCTTACGAGGTAGGAGTATGTACAGTTCATCATGACTCACCCTGTATATACACCTTTTTCACCTTTTAATACGCTATATTTTTGCTAAAAATATTTTTTCGATATAGTACTTACTTTTTGAGTTATTTGCGAAAAACCGTCCAAAGACGTGTTTTTTTGTTGAAAAATGAACATATATTCACTCGCAAATAACCCGAACAGTATGGACTTCTAAAAAAACTCTACAGCAAAAAAGTTGTTTAGAATTAGTTAGTTTATCCACTTCCGGACTTATTTCGAACATATGTTTTTTCACCATCGAGAAGGGGTGGTACTCACCACCAGGGCAAGAGAACACATCGGTACAATATCACTTTTTTCTTTCAAATGTTGGTTATGTGTAAGTATGCCTTTCACGTCAATCCAAGCGCTTTTTTTAAATCCCGAGCCAAAACCGTCCGTAAATGGACCATTTATGATTTATAAAATAATTGAGGTGTGAACTCGAACTTATGCCACATGCTAATTATTAGTTTCTAGTTTTCGAATTTTTACAGTTAATATCTTTCATTTTAGTGAAAAGGAAGATACGCTTAGTAGAGTGAAAAGATTAACCATATTATTATCCATATTTCTAACTACCTTTATGATGGTTTTGTTATTTTATCTCGTACCAAGCTTCAAACCAAAGGATAGCTTAGATTATTATGAGTATAAACTGTATCCTGAAGTATTTGGATATGCTGCACTTGGTTCAATAATAAGTTTTTTAATCCATTGTCCATTGGTAATCCTTTTTAGGTAAGAGGTGTTTAAAACTAATATTATGTACTTATATTTTATGCATCATATTTAGAATAACAAATCTTAACTTAAAAAATGAAATAGTAAAAAGGTATTCAATTGTTTAGACTTTTGCTCCATATCTTCCGATGTAGGTATATTTCTTCATCAATTTTCTTTAGAATTTATTCGCTTTTAAAGATCATCGGTGTGAATCAATATCAGTCGATAGACCACTGGCCTAAGGATAGAAACAAGATCCATGATCTAATAGACTTCTTTATCATTAAGAATATTTCAGCTATAGTACTGGCTCCCGCGTACCAAAAAAAGTTTATTACTAGCAAGCTGAAAAGTTGTTCATAGCTTAACGGTGTTGAGTCGCACAAACTTTGATATAGCCGGTTCGCTAAACTCAGACACAACTGGCTAGTGAATTTAGTGAG
This sequence comes from Diabrotica virgifera virgifera, assembly GCF_917563875.1. NCBI lineage: Eukaryota > Metazoa > Arthropoda > Insecta > Coleoptera > Chrysomelidae > Diabrotica > Diabrotica virgifera. The sequence goes on from NC_065444.1 coordinate 197,905,348, forward strand.
TAACTTTTCCAATTTGGTAAAATTGGCAAAAAATAATTACTAAATAGTTATTAATTACTAAATAGTTAGTAATTTTGCCAATTTTGGCAAAATGGGCCAAAAACAAAAAAAATTATCTACTAAAAGCACTAGCCAAATGTGTCTGAGTTTAGCGAACCGACTATACAGTGATGAGCGCACTAATAACCGGCAAAATAACGCAAAAGATGGAAAACACATTAAGTTGTGAGATAAAAAGAGATGAACCTAGAGGAGGTGTTAAATTTAGCGACAGTAACTTATAGATTGACATTATATTGATTGTTTCCCACCTTTAGACGTATCGAATGAATTTGAGAAATGCCACTGTCACAGTGACAGTTTTAGTTGACATACGCCTCTTACACGTCTAAAGGTCGGAAACAATCAATATACAGTTGAGTCCGCGAGTCTTTACAGGTGCGTCATCATTTAAAGCATACGAAATAAGTCGAAAATTTATTTCACGCAATAACAACTGAGGGACTTGTTTGTGAGACCTGTTTGTAAACACACGTTTTATAATTTACGGTCGATTTAAACAAATTACCGCTAAATAAAAGCCTTTTAATAGTTAAGTTTTACTAGTGCAGTGACATAAAATACCAAGAACAGCAACTGTGAGTAAATTTTTAATATTAACTGCATCCAGACGGTTTTTGTTAGGCTGACTGAGGTTAGATATCAGATACACAAGACTGAAAAGTAATTAGCTAGTAAAAACTCGCCTAGCGAAATAAAGAAATTTTAACAACAAAAGGCAGGGTCGGCCTGGGAAAAATGTTTTGGACAATAATTATATTTAACAAAATAACTTAGCAAATTTGAATATTTTAAATAAAATGTCACAACCAACATTTACAAATCAATCTTCATCCACCAACACTCACCCAGATAATAATTTAAATAATATGAATACCTCCAACACATCTTATGCAAGCACTGTCTCAAAAAATATCTACAAGTATCCTAACAAAGACCAGGCACTTATCTTCGGCTCCATTCAGGGAGCAAAACTTCAAGATTATCTTCTCCAATTGGGACCTCTGGTAAAACCAATAAACATCATTTTCTGTAGCAGAATTTCACACAACAGAATATGTGTTTATCTAACCAATAAATCACTGGTTGATGAGTTTTTAACTAATCATGGTCAAATTGTTGTCAATAATGAAGTCATCAAAGCAAGACGTCTAATTTCACCAGCAGACAGACTAGTATTATCGAATGTAAGCCCAACGATCCCACACGAAACTCTTGTAACCTTACTGGAAAATATTGGATTAAAATTAGTTTCTCCAATAAACTTTCTTAGAATAGGTGCATCAAATCCAGAATACCAACACATACTCAGCTTCAGAAGACAGGTGTATATCGCTCCTTCCCCAGATATTACCATACCCGAATTCTTAGAAATAACACATGATAATCTATCATATCATATCTTTTTAGCCCTAGACAGTCAACGCTGCTTCACCTGCAAATTATCGGGTCATGTTGCATCCCAATGCCCTTCGGGCAATATTAACCCACATTCCCAACAATCATCACAACCCACACATAATGTTCCAATATCTCAACCGGATGAAACATCTCCTAATGACTTAAATTCCCACTCAATAAATAATATTCTACCCGAAAGTTCCTCAGTAGTAGAAAATTGTGCAAAAGTCGCCAATACTGCTTTGATCACATCCAATCTGGTAACAAATCCAGATCACACTGCTCAATCTGAAAATATCCCAACCTCGGACAAAACTACTAAGTCAACAACTTCATCCGCAACAAAACGAACAGCTGAAGATATGACCCCAGCCACTCCAGAAGAACAAATGCCACCCAATACTTCTACCTTCTCTCTTCCCCAAACAGTCATTCAGAAAAACAAAAAACCCAAATCTAATACATTAAATCAAGAAATAGAACTTACTGAATCTATTATAAACTATATCGACTCCCATTCTCCTCCCTTCATAATCAACAGCCATCAGCTTAAACAGCTCCTAGAAAATACATACGGATCGAGGGATGTTCTTAGCATTGCGGAAGACTTCACAGAAGATATTCCAAAACTAATAGATATGTTAGAAGAACTTCATCCTCACGCAAACACTAAGAAGCTAAAAACTCGTGTCACAAGGCTAAAAAAGAAATTACTAAAGCAATCCCAAGATGTAAGTGATACCCAATCTGATATCTCAAATACATCTCAAGATACCCAATAAATACATTCGAGTCATTACTCCAGTGGAACTTAAATGGGTACTATACCCGTTTAAATATGCTACAGCATATCATAGCCCTCCATTCTCTGGACATATTGTGTCTACAAGAAACTCACTTCCGAGACGAAGATGTCCACAAAATGAGGGGATACAAGGAATTCGTTAAAAACCGAAATGTACAAGTTGCGAGTGGCGGCGTAGCCATTTACGTCTCAAAGAATCTACAAGCAACACAAATTAGAATAAATACAAACCTAGAAGCGATAGCCGTAAAAATTAAAGCACAACTAAATTACACCATCTGCAACATATACATTCCTCCTAACCATTATTTAATTGAGGATGAACTGGAGTCTCTAGTTAATCAACTTCCAACTCCTTTTATTCTTCTAGGAGATTTTAATGCCCACAATTACTCCTGGGGTTCTCAAAAAACAGACAGAAGGGGACGAATTCTATCAAACATATTCAACACCATGAACATAAGTTTACTGAATGATGGCAGCAATACTAGATTCAATATAGCTACAGGCAATTCTTCTTGCATCGATCTTTCATTATGTAGCCCAACTATTAGTCCTTACCTTGAATGGAGAGTTATGGATGACTTACTAGGCAGTGACCACTTTCCTATAAAATTAACGAATTCAACTATAAAAGACAAAATATCAAACGGAGATAGTATCCATCAGAAATGGAAAATAAAGAAAGCCGACTGGAGCTCTTTCTCAAAAACCATTGAGAATAACATATACAAAATTAATGAGTGGAAGGACGCAAATACAGCAGTAACTCAACTTAACGAAATAATCATAAAAGCCGCTGAATTTTCAATAGGAAAAACAAAACATATCAAGAAATTTAAACCTGTGCCTTGGTGGAATGACGAATGTGCCGAAGCAATACAAAACAGCAAATCTGCTCTAAATAGATGTAGGAGGGAGAAAACCGCAACAAGTATAATTGAATACAAAAAACATAGGGCAAAAGCAAGATATATTACCAACAAAAGTAAAAAAGAGTCATGGAAGAAGTTCGTAGGAAGCATAAACAGAAACACTACAATATCATCGGCATGGAGGAAGATACAAGGTATTTATGGAAACAAAACTTACCATGTCATTAAAGCATTAGATTATGACGGCAAACGAATAAACCAAACAAAAGAAATAGGTGAAGCATTCGCAGACTATTATCATAAGCTTTCCATAAACAGAAATATAACTAATGATAACACTGCCCTCCCTACGGAATTCAAAGAGCTGGAAAACCTTAATTCTCTAAACAAGCCACTGACAAAAGAAGAAATGGAGGAATCTCTCTCATCACTAAAAGACAGTTCTTCTGGTCCCGATGACATCCCTCCAGTTTTTCTAAAAAATCTCCCAGAAACGGCGAAACAAATCCTGCTTAATATCTTTAATCACATGTGGAATAATAGTGACTTCCCCTTAATCTGGAAGAAAGCAACAATCATCCCCATACTTAAATCTAACAAATCTTCACTCTTGCCTGAATCTTACAGGCCAATCTCCCTAACCTGCTCCATGAGTAAATTGCTAGAAAAAATAATCAACAAGAGACTAATATGGTTTTTGGAAACTCACAAATTATTAATTCCCGAACAATCCGGATTTAGACCATCTAGAAGCACACTTGATAACATTATTGACCTAGAAAGTCATATTCACGAAGCATTTGCTACTAAAGATAAATGTCTAGCAATTTATTTTGACATTAATAAAGCCTTTGATTCTACATGCCATAAAATCATCCTAAATAAACTACATCACTGGGGATTGAAAGGCAATATAATAAATTTCATACGCAATTTTTTATCGCAAAGAGAATTCCAAGTCCGAATTTCTGGAACAATATCATCAACCAAGAAACAATTAAACGGCACACCACAAGGATCAATTCTCAGCCCAACTTTATTTTTAATTGCTATGAATGATGTCTTAAAAGATTTAAAGAAACCAGTTGTAGCCAGACTTTACGCAGATGACATGATCGTGTTTATCAAGGGAAGATGTCTTAGCACCATGGCTCAAAGCCTTCAGCAATGCATAACATCCTTCGAACGTTGGTCTATAATGTCTGGGTACAATTTCTCCCCAAACAAAACAAATTGCATATTATTCTCAAAAAGAAACATACCAGAGCAGCATCGACCATCAATATTCCTATACAACCAGAAACTAAGCTATACTCCACACATAAATTTTCTGGGCATGATATTCGATGAACGTCTGTCGTGGAAAAATCATATTAAAACACTAACTCTTTCTTGTCAAAAGGGCTTAAATTTATTAAGATGCTTAGCAAACAAGTCTTGGGGATCTGATGGTCTAATGCTGCTAAAAATATACAGAAGCCTTATTCGATCGAAAATTGATTATGGATGTATTGCATACACATCTGCTCGCCCTTCAATATTAAAATGCTTAGATACTATACACAACACCGCAATAAGAATAATTCTAGGGGCTTACAGGACAACGCCTGTAGAAAGCCTATACTGCGAACTGGGCGAACCAGCTCTATCTTTCAGACGACAAATTCTTAGTTTATCCTATGCCTCTAGAATAGCATCAATACCATCAATTCCTGCTCACAAAAACACGTTCTGTAATCGTTTCAAATCAACTTTTCAACATAGCACCTCTCCACCACCCTTTTATGTTAGAATTCACCGGTATATATCAACGTTAAATCTCCAAAATTTCCCCAGAACGTGGTTAATGAATGAACACAGCATTCCTCCATGGATTATCAGAACCCCACATGTAAACACCCAATTGACGAAATATAATAAATACGATACCAATCCACGTCTTATATATCAAAATTATAAACAAATAGTCGCAAAATATAAAAATTATACCCACTTATTCACTGATTCGTCTAAGTCTTCCCAAGGTGTAGGAGCAGCAGTATACATAAACAATGAAACCAAATATTTATTTAAGCTTCCCAGCTCCTACAGCATCTTAAATGGTGAACTTTATGCCATATTACAAGCGTTGAAGCACATTTCCAATGCACAAACCAAACACTCCTTAATAATATCTGACTCACTCAATTCACTGAGACTCATACAACAAACCTTCACGAAAAATCCTATAGTCATATTAATCAAAGAAATATTACACAGTCTGCATCAAACAGACTCAAAAATAGTTTTTCTATGGGTTCCCTCTCATTCTGGAATCGAGGGAAATGAAAACGCTGATCGTTGGGCTTACACAGCTGCGCAATTACCAACATTGGCAGAACAATCAATTCCAGCCGCAGATACAAAACAATTACTAAAATCAATGACTCTCAATTTATGGAGTGAAAAATGGAAAACATCCACGAGCAAGTTAAGAGACGTTAAAGAAGATACTGGTCCATGGAATCCACATACAACCAACAGATCGAACCAAGTCATCTTATCTCGTCTTCGGTTAGGACACTGTAAACTTACTCATGAGCATCTCATTACCCATACCGAAGCACCAAAATGCAGAAGGTGTAATATACCAGTATCAGTAAAACATGTGCTAACAGAATGTGATGAATTTGCCGCTTACAAACAATCTATATCTGGTTATTCAAACAATATGAAAGACATTCTTAACCTGCAAACCGACTGTAAACCTCTTTTTCAATTCCTTAATAAATGTAACCTAGCAAGTAAGATTTAATTGTACACAATTTCATACTTTTGTAAACTTATTAATTGTATTCTCGTTACCCCGCTGATGACCTTCGTGGTTAATGCGGTTATTTCTAAATAAAAAAAAAATAACAACTGACAGAAAGTGGCTACTGTTCCGATTACGGGTTTTATTATAAAATTTGACGTTATCAAATATATAAAATGTCAAATGTAAGTTTTGCTTCAAAATTTTTGTGCAGAATTACAGCTACATTTGAAGTAGCTTAATAAATTCTTTTATTATTATTGATTAATAAATAAATAAACAATTTTTAAAAAAATTCAATAACATATTTTATTTTTGTTATTTTATTCACTTTGACAGAAATCTAAACACAATCATTTCTTTACTGTGTGAATGACGTTAGCTTTGTATGTTTTAAATATTAATTGCCAAAATATAATTATTTACCTTAAAATTGCAAAGCCCAATATAAAATTAGTTGTGAAAACAACTGTTTGTGTAATATAAAGAAACTTCAAAACGCAAAAATTCGACAAAAACCGCAAAAAATTCAACTGACTGACAGCCACAAAAGTAAACAAAGCAGAAACGTCTAACAAATTGTGCTTAAAATATGAAAACACACCGAATCGTCTTTTTTTGTACCTATCTCTTTTCAATACAGTGAGTCTAGATGGTTCATAAAAGTAACATGTGTTTTTGCTTAATAACAAACGGCAGCTAGTTTGTCATGAGTTTCATGCGTGGAAGAGAATGATGCTAGATAAGAAGTATGTGTTTTATCTCGCCAGGTATTAATGACTCACGGGTAAAGACTCGCGGACTCAACTGTAATGTTGTTCTGAAACTATTTTCTTGTGGAATTTTTATAATCAATTACTTTTGATGGGAAATAAGCCACAATTTTACCAAAAAAAATATTAACGTTAATAATAAAATCATTTTTTTGGTAAAATTGTGGCTTATTTCCCATTAAAAGTAATTAATCAATATAATGTCAATTTATATGTTACTATCGCTAAATTTAACAACTCTACTAGTTTTATTTTTTTTTATCTCATAATTTAATATGTTTTCCATCTTTTGCGCTATTTTGCCGGTTATTAGCACGCTCATCACTAGAGCTCGGGAAATATGCAAAATGCATATTAAGTGCATATTTGCATATTTTAGATAAACTGTATAAATGCATATTATGCATTTATTAAAACTGCATATTTTCAGATATATCACAATATAGATCTGAGGACATAAGTGGGTAATATAATGTAGCGAAGTACGTGTGATAACTAGATGGACAACATGGTTAAATTCTGTAAATTTCATAACCGATAATTTTGAGAGAATTAGGTGCTAAAAAATATGTGGATATTTTAAAAAACCGTTAATTAAAAACTAATTTGGCACCTATCCAAACCAATTTTGTAAATACTGCTGAATCAATTACTAAATTAGAAAAGCGAAAGATTCCATTAGACCAAAGTATTCAAATTACCAATTCATTAAATGAAAAAATGAAATACCTTGGTGAAACCAACAAAATGTACCTATCAAAAATTCTGCACTGTGTTAAAGAAAAATGAGTGATATCAAAAAATGATTCAAATAAAAAAATTATTTTATTAAGGCCGGTGTTTTCACCTCCCGATATAGTTCTTCGAAGGTGAAAAAACCGGGCCTTACATGAATTGTGAAGATTATTTAATTTTACAGATAGGAACCACAATTATACCAAATTTTAAAGTTTGCTCCTTTATCGCAATTTGAAGTAGAGAGAAGTTTTTCCGCATATAAACAATTATTATCTGATAGACGGCACAGTTTTTCTCTAGAAAATTTAGAATAATAATAGTCTCCCGTTTTATACCGCTCACGTGGCTTTGGGAGTATAGCAGGGTAGTCTGCTATATCTAGGGCCTACGGTATACAAGGAAGGTAACAGGGTAGTGCTACGCTTCAACCGCCTATTATTACCGCTGGTTTCACCCAAGGTACTCATTTTATCAGGCTGAGTCGACCTGGGGCCTATAAACATTTTAAACATGTCTATGTTCTTGCCGGCGCGGCGGTAGGATTTGAACTCCGGACTACCGGCACGCGAGCCAAGCACACTACCGCTTAGCTAGGCCGGCCCCCTTTAAAATTTAGAGAACATTTAATAACATAATATATCCAGTTGAGTCCCTGAATCTTTACCCGTGCGTCATCATTTTAAAGCATACGAAATAAGTCGATGATAAGTCGGAAATTGGAATTTATTAAACGCAACAGCAAGTCACTTACTGTCACTTGCTGTTTCGTTTAGTAAATTTCAATTTCCGACTTATTTCGTATGCTTTAAATGATGACGCACGGGTACACAGATTCAGGGACTCAACTGTAGTTTTAATTGTAATAATAATTTAGTAAAGAATAATGATGATGATGAATATAAAGAATAAATGAATATAATGATGTTGGAAGTAGGTAATTGAAATTTCAATAAATTCCTTTGTGATTTTAGCATAAAATAAATTAAATACCTTAAATACAAGGAATACTGCGTTTTTTATTTATATGCAATAAATTCATAAAAGCATATTTTAGTGCACATTTCAACTGTTTTGTGTGCATATTTGCATGCATATTTTAGAGTTTTGTAAGTGCATATTTCCCGAGCTCTACTCATCACTATATATGGGAACACTTTAACAGGGGAAGCTTTAATTGTGAAACGTGATAAACGTGTCATCTGTTCACAATATTTTACTTGTTACATTATGTGTGGATAGACACTTACCAAATAGCGTAATCAAAAACTATAACTTATTTTACTTTTGAGTTGATGTTTTTGCTCTCAAGTCTAGTTTATTAATTGGTTAATATTATTTTAGGTTTTTGGATAAACATAATTTATACGTAACTCATTCTGAAAAGACAGCAGAAAATATGCCCTTTTACAACGTAGCTTGCTGGTAAGTGTCAAAAAAAATTTGTCAAATATTATTTTGAAAATAAATCAAAATTTAAGAAATCAAGTAGGTATTTATTTAATGTTCCACCTTTCAAATTGAAAGTTTTTCAAAATATTTTTTTTTAATTACAGAATCTTTTTCATGTTAAGTTAGGTCTAATATAAGAGGACGCTTAACTACCCTTCCACTCAAACTAAGCGATCCACTTGTGGCTTATCCCTAGGTTAAAGTTGGTCCATTTAGCCCAGCTTTTATAGAACAAGTCTGTAATAGCATGATAGCCTTTTGAGACACTTTTACTAAGTAGTAGGGCTCGAGTTGATAAATCTCAAACATATTAAAACTTATTCTATCCAAGACTGGATAGTTGCATAGAATATTTTTAGATCGGACAAATAAGAGCTGTATTCCATTGTTTTCGAATTTCCTCATTTCCCACTTTTACCTGCCCTTTTGTTATGCTTTAGGTCTCTTATTATTTCTTTAATTTCATTCAAAGTTGGTTCTTCTTCACCTTCTTGCCAATTCTCATTTCCTTCTAGTTCCTCTTGGTGATCTTGTATTTAACAAATCTTCGAATTATTCCGCCCCTCTGTTTAATGTTTCTTTGTTCCTACAAAACTTTGTAGTATTATTTGTAGTTTCTCTGGATTTTTTAACTTTCTGGTAGAAATGTTTACCTCTTTGTTTATGTAGGCTTCTTCTATATTTTTCAATAGCTTGTATAGATGTTCCCTGGTCTTCTTCCTACAACTTATTTTATCTTCTCTTCTTTTAGCTACATAGTTTTCGATTGTATTATTGGTATTTTTTCTGTCTCTTTGTATTTTTGACCTGTTTCTATTTGCCAAAGCATTCCTATTTTCTTCATCAAACCAGCCTTTACATATCTTTATATGCAATCTTTCTATACACTTTTCCGCTGCTTCCAACATGGCTGTTTGTATGGTCTACTTCTTGCTTTGTATGGTATACTCTTCTACTTCTTGCTTTACTGGATTATCCAGATTTTTATTTATTCCATAATTTAGTCTGACTCTTAACAGGTTTTGGAATTATTGATAATTTTTCTTTAATTTGGCTATTACTAGTGTATGGTCACTAATAGTATCTATCTGCCCCTCTGTTACTCCCGCAATCGACTATTGCCTTATCGATTATCATGTTCGCTTCTGTTAGGACGTGATGTGTCTGATTTTTACTTTTCCATCAGGGAAAGTCCATGTTATCTTGTGAATGTCTTTATGATCAAAACTTGTCCTAGCTATTTTCATTTTCTCTGTAGCAAATTCGAAACTTTCTCCCATTTTCATTTGATTCGTTTCGCAAACTTGCTCCCCCTGTCATTCTACTATACAGTATGTCTGATAGAAAAAAGTTTGTGTCTTTGTTGTATTTGTCCCATGTCAACTCAAAATTGCCAGTAAACTCAAAAAAAGTAGAAGAATAAGATTGTGTAATGGTCGGCAGTTGCCCCTGAGAGCAAAAAGTTTGTGTCTTTGTTGTATATTTGTCCCATGCCAACTCAAAATTGAAAGTGAACTCAAAAAAAGTAGAAGAATAAGATTGTGCAATGGTCAGTAGTTGCCCCTAAAAGCAAAAAGTCTCTGTTTTTGTTGTATTTGTCCCATGCCAACTCAAAATTGCCAGTAAACTAAAAAAGAAGTAGAAGAATAAGATTGTGTAGTAGTCGGCAGTTGCCCCTGAGAGAAAAAAGTTTAATGTCGTTGAAAAAAAGTTTAGTTGTTGTATTTTTCAAAGAAGACAAAGAAGATTGTTTATTGATAGACAGTTACCCCTAGCGTAAAATTTTTTTTTAGCTTGACATGTTTTTCCCACACCAACCAAAATTACCAGTTAACTAAAGAAGAAGAAGAAGAAGAAGAAGAAGAAGAAGAAAAAGAACAAGAAGAATCAAATTGTACAATGTACTAACTCCAAATTGTAAGTGAATAAGGAATTTTCCCTTATTCCGCGACGATGAGCTGGCCAAATACCCAAGTAGGTGGAGGCCAATAAACTAAAGAAGAAGAAGAAAAACGTACCACCAAAAACAAGTCAAATTTATTTGTGAGGGGGACGAAATGTAGACCAGTTTTAAACTAAATTACATCAACGCTCTAGCGGGGGCGAACATACACTCTAAAATCTTAATGAAAACGGGGGTTGAGCGATACCACATTTTAAAGATCGTTCAAATACCTTTTCAAAAATACCACATACATTATATTACTTTTCAGTACATTTGGAAAACTCAAGTAAAGCCGTAAAGGATTTTTAAGGTATTCGATTTTGGCTCTTTTTATTGTGGTTAAGGTGATACAGTAGCGATCAACAGGTAGCCAAAACGCGTTCCAAGATTGCGGCTGTAATTTTGAATATTTTTTCGAGATATTTGGCACACGTATTCGTAATATAATAAAGAGTGGTGGTAAAGAGCCCAATTTGAAAAATATATTAATATGTGGAAATTACTCCGAAATTAAATACAATATTAAAAAAGCGAGCCTGTACCGCCATTAAGAAGAACAAAAAAATACACTTTCTTCAAATAAACTTTTTTATCCGATGCCTAGATTTTGTGTCATTTTGGAACTACTAATGAAATAAAAAATTTTAGTAGTTCCAAAATGACACAAAATCTAGGCATCGAATAAAAAATTTTATTTAAAGAAAGTGTATTTTTTTGTTCTTCTTAATGGCGGTACAGGCTCTTTTTTTAATATTGTAATTAATTACAAAGTAATTTCCACATATTAATATATTTTTCAAATTGGGCTCTGTACCGCCATTCTTTATTATATTATGAATACGCGTGCCAAATATCTCGAAAAAATATTCAAAATTACAGCCGCAATCTTGGAACGCGTTTTCGCTACCTGTTGATCGCTACTGTCTCCTCTTAACAGCTCTTTTTCTTTTTGTATTCCTTATAAAACGTCCTGATTAGTAACGTGGTTGGTGTAAGCTATCTTCAGGATCCGACGATAAAGCCACATTTTGAAAGCCTAAAATTTCTTGTAGTTAGTGTCTGTGAGGGCCTACGACTCAACTCCGTACAACAGTGTAGGAAACATATACAGGGTGTCCAGAAACTCTCCTGACAAACGAAGATGGGAGATTCCTCAAATAATTTTAAGACAATATAACCCAAGTCACCTAGTCCGAAGCCCTAAGGGAGCTAGTGCTCTTTGAAGATGGCGTCTTGTAATTAGATTTTTTAAAATAACTTCAGAACGCTTCAATTTAAAAAACGAAAATTGGTTTGCTTATTAATTTTCCAGTGATAAATCGATTCTATTAATTGAGATCTAGTACCGGTCATAGGCGTCCTTTTTAGGTAGAGCAACCATTAATTTATATAACTTTATATACTGTACAACTTTTTTGTCTTTAACTTTTAAGAATTTTTGACACTGGATTCTAAAAGATATTTATGATACTAAAATGTATTCTTCCTTTAAGTCGGTAGGATGCACCGTATTCTAGAAAAATCAATTTGAAAATTTTTCGTTTTTTGAATTTGAAGAAAATTCTCAAAAAAAAATGAAAAACGAAAACTGGTACGTTGATTGATCTTCCAAAGATGAATCTTGTTCATCAATTGCGAATTTCTAGTTCCGGTCATATGCTTTCGTTTTGGGTAGGTAAACAGTTATTTTAAAAACGGTGCATCCTACCGACTTAAAGCAAGTGTACCTTTTGGTACTAGCATAACTCACAACTTAATAATCCAGTGTTAAAAATGCTTAGAAGTTTAAGAAAAAAAAAGTTATGCTATCAAATAAATAACCGTTGGCCTATCCAAAAGGGACGCCTATGACCGGTACTAAGATAAATAGGCGTACCAGTTTTCGTTTTTCTAAATAGAATCTTTCTGGACGAATACATTATATAAAGCATTTTCAAAGCATTTTCGGACTAGATGACTTGGGTTAAATTGTCTTAAAATAATTATCAGTAGTAATTGCACAAGAGCTCTAAAATTATTAAATTTTTCCCGAGTGACACTTTGACAGTTTTAATTTACTGACTTTTACAGTCAAATTATGTCAAAATGTCACGAGAGCAAAAATTCTATATTAATTTCAGAGGTCGAGTGCAATTGCGATTATTTCATGAATAAAACTGTTCAAAACCAAAATGTTATTGTAATTTATTTATGTAAGTACCATTAAACACACAGTTTTTATAAATATTTGACGATTGAAAGTCATCACTTTTATAATTTTTAAAACATTAATTGTCATTAATGTCACTGAATGTATTTTTTCATAGCAACGAAGGGCATCTGACGTAATATACTTAACGACGGGAGATTATCAAAAATTATCGATTTAATTCAGATTTCTGTAGCTTTCTATTGGTCAGAATCTCCTATGAATGGAATAATCAGTAGTAATTGCACAAGAGCTCTGAAATTATTGAATTTTTCCCGAGTGACACTTTGACAGTTGTAATTTCACGAGCCGAAGGCGAGTGAAATTATGTCAAAGTGTCACGATATCAATTTTTTCACTATATTAATTTCAGAGGTCGAGTGCAATTTGTTGCGATTATTTCATGAATAAAACTGTTCAAAACCAAAATTTTATTGTAATTTATTTATGTAAGTACCATTAAACACACAGTTTTTATAAATATTTGACGATTGAAAGTCATCACTTTTATAATTTTTAATACATTAATTGTCATTAATGTCACTGAATGTATTTTTTCGTAGCAACGAAGGGCATCTGACGTAATATACTTAACGACGGGAGATTATCAAAAATTATCGATTAAATTCAGATTTCTGTAGCTTTCTATTGGTAAGAATCTCCTATGAATGAAATAATCTAAGGAATCTCCCATCTTCCTTTGTTAGAAGGGTTTCTGGACAACTGGACACTCTGTAAAATATCGTAGGAACCTGATTTGAAAGAATAGTGATAAATCATGACATTGGAATTGTTTATCCATCTTTAGAAATGCAGATATTGCTTTCATTATCCTACATTTGATTTCTACGGAATGGTCCCAACTGCCTTGGCAAAAAATATTAAACAAAGCCCTAACGAAGACAACAGAAGATACTCTGTTTTATTTTTTATCGTAAAATACTTAAATCCTGTAATTTTTATTTGAAGACAACAGAAGATACTCTGTTTTATTTTTTATCGTAAAATACTTAAATCCTGTAATTTTCATTTGATTTAATTTCAAAATATTACAAAACTTTTAGGTGCGCATTGGGTTTTTTTATTTGTGTGACGACGACAATAAACATAATATTTGGAATACGTGTTCCACACGTCACAAGTTTACTCTGGTTAACTTCCACAATAACAAGTTTAATAGTTTATTGTTTGTTATTGGAACGTATTGGCAGAATAATAATCAATTTAACAAAAAGTAGAAGTACTAGGGTAAGTAGAACATCTTCCTCCTCTTCTTCCTTCTTGTATGTAGGCTTTAAAGCCGGTTTCTTCCTCAATATTAGCCTCCTAAATTGTTTAAATTCTGACCAAGAAAAATCTTTTTCTTGGTCTGCCAATACTTCTGCATCCATTTGGTGACTTATCTCGCTATTCCTACTATCCCATCCTCTGTCATTCTACTGTGTTCGTTCCTCTCCTGTTTCCGTTTTGTCACCCATCCATTTATGTCTTCTACATTGCATGCTCTTCTTATGTTTTCGCTGTTTTCCCTATCCAACAGACTTTTCCCTGATATTCGTCGAAGTATTTCCATCTTTGTTGTTTCTAGTAGTCGTCTCGTTTTAGATGTGTCAGGTCTTTTCTCCGCCGTGTATGTCAATATAGGTCTAACTGCTGCTTTATAGATTCTTGCTTTTGTGTCTTGTCTTAGGTGTTTGTTCTTCCAGATTGTGTCATTAAGAGATCGCGCCGCTTTACTTGTTTTTAAGCTTTGTTGTCGTACTTCTTCTTCAGCATCTCCGTAACTAGTTATATCTATTCCCAGATATCTAAACCTTGTTTCCTGCTTTATTATTTTCCCATTAGTTTAGAGTTTACGGCATAGTGGGTACTTAGATGTTGTCATACATGTGGTTTTTTCTGCTGATATCATCATATTGTATTTCTTGGCTGTTGTATTAAAGATGTGCATTAATCTTTGGAGATCGTTTTATATCGATATTTCAATTGTTTTTTAGTCATTATGGTACAAAATATATTTTTCTTTAAAGACAATACTTTTTCTCCTGTAAAAAATCACATTTCAAAAAAATTTTTATTAGTAATTTTATTTATCATGGAATCCAGTTATTCCATGATTCCAGTTATAAATCCCAATTGGCTTACTGAGAAGGAACTCCAAGTATTCACTGATGCCGAATAAGGTTTATAACAAACAACTAAGTGTATTTTTTCAAAAAAAAAAATAAACAAATCCGCTGTTTTTAAGTGTATTTCCTTGTGGCGTATAAAGCACGCCACGCGTGTAGTTATGTTATAACTTGATGCGCGGCTAGTTAAAGGTTAATCTGTTTCTAACTAAATTGGAACTGATTAGAACATTACTTGGCTGTGGAAAGACCATTTCGCAGTTGTCTAGCTATAACATTATAGTAGAGGATCCGATATAAGGTCGATTTGCACCGATCTGTTTAATGGCTAAAAATTATTGGATATGTAATTTAGCATGTTAATATAATTACAAAAACCAAGGGTTGCCCGACCTAATCTTGTTCTAACTATAATTAATTAATAATTAAAAAATGACAATTTTTTCATGAACTTGAAAAAATTCGTCCCGGCTTATATTATTTCAGATTTTTTGGATCATTCTAAACAAAAAAGATCTTTTGTAATTTTTCTCCAATGTTGATCGTTTTCGAGTTAAAATCAATTTAAACCTGATCAAAGAACGAAAGATGACAATTTTCAAGGCTCAAAAATCAGAAACGAAAAAAGTCCACAGTTAGAGTAATACCACGTAAAGTAGAGTAAAACTATAATAGACAAGGCGAAAACGGCGGGTTCGAAGGGAACAATATTCCCATGAGATTTTTTTGCATAATCACATTCGTGAGACACCCCAGAATAAGGTTCAAGAAGTCGCCCACGTGAAAAGTGGGCCAATTTTTTTTAACATTTTTTTTAATCAAATTGCAAGAATCAATATTTTTGGCTCGAAGAGTTTTTTTTTAATTTTTTGGACCATTCTGAGCAAAAAAGATCTCTTATAATGTTTCTCTAAAGTTGATCGTTTTCGACTTAAAAGCAATTTAAAATTGAAAAAAAAAACGAAAAATGGCGATTTTCAAGGCTTAATAACTCGGTTAAAAGTAATTATTATGAAAGTCAATATATGACTAAATCAAAGTTTAAAGCCCCCCCTACAAGATCCTGAAGAAATGTTTGTCATTATTTTATTACTAAGCTGTTATTTTTAAGTAAAAATAATAAGCGCCATACACGTGTGCGGCATCTGTAAATGCTGAGTGCGAGAGAGAAGCCATTCCAACAGTACAATTGTGCATCTTACTCGCACTCACATTTACAACCGCGTCAATACGATGTAACCGCTCATTGTTATTCATTAAAAATTAGTAGTAAATTTATGACACAGATTTCTTCAGGATCATGTAGCGGAGACTTTAAATTTTGATTTAGTCACTTTCTGACTTTCATAATAATAATTTTTAACAGAGTTATTAAGTCTTAAAAATGGCCATTTTCGCGTTTTTCAAATTTTAAATTGCTTATAACTCAAAAAAGATCAACTTTAGAGAAAAATTATAAGAGACCTTTTTTATCCAGAATGGCCCAAAAAATCTAAAAAAAAAATTAGATCGGGCCAAAAATATTGATTTTTGCAATTTGATTAAAAAAAAATTTTTTTTTTAAATGGCCCACTTTTCACGTGGGCGACCTCTTGAACCTTATTCTGGGATGTCTCACGAATGTGATTATGCAAAAATATCTCATGGGAATATTTTTCCCAACGAACCCGCCGTTGTCGCCTTGTCTATAATACCACGATATAAAATGCATATTTATGTTTTGGATGTGGTATTACAATGGTATTAGTATTAAACTCTAGAAATTGTCGGCTTTTTTTCGTCAAATAAAACACAAGTAAAAAATATCATTTTTGTAATGATCAAGTACATAAATTCAAGCTCAAACCTCTTTCTACCAGGTCTCGATAAGAATTTTAGCCATGTTTTATTCTTAAACATATTTTTTTGTTAATGAAGAAGGTTTCTTATGGGGAGACGGGCATTAGCAACTAAAAAACAATGTTTCAGAATGAAGTAAGTCCAAAACACTTATCAGTAACTGATAGAATAAGGTTTGAAGTTAAATTTAGATACTTCGTAATTTCAAAAATAATATTTTATACTTATGTTTTTGAGGCTTGAAAATCGTCATCTTTCGTTCTTTTTTCAGTTTTAAATTGTTTATAACTAGAAAACGATCAACTTCGAGAAAATTTACGAAAGAACTTTTTTGTTTAGAATGACCTAAAAAATCTTAAATAATATCTGCCCGGGTCGAAAATTTTGTTAAAGGACACCGCACACATCTTCTGGAAAATATAATGCCACTCAAATGAAATAAAATTTACATGAATAGATGCGTCCTGAAATTTCAATAATTTGATATCATTGCGCCAACTCTGAATTTTGCTTAATTAGTGCGGTAATTGTAATTAAAGTTTATCGAAATCCCATTTTGAAGTCCATAAAACTGGCATTCATAAATAATATTAGTCTAGCGGCTAATGAATACAGTCTATTCACCACTAGCTTAAGCCGATTAGAGACAGTACAGCTAACCAAATTATACCTACTTTATTATCAATAATAATAGGAAAAGATAAGAGTAAGCCTCTGCCTTAATCCCTCGAGAAAGGTTTATGAAATAAGCGAATCACAGGATCTTTTTCCTCTCTTTGGCACACGTACATTCCTATTTGATTTTAGATTAATTTTTATCAATTTACGCTCTTGTTAATCAAAATACAGCATTGGCGCAATGGTATCAAATTATTTAAATTTCAGGACACATCTATTCATGTAAATTTTATTTAATTTGAGTGACATTATATTTTCCATAAGATGTGTGCGGTGTCCGTTATAAAAAAAAAGTCATTTTTTAATTATTAATTAATTATAGTTAGAACAAGATTACAACCCTTGTTTTGGTAATTGATAACATGCTAAATTACATATCCAATAATTTTTATCCATTAAACAGATCGGTGAAACCTTATATCGTATCTTAGACTATTATGTGTTAGTTCAGAGAAATAAGGAAAAAAATGCCTGTTGGTGACACAATCCCTTCCAGGCCGAAACCAAATTTTTTGAGTAGTATGGACATCTATATTAATAACCTATATGTTTCCTGCAGCCAATTTTGATGATATATATAGTTATAAACAAATGAAGAATAAAAAACGGTAAATTTTCGCTTTTTTCGTCTATAACCAAAAAGTTAAGTATTTTAAACAAATTTGAGAGTAAGAAACTCATAAATCGTATAAAAAACTTCAATATGGCGTTCGCTGAATATGTCTATCCTTATTGGTTGCTTAGAAAATTGCAAAATAAATAATAAATTTTGAGTTTTTATAAATATTCATAACTTATGTAAAAATTAACTTAGAAAGTTCTTATTACACGGAATGCTGAAACTTCTGGTGCTTAGATCATACTTTAAATTTCAAATCAATTGGTCAAATAGTTTAAAAGGTATTTAATTTGATTATACCAAATTAATTTTTTTTTAACGCTATAAGTCAGAAAATTATGAAGTTACACTAACACCTTGGATAGTTTATGAAAGAAGAAGATTTGTACTATTAGTTTAATTTAAAAAAAATGACAAAAAATAATTCTAAATACTGCAAAATTATTTTACAAAAACAGATGAATTAAAAAAAGGGGGGCCTAACTTCGTCCCTAATTGTCATAGGACAATTGTTTTTCTTTCTAAATGTGTATAAAAATTCAGTCTTTCCAAATATGAAAAAATAATTTTTCTGCGGGTAACGGTTAAAAAGTTATTCTAATTGTTTATAAGTAAGCAAAAAATCGACGTGTTTTTGCAAAATAATTTTACACGGTTTAAAATTACTCTTTGTCATTTTTTTTTTAATAAAGTCAATAGTATAAATGTTCTTCTTGCATAAACTGTCAGAAGTCTTACTGTAACCTCATAATTTTCTGACTTAAAGTGTTGCAAAAAAAATGAATTTGGGATAAACAAATTAAATATCTTTTAAACTATTTGACCAATTGCTTTGAAATTTAAAATATATTTTAACCACATGAAGTCTCAGCAATTCGCGTAATAAGAAGGTTCTAAGTTATTTTTTACGTAAGTTATGAATATTTATAAAAACTCAAAATTTATGATTTATTTTGCAATTTTCTAAGCAACCAATAAGGATAGACATATTCGGTGAAAGCCATATTGAAATTTTTTATACGATTTATGAGTTTCTTACTCTCAAATTTGTATAAAATGCTTAACTTTTTGGTTATAGACGAAAAAAGCGAAAATTTACCGTTTTTTGATCTTTATTTGTTTATATAACTATGTATATCATCAAAATCGGCTGCAGGAAACATGTAGGTTATTACTATAGATGTCCATACTACTCAAAAAATTTTGTTTCGGCCTGGAGGGGGATGTATCACGAGAAAAATCTTATTTCTCTGTACTATGAAGGTACGCAAATTCTGTCGATGTAAATAACGTTCACCTACGAGGCTCGTGCAGCTGGGAAGTCATGGAACTGACCTTCTTGTGTATCCTCAAATGTCTCTACACCTTCTTACAGCACTTGAAATCCTGGATTTGTGGATGCCCTTAAGATCTGCAAGATATTGCTGCGATCGTCCATCTCCAATTAAAGCTACAATTTCGGCTGCTTGTTCTGACGTTAAATTACTCATTTTTTCTAAAATCCTCCTTATTGAAAAATCAAGCAGACATAATACCCCAGTAAATGAACGGGAAATTCGGCGATACCGTGTAACTTTCAGGGGCAACTCCGAATTGAATGAAAATTTGGATTTAGGTTCTACTTACCCTCCACTTCAAAGTTGAAATTGTGCCGTTGGTTGCTTTTACTTGGGGGTGACAGTCACCCCTTCTCGAGGGTGAAAAACATACGTTCAAGATAAGACCGGAAATGGATAAATTGACTGATTTTCAGCAACTTTTGTTCCATAGAGTCTTTTACGTAAGTCAATACTTTTCGAGTTATTTGCCATTGAAAATGTTGATTTTTCGACAAAAAAACTACGTTTTCAGACGGTTTTTCGCAAATAACTCAAAAAGTAATAGTCCAGTCTTTCACGGTTTTTGCTCTAAATTTTAAAGAACCGCTTGGATTGACATGAAATTTGGCATACGCATAGCTTACATGTCAAAGAAAAAAAGTGATATTTTGCCGACGTGTGCTTTTGCCCTGGGGGTGACTTTCACCCCCTCTTGGGGGTGAAAAAATATATGTCCAAAACAACTCCGGAAATGGGTAAACTGACTAATTTTAAGTAACTTTTGTTCTATAGAGCTTTTTCGCCAAGTCAACACTTTTCGAGTTATTTGCGAGTGAATATGTTCATTTTTCAACAAAATAACCACATTTTTAGACGGTTTTTCGCAAATAACTCAAAAAGTAAGTATTTTGTCGAAAAAACCGTTCTTAGCAAAAATATAGCCTATAAAAAATTTAAAAAAATGGTGTACGCGTTAGGTCTCTAGATCTCGTAGAACCAGAGTTATAGCTAATGAAATATAGATTCATATTCACCAAATTTCAAATAGAATATTTCGACGTGAAATATCCAAAAAATTAAGCACATTTTGGGGAAAACCCATTTTAACGTTTTAAAGTGTTTAAAAAAGCTTTATTTCTGTTTTTACGAAAAGTTTCTAGCATTAAATTTAAGCAAGTTACGCTCAAAATAAAGTTGGTCCCTTTTGTTTTTGCAAAAAAAAATCGGGAAGACTACCCCCTAATTAGCAACTTAAATGAAATTAATCGTTGCCGCTCCATAAATTATTTTACTTATATTGTGTTTATATGATATGTAAGTTTCTTCGATTCAAAGTGTTTATTTTTGAAAAAATTTGGTCTCAAAATAAAATTTTTAAAAATTTAAATTTTGAAAAATATGCTTTTTTTCAAAATAACTTAAAAATTGTTAAAGATACCAAAAGTCTCGAAATACAAAAAAAGTCAGATTTGCTTTTTTGAATATCATATATTTTTTTGTTTTTCTGTTAGACAAAAATTTATCAAGATTTGGTGTTTCTAAATTTGCATACATTCGTGATCAGTGACTCGTTCAACCCCTTTTAACTACAGCCGTTTCAATAATAAGGACTTTGAACCGATGAAACTTACAGATCATATAAACAGTATATACACGAGTCAAGAAACTTGTGAAGTCGTTACGATTAAGTTCATTTAAGATACTAATTAGGGGGTGATTTTCTCGATTTTTTTACCAAAACCAAAAGGGACTAACTTTATATTGAGCGTAACTTGTTTAATTTTGATGCTAGAAATTTTTTTTATAAAACAAAAATGAAGCTTTTTTTAAACACTTTAAATAAGTTTAAATGAGTTTTCCCCGAAATGTGCTTCATTTTTGGTTATTTCACGTTAAAGTATTCCACTTGGAATTTGACGAATATGAACCTATATTTCATTAGCTATAGCTCTGCTTTTTCTAAATAAAAAAACGTGATATATTCACTATTTTTTTAAATTTTTTTATAGGCTATATTTTTGCTAAGAATGCTTTTTCGACAAAATACTTACAATTTGAGTTATTTGCGAAAAACCGTCTAAAAGCGTGGTTATTTTGTTGAAAAAATGAACATATTCACTGCCAAATAACTCGAAAAGTATTGACTTAGTGAAAAAACTCTATAGAACAAAAGTTACTTTAAATTAGCCAGTTTACCCATTTCCTGACTTTGTTTGGACGAATATTTTTTAACCCCCAAGAGGGGGTGAAAACAACCCCCAGGGCAAAAGCACATATCGGCACAATATCATTTTTCTTTCTTTGACTTGTTAGCTGTGTGTATGCCAAATTTCATGTCAATCCAAGCGATTCTTTAAAATTTAAAGGTTTTGCAATATTTTACCGTTAATGAATGGACTATAAATATTATATCGAAAAACATATCCTTAGCAAAATGTAGCTTATAAAAAGCCCAAAGAAATGGTGTATCAGTAAAGTCTATCAATCAAGTAAAAACAAAGTTGGAGCTCATGAAAAATTCCAAATCTAATTCCAAATCGAATATTTCAAGGTGAAATCACCGAAAGATTAAGCACTTTTCGGGAAAAACCCATTTAAACTTTTTTAAAGTGTTTATAAAAAGCTTTGTTTTAATTGTTAACAAAAGTTTTAGCATTAAAAATAAGCCAGTTACGCTCAAAATAAAGTTGGCCCTCTTTTTTTTTGTAAAAACTCATGAAAACCTCGCCGTGTTTAGCTCCCCAAATGAAATTAATCGCTACCGCTTTACAAGCAATTTACTTACCTATCTATTTTTTATATGATCTGTCAGTCTCACCGGTTTAAAGTGTTTATTTTTGAAAGGGTTATAATTGAGAAAGCTTGAATGGGTCACTAATCAGGAGTGTATGTAAATTTTGAATAGCCATATCTTAACCAATTTTTGTCTTACAGGGAAACAAAATGAAACTAGCATAATTTTTAATAACAAAACTTACATTTTTTTACTCTCTAAGATTTTTCTTATCACTAATATTTTTTAAGTTATTTTGAAAAAACAAATTTTTCAAAAATTTTTAGAATTTTTTTTCTTATTATAAAACCAAATGTTTTCAAAAATAAGCACAAAAAAAACCAATCAAACTTACAGATCATATAAACAATACACATACAGTTAAAATAGATGGTAAAGCCAAACATTAATTTCATTTAGGGTGCTAAATAGAGGAAGGTCTTCGCGATTTTTTTTTACCAAAAAAGGGGCCAACTATTTTTTTCAGTGTAACTCGTTTATTTTTGATGCTGTAAACTTTTGTAAAAAACAAATAATACGCTTTTTTTCGATACTTTAAAAATGTTAATAAGGTTTTCCCCGAAAAACGCTTCTTTCTTCGGTGATTTCGCGTTGAATTATTCGATTTGGAATTAGACGAATAAGAACGTATTTTTTATGAGCTACAACTTTGTCTCTACTCAATTTGTTGCCTTTACTGGTACACCATTTTTTTCGTTTTTTTATAGGATACACTTTTGCTAAAACAATTTTTTTCGATAAAATATTTACTTTTTGAGTTATTTGGGAAAAACGGTCTGAAAACGTAGTTTTTTTGTCGAAAAATCAACATTTTAAATCGCGAATAACTCAAAAAGTATTGACTTATGTAAAAAACTTTATAGGACAAAAGGTGCTTAAAATAAGTCAATTTATCTATTTCCGGCCTTATTTTAAACACGCGTTTTTCACCCCCGAGAAGGGGTAAATGTCACCCCCCAAGTAAAAGCAACCAACGGCACAAATTCAAACTTGTAAGTGGAGGGTAAGTAGAACCTAAAACCAAATTTTCATGGAATTCGGAGTTGCCCCTGGAAATTACACTCCAAAACGGTTATTTATTGGGCTATACTGCCGTCCTTAGGAAAAACACCGCATATGCAAAAATTATGAAAATTGAGTTAGGCGCGAAAATTAGATCTAGAGGGTTTATATTACATGATTATTTAAGAAAAGTACAGTATTTACAACCCAACTATACAGGGTGTCCCGAAAAGATTGGTTATAAATTATACCACAGATTCTGGGGTCAAAAATAGGTTGATTAAACCTCACTTACCTATATACAATAGTGTTCACAAAAAAATTTACAGCCCTTTGAAGTTACAAAATGAAAATCGATTTTTTTTAATATATCGAAAACTCCTAGAGGTTTTTTATTGAAAATGGACATGAGGAATCTTTATCGTAGCAACATCTTTAAAAAAAATTATAGTGAAATTTGTGTACCCCATAAAAATTTTATGGGGGTTTTGTTCCCTTAAAGCCCCCCAAACTTTTATGTACGTTCCAATTAAATTATTATTGTGGCACCGTTAGTTAAACACAATATTTTTAAAACTTTTTTGCCTCTTAGTACTTTTTTGATAAGCCAGTGTTTATCGAGATATTTTGAGTATTTGTCGAATCCACCACCTATTTGTATATGGTTAAGTATGATTATTAATCTGTTAATAATCTGAAAATTTATTTTTAACTTAAAGTTTTTGGTATATTTTGAAAAAGAAGCCACATCTCGATAACAGTTGACTTATCAAAAAAAGACTAGGAGACAAGAAAGTTTTAAAAACACTGTGTTTAACTAATGGTACCACAATAATAGTTTAATTGGAACGTACACAAACATTTGGGGGGTTTAAAGGAACAAAACCCCCAAAAATTTTTTATGTCAATATAGTAAAAAAGTAGCCGCATCTCGATAAAAACTGGCTTATCGAAAAAATACTAGGAGGCAAAAAAGTTTTAAAAACGTTGTGTTCAACTAATGGTACCACAATAATGAATTAATTGAAACGTACACAAAAGTTTGGGGGGGTTCAAGGGAACAAAATCCTCATAATTTTTTTATGGGGTGGACAAATTTCACTATAATTTGGTTTTAAGGTGGGCCTGTCATAAGAATTATACATGCCCGTTTTCAATAAAAAATCTTTGAGAGTTTTCGATATATTGAAAAAAATCGATTCTCATTTTGTAACTTCAAAGGGCTGTAACTTTTTTTATGGGCACATTTGTACTAAGGTAAGTTAGGTTCAATCGAACTATTTTTGACCCCAGAATGTGTGGTATAATTTATGACCATTCTTTTCGGGACACCCTGTATATTCTGAAAGAAATACTAAACCTAGCATCTACGAAAACATGCGACAAACTAAGGAAAAACCCCGTAACTAGAACATTACTTAGGTAAAACCCCGCATATACTTGTCGGAGTCTGCAGTTACTGTGTTTATTCTAAGCAATACCCAATTGCGGTGTTTTTGCTACGTAATTGGCGCGATTTTTCAATTTATTTAGTTTCTTCTCAACTTGTATATGGTGCAGTTGTGTTAGTTTCTGTCTGCAAAATTGATTGAAGAAACAACGTAAAATTTTTAATGTTGAAAAGCAAGTAGGGTAAAGAAAAGAAGAAATAATTAGCTCCTATAATGCTTTCTTTTTACATTACAGGGATATTGAACATTTTGTCCTTTGGGTTGACAACTGCTCAGGTCAAAATAAAAAGTGGGGTTTTTTATCTTTCCTTGTATATATTGTAAATTCTGACGCTATATCTCCTCAAGATATTTGTATTGAGTATTTTGAACCAGGACACACCTTCATGTCATCACCATCAGGTGGAACTATCTTTAAAAAAACAAAAGAAAACCTACGATTTTAATGATTTTGTGACAGGTGTTGGAAATGTAAATTCAAAAAAGGTTACAATAAAAACAATGCAGTATACAGATTTTTTTAAGTGGCAAGATTTCGCATCACAAGTAAAAATTAAAAAAATAGAGCCACGTCCTTACTTGGAGAAAATACTTAACAGAAATTGTTTCCAACAGGGGATCATTCTCTAAAGTACAAGTTAACAAATAGATTCGATAGTATGTATGTTTGAAATGAATTTTCTTCAAAATAAAGTTTTAAATAGAAAACTTCCCAGCCCTCAGGCATTTACATTTCCATATGGAGTATCAAAAAATAAAAAAGAAACCCCTATTAAAAATCTCAATACCATAATGCCTTCAAATAGATTACAATTTTGGCAAAACCTTGAGGAAGATAAGAATTAATAAGATAATTTCTTTGTATATTTAATTTTTTTGCTTTTGTATTAAATTTTGTTTGTTAGGGTTTATTCGGTCTAATAAAGGTGGTTTTTTTTTATTAAATATGTAGATATAATAAATTTTTCAAAAACTCATTTTGTTGTTTAATTATATTTTCTGTAACATTATGCTAAGAAAAAACACCGCATATACATAACATCCGTAGATGCTGTAGTTTTACTTAGCAATTGTTAATATTACTTACAATTTCTTTCCCAGTATCTGCCATAGTAGGCATAAAATTAGGATAAATTACTGCTCCTTTTTTTAAAACACAGTTTATTTACAGACTTATTGATATAAAGTAAAATCGTCTCTAACCGCATTGTTGTAATAATTTTAGCACCTTTTAAAAGTTGCAGATTCTTTGAAGTGCATTTACTCATTTTTATAAGTACTGCAGATGCGGTGGTTTTCCTTAGGAGGGCAGTATAATGCACAGATCAAATTCTCGAACACAAATATCCAAAATAAGTATTCTCTATTAACCACCGTTTATTTACTTTTTTTTTCGGCAAAAACATGCTTTAACTTGAAAATTTATGCGTTTGTTACACCTAAAGGAGACGATAAACGAGTAGGTATTATAACATTCTGCTAAAAATTAAAAATTATTCTTGAACTTTTTTTCTCTTTCAAAAAGGTATGTGATACTTTTCGTGATCAGCGTATGTGTTTTTATCGAGTGATTTATACAATATATTTGCTGATTATGCTCATGTATCAAAGTGGTCCCCTGCCCTCAGATATTCTAAGAGTATCTACAAAAATATAGAATTATAGTGTAAAAACATTAAATGATTGCATATTTATTATAGATAAAAAATATTTTAAATAAAAAGGATGAAATTTTGGAATATATTGAAACCCAGAGAATTATGATTTATAGCAAGTATGGACGATTATCTTTAAGACCATATTTTAACAAAGTTTATCAAGTACTGGACAATGATTGGGTGAAGGTAAATACAGATATAATATATTTTTAGTATATTTATTATGTTACGGTAAAAGTGAATAATCTGGTAATTGTATACAGTTACCAGAGTCGACGGTAAATGTAGGAATATTGCAGTCACTGAAGGTGGATATGAGCTATTACCTCCGATATCGTTGAACCTCCATCGATTTGCATGAAAATTGGTGAGTGATTAGAGGATGTCTCAAGGAACAAAGGTGACATGGTGCCAACTTGCGCTTTTACCCTGGGGGTGGATGCCACTCCTTCTCAGGGGTGAAAATTATTTTCTTAAAAATGACCCCCCATTTCAATAGAGAGACAAATTCTAAGCAAAATTTGTTATATAAAGTTATTAAAATAAAGCAAAACTTTTGATTTATTAAAGATCAAAGATTTCAATTTTTCGTGAGAAAAATGTATGTTTTTTTGATAAATAACTCACAAACTATAAGTTTTAACAAAAAAGTTATTATTAGCAAAATTAAAGCTAATAAAAAACGAAATAAACCACTTAATACTAGAAAAATCTTTTAGTTTTAACTAAAAGTGAGATAGGTAATTGAATGTATATTTTTTCGGCGGGTACCCAAATCTAAGTATTCAAGCTTAAATAACGGGAAAATTATGCATTTTATAACATAAACTTTTAAAATATTTGTCAAAGTACTGAAAAATATCTATCAACTGAGCCCCAGAACAAGTTTATTGGATTAAAATTTAGCTCCAAAAATTTTTCAAAATTTATCTTTTAAAAAATTTTCCAAAAAATATTATTGTGCTTCTTTTAAATAACTCCGTTAATTTTTACGATATCAGGTTGACCTGACAACCATTTAAAAGTTAATTCCAAGGGCTATTAAAACGCGTTGAATTTAATCTTGAAAGCCCTTTACTTTTTTTAAATAAAAGGTTAAATAACCCCGGTTACATGGTTCTGGTAGCAAAATTTAAACTTTAAACTTTAAACGTTTCTATCTCGGTTATTTTTTACCCTATACAAATAGTTTAACGGGTAATATATTCAACACAGAAAAACTAAAATTTGTTTATATACTATTTTTACGTATATTGAGTATTTTTGGAGTTATTATCAAAAGAAAATGAAAATTACGGTAATTCTAAAAATTCTCATTTTTTAAAATTATACCTTTTTTTCAAAAATATGGATTCTAAACCGGTCAAAATTGATAAAATCATTACATGTGTTGATATAAATATAAATAAATTATAGTAAGGATTACTATAAATCTTAATTTTTGTGGAAATGGCGTATGTTTTATTTTTCATTTTTTCCTAAAAAATTCAAAAGGTTTCTCTTATTTTCATCATAACTTGCTTAATTTTAATGCTATTAACTTCTGGAGCTGATTTGATAGGTATTCCGAAGTACTTTGACAAGTGCTTAGCAGGTATATTTTATGAAATGCATAGTTTTCCCGTTATTTAAGATTGAATATTTAGATTTGAGTACTCGTCGAAAAAAATATACAATATATTACCCATAATTCACTTTGAATTAACATTAGTTTAGTTCTTCAAGTGAGGAGTATATTATATTTTTTATTATCTTCAATTTTGGTAATAATAACTTTTTTGTAAAAGCTTATAGGTTTTGAGTTATACGTAAAAAACAGCTTTAAAACATTCATTTTTTTACGAAAAAATAAAATCTTTGATCTTTATTAACTGAAAAAGTATTGATGTATATTAATAACTTTATATAACAAAATTTACTTATAATTTGTCCCTCTATCGATTATTGGTATTATTTTTAACAAAATAATTTTCACCCCCGGGAAGGGGTGGCATCTGCCCCCAGGGTAAAAGCGCAAGTTGGCATCATGTCACCTTTGTTCCTTGAGGTATCCTCTAACTACTCACCAATTTTCATGAAAATGGATAAAGGTTCAACGAAATCGGAGGTGAAGACCTTCAGTTACTGCACTAGAAATATTTTTTAAAAACCTTTATTTCCTAATTTTACCGGTAATTGTATACATTTCCCAGATGATCTTGGTAAAAGTAAGAAATTCAAATTATAACGATCGACACGCAAGCGGAATGCAATAATTAATAGAGCAGTAAGGATCTGTTTTTAGATGGATGTGAGAGGTGGCATTCAGATTTTTGCGGATAAAGTTAGGTGATAACTTCTTTAATAATAATTGATTTATGCTCCTTCTCAAATATGCCCGGAACATGAATAAAAAAATAAAATATTTAAAAATTTCAAAAAATTTCGTTTTTTTTCTACATTTTTTGCTTATAACTTAAAAACTGTTCATTTCAGAACAAAGTCCTATAGGAATAAAACAAAGATAATTAAATTTTCTATCAGATGCGTTTGGTTAAAAATGTCTTAATTTATTACCCTTGCTTCAAAATAGCAATAAATATAAAATAAGGGGGCAAAACAAGCCTGTCTTTATTCAATGATTTTCCATCACTTAGGTTACACTTGGAACCTTCCTAATTCGCTTAGAAAATTTTTGTAATGTGTTAAAACCGTACACCAAATTTCATTAAAAGTTACTTACTAGATTTTGCACATTAATTTTGCAATCTAAACTTTTTTTAAAAAATTAAAATTTTTTAAAATCTTGCACAACAAACACTAGAATATACAAAGATTTTCCAATTTTTTTACATATCGCCTCTTTGCTTCAATAACGTGACAAGTCCAAAAACTCAATTTTTTTTTATTTGATAATCAAAACCGCCGTGTCAAACTTTATTTTCTCCAGAAACGCGGTATCTATTCAGTGAGTAATAGCAAATGTATGAGGAAAAGAAACAGCGGAACTGTGCTACATTGCGATATCACGTTATCTCTTTCTTCCGAGTGCTTTGCTTCAAAAACGAGAAAAGACAGTTGTCATTCCGCAAGCAAAGCCTAGTTTTTCGACAAAAAAGTGATATCACGACGATATTACATTGTGATTGCAAAGGTATGTATTTATTCAATAATATTTTTTTATTCTTATTCGCGGTGTGCAAGTACTTGGAAAGGGAAACGAGAAACGACCCTGCGCGAGTCGAGGAGAAATATTGCAACTATCTTAAATAATTCATATTGTCAATTGAAATTGTCAAATTGACGTATATTTCATACCTTCTGTCAATGAAGCAGAAAAATTATATATTGCCCCAGAATATTGATATGATATGCAATTATTATATAAAGGTAAATTTAATTAATTGTATTTTGCTTGCAGTACTGCATTTTAATAACTAATTTTATTTACTACATACAATTGTTGATGTTTTCATAACATAACCTGAATCTTATTTTTTCTTCTTATTATTTTTTTGGACTATGGCCTTGACAATTATCCAGTAACCGGACTAATATAATTGGCCAATATAATTAAAAGTGCGAATAATAGTACAGAGCGTAGAAATAGGGGTCGCTTTGCCGAACTTGCACGGTCCCAATAGTGTGATATGTTTATTTTAAAACAGTGTTGTTGAAAATTGTCCATGGAGTGTGAATTGGTATATACCTTCGTGTCACACTGTTGCTGAAAATATATAAACTTTGCTTTGTGTTATCTAAGGATACCACGTTGTATATGATAAAAGTTTTCCCAGTACGAAAAACAAGTTCAAGTTACATTCTGATGTTTCGTTCTTCCAGAAAAAAACAATATTTTTATGGGGAATATTTTTGAATATTACATTGTTCATACTAAAATAACTTACTAGTATGTACTTATTTTTTCAGATGGAATCGTGATCTAAGAGGATCCTTGAACTTGCAATGGCAACCGAGAAATCGAACATTCCCGTTCTAATGACTAGGACAGGTATGTAAGTTTTAGTTATCTACGAAGTATTTAGGCACCCATTATACGATAGGTTTTGTTGTCATTCATCGCCGATTCTGGCTACGATTGACCGATAACTTGTGTAAAATTTAAATATCTGTTAGGTACGGTATCCCTAAGAGGTTTACGCATATGGCTGTTATTACTATTATTTTCTTGTTTTATTCTTATCTTCTATTATATAATATTATTAAATTTGACGTACCGTTTTTTAGATAATGGCACAACACAAAACATACAGAATGGAGCTTCAAACATAGATGACTCATTGTTAACAGAAGGAAAAGTTGACTTAACATTTCCGAATCGTAGTCGTTGTAATTCGACTAGCGGTAGTTCGTCTAGTGACTCGTCAACCAGCTCATCAAGCTCTTTCAGTGAAGGTAATTTTATGTATTCAATTAATGTTCATTTCAATGTAATCAAAAGCATTTCATTTTTTTTTCCTAATTCTGGTAATATTCTAACCATAATTTTCTTTACAGATAGCGACGACTCCGTAAAAGACCCAGACTATGAAGATGCAGAACTAAGACATCGTAATCGAGGAAATGCTTCATGCTCTGACGAATAAGATTTACCTATTAGCACAAGAAATCAAGACAATTTTTTATGTGAAAATGTGAATCAGCTATCTAGGGAAGATCATGAAATGATACTTAATAACTTATACCAATACAAAGTACACCGTCTGATAAGGAAAATATAAGCGCCCCTCAACAGAAGTTAACAAATCCAGATTGTAGTCAAAATAAAATAGGAAAGAAAAGACGAAGACAAGAAGATAATTGGTAAAAAAATGTAGTAAAGAAACTGAGAAATTGTGTAAAATCTAATCAAACACTGAAGGCAAAGAAATCCATTCCAGAATGTACATTGAAACCACCTTGCAGAAAAAGTTGTGCTTTCAAATGTCGGTCAAATATCACAGAGGAGCGACGTTTGCAATTATTTAAAGAATACTGGGATTTAGGAAACATCGAAAACAGTGGTCATTTATCGCAAAGAGTGTTGCAGTGGTCGTCCCAAAATATCGTTACGTTAAAATGGATGCCGATGGGAACGTTGCACCTTCTCGTGACAGTAATAACGCTTTCTTTTTAATTGTTGCTGGTGTAAAGACTAGAGTGTGTAAACTATTTTTTAAAAATACTTTAGTAATTAATAACCGGCCTATTGAGATGGCCTTAAAGAAGAAAAATAGAGCCAGCAACATTTCAGCAATGAAAGCTAATTGCGGATGTCATGAAGTTCTCTCACATATAGAGAAAGAAAATGATAAAAGACAATACAATTCTGGTCGCAGTGTATGACTTGAAAGCAGTGTTCCAATGCCCCAAAAGGGAGATCTCGGTCTGCTACTATAAATCGACATTGAATATTTTTGATATTTTTAATTCAACCATATACAACATTCAGAATAACTGTGTTGAAAGCTATGTTTGGGATGAGTCAAACGCCCATAGAGTTGTGAATGAAATCGGTACATGTGTTTACAAATACCTTAAGAAAGTTTCAGAAACAGTCAACAATTTGGACGTTGTGTTCTATTCTGTGCAGGCCAGCAAAAAAATAAATTTATGACCTGTATGTATCTATACACAGTAAAAACAATTGAAAATCTTAACTCAGTAACGCATAAATATTTGATAAAAGGGCGCACCCAAAACGAGAGAGATCCTGCTCATTCTCAAATTGAGAGAGAAATTAAACGTCAATTAAGATGCAGCCCTATGTAACGGCTGTAATTAACTTTTCTTTACTGAAAGATAAACATAATGAGACAGTAAAACTAGCAGGTTTAAAGGCGAATCAACTTAAAAAAAGCGAACCGATGCTATATTTTTTAAAAATTCATACGCTGACAAACAATTTAAGAGAGCAGAAAGCAATAGTTATTAATAAAAAGAAAAAGAGCAAGAATTTGGAATTGAGAGATGCATACAGCTCAAAACCAGGTATGCCCGATAATAAAAAAGCGGATCTCCTGGATTTGGTTAATAAAATCCTAATTCCAAGATATCACAGGCCATTTTATGAATCGTTGTAGTTTTAAAAGTCACGTATTTTTGCTTGTTTTGACAAAGACAACATTTTAAGTGTTACATTTTCGTAAATTAATGAAATTAGTTCGTTTAGAATTTAAGCTTTTACGCATTATTAAATAACTTTAAGAAATAGTTTTAATTTAAAAATTATTCCAGTTTAATTTCGCCTTGTAATTCTAATATTGTTTGTTATAGTTACTTTTCCAATAAAGAACATATTCTCAAATTTAAAATCTTTTACTTCGACAACGTTTGTTTATTGTATAACCCAGTAACATAACAAAAATAATATCATCAACAACGTGACAAGTCAGTTTGTAACATTCATCTTATTACATTTTTGCAGGAAAAGTGTGACATATTATCACATTTTTTGTAAATATGCAAATTTTTCGATAACTTTATTACATCATCAGGCCTATCGAACATTTTCAGAGACGTAAGTAGTTAACATTTATAGTTACAGGAGGATTTTATGGATTACAGGAGGGTTTTAAGGTCACTAAACACGTATACACAATCAGAATCGACCTCCGGAGCACCTGATGCTCAGCGTCATGCAAGAGACGCCATCTTCTGGAGTTTCGATTGTTTTCGAAATTTAATTGATGCAAATGAATTACTGCTTTTTTGAGCTCGTTAAACACGAATATGCCATCAGAACCGACTCCCCGAGAACCTGATGCCTAAGGTCAATGAAAGGGGCGTCATCTTCTGGATGTTCAGGCGTCTTCGGTACTAACATTGATGCAAACAGATTACTCATGCATTTTTGGGGTCGCTAAACACGAATATGCCATCAGAATTGACCTCCCAAATACTTGGTGCCCTACTATTAGTGTAAGTCGTTTTCTGGAATAACGAGAGTTTTAGGTATTAAATTGATTCAAATGGATTATTCGGGGGTTTTTGAGGTTGCTAAACACGAATATGCCATCAGAACAGACCTTTGGGGCACTTGGTGCTTAGGACCACTGCAAGGGACGAGTTTCGAGGGTTTTTGGCATTTAGTTGATGCAAAAGGTTTACTTTAGGGTTTTTAAGGTCGCTAAATACGAATATGCCATCAGAACCGAATCCCGGAGGGCCTGATGCCCAACGTCAATGAAAGGGGCGTCATCTTCTGGAGGGTCGAGGGTTTTCTAGTGGCCAGAATAACTGCCATACACGTCATGTTTTAGAATTTCGAGGTATTCCAACACTAAATCGGTACACAACAAGTACTTGCAAGTTTTGTGAGTTGCTGTGCAAAAAAGCGTTCGAATTGGTAAATTTTTTTGCTATTTTTAGACTTTTAATTAAAATAATTGTTTTGTGCTAATCAATTTTTTTAATTATTTATAAATATAAACTCAATTTATATCTAAACATGTTTTTCCTTCATTTATTTCAAAATCAATTTACTATATTCTATTTTGACAGTGTTATCCTTCGTGGTGACTAGATACTCCAGAGTCTTTCATCTAAGTTATATTCGTGTTCAGCAACCCTAAAAACACAAGAGTAATCCGGTTGCATCAATTTAGTACCGAAAACTCTCGAAACTCCAGAAAATGACGTGTCTTAGACACCAGGTGCCCCGGTTTCTGTTGTGATGACGTATTTGTATTCAGCAACCCCAAAAACCCATAAGTAATCCGTCTGCATCAATTAAATGCCAAAAACGTTGAAACTTTAGAAGAGCACCTGGTGCCTTAGGCACCAGGTGTTCCGTGGGTCCCATCTTACGAATATGGCGTATTCGCGTTCAGCAATCCCATAGACCTATGAGTAATCCATATGTAGTAATTTAGTATCAAAACCTCTCGAAACTCCAGAAGATGACGTACATTCGGCACCATATACTCCGGGTATTCCTGATGGGGTATTCGTGTTCAGCAAACCTCATATACTTAACATTATTCCGTTTGCATCAATGTAGTACCGAAGACCCTCAAATCTCCAGAAGGTGACGCCCCTTGTAGTGGTCCTCAGCACCAGGTGCACCGGGTGTCGGTTCTGATAGCATATTCATTTTTAGCGGCCTTAAATACCTTCCAGTAATTTATTTGCATTAATTAAATGCCGAAAACGTTCGAAACTCCATAAGATGACGTCTCTTGCAGTGACCCGGTGCACCAGGTGCTCTGGAGGTCGGTTCTGATTGTGTATTCGTGTTTAAAGACCTCAAAACATTCGAGTAAATCAATTTAATAACGAAACGCCTCGAAACTCCAGAAGATGACGTCTCTTGCAGTGGACCTTGGGCACCAGGTGATCCGGGGGTCAGTTCTGATGGCATATTCGTGTTCAGTGACCCCAAAAACTACTCTAATAACAAAATTTGGTCCTTACTATACTGATTTTGACATGTTCCATGCACTTTCAAGTGCAATTATACATTTTCACCCATTTTTGAACACCAGGCTTTTTTCCTGTCGTCATCCTGAACATAATGCAAAAAACTACAGGTCCCTAGGTGCTGCATTTAAATATCGATTTATTTTGTGCTAAATGCTCTCCTCTATAAAATGTGTTTCTCAATTGAGGCACACATAAATTTTTACCAGTTTAAGATTTGTTGCAATTGCTGTTCGTGGTTAACTAATATGAAATTATACTATCATTTAATTATATTATTGATTTACTAAACTGGTAATGTAGATATCAACTTTTATTTTAGGAACTTAAATATTTGGCAACGAGGCGACAAGACGTATTAGTTATTTTAGAAGATTTGTTGATGATTGGTATTTATGTGGTTTTACTGTATATTATAATAGCAAAAGATAAAGACCCGATGACGATAAACAGTAATAAAGAAGTTTTTGATATAATTCAAGGAGTTCATACCAGGACAGGCGTAACGCACATACACAACATAAAAGAGTAAACATTTTTTATTTATAAAATATATAATATAGGAAAGGTTGCTATTCAATTTTTTTGATACTAGGAACTATTTTAGGAACAAGTTTAAAAGATATTTTCTTCTTTTTCTTTATTTTTCCCTTTTATCTAACGAGACAGTACTTGTCTATGGCCTTAAGACTTTTATTTGATACAGTCAAACCCGCTTATTAGAATACCTCTTAAAGGAATATCCCGGTTTAAGGAATAAAAATTTGAGGTCCCGAAACGTTTCTACTAGCGACCAATGATCGGTTATTAGAATATCTTGGTTATAGGAATACTTTTGATTGGCACGAAGGCTATTCCAATAAGCGGGTTCGACTGTATATTGTTCTTTTACCAGACTCGACCAAGAAATCCTATACTCTAGATAAAACTTATTCTCTCTCGTGGAGAGTTTAGTGATGTTTCTTGTCTATACATAATCCTAGGAAAATGAAATTAGTAGGGGAAAGTCGCCTATGATGGCATAGTGTCTATGACGGCATAGTGAGTCATAGACACTATGCCGTCATAGACATAGTGTCTATGACGGCACTATGTCGTCATAGACATATGCGGTAATCGAATTCTGAATTCGTAGTCCGGGATTTTGTCAGATTTTGTCGTTAGCGGTAACCGAAACCAAACTGTGACACTGTGAGTTCGGAACCAGTACAACCGATCCTTGGGATCTGAAGAGAACTCGAAGTTCGAATATGCGCAGTAGGAATTTCAAAATTTGAAAAAGCTGATTTATAGTGGTGTTTGCTTTTTGTTTTGTGTTTATTTCATTTGTTTTTAATACTGTGGTTTAACCAACGAACTGTCAACACATGGAATCGCCATGAAGCGAATTTAATGCCTTCAGGATGAGATTTAAGACAATCAGGTAAAGAGGGAAGATAATCGTCATCTTTCGTAAACAAACAAATTGACAGTGCTAGTCAGGTACGTCAGGGTTGCCAGATTGGGGTATTTTCCCGCAATTTTGGGGTAATTTTAAAGCATATAGATAGGGGAACTTCTCTAAGCAGAAATGGTTAAGAGATTTTTTGGGGTGAAAATTATGGATGATTTTAAGGGGTCATGGGAAATTAAATTTGCGAATGTACACATAGAACTGTATATTATACTCTCATATAATCGAAGAAGATAGGATCTATGAATTATTTCCAGGGTCCTCTGATGATAAGTACTATAATTTTTGTTAACTGTTCTCTACATTTGACAACTAATTCATTAAAATGCGGCAAAAATTTAAATTTGGGTGATTTGAGCTTCAATTCGAGGGAATTTCAGTTTCTACGTGGTTGATTTATCAAATCACATCTGGCAACTCTGGTGGTAGTTGTTGCAAATTTTACCTCAAAAATTCTCTGTCTCTCTAGGACCTCTCTCTTGTATGTTGCAGGCAATCTCGCTTCACTCTTTGAATGGTACGGGGCCATTCCATCAGTGTTGACACTTCGTTGGGTTTAACTCAAAAGTTTAGAAATCTATTGATATTTAATAAAATCATTTTTACATAGATATCTACTTTGATGTATAATTTTTACAGTAATATGATCATAATCACATAAAATATTTTTATATGAAGGTACTAAATGCTGTGTGTCTCTTTAAAGTTAAATATTTATTATATTTGTGATAAAAAAATAACCAATGTAATATAAAATGTACTACCTGTGAAAAATAAATAAAATATATCTATGAAATAATCTTGATTAGAGTAGGAAACCCTAATATTTTATTGATAAACATATACTCTGGGCTAATTAGCAAAATTCATGGAAAAGTTATTTACCAGCAATTTTATTGCTGGAATCGAATTATAAGATCCTATATACTAATAATATAGGTATGCAAAGTCCGCAGATAGTGTGCTACTTTTTTTTATAAACAAAATGGCGCCGACAAATCGTATTTTTTTCAATTATTGCTCTATAATTCCGAAGATTTTAACTTTACAACAAAAACACCCAAATAAAAATTCACCGCAATGAAATTTTACATAGAGAGCTGTTTTTCACGATTTGCCCCGACGAAAATTTTCCTCGGAAAATGCGGGTATTCCTAACAAAAACTCTAATTTTCAAATAAAGTTTTAGGTAAGTAATTATTAATCAATAATTAAATAACTTAGTGACATCAAAGCTTTCTTGGTATAGATTGTAATTCCAGAAGCCGGTGAAAATTAAAAGAATATTTTAGCAACAATTCAATTGTTGATTAACAATTTACGATCGCAATAATAACCCAAATAATAATGATACATTGATCAAACTTATAAAGATTATAAAGATGAGATGCTTATTTAATATTTTATCGACAAAATATAAATTTTTCTTATTTGCATAATCTTTGAATTTAAAAAAAAATTGTTATAATACGCTGGTCTAATTAGTAAAGTACAAAGAAAGGTTATTTACCAGCAATTTTATTGCTGGAATCGAATTATAAGATCCTATATATTATGCAAATATAGGTATGCAAAGTCCGCAGATAGTGTGCTACTTTTTTTATAAACAAAATGGCGCCGACAAATCGTATTTTTTCAATTATTGCTCTATAACTCCGAAGATTTTAGCTTTACACCAAAAACACTAAAATAAAAATTCACCCAATTTCATTCTACATAGTGGCAAGTTTTTCCCGATTTGCTCCGACGAAAATTTTCCTCGGAAAATGTGGGTTTTCCCAACAAAATCTCGAATTTTCAAATAAATTTTTTGGGCCAGTAATTATTTATCAATAATTATATAGCTTGGTGAAATAAAATCTTTCTTGGTATAGATTATAAATTCAGAAGCCGGTGAAAATGAAACGAATATTTTAGCAACAATTCAATTGTTAATTAACAATTTACAGTCGCAATAACAACCAAAATAATCATGGGACATTGATCAAACTTAAAAAGATTATAAAGGTGTGATGCCTATTTAATATTTTGTGGACAAAATATAAATTTTTTCATTTTTTTGCATGATCTTTAAATGTTTAAAAAAAATTGTTATAAACAAATTAACATTTCTCAGAAATTGTTTATTATATTCTAATTTTAAAAAATACTTAAAATGCGTATTTCATAGGTCTTGAAAATGAATGCTTTAAAAAATTTTTGCAACCATTTGCAAAAAAGTTATGAAACAGCAAAATAAATATACGATTTCTCCGTTGTTTATAATTTGTTTTAATTGTTTCAAAGCTTAAATGTGAGTCTATGGTACAAACTAATTACTCACAAAGAATGTCAAAAATTAGTGCAATGGTTATATTTTAATTCAAAGATTAAAAATACTTTTTTTTGTAATTTTTAGCGCAAAAGTAGGCCTGATACAGAGTCGGAGCTAAAATGTTCACACGAAGCGACTGACACGCAGCATACATTATTTATTAAAAGTGTACGTTGCGCGGCCGGTCGTCGCTCCGAGTGAAAATTTTAGCTACAGTACTGTATTAGTCTACTTTCACGCGTGTAAATTACAAAAAAATATATTTATAATCTTTAATTAAAGTATAACCATTAAACTGATAATCGATATTTTTTTGTAAATAATTAGCTTGTACTTTAAACTCACTTCTACGCTTTGAAAGAATTAAAAAAAATTATAAACACCGTAGTAATCGTATGTTTATTTTGCTGTTTCATAACTTTTTTGCAAATGGTTGCAAAAAAAGTTTTAAAGCATTCGCTTTCAAGATATTTAAAATACGCATTTTAGCTATTTTTTAAAATTATAATATAATAAAAACTTTCTGAGAAACGTTAATTTGCTTATAACTATTTTTTAACATTTAAAGATTTTGCAAAAAAATAAAAAATTATATTTTGTCGACAAAATGTTAAATAGGCATCTCATCTTTATAAGATTTCAAAGTTTGATCAGTGTTTCATAATAATTTTGGTTATTATTGCGACCGTAAATTATTAATTAACAATTGAATTGTTGCTAAAATATTAGTCTAGTTATACAATGATATTAGTTTAATTTTCACCAGCTTCTGGAACTATAATCTAAACCAAGAAGGCTTTTAAGTCACCAAATTATTTAATTATTGGTAGATAATTACTTATCTAAAACTTTCTTTGAAAATTAAAGATTTTGTTGGGAAAACCCGCATTTTCCGAGGAAAATTTTCATCGAAGCAGATCGGGAAAAACACATCTCTATGTAGAATTTAATCACGGTGAATTTTTATTTGGGTGTTTTTGTTGTAAAGTTGTAAACTGTTGTAAAGTGTTTTGTTGTAAAGAACTGCAAAACACATATGACAACTTCAACCTACATAAAAAGTCAAAGAACTAGCCGGAATAGGAAATAGAAGAACCTCAAATATATTGCTCGACAAAAATGGAAATATTATAATGGAGACAAAACGAAAACTACGACGATGGAAAGAGTATATCGAGGAACTATTTCATGACCAGAGAGAAGCTAGTACATCCGTAGATAGCCAAACGGGAGTTGTAGGCCCAGAGATAACCAAATCAGAGGTTAGTCAGGCAATAAACTCTATGAAAACCAATAAATCTGCTGGTCCAGATGAATTGCCTAGCGAGCTGATAAAGTTGGTCAACGAGAAAAACCTGGACATAATAGTAGAACTGTTCAACGCTATCTATACTACTGGAATCATCCCTAGAGAAATGTTGACATCAGCCTTTGTGTGTTTGCCAAAGAAGGTGAATGCAAAAGAATGCAGTGACTACCGAACCATAAGCTTAATGTCACATACCTTGAAAATTCTATTGAAAATTATCCACGCCAGAATACACTCTAAACTGGAGCTGGATATTAGTGACACTCAATATGGGTTCCGCAATGGTATGGGTACCAGAGAGGCATTATTCTCCTTCAACGTGCTGACACAGAGATGTTTGGATGTTAACCATCCTCTTTACGTCTGTTTTATAGACTACAATAAGGCGTTTGATAAAGTAAAACATGATCGACTCATGGAAATCCTAAAAAATAAAAACCTAGATGAAAGAGATTTAAGACTAATAACACACCTCTGTTACAATCAGCGAGCAATAGTAAGAATTGAAAAAGAAACATCTGAAGAAATGGAAATAAAGAGAGGAGTCAGGCAAGGCTGCATACTATCACCTCTATTATTTAACGCTTATTCTGAAGAGGTAATGCGAGAAACTCTGGAAGATGAAACAGTCGGCATAAGAGTAAATGGAGTCTTAGTTAACAACATCAGATATGCAGATGATACAGTAATAATAGCCGATAGTTTACAAGACCTGCAAAGACTCATGAGTAAAATAGTAAGGTGTAGTAGGGAGTACGGACTCTCTCTCAATATCAAAAAGACGAAGTTTATGAAAATTAGTAAAAACAACCATAATACTAACGAAATCTTGATAGTAGAGGGCCAGCAGATCGAAAGAGTAAAAAAGTACACTTACCTAGGAACACTTATAACAGAAAATAATGACTACACTGCAGAAATAAAAGTCAGAATCGAAAAAGCACGTTCTAATTTTATAAAAATGAAAAAGGTCCTATGTAGCAAAGATTTAACATTAGCTCTTAAAGTACGCCTAACAAAATGTTACGTCTACAGTGTTCTATACTATGGAGTGGAATCATGGACGTTAAATGTAGAGACAATGAGACGACTTAACGCCTTTGAAATGTGGACCTTTAGAAAAATTATGAGGGTTTCCTGGGTAGATAGAGTTACAAACAATGAAGTACTGAGAAGAATAGGTAAAGAAAAGGAAGTTGAACTTACAATTAAAGAAAAGAAGCTACAGTATCTCGGACATGTGATGCGGGGCGAGAAGTATGGTATCCTACGACTCATAATGCAGGGAAAGATAGATGGCAGAAGAAGCATCGGAAGAAGACGAATTTCATGGTTGAAGAACCTGAGAGAGTGGTTTGGATGCAGCTCGAAACAACTATTTAGAGCTACTGCCTCAAAAATTAAA
This sequence comes from Diabrotica virgifera virgifera, assembly GCF_917563875.1. NCBI lineage: Eukaryota > Metazoa > Arthropoda > Insecta > Coleoptera > Chrysomelidae > Diabrotica > Diabrotica virgifera. Next base: position 197,946,746 of record NC_065444.1, read on the forward strand.
ATAGCTATGATGATTGCCAACCTCCGTAGCGGAGATGGCACCTGAAGAAGAAGAAGAAGAAGTTGTAAAGTTAAAATCTTCGGAGTTATAGAGCAATAATTGAAAAAAACACGATATTCGGGCGCCATTTTGTTTATAAAAAAAGTAGCACACTGTCTGAGGACTTTGCATACCTATATTATCAATATATAGGATCTTATAATTCGATTGCAGCAATAAAATTGCTGGTAAATAACTTTTCCCAAAAATGGCCTATTCTCCGATAATCAGCCCAGACCAATAGTACATAATATGGATAAGATTAAAATAGTTATTAGAAATAATACTAAAAATATGTACTCCATGTGATTACTAAAAATTATACAATACCAGTATAAGAGAGCAAATTTTACATAGAATCTGTGACATACAATAAAAGATTTTATTAAACAATGCCTATCCGAACTATGTATAAATATGTATCTGGTTGATCTGATCTATAGTGAAATGTTCATGCAAATCTTTTTTTTTTATTATAGGTTATTCACTACATGCAATTAATAAACAAAAAAATTATTATAAGCATGTTAGTTGTTTGTTCAAAGGGGTGTAAATTTGGATTTGTTATCCAATGATAACAAAGACTCCACTAGCCTCTTAAATTATTGAACTGTGCCCTGAAAGGGTAAGTAGTTACTGCACGACACTTCACTTCACTGCTGCTTAGAACCTATGTGGTAGCTCCAGTGGTTTGTGCCTCCTCAGTCTCCGAGTCTGCTCACTATTATCCATCAGGTTTAGTGCAAGATTATTAGGGTGGTTTTCTAATTTTACCAAATAGCGGCTGCTGTATTCACTCACTGTCTCCTTTACTGTGGCTACTTGAAGATCGTCTCTGATTTCTCTGTTAGGTATAAACCAAGGTGCATTTGTTATGGTCCGTAGTACCTTCGACTGGAAGCGTTCCAATATCTCTATGTTTGAGTTTGCAGCCGTACCCCATAGTTGTACACCATATGTCCATATTGGTTTTAAGGCTACTTTATACACCAATAATTTGTTTTTTAAACTAAGCTTTGACTGTCTTCCCAATAGCCAGTAGTATTTGCTGAGTTTTAAGCCAAGTTGTTTTCGTTTGTTAAAAATGTGCTTTCTCCAGGTCAGTCCTTTATCCAAGTGCATCCCTAAATACTTAACGCTGTCAGATTGAGGCAGATATTGTCCATTTAGTGTAACAGGTTGCACTGTACCTCTGCATTTGGTAAATGTAACCTGCACTGATTTTACTTCATTGACTTTGATTCTCCAGTTTCTTGTCCAGTCCTGAATTTTCACTAGATGTTGTTGGAGAATTCTTGCAGCTATGACTGGGTCTTTGTGTTTGACCATTATCGCTTTATCATCTGCAAAGGAAGCTGTGATTGTTTGGTTGCTTACTGGAAGATCAGCTGTGTACATAAGATAGAGAAGTGGACCAAGATCACTGCCCATGCAAATCTGAATTAAAATAAACAAATTCATCAAAATAAGATGAACACATTAAAACTATGTTTTGGTATTATGGACTAGTTCTAAATTCGTTCGCGGTGTAAATCAATCCTGAACTGATTCTGAACAGCGCATGCGTACAACCCGAGTACTAAGAGAATTCGTAACTAATCGTGGACTAGTCCAGGATAGTTACCGCAAACGAAACTAATGTTTTATCATTATTTTAGTATAGAGAACTACATACGAAACACTCTTCTTCAATCACTACAATCAAGGCAGTGGTACGGAATGTATATATACGAGGATCCTGGGATGACGATAGACAACACAAACAAATACATTGGTATTGTTCGGCTAAGACAAAAAAGAGTGGATCCCAGAGGATGTAAAGTTGTATCACAGATGAATGTTTTTCGTAATAATTGTATCCCTGAATTCTCGATGAAGTCTGATTACCGAGACTTTAGTGAAAACTGGAAAAATAACTCAGAGTCGGACGTGTTTGCACGAATGGATTCTGTATGGAAATATCTACAACCAAAGAAAACTGGGAGTTCATATTATGTGGGTATGTTACAAAAAACAGGTTTTTAATTTCAAACTGTGCGTATGTATTTCAAAACATTTTTCTTGTGGCAAATTTATAATAACTATATATTAAAGGAATAACCACCCTTAAGAGGCTACATCAGCGCGTCATCAAAGCGAAAAACGCGTTCCATGATTGCAGCTTTAATTTGGATATTATGTCAAAATATTTGGCACACATATTCTAGGTTATTGCTTATGTATTTTAGAAAGAAACTACAACGTTAACGGGATTTTATTGTTTCATATAGTCAATTAACCTCTACATATGAAAATTATTCAGGGATATTCAAATAAATAGGGACTAATTCACCACTTTCTCCAAAACGCAACCATTTTAATGGTAGCACTCCCCGTTTTTTTATCCCATGCCTAGATTTTTTGTCACATTTGAATTACTAAAATCGATTATATATAAGAAGAAATTGAACAACATTTAGCGCGCTTATGAATATAATAATTACTATTATCACAATAGTGTACCTTCGTTTTTGGTAGTACAGTCGAACCCGCTTATTGGAATAGCCTTCGTGCCAAGCAAAAATATTCTTATAACCGAGATATTCTAATAACCGATCGGTGGTGGCTAGCCGTAATAAGTGTACCGAATATACGTAATTATAGTACATACTGTGTTAATGTGTATATGTATATGGTTTTAGGTCTTTTTATATCAATAATACAATAGCGTAACGTATTTATTAAAAAACCAAATGACATTATATTATGTGGATGCATAAAGTAATTTATATGAACAATATATATGTATATTATGTAAATAATTTCGTATTAAAATACATAATATACCTAAGACAATTACTCATTTAATTTAGTCTTGAAAAATAATCGGTAATTGTAGCTTGCTTTTTTGTTACATAAAATACTAGTCACTTTTGTTGCTCTGAATTATAAAAATTTGAAAAATTTACAATGGTTTGGCCATCCTGAAAACGTTTTATAACTTTACAAGCGACTAGGATGGGCGAACTGTTTCTTAAAAATTTTATAACAGGCAACTGGGTGGCAATATATGTATAGTTTGTAGATAGAGAAATAATTTTACGACTGAATTTGTCGGTAAACGATTGAATTGGTACTTATAACAACGCAATGAAATATTTATTACCTATTTGACAAACCCAAATAATATAAATAAAACAGAACTACAGGCCTTCGAAGCTCTTGGCGAGAAACCATAATACAAGACATAATTTAAATTATAAGAAATTCGAAATTGTAGGTAAAAATTTACTCGTTGACCTGAAAAATATTCTAATAAGCGGTATTGTTTTATTAATAAGTATTCCAATAAACGGATAAATTTATTAAGGAGGCAACTGGGTGGCAATATATGTATAGTTTGTAGATAGAGAAATAATTTTACGACTGAATTTGTCGGTAAACGATTGAATTGGTACTTATAACAACGCAATGAAATATTTATTACCTATTTGACAAACCCAAATAATATAAATAAAACAGAACTACAGGCCTTCGAAGCTCTTGGCGAGAAACCATAATACAAGACATAATTTAAATTATAAGAAATTCGAAATTGTAGGTAAAAATTTACTCGTTGACCTGAAAAATATTCTAATAAGCGGTATTGTTTTATTAATAAGTATTCCAATAAACGGATAAATTTATTAAGGAGTAAATGGAAACGTTTCGGGACCTCGAATTTATATTTCATAAACCGAGATATTCCTATAACCGGTACTCTAATAAGCGGGTTCGACTGTATATTGTCACGTACTGCCGACGCACTGTTGAAAGTTGCAGAAATTTCGAGAAAAAAATATTGATGACGCGCTGATGTAGCCTCTTAAAAATAAAAAAGGATCTGTTTTGGTATTTATTTCCGAAATTGGCCATTTACAAAAAAATGAATAATTAATTGTTGGAATAAATTAAATAAAGTTGGAATATAGTTATTTTTCTACAACTGTGTTAAAAATGCAATTTTTAGCACTCCATACGAGCGTTAAAAATGCTACTTTAAGGCACTAGTGCTTTAAAATATTTTTAAGGCACTGCAGTTCGTATTGACCGTATACGCTCTGAGCTTCGCTGGTGGCGCTCCTAGCGGATTACTAATTCAACTTTCACCGGTAATTTTTAAATTTATTATTTAATTGTTATCGCTTAACATTTACAACGCAAAAAAGTAATTAAATTGTAATCGATTTTTTTTTTTAATTTTGCTAATCATTTTGACGTTCTATTGATAAAATATGAATTTCTTACTTCGGATACTTTCACAATTATCGTGTAGATGGCGCTAAGATTTTTAGATTAAATTATAATTACATATTACGGAACATTAAAAAAACTTAAATTCAGTATTTAAAACGTAAGTATATTTAAGGTAAAAATATATACAACAGCTTTGATCAACTAATATTTTTTATAATTAATGTTTTTAATTTTAATTTTAAATGAATCACTCTGACATTTATGTCAAGTTTCCGGTAAACGTTTACAGATTTGCCACTACTGGCGCTCGCGAATTTGTAAATATCCCCTCTACGTACGAGCTCACAGCGTATAGACAATTTTGATGTAATGTCAAAAAAATATAAAAATGGAATGTCAGTCACGTTCAAGTAAAAGTTTTTGTAGATATTGTCCTGTAATTACGTTTGTAGAAAAAATATTGGATGATATGCGTGTTAAAAAGTACATTTTTAAGGCACTCATGTGAATTGCAGAACTCGCTATCGCTCATTCTGAAAACTTTCACATGCGTGCCTTAAACGCGTACTTTTAACACTTATATCATAAATAACTATTATGATATAAGAGTTAAAATTACAATTTTAAGGCACGCATGTGAAAGTTTGCAAAATGAGCGAAGCGAATTCTACAATTCACATGGGTGCCTTAAAAATGTACTTTTTAACACGTAAAGCATACAATATTTTTTCTACAAACGTCTTATATATCAACAATTCTAATTTATTCATTCTCAATTACAGGACAAATGGGTCGATTGAATAAAAAGAAGTACCTGCTTTTACTTCCTCGTATTTAAGTATTTACTTAATAGTAATTGAATAAAGCATTAAAGAAATGACTTTATTCTATTAGTATTAAGTAAATACTTAAATACTTATAAGTAAAAGCAAATACTTCTTTTTATTCAATAGACCCAATATCTACAAAAACTTTTATTTGAACTTTTTATATTTTTCTTGACATTACATCAAAACTGCCTGTATGATTCAGTGAATTTGTACTCTACGAGCTCCCTAGTGGGAAAGTTTTGGGGTAGTTCTGATTTCTTTCATTATATATGGATTTTGGGCTGCTTAATCCGAATATGAGGTTGCGGACAAAATTTCTTGCCGGAACATTGAAAAATCGCGAAAAAAGCGAAAAATTTCAGCTTCTTTCCGCTTTTTTGCTCAAATCTCGAAACTATTAACTTTTAGTAAATGGTCTGTTATCAGAAATTAAAGTACTTAAAATTATCTACAAATATCACTATTTACTTTTTTTTTTTCAGACGAACCGTTCGGTCTAAAGTGCAAGTTGAAAATTGCCAATTTTTAACGGTCTCGGCAAAACCCACTTTTTACATTCCAAAACTTTAGGTTTTATTATAGTGCTGTCATTTGATAAATTTTCCCTAGTTTTCTGTACAGATAATAAATGTTAGTTTATAATATGAATATGGTATGTCTCTTCTCACAGCTTCCATGAATCCGTTTCATCCTAAAATACCGAGAATGTCTTTGTTTTTCCCTTAGAGCCACAGAAGATCAGTCACAGATGGAGTCACAGTTTCAGTTGGTGTGAACGTTCCCTTCGGATCAATAATTAGCTTGATTTCTGATAAACCTTGAGGTTTTGTCCTTTCAAAATATATTAGTTGAACAGCTCTCTGACTTCCATAAACCTCAGGTGCGGGTTTAGTTTTTAGCCGAGGAATGGATTGGTTAGGAGCTATTGCATGTTTTGGTGCAATACAAGAAATGACGTAAAAAGTGTGGTATCCGTCGATTGTATGTACGTTAACCCTTTCTGTCTCAACGCTGCATACATATGTTTCTGAAAAAGCGGGTTTGTATTCCCAGCCGCCATATAAGTATATACGTTCAAGGTGTTATGGTCTCAATTTACCAAAGCCGAAAATATGCGTTGCTTATAAAATTTTAGACTCATTGGTGTCCCAATGCCGTAAAAATATGTCCGAAAATGTTAGATTATTCTTCCCAAAGCCTCAAGATGTTGGCACCTAAGACAGGTCATGCGGATCGATTGCCGTATATATTTGTTCACATATTTTAGATATAGGCTATATTGTAGCACTGGTGGCAACGCTTATATTTAGCTGCTAGAAGGTGAAGCGTTTGTAGCCACAGAAAGGACCAGAAAAAAAGAATCGAATCGAGATACATGTGTGCAAGATGCGGTGTCGGCCTCTGCGTAGTGTCATGTTTTGAGGAGTACCACACAAAAGAAAACTTTTAATGTTAATTTACATTACATTATTTTTTTAAATTAGTTACATTTTTTCAAGCTGGTTTTGCTCTGTGGTGAGTACTTTTGAAAAGAAAACGTTTAAGTTGGTTAAAAAAAACTCATTAAAAAACATGTTTTGGTCATTTATTTGTTTATTTATATGCGACGTATATATAAGGCAATAGGATTCTAAGCATGAAAAAACCTTTGGGATTGAGGGACCAACATGCAAATTAAGGTCTAGCATAGAAAGGGTTAAAATCAACGTTTTCGTACACCTGTTGTGTAAAGGATCGTTTAAACACAGCGATAAATCAAACAACTTATCAAGGTCAATCGAGTTGTTGCAACTTATCATTGTGTGTAAACGGTGCATCGCACAACTTATCAAAGTTGGAGTTGGGTTGAAGGTGGTATTGCATTGAATCGCAGCGTCTAAACAGCGTTTCAACTTGTCATCACAACTAGTTGCTGTGACTTATCGTTGTGTTTAAACGACGCTTTAAGCACGGCTGGTCAATTTTCTGCGGATCGCCTGCGATTGCTGGTCTTGTAGCGGCAGTAAGGCCCAGATAGTTGGTCTCACAATTCTTTGTAGGGTTGGCCGTGTTCTCTACAAAAAGTACGGCTCAAGAAAATTGGTTGATGTAGTTTCCTCTTTGGGGTTTTGTTTATCCTATACAGAAGCTGTTCGCCTGGAATTGTCAGCATTCGCAGGCGATCCGCAGAAAATTGATCTGCCGTGCTTTAAACAGCAGGTGCACGATAACGCTGATTTTAACGTACATACAATGGACGAATACCACACTTTTCACGTCATATGTGGCATTTCTTGTATTGCACCAAAATATGCAGTAGCTCCTAAGCAATCCATTCCTCGGATAAAAAAGAAACCCGCGCCTGAGGTTTATGGAAGTCAGGGAGCTGTTCAACTAATTCATTTTAAAAGGGCAAAACCTCAAGGTTTATCAGAAATCAAGATAACAGATCCGAAGGAAATGTTCACACCAACTGAAACTGTGACTCCATCTGTGCCTGATCTTCTGTGGATCTAAGGGAAAAGCAGAGACATTCCCGGCCTCTTAGGACGGATTGGATTCATGGAAGCTGTCACAAGAGACATACCATACCTATGAACTAACATTTATTATTTGTACAGAAAACTAGGAGAAATTTATTCAAATGACTCATTCTAATAAAAAATAAAGTTTTGGAATGTAAAATGTGGGTTTTGCCGAGACCGTCAAAAATTGGCAATTTTCAACTTGCACTTTAGGCCGAACGGTTCGTCTGAAAAAAAAAGTAAATAGTGATGTTTGTAGATAATTTTAAGTACTTTAATTTTTGTTGACAGACCATTTACTAAAAGTTAATAGTTTTCGAGATTTGAGCAAAAGAGCGGAAAAAAGCTGAAATTTTTCGTTTTTTTGCGATTTTTTCAATGTTTCGGCAAGAAATTTTGTCTGCAAACCTCATATTCGAATTCAGCAGCCCAAAATACATATATAATGAAAGAAATCAGAACTACCCCAAAACTTTCCTAGTCAAAACACAATTTTATTTAATCAATACTGTCAATACGTAAACCATAACAACTATAGAATAATAACATCTACTTTTATTGTTGTATATTCTAACAAATTTTACAAATAATACAGTTTAAATGAAATTTTAAAAAACCTTTTAAACCACCTTTTCCAAATTGCGCAAGTTGTACTATTAATATTAATGTTAATAAATGAAATATAAATATTTTGACGTTTCACAATTTGACAATTCACTTTTAACTGCAGTGCCTTAAAAATTTTAAGGCACTAGTGCTTTAAAGTAGCATTTTTAACGCTCCTATGGAGTGGAAATAGTTATTTAACCAAGAAGTGTATTAATAACGGCGATTAACAATTGAGATATTTTAACGCGTGAGCGGGGCGAGCGCGTTAATGTTCGAGATTGTTAATCGCCATTGTTATTCACGAGTTCATTACAAAACTTTTCCGTCGACCGTACTTTTCAGAAATAGAGATATCTTAGTTTAAATTTTTATTTACTTAACGATAAACAACAATTTTTTCAGCTTTCATTAACTTTATTCAAAGTTTAATTTTACTTAGTGGTAGTTTTATTATTGTAAACATTAATATTCGAAATAGTACAATTACTGAAATTAAAGGAAGGTATTGATAAATGATTATCTACTGTATAGCATTTTGACAAATTTATATTTAAGTCTTCTTGGACATCTGTAAATTCTGTGACAGAAGAAGAAGCGGTGGTGTTGAAGGAAGTACTTTGACAAGGTTTAGTGGTATTTTGTCCCAAGATTTTTTCAGCCTTCTCAAGTTTATTCAGCATAGAATTATCTATATAACCTTCTGCTCCAGCAGTCGATTTCCAGCCACCTAGTCTTTTAATAGATGAAAAGTCTGCACCACTGTCACACAGTATTGAGGCAGAGGAACGTCTAAAACAATGCCCAGTGTAGAGATGCTTGTGCTCTAATTTCAAGAATTTAGCAATAAGGGAAGGAATTTTGGAAAACGTATTTATGCCAACTGGCTGTGTGGAACATTTGTTATTTTCATAAAAAATGAAAAATCGTTTATGTGGTGTGTGCCGGTCTTAAAGAAATATAGTTTTTGATCGCATTGAAAATGGTATTTACTTCGTTATCTACTATTGTAAATATTCTATTTGTGTGTGTTTTTGATGCTTTTATTGTGTCAAGAAACTTTGACCCCAAGTCTTGAACGTTATTTGTTTCTAATTTCAATAGTTCGTCCTTTCTTAACGCACCAGCCACTCCGAAAATCAATGCAACTTACAAAATGAAATGTTATGAAATACGAGTATTAAATATATAAACTTAATTTACTGGTTTACCTTTATCATTAGAAACACGTCGTTAGGAGCATCAGAGATGAATTTCTGGACTTTTTCAAGTGTTTTTGATTTCTTTGGTACATAACCTGTTCTTTTTTTCTTGATAAACATAATTAACTTATTATATTTAGATATATCAATGTTTGATTTTAAACTAAACTTAATATTAGTCCTTTTTCGGCAAAGTTTGAAAAATATGTCAACAATACATATTCTGAATATCGTATTATTTTTCTCTCGTCACACCATGCAATAAATTCAGCGTATGTTTTTTCGTACAACACTCTGCTTTTTTCAGGCAGTAAACTTACAGATATTTCATTTGCAGTTTCTGCCACTTCTGGTGGAGTTAAATTAAACTCTTCGTCAATATCCATCTTTTGATTTTTTCAAATACACAGAATTTTAAACAATAAAGTAAATAATGACATACAATGACAGATAGTACTAACAACGGCTACTTGATTTTAAATTTTTTAGTGGGAATATAAATAGGTATAATATGTTTTCTTGCCTACACCACAGGTCACTGCCAATCACAGAGCGTTTAATTAATTTATGCAAGCAATGTATGTTGTGTTGCTCATAATGAAATCGTTCATTAATAGAAAATCTTTCATTAATAGGGGTCATTAATAATCAATGATTTTGAGGGTGTTAAAATTGATCATAAATGGACGGTCGACGGAAAAAATTGCATTTTTAACACGGTTGTAGAAAATATTATTTATTCCAACGTTTACGTGCTTACTGTGTAAGTTATTTGTTTATAACAATTTCCATATTTTTATAACAACAATAACACCAATAAAAACGTCTTCGATCAATATATAGAATATAATAAAAAACGTCAGTAGAAATGCAAAAAAATAGTCGGTTTATACTCTGCTTATGGAGGTTTGAGTCCATCGGTGAACTTCACTTAATTAATATTACCTAATGTATGTCACTTATACAGGGTGTCCCACAAGTAGCGGGACGGTCGAATATTTCGCGAAATGAACGTCCGATCGAAAAACTGAAAAATACGTGTTCAATATTTTTCAAAAATCTATCAAATGATACCAAACTCGGCTCCCCACTCCACCCCTCGGAGGTGTGGTGGGGGTAACTGTAAAATCTTAAATAGGAATCTCTATTTGTATTCCTTACATAACAATAAGTAACTTTTATCGAGACATTTTTGTCGAAAAACATATCGAATAACAAACACGACCCCCCCCCCCACTCCATCCCATGGAGGTGGAATGGTGGTAACTTTTAAATCTTAAATAGGAGCGCCCGTTTTATGGCAGATTTGAATTTCTCATGAAAAATTAAGGAATATGTATTCGAGAGATTTTTTAGAATTGTTGATAGATGGCGCTGTAATTGGAAAATACAATTTATTAGCGCCATTATCAACAAATCTAAAAATGTCTCGAATAAGAGTTAATAACTTTGTTATGAGGTATTCAAATCTGCAGTAAAAAATGGGTGTTCCTAGTTAAGATTTGTGTCCCACCTTACCTCCATAGGATGGAGTGGGGGTCGTGTTTATGTTATTCGGTTTTTGGTAAATGTATTAAACTCATGTTTTTCGGTTTTTCATTTAGAAGTGTATTTCTCGAGATATTAGACTCTATAGTCTCTATAATGTACCTAGGGTATCAGGATAAAGATTTTTTTCCGATTATAGCGCCATCTATCCACAATTCGAAAACATGTCTCGAATAAAAGTTACTTATTTCTTATATAATAAAATTATATAATAAAAGTAAGCAATCCGAATCTGCAATAAAAAATGTAGGTTTTTATTTACGATTTTAAAGTTACCCACACCCCACCTCCAGGGTGTGGAGTGGGGTGTCGTATTTGGTGTCATTCAAAAGATTTTTGAAAAATATTAAATACTTATTTTTCATATAAAAATGTATACCATTTTTATTCAGTTGCAATGCGAGGCCAAAAATGTCTTAATTTTCACTTAGATTAGAGAGCACAACTAGCACTCTTATCGACGATTTCACCTCTTGTTAGAGGCTTTTCAGAGAATGCATAGGTTGCTTTTCTCTAATCCAGTAAATCTTTCGACATATATTAGTCCCACACTGCAACTGAGGTGAATGGATTAGGTGACTAGCGTCATCTGGCAATTGAAAGATAAAGTTTTTCAATCCTAATAACAACATTCGAAAAATATTAACATTTTCAATATCATCGAAAAATATTAAAAATATTACTAAAAGATTTTTAAATTGAAAACTTAGTGGTACATTTCCCTGGTGACACCTCCAAGGCTTCTACAATTTGCAAGCCAAATGGATGCTGCAGTGAAGACAAAAGGGAAGGAATTCTACACTATGCAATTCACAACCCCCATCTGCAGCTTGGTAAAGTTCCAACGGAAAATGCACCTACTTACTCCACGGAGTAATATTACTATAAAATAAAAATGTATACCTACCATTTTTTATTCAGTTGCAATGCGAGGCCAAAAATGTCTTAATTTTCACTTAGATTAGAGAGCGCAACCTATGCATTCTCTGAAGAGCCTCTAACAAGAGGTGAAATCGTCGATAAGAGTGCTGGTTGCGCTCTCTAATCTAAGTAAAAATTAAGACAACTGAATTAAAATAGTATACATTTTTATTTTATAGTAGTATTACTCCGTGGAGTAACTAGGTGCATTTTTCGTTGGAACTTTACCAAGCTGCAGAAGGGGTTGTGAATTGCATAGTGTAGAATTCCTTCCCTTTTGTCTTCGCTGCAGCATCCATTTGGCTTGCAAATTGTAGAAGCCTTGGAGGTGTCACCAGGGAAATGTACCAATAAGTTTTCAATTTAAAAATCTTTTAGTAATATTTTTAATATTTTTCGATATTATTAATGTGGCTATTAGGATTGAAAAACATTATCTTTCAATTGCCAGATGACGCTAGTCACCTAATCCATTCACCTCAGTTGCAGTGTGGGACTAATATAGGTCGAAGGATTTACTGGATTAGAGAAAAGCAACCTATCATTCTCTGAAGAGCCTCTAACAAGAGGTGAAATCGTCGATAAGAGTGCTGGTTGCGCTCTCTAATCTAAGTGAAAATTAAGACATTTTTGGCCTCGCATTGCAACTGTATAAAAATTGTATACATTTTTATTTTATGGTAATATTACTCTGTGGAGTAACTAGGTGCATTTTCCGTTGAAACTTTACCAAGCTGCAGACGGGGGTTGTGAATTGCATAGTGTCCCTTTTGTCTTCACTGCAGCATCCATTTGGCTTGCAAATTGTAGAAGCCTTGGAGGTGTCACCAGGGAAATGTACCAATAAGTTTTTCAATTTAAAAATCTTTTAGTAATATTTTTAATATTTTCAATATTATTAATGTTGCTATTAGGATTGAAAAGCTTTATCTTACTTATTTTTCAGTTTTCTGATCTGATATTTTCTATTTTTTAGGAGATTTTGCTAGATATTCAGGAGGAGGTTATGTCGCTACATTGGGAAGAACTCTAAGGAATTCTATTATTAATACTGACTATCTCTCACGAAATAAGTGGATTGATAAATTTACTAAGGGCCTGTTTATTGAATTTCTTTTATATAGTGCAAACTCAAATCTATTTAATTCAGTTCAAATTTTATATGAAATTAGTAGCACTGGATATATCCAACACAAATTTATGGTAAGTTGTTTGTAAGCATGATGAATAATAGTCAATAAAATACACCACATTTAGTGGAGTCAATGGAGTTTTCACTTACGGAAAAAATCAATCAAGAAATGTACCTACAATAACAACATATCAAAAAGTTTTACTCCAAATGTGGGTGCTTAATTTTTTATTAAACAAATCAACTGTGAAATTAGTTGTTTTTTAAATACCTACTAAAATACAAATTTTAGAAAAAATCTGACTTGACCATTCAGAACAAATTCAGAAAATTTTACAAATAAAACCTAATACAAATATTTTCCTAAAATTAAATTTACACCTTCTATAATTTTTTTAGTTATAACGCTCAAGTCACCCCTCTCAAAAACATTGGCGCACTGTATGGCATCGTTTGACGGAGCGCCCGTTTGAGTTACTCTAACATAATTTTTTAATTAATTAATCAATAAAAAATTAATCAATTTATTAATTAATGAAAGAATAACATTAAAGCTATCTTATACTTGTAATACAAGGAAGCGGAAGGTATGTGCATGTAGCCATATTTTTAACCGCCCCACGATGTTCACAGCAAGAGTGATAAAACATGACTGAACCAATATTGCGCAATATAGGCCACAGACGCTTCAATAAGGATCAAGGTCCTGTTGATTGACGCAATATATTGCTCAATCGTTCAATGTGATCTACAGACAATCAATATATTGTACAATATTAAAAAATATTGTGCAATATATTGATAATAATATTGAGCATCTAGGGGCCGCTTAAGGATTACTAAATATTTTGGGCCCAAAAATAATTTTCATACTCTGTAGAATTGAAAGGCAGTCTGAAATAATTATTAATTTGTTAATTATTTTTTCATTAAGAATTTTTAGTAGGATAATTAAAAGTAAATTAAATGCGGTTTCATTTCCGTTGATTTGGAAATTTCTGATTTTTAAGTTTTTTTTTTTGAAAAATGGCTTTGGCAGAGCCAATTAGCCAGACTTGTTTGTGATTGATTGCAGATTCATAGTCATAAATTTCTTATAAACATAAGTACATTCTACAATATTATTTTTATAGATACATTGGTACATTGTGTAGCTTTTTTTTATTTTGTTTTTTTTTTATTATTTTACTGTTTTTTTTTTTAATATATATTTTAATTTGTGCGAAACACTTTTTTTACTTCTTTTTTTTTCTAATCTTTTTTATTTTGTTTCTATTTTTTTTTCTTTTTTTTATTTATTATTTTTTTGTTATTATTTTATTATGTGTTTTTTTAATATATTATTTTTTTTTTAATTTTTCAAACCACATTAACAAATTATGCCTATTATATTACGTTTACAACTTGTATTTACATAATTTAACATGTTTATAAATGAGATGAAGAATTTCCATATAATTTGTAAATATTAATTTTTAAGTTAATATATAACTTATTTGTCTTTTTTAGGTTCGAACGGCAAGGCTATTATTAAGCAAAAAAGATACTGGTGTTTGGCTGAGAATATTATTTTTCTTTTTTATAATAGCCGTGATTGTCTTTTTCGTGAAATTAATACATAGATTCAAATCAAAAAAGAAGAAAGCAATTGGAGATATTTGGCTCTTGACTGATGTCGTAATAATAATACTAACTGCTGTTTGTTTCGTTTTGTATATTCTGAGATCTCAAGCAGTAAAATCATTTTTGCTGAAAATCGAACTAACCAGACACAATAGATTTATACAATATTTTCATTTATTTAACTCTGAAGTTGCTTTAACTTCATTAGCTGCTTTCTTGGTATTCTTAGCAACATTCAGAGTATGGAAGTTACTGCGGTTTTTGATAATTATAAAAATCGTCGAGAAAACATTAGCGATTTCAGCATTTCATTTGTTTTGTCTTTTTATTCTTCATTTTCACTTGCTAGTAGTCTTTACACTCGCCGCTTATATGCTCTTTGCAAATCAAACATCCGACTTTAAAGATCCTTTCACTTCATTCGTAAATTTATTCTTGGCATCTTTCGGACTCTTTAGATTCAATACGAGTATCTTTACATCTGGTCTACATTATATGTACTATATTTTGTTAATGGTCTTCAATCTGGTGTTCGTTAATCTCTATATCGTCCTCGTAAATATTTACTACGGGCAAGCACAAATGATTTACTCAAACTATCAAGAATATAACGTTTTTGATTATATCAAGGAACAGTGGACGTATTTAAAACTGCTGAAGCATATTAAAGTAAAACGAGTTCGTCGAAAAAGAGATCCAGAAAAAAACATTGAAGAACGGAAGTTTGTGTCTCCAAAAGCAGATGAACATCGATATGCTAAGGGTGTGACTGTTGAAGAAATTAAAATGGTTCAAATGAAATTAATTGCTTTGTGCTGCTTAAGAAATATGCATCCCAATGAAGGATTATCAGAGTCAGATATATTACTTCTAAAACGCACCACAGCTGCTTTGCTCCTTAAAAATGAAGATATGGAAAAACCAGATTTTTTCTTTGTAAATTATACAGAGGATTCTAATACCTTGGTAGATGATTTAAAATTTCAAAGAATGGAAAGCATTTTGAATAATTTATTTGGTGAAAAATCTACTGTTTATGAAACTGTTATAAATAATAATGATATATTATTAAATAGAATTTTAAATAGCCTTAATGATGTTTCAAGAGCTTTAGATTCTATTATTATTGACACAACATAAATAAAGTACAAAACAAAGTTATTTGTGTTTTATTTCCCTTCAATAAATATTGCTAATAACAAACAAGTTTAGAAACGTAAACTTCAAATATTAAAATAATGTTTATAATAAAATAATTATTAGTTTAAAGAGGATGATTTAATTTTGTAATTTACTATTTTAGGTGGGAATAATCCACAATTTAAGTTTAAAATTAAATTTATTTGCCTTTTCGATTTCCTCTTCGGATGTCGTTATCAAAATAAAAACATTCATAGAAACAAATTGTCTTTTGTTACTTGGTAAAAACAATTTGGTAATTTAATTTTATCTGACTCATTCACACTGACAATTCTGACAATATTTTACACTTTACGTTCTTGGGACGACTTTATTAGAAGATAGTTCATCAGATTATATAAAATCTACTTAATCTTAATAATATCCGTCAGAAAAATAATAGCATATGATTTTGTCTCTATCTTTTAATGTCTTTAAAAAATAACCACATGCAATTATGACAGTAAAATTCTCCTGTTAGTGATCCAATAGTAGATAAGAAAAAACCAGCAAATAATATCTAGTATCTTTCTTTCAGATGCATGTGTATAGAAAGCCAACACACACTAATAGATATTTATATTACAAATTAAATGACAACGTCAATGCTACTAATTTCTGCTCGTTTCGTATGGTATATGCTGAGATCCCAAGCAGTAAAATCATTTTTGCTGAAAATAGAACTAACCAGGCACAATATATTTATACAATATTTTCATTTGTTTAACTCTAAAGTTGCTTCAACTTCATTAGCTGCTTTTCTGGTATTCTTAGCAACATTTAGAGTATGGAAATTGCTACGATTTTTGATCATAATTAAAATCGTCGAGAAAACCTTAGCAATTTCAACATTTCATTTGCTTTGTCTTTTTATCCTTCATTTTCACTTGCTAGTAGTCTTTACACTCGCCGCTTATATGCTCTTTGCAAATCGAACATCTGATTTTAAAGATAGTTTTACTTGATTCCTAAATTTATTCTTGGCATCTTTCGGACTCGTTAGATTCAATACGAGACCTTTACATCTGGTCTACATTACGTACTATACTTTGTTAATGGTCTTCAATCTGGTATTCGTTAATCTCTATATATCGTCCTCTAGTATGGTATAGTTAGACCCAAACCCAGACATCCAAAGTGAAAGTTATCCTCCAACACCAAATTGTTCTATATGGTCCACATAATGTTCAGAAAAAAGTCACACCATTTTGACCGTCGGGTTTGGGGGGGAGAGGGGGGAGAAATCTGCAAATTCGTAGTTTTTTATGTTTTTCGTTAATATTTCTAAAACTAAGCGGTTTAGCATGAACAGCCCCTACACAAAATTGTTCTACATTAAATTTAAAATAAAAAAGGCCCTATGCATAACCCTTCTAAAATGAACGGTTCCAAAGTTACGGAGGTAGTATAGTATAATTGGTCCAAAAAAAGGCCTAACCCAAACATCCAAAGTAAAAGTTTTCCTTCAACACCAAATTGTTCTATATGGTCCACATATTGTTCAGTAAAAAGTAACACCATTTTGAGCGTCCGGTTTGGGGGGGGGGGAGATGGGGGAGAAATCGGTAAGTTAGTAGTTTTTTTACGTTTTTCGTCAATATTTCTAAAACTATGCTTTAGCGTAAGTAATGTTCTATAGAAAAATATTCTACATAAAATTTAAAACAAAAAAGGTTCTATACATAATTGTTATAAAATCAACGGTTCCAGAGTTACGCAGGGTGAAAAGTGGAGGTTTTCGATACTTTTTATATTTACCGATTTTGTGAGTCGACCAAAATGGTGTGACTTTTTCCTGAACATTATGTGGACCATATAGAACAATTTGGTGTTGGAGGATAACTTTCACTTTGGATGTCTAGGTTTTTGTTATAGTTATATCATAAATATTGCCCAAAAAATATAAAAAGTATCGAAAACCTCGACTTTTCACCCTCCGTAACTCTGGAGCTGTTGATTTTATAACAATTATGTATAGAACATTTTTTTAGTAGAACATTTTTGTATATAACATTGTTTACGCTAAAGCATAGTTTTAGAAATATTGACGAAAAACGTAAAAAAACTACTAATTTACCGGCTTCTCTCCCAGCTTCCTCTCAAACCGGACGCTCAAAATGGTTTAACTTTTTACTGAACAATATGTGGACCATATAGAACATTTTGGTGTTGAAGGAAAACTTTTACTTTGGATGTTTGGGTTAGGCCTTTTTTTGGACCAGTTATACTATACTACCTCCGTAACTTTGGAACCATTCATTTTAGAAAGATTATGCATAGGGCCTTTTTTATTTCAAATTTAATGTAGATCAATTTTTTATAGAAAGTTGTTCATGTTAAACCGCATAGTTTTAGAAATATTAGCAAAAAACTTAAAAACTACGAATTTACCGATTTCTCCCCCCTCTCCCCCCAAACCCGACGCTCAAAATGGTGTGACTTTTTTCTGGACATTGTGTGGACCATAAAGAACAATTTGTTGTTGAAGGATAACTTTCACTTTGGATATCTGGGTTATGCCATCTTTTGGATCAACTATACTATACTACTCGTAAATATTTACTGCGGGCAAGCACTTTTCTACTCAAATTATTAAGAGTATAACGTTTTTGATTATATTAAGGAACAGTGGACGTATCTAAATCATCTGAGGAATATTAAAGTAAAACGAGCTCGGCGAAAAGGAGATCCAGATAAAAACATTGAAAAACGGAAGTTTGTGTCTTCCAAAGCAGATGAACATCGATATGCTAAGGGTGTGACTGTTGAAGAAATTAAAATGGTTTAAATGAAATTAATTGCTTTGTGCTGCTTAAGAATTATGCATCCCAATGAAGGATTATCAGAGTCAGATATATTACTTCTAAAACGCACCACAGCTGCTTTGCTCCTTAAAAATGAAGATATGGAAAAACCAGATTTTTTTCTTTGTAAATTATACAGAGAATTCTAATACCTTGGTAGATGATTTAAAATTTCAAAGAATGGAAAGCATTTTGAATAATTTATTTGGTGAAAAATTTACTGTTTATGAAACTGTTATAAATAATAATGATATATTATTAAATAGAATTTTAGATAGCCTTAATGATGTTTCAAGAGCCTTAGATTATAAAATATTATTATTGACACAACATAAATAAAGCACAAAACAAAATTATTTGTGTTTTGTTTCCCTTAAATAAATATGGTTAATAACAAACAAATTTAGAAACAAGAACTTCAAATATTAAAATAATGTTTATAATAAAATAATCATTAGTGTAAAGAGAATGATTTACTTTAAGCAATTTACTATTTTAGTTAGGAATAACCCACAATTTAAGTTTAAAATTAAATTTATTTGAGGTTTCAATTTCCATTTCGTAAATCGTTTAAAAATACATTTAAAACAGAATCCAAAACATTATTAAATTAAACAAATTGTGTTTTTGTTACTTCTAACAATTTAAATGAAATTTAATTAAAATTAAACCAATTACGTCGCAAATTCATCTGCAGAATACAGTAGGATATGGTTATCCATAAAAAGAGGAAATCAGTAGAAAGAACATACCAATATTAGTAAGTTAATAACATAACCAAGATACATCATTTTTGTTTTAAAATAACATACAAATCTTATTTGATATTTATATCTTATATATAAAAATCAATTGCTGTGCGTTAGTCTCGCTAAAACTCGAGAATGGCTGGACCGATTTGGCTAATTTTGATGTTGAATTATTTGTGGAAGTTCAGGGAAGGTTTATACGGTTTTATGTTGTCATTTTAGTAGCCACCAAAATTTTTACAGCTATATGTATAAAATGCTCTTTTTACAGTGTTTGCTGCCATACTCCTCTGAAACGGTTTGACCGATTTTTATGAAATTTTACGCCTATATTCGGCAGGATTGAGAATAGGTTGTTATCTATTTTTCATACCCGTACGTCACAAGCGGGGTTGCCGATGACGCCATAACTCATAATAATAACGTGAAAAATACGAATTTAAGTATTCTGAGGACAGAAGAAGAACGAACGACAAATTTCATAGAAAAGAAGTGGAACAGTTTAACTTTGGAGCTCAAGTTTTGCAAAATATAATTTTTTTAATGTTCCGAAATTTTCAAAAAATATCTCTAAACGGAACTTTTCTGACGAACCGTAAGCAGGAGAAAAATTCTGAGCACACGAAAAGAACAAGCAGCAAATTATAAAATTTTATTTAATTTTAATTAATTTTGTTTAATTTTATTTAGTTTAAGTATTTCATTTATTTTCGTTTATTTTATTTTATTTCATTTTTTAATTCCATTTATTTTTTTTATTTTAATTAATTTTATTAAATTTTATTTTTTTTTATTAGATTCATTTACTTTTATTTATTTTTATTATTTCTTTTAATTATTTTTTTTTATTTAATTTTTTTAGCTTTATTTAATTATATGTAAATTAATATGATTTTATTTATTTGTATTTAATTTTATTCAGTTTTATTTATTTTTATTTACTTTTATTCAATTTCATTTATACTGCAGTATACCGATCGGTTTAAAAAGACAAGTGTTTGACTAATGTGTGCTGCCGGTAATGACATATGGAGCAGAGACACTGACTCTAACCAAGGCAACAGCGTCGAAAATGCGGGTTGCTCAAAGGCGTATTGAAAGATCCATGCTGGACGTAACCCTACGGGATAAAATAAGAAATGAAGATCTCAGACAAACAACCGGTATCGCAGATGTTGTAGAACGTATCACCAGGCTCAAATGGAACTGGGCAGGACACGTCGCCAGGCTGAAAGATTCAAAATGGACACGAAAGCTTATGGAATGGAGACCAAGAGAAGATAAACGAAGTAGAGGAAGGCCGCCTACACGATGGACAGATAATATCAGGCGGATTAGTAAAAACTGGCAACCATGAGCACAAAACCGTGAAGTGTGGAAACAATTGGGGGAGACCTATGTCCAGCAGTGGACGTGAATTGGTTGGATGATGATGATGATGAATTTAATTTAATTTTTAATTTACTTCATTAACTTTTTTATTTAATTTTGTTTAGTTTTATTTAAATATACAAAATGATTAGGAAGAAAGCCAACCCAATATGGAACGATCCAACGAATTTAAATGAATACCAAGGCAATATCAATAAAACCCTACAACAAAATGAATGCATGAATAATGTAAATGCCCTAAACGAAAATATCCTAGAAGCTATTCGAGAGGCTCAAGTAAAATGCTGCCCTAAACGACGCCAAGACGGAAAATTAACCATTGAAACAAAGCAACTAATGGAAACTAGAAGAAAAATCAAAGGAAACGAAAGCATTGACGAAGAAGAACTGCGCAAAATTAACAAAGAAATATCAAAAGCTATAAGGAAAGATTTAAGGAAATTTAAGAATGAAAAAGTCCAGAGAACTATAGAAGAGAATAAAAGTCTGAAAGTCCTGAGAATACGCCTAAACAATGGAAAATGCGAAATACATAAACTAAAGAACAAAGAAGGAGTCCCCACATTAAATAGAGAAGAACTACTACCCTATAGCTGAAGACTTCTATCAAGAACTGTACACAAGCCAAAGAGAAGACCAAAAGAATTTGGAAGCCGCTGCATCACGCAAAATTATCAACCAGAGCTCATGTCAGAGGTCACGCTAAGCGAAATCCAGGACGCAATGAAAAAGATAAAAAAACAACAAAGAGCCATGAGAAGATGGAGTCGTAATAGAAGCTATAAAGATGGGTGGACGTGCCCTTCTCAACCAAATAAAAATTTTGTTTAACCTTTGTCTAACAGAATGTTGCATACCGGAAACATGGAACAATGCAGTAACAATTTTCCCACACAAGAAAGGAGACAAGGCGCACCTAGAAAACTATAGAGCAATCAGCTTATTGGACCAGATCTATAAAATGTTTACCCGAATAATTACGACAAGACTAGAAAAAAAGTTAGATTTCTACCAACCCCGAGAACAAGCTGGATTCCGCTCAAAATTAGGAAAAAACGATCACCTACAAACAGTAAAAACCTTAATAGAAACGTCGATCGAATATAGCAGACCACTGGTAGGTACTTATCTTCGTAAACTTTCACAAAGCCTTCGACACTGTGGAATTTGACAGTATTATAACTGCTCTGAACAATAGTAGAATAGATTACCGGTTTACAAAGTTAATGCAAACATTATACCAAAATGCCACAATGCATGTAAAACTACATGATACTACCAGAGATTCATATCAAGCGAGGTGTGAGACAGGGCGACACTCTCTCACGTAAATTATTTATAGCGGTCCTCGAACAGTGGCGTAGCTGACAGCCCCCGCAGGGCCCGCAAGGCGGGGGGCCCCTACGTTAGGAGGGGCCCCTTAAAGCCTTCAAGCTTAACACTTCTAGTTTCTTTAAATTGGGGACCAAAACATATTTTCCTAATAAGTATCAAAATAGGGAATTTGGAAGAAAGTAATAAAGCGGGTAATTGACGTAACTCTTACTCTTTCTGGGTGCAATTTAGCGTTTCGTGGACATGTTGGTAGTTTAGATAAAAGTGAATCCCAAAAAGTTAATTTTTTGTCGATGGTTCTTTTACTAGCTAAATATGATCCTGTTTTAGCTAAATTAATCGATAAAACAATAACAATAACTTAAACATTACTTGAGTCCCCAAATACAAAACGAAGTTATAAATTTGCTGGCTTAAGAAACTGAAAACAAAGTGAATAATTTAATTAAAAGAAGTTGTTTTTATTCAATAATTCTTGATACCAGTCCAGATATTTCCAAAGACGATCAGCTTAGTTTTATTTTCCGGTATGTAAAAATAACTTGTGATGAAAATAATTTACACTCCAAACAGAAGTTGTTTTTGGGATTTATTCGTATATTGGACCAAAGTGCAGAAGGTCCTGTAAATGAAATTTTAAAATTTATATAATCAAAGCACCTTTCCGTACAAAACTGCAGAGGAAAGGGGTATGATGAGGCAAGCGTTATGAGTGGTGTATATTCAGGCGTACAAAGGCGCATAACTGACATTAAAAAAAAACAGTTTCCTATGTTCATTGTGCATCCCATAATCTGAACCTAATGTTGAATGATGCCGTTGCTGGTGTACAGGAGTTGTTTTTGTTTACAATATAATAAAGAGATTATAAAATATGTCTTTTTTGTGCAAGTATTAAAAAATGGGATGTACTATGTACTATTATGACTTCGGATTAATCGCGTTTGACAACACTTAAAAAGATTATGTGAAACCCGGTGGTCGTCCAGACATGATGCTGTTATAGCTTTACGTCGAGCTTTTGGACAGGTAATGAAATCTTTAACGAAAATTTCACTGTTATCAAAAAACTATGAAAAATTAGAAGCTAATGCATTATTAGAGCATATGAATAATTTTGAATTTGCCGTTAACATTACTATTCAATCTGAATTACTTAACTTTATTCATCTAACATCAAATCTTCTGCAATCTGAAACGGCAGAGTTAACGGTCCTTCAACTTTTTTAAAAGCTCGTGATAATCTTCGAAAAATGAAAAATTTGTTTTCCGAAATTTTATCAGAAGGAGCAGAAATAGTAGAATAGTGGGGATTACACCGGAATTTAAAAATAAACGGATAAAACGTATAAAAAAATTAAGAAGAGCTCAGCTGCAACGAAAAAATAACTTGTAGCAGAAAAGTTTTGAAGTTAATGTTTTTAATGTAAATTTATATATATAGTATTGCAACAACTTAATAATAGTTTTGTCGGATTAAGAGACATGAAGGTATACTTAAAAGGTTTTCATGTCTATTCCCAAAAAATCTATTAACACTAACTGATGAAGACTTATTAAAAAGGCCAAATATTGTCATTTACACATAATTTAGAATTATACTGTTATTAGTTGTCGTTATGTTTATAATACGGGGCCCACAAAAATTGTCGCGGGGGGGCCCACAATCTTCAGCTACGCCACTGTCCTCGAATACGCCTTTAAAATGCTAAAGTGGGAAAATAGAGGAATAAAAATAGATGGAGATAGTGCCCGACTGAAAGGCTCAAGATGGACCAGAAAACTAATTGACAGGCGCCCAAGAGTAGAAAAACGCAGCAGAGGACGACCACCAACACGCCGGTTGGACGACATTAACCGAATATCCAAAAAGTGGCAACAAGAAGCACAGAACCGTGAAGAGTGGCGTAGAATGGGAGAGGCCTATGTCCAGCAGTGGACAGAAGAGGTTACATGATGATGATGATGATGATTATGATGATGATGATGATGATGATGATGATGATGATGATGATGATGATGATGCGTTTTATTTAATTTTATGAAATTTTATTTAATTCTATTTAATTTTAATTTAATTTAATTTTATTTTATTTAATCAACACCTATAGAGTTAGAACCACCCCGAACCCAATCATAGATACAGGGTTGTTTTGAATGTAGATAAAATAAAGCTGTTATATTCATTATAAGATAAATAAATTTAAGATTGTAGCTGTTGCACTACAAACTTTATTTTGTTACTTCTAACTAAACTTTATTACTTCAAACATTATGTGTAATTAATTAAAAATAATAATAAAACCACATTCAGATCGAGCATTTTTTGTTTATTAATTACGAATTCCTTTTGTTTATTTCAAGTTTATTGTAGGTATAAAAAAGTTTGTTTTTATCTATTGAGGCAGTACGAAGTCTTACTCTGGGCTAATTAGCAAAATTCATGGAAAAGTTATTTACCAGCAATTTTATTGCTGGAATGGAATTATAAGATCCTATATACAGTGCGGTGGAATAAGTGTTGCCCCCCCCTGTTAACTTGTTTATTTTAAGAATATAAGCAAAACGCTCAGACAGGTCGATTTTTAAACTAACCATAGTATATTATAGCATCAACGTTTCGAACTTTACGCCATCCCTCTTCAGGTGACAGCCATAACTTTGATTTTTTTAAATGGGAAAGTACATCATGTGACACCTCATTTAAAAGCTTTTAAAATACTGAGTTCAAAAATGTATAATACTTTAATCCTGTTTGAGAGCGTAGGCGCAAAATTTCGGTCGAATTCTTTCTAATTGCAATCATCTTTTTCGAATCCTGAAAAAACTAATAAATATTTTTGAAAAATTTAAACGCAGAATGAAATATTACAGTATTCTCGATGGTCCAAAGTCCCTGAGAACTCCTATAATATTTATTTTAATAAGTCACAGTGGTGGAAAGAAGAGAAAATTTAGTGTGATTTTTAATTTCAAATATATCATTCAAATGAAACTTTTTGTTTATTCTAAGGAAATGTCAGCCCTCGGTAATAATCTAATCTTTCATTCTGCGTTAAAATTTTTCAAAAATAGTTATTAGTTAAAAAAAACTTATTAGTTTTCTCAGAATTCGAAAAAAATAAATGCGTTTAAAAAGAGTTCGACCGAAATTTTGAGCCTGCGATCTCAAAAAGGATTAAAGTATTATACATTTTTGAAATCAGTATTTTAAAAGCTGTTAAATGAGGTGTCACATGATGTACTTTACCATTTAAAAAAATCAAAGTTATGCCTGTCACCTGAAGAGGGATCGCGTAAAGTTCGAAACGTTGATGCTATGATATACTATGATTAGTTTAAAAATCGACCTGTCCGAGCGTTTTGCTTATATTCTTAAAATAAACAAGTTAACAGGGGGGGGCAACACTTATTCCACCGCGCTGTATTAATAATATAGGTATGCAAAGTCCGCAAATAGTGTGCTACTTTTTTTATAAACAAAATGGCGCCGACAAATCGTATTTTTTTCAATTATTGCTCTATAACTCCGAAGATTTTAATTTTACAACAACAACACCCAAATGAAAATTCACCGCAATTAAATTTTGCATAGAGATCTGTTTTTCACGATTTGCTTCGACGAAAATTTTCCTCGGAAAATGCGAGTTTTCCTAACAAAACCTCTAATTTTCAAATAAAGTTTTAGGTAAGTAATTATTAATCAATAATTAAATAACTTAGTGACATCAAAGCTTTCTTGGTATAGATTGTAATTCCAGAAGCCAGTGAAAATTAAACGAATATTTTAGCAACAATTCAATTGTTAATTAACAATTTACAGTCGTAATAACAACCAAAATAATCATGAGACATTGATCAAACTTAGAAAGCTTATAAAAATGAGATGCTTATTTAATGTTTTATCGACAAAATATAAATTTTTCTTTTTTTTGCATAATCTTTAAATTTTGAAAAAAAATAGTTATAATACGCTGGTCTAATTAGTAAAGTACAAAGAAAGGTTATTTACCAGCAATTTTATTGCTGGAGTCAAAATATAAGATCCAATATATTATTAATATAGGTATGCAAAGTCCGCAGATAGTGTGCTAATTTTTTTATAAACAAAATGGCGCCGACAAATCGTATTTTTTTCAATTATTGCTCTATAACTCCGAAGATTTTAGCTTTACACTAAAAACACTCAAATAAAAATTCACCCTAATTTAATTCTACATAGTGGCAAGTTTTTCCCGATTTGCTCCGACGAAAATTTTCCTCGGAAAATGTGGGTTTTCCCAACAAAATCTCGAATTTTCAAATAAATTTTTTGGGCCATCAATAATTATATAGCTTGGTGAAATAAAAGTTTTCTTGGTATAGATTATAAATTCAAAAGCCGGTGAAAATGAAACGAATATTTTAGCAACAATTCAATTGTTAATTAACAATTTACATTCGCAATAACAACCAAAATAATCATGAGACATTGATCAAACTTAGAAAGATTATAAAGGTGTGATGCCTATTTAATATTTTGTCGACAAAATATAAATTTTTTCATTTTTTTTGCATAATCTTTAAATGTTTAAAAAAAATTGTTATAAACAAATTAACATTTTTCAGAAATTGTTTATTATATTCTAATTTTAAAAAATACTTAAAATGCGTATTTCATAGGTCTTGAAAATGAATGCTTTAAAAAATTTTTACAACAATTTGCAAAAAAGTTATGAAACAGCAAAATAAATATACGATTTCTCCGTTGTTTATAATTTGTTTTAATTGTTTCAAAGCTTAAATGTGAGTCTATGGTACAAACTAATTACTCGCAAAGAATGTCAAAAATTAGTGCAATGGTTATATTTTAATCAAAGATTAAAATTACTTTTTTTTGTAATTTTTAGTAATTTTTGTAATTTTAGCTAGGTTTCAAAAGTAGGCCTGATACAGAGTCGGAGCTAAAATGTTCACTCGAAGCGACTGACACGCAGCATACATTATTTATTAAAAGTGTACGTTGCGCGGCCGGACGTCGCTCCGAATGAAAATTTTAGCTACAGTACTGTATTAGTCCACTTTCACGCGTGTAAATTACAAAAAAATATATTTATAATCTTTAATTAAAATATAACCATTAAACTTGTAATCGATATTTTTTTGTAAATAATTAGCTTGTAGGTACTTTAAACTCTCTTCTACGCTTTGAAAGAATTAAAAAATTATAAACACCGTAGTATTCGTATGTTTACTTTGCTGTTTCATAACTTTTTGCCAATGGTTGCAAAAAAGTTTTAAAACATTCATTTTCAAGATATTTGAAATACGCATTTTAGCTATTTTTTAAAATTATAATATAATAAAAACTTTCTGAGAAACGTTAATTTGTTTATAACGATTTTTTTAACATTTAAAGATTTTGCAAAAGAATAAAAAAATTAAATTTTGTCGACAAAATGTTAAATAGGCATCTCATCTTTATAAGATTTCAAAGTTTGATCAGTGTATCATAATTATTTTGGTTATTATTGCGACCGTAAATTATTAATTAACAATTGAATTGTTGCTGAAATATTAGTTTATTTTCACCAGCTTCTGGAACTATAATCTAAACCAAGAAGGCTTTTAAGTCACCAAATTATGTAATTATTAGTAGATGATTACTTATCTAAAACTTTCTTTGAAAATTAAAGATTTTGTTGGGAAAACCCGCATTTTCCGAGGAAAATTTTTGTCGGAGCAGATCGAGAAAAACACGTCTCTATGCAAAATTTAATCACGGTGAATTTTTATTTCAGTGTTTTTGTTGTAAAGTTAAAATCTTCGGAGTTATAGAGCAATAATTGAAAAAAACACGATTTTCGGACGCCATTTTGTTTATAAAAAAGTAGCACACTATCTGAGGACTTTTCATACCTATATTATTAATATATAGGATCTTATAATTCGATTCCAGCAATGAAATTGCTGGTAAATAACTTTTCCCAAAAATGGCCTCTTCTCCGATAATAATCAGCCCAGACTATCTGTCGGTTCAGCTAGTTACATAATATAAAGTTGGAGTTCGGTATTAATTTTGAGAGTAAACTAAATGTCCGACCAAAAACTTACCATGTCGGGATAGTACCATAATGTTTTTTCCTGGGTTTTGTATTCATTATTTACTATGCAATTTTTGAGTCCAGACATATAACTATAAATGGCAATGAGATAGAAGAAGTCCAGGAATATGTCTATCTAGGCCAAATTCTGAAACTTGACAACGAGCAAATTTACTAGAAGAGCAAGACTAGCTTGAGCAGTATTTGTAAAACTTAGTTGGATACTTACTTAAGAACCGCAAAATACCCCAATACTTAATGAGCAAAGTATTCAACCAGTACATCCTTCCTATCATGGCATATGGATGTCAAACCTGGACCCTAACCATGACAAATATGATTAAACTAGCCACAACAGAAAGAGCAATGTTAGGTATACGACTGTCAGATAAAATCGTAGTAGTAGCCAGAAACGTTTGTTTATCATAATTAGGGAGCGGATTTATATGCGATCAATTTTGATGAAATATGCGCATATATATGCAGTAAAAAATTACGAAATATGCGCAAGATATGCACAAAAATTAAAAAAATGCGAAAATCGAGAAACCACAAATTTTCTGTTTTATTCTATTCTAGGGGGTTCTTTTAAAGGGGGGGGCGGCAATCTTATTTATTATCTTTCAAATAAAATCATTATTTTTTATATATGCAATTTATTCACATTTTTTACAAAAACTTATACCAATAGTTACCCTATTTAAAATAAAACAACAATATCACTATTATATCTTCGATTATAATTCACTACAATGTGTTTCTCCTAATTTTTTACAAACATTTCCTTTGATCAGATAAAATATTTTTTTAACTAGAAAAACTCCTTTCAACATCAACAGAAGTAATTGGGGCGTATTTAAAATAACTTGTTAAAGCCGCAAATTCTGCACCAAAATCAATTTCAAAATTTCCATTAAAAATTTTGCATATTATGTCCTCCAAAGTTTTAAAGCCGTTTAAAGACGGGATCTGATCTAAAGCATGACTATTTCAATTTCCGTTAGAAAATCGTAAAACTATGGTTAAAGGTGTAAATTCTCTTAACAATAGGGGATTTAAAAGAATCACCAGAATTATAGCTATTCAATTGGGATACAAATTGTACTAAATATAATAAAAGTAAGTAAAATTCGGATTTCCCGGTAAACCATCCTTCATCATTTTAACATCCTACAATCATTTTATAACGGCGTACTATAAGCACTATAAGTACTTTGTGTAAAGATCGGGTATTTTCAAAGAAAAAATGAAAAGGCAGTGAATGAGCCGTCTCTCTTCAGGTAGTTCTCGAATTAATAGATAGGATAGCCTGTGCGGGGAAATATTTTGTGTCGAATTAAAATTTTTTTTTGGACTAAAATGTTTTTAAATAGGCACAACATATGCATGTTTCATTAAAAATATGCAAAATTTAGTAAAGTTCTCAAATATGCGAAATATGCATGCAATATGCATTTAGCATAAAATCCGCTCCCTAATCATAATTAAGTAGGGTATACGGTAACTACACTTTCGGCAAAATATGACAAGGATACGTGAAATAGTTTTAAAGCACTGGGTAAAAATAATTCTTAAATTTTTAAATAAATAAAACATCCTGTAACTCAGTTACGAGGCACATTTTGTTTAAGTGATTTGGGTTAAAACTTAATATTTTATATTTTAGAATTAACCACTCAGAGATTGGACATTCTTAATGAATCACTATATATATTGTTATATTTCTATTTGATATGAAAATTAAATTTTGATAATTATAAACAGAATTCAATTTAATATAAAATATTTTCAATTTTCTCAACCACGGGCATATAAATTTAAAACAACCTGTATACAACAAATTGTTATATTTAATTTTAAGAAGTGATTAGAATAAGCGTACGAAACTCGGAACAATGTGCTTAGATAAACAAAGTGAATGACGCGTACCATTATCGTTCTTCTCGGAAGGTCGATCATTAGCCTATGCTAAATAAAACTCAGTGAAATAGATGATAGTTCATTATCGTTTTTCGCGGAAGGTTTCGATCATTAGCCTATGCTAAATAAGACTCATTTGAAAGAGAGAATAGGTCATTAAAATTTGTAAATAGTTAGAAAGTATTTTAGAATGGGAATTAAATATTTTCTTTTGAAATCCATTAAGCATATTTAGAAAGATTAAAAATTGGTTTTGAGGAATATTACGAATGAGAGTTGGTGGTGGAAGATTGATTTGTGAATCTGGAAGGGATATTTAGAAAGTAGGGGAATGGATGACAAAGTGAGATCAGAATGTTTTGAGCTGTCGAGAAGTGAAGTCGAGTAGTAGACGGTAGTGTTCGAGGAGTGAGAAAGCCGGTGTAGTTCCGTGAGTGTGGAGTATCTATCGTGGAACGAGAAGTAGGCCAGGTCGAGAGTAAAAGAACCTCCTTGAGCCCAGAGTGTCCCGGTAGCTGATAGCAGTTTCGAAAAAGGTAGAACACAGCATCACGACAAAAGCAGGAACGAGAGCTATTCGAGCTAGTTTTTCAAAGGAGAACATCACTGGAAGCCAGGACGAGGTTTGATCGCAGCCAAGGATAGCAGGAAAGGGTCTTGTGTGAGGACATTTTCAGTTCACCAGGAAAAGGTCAGTCTCATTTGTTTGGACATGAATGTATGGGTTTTTCGTATTAAATTCCACATAAAAAAATTGAATAACATAATCAATAATATCAGAAAAGCTTCATCAAACTTAAATAGAGTTGTTCCTAATAACTCCTAATAGTTAAATGTTAATAAAAACTTTCAATTGAAAACCAAAAGGAAATAAGATTCCCATTTGTAAATGTTATGTTTAAGAATAATAAGAAATAGCAAATATTAAGCATTGATTGCCTTATAAATAAAATAAAAAATATTTTGATTATAATTGTAACCCATATGTGTAATTTTTTTACTCTTTTCTTTTCTATCCCGATTAGGAACCATTAAGAAATATTTAGAAGCCACGGAAGTAAGTAATTAATTTATAATTCGCCCTGAGATTGAAAACATATTGATATGTGATCTGGTTAATTAATTAGATTAGTATTAATACATTGATTAAATTAAGTAACATATAAGAATATTATCTCATATCAATAATCAAGATCACATCAATATATATGACTATTCCGAATAAGGTATCTTAGTAAAGTAAATTGATGAACAAAATAAAAAGAATTAACATGAACAGTCTAAATAAGGAACTGATAGTAATATTGACATAACGCTGTTTTATATTGAAAAATAAAACACATTTATACAAACTGAAGATGGTTGAACATTGTAATAAAAAAAATTAAATGTTTTTATGAGGCAGAAAGCATAAATTCCTATTCAGAAATATAAAGACACTTTCATTTTTCACTATGTTGCAGAAATATTCCGCCTTTGTCCTTAGTATGACCCCTTTATTAATTTACGATATTCAGTGACCCATTAATTCCAATTACATCATGTTTATTTATTTACTTCTTAAACCATGAATTTACCATGAAGTATTTAGAAAATATGATATATTAATATATACAAAAATTATATAGTGTTCATTTATAAAGGTATACTTTCTAAGTATATTTCTGGTGAGCATTCAAAAATGTATGGAATTATACAATAAACCCAACAATTTTCTAAAAATAATTGAGGCGCTGGGAAAAGCGTATAATCGTGTGATGAAATTTGGTCATAAAACATCTTACTTTAGTATTATTTATATTATTGGTACTGGAAGTTTGTACATCGGCCACTAAATACACGTAAGTACATCTGTATTTTTCTATCTAAAAAAATAAACAAAATATAATATAGATTTATACGTATACATAAAAATGTGACAAAATAAAATGTAAAAATTTTAGAGGTATTGCTTTACTAAAAGTATTCAAAAAAAATTAGAAAGAAAAAGTCAAAGCAATGCACGGGAAAAGATGCGGGGGCCCTAGTGAATATTAGGCAGGATGATAAGTCAACAACAGACCAAATATTTGCGCTCAAATAAATTCAGACTACGTACTACTACGTATAAAACAGAATGATAAGTTCTGTTTATCTACTTTAAGCAGACGACAGGGTAAATAGAAAACAGGTGTAAAAGTTAATTAAAGAAACGTCTACCAAATAAAATTGTTATGATGGTAAAACTGAATATGGAAAACACCACCAACGAAATAGAATGAATGAATGGGGCATAAATCAAATAATTTTGAAACAAAGCAAGGATTACAAGGAAAAGCATTATCAACGACTCTGTGTAATCTGATCCTTGAAGGAGTATTGAGAAAAAGTAGAATAAATATCCTGGAAAAATTATTTAATAAAAATGGCCATCAAGGTGTAGCATTCGCAAACGATGTGAGACTATTGAAGTCAAGTGAGAAAAAAATAAAAAGATTAATGAATAATATAATATAATTAAAGCAAAATAATTGTGCCCTTAATAAATAAACAAAAGGTTAAATACATAATAAAGGGAGAAACAGATAATGAGAAAAAGACAATTTCACGTTAAAAGTAGATGGAGAAAATACATAGGTACATATTCAAAGGAGTCTCAATTTATTGACCTAGATGTAAAAATAGATGAAAATGGACATGAGAAACGAGAGATAAGGCAAAAAAAATAAAATGTATTTAACATTACGAGCATTCTTGAAATCCAAATAAGTCTTAAGAAAACCAAGAAATAGATTTTAGAAAACAGTTATCAAACCTACAGTTGCGTGCGAAATATGGGTGCTTAATAAGTTAGATATACAGGGTGGTGAATTGGAAAACGGGCCATAGGAAACTCAATGTAAAATTCGAAACTGCTGAATTCCTGCTTCCTTAAGTGTTTTACATCAAAAGTCATAGGGAACTATTTGTAGAGGATTGAAATCTGTATTGAAAACAACTATTAAACTTGTTCTACGAACAATAATTATTCTAAATTTTATAAAAATATAAAACATTTTTGACAGTATCACGCCAAAGTTGAGCCACACACAGTGCAATAATATATTTAACGGTGGCGTTCGGTGACAATGAAATTATTATATTAACAACTTGAACTGTCAATTTTTTATTTATTTTATCATTTATTGTTTAAAAACCAATAAAGTTAATAAGATACCCTCAGTTGAGGAGAAAGTATTAATATTAGAGATATTTTCCTTGGGCGAATAGTGTGTGCACTATGAGTTAAATAGTAACGCGTGGCCTAACTTGTACACACATACTTACTGTGACAAATGTATTATATTTTAAAAAATTTTGGAATGTGTTTAAATCGTAGAACAATTGTAAACTTTTGTTTTTAATACAGATTTCAATGCTCTACAAATAACTTCTCATGACTTTTTATGTAAAATAATTAGGGAAGCAGGAATTCAACAGTTTAGAATTTTACATTTCCTATGTTTAACGATTCATCACCCGGTAGATATTTTGGAAAGATGGAAGAGGAAATTACAAAATAGGAATATACAGCGGTGTGAAAATATATGGTCAATGAAGAAGAAGAAATAAATAACTTAAAGAATTATATAAAGAGCCAAAAATAACGATAGTAATCAAAGCGCAGAGAAAGATATTTAGGATACATTGAAAGAACGCGAAAGGAAAGAATACCGAATATGGTACTCACACAAAATCCAATACAAAACCACAGAAAAGGTAGAACAAGAAATAGAAGAAAGGATAGCGTGCATGAAGTCTTACAAAAAGATAATATTGAGAATTCGAAATAAAAACCATTGGACATCAGAAAATGGAAGAAATTAGTTAAGAAAAGTACGAAAAGACTAAAAACAATACTAAATGTATTGTATGTAGGTATAGGGTGACCGGAAAGTCCCTTTACATTAATGAATGGCTGTTGTTTTACTACAGAGAGAAAACAAAGTATTGTTCGTCCGCTATAACTTTTCCCATGCGTCACGGTTCATTTTCAAATAAACTAAGTCAAAACATAAAGTGAAACGAACGTCGATGTGTATATACATTTGTATACTGTATACTATGTACTACACACATCGGCGTACGTTTCACTTTATGTTTTGACTTAATTTGTTTGAAGATGAATCGTGACGCATGGGAAAAGTTATAGCGGACGAACAGTAACACAGTTTTGTTTGTAAGTTATTTATTACAAATTGTTTATTTATCTTAAACATCGGTGTGCATACCTCCATTGTCGCAACACAACTTGATACAACGCCATGTTCGTATGCTCGTCCGTCTCAGCATAATATCGGGAGTTACTGACGTAAAAGCTTGGCGAACTCCATTTTTTTTCAAGTCCTCATTTAAAACATATCTGCGTTTTCTTATCTCCTCTTTAATGAAACCCCGCAGTGCATTGCCGAGCGTTTTCAAATCTGGACTTTTTAAGTCCAAGGGATTGGAGAACCTCGCCCAATCCATCGGTCCGGGAAGATTTCATTCAGGCGAATGCGAACAGCGAGAGCAAAATGGGTGAGGCGCCATCTTGTTAAAAATAAACAAGGCCTTCACTTGTAAATATTTTCGCATGTGATCTTGCATGGTTGACCGTGCAATACCAAACTCTGCAGGGCGTTTCCTCATCGACTTCATCGGTGAACGTTCAATGGAATCCTCAATACCGGCACAAGTTTCAGCTTGAGTTCTTGGTCTTCCACTTCGTGGTGCAGCGGGAACGGTTCCCAATGAAAATGCTTTCTTCTTGCACGACATCAAAGTTGGTGTGGATGGTGATGGTTTTTCAAAACTAACAACAAAATTATTCATAACGTCGGCCATTGTTTTATTGTTATGACGACGTTCGTGTATCCACACTCCAGCGACCAAACGCTCTTCAATTGTGTCCGCCATTACGTTTCAATCAAAACTATTGTTGTCTGGCTGCATGACCAGATAGGTGCCTTTGACGATGCGCATGAGTTGGAACGCCAACAAACATGGGCGCGGTGATGAAACATTATTATTTTTAGTGTACAGGGACTTTCCGGCCACCCTAAATGTACCTCAAGTAAGTCGTCATTCCATTGTTTTCGCGGTCTTCCCACTTCCACTGATCGTCTTCCTACTGGGGAACCATCTCTAGCCATCTTTAATACCTTAATAGGTATCATTCGGCTTTTATGGTCTTTTCAGTCTACTCTTCTACTGTCGCATAAGGTCTTATTTACCATATATTTTTCTAAAGGTTTTCATCCCTACTTTTGTATAATTTTTTTTGTTCTCTCTGTGTCGAGTCGTGTTACTTCCGCGTATTCGGTCATTATTGGTCTGATCATTGTTTTGTAAATTCTGCCTTTCATTTCTTTCCCGATATTTTTATTTCTCTATATTGTCTAATAATGACCAAATTCTGATTGCTCAGGATCATGAAGACTTGAGTTTCATGACGCGGAAACTAATAGAAGAATGTAACAAATGGGGTCTCGAAGTCAACATTAAGAAAACTGAAGCTATGTGTATTGGAGGAACAAAGCAGTTAATTACATTAGATGATGGGGTAGAAATTAAACACTGCGATGAATACAAGGACCTAGGCATGAAGATAACTAAAAATGGAACACTCGATGCTGATATAAAAGACAGAAACATACAAGGTAGAAAAGCCATATCCATGATGAACGGCATTCTGTGGGACCAGACAAGATCTAAAGCGAACAAACAGCTCATATACAATAGCATACTTAAAAGTATAATTACATATCAGTGAAGTTTGGCCACTGAAACAAAGAACGGAGAAAATGTTACTAGTAACAGAAATGGACTTCTGGAGAAGAGCAGTAGGCAAATCAAGAAGAGATCGGATACCAAATGAGAGAATACGAGAAATGATGGGAGTCACACAAAACAAAACAACTAGTATGGTACGGCCATGTATAGAGAATGCCAGATGAGAGGATCTATAAGCAGATTTTGTCATTGACACCACAAGGGAGAAGAAAAAGAGGAAGGCCGAGAAAAATCTGGAGGGAGGGAATTGAAAAAAAAAACTAGAGTAAAGGGAAATCATTCCAGGTCTATCGTTAAACAGAGAAGAATGGCGGTTAGGAGGAGTCGAAAGGCGTCGGAGAACGCTGTAAACCGATAGTAGTATTAGTATATTGTCCAATTCAGGCAGCCTGCGGCCATCTGTTGATGAAGCTAGATGATGTGATGCCTAGATATATAAACTCCCTCACTTATTCTATTAGCTCTTGTCACTACTTTAAGACGTGGAATATGTTTTGGATGATCCTCAAGAAGGTCGTCCTATGGAGGTAGTCAGGGGAGAAAGGGTTCGACGCCAAAACCCCTTCTTTTCAGAATTTTTTGCTTATTATGAATGAGTTGAATATTACTAAGAAAATTATAATGATTTTTTGTAAATATTCAAAGCGTATTAAAATCAAATTTTCAAAACTGGAACGATCATATAAGCCAAATGACATCGAATAGAGTAGTAAGGATGGCTAGAGACGATGCCCAATAGGAAGACGATAAGTGTAAAGACCACGAAAGTGGTACATTTTTTTATATATTTTTGCGATATTGTCCCATATTAGTTATTTATGATATGTGTTAAAAATACAGTTTTAAGGCACGCATGTGAATGTTTGCAGAATGAGCGAAGCGAATTCTGCAATTCACATGAGTGACTTAAAAATGTAATTTTTACACGTATATCATACAAGATTTTATAAATTATATACCTACATACAACAGAAGTGTTTACTTCATTCTACGTTGACAATATTTTTTCTACAAACGTCTTATACAGTGATGAGCGTGCTAATAACCGGTAAAATACCGCAAAAGATGAAAAACACATTAAGTTGTTAGATAAAAAGAAATAAAAATGTGGAGATGGGAGATTTAGCAAACAAAAATTATATAGTATTTTTACTACAAAAGTTCTCTGACAGTTCTCTTACGTCAAAAATTTTGACCTACGTAATATCGCTTTTGTAGTAAAAATACTATAAATTTACATTTTATTGTCCTTTTCATGATCATTTTTCAGTGCGTAACAAATGATAGGAAAAAGGGTAAGTCCGTGATAATACACATTTATGACATTTATTCTAACATGACATTTTAGTTAAATCTGACAGTTGTCACAATTTATTTTCAATTTGGAATAAAAACCAATCAAATATGTTTCTTGCATTTATAAAATGGTATTTTCTTTGATTTGTATAGTCTTATAAATTATACAGACTATATTTGTAATATTATTATCTAATTAAAAAAAATTATTTTTTTATTATGGCGCCATCTATCGACAACTAGAATAACTAGAATAAATGTTATAAAAATGTCACCGACGAAATGTAATCACCGACGTGCCTTTTTTTCTGTCACATACAATTTAATGCGTTAAAAAGAAATCGAAAAACTGTGACGCACTGAAAGATGATCATGAGAAATACTGTACCTATTGTTTCCCACCTTTAGACGTATCGGATGAGTTTGGCAACTGCCACTGTGACAGTGACAGTTCTAGTTGACATACTCCTCTGATACGTCTAAAGGTGGGAAACAAACAATAAGTAAAATGTAAATTTATAAGTTTTTATCGCTACATCTCCTACCTCCACTAGTTTCATTTCTTTTTATCTCACAACTTAATATGTTTTCCATCTTTTGCGTTATTTTGCCGGTTATTAGCACGCTCATCACTTTATATTAACAATTAAAATTTTTTCTACGGCCGTGCTAAAAGAGCCACTTTCACGCACGCATTTCGTTTCCGAAAGTTGCACTTTCCCGTACGGCGTGCGTGAAAGTTAATTTTCCCGCACGGCGTGCGGGAAAGTAAAATACCTTGTAATATGGTATTATAATATATTATAATACATGCAATAAACTAATATTTAGATATTATTTACTAATTTATTTCAAATTTATCTTATTGTGTTCATGTTTTAATGAAATTAGCGCGATAATTCGATAAAATAAAATTATTTTGACATAATATTTAAAAGTCAGATCAGCAGACAATTACAATGGTTTTGAATCTTCGTCATGGAAACCAATATCGTCGTCGTGGTAAACCATTATATTGAAAGTTTGGTTTTGACAACCTTGTCAAAGAATTAGTTTGTGTATTTTCACTTCTAAATAAAAATTGATATAACTCTATTTTTTGTGGCTTTTTTCCAAACGTACGGTCCTAGAAAAAAAATTGTTCCTAACTCATGCGGACTTCCCCGCACTCGACTGCTTGCCCGAACTCCGCTATCGCGTCGTTCGTGTCAACGGCAGTCTCGTGCGTGAAAGTATCACTTTCCGCACTAGTTAGGAAAATAACTATATTCATTCTCAATTACAGGACAATACCTACAAAAACTTTTACTTGAACTTGACTGACATTCCATTTTTATATTTTTCTTGACATTACATCAAAACTGACTATACTGTCAATACGTAAATCATAGCACGTATAGAATAACATATACTTTTATTGTTGTATATTCTAACAAATTTTAATAGTTTTTTCCACAAACGTGTTAAAAATGCAATAATAAAGTTTAAATTAAATTTTAAAAACCTTCTAAAAAACCTTTTTCAAATTGCTCAAGTTGTACTGTTAATATTAATGTTATTAAATGAAATATAAAAAATATTTTGACGTTTGTTTTCAAAATTTGACATTTTAATTTTAACTGCAGTACCAAAACGCTCCTATGGAGTGCTAAAAGTTGCATTTTTAACACGTTTGTAGAAAAACATATATGTTTTACAGATGTGAGTGATGTTATGTTCATCAACTTGGTGGAAAAAATCAAAGCATTATTTATTAATAATATAGTATGTATAATTATTTTTTAATGATATGATTTTAGGCAAAATGCATACGGAAAATATAAAAAAAATTAAAGTTATGCAAAATTCTTTAATGCTATTGAGAATTCCGTTTCTTTTTCCTACTACAAGCGAAATGAATGACCCAAAAACAAATATTTATATCAAATTTTTATTGGTTAATTTGAGTTCGATGTATTATCCAATTGGGGCAGCCATGCATATGATATTCAACGCAAGAAGTAAGTATAAGGTATAAAACAATGGTGAAGCTTGAGCCCGTTACTCTTTATTACGTTTATGGACGAAATAATAAAAGAAACAAAATCAAAAGTCAGACCACTACACATAGGGTATAGAAATCTAAATAGCACTGAGAGAGCAGATTGTACATTCGCCGACGATGTAGTAATTTTAGCAGCGACTGAAGGCGATTTACAAAGAAGCGGAAAAACATGGAACGCAGTTTTAAAAAAGTATGGTATGACTATGAACAAAGAAAAATCGAAGGTAAAATCAAAGAAAGAGAGGACGTACATATTCGGATAAATGATACAGAAATTAGACAGGTACAATCATTTGAGTACTTGGGAGTAACCATTGAAGAAACAGGTAGACAGGGAGCTGAGATCAATAAAAGAATTGATAAAGTGAATAGACTGTACCACGCAATATGAGGTCTGTTCCAACCAACAGTCAAACTAGTCAGAAATCATCAGCAAACAGTTGGTCGGTGCGAGAACATACTACAGTCGTCAGTGCTATCCCCTCTACTCGCGCTGGTCAACTATTCGCTGATAGTTTCTGACTGGTTTGACCGCTAGTTGGAACAAACCTCCATAGGTTTCTTATTATACAGGGTGTTTGGTAAAGAATGGGCCATAGCTTAACCTCAGCTTCCTAAGGTTAAAACAGACCGATTTAAGCTAACTTACCTTAGTACAAAGTTTATAATAACCGAGATACAGGGTGTCAAAGCTAAACTTTTTTTTTATTTATTATTGAATATTTCCTGCTACGTATGAGATAACAACATGAAATTTGGTATGTGGGGGTTTTTTGGGACGAAAAAACTAAATTATGTATTGCCCAGACCCAGAGGGCGCCACATACGCCTTTCAGCACTCATTTATTACGTTTAATTTTTTTTATCCCTCACTCTGTATAATTTTTACATTAAAATTTTTATTCTACTATTAGTTTTACTTAAAAAAGGTATACTTCTTTCATCTCCCTAAACTCAACCGTTTTCGAGATAAACGCATTTTAAATCTGCGATACACCATCATTTTTAGCATATCATTGTAGTTACACCCGAAAAATAACTTAAAACCATAAAATTATCCAAAAATGTATCGCAAATTTCTTCAAATGGAATTTGCGATGCAATGACATAAATTTGAGAACTGGCACAATTATTATGGTTTTAAATTATTTTTCGGGTGGATATCATATGATATTATGCTGAAAATGATGGTGTATCGCAGATTTAAAATGCGTTTATCTCGAAAACGGTTGAGTTTAGGGAGATGAAAAAAGTATATCTTTTTTAAGTAAAATTAATAGAAGAATAAAAATTTTAATGTCAAAATTATAGAGAGTGAGGGATAAAAAGAATTGAACGTAATAAATGAGTGCTGAAAGGTGTATGTGGCGCCCTCTAGGCAATACATAATTTTTGGTAGGTAATTTAGTTTTCTCGGCCCAAAAAACCCCCACATACCAAATTTCATGTTGTTATCTCATACCTGGCAGGAAATATTCAATAATAAATAAAAAAAAAGTTTAACTTTGACACCCTGTATCTCGGTTATTATAAACTTTATACTAAGGTAAGTTAGCTTAAATCGGCCTATTTTAACCTCAGGAGCCTAAGGTTAAGCTATGGCCCATTCTTTACCAAACACCCTGTATATAAAAACAATTATTAATAAGAAAGTAGTATCGAAATATACGAAAATAAAGGTATTTAAGGCTATATACAGACCAGTACTTACATACGGATGTGAATCCTGGGTACTAAATAGACAACACAAAAGTAAGATACAGGCAGCAGAAATGAGGTATCTACGCAGAGTTCAAGGTGTCACTAGAAGAGATAGGGTAAGGAATAACTACATAAGAGAAGAACTGAGAATCGACACAATAATGGAGTATGTTGAAAAAAGACAATGGTGGGGCATTTACAACGACTACAGAAAGAAGTACCAGTTAAAAAGATATGGGAAACGAAGGTGTAGGAGAAAAGAAGTAGAGGAAGACCGAGAGAGACATGGAACGAAGTTATGGCAAGGATTCTTGACAAAAAGGAGTATCATGGAAGGAAGCTAAGGCTATGACACAAGACAGTAAGCAATGGAAGAGACTTGTACACCATTAACAGAGCACACGTCATACCTACACCTGAGAGGGTAGAAGGTCTAAAGATTATAATATAATCTAGATTATACTATAGTATAGTATTGTATAATATAATAAAGATTATAATATAATCTTCTATTTATATATTATATAGAAGTAAGTATAAGTTATATCGATGGCATAGAAGACATTTGTGTATGTGCATTAAAACATACTATTCAGTACAACAAATTTAAAGTTTGGGAATGTAGCTTTTGTAAGCCGTTATAGTTATGTTATGTTAACTGATTAAAAAGAAAAATAAATGATAAAAATAAAATCAAATGAATATAGACAAATGTGCAATTATTAAAATTTTATTTAATTTATTTGCTTCTTTTAACGTGTATGCATTACCTATTTTTTAGAGGGTATAGTTGATACAATCGACAAAGACATTGGTGCAATCATATCATATTTTGGATGTACCTACTTCCTGTTTAGATATTTACTAAACCTTAAAAAAGTCATTCGTTTGTACAAAGAATATTCAGGTAAGATGAGGTAAAAACATATTTTTATAACAAAATTTTAAACAACGTTTGAAAGTTGAAAATTAAAATTTTTGAGGTATTAGGTCTGATTATACGAGTATTAGATCCCTGTTGAGCTGCTACCCCCACCCCCCCCCTCCCACTTGCAGAAATTAAAAAACAAATAGCGCTGATTTATGAGCTGTTTATGAGTTTTCATATTCCGCAAATTGAAAATTTTGAGCTTGTTACACTGGGCAGAAATTTAATAGTTTAGTGGGGGCAGTGGCGGATCTACGGGAAGGGAAATTCCCCCCCAACAAGAAAAAAAATTGTTGAAAGATAAAAATATAGTAGCTGACATGAAACTTTAAACCACAGACAGACAAATTCAACCCAATAAACACGCTAGTTAGAAATATTAAGGGAACTTAGTACTAAGGGAAGTTATGTCTTTTATGTAGTTTGGGTTTATCTTTTTTATGTCTTTTGGTTGGTGTTTTATTAGAAGTTCCTCCTCTAAGGCAAATTTCCCCTCCCGAGGCCAATGTCTATATCCGCCACTGAGTGGGGGCCCCCACCACTTAAAAATAGGGATATTGAAATCCATCAA
Source organism: Diabrotica virgifera virgifera (assembly GCF_917563875.1). Taxonomy (NCBI): domain Eukaryota; kingdom Metazoa; phylum Arthropoda; class Insecta; order Coleoptera; family Chrysomelidae; genus Diabrotica; species Diabrotica virgifera. The sequence goes on from NC_065444.1 coordinate 197,989,161, forward strand.
AATAACTACAAACTCTTATTAAAGTACTTAGAAATATGTACCTATCAAATGAGCTCTAAAAGAAGTTGATAATATCAAAAATGCTCAAAAAATATGTGCAAAAAAATGTTATTGCTTTTTTTAGAATAACTACGTTAATTTTTATGATATCCAAATTCATCCAAAAACCATTTGAAAGATAATGAAAGATAATGTCAAGAGCTATAAAATTGTATTAAACCTAATTTTTATATTCCTTATTTTTTTAATATAAAAGGTTAAAGGACCCCGGTTACATGGTTCTCGCAGTAAATTTAGGCTTTAAACTTTTCTATCTCGGTTATATTGTATCGTACAAAAATAAAAAACAAGTAAAACCTTTTCTAAAAAAAAACCTCTAATTTCGTTCCCTATTATTTTTTACGTGTATGATTTAGAGTAAAGTATCAAAAGAAAATATAATTTACGATAATTTGAAAAATTCAGATTTTTTTAAATCATATATTTTTAAAAATATGCCTTCTAAACCGTCAAAATGTTTGAGGTCATTAGATATTTATGCCAAAGTAAAGAAAGTCTCATAGGGATTACTAAAAACTTTAATTTTTGTGGAAATGCCGTTCACTATTTCCTAAAAAATTCAAAAGCGTCCTCTTATTTTTATTCAACTTGCTTAACCCGTAAGTACTAACATCTTAAATCAATGACGTAAACACTAACTAACCGCCTGACAGACGGGTTTAACATTTTACTGGTTATTTTTGTTTTTCTTAAATATTTTAATGCAAAAAATATCTCGATGACTTTGAAAGTATTGATTATCTAAAAAACACAATAATTAATCTAGTTTTTCTGTGTTTATTAAAATAAAAAACATTATATCAAGAATGGAAGGATTGTTTGTGTACCTTTTTACTCCTGAGAAAAGTGTGATAAAAATTAAACAAATTAAAGAATCTTTATAAAAATTTCTAATCGAGTTAAACAAAGAGTAAGAAAAATGAAAATAAAAAGGTTTTTAAAATATGTTAAAACAAAAAAAAACTGACCAGTGTAGCAATGGTAGTCAGTGGCAACATTTTCATCACAAATTGATTCCACTTCGCTTATGTCGTCTTCTACCTCATCAAACCATTTCAAAAGAATTTCCTCAGGGTCTTTATTCCCTTATTTGATGTTTTTTGACGAACTGGGACACAAACACTAACACCCCGTCTATTAGACGGAAATCACACTTTGAGCCTAAATATCTTTCGAATAACAACCTGCCGCAAATTGCCGAATTCAATACTACTAAAGAACAACCCAACTTGAAAAGTCATAAACGGGTGACCTTCAAAATTTTGTAGGAAGGGAAATATCCCACTTGCGACAAGCGATGCCGTCTGAGAGACGGGGTGTTAGTACTTAAGGGTTAATTTTGATGCTATCAACTTATTCCATAGCTCATTTTAAAGGTATTCCTGAGTACTTTCACAAGTGTATATTTATTAAGTATATTTTATAAAATGAATCGTTTTCCCGTTATTTAAGCTTTAATACTTAGATTTGATTAGTCGCCGAAAAAGATAAAGGACATTCAATTTATCTATAACTCACTTTGAATTAATATTAAACTGTTTTTCAAAGTTTTAATTTTAGTAATGATAACTTTTTTGTACATACTTACAGTTTTTGAATTATTTATTAAAAACCGCTTTAAAACAGACATTTTTTACGAAAAATTAATATCTTTAATCTTTGATGACTCAAAAAGTATTGATTTATTTTAACCATTTTATATAACAAATTTGTTTGAAAATTTGTCTGTCGCAGAGGGGGTGGAATCCACCCCAGAGTAACCTCACTTTTGTTTCTTGAGGTATCCTCTAACCACTCACCATTTTTTGTGAAAATCGAATGGAGGTTTACAGAAATCGAAGGTTATAGTTATTTTTACCTTCAATGACTGCACTATACAAAATAATTTGCAATTTAATAATCAAAATGAGCGTATTTTGCGAGTTCATAATAGTATATTAAGTATGGAGAACGGTAAGTGTTTTATACCGATCGAAGACAATTGTTTGGAGGAGGAGCGGAGCGACGACTCCAATTATTGTCTGAGATGGGTTACCCTTAACGTTCGACATGCTTATAACGTTTTTTGCACGATTGATACATTATAAATTATAAAATTAAACATTTTCGTCATATTGACTAGTTTCATTCATTTTATCAAGATAGATACTTTGGTTGTTAGGTAGTAACTAGGGTGCATAACAACAATGGAGAATTAAGTTTTTATTTAGTTGTCAATAATTTTAAGTACAATTTTGATTATTATAAATTAAAATATGAGCGAAAGTGAATTTGAAGAAATTGAACGGGCTTGGGAAGAAGGGTTTTCCGCAATTATTCCCGAAAAATCCAAAATCCGTTATCAAAATACCTACCAAAGTTTTAAAAAATGGTGCGAAGGCAAGAATTTAAGAATCGAAGAAAAGACTCTATTGGCATATTTCGTTCAAAGACATATGCAGTTGAAAGCTCCTGGAAGCCTCTGGGCAGAATATTCAATGATTAAATCCACCGTTTTTCTTTATGGTGGCATTGATATTTTCAAGTTTTCAACTTTCATCGCGTATTTGAAGAGAAAAAATGTTGGCTATAGGTCTAAGAAAGCGAGCATTTTTACACGGGAGCAATTTGAAAAATTTCTGATGGAAGCACCGGATGAAGAATTTCTAGTTCACAAGGTAATATAAGCTAGTTTAGGTAAAAGAAATACTCTAATGAAGATTTTTTCATAATTTGTAGGTCGCAATGATATTGGGAATATCTGGTGCCTGTAGAAGAGAAGAATTATATAATATTACTATGAATGACATCCAACAAACCGATGGTATAATGATTGTAAAAGTACCCAATACAAAAACGAACATCCAGCGTACTTTTACAGTCGTTAATAAACCAGACGATAAAATTCCATATTTAGAAATTCTGCAAAATTATATAAAACTTCGTCCATTACAAGTAAAATCAAATCATTTGTTCTTAAGATACGCCAAAGGAAAATGTTGTGCTCAAGTAATAGGGAAAGGGACAATCGGGGGCTGGCCTTCTCAAATTGCCAAATTCTTAAATTTGCCTAATCCCGAGAACTATACTGGCCACTCGTTCAGGAGGACATCAGCAACGCTTTTGGCTAATAAAGGTGTTGATGTCCTCGGATTAAAGCGTCATGGAGGTTGGCGTTCATCGACAGTGGCACAAAGCTATGTAGAAGATTCTCTTCAAAATAAAATAGATTTTGCCGAAAAAATATTGTGCAATACTAGTAATACTACTAATGTATGCGACTCTGCATGAGTTTCTGTTAGAAGTGAAACCACAGCCCAAACAAGTGGGATTTCATTAAATAATTTAACAAATTGTACCATAAGTTTCAATATTAATAAATGATTCGTTAGTTTTCTTTATTCTTTCAAAAAATAAATTAAAATTAAGAGATTTTTTAACTCGACGGTAAGTGAATTACTTACCGTCGAGTTGGAGTACTTACCGTCGAGTTGGATTACTTACCGTCGAGTTGCTAGTAAATGTCACCTACTGACGTAAAATCTGTCACGGTAAACAGTCAAAAATTATCAATCGTGCAAAAATAATTATTAAGAGGCTACATTAGCGCGACATCAAAACGTAAAACGCGTTACAAGATTGCAGCTTTTATTTTGAATATTTTGTTGAGATATTTGGCACACATATTCCTAATATATGTAGTAAAGAATGGCGGTACAGAGCCCAATTTAAGAAATATGTTAGTATGTGGAAATCACTTTATAATTAAATAAAATACTATAAAATCGAGCCTGCACCGCCATTAAGAAGGACAAAAAAATACACTTTCTTCAAATAAACATTTTATCCTATGCCTAGATTTTGTGTCACATTGGAACTACTAAAATTGATTATCCATAACAACTGATTAGGCAACAAACAGAAATATCACTTTTAAATTAAAAAAAAAATTAAATAGCAAATTTAAATTATAAATTTAAATTAAAAACCAAAATACACCATTTTAATAAAATTTTCACCTATGTTGGTTTATCTTTATAGATACATATTTATTTACTTATAATAAAATTGTTTTCTATTACTTCCATTTAGCGCGCCTATGAGTATACTGTCACAATATTGAGGCTTTATCTTAGTTAATGTCAAATAATGACGACGCACTGTTGCCAAAGTTTGGCAGGACTTCCGACAAAGGGTGTGCTACTATTTCCCGAAGTAATATTGATACGCGCTAATGTGGCCTCTTAAAGGATATGCAGTCGCAAAATAATTAATTTTATACATTTGAAGTACAATTTGCTCTTAAGTTGGGAAGATCGGGGGTTTACTTGGGAAGGGGTTGTAGCTCAATAATCGAAATGCACGTGTTTTAAGAGTTTATTCTAAGAATTTATACGCTATATGAATTATATTCGCAATACGTTATATTTTGAATTTTCTGAGCATTTTTTTTAAGTTGAAACAATTAAAGGGTTGTTTGGGGGTGAAGGCGACGAACTCAAAAATCGAAACTACATAATTGCAAAAGTTCATAAATAGCTAGCAATTCTGCGGCAAAGATCGATTCAATCGAGTTGTAAAGCCGGGGGAGGGGGCTGAGTTGTAAAGCCGGTCGCTCACGGTACTGCGGGTCGTTCGAAAATATCGTCGATGATATTAGTTCTGCAGTACTGCAGCAGACATGCCAGTCTGTGGTAACATTATACAATTTTGTTGGATGCACGTTCAAACACGATCAAAATTTTTGCCAATTAGTCGAATTCGATAAAATTGAACGACGTCGCAGTACCGTGAGTGGCCGTCTCTAAACTATACCCGTTTTAGATTTCGAGTCGTTTGGACAACCTAAAAATTTTACAAAACGAAACCATTATTATAATAAGTTATCCAAAATATACATATCGTACCATACATGTGTAATTACTACTATGATATCCGCTACGTTTTTGTACATACCAGAATGTGAAAAGGAAAATATGGAGAAGGGATTAACTGAAGTGTGTGGTTTACCAGCTCCAACGTGGTTGCCATTCGAGTTTGATTATTTCCCGGTAAAACAGCTTGTCTATTTATACCAGGTAATAAAAATCAATGTACCTACTATAAGGCTGTTCAATAAGTTTTGCTGTTCTATAAAGGCATGTATTCATTACGTTGGTGCTCCTTGCTTCGTGTAACTGCTCCACATAGTTGGTGCTCCCGAAACGGCGCTCACCCTCAGCGATCCAATCGGTGGCGGTTTATATGTAGAGGAGCGCATGCCGTATCCACTCGAGCAGTTACACGGAGCACCAACGTAATAGATACGCATGGTATAATCAAAGAATACATACCTACCACAATAACCGACACGAACGGATTATCTATGAACTAAATTTTTATGCGCATGTCCGAGATCGGCCATTTCTCAATTTGCCTCAATAGCAAATAATTTTGGTGACGTTTGTCTTATACAGGATCGGCGTTTGTTGTTTGTTTGGCTTGGCTTGGTGTAGTATTTATTCGTGTGTACATAGTTAAGTGGTTTATTTACTGTTGGAATGGCTGCGAAACGACGAGGGTTTTCATATAGGTATATTTCGTGGCTGCCAGAAAAGAACAGGGGATGCTTTAAGCCTATTTTCAATATGTTGCAATTTTGTTATACCTTATTGTCACATATTATAAATATTGAGATAAACACCAATAAAGGTTTAATTCTTATGATATCTAAAAACTACTTAGGAGATTCTTAGCAGAAGTTTAGCAATTCTTATTCTATAATCTTAGTATAATATTAATCTATATTAACTTATTAATATAATAATGCACCAAAAAACTGCTAACATTCCATATTTTTGTTCAGTGGCGTGCGGACAATCCTGGTCCTTCGCCTGGATACAAATTCTTAGAAAATTTATATAGACTGATATTTCTAGTTATTGTTCTGAATTGATAGTCTAGTCGATAGTACTCAGTTTTTGCTACCACATGGCAAGAAAAATCAAAATTCATGAAAAAGTGACATTCCTTGTTTTTCCCCTGTACTCTTCATATGAGAGTGATTACAAAGACACATACAGAATAATTTTTTTCTAATTCCACTTTAAATTTACCTTACCTTTCATCAAAACTATTACCCAAGAAAGTTATCATTATTATCACAAGAGAGTGAGAGTAAATTAAAAATAATGCAAGGCATATTTATCTCTATACTGCAGAATTACCAACCCATGTTTTAAACCTTAAGTATTTTAAACCCCAAATTTGATCTTACTGTATACTTCATTTATTACGTTATATTTGTATTTCAGGGCTGATCTGTGGTTAAGTGCTGCCAATAGGATGAACTTGATGGAAAAGAGTATTGAAAGCTTGCACAAGTATTTCAAATTGTGTGAGCTGCATTTTGAATCCTACCCCGATATTTGACTTTAAAGAATGTACCTACTTTTGGCTGGTTTCCAATACAATACAAATTAAAAATATTGACATTCGATTTTAACATACAGTTTCTTGTTGTTGATCACGAACATTTGTCACCCAAAAAGAATTGGATTCCGTGACGGTTACAACGACTGTGTTATTTTTCGATTATATTACGAAATATTATATTACAAACAAGTAATTGGTCCTAGGTTTTCACCCAAAGTAATCGAAACTAGAACTGGAAGTCGATATTTGAACTCTTCGTGTAACTTTGCGTCGATTGATATACGATTTTACTAATTTTTAGTCATCTTTATTTACATTCATATATTTTGAGTGACTTTAAAACAGTACTTACGGTTGTAATTCTAAAACCGAAGTCCGATGTCAAATTTCTCATCTTTAATACCATCCATGGGTTATAAACTTTCATTCGACACCTCATTTGTCATTCTATCTGTATTAGTAACTGAGGAGTTGTATTCGCGGTAGGACGGACAGACAGTCATGAAACCAGCAGTATAAATTTGTTCTCGTCTTGCGAATGCGCGCCGAATAATATATCATAATGTATCACTTGTGCTATTGCAATGACTTTAAAAGAGTACTTCCGGTCGCATTTCTAAAACCGGAAGTCCTAGGTCAAATTTCTCACCTTTAGTATTATCCTTGGATTATGAGCTTTTATTTGACACCTCATTCGTGATTCTACCTGGTATAGTGACGGAAGGAGTTATATTCGCGGTCGGACGGACAGACAGCCTATTAGGTCACACCAAGTCGTTCAAATTCTCACCAACTTGTTCACATTTTTTCAAAATTGGTGAAAACAACAAATTATATTTTGTATCGTTGTATCAATATAAGCCAAAAAGAATAATTAGTGAATGTCACGCCACTATAATATATTTTATTCTTGGTCTTTCAATGCTAAAATCAGGATAAAAAGGTATTTTATCCATGGTTTTAATCAATATAATTCTCACCATTACTTTGTGTTGTATTTGCAACCTTTTGTAAATAAAAAATAATTCCACCATATTAAGAATGTCAACAAAAGCCGGCCCTGCATGCAACCTTTTTCTCAGTGCAACTAAAATTTTATTGATACAGGCCAGAAATGTGTGAGACTTTTCTCAGTGTACTCATGTGTTCTCTTGGCAACTCGATACTGAAATTAAGTACATTAGTCCAGTCGGGTTAGACGAATAGCAGGCCTAACCTTGCATTAGGAGCTGCCCCAAATTTTATTTTTGTAATCTTTAGGGAAGGTCAGTAGTAGTGTAAATTTAAAATCTCGAGTAAATTCCGCCATTTCGTTAGCCGCCATCTTGATTTTAAACGAGAACCGTTTTTGCTCAATATCTCCGCCATTTTTAACTTTTCGAGAAAAAGTATAACAACCAACATTGTTGAAAATGTAATTTTCTATCATTTCTATTTTTATGATTTTTTCGTGCCATCGATATTTTCTGAGTTATAGCAGAAAATAGTGACAGTTATATATAAATAGAGCATAATTATTGAATTATATCGTTTATTGTTAGTTTTACGACAAAAATGTTCCTATTCAGAAATAGAGAGAATTGAATTCTACACAATTTTAGTTTCTTACATTTTTTTGCTAATGTAAATATTTAAGGTAGTATGTATGCGATAATGGCGCGAGCGTAAGGTCTGATTGATTTTGTAGCAATTGTTTTTGTTCAATATCTACGCCATTTTTAACTTAAATTGTTCCAAATATGATTTCCTACAATTTCTTTTAAACAATTTTTTTCATGCGGTTGATATTTTCCGAGTTAAGTGGGAAAATAGTAAAAAGTGGTGGGGGAGCTTTATTACTGAATTGAATCTTTTTTCTGAGCTGCCCCAAATTTTATAATTCTATCCTTTAGGGGAGATCAATAGTAATGTAAATTTAAAATCTCGACTGAATTCCGCGGTTGCATTAGCCGCCATATTGATTTTAAAGGAGTTGTTGCTTAATATCTCCGCCATTTTCAACTTTTCGACAAAAACGGTAGGAACTGAAATTGTTGGAAACGCAATTTCCTACAATTTATTTTACACAATTTTTTTATGCGATCAATATTCTCCGAGTTAAGGAGGAAAATAGTGGGGAAGCGGAGGGGAAGCATAATTATTGAATTGTCTCATTTATTATTAACTTTACGACATAATTGTACATAAACAAAAATAAATAGAATTATATTTTATACAATTTTTGAAACTTCCAATGAAACACCAACCAAACTAAGTACATAAAAGACATAAATAATAACTTATATGCATTAAGTTCACTTAATTTTATTAACTAGCTGGTTTCATTGATTGAATTTGTCTGTCGATAATTAAGTTTCATGTCAGCTAACATATTTTAATATTTCAACAATTTTTTTTTAATTTTGGACCCCTTTGCGGGGAATTTTCCCACCCCCCTCTTAGACCCGCCACTGGTTCTCTCGAAAAGTTGTAGTAAATCGTAATTGCAACAATTTCAATCCTTACACTTTTGTCGAAAAGTTGAAAATGGGGAAGATATTGAACAAAAACAATTGCTTTAAAATCAATCGGGTCTTACGCTCGCGCCTTTACCGCATACGTATTACCTTAAATATTGATTTTATCAAAAAAATGAAAGAGATCAAAATTGTACAAAATTTAATTCTCTTCATTCTTGTATAGATCAAAATTTGTTGTAAAAGTAATAATAAACGAGATAATTCAATAAATCAATAATTATGCTTTAACTGTCACTGTTTTTTCCCCATAACTCAAGATGGCGGTTAACGCAACTGTCAAATTCAGTCGAGATTTTAAATTTATACTACTATTGACCCCCCTAAAGATTAGAAAAATAAAATTTGGGGCAGCTCCTAATGCAAGGTCAAATGGTATTAGACCAGGGCGCATCTGTAAAAATATTAGTACATTTGGACGTTGAGAGGTGACTCAAATTTTTTTGCAGAAATTGCTTGAAAATAAATCAAATAATAATACTTGAATTATCCTCCCTCCCAAAAAGGTCCGGAACATTGTTTAAATAATCAAAATGTCAAAAAATTAAGGAAAAATTCGATTTTTTTCTTGGTTTTTTGATTATAACTTTAAAAGTATTCATTTCCGAGAAAAGTTGTACTGACATAAAAGTTGCGTAATTAAATTTCCTACAATATAGAATTGGTTAAAAATTTAAAAAATAGTCACCCTTGTTGCAAAATAGCAATAATTGTGAAAAAACCATACAAAAACAAGTATTAGCATTTTACGTTTTTCAACCATTTATGCTACACTTAGGACCTTCATATTTCACCCAGAAAAACTTTATGATACAGTAAAATAATACTTTAAATTTCATTAATATCGGTTTAACAGATTTTGCAAAATAAATTTTGCAATCCAGCTTTCGTAAAAAAAATTCATTTTTTCAAAATGTTACAGGACTGAAAATAAAGCAGATAGCAAGTTGAAAATTTTTTTGCTTATAGAAGTGCACTGTACCTTTCATTTGCAATTTTGCAAAATTAAAATCGATTAACACCACGGCGTCAGGAATTTTTTTAAATAAACATTAATTATTGGTGCTACGCGCAGGACAGCGGATAGTTTGCTCTGATTGGTCATTCCAATGACCTTTGACAATGATTGATACATTTTAATGTTTATTACATTTCGATATAAATAAATAAATTTGTTTATTGCAAAATAAAAACACATACTCTATCTTTTAAAATAACACTTTTATTAGCAAAAACTTTCTTTGTTCATATATTTTAACTTAAATAATAAAAGTTTATTATTTTTAAACATATGCAATTGTTTAAACAATATTTCACAAACAATAATAAAATTAGTTTGATTTTTGTGGAATTAAAATATTAAAATACATCAAAATATAGAGTAAGAATATATTAGATAATAATTGGAAGAAATTTTGGTGGAAATCAACTTGTGTGAATCGAACGCCGCTGTCCTGCGCGTAGCACCAAAAATTATTGTTTATTTCAAAAATTTTCCGACGCCGTGGTAATTAATTGATTTTAATTTTAAAAATTGCAAATAAAAGGTACAGTACACTTCTATACGCAAAAAAAATTCAACTTGCTATCTGCTTTATTTTCAGTCCTGTAACATTTTGAAAAAATTAATTTTTTTTTGCGAAACTGGATTGCAAAATTTATTTTGCAAAATTTATTGAACCGATCTTAATGAAATTTACAGTATTGTTTTACTGTATCATGAAGTTTTTCTGAGTGAAATATGAAGGTCCTAAGTGTAGAACAAATGGTTGAAAAACGTAAAATGCGAATACTTGTTTTTGTATGGTTTTTTCGCAATTATTGCTATTTTGCAACTAGGGTGACTATTTTTTAAATTTTTAACCAATTCTCTGTTGTAGGAAATTTAATTACGCAACTTTTATGTCAGTACAACTTTTCTCGGAAATGAATACTTTTAAAGTTATAATCAAAAAACGAAGAAAAAAATCGAACTTTTCCTTCAATTTTTGACATTTTGATTATTTAAACAATGTTCCGGACCTTTTTGAGAGGGAGGATAACTCAAATATTATTATTTGATTTATTTTCAAGCAATTTCTGCAAAAAAATTTGAGTCACCTCTCAATGTCCATCTCAAAACAGATGCGCCCTGGACTATATCCCGACTGGGCTACATGCTAACATCAAAAGAATCGCCGTCCGTGTCGTTTCTTGGTAGTTAGGTATTCTTTGGTATAATAAACTCGATGGTAACATATAGCGCATGGCACCTGACGGTCGGCCATTGAGTGACGTCACTTGCAGCGTTCAGTCAGAATCTAGCATTCGTATAGTGCAGGTATTCAGACAATTTTCGGAGTTTTGTCATAGTTTTTTATTTTTACATATTGACGTATTTTGAATTTTTAGGAAATGCGTTGTGCAGTATTTGGCTGTTCCTCTGATGACCAGAGCAAGCGAAATCCTTGCCCTGACACGAGATTTTTTCGTTTAATTTTTTACGCCTAATTATAAAATACCGTAGGTGAGACTGAAACAGTTAGAGGGCTACGGTACTGTGATGTGGAAAACTAGTAGAAAACTACCGCATTATATTCCTCAGGACATCCGTCCTCAGATTTTTTTTGTCACATTGGAAAAACCAAAACCTAAGACTGAAATAAAGAGCAGAGTAGAACAAGCAAGAAATGCTTTTTTTGAGGCTTCGTAAATTTTTGACTGATCGGAAGTTGGATTTCAAGCTGCGATACAAGATGCTAAAGTGTTACGTTGGGCCTGTTCTCTTGTATGGAGTAGAAGCATGGACGTTTAAGGCCAGCTCCATTAACAAACTTGAAGTCTTTGAATGTGATGCCTGCGCCGAATGCTTACAATATCATGGACGGAGAGACTCAGAAATGAGAAAGTATTAAGAAGAACTGGCTTCCAGGATAGGGAACTTTTTGATTATGTAAAAAGTAAGAAGACTGATACTTAGCGCACATTTACAAGGAGAACGATACATTTTTCAGCGACTGGTACTCGCAAGAAAGGTAGAGGTTAAGAGAGGTCTAAGACTTAAAAAGATATGATGTCTGCATAATATTAGCCTATAGATAGGAATCCACAGTTATGAAATGCTTCGCAATGCTGCTAGAAATAGAACAATTTAATCCGGACTATCTAACATCTCACGTGACAAGATAATGTAGAAATTCACGTCACCTTAGGAAGCAGAATTTTTAAGTATTTAAGTTTAGGTATATATTCACCAACTTTGTAAAGGTATATAAAAAATTTTATTACTAAAAAGTGATGAGAATTGATAGTAAGTATGTATGTAAAACGTAAATACCAATATTTTTGTCTTAATGCACTACCTATTAGTTCTAATTAGCATAACAATTAAACATGTTTGACTGTGAAAACATGATAAACGTTTGTTCTCATTTAAAATTTGTGTAAAAAGTAAAATAATATGCAAAATATCCATATTTAACATGGCTAAGTTACGAGCGCTTATGTACACAATTTGAATACTACTATGCAAGTGACGTAACTGCGCAAGGCTGACGCGAATTTGCACTTCGGGATAGATGGATACGTGCCTTAATAAAAACACAATTTTATGGTTTGACATACACTTTATTATTCAGTATAGTCTCCCTGAATATCAATACACTACTTGTTCCAACGAGATTCTAATTTATAAATTCCATCCCTAAAGTGAGAATCTAGAAAGGCTGAATAATACGCTTCCACAGCTGGTGTGACCTCATCATTTGATGAAAAATGCTTTCCAGGCATGAATTTTTATTTATTGAAATAGATGGAATAGATGGTCGCTAGGGGCCAAATCTGATGAATAACCCAGGCAACCAAATAACGTTTACAAAATGTTGAAAAAACGTCATATTTATCACCAAACCACGTCAGTTTATCACGTTTTTTCGACGTCGAAAGTCACGTGAATATGTCATACCATAATTGACGTCATTTTTACCACCTTTTAAATACGTGATATCGAAAGCGTAGTTTTTATGTCGTTTTTGAGATTATGTTTCATTTTATGGTTTTAAAGATACACAATAATTATTCGTATGAGCATTGTTGGTATTGCAATTTTTCATTTAACCGTTTTAAATTTAACCCATAGGCTAAAAGTAAATCCAAATTGGAAGACTCTCTAAAATGTGTAGAATTACAATACCCTCAATGCAACATACCTATAGGTATAGAATTTTCACTTTTTATATTATATACTTACTGTGTCAAAATTGAAACATCATATAGACTAATAAATAATTTATTGTTAATTTAATTAAACTCGATAACACATAATTAGTTCATTAACAGAAAATAAACACCAAAACAAATGAAAACATAACCTCAAACAGTTTTCAAGAAGAATTATTGTATTAAATTTACTCACTTGAGAAAAACTACTGAAAATCTCTCGATTAGCACGTTTCTTTAACTAAATATCTAAATGAAAATCTTATTTTACCACACAAAGCACCTAAACTAATCAATACATGAAACACTTCTTATGGAAATTGTTTGGAGTCATAAGCGTGAAGTCTTTAAGCTCCTCCCAATTTTGTGACGGCAGACTCTCAGACTTAGGCTGCCTGAAATGAAAACGTGTTTTTAGGCGTATTATAACGTCATTAATCTTACGTACTTAAAATCACCTAAAAAAGACGTTTATACGACGTAATCTTCAACACGTATATATATTCAACCAAAATCTGACGTTTCCTCGGCGTTCTTGACGTCACTTAGTTGCCTGGGAAGGTGGATGCTTCAACAATTTAAATTTTAATTAATTCATGGAGTTTAGTCATTGTTGAAATGCTCATATGTAGAGCTCGGGAAATATGCAAAATGCATATTAAGTGCATATTTGCATATTTTGGATAAATATTGTAAGTGCATATGCATTTATTAAAATTGCATATTTTTAGACTTTTTTGCATTTTTTGCATATATGCATTTTAAAGAGAAATGAGAGAGAAGTCCCAAATCTAAACAATAAATCTGAAAATTCTCGTGGAACCACTTTCTGGTAACATCCTTTCTCTGCCTTTTACAATTTTTAAGGCGACGAATAAAGGAGACGAAGCAGACTCTACAATATGCAATGCAGTCACATTTTGTTAGTGAAAACATTTTGTTATTGTTAGGTGATGCTGCGCCATATGACCAAAAGTGGACAACATTTAAAAATATTTTTTCAAATTTATTACTTGTCTAGAGCACGCTTCTGCTACAAATAGAGTAGCAGGAGGCTACAAACTGTAAGGATGGAATTTCCAATGATTTATACCCTTCTATCAAAAATAAAAACATATTTTTGGAAGCCCTTCTGCGAGTATAGGTGTATAAAGATCGTTTACCTAATGTGCCTTTACCACCTGAACCTGTGATAACTAGATGGAGAACATGGTTAAATTCTGTAAATTTCATAACCGATATTTTGAAGGAATTAGAGACGTCAATTTGTAGTTTCGATGTAGACGTAACTCAGGTGCTATGAAAAATGTGTAAATGTTTTAAAAAACCGTTATTAAAAAGTAATTTGACACATATCCAATCCAAACCAATTTTGTAAATATTGCTTAGCCAATTACTAAATTAGAAAAGCGAAACATTTCTTTAGACCAAAGTATTGAAATTATCAATTTATTAAATGAAATAATTAAACACTTTGGTGAAACCAACAAAATGTATCAAAAATTCTGCACGGCGTTAAAGAAAAATGAGGAATATTTATAGGTAGGACCCTCAATTAAACAATATTTTAAGTAAGCTTCTTTAACTTCATATGAAGTAGAAGGAATTTTTTCCGTGTATGCTTAAACAATTACAATCAGATATACCTACGGCTGTTTTTCGGTAGAAAATTTAGAAAACGTTTAATAATGTACAGTTTTAATAATAATTGTAATAATAAATAATAGAGAATGATGATAAATATAAAGAATAAATGAATATAATGATGTAGGTTATAGAAATTTCAATAAATATGTTTTATGACTTTAGCATAAAATAAATATTTTTTTATTTAGCTTAAATGCCTCGACAGTCCATTGGCATCAAATAAATAATTAAATACCTTCAAAACAAGGATTACGGTGTTGTTTATTTATATGCATTAAATGCATAAAAGCATATTTAAGTGCATATTTCAACTGTTTTTTGTGCATATTTGCCGAGCTCTACTCATATGACACGGTGCATTGTCCAGATGAAAAAGGATTTTTTCTTCTGCAAACCCGGTCTCGTTCATAAACTTTTTGTTTCAGCTAGTCTAAATGGTTACAATAATACCTATTCGTAATTTTTTTTATCAGTTTGTAAGCAATCCACAAAAAAATTCCTCTCGCATCCCAAAAAACTGATGCTAGCACCTTATTGGTCGATTTCTGGACGCGAACTCGTTTCGAAACCGAAAACCACTCTTTAACCTCTTGTTTTGATTCAGGATCATGGTGATATACCCAAGTCTCATACATAGTGATAAATCGACGCCCAAAATCTACTTTATCCTGTCGAAAATGCTCTAAATGTTGCTGAGAAAGTCGCATTCGAATGTGTTTTTGTTCAGTTGTAAGCAAATGCGGCATACATTGTAAACACAGCTTTCTAAACCCCAATAATTTAGTCGAAATATTGCTTACACTGCCCAATGAGATGTCTAGGGCTTCTACTAAATCTCTTTCAGTCACTTAATGATTTTCCAATACCATATCCTTCTTTTTCACGTGCCATCTCCGCGACGGATGTTGGCAATCATCATGGCTATTCTAATCTTAGATGCTGCTGCTCTGAATAGATCGGTTGATGTGCATCCTTACTATTCACTCAAGTTACGCAACCATGAGATTCTTCTCCTTCCTACACTTCTCTTGCCCTTTATTTTCCCCTGTATAATCAATTGAAGTATGTTGTATCTCTCATTATACGTAACATGCCCCAGGTATTGCAGCTTTCGTGTCTTGATGGTTTCCAATATTTCCAGTCTTTTGTTGACTCTTCTCATGACTTCGTTGTTTGTTATATGCTCGGTCCATGTTATCTTCAGGATTCTTCTACACACCCACAGTTCAAATGCTTCCAACTTTTTAGTAGTCGACGCGTTAAGTGTCCATGCTTCTATCCTGTAAAGCAGTGTCGAGAAAATATAACACCTTACCAACCTAACCCTAAGTCTAATTTCAGTTCTCTTGCACAAAGTACCTTTCTCATTTTATTGAAGTTTGTTCTTGCTTTCTCTATTCGAACTTTGATTTTTTTGGAGTGATCGTTTGTGTGATTAATTATTGTGCCAAGATAGTTGTAGTTTTCAATTTGTTCTAAAGTTTTACCTTTAATTGTCAGACTTTCATCATTATTTTGGGTTTTTGATATCATAAATTTAGTTTTCTTGATGTTTATTGATAATCCATATTCTTCTCCATACTCAACTATCTTGTTCATTGGCTTTTGGAGGTCTTTAAGGTTGTCTGCTATTATGATAGTATCTTCCGCATATCTAATGTTGTTAATTGGCGTTCCATTTACCTTTATTCCTGCCGTTTCTCCTCAAGAGCTCTTTTCATCATAAGTTATTCAGAGTATGCATTGAATAGTAGTGGTGACAATATACACCCCTGTAGCACTCCTCTTTTAATTTCGTACTCTTCTGATGTGTGTTCATTAATGCGTATGTGTGCTTGCTGTTTATAATATAGATTTGTTATAATTCGAAGGTTAACATTCTTCTATTTCCTTACTAATCACCCATTATCACACATCTCAACTTGCACCGTCTCTTTTCCTTCACTCTTCCCTCCTTCATTATCCCATTCTTAACACAGTTTCGATTCTTCTTCTTTGTTCCTCTTTTCTTTTCTTCTTTCTCTCCTCTTGTTTTTCTATTTTCTTTCTTTTCTTTTCTTCTCCTTTCATTTTTATTCTTCATATTTTCTTTCTTTTCTTCCTCTTTTATTTCCAATCCTCTTTCATACTTGTTTCTATTCCTTTAGTTATTTTTTTGCCTCATGTTTCTGTCACCTCAGGTCCTCCAGATCTTATTCACCAATTCTATTATAACTTATTTAGACTCTCCGTTTCGTATTGATAATAACCCTCAAATCTTGATCTGGTTTACTTGTCTCTTTTTAGAATGTACCTTAATACACAATCACTTTGTCTTGTAGCCTGTTATGTCATCATCACTTCATTCATCCCATTTAATAACAACATAGAGTTAATTACTTTGGTCTGCCACACATTTTACTCTCTGTTCCTTATTAATTTTCATGTTACCTTCCCCTCTTTCAGATTCTTTTAGACCATACTTAACAATAGGATATTGCACACCTAAATTCATTAGCACACAATCATCTACAGTTTTTTCATATCATACATTTAAGTTTATAATTTCATTTATACCATTTCTTTTTCATTTTTCCACCTTCACATCAGGCAATCCCCATTACTCAACCATCTTAATATATTCATTTCTTTCATTCTTTCATATTCATTTTTTTTACATCTGTCTTAATTCTTTTGGACATCTCTGTCATGTAAGTTTATAAACTTTTGCACTCAAAATATATCACAATTGGTTCAGTTTGTTCACTCCACTACCAATTACTAAATCCAAACTCATAGTTCGCTATCTCAGTAAATTTAGATTCTCCATTACATATTGACATTAACACACACTTAGACCTATATTAGTTAACTTTCTTTCTATTATTCACTCATACAATAACCACTTCGTTTGGAAGCCTATCGTGGCATAGTTTCTTGAATTATTTTTTTCCATCGAAAACAAGCTAAAGTTCAATTAGGTTTTGCTGCCACATATTTTATTTCCTCTTTTCGTTAGTAATTCCATTACATAATTTTATTCATTTTATTATTTAAAATTATTTCTTTAACATTATCATTCACCTCCTGATTTGTATTCTTTTAGTTGCTTTAACTTCTCCACAACTCCTCTCCAATCTTTACAGGCAGAATTAATCATTACAACAGTATGCAGCTAAATCTAAACACTTCCCATCTTGTTAGGCAACCAATAGTACCTACATATCTTTAAAACATATAAAATTAGAATTTGCTTTATTTACAATCAAATCCTTCCACGTCAGGTCATTAATTGTTTACTAAGTATGTAGTATATTTCTCATTTTATTATACTAAATTAAACTTTCACCTTATCGTTTTACAACCAATGACGTCACACTTTTAACCATATATTATACCAACCTTAAATCCTACAATCCAAAAGTTTTTTCTGGAATAGAGAGTTGCTACTTTATACTTTACAATAAATTCTATTTTTAAACAATTTTAATTACATTTTCAAACAGTTATTAACAACCATTACATTTTAACTAAAAACTGCACTTTTGAAGTTCTTAACCAAAAATTGACTTTATCTTATCTTGTCATGTCACTCTCTGTCATGTCATATTGAAAGTACATTTCCTATTTTATCAGTTGGTCTGTGCCCATTGAACTGGCAAGTACCTAGTTTTTCGAGCAGGTAAGCATGTTGCCCTTTAAGCATGTACTTATTGTAATCTTTTAACATCGACTGGTATTCACCATATTTTTATTAAATCTAACATGCAAACCATATATTATGATATTACCACTTTAATTAGCGTGCTAGTTTCAATTACTTGGCAAAATGTAAGTATTCTCCACATTTTTTCTCATTAACAGTCACAATTTTAACTTTTTTGCCTTAATCTAACGTGGAAATACTTCATTCTAGGCACTGAAGATGTTCTGAATTAGAACGAAAACGTTTTGCACGACATTTTATGAAGTTTTTAATAAACGATTTTATACCAGTATACAACTTGAAGTTTTTACTTCTGTATAAGTTTTTTTAAACTATGGTATACATCAACTATTGGAATTTTTCCATTGATTTCATATTAGCTGTTTTGTAGCTGGAATACCTATTGTGTGCGCCACTCATATCTACGGCGTTTAACGGTTTTTTATTCTTGTTTTGTATACACAAAATAAAAAGCAATATTTTATTTTCAGGGTTATTCTATTTTCTCCGTTTACCAATCAGCCGGATTTATATCATTCTGTATGATGGAGGCATTAGAACACTTGGTACTTCGATTTGAACACGTATCGGATACTTTCGTCGAAGTTTTTTGTGAAAGTAACAGAATAATCCGAAGACAAAAGTTTTTAAAGGCAGTTAGATATCACCAAGCAGTTATTGGGTATTATTTTGAAGGAAATATTTTTATATACCTATTTATTTTAAAAGATTTCCACTACCTATCCAGAAAGATCTAGTAGAATCGAATCAAATCGAATTAAACCGAATCGGATCGGATCGAATCAAATCGAATTGAATCTAGCCGAACCGAACCGAATCAAATTTAATCGAAAAATTAAGATTTTTTAAATTTTACAGAATTTAAATGTGTAGTTATTATTATATTATATTATATTAATCAATATCTTAAAAAGTTTAACCTGCTTTCTACAAACCAATTTGGTTTTAAAAAAGGATATTCCACTTCAGATGCTATAACATCTGCTACTGATTATTTATATAAGATGCTGGACAGTGGTTCTCCTACTTTAGCAATATTTTTAGATTTAGCGAAAGCATTTGATACTGCTAGTCATCAACAGTTATTAAGTGCTTTGAGCGATCTTGGAATAAGAGGAATACCATATTTACTATTTCAAAGTTATTTAAAAAATAGATTACAAATTGTCAAAATTAATAACAAACTTAGTACTGAAAGAACCATTGAGTATGGTGTGCCTCAAGGTACTGTTTTAGGCCCTTTATTGTTTTCAATATACATAAATGATCTAGCGGCAATGAAAATAAATGGAAAGATTATTTGTTTTGCTGACGACACAGTTATACTTTACACTAGTAATTCTTGGAATGAACTTAAAACTTTGGCAGAAACAGAAACTGTAAAGGTTCTAGATTGGCTAAGTAGGAAACTACTGACAGTTAATACAGATAAAACTTACTTTATACCATTTTCAATATATAAAAATAATTTACCCGAATTCATGGAATTAAATCTAAACTATAATAAGGCGTACATTAAAATAAATAGGAAAGAATACATAAAATATTTAGGCGTTTATATAGATTGTCACTTGAAATGGGATATACATATTGATATGGTATGTAAAACTCTAAGAATGATACTATACAGATTTAGATATCTCAGCAACATTCTTGATTTATCTTTCTTAAAGATGGTATACTATTCCTTAATAGAATCACGTCTTAGATATGCCATTATAGCATGGGGTGGAACATATTCCTCACATTTGATTAAACTCGAAATACTTCAAAGGAGATTTTTAAAAATAATGTTAAAAAAAACTCGCTTATATTCATCAGAACTTCTTTATCAGCAAGCTGGTGTTTTTAAAATTAGACAATTATATTTATTAAACATAATTTTGCATACATACAAAAATAAACAAATATTGAAATCAATAGATCATAATTACGACACTAGAAGAAAACTTCATGACTATGTAAAAATTATTAGTAATTTTAAATCAATTGGTAAACATAATTTCACATAGTATATTCCTAAAATATTTAATTATTTACCCGAAATTTATAAAATATATTTGAGAAAAATAAACTCATTCAACATGATTAAATCCATTTTTAAAAAATTTATTAAGAACACTGGAACTGAATTTTTGAATGCGATCTTTAATTAAATTTATAATATAACTACTAATATATAATATATTTGTTATGCATTATGAGTTGTTATGAGTTATGTATTGTTAATTTTTAATATTTGTTATGCGTTTTTGTATTGTTAATGTTTAATATTTGAATAATGTAATCCCTGAGCACAACCTCTGGTTCTTCAGGGAATTTCTTCTTTTGGTTTATTTACTATTTATTTATATGTGAAAATATTTAACTTAAAATTAATTTGTAATTATGTTAGTATTGAATTATTCTATTATAATATTGTTATATATGAGAGCATAATGAGAAGTAAATAAACATTATTATTATTATTATTATTATAAAAAATATTAACAATTCAGTAATAAGCAAACATAAAACTACATTAGCCTTCCGATGACCAACCTTTTTTTGTTACACGGATGACCAACGGGGGTAGAAAATGATCCCAAGTCAAAAATGACAATTGACCAAAAAATGAAGTTGTTTTAAGAAATGTTATAATGTCTTCGTAATTTTAATGTTACTATTGTATCAATAAATTATAAATAAACATTAGCAAAACATATTTTTAATTAAAACTGAACAAAAACAGGAATCATCATTCTGAACTTAGAACTAAAGAAATTTTAAAATATACACGAATTACGTCGCCACAGGTTTAAAAATCAATTTTTTTTCAATGTTGAAAGGGAAAATATAGGGAATTTTTTTTATTACAAATATGAGGGTATCTAGAATGATATTAAAGTCAAATAAAAAAATAATGAGTTTAAAACTGAAAATATTTCTGAATTTATTAAATAAAAACATACATTGGGGTCCAAATTTACCCCCTTGGTCGTCTGAAGGTTAACCTACATAATAAAGTGACCACCTGCCTAGTTCTGTCGGCAGTCCACCCGCCTTAAAGGCGGGTTGACATTACTAGTGAATACCGAACGTGGCTCACGCTTACGTATTTTGCCCGTGCTATTGTTAGATATTTTATTATCTATTTTCAAACTCGAGAAGTACATTTGTATTTATGCAATGCATAAATACATAGGGGGAGGGAGGGGGTAACAAAGCACCATCGCACCTTTTTGGCAAGATTCAGTTTTTCATTGTTCAAGGTCACAGGTAAAAGAATCCTTTGCCGATCCTAAAGTTTTGCATACTCAAATACTTCCAGGGTCTGCACTATCAATGCATTTAATTAGCTTTAGTAGGTATCTATTCTGGGCCTATTGGGCCTCTTCTTGGGCCTCATTATTATTTTCTGCCCTGTTTATTCCTATGGTTCTTCTTGTATCATTATATCATTGTCGAATAGTTTCATTATATATTCCTGTCAAAACCTTAGTTTAACTTTGATTTCTGCAATAAGTCTATTATGCCTGGTTGCACCAACAAATTTTAAGCTCCAGCTTAGCCCAGCTCAGCTTGTACATAAGGCCGCTTTAAGGCCTTGTCCATATGTGGGCGGTTTGTCAACGTCGACTGCGCGGTTTACCTGTTTTATTTGATCTCACCCTAATGTCGCCTTTGGAGTTTCACCCTAATAACAAGAAAAACAGAGGGAAAACAGGTAAACGCGCAGTCGACGTTGGCAAACATGTGGACAAGCCCTAAGTCTCACTTACGTTGCACCAAAATATTTTATTGTTATCTAATCACGTCTTAACTGAGACGAAGTTTAAAATGCAATCCACGTGGCAAGCCATTGTGGGAAGCTGAAAATTGGGGGCACGCGAGCTTTCCCCAACACGACTCTACCTTATCGGCAGAGTCTACGAGAAGTGTACGGTAATAGGTCTGGATCCCGCGTATGAAAAAAAAGTTGATTAATAGCAAGCTGAAAATTTGTTAATACCTTAAGGGTGTCTAGTCGGACAAACTTTTATATATGGGAACACTGGAACAGGGGAAGTTTTAATTGTGGAACAGGTTAAAATTTTGGAACGGTCATACCACGAAAACGGCACATGTATTTTGTCCGACAGAACAAATTTAAACTCTTCGAACAGAGATTAAACTCTCATGCAAAAATCAGACTGCTATGTATCACCAAATGAGCGTTTTAATGAGTGGAACATGTAGAATATGTCAAATGACAGGGATTATGACAGGTTATAAATAGCAGTCTGATTTTTGCATGAGAGTTTAATCTCTGTTCGGAGAGTTTAAGTCTCTTCTGTCGGACAAAATAAATGTGCCGTTTTCGTGGTGTGACCGTTCCAAATTTTTAACCTGTTCCTCAATTAAAACTACCCCTGTTCCAGTGTTCCCATATATCAAAGTTTTTCCCACTAGACACCCTTAAGCTATTAACAAATTTTCAGCTTGCTATTAATTAACTTTTTTTCATACGCGGGATCCAGACCTATAAATTGAAGCTGTAATTACAAAAAAGAAATGTGTATGTCTTTGTACTCACTTTATCACGCTTAACGAATTAGGGGATCTGCATTTCAATGCATATTTTTTTATAATTCTCGTATCAAAGTTACGCGTGAAGTTAGTCGTATTGATGACAGTTGGGGAAACGTCCGCTAACCGAAGATTGGCACGCTCTTGCAACCAGGCATAAAAGCATCATAATTATATTTACAAAAGATGCGGATTTAAAAAAGTATAAAAATCGTGAGGGGTGATGCAAAACTTTTGAAACTATGTATATAATATGTTTTAGAATGGGAACATTGCTCAACGAATGCTTTAGTCCGTGCATGATGGTACATATTAGCCTTACAGGACCTTTTTTGGGAGTTTGTGGTTACACTTTCTTAACAGTAATTTTAATACGTTCTTAAATTGGTACAAAATGTCTGATACAAAAATATTTTAGAGAATTCCTTTGGATTCCAGTGCACTACTGGTGGGATGGATGATATCGACCTATATAGTTTGTTTAGGAGGGCAGCGTTTAATGGAAGCGGTAAATATTTCAATAAAAAAAATCGATACGTTTCACAAAGGGTAAAATAAAATGCTGATATTAACTTATATAAACGCCAGAATATAGAATGAAATGTAAACGTTTTGTAGAGTATGTCCGTTGGTACTATAATGGAACGTATTAACTGGTATGATGTAGAAACTAGCCTCCAAAAAGATCTAATCCTGGTTATGTCCAGAAGTAGAAAGCCAGTTCATTTAAGAGCTGGACCATTTGGACCTATTACTTATGCTACTATTGTAATGGTAGGTTTTAAATCCTGCAAAATTATTACACCCTTTGCAATTTTAACATTTATTTTATCAAAGAATTGTTTACTTTGCTTTGTTTTGTTTTGTTTACTTTAGTGATCAAAGGCGATACGGCTGTGGACGTAACCTCCCTGGTCTCTAGTAAGCAGGAGGTTATGTCTGATGTGGCACCGCCTTTGAAAATGCCTACCCTACCACAGTAGTTGCAGACGAAGCTATTTTTTGTTTTTTCATCTTGATAGAGGGGAGTCTGGAATCTTCAAAAGATTTCTCAATCAAGGACGCCGCCTGACTGACCTTAGCACAGGAATAATTCTTCATAGTCCAGGCGATAGTTCCCGAGGTACCTACCTTAAAACGCCCTCTGGTCGCCGAGGCTACACTGAACCCCTACCTGCTAAACCAGACCAAACCCTCTATCATATAGCACTCCAAGAGCAGAATTTGGTTTTTTTGTAGGATTTTTTATGAACTTCGTCCCGAAGAGCGCGTGGAAGGCCCATATCGCTCCCAGAACGGCATTACTCCCAGCCGGGCAGCGAATTTACAAAAGCTATACTAATTCAGTCATGGGGGAAACTGAATTCGAGTAGGTTTTGTGTGCAGAATATTAGTTACATATTCTATACTATTACGGTACACAAATTAACTGTATTGGTGTATGATTTGTAAGCGAAATTTTTGATTATTATTGAGTAAATGTCTATACTGTTTCAGCCATGGACGTATAAATAAAGATCTATACGTTTATATAAAGACTAGCATACAATCATCAGATATCAAATTTTATTAATAGTATACGAGGTATGTCAAAAAATATGATTTTCTCTCAAGAGTAAAGCACCTTTATATTCCACAATATTGAAAATTGTTATTATCGAAAGTCAAAATTATGTTCAAATGTGCAATTACATTCATCCAATTGAAAAAAAAATTTTTTGAAGATACAAAACATAATTTTTATTTAAGTGTGATAACTCCGAAACTATTAATTTTACCAAAAAAAGTTATTCTTTATAAAAAGTTTTGCACGTTCTACAAAATAAGCGTCAATCATAATATTTCACATTTTATCAATTTTATAAGGGGTATGTCAAAAAATGAATTTCGCTCAAGAGTAAAGTACCCTACCTTTATTTTGCACAATATTGAAAAATTTTATTATAAAAAGTTGTTCAGAAAAAAAACATGTACGAGTATACAATTACATCTTTTAAATTGAAATATTGTGAACTACACACACTAGGGATGGCGGTTTTTGACAAAACACCGGTTTTCGGTTATACCGGTTTTTTTTGCTTACGGTTTAACCTGGCGGTTATAACCGGCCAAAAAAACCGGTTTTTTCCAAAAACCGGTTTTCGGTTTTTTTAATACAATAGGTTACAATGTTACATTTACAATGCACTTTAGTTTGCGATACTCCACTCTACTCGATACTCAATATCAATATGATCAAAATTAGTACTATTGAAAGAACATCAATATCAATATAAATAAAACACAATTTTTAATAAAACCATTTTATTCTATTAATTATTATATTTATTTATTATTTCATTATTATTATATATTTATTGATTATTATTAAATATAATATAGCGTAAGATTAATATACATATTGCAATAATATACAATTTAACCCAACCATTTCAACTTACAAAAATTTCCCAGACTCTTTCAAATGGGATTTAAAAAAAATAATAGCAACATAAATATTTTACTTAAAAATAAATTAGAAAATGCAATTTATCTTTTATTTTTACTAGCATCAAAAAAAATTTATCATGTATTTCTTTTAACGCGTTTGTATATTTGTATTATAGGTACATTTTAACTCTATTAATACTTCCTGTATGGGTGTATCGTTTTGAAAACGTACGGAAATCCTTGGAGATTCGTATTCGTAATCGGTAATTCGATATTCATAGTCAGAACATTATTTTTGGTAATCAGCAAAAGTCATTCACCCACTTTCAATTTCAAGAGGCAAGTGTGAAAAATAGATTATGTTTGCGTCTACTTCAACCAGATCACTTCTTATGTAAATATTATGATTACAAATATCTTTTCAACGAAATATTATACTAAAACTTAATTGTTTCTGGCTGGTGTGACTTTGCACTTTCAGTTTGCTTCTGTATTTATAAAATAAAATTTGAATTATGGTTTTGTTTGGAATAATTACTTGAGAAAAATAATTAGGATTGAGATCCAAAATAATACCTAACCTAATCCTAATCACCGTAAAAACCTAATAACCGGTTTTTACTTTAAAAAGAAAAACCGATTATAACGGGACAAAAAACAACCGGTAAAACCGGTTATTACGAAGTAAAAAAACCGGTTTTAGGTTAAAACCGGTAGGTTTTCCCATCCCTAACACACACCAGCAAAATTAGCCGAACACCTTAAAAATGGGACATGTTTGTTGTCTCGAATTTCCTAAACCTGACATCCGATTTTAGTGATTTTTTTAGTATGTTATAGCCTTATTATTTAAGAATATCGGTGTAATAATACTGTTGCTATACAGGTAAATCTCATTTTATGCCGGGTGTAACAATCATACTGTGTTTTGTTCTTAAATTTCGGAACACCCTGTGGAATATTCTAGCCTACATAATATATTGAAATTAAAACTCAATTAGCCTTAGGTTTTCTTAACATTTTCTCATTTGATTTATTTGCTTACTTTGAAAAATAAAAAAGTTATGGGCTTTAACAACTAGCCATATTTTTCATCAATAAAACCTCATAGTAGAGGAGGAAAGTATGGTAAATTTGCAGTTACTCGAGCGTTATGGGGACCTATTGGATTGTGAAGAGTAGGTGATAAAACCAAAAAAAGTTAAGTTAAGTTTTCCATAAAGTGTGGGACTCTCCATATTTTAATTTAATTTTCCATTTCCACTAATCGTTTTCTTTGGAATAATTGGAAAAAATGTTGCGAATAAAAGTTGCTCATTTTTACGTCAAGAATCCAAATCTGCAATAAAAATTGGGAGCTCCTACTTAAGATTTTAAAGTAACCCCCACCCCACCAACGTTGGGGGTCGTGTTTGGTGTCATTCGATATATTGTTGAAAAATATTGAATACGTGTATTTTGCAGTTTTACGATATGATGTTCATTTCCCGAAGTATCGTATTTAAAATTTTTAATTTACCCCCCACCCCTCTCCGTGGGTAACGTGTTAAGTATTATTCGATTGATTCTTGAAGAATATTGAACACGTATTTTTTAGTTTTTCGATCTGACGTTTATTTCGCGAAATATTCGTTTTTTTTGTGACAATTTGTGACTCGCCCATTTTCTTACGCCCCGCTCAAATCGTCAGATTTTTGATATATACACTATTTTGCATGTACTTAACTTACCTTATCTTAACACGACGATTTCGAGTTTTTCTAAGAATAGATTTTTTTCCGGTCCCCGCTTAATGAATTCCCCGGTGTTAAGAACCAATATATGGTACAGGTACATTTACAAGGTACAAGGTTTCTCCCCATGTGATAATCTGACTCGCTCGAGTAACTGCAAAAATCCCTACTTGGGCTCCCCTACCATCATTATCTGCTTAGTTTAATAAACAAGCCTAAAGTAATTCAATAGATGTATTAAATAAATAAATTACTAAGCGATGTCATAATGACGACCTCCCGTGGATTTCAGCTGAACTAGCTTCGAGGGGGGTTTTAATGTCAAAGCTCACACGCATTTGAATTAAGTATGTAACATTCAGTATTTATTTTTGCATGTTTTTTTACAAATTTTATATACAACATCGGCGATAAATGAACATCAGATCGAAAAATTTCAAAATACACGTACCTATTCAATATTTTTGAAAAATCCATCGAATGGCACCAAACACGAGCCCCACGGAGGTGGGATGGGGGATTTAATTTAAAATCTTAAATAGGATCCCCCAATTTTTATTGCAGATTTGGATTCTTTACTTAAAAATAAGCAACTTTTTTTCGACACATTTTTCCGATTTATGGATAGATCGCGCTATAATCGGAAAAAAACGATTGTTTCAAATGGAAAATTAAATTAAAAAATGAAGAGTCCCCCACTATACGGAAAACTTAACTTAACCTTTTCTGGTTTTAGCACATACTCTTCACAATCCAATAGGTCCCCACAACGCTAATAACTGCAAATTTAGCATACTTTCCTCCCCTACTATGAGGATTTATTGATGAAAAACATGGAAAGCTGTTAACGCATATAACTTTTTTATTATCCCACGTAATTAAATGAATCGAAAAGAATATTGTTAAGAAAGCCTAACTATACAATCGAGTTTTAATTTTAATATTTTACATATGCTAAAATATTCCACAGGGTGTTCCAAACTTTAAGAAAAAAACACAGTATGATTGGTACACCCGGTATAAAATGATATTTACCTGCATAGCAACAATATTATCACAACGATATTCTTAAATAATAAGGCTATAAACTATTGTAAAACAATCACTCAAATCGGACCACTGGTTTAGGAAACTCGAGACATCACACATGTCCCATTTTTAAGGTGTTCGGCTAATTTGGCCGGTGTGTGTATAAAGGTATTTTACTCTTGAACGAAATTCATATTTTTTGATATCTTAGTTTCCAGACCATACAAAACTTTTTATAAAGAAGAACATTTTCGTAAAACTAATAATATCGGAGCTATCATAAATAACAAGCTGAAAATGGGAGCATTATCATAACGAAAACTTTGTTTATGTACGTATAAATTCATAATATAGAAAATTGCTATTACGAAAAGCTGTTTAGAATTAAAAATTATGTTTTAATGTGCAAGTATATCATTCTAATTTAAATGTTGTGAACTATAAAGATACTAGCTTTACTCGAAATTCATATTTTTTACATACCTCGTATAAAATTAATAAAATTTGATTCATGATGGTTGCATCATAAATCTTAGACCAAGAAGAGGTTTTTATGAAGAATAACTTTTCTTCGTCAAATTAAAAATACAAGAGTTATAAATGAAAATGATGTTGGTATCCATAATTTGAGAAAATTCGTCAAATATTGTTTTCCATTAGAAGGATGTAATTTCATATATCAGAACATACCTTTTTATTCCAAACCACATTTTAAATAACAATTTTCCAATATTGTAAAATAAATAATACATACATGATAAAGATACTTTTTACTGATGAACTTTACTTGGATCTACAGACCGAGCGAGTCTCGTAAATTCCACGGCTTTGCGCCACACTTCACGCAACCGTATTTGCGTACTTGTGTTTCGAGTTGTGTGGTCGTGCGCTGGTCGAGTGGAGTTATAATTTACCAAATTTAAATATAATCGTTTCTACTGATTCATTATTAATATAATAATATGTATTATTGCTTTTAAAATATACTCAAATTGTATTTTTATACATTTATTACACATATTATTTTATATAATAATTAAATTCACTATAAAATGTCATTTATATTTTATTAATAGCTAAATAATTTAAAATTTAGTTTGACATTCACGAAGTGTCAAACTCAAATGTAAATAATAACATTTGCTTTGCTTAACAAATTTAGATTAAAAAAGTAGCCTACTTCCTAATCAAAGATTTCAGATGACGTTTAGTGCGTGGTAGGAAATAACTGGATTGTGACGTCACATTTTAGATTTTGAGGTCGGTTATCTCGAAGACGGTTAGAGATATCGAAATGCCGTTTTCAGATTTGGATTCAGATGACAAAACTACATAAGAATCCATCGATACATCTGCTCTAAGTATTGCAGGAGCGGCAACGCAATAACACACACACTTTTGCAAATTTATAAACGAAAAGTTTTCGTTGAAAACGATGTTGGGTATCTGTAATTTGAAAAAAAATTCAATTTTTCTTTCAATTAGAAGAATGTAATTGCATACTATACTAGAACATTATTTTTAAGTCCAAACAAATTTTGGTAATAACAATTTTCAATCTTGTGAAATATACAGGGTGTTTCATTAATAATTGTCCATATGGTAACTGGAGAAACCTTAGCACAAAATACGAAGATTTAACCTAAAACACTTAAATAAAATGTTATTCCTTACTGAGTTAAAGGGTGTTTTATCTTAAAATTTAAAAATTATTTTTGCTCAGCATTTTAAAACTATTCGACGTATCCTTTTCATACTTGGCAGGAAGTATAGGGACGGTACAAACTACTAAATTATGTTAAACAAACGTTTGTGGCTGTTACCAAAGGCGTACGACGGGGGAAAGTGAATGGTTGGCCCTTTCCAAATTCTACGCCACTGGCGGAATTGCTATTTTAGTTCCATTTTTGGATTTTCCAATACTTTCTATGAAAATAATATACTCTTCATTCGTAACGATAAAGTCATTAGTTTTCGAGATTTTTTAAGTTAAAAATGAAACGACACGGTTATTTTGATTAATGTATTGTGTCGCTTCATTTTTATTTTCAAATATCTCGAAAATTAATCAGTTTATCGTTACGAATGAATCGAGTATATTATTTACATAAAAAGTATTGCAAAATCAAAATATTACACTAAAATAGCAATTTTGTCAGTGGCGTAGAATTTGGGAAGGGTCAACCAGCCACTATCCCCTGTCGTACGCCTCTGGTAGTAGCTAGAAACGTTTATTTATCTTAATTTAGTAGGGTGTACAGTACCTACACTTTCTGCCAAGTATGATAAGGATATGCCAAATAGTTTAAAAATACTGGGTATAAATAATTTTTAAATTTTTATCATATGAATCATACCATAAATTAATCAAAATAACTGTGCCGTTTCATATTTAACTTCAAATATCTCGAAAACTAATGACTTTATCGTTTCCAATGAAGAATATATTATTTACGTAGAAAGTATTGGAAAATCTAAAAATAGCACTAAAATAGTAATTACTCCAGTGGCGTAGAATTTGAGAAGGGTCAACCATTCACCATTCCCTGTCGTACGCCTCTGGTAGTAGCTAGAAACGTTTGTTTATCATAATTTAGTAGTGTGTCTAGTAGTCGCACTTTGTGCCAAGTATGAAAAGGATACGTGCAATAGTTTTAAAATGCTGAGCAAAAATAATTTTTAATATTTTAGATAAAACACCCTCTAACTCAATAAGGAACCACATTTTATTTAAGTGTTTTAGGTTAAATCTTCGTATTTTGTGCTAAGGTTTCTCCAGTTAATATATGGACAATTATTAATGAAACACCCTGTATAAACGTACTTTACTCTTGAGATAAATTCATATTTTTGGCATTCCTCGTATCCTATTAATAAAACTTGATATCAGATGATTGTATCTTGGGGTTCTAGACCACGCAGAACTTTTTATGAGGAATAACTCTTTTTCGTAAAATTAATAAAAAAAAAGTTTTCCATATGGTTCCAACTTACAGGGACATACTGTATATACTCGTACATTAGTATGTATCCATTTGTTGTTAATTTTTAATCATATCCAAATATATTATTATTTATTTTAATTTTCAAAATATATCTTAATTTTATGATATAATAATAAATCCACTTAAGTAAATACTTGATTAATTTTACTTACATGACTGAAACAGTATACCTAGTCATTTACTCAATAATAATCAAAAATTTCGCTTACAAATCCTATACCAATACAGTTAATTTGTGAACCATAAATAGTATAGAATATTTAACTAATATTCTGCATACAAAGCCTACTCGAATTCAGTCGCCTCCATGATTGAATTAGTATAGCTTTTGTAAATTCGCAGCTGGGCATGGCTCACACAATCTGAGTCACTAATTGGCCCCTTATCAAAACGTATTCCCTCTAACTCATAGCTTTGTCGTCGATACAGCTGGTTTTTTTTCCTCTTCTTGATCACTGCACGGATACATTATGTAGTTGTGTATACTAGTCCAACCTGCTTTATTTTTAATCATTCTCTCAATCATTTCTCTCACTGTCACAAAATTCACACCTGCCTCTCTTTTCATTATGTTCCTTTCTACTATCCATCTGTTGCTCTCTAGCATCGTATATGTCACAGTGCCCAGGTGTCCGGGTGTCCGAAGTATCGACATTCATCCGTGTTGGCCTTTCCGAACCCAGAGAGGTAGTCCCTAAAACACTCGTGTTGTCCACTGTGTCACAACTTCCGTGCTGTTCCATTCTTCTTCCCATCTTTCAATTGACCTTTCCCGCCTTTTCTCGGCCATAGTAAGCTCTAGGTCTATTATCTCATATAGCTCTTTTCTTTCCACTGCTAGCAGATGCAACGGAATGCATCCAGTGACGGACCACAAGGCTGTCGCAGTCACAGTCCTGTAGGCGCATGCCACTCGCAGCAGACTTGTTGTGTCCACTCGTATCATGAGCCATATGTAGGCCTGTATCTCTACCACCCCATTCCAGATTTGAATCGCATAGAGGACGATAGACCGTACAACACCATGCAAGGCCCTCTTCCTTTCGGATTCGGGTCTCCCAATGTTTAGGCATCAGCATCACCCTCCCCAACGCAGTGGCACTATTCGCAGCCTTCCGTTTCACTTTTCGCACATGTTCTTCCCACTTTCTAACCACTTTCTTCTATAATATAATAACTTTTTATTTTTTGTTAAAGCTTATAGTTTTTGAATTATTTATGAAAAACCGCTTTACACTGTGCATTTTTTTCATATAAAATTCAAATATTTGATCTTTAATAACTCAAAAGGTATTGATCTATTTTAATAACTTGATATAACAAATTTTGCTTATAATTTGACCCTCTATCGACTTATGGGATTATTTAAAAAAAATTCACACTTGAGAAGGGGTGGCATCCACCCCCAGGGTAAAAACGCTAGTTGGCACCATATCACTTTTGTTTTTTGAGATATCCTCTAACAACTCCACAATTTTCATGCAAATCGATGGAAGTTCAACGAAATCGGAGGTGAAAACCTTCGGTGACTGCACTAATTTTCCATTTTCACTCCTTATTGCTACTTCCTGTATCCACTGAGGTGTCAGCCTGCAAGGGATCATAATTATCAATATACACTGAACGCATTTCACAGGAAAAACTCCATATTACTTATGACGATAATTTTTTGGCTCCTGCTCTTAGTCTATAACATGATAAGAAATAGATATTTGTATAACAAGGGAGGAAAGTTCTACTTTTCCTCCCGAGAATGAAGTTTACTGCCAGACGCGTAGCGGAGGGCAGTAATCATTCAAGGGAGGAAAAGGCACTTTACTCCCATGTTATACATATGGTTTTCCACCTTCCTCAAATAACAAGTCATTTTTTCATTTTTACTTAATTTATTTATGTAACTAACCAACAACATTTATTAGAACTAAAACTAACAAGTAGGTACATTATAACTGTCAACTTTCAAATAAAAGTCAAATTATTTTTACTTTTCCTCCCTAGGCAGGAAAAAAGGTTTGTAAAAGTGACGTCATGGTATTTTATTCATAAAATATAACTTATTGACGCCCTGTACAATATCTATTTTCTATTACGTAAGTATCTATACATTTTAGCGTTTATTTATAAAACACCCTGTATTTTGCAGAATGGTAAAAAACAGTAAATTGTTATTTTGATTTAACAATATTTACATTAATAATTTGACTTATATTTGACAGTTTACAGTTATATTGTACCTACTTGTTAGTTTTAGTTCTAATAAATTTTGTTGGTTAGTTACATAAATAAATTAAGTAGAAATGAAAAAATGACTTGTTATTTGAGGAAGGTGGAAAAACCATATGTATAACATGGGGGTAAAGTGCCTAGTCCTCCCTTGAATGATTAACGCCCTCCGCTACGCGTCGGGCAGTAAACTTCATTCTCGGGAGGAAAAGTAGCACTTTCCTCCCTTGTTATACAAATAGCTATTAATTAATTAGCGTTGATTTACATTACAAACATAGAGGCGCCCATATATATGGGCAGGCGGGGCCGTGCGGTGTGCGGTCACCCTGGGTTTTCGGGTGCTTTATATAATATTGTCATCCAAAGTATACAAAATGTAATGTGCAACATCATCACGTGTGACCCCCACCCCCGTACAAATTTTTATATGGGCGCCCGTGGTTGCAAGCCTTTTTATTTATCAGATTCGAAATCGAAATTAACGACAATGTTGTTTGCAGATTCTGAAAACATCATATTCCTATGTTACATTGTTAAAACAAACTATGTAACTAACGCTAACTGAAAACTTCTTCTGGGTTCATCTTAATGGCAGAAAATAAACACTTTTATAGAATACGCTACTAATCAATTTAGAGTTAGGCACGGCATAGTTTATAATTAAAGCAAATAAAATTATTTTAAATAATATTATCCTTATTTAATTTTTGTCTTTTTATATTTTATTTTCCCCCTTTCCTTTTCTTTTTTCCCATCTAAGAGGTATAACTTAATTCTCGGGCAGATACAGTGATCCAACATTTGTGTACCTAATAGCAATTGCGTGCGATATATACAGGGTGTCCAGAAACTCTACCGACAAACGAAGACAGGAGATTTCTCAGATAATTTTAAGACAATTTAACCCAATTCACCAAGTCCGAAAATGCTTCCTAAGGGAGCTAGAGCTCTTTGAAGATCGTCATGTAATTAGTTTTTCTTAAATACCTCCAAAACGCTTCTATTTAGAAAAACGAATATTGGTATGCATATTTACTATATTCTAGTACTAAAAGGTACTCTTGCTTTAAGTCGGTAGGATACACCGTTTTCTAGAAAAATCGATTTGAAAGTTTTTCGTTTTTGGAATTTGAAAAAAAAAATTAAAAATTTTTTCAGAAAAACGATGTATTTTACTAACTTAAAGCAAGAGTAACTTTTAGTACACGAATACCTCATAATTTAATAATCTAGTGTCAAAAATGCTTAAAAATTAAAGACAAAAAAGTTATGCTATAAAATAACTGTTGACCTACCCAAAATGAACGCCTATGACGGGTACTAGAAATTCGCAATTAATGAAATCGATTCATATCAGGAATATAAATAAATGTACCAGTTTTCGTCTTTCTAAATAGTTTTTTTTTAATTTTTTTTTAATTCAAAAAACGAAAAATTTTCAAATCGATTTTTCTAGAAAACGGTGTATCCTATCGACTTAAAGCAAGAATACCTTTTAGTACTAGAATATCTCACAATTTAATAATTCAGAGTCAAAAATGCTTAAAAATTAAAGACAAAAAAGTTATGCGATAAAATAACCGTTACCCTATTCAAAACGGACGCCTATGATCGGTACCAAAAATTCGCATTGGATGGAATAGATATATCTCTAGAAGATAAATACGCGTATCATATTTTTGTTTTTCAAACAGAAGCGTTCTGGAGGTATTTGAGAAAAACTCCTTACAAAACGCCATCTTCAAAGAGCTCTAGGAAGCATTTTCGGACTAAGTGAATTGGAATTGGGTTAAATTGTCTTAAACTTATTTGAAGAATCTTCTGTCTTCGTTTGTCGGTAGAGTTTCTGGACCTTGTATATATACATATACAGTGATGAGCTCGCTAATAACCGGCAAAATAACGCAAAGGATGGAAAACATAACACGTGTTGAAATAAAAAGAGATGAAACTAGTAGAAGTGGGTAATAATTTATATTACATTATAATACATTACCACTATGGATAGTTTCCACCTTTAGAAGTTAACTTCAGTCATAATTGTGTTCGACGTTCTTCCTAAATCCCCATCATTAATTCAAGTTCTACATAATATATATTCTTCCACGTACGGGTTGTCCAGAAACTCTACCGACAAACGAGGATTCCTCAGATAATTTTAAGACAATATAACCAAATTTGCCTTGTCCGAAAATGCTTCCTAAGGGAGCTAGGGATCTTTTGAAGATGACGTCATTAGTTTTTCTTAGATACCTCCAGAACGCTTCTACTTAGAAAAACGAAAATTGGTACACATATTTATCTTCTAGAGATAAATCGATTCCATCCATTGTGAATTTCTAGTACCTAAGCAGTCATAGGCGTCCGTTTTGGGTGGGGCAACAACGAGTTATTTTATCTTATAACTTTTTTCTCTTCAACGTTTAAGCATTTTTGATACTGGATCATTAAATTATGAGTTATTCTAATACTAAAAGATACTCTTGCCTTAAGTCGGTAGGTACACCGTTTTCTAGAAAAATCGATTTGAAAATTTTTCGTTTCCTGAATTTGAAAAAGAATTTAAAAAAATCGGTGTATTTTACTAACTTAAAGCAAGAGTAACTTTTAGTACTAGAGTACCTCATAATTTAATAATCTAGTGTCAAAAATTCTTAAAAATTAAAGACAAAACAGTTATACGATAAAATAACCGTTGGCCTACCCAAATCGGACGCATATGACCGGTACTAGAAATTCGCAATTATGTAATGAAATCCATTCATCTCTGGAACATAAATAAACGTACCAGAGTTCGTTTTTCTAAATAGTTTTTTTTTAATTTTTTTTTATTATTATTGATAGCCTATTCAAAATACGAAAAATTTTCAAATCGATTTTTTCTATAAAACGGTGTATCTATGGACTTGAAGTAGGACTACCTGTTAATACTATAATGAATAATACCTTACATTTTAATAATCCAGACTCATAAATGCTTACAAATTAAAAACAAAAAAGTTATGCGACAATATAACTGTTGCCCTACCCAAAACGGACGACTATGACCGGTACTAGAAATTTGCAATGAATTGAATCGATTTATCTCTGGAAGATAAATATGTGTACCAATTTTCGTTTTTCTAAATAGAAGCATTTTGGAGATATTTAAGAAAAACTAATTACCCGTCGCAATCTTCAAATAGCTCTAGCTCCTTTAGCAAGCATTTTCGAACAGATGAATTGGGTTAAATTGTCTTAAAATTATCTGAGGAATCACCTGTCTTCGTTTGTCGCTAGAGTTTCCGGTATATTTATTTTTATTTTCCTTATACATATATGAATGTGAGTTGGTGTGTATATGAATAGGATTGTATACGATTAGGTGCGTATGCGTTTTAGATGTATGCGAGATGGGACTCGATGTGATGCCACTCGATGAGTTGGGTACGAACCAAGATAAAGTAATCTAGAGATAAGGATATGGCCCACTTTTTAACTAAGTGACTACAGCGAAAGATGGCGGCACAGCGGTAAACAATGCTGTCAAATTGTTTTTTTTTTCAACATCTCTGAACTCTGAACAGAGACTCATAAAATTGTAAACAGTGGCGTACTGAGCATGGTTCCGCTGGTTCCGCGGAACCAGGGCCCGGGCCCCGCAGGGGGCCGCTCAAAGACGCTTTTTGTTTATTTTTTTTTTCTAATTTGATAGGGACATTTTGAACTACACAAGTAAAAACTAGGAAATATAACTGCTTAATAAATTTTTATTTATGTGTAGTTACTTATAAATAGAGCCTGGCTTATACCGGAATGGGACGTTTCGATGCCGCCGGTTCATCGCCGGCCGTTTCGATGCCGCCGGTTCATCGCCAGTCCATTTCATCGCCGTCATATCTCGCATTTCCTAGAATTCCTAATTAATACTAAAAATAACTAATAATTGTAACTGTCGAAAATTCGGAAATATATCAGATAGCGATTAATTGACTGGCGATGAATCGGCCGGCATCGGCATCGAACTGGCGGCATCGAAACGGCGGCGATGAAACGTCCTAGACCCGGCTTATACCTATGCAAAATGCATGTGCATAGACATGCAACATATTTGTGGGTTGCTTTATATGTGCATATGCCATTCATATTTACTTGATTAAGGGCATATTGCGGCATGTTTTGATGTATTATAAAATATTGCATAAATAAAATAGTTTCCTATGTATATTTAGATAATACTTTCTTGAAATTATTCATAGTAGGTATATTCTTGGGGTATCTACTAAATAACTTTATTACTTTATTCCAAGTATGTATCTACTAAATGACTTTATTACAAGTTTTATTGTTTGGGAAAACCCGTCTGGAACTGTTTATCAGTAGAATAGGGCCAACAGGTAGCTTTCGTTTTTAAATCCTCTTACGGCAAAAGTCCTTTAAATGTCAACAAATGTTTAGCGAGAATTCTGTTCAGAATGAACTGTCCTATATAAAATCGAATTTTTACATAATAATTATAAATTCTATTACAAAACTAGAGA
This sequence comes from Diabrotica virgifera virgifera, assembly GCF_917563875.1. NCBI lineage: Eukaryota > Metazoa > Arthropoda > Insecta > Coleoptera > Chrysomelidae > Diabrotica > Diabrotica virgifera. The sequence goes on from NC_065444.1 coordinate 198,027,171, forward strand.
GTCAAAGATACAAAGATGGAAGGAGAACCTCAGAGATAGCATTTAAATAGATAGCAAATAATAATATCAATGATATCAAAGAAAGAATAATAGGCCTTGCAGGGATAATTGAAAAAAAATTAAAGATAAATTTAGTAACGTTTTAAACAGAAATGGAGGCTGTAATATCCCTGTAATAATATTGTTGCTAGACAGGTAAGTTGTCATTGTATACCGGGTGTACCAATCATACTGTGTTTGTTTCTAAAAGTTCGGAACATCCTGCGGAATATTCTTCTTCTTCTTCTTCTTCTTCTTCTTCTTCTTCTTCTTCTTCTTCTTCTTCTTCTTCTTGCAGTACCGTCTCCTATCGGAGGTTATTGGCTACCATCACAGCAATCTTAACTTTGTTGGCTGCAGCTCTGAACAATTGTATTGAACTGCACCCATACCACTCCCTTTAATTTCGCAACCAGGAAATCCTCATACGTCTCACATTTCTCTTTCCCGAGAGTTTTCCTTGGATTATAAGTCTTAGCAGGGAGTACTTTTCCCCTCATTATGTGGCCTAGATATTCCAGTTTTCTCGTTTTTCTTATTTTTGTTTTTTGATTCATTCGCTTATGTTCTATAATAAAAGAGATATGTCCTTTTATATTACAAATGAGGTTTGATAGTTGGTCTTTAATAAAAATATCATTCCAAATCTCCGAGAGCTACTGTTTCTACCTCTTGTGAGGTTCTAGGAGGTGGCAAACGCTGTCGTAGTCTTCTGCCAATTATGTCCCACAAATGTTCGATTGGGTTAAGATTTGGACTATGCGGTGGCCAATTCAAAATCCGAAGATTTACCTGTTGTAAATTTTCGGCTACAGTTCGTGCAGTCAGGTCTTGCAATATCGCGCATTAGCAAAAAAATGGTTACCAATATAAGGAGCCGATAACATGGTAGCTAAGTTCTTCGCTATGTAAGGTGATTGCTTGAACGCACTGATTGCGGGTCAAATTCCTTGTAGCGCGTTCCATTTCCACCAAACAAGAAAAAAAATTAGGGACATAAATAATAAATCTACTAATTTTTACAACAAACCAGACACTTTTTAATTGTTAACAATTTGACATTTATCAAATTGTTAATTTATCATAGCCTACTTTGGGCTTGTTTATTAAACTAAGCAAAAAATAAAGATTTGTTGACGAAAAACATGGCTAGTTTTTAAAATACTCAACTTTTTTATTTTTCAATAAAAACGAATTAATTAAAAAACAAAATGTTAAGAAAACGTGATGCAATAGTTGGGTTTTAATTTTAGTAGTTTATAAATGCCAGAATTAATCTATAGGGTGTTGCGAACTTTGGGAAAAAAACACCATTTTGATTTATGACGATTCACCTGTCTAGCAAAAATATTATTACAGCGATATTGCTAAAGAATAACAGTTTAGAAAAGTTTATTTGAATTCCGTTTAGGAAAGTTTAGGAAATACGAGACATCAAGAAGTCCCAATTTTAAGGTGGTGCGTTAATTTTGCTACTTAGTGTATGATGAATTTTTATATTTAATGTTTATTAAAAACTTTTGATATACAACGTGTGTTTTCATTGGGCGGGGGGTCCGCATCATAACTGGCACCAGGACCCACGGATCTATCAGTACGCTACTGATTGTAAATGACATAACTCCATGGAAATTGTATTTATAGAAAAAATAAAACGGGATAATATCCGAAGGTTGGCTGTATACCATCTAGTTAAATAAAATTAACATGAAGTAAAACTCCCTAGTGTAGTTGGTATATTTAATAAAAATTCTAAAAATTTTTAAAAATCCAAACGGATTACGTTCAAAACGTTTTCGGACTTATCAGTTCATCATCAGTGAACTCTCTGTCCTTGCTAAATAACCACAATGCCAAACACTGGTCAAGATGTATGTTCTAACTACATGGTAAAATTTGTTAAACAATTTGGCTTACATTGGATGCCAACGGATTAGTACTAGGTACATGATGCTCTACTCCATTAATTAAGAGATTTTTTATTATGAATAGGTCTACATTGAACTACGTTTAGTCTAGTTTAGTTTAGAAAAAAAAATCTCTTAATTAATGGAGTAGAGCATCATGTACCATCAGTACTAATCCGTTGGCATCCAATGTAAGCCAAATTGTTTAACAAATTTTACCATGTAGTTAGAACATACATCTTGACCAGTGTTTGGCATTGTGGTTATTTAGCAAGGACAGAGAGTTCACTGATGATGGACTGATAAGTCCGAAAACGTTTTGAACGTAATCCGTTAGGATTTTTAAAAATTTTTAGAATTTTTATTAAATATACCAACTACACTAGGGAGTTTTACTTCATGTTAATTTTATGTATTTATAGACTTTGTCTTTGTTTATAAAGTAATCCATTATGGTTCTCTATATAAAGAAGTATGACCTTTTCCAAATAATTAAAAATCGAGTAAAATGTCTAAGGGCCGGTTGTTCGAACGCTAATCAACAATGATCACTATCAAATATTTAATTACTGTCACCAACTGTCAATGTCAACTTTGATTGGGTTGCTGAAAGCATAATGGATTATAATTATGAGATTAGTTAATCAATTAACATAACAATTATTAACATAATTGATTAACTAATTTCATAATTGTAATCCATAATTATGTTTCCAGCAACCCAAACAAAGTTGACATTGACAGTTGGTGACAGTAATTAAATATTTGATAATAATCATTTTTGATTAGCGTTCGAACAACCGGTCCTAAACTTATCGACAGCCCTGTGATGGCTTCAGCTGACATTTATTTTCATTACATTATTTCCTTAAATAATATGATTTTGATTTATATAGGTATTTTTTTATTTTTTACTATTTTATTCAAGTTGTATTCTGATTTCTGATCTTATAATTATCTTATTAAAGACATGAGGAATTGGCAACACGTTCCGAATTATACAATCAGTAAATTTGGTTAATATTTAGATTAAATTAAATAGACTATGGTATATTTTCTTTATTCTCTTTATTTTATTTTCATTATCATCATTCTTTTAATGCCACTCATGTCACTTTTCAATTTTTTGACATTTACTTAATAAAAACGGCAACAATGTTTTGTTGTTGACAAATGACAAGTACGCAACTCATGTTTATCATTTTCGTGGCCTGTGGATGACAGATGTGGGAAGCCTACTGAAAATGGCTGACCGAGATCGATAAAAGTTCTACCTTGTTTTTAGTAAATGATAACGAAAATTTCTGCAAAAAAATAATTTCACGTTGTGTAAATATTTAGTGAAGATAGTTTAGTATTGTTCTAATTTAAGAATGTGCTTTTTTATGCATTATTTTTAGTGAAAAAGTGAATGTAAACTCTATATTATGTAGTAATTGTTTCATAAAGGTAAGTATTGTTTTTATTCAAAGTTATTGTTTACTAACTTAGAATTATGTATTAAAGAATTGTACAATGGCAGTATAACCCCAAGATAAAGTGGAAATCGTCGCATATGAAGTATTTGCGTTAATTCGTATTTTAATTGAATTGTGTACAATGTAGTGGGGGTGATATCACTGTGTTGACTATTTTCTTTTCATTCACTAATCACTCTTTCTAGTTAATTTCCACCTTTAATTAATCGTTTCGTTTTCCATAATCAAGGTCTAAATTTTTATTGAGCAGTTTTTTTAGGAAATAATGAATAATAATTTGATAACTATCAGCAAATAATATATAACTTTTTACGACTTTTTTGATGGGTCATAAACTAGAAAATACTATGAGTGTAAAATTAGCTTATATATTATTTTATTTTCTCTGCTCTTTGTTGTGGCCTGGTGATTTGCACTTAACTTTTGTAGTAATTGTTTAGATTTAGATATTAAACAGTGGTGTAGATGAAGGAATTATTAAAAGACAGGTGTTACCTATTATGTGACATACATGTTAAATGGATAGTAACTTTAAAATAAAGTTATTGAAAATGGTTTAATAATGGTTGCATTGAGGTAAGATAACAAAAATTTAAAAACAAAGGAAAACATGTTGGATATTGACTATTATTTATAATTTGTCAGATTCGTTTATTCATGTCAACAACACAAGTGTTTAACACATGTCAAATAAAATTACACAAAGATTTGGACGCAATACAAATTAAAAAGATGCACAATACGACTAAGAGTGTTAATAAAAATACTAACATTAAAATCACATTAAATTTGATTACATTAACAATGGACATTGCTTAAAGTCATAAAATCCTAAAACTTAAATGCAAGAAATTCCTCATTACTATAAAAAACATTTTCTAACAAAATATCTTTAATTGTACTCTTAAATTGATTTAATGGAAGACACTTTAAACTATCTGGAAGTTTGTTGAAAAATTTAATAGCCCAGTATCCTGGCCCAGTTTGACACCTCAATCTCCAGTAGGCTGGCACGAGATGGTGTTTATATCGGGTGTCATGTTGGTGTATGTTCTCATGGGTTTCAAAGTGCGCCCCTCCCCTCTTGATAAACATTAGGTTCTCAAGTGGACGGCATTATGCATAACTCAACCAAGCGCCAAAACATAGTTTTGAGATAAATGGCTTCAAAGTTTTTCGTTTCTTGGTTGCTTAATGGTCGCTTAATGGTAAGTGGATTAATGTCGCTTGGTTTAATTTTGTTTTTCTTAGTAACCGTTAACGTGACAATAACAGGGATTTTTTCCAAGATAGTTTTAGCTATGTGTCACCAGAATCCGCTGTTATCTCGATATTAAAGAAATGGTGCTTGGTCGAGTTATGCATAACGCCGTCCAAGTATATATAGAGATGGAACAGTGAGAATTCTTAGGGACCTATATGCTTGCTTACAATCATCCCTATACCAAAGACCAGCAAGAACTCTAACTGCCTTACGCTGCCAACCAAAGACTGTCAACATTTCTACTGAATGACCCCAGACTAAAATGGCATAGGCTAGATGAGACTGAAAAATTGCATGGTATTCTCCTTTTCATGAACATTTTTCAGTGCGTCACAAATTATAGAAAAAAAGGTAAGTCCGTGATAATACACATTTATGACATTTATTCTAACGTGACATTTTAGTTAAATCTGACAGTTGTCAAATTTTATTTTCAATTTGGAATAAAACCAAATCAATTGTGTCTATTGCATTTATAAAATGGTATTTTCTTTCATTTGTATAGTCTTATAAATTGTACAGATTATATTGATAATATTATTATTTTATTTAATAAATAATTCTTTTTTGATTATGGCGCCATCTATCGACAACTAGAATAATCACCGAACTAGAATAATTACCAAAGTATTCAAAGACGTGCCTTTTTTTCTGTCAAATACAATTTAATGCGTTAGAGAGAAATCGAAAAACTGTGACGCACTGAAAGATGATCATGAGAAAAAGAATACGCTGTTATTAAGACTTTATGTGAAACATTAGATGCCAGATTCCTGAGTACAAACAGATTTTTTGCTAGCTTTTTACTTAGACTGTTGATATGTTCACCCCATTGAAGCTTGGGATCTAATAATACACCCAGAAATCTGACACTGCTCATACCATCATTTACATTCTGTGTGTCTCTGAAAGAAAAAACAACTCTGTTGGTTTTTGCTGCATTGAGCAGTAATCGGTTTACGCAAAACCATTCATTGGTCACTGACTGTGCAGACATAGAACCCTCAAGCGACTCCCCAAGTGTATCAGTTGTAAAAGACACTGTGGTGTCATCAGCGAAGAGTGTGTACTTTGCATTTGTGTTAATGCTTGTAAGGTCATTAATATAAATTAGAAAGAGAATGGGTCCCAGAACAGAGCCCTGGGGAACCCCAATATTAACAACACTCTTTCCCGATAACACCCCAGAGACCCTCACAACCTGTGTTCTGTTTTCTAAGTAAGATTGAACTAGTTTTACACTGTAAGGACAGAAGTTGTATTTTTTTGGGTCTTTGCAAGAGCATTCCATGATCTACACAGTCAAATGCCTTGCTCAAGTCACAAAATAGAACAGTATTAAACTGCAACCTATGAAAGGAGTCTACAATATGTGAGACCAAGTCCAGTATGCCAAGTACTGTGGATTTGTCCTTTCTAAAACCGAACTGAGAGTCTGAGAAATAGTTATTATTTTCAAAAAATGTGGTTATTTGTACTGCCATAGCTTTTTCAACAATTTTAGAGATTATTGGAAGCAGCGAAACAGGTCTATAGTTTTCTGGATTCTTAACGTCCCCTTTTTTATAAATTGGTGTAACAATTGCTTTTTTAAGGACTGATGGAAATTTATTTTCTTTAAAGCATAGATTTATTAGTTTAGTGAGTGGGCTTATAATAATATTTTTAATCATTTTAATAAGGTTAACATTAAATCCATATATATCATGGCTATTTTTATTCTTTAAGCTGTTTATTATATCCCTCGTTTGATTAAAGGTAATTTCAAGAAATGAAAAGGTGTTTGTATGATTGACATAATTAATTTTATTAATAAAGTCAATATTTAATTTTGGAATGTCTTTAACTATATTAGTGGCAATTTGGGAAAAATAATCATTGAACTGGTTTGGCGTGGTCTTGTGATCTTCTAATGAAGACCCTGATTTTCCTCGATACAGTGGAACCCCGATAAGTCGGCCCCCGATAACCCGGAAGTCCGGCTAACCCGGACCGATTTTCATCAGACAAAAATTTAACAAATAAACAATTTAACAATTTTATCAAATAAAAATGTATGTAGGTCAAATAATATTTGAGAGATAATGTGTATTTGTGTAATTTGAACACATATAAGTATGTACAACAGTAAAAATGATTCATGCACACGGCGGCAGGCAGAGCGACCGTCTCAGCTTATCGGAAAGAACAGGCACCTGTCTGTATTCCTTTTCCGTTATTTATGTCAAACTGTCTTAGCATTGTTTAAAATAGACGTGACTATTTAAAAATTCTTTTTTAAAACAATGGCCTTAGTCTGTTCTTAAATAACAACATTGTTTTAATCACTTCCGTTCTGTAATCGTGCTTCAGATTGTGTTTGCCTGATTTTTGTCTACGTAATGGTAACAAAACTGTAATGTTAACAAAACGTAAAAATGTTGTGACAATGGAAAAGAATCTAGAAACATTAGGTAGGATTGATAAAGGCGAATCTTTAAAATAAATTTATTGCAGCATCATAATATGATATTATGATACCATAGGTCTGGATCCCGCGTATGAAAAAAAAGTTGATTAATAGCAAGCTAAAAATTTGTTAATAGCTTAAGGGTGTCTAGTCGGATAAACTTTGATATATGAGAACACTGGAACAGGGGCAGTTTTAATTGTGGAACAGGTAAAAAATCTGGAACGGTCAGAACACGAAAATGGCACATTTGTTTTGTCCGACAGAACAGACATAAACTCTCCGAACAGAGATTAAACTCTCATGCAAAAATCAGACTGCTATTTATCACCTGTCATAATTCCTGTCATTTGACATATTCTACATGTTCCACTCATTAAAACGCCAATTTGGTGATAAATAGCAGTCTGATTTTTGCATGAGAGTTTAATCTCTGTTCGGAGAGTTTAAGTCTGTTCTGTCGGACAAAATACATGTGCCGTTTTCGTGGTCTGACCGTTCCAAATTTTTAGCCTGTTCCACAGTTAAAACTTCCCCTGTTCCAGTGTTCCCATATATTAATGTTTGTCCGACTAGACACCCTTAAGCTAATAACAAATTTTCAGCTTGCTATTTATCAACTTTTTTTTCGTACGCGGGATCCAGACCTACCATATTATGGTGTCGGTACATCTCTACAGTATGACTGAGTTTTTTACCAAGAAATGAACAAAACTCTACACTCTATACAACTATACGTAATTTAGATGTGTACTGTGCATATGTGTTTCATGTTTTTGTAATTATAATGGAGGTTATTTATTAATTTTTACTATATTCTCCAGCTAACCCGGATTTTCGATAACCCGGATCGGCCGCGGTCCCGATTAATCCGGGTTATCGAGGTTCCACTGTATTTGTTTATCATGTTCCACATGGTTTTCTGTGGATTTTTTGAATTTAATATTATTTGGTCATTTGACCTCACTTTGGCTTTCTTAATTTCATTTTTATATTGATTTCTGAATTGTTTAAGTATATGATGGTTATTATCATTTTTATGTTGCCTATAAAATTCTTCTAAAAATTTTAGATGTTCCCGCATTGCCTGTAGGTCATTTGTAAACCATGTGATTTTTTCAGATTGGTCTGATCTTACTCTATTTTTTTTTGTGAAAAAGATTCTAAAAAACAACTTTCAAGAATATTCATAAAGTGACAGAATTTTAATTCAACATCAGTGTTATCTTCATAGATAAAATCCCAGTTTACTTCCGATACTTTGTTGAAAAATATGTTCTTACCTTTTTCAGTTATAGGCCTAATAAGCATAGTTGTCTCAGTAAAACCTGTAACCTTTTTCAATCTGGCCTTTGTGATCTGAAAAACCAGTCTCAAAAACCTCAGCAGAGTACAGGGGCAATCCAGGATCCATGAAAATATTATCAAGACACTTATTACCCCTTGTCGATTCATTTATAGTCTTGACTAGGTGAAAACCTTCAAGAACACCTTGAAGTTTACGGGCACTTGCATTGTCAACAAGAAAGTCCACATTGAAGTCCCCAGCAACAAGGACTTGTTTATTTGGGCTTAATGTGCCTAGAACTCCTTCAAGAGAGTCCAAAAAGATGTCAAACGGGCCAGAGGGGCTATGGTATACTGCTAAAACTAACAAGTTAAAATCTTGTAGACATATACAACAATATTCTATACAAAAATCAATTATAAAAGTGTCATTATTAACAACATTAAAACATATAGTATTTTTGACGAAGATCGCAGAACCCCCTCCTCTATTTTGTGACCTTGCCGTGTAGTTGGCCAATCTGTAGCCCTCAATATGGACTGTTTGGATTTCCTCGTCTGCCAGCCAGTGTTCTGTAAGGCATAGAATGTCTACATTCTTGTCCTTGATGCATGCCTCCAAGAGACCAATCTTGTTTCTCAGTGACTGCATATTGAGATGAAAAACACTAAGAGGTATTGGAGATTCACTTGAGTTTATATCTTCTTCATCTTTTGTCCCTGGTGGCTCTGGATATTCATAAAATTGTTGTGAATATTTTCACATTGTTGTGAAAATACAGTGCTAGTCAAAAGTCCCTTCTCCTCTCATAACTTTTGAATTGTTATACTGGTAATAGTGAAATTTGGAGGGAGGAAATAAACAGACTTAGGTTTCTCAAATAGTCATAACTAGCCCAATAAATGACTGTTTTGGAGTGTAATTTACAGGGGCAACTCCGAATTGTATGAAAATTTGGATTTAGGTTCTACTTACCCTCCACTTCAAAGTTGAATTTGTGCCGTTGGTTGCTTTTACTTGGGGGGTGACATTTACCCCTTCTCGGGGGTGAAACACGCGTGTTTAAAATAAGGTCGGAAATGGATAAACTGACTTATTTTAAGCACATTTTGTTCTATAAAGTTTTTTACGTTAGTCAATACTTTTCGAGTTATTCGCGATAAAATGTTGATTTTTCGACAAAAATACTACGTTTTCAGACTGTTTTTCCCAAATAACTCAAAAAGTAAATATTTTATCGAAAAAAAATATTTTTAGCAAAATTGTAGCCTACAAAAAAAACGAAAAAAATGGTGTACCAGTTAAGTCTACAAATTGAGTAGAAGCAAAGTTGTAGCTCATGAAAAGTACATTCGTATTCGTCTAATTCCAAATCGAATAATTCAATGTGAAATCACCGAAGAAAGAAGCGTTTTTCGGAAAACCTTATTAACATTTTTAAAGTATCGAAAAAGGCTTATTATTTGTTTTTTACAAAAGTTTACAGCATCAAAAATAAACGAGTTACACTGAAAAAAAAAAGTTGGCCCGTTTTTTTGGTAAAAAAATCGTGAAAACCTCCCTCTATTTAGCATCCTAAATGAAATTAATCGTTTGGCTTTACCATTTATTTTAACTGTTTGTGTATTGTTTATATGATCTGTAAGTTTGATTGGTTTGAAGGGCTTATTTTTGAAAACATTTGGTTTTATAGTAAAATAAAATTTTCTAAAAATTTTTGAAAAATTTTATTTTTTCAAAATAACTTAAAAAGTATTAGTGATAAGAAAAATCTTAAAGAGTAAAAAAATGTAGATTTTGCTATTATAGATATGCTAGTTTTATTTTGTTTCTCCGTAAGACAAAAATTGGTTAAGATATGGCTGTTCCAAATTTGCATAAGCTCGTGATTAGTGACCCATTCAAGCTTTCTCAATTATAATCCTTTCAAAAATAAACACTTTAAACCGGTGAGACTGACAGATCATATAAAAAATAGATAGGTAAGTAAATTGTTTGTAAAGCGGTAGCGATTAATTTCATTTGGGGAGCTAAACACAGCGAGATTTTCATGATGTTTTACAAAAAAAAAGAGGGCCAACTTTATTTTGAGCGTAACTCACTTATTTTTAATGCTAAATCTTTTGTTTAAGAATTAAAACAAAGCTTTTTATAAACACTTTAAAAAAGTTTAAATGGGTTTTTCCCGAAAAGTGCTTAATTTTTCGATTATTTCACCTTGAAATATTCGATTTGGAATTAGAATTAGTTATTTGATTGATAGACTTCACTGATACACCATTTTTTGGGGTTTTTTATAAGCTACACTTTTGCTAAGGATATTTTTTTCGATAAAATATTTACTTTTTGAGTTATTTGCGAAAAACCTTCTGAAAACATAGTTTTTCTGTCGAAAAATCAACATTTTCAATAGCAAATAAATTGAAAAGTATTGACTTAAGTATAAAACTCTATAGAACAAAAGTTGCTTAAAATGAGTCAATTTATCCATTTCCGGTCTTATCTTGAACGTATGTTTTTTCACCCCCGAGAAGGGGTGACTGTCACCCCCCAAGTAAAAGTAACCAACGGCACAATTTCAACTTTGAAGTGGAGAGTAAGTAGAACCTAAATCCAAATTTTCTTGCAATTCGGAGTTGCCCCTGAAAATTACACGGTATCGCCGAATTTCCCATTCATTTACTGGGCTAAACAGGTGACATAATATAATAGTCACAGATGATATTACAGAGCCACTTTGATCGATAATTTTAACACTTTTGGTGCCCATGATGCACAATTAGCATCACAAAGGTTTTATCAAAGGCGCCGATGTGCATGGGACCTATCGCAAATGATATCTTGTTTGAAAGATAGCCTTAAGATCACCTAGAGGGCTAAAAAATATCTATAGTAGATAGAAAAGTAAAAATATTACTCATATTACAGTGCCTGCAAAAGTCTTTACAAAGTGGATAAAACGCATAAATCATTATAATTATTATTAATTTAATTTCACAAATTAATACTTTATAAGGATATTTAATTTTGGGTTCTGTGGCAGTTATGGAAGGGTTCAACATTACTACATGCTTGATGATGTTGTCAGACTTAGATGATGCTTTTTATCAGCTCCTGAACCAGGTTTTCTTTCAGGAACAGTCTCAGATGAAGGCTACGACACATCTGACTGCTTCAATTGATAAATGTCACCAATGTCATGTGCTATGGTAATTACAGAGTCCGTTTTCTCAAGTAACATTGAAGCATAATAAAATTTTTGTTCATTTGTGAGTTTCTTTCGCCCCATAGTTTTTACTTCCGTTTTTCAAGAAGTTTCACATTCACTACTTCTATAAAGCCAACTGTGTGTACAGTACAAACACACAGAATAAACTAAATAAGATATCAGTAAACTACATGCATCTGTCGACTCAAGTATGTCATTACATCTCCCCTCAAACGCTAAACAGGCTCAGTTGGCTTTATATAAGAAACCAATGTGAAACTTCTTGAAAAACTGAAGTAAAAACTATGGTGCAAAAGAAACTCACAAATGAACAAAAAGTTTATGCTTCAATGTTACTTGAGAAAGGGGACTCTGTAATTACCATAGCACATGATTTTGGTGTTTCAAGAGATTCAATTTATCAATTGAAGCAGTCGGATGCGGCATAGCCCCCTGAGACTGTTCCAGAAAGAAAACCTGGTTCTGGAGCTCTTAAAAACCATCGTCTAAGTCTGACACCATCATCAGTCATGTATACTAAATTTACCATCAAGACGCAGTAGAAATAAACAAACCAAGACACGTTAAATGCTATTAGGAGCACTCCCGAATCATAATTTACAATGTATGTACAGTGGAACCCTGATAAGTCGGCCCTCGATTACCTGCAAGTCCGGCTAACCCGGACCGATTTTCATCAGACAAACATTTAAACGATAAAAATGTATGTAATATAATACAGTAATACCTCGACTTACGCGAACCCAGAGTTACGCGATTTTCAAATTTTGTCAATTATTAGTCATTTGAGCGCCACACAATCGCTCGATTATCGATGAAATAGAATTACTGCCCACATATTATTGCTCATCCAATGTAGATATTTGGACTTTTTGCACGAAATCAGCACATCACTAGAATTTATTTTGTATGTTAGGTATTTCTTATCTACAGTTTTGTCTGTGAGTGGGTGTTTGTTATTTTTATGAAATTAGTAATGCGATTAAAGAAGTTATTGATAGTGATAGCGTTGAAGTACTGTTGAATTCCCACGATCGGGAGCTAACTATTGATGACCTCATAGAAATGCATGAGGAAGAACAAGAACAAGACATTGAAGAGTTTGATTTTTAGGTCCAATTTAAACTGAAGATCAAATAACGGTTGGAAAGTTGACTGAAGGTCTCAGTTTAATTGAAAAGGGCTTACAGATTTTAGAAAATATAAACTATAACAAATATCGCATTTCTTCTACCAAACAAGGGATAAAGAAATTATTAGCCCGCTATGAAGAAATTTTGCGGGAGAAAACAAATATTTGAGTTGTCTCTGTTAGATTTTATGCAGCCTTCTACATCAAAATAAATTAAATTGACAATTTTATATTTGTATATGCTATTTTTCTTAGCTTCCGGTCCCAATTAAAAATAATTTATATACATACATATGCGAAATTACACCCCGACTTACGCGAATTTGACTTACGCGGTTATTGCTTGGTCCCACCTATCGCGTAAGTGAGGGGTATTACTGTATTTGAAACATAATGTGTATTTGTGTAATTTGAACTCTACGATAGTAAAAATGACTCATGGCACATGGCGGCAGAGCAGAGTGACATTCATTGTCTCGGTTTATCGGAAACAACAGGCACCTGTTGTAGTATTCCTTTATTTATTTCAAACTGTCTTAGCATTGTTTAAAAAAGACTATTTAAAATTTTTTTTTTAAACAATGGTCTTAGTTTTCTTACAATTGTTCTTAAATAACATAACAACGCTCCGATTTTGACTGTATTGTGTGTAGTACAGTCTTGTATTGTTCGTTTCCGTTTGCTTAGGTTTGTTTTTGCGTGTTTTTCATAATTCAGATGTGTAGTAAGTTTATCTGTAAGTGTACCGTGTTTTATTAATTTTTACCATATTCTCCGGCTAACCCGGATTTTCGATAACCCGGATCGGCCGCGGTCCCGATTAATCCGAGTTATCGAGGTTCCACTGTACATTGTAAATCCCAAATAAGTTTATACATTGTAAATTATGATTTGGGCGTGCCCCTAGTAGCATTTAACGTGTCTTGGTTTGTTTATTTCTACTGCATCTTGATTGTAAATTTAGTATAGTAATGTTGAACTCTAACTCCACCACTGCCTGGTCCCAAGCCCAGGATGAGAAAGGAGGAAGGTTGTGCGTGAGGTTAGCGACCTCACCACATAAAAAATATTATTGCTAAAGAAACCTCTACAAGCCTCGGAAATAGGACGGATAAAGTGATGAAGAAAATGGCCACGGAAATGGATTTGAGAAAAACAACGTACATAGGATGCTGGAATGTCCGAACAATGTTTGAAATAAGTAAAACACATCAAGTGGCAAATGAAATGGATAAAAATAACATTAGCATATTATAATTATCTGAAATTAGATGGAAGGGATGTGGAAAAACAAGAATTGAACACGACAAAACAGTTATATACTCAGGAAAATGTGGCGAAAAAGATCGATACAAGAGTGGTGTTGCATTCATGATATCAAAAGAAGCAACAAATGAATGGGAAGCCATCTCGGATAGAATAATAATGGCTAGATTCAAAGCGAGATATAAAAATCTAATAATTGTTAATGTATATGCACCAACTAATGAAAAAGAACAGGACATAAAAGATGAGTTATACCAACAGCTACAGACGACATACAATAAAATACAAAATAAATATAAAAAAGATATTGTGATGATAATCGGAGATATGACTGCCAAAATAGGAACGAATAATAGTGGAAGAGAAACTGTAATGGGAAAGAAGGATTGGGACAAATTAATGAGAATGCTAACATGTTTATAGATTTCTGCACCCAGAACAGTTTAGTCATAGGTGGAAGTATATTTCAACACAAACGTATACATAAAGTAACATGGATATCCCCCGATGGACAAACACAATTAGATTGACCACATAACCATAGATAAGACATGGAGGCATTCACTGTTAGATGTTAGGGCAATGAGAGGGACAGATATAGGGTCAGACCACATGTTGGTTAGAGCCAAAATCAAACTCAAACTAGCCAGAAGTAAAAAAATGCCAATGGAACAATAAGAAAGATGATAACGTTCAGTGGCCCAAAGACGGAAATGAAAGTACTGAAGAATATAAGACCAAGTTAAGAGAATTATATAATAAAACTTACAACACAGAAAATGCCATGATAGAAGAGCTGTGGGACAAATGCAAGTACAGTGGAACCTCGATAACTCGGATTAATCGGGACCGCGGCCGATCCGGGTTACCGAAAATCCGGGTTAGCCGGAGAATATGGTAAAAATTAATAAAATACGGTATAGTACTTACAGATAAACTCCGTTAGAATTGAAATAACATGAAATATATATAAATATGCACAGTACCTACACATATTAATTACTAAAAACACGCAAACACAAACCTAAGCAAAGCAAACCGAAGCGAACAATACCACAATACTGTATTCATACTCACAATCCGAAGGATGTTTTGTTATTATGTATTAAGAACAGTGAAAACTAAGACCATTGATTATTTGATTAAAAAAGAATTTTTTAAATAGTCTTTCTTAAACAATGCTAACACAGTTTGAAATAAAAAATAAAGGAATAATACAGACAGGTGCCTGTTGTTTCTGCCGGCTTGTGCCCATGAGTCATTTTTACTATCTATAGTTCAAATTACACAAATACACATTATCTCTCAAATATTATATTACATACATACATTTTTATTGTTGAAATGTTTATCTGATAATTAACTATTTTGAGGGAAATAAGCCACAATTAAATTGAAAAAATAATTTTATTAACATTTCGACGCCCAGAACGGGTGTCATTGTCAAAATACAAAATATGTACTGAAAATCAAAATGTTTATCTGATGAAAATCGGTCCGGGTTAGCCGGACTTCCGGGTTATCGGGGGCCGACTTATCGGGGTTCCACTGTATGTATATACACAAGCAGCAAAAGAAACGATAGGAATACAAAAAAGAAGTAATAAACCATGGCTGTCGAGAAGCAAGTTGAAAAAAATAAAAGAAAGGAAACTACTTAAATGTAAAATGCTAAAAAATGATCTAAGAGATAGGGAACAAATGAAGAGAGAATAATATTCTCTCTATATTATAGAGAGAAAGATAAAAAAGTTAAAAAAAGTGCGAGAAGCGACAAAAGACAAGATAATGAAGAACTGTCAATGGAAGCAGAAACAGCAGCAAAAACAACTACATGGGAACTCTATATAAAAGGACGAAAAAACTAAGCTCGCACGGAAAAATGAATGTTGAACATGTAGGTAAAAGACAAAAACAGTAAAATATTGAAAAATGAAAAGGAAATAGTTGAGAGATGGATCGAACATTTCAGAGAAGTATATATGCTAACAGAATAATAGAACACGAAATGGAAAATGAAGAAATAAAGGAAGAGCTAAGCTTCACCGAATCGGAATTCACAAAGAAAGAAGTAAGTAAAGCAATACAACAGCTGAAAAGAGGGAAAGCAGCTGGAATAGATAACATTACCACAGAACTAATGAAAGCAGATAGAGAAACATCGGAAGAAATCCTGTATGTACTAATAAACAAAATATGGCAGGAGGAGAGAATACCTGATGATTGGAAAAAAGGTATAATTGTAAAGATACCCAAGAAGGGATATCAAACGAATTGCAACAATTGGCGAGCAATAACACTACTATCTACAGTGAGTAAAGTCATGACAAGGATGATACTAGAAAGAATGAAGGAAACTATAGACCAGTTGTTAAGACCAAACCAAGTGGGCTTCAGAAGTAATAAATCATGCACAGATCATATTAACACATTAAGAAACATTGTAGAACAAACAATAGAATGGCAGAGCAAAATCTATATAAATTTCATTGACTTTAGACAAGCCTTTGACCGGATTAACAAAGAAAAAATGTGGGAAATAGTAAAGAGATTTCCATTAAAATACATAAGGATTATCAAAATGTTCTATGAAATCTACACCGCACAAATCATGCACAATGGGAAACTCACAGAACCAATCAACATAGACAGTGGAGTCAGAGTGGGTCAGACTAAAGGGTGTATTTTATCTCCAACCATATTTTTGATCTTAATCGACTCGGTCATGAAGAAAGCAACGAAAAATAAAACAAAAACAGGAATTAGATGGAATGCTTTCGGTCAGCTTGAAGATCTAGACTTTGCGGATGATATATGTCTGGTGCCCGAAAAAAGACAATATATGCAGGAAAAAAAAACAGAAAAAGTGACAAAATAAGCAAGAAAAATAGGATTAGAGATTAACACAAGAAAAACCAAACTATGAAGATAAATACGGAAAGAGAAATGGGGATATTCATTGAAGGAGAGGAAGTAGAAAATGTACAGAAGTTTTGCTATCTGGGAAGCATAATTGACGCTAGCAGTGGTATATAAGAGGAAATTAATGGAAGGATAACTAAAGCCCAGAATGCGTTTTATATGCTGAAGAAAACGTGGGAGTCCAATAAATTATACCCCATTCCACGAATATATGACCCTCTTGGATTATCGCGACAACGAATATTTTACTGTGCAAAATATGAAGAAGGAAAGTAAATTGCAAATTATATTGGAGTAATTATTAGAGCAAAAGACTTTCGTACTTCTTATGTTACACACTAAAATATTCGTTGTCACGATAATCCAAAACAGTCGTATATTCGTGGAATTCATCAAAACAGTCCAAACCAAAATCAGGATATTTAATACAAATGTAAAGAGAATTTTGCTATATGCAGCAGAAACTTGGAAAATAGAGAAAAAGATTATACAAAAGGTTCAAACATTTGTAAAAAGATGCCTTAGACTAGACGAATATTGCAAATATATTGGCCAAATCCGATAAGTAACAAGGAACTTTGGAGAAAAACTAATCAAGAGCCGATAGCCAAAACGATAAATAGACGCAAATGGAAGTTTATTGGACACACATTAAGGAAAAATGAAGATGATATAACCAAACAAGCCCCGGATTACCAACCAACTGAAAAAAGAAAACAAGGCAGACCAATGACATCCTAGAAAAGAAATATTACTAGAGAGCTAGAAGACAATGGGTTAACATGGAAAGAAGTGAAAGCCCTGGCCAGAAACAGAGATAAATGGAGGGGGACTGTAGAGGCCCTATGTTCCAAATGGAATCAAGAGGAGTAAAGTAAGTAATGTTGAACCCTTCCATGACTGCCACAGAATCCAAAATTACACAACCATATAAAATATTAATGTGTAAAATTGAAAGAATAATAATATGATTTATGCCTTTTATTCACTTTGTAAAGATTTTTTTGCTGGCACTGTATATTATGTATGTATAAATTCTTTATTAAAGGATTTAATATTTTAGTACATACTACAAGCACATTATTTAGGATTTTTTGATCATTAATATTAATGTTTATCTCAAATATGACACAACTATTTAAAAAGCTTATAATTTAAGGAACTAGTTGTAAATTAATAAAGTTAATTCCTTGACAGACATTACCTTCCCATAATTATGCAAATGTAAATATTCTGCTACAATATAGATACCAGCCTAACAACTAATTAGACAGACATTATAGGTAATAAATATATCATCAACATATATTAGCTTTGAGTTAGTTATTTATTGACTTTAATAATTTGTTAATGGAATCTTTCTCATGGTGGTCAGTTTATAAATGACTTAAATGTTTATAATTAGACAAGGCAAAAAGCACTGGTTATAACAATGATACGAAGAGTATTATTGTTTTGTAGAGATTTATCTTTGTAAGGATTTAAGAAGGAGATTGAGTTCAAAATACCACCTCTTATCCTTGCAAATTGTGCAGTTTATCTCTGCGGCAGTGTTATTGCACCAACCCTTCAATTGCAAACTCTTGTGTGTCTCCAGCTGTTCTTATTAGCTGTCCAAATTTAGCCCTGTCCATTGTTCACTAAGCCACGATAGTCTTTTCCTTTCTAGGGGGCCACGGCGTCCTGTTAGGAAACCTAAGATAATTCACAGATCATTCCTATTCATATCTAGATCTATAGATTTCTTCTTCGAAGGTTAGATAGTAGGGTGGTGCGAAAAAGTCAAGTTGATAATTCCGTGTCGCTATAGTGCGAAAAAGTTGCGATTGGTAATTACAAGAAAAACAAAAAAATAATTATTCAAATCGGACTTTATCTTCCGATCCCGCAACGGGCCTAAAATATTATGAAAAAAATGATATTTTACCTTTTTTTCAAAAATTTTTATTTATCCTCCATGTACGTTTTATTTATCGCTATAGTAAAATTTATTTACAGTTTGTATGGTTGAGTAATAACAAAAATATGTTGACGCCTTTACGAATATCTTTCGATTCCGCAAGGTCAATCAAAATCTATAAAAATTGAAATTTTTTATAGATTTTGATAAATTAAAAAATATTTAGTTACTTACCTGTTACATTGTGAAGCTTTTCGCTTGTTTAGATATTGTATGACAATATTTAAACAACCCAAAACTCACAACGAGGAGGTGGTTGCACTTCTAAACTAAATTCACAACAGTAGAAATAAACAAACCAAGACACTTCATTGTTACGAGAGCACCCTTGAATCATGATTTACAATGTATAAACTTTGTAAATCATTAATTGAGATTTATACAAAGTATATACATTGAAAATCATAATTTGGGAGTGCTCCTGGTTAAGGCCGGCCATTGGTAATGTTACAAGTATAGGCGATCCCATCACCTTTATAAAGTACACCACTCATAATCTAGAGCATATATGGATACCGAAAAATGCTTAACCTACTAACAATATATCTCGCTAATTACAGCCATATTTTTGCTACCCTACCTGTTGTGTATTGTTTATAAAAAAATGTGAAAGTTTTGCTTTTTTCTCAATAAATATAAGAGCGTTTATATCTAAATTACTCAAGTATTTAAATGAATTTCATGATAAAAGTCCGTTTAGCACTAGCCTACATGTAACGGAAGGATGTAACGTTAAAAAAATGTGAATTAATAAAGTACTTTTTGCGTGGTGTACTTTTAAAATAAATTTCTGGAATTAATAGAAATTGGCATGTGAAACGTAAATCTTGTACATATAATACACAAAAAGTATAGGAATCTGTAAGAATCTAAGCTCTGTTAATGTAGCAATTATGTATAAGATGGCGCTACGAAAAAAATTAAATAAACATAAAAAATTCAGGAGCGTAATGGCCCGTTTGAAACTTTCCTTAGGATATTTCGGTACTTGACAAATATGAGTTTATTAGGGGTCCGGACAAATAATCCCGGACAAAAAATCCCCACAAATTATCCCCGGACAAAAAATCCCCACAAATAATCCTCACAAATAATCCCCACAAATAATCCCCGGACAAATAATCCCCACAAAAAATCCCGGACAGATAATCCCCACAATTTTTTTTTGACAAAATATCCCCGCAAAAAATCCCCAAGAAATATTTTTGCCCAATAAAGTTGTCAAATGAATGCTTATAATCCAAGGATGGTACTAAAGATGAGAAATTTAGACTGTCTGTCCGTCGGTACGTCCGACCGCGCATATAACTACTCCGTCATTATGCCAGGTAGAATGACACATGAGGGGTCGAATGAACGGTTATAATCCAACAATGGTACTACAGATGAGCAATTTGGTCCGTTGGTCTGCTTGACCACGAATATAACTCCTCCATCACTGTACCAGGTAGAATGACAAATGAGGTGTCGAATGAAAGCTTATAATCCAAAGATGGTACTAAAGATGAGAAATTAGACCAAGGATGTCTGTCCATCGGTCCGTCCGACCGCGAATGTAACTACTCCGTCATTATGCCAGGTAGATTGACAAATGGGGTGTCGAATGAACGGTTATATTCCAACGATGGTACTAAAGATGAGCAATTTGGTCCGTTGGTCTGCCTGACCGCGAATATAAGTCTTCCGTCACTGTACCAGGTCGAATGACAAATAAGGTGTCGAATGAAAGCTTATAACCAAGGATGGTACTAAGGTTGAGAAATTTGACCAAGGCTGTCTGTCCATCGGTCCGTCCGACCGCGAATGTAACTACTCCGTCAATATGCCAGGTAGAATGACAAATGAGGTGTCGAATGAATGGTTATAATCCAACGATGGTACTAAAGATGAGAAATTTGATCCGTCGGTGTGCCTGACCGCGAATATAACTCCTCCGTCACTGTACCAGGTAGAATGACAAATGAGGTGTCAAATGAAAGCTTATAATCCAAGGATGGTACTAAAGATGAGAAATTAGACCAAGGCTGTCTGTCCATCGGTCCGTCCGACCGCGAATGTAACTACTCCGTCATTATGCCAGGCAGAATGACAGATGAGGTGACGAGTGTATAGTGAACGGTTATAATCCAACCATGGTACTAAAGATTCACTCACGCATTTCGTTTCCGAAAGTTGCACTTTCACGCACGACGTGCGGGAAAGTAAAATACCTTGTAATATTGCATTATAATATATTATAATACATGCAATAAACTAATATTGAAAGTTTGTTTTTGACAACCTTGTCAAATAATTGATTTGTGTATTTTCACTTCTAAATAAAAATCGATATAACTCTATTTTTTGTGGCTTTTTCCAAACGTACGGCCCTAGAATAAATATTATTCCTAACTCGTGCGGAAAGTGTGTTCCTCGCCCGCTATCGCGTCGTTCGGGTCAACGGCAGTCTCGTGCGTGAAATTATCACTTTCCGCACTAGTTAGGAAAATAACTATTTTATGATGTCGATATTTTCCAAGTTATGGGGGGAAATAGTGACAGTTAGAGGTTAGAGTTAGAGCATAACTATTGAATTGTCTCGTTAATTATGAGTTTTACGACAAAAATGTAGGTACCTATAATACAAAAATAGAACTTAGTAGATAGAATTAACTTTTACATAATTTTGAATTTTGATCTCTTTCATTTTTTTTACGAATATTTAAAATTGTTTCAAATATGATTTCCTACAATTATTTCTTTTTGACAATTTTTTTCGTGCGGTTGATATTTTCCGAGTTAGCGGGAATATATTAAAAAGGGGTGGGGGAGCATAAATATTGAATTGAATCTTGTTTCCGAGCTGCCCCAAATTTTATAATTCTAACCTTTAGGGGAGGTCAATAGTGGTGTAAATTTAAAATTGCGACTGAATTCCGCTGAAGGGTTAGCCGTCATATTGATTTTAAAGGAGAACCGTTGATGCTAAATACCTCCACCATTTTCAACTTTTTTGCTCTACTGCTCATTATTTATAATAGTTTCCAGGTAGCAAGACTGTTTAACGCGCTCTATCTGAATCTGCGTTCCATTAGTGTGCAGATGGGTTATAGGTATAGATAGGGCTATTATAGCAATCGCCATTAAACCGGTTTTTGGTACGAAAATAGTGATTAGCAATTAAATTTAAGCATGAATTGTAATTTCGATTACCAAATATCGAATTCCAATTGTGAGTTCTTTCAAAAATCGTGCATGCAGCACTCTGCTTTGAATAACCCTGTTCAAAACATCCTATTTGTGATGATAATTGCTTGTCCTGAAAACGATAATCTTGATTGTAATACAAAAAAACCTATTCATTTTTGTAATTTCAAAAGTATTTGGTCATCATCATCATCAATGGCGTTATAACTCTTCGAGACTCTGCCACATTTTTTATTATTTAAAATCAATACAGCTGCCCACGATGTGATATTTGATACCGTTCACGTTATCAACACCAGTAATAAAAATTTAATGTGTTTCTCGGTCGATGATCGAAATGCCACATCAGCGACTTGTTAATTATTGTGTTTTGACTGGAATAAGAATGTGAATTTTAACCGAATTTTTAACGTGCATACAAAAATTGCACATACAATTTTTTTTGTTTATGCTTATTTTTTATTATAATAAATATGTTTATTTTCACCCATTCGTGAGCAAAAATTTGGTTGTTTTGACTTCTGAGTAATACCAAAAAGTCAAAAATCGTTATAACTGAAAAAACTCGACAGATTTATGCTCGATAAACTCATAATACTCATAAAGCTAATAAAATATTTTTGATCTTTTCGTTTCACATGATTCACTGAGCGTTGGCTTATTTTTTAATATTATTCCTTATTTTTTTTTAATTCATTGAATTATAGCGTTGATTGAGATATTAGAGGCCGTCCAATATATCAATCAACGATTATAGTGAATATGCTTATTTAATTTAAAAATAAAATAATTCTATCCTCTTCTTCTTGCTGTGCCTGTCCGTGACGAATGTTGGCGATCTCCATGGCATGGCAATCTTTATTTTATCTGCAGCAATGCAGGAAAGCTTCACATATGTTGAGTTGAACCAGGTTCTGAGGTTCTTTAACCAGGATGTTCTTCTTCTTCCTGGACCTCGCTTTCCAAATATTTTTCCTTGGAGAATGGCTTGTAGGAGGGCATATCTGGATTCATTTCGCATAATGTGTCCAAAGTATTCCAACTTTTGAGATTTGATGGTCTCGGTTTTTCCCCATTCTTCTGCAAGGACCTCCTCATTTGTGACCCGATCAGTCAATGGGATTTTAAGAATTCTATTATAAGTTCAAAAAAAATTCAAAAAAATATGCTTGAAATATTTATTTCAAACTCTAAGCTCACCCCACCTTAAGGATAGCTATGACACGAATTTGATAGGCAAGCCATGCAAGTCGTTTTTGTCTATGTATGAAATTTAATAAAAAAATGTCTCATCCGGAAAGCAGATGGGTGCAGGTCGACCTATATTCGGATCTTAGACTATAACGTATATATAGTTTCGTAGAGTTTTGCTATCAGCCGTTGATGATTTGCTGATGAACGCTACTCGTGTTATTTCTTTCCGTTCATGTTCACAAGAGCATGTGTTAACAAGTAATTGGACTTCGTAAGTCCTAGGTTTTCATCCAAAGTAATCGAAAGTAGAACTGGAAGTCGATATTTTAACTCTTCGTGTAACTTTGCGTCGATTCATATACGATTTTACTAATTTTGGATCATATTCATTTACATTCATACCATACTTTGAGTCACTTTAAAACAGATACTTGCGGTTGCAACTCTAAAACTGAAGTCCGATGTTAAATTACTCATCTTTAATACCATCCTTGTGTTATAATCTTTTATTCGAAACCTCATTATTTGTCATATCTGTATTAATACGGAGGAGTTGTATGTAGGAGGACAGACGGAAAGACACTCATGAAACCGGAAGTATATATTTGTTCTCGCCTTGCGAAGGCTCGTCGAATAATATATCACTTTTACTATTCCGGTGACTTTAAAACAGTATTTCCGGTCCCATTTGTAAAACCGGAAGTACTTGGTCAAATTTCTCACCTTTAGTACCATCCTTGGATTATAAGCTTTCATTCGACACCTCATTTGTCATTCAACCTGGTATAGTGACGGAAGAGTTATATTCGCGGTCGGACGGACCGACGGACAGACAGTCTTGGTCAAATTGCTCATCTTTAGTACCATCCTTGGATTATAAGCTTTCATTCGACACCTCATTTGTCATTCTACCTGGTACAGTAACGGAGGAGTTATATTCGCGATCAGGCAGACCGACGGACCAAATTGCTCATCTTTAGTACCATCGTTAGATTATAATCGTTCATTCGAAACCTCATTTGTCATTTTCCCTGGCATGATGACGGAGAGAAGTTACATTTGCGGTCGGATGGACAGATGGACAGGCAGCCTTGGTCAAATTTCTCATCTTTAGTACCATCCTTGGTTATAAGCTTTCATTCGAAACCTTATTGGTCATTCTACCTGGTACAGTGACGGAGGAGTTATATTCGCGGTCAGGCAGACCGACGGACCAAATTGCTCAACTTTAGTACCATCGTTGGATTATAATCGTTCATTTGAAACCTCATTTGTCATTTTCCCTGGCATAATGACGGAGAAGTTACATTCGCGGTCGGACGGACAAATGGACCGACAGCCTTGGTCAAATTTTTCATCTTTAGTACCATCCTCGGTTATAAGCTTTCATTCGAAACCTTATTTGTCATTCTACCTGGTACAGTGACGGAGGAGTTATATTCGCGGTCAGGCAGACCGACGGACCAAATTGCTTATCTTTAGTACCATCGTTGGATTATAACCATTCATTCGACACCTCATTTGTCATTCTACCTGGCATAATGACGGAGTAGTTACGTTCGCGGTCGGTCGGACAGATGGACAGACAGCCTTGGTCAAATTTATCAGCTTTAGTACCATCCTTGGATTATAGGCTTTCATTCGACACCTCATTCGCTATTCTACCTGGTACAGTGACGGAGGAGTTATATTCGCGGTCAGGCAGACCGACGGACCAAATTGCTCATCTTTAGTACCATCCTTGGTTATAAGCTTTCATTAAATGTTCTAAACATTAATTACATTTTCATTCTAAATTAGACAATTAGACAATTTTGAGTGATATAATTGTTCTTCCCTGGTATAATTTTATAATATTGGGACATGAGAAGTAGGTAACAAACTATGATGAACCAATATGCGAAATAGATTTTTCCAATACTTTTGGTTTAGATTTTACCACGAGATACGAGCACAGTATTTATCCGAGTAAAATTTTCAGCGAGAACCCGTCCTTAAACCTCCTAGAAAATGAAAAGTTCGCACCTCATATATAAAACGATTTCGAGTCATCTTAGCGAGACCGCACCTGCATACCTCTCTGTACTGAAACTAAACTATCAGCTGACTATAAAGTCTGGAGTCCGCGCTTCGCTTAGATATATATTGCGTTATTTCTCCGATAGAGGCAGCATCTCTCGGGAAAGAATCTTTTCTCTCTGTTGCACTGCGACTTGGGGACCTCTCTTTCATACAACGGCCGGCCTTAACATTGAAGTGTCTTGGTTTGTTTATTTCTACTGCATCTTGGTTGTGAATTAGTTGGTTAGTATAGGTCCACTTACACCCTTCTCTCCAACCAACCAATGAGTAGTTTCACGATATTCAATAAAAATATCGATACTGTATTGATATTGTATAGAAAACCAATACGATACCGATAGAATACACACCTTAGCAATATTAATGTCGATAGGATACTCATTATCTGAAATCAATACAATACTCTTGTATTGTCGATACCCTTGCCTCGATATTATTGAAAATATGGATATCGAGAAAAAAATAAAAGGCCACAGTTGTTTAATTATATTTCGTGGAAATGGCATTTAGATAAGTGATCTGCAACCTAAGCATCAGCTGTTATAATATTTTACACTGGAGTGCTTAGCTCTTGAGGGTGACTAAATGACTGGATTACAATGTTTATATCATGTGGCATTTATTATGGCAATATTATGGAAGTGAATGATGATGACGCAAAAAAAATTTTCAACAAAAATAATGAATTGCGATTTATTCCCAATCTCCAGGATTTCCCTATCTTTTCAAAAGTAGTTTTTAAACAATAGATACAGAATTAGTAGGTATTAGTCGTCTCAAAGAAGCATTCAGCGATATTCAATTTTTATAAGAATCTATAAGTTATATAAGAAATATTTGTAATATTTTTAGAATAATGCCCATTTGCCAAGCATTCAAAAGTGGGCATAAAGAGCCTATACAGCTCAGATGTATAATTCTTTTTATGTCGATATTTTATCGAGTATTGTATCAATCTCGTATCGAAATAAATATCAATCCGATATTGTTATCAGAAAATATTGCCAATATCGATACTCGATATGATACTTCATTGGCATAACCAATACAATACTCAATACTTAAAAAGTATCGATATTGTATCGTATCGTGAATCTCTACCAATGAAAGTGTGTTTTTTACATTGTTTATAAATGTACATTTCTTTTTGATCTGTTTGTGTCCAGTTTTTAAACGCCAACTTTGTATTGTGATTTGGTGGTAAAATCTGGCAGCATGTACCTTGATCTAAGTGTTGCCCCGATGAATACATCTCTTGATTGGAACCCACGACCCACATACATTACACGATGCAACCAATTTATATCTTCATTTGAAACTCTGTGAAAGACTGGTGGATAAGATAGTTTTGCAACATTCCTGTCTATTACTTCAGTGTAGTCCTGTGCTTTAAAATTTACAGTAGGAGGAATGAAATTTCTAATACTTTAGCCTTTGGCTATTTATAGTCTATCCGGCTTTTAACGCTCTCCTTAGCCCTAGCTCTCTAATGTGTTTCCTTCCTCCCTACTGGTTGAAATTTTGTAGGACAGGACTAAACTAAAATAATAGACCGGAATGTTGGAAAACTATCTTCACCACTTCTTCGAATAGTTTCAAATGAAGATATAAGTTATTGTACTACATCGGGCGACATGCCAGAGTGGAATGTACAAAACTGTCTGCAAGCTGAAGAGCAGTGCATAGAGTTGGACACAGAAGCATCGTCTAATGTATGTGGGCCCCAATTCATCAGGGCAACACTTAAATCAAGGTCCATGCTGCCAGATTTTACGACCAAATCACAATACAACAAAGTTAGCATTTAAATGCTGGACACAAACAGATCAAAAAGAAATGTACATACAATGAGGACGTTTGAGTTGGAATAAATTAATTTTCTCGCGAATGGGCGACTCTGGAGATAAATGCGGAAACAGGTCAATTTTTATTTTAAAATTATAATTTTTTGGCATATATCTCATACCAGTGACGTCATCCATCTGGGCGTGATGACGTAATCGATGATTTTTTTTAAATGAGAATAGGGGTCGTGTGATAGCTTATTCGAAAGGATATTCAATGCTCTATTCGATAATATGAACATTAACATAAATATTTATATAGTGTGCCCAAAAAAATTTCTTTGAATTAAATTGATTGAAACCAAAGGAAGAATGTATGTATATAATTTATTTAATTCGAAATACATTTTACTGTTGTCCGAAAACAGGAAAAATGTTTAATTGATAAATAGATATTGTTTTTCAGTTAATTTCAATATTAAAGCTGCCACCCACATGCTTCTTAGCAGTTTGGAAATTTAATTTAAGCGAAAAGTAAGTTTTATTTTTCAAATTAACATTTTTTTCTGTTTTCTGACAGCAGTGAAATGTATTTTGCATTAAATAAATTACATAAATTCTTCTTTTTGTCTCAATTAATTTAATTAAAAAAAAATTTTTTTGGGCACCCTGTATAAACAATTATGTTAATATTTATGTTATTGAATAGAGAATTAATGACCTTTCGAATGAGCTATCACACCACCCCTATTTTCATTTAAAAAAAATCATCGATTACGTCATCACACCCAGATGGATGACGTCACTAGTATGATATATATCGCACCCTCAGTGCAAGACTGCAGTAAGTCAAAATAAGTAAGTTTCGAGATAAAGACGATTTTGTTTATTTTCGTGCTAATATCGGTGAAATAAGAAACAAGTTTTAAGAAAAATTAACATTTAATTATGATTTTGCATGCTTTTCAGCCTATATTACATTAACCAAAAATAGAAATTTAAATAAAATAATATTAATGCAAAAAAAATTAGGAATTTCAAAGTTACAACACTTTTGCACGGAAAAAATTGTTAATCACTACACATTTAGTATTAGAATTTCAAAGTTACAACAGTTTTGCACGGAGAAAATTGTAAAAAATGTAGACACATTTACTTTTAGAGTAAAACCTGTGTTACCGGCCCTCTGCCAACATCGGCCACCTGTACTAACGGCCAGTTTAAAAATTCCCCAAACCAATTATGTATATCTAGACTACAAAAACTGGCAATACCGGCCACCTTTCTATATCGGCCAATAGTTTTTTCATTTTTAGTGGCCGTTGCTGATAGGTTTTACCGTAGTTGTTGTCCTCTTCTCGTACATCATCTTGTGCCAAAATATTTTTATAAAAACTATGGTGGGCTTCTGGTATCATACCCGAATGGCATAAGTGTACCAAATCTTTCTTTTTGGCCATTTGAATTTTTGGCTGTTCTTTTGCAAGTTTTCTGAGAATAGATATTTTTGACCTCTCAGTATTGTCAATGCACAAGTTTTAAGATAACTGTTTTTCCTTTCATGAGAAAAAATACTTTTTGGTCGTAAAGAATTAGTCTTAATTTATGTAGTTTTAATCAAATCTAACAAATAAATGGTCAAACGACATCGCACACATCTTATGGAAAATAAATATAATATCATACAAAGGACATAACATTTACATGAATAGATTGGTCTCGAAAATCTTTGTTTATTGTCTCAGCCGTTAATGGATTACGTAGACGCGCTGGATATTAAAATTAAACACCATAGATATAGATATTAAAATAACAAATATCTTACTTTTTTCATTGCTTGTTATTGCTTGTTGTCGAATCCGTTGCAATGTTCCGTGCAAAACTGTTGTAACTCTGTTACATTAGAGTTACAACAGTTTTGCACGGAACTTATGTTCAAAAACGCAAAATAGTTAAACTGTTGTTGTTGTAATATTAAGTTGTTGTTGTTATAAAGTTTTACAGGGGATAGATATGCATGTTTACAATCGAATTTCATGATTACTTCATTTTCATAAAATTTTGAGTTACTGCAGTCTTGCACTGAGGGTGCGATATGCCAAAAAATTATAGTTTAAAAATAAAAATTGATCGCTTCGGGATTTATCTCCAGAGTCGCCCATTCTCGAGAAAATGAATTTATTCCAACTCAAACGTCCTCACTGTCTACAGTGTGGAAGGCGCTTATGGAATAAAATTATTTCTGTCCTTGTATCAAAAAACGCTGAGACCCGTCGATTTTTAAATAAAAATTTGCACTTTTTAAACATAAATTTAAATATACAGAGTGATCCTTGCAAGTCTAGCAGAGTCTGTATGCTTTTTTTTAATGGAACATCCTGTATATTCTTATATTTTTAAAATCTCCTTAACAACTTGATTTCAACGAACTATATTATGTAGGGTGTATTATGAATAATACAGGGTGAACTTTTGAAATTAACAAGTATGGAAACCACCAATGAAATAAAATTGTTTGTCCTTATTTTAAAAAATTATAAAAAATACTGGGACACGTCAACTTTTAAATTCAAATGGGTGCTTTACAAACATAAATTTAAATATACAGGATGATTTACGCAAGTGCAGCATTAGTCCATGATCCTTAGTTTTAATGGATCACCCTGTACATTTTTATATTTTTATAATCTGCTAAACAGCCTCATATCAAAAAAGTGTATTATGTAGGGTCCATTATGAATAATACAAGGTGAAATTTTAAAATTATTTATAAATTTTGTCAAGACATTAAATACAAAACCCGATAGGTTAGAATTAGAAAATGTTAATTAAACCTTTATTTAGCTAATTTAAAATATATACCATTATTTAAAGCATGATAAATTATTAATTTTAAAATTTTATGTAGGTATTTTTAATATCTTGCCGAAAATTACACATAATTTTAAAATTTCACCTTGTATTATTCATAATAGGCCCTACATAATAGGTATAGGTACACTTTTTTGATATGAGGTTGCTTAGCAGATTCTAAAAATATAAAAATATATAGTGATCCATTAAAACTAAAGATCATGGACTATGCTGTAGTTACGTGAATCACTCTGTATATTTTAATATATGTTTGTAAAGCGCCCATTAGAATTTAAAAGTTGACATGTCCCAGTATTTTTTATAATTTTTTAAAATAAAGACAAACAATTTTATTCCATAAGTGGTTTCCATACTCTTTAATTTCAAAATTTCACCCTGAATTATTCATAATACACCCTACATGATATAGTTTGTTGAAATCAGGTTGTTAAGCAGCTTTTAAAAATATAAGAATATACAGGGTGTTCCATTAAAAATAAAGCTTACTGACTCTGTTAAACTTGCAAGGATCACCCTACGTTTAAATTTATGTTTAAAAAGTGCACATTTTTATTTAAAAATTGATGGGCTTCAGCATTTTTTATAATTTTTTTAAGCAAGGACAGAAATAATTTTATTCCATAAGTGCCTTCCACCCTATATGTAAATAATGAAAAAAACACACACTCATTGGTTGGTTGGCGAAAGGGTGTGGGTGGAGCTAGAAGTGCAACCACCTCCTTGTTGTGAGTTCTGGGTTGTTTAAATATTGTCATACAATGTCTAAACAACCGAAAAGCTTCACAATGTATCAGAAAAATGAGATAAATAAATGTTTTTTAATTTATCAAAATCATCAAAAATTTCATTTTTTATAGGTTTTGGTCGACTTTGCGGGATCGGAAGATATTCGTTAAATGAGTAAAATTTTACTATAGCGATAAATAAAACGTACATGGAGAATAAATAAAAAATTTTGGAAAAAAGGTAAAATTTCATTTTTTTCATAATCTTTAGGCCCGTTGCGGGATCGGAAGATAAAGTTCGATTTGAATAATTCTTTTTTTTTTGTTTTTCTTGTAATTACCAATCGCAACTTTTCCGCACTATAGCGATACGGAATTATCAACTTGACTTTTTTCGCACTACCCTATTAGATAGTCAGTCAATTCCACAGTCAGGTATCATTATTTTGGTCATGCTTCTTGCTATGAAAACGAAAGTTTCTGGGCATATGAATGGTTCTTTTACCCCTCCCCTAGCAAGTAGGTGCGATTTTTCGTTCCCTTCAATAACAATATGTCCAGGAACCCAGAGTAAGGTTCTTTCCTACTTTTTCTGATCCAAATTAAATTCTGAAGACAATTATTCCAAACTAACTTGAAATTAATTTGATTTAATTTTTATAGATCTGTCCCTGCAGTCCCCTTTAGTAGTTCGTGCAGGCACAACTCAGCTAAATCCCATCTTTAGGATCTCAATCTCATGAACAAAATATTGCATATAGTCCATGTGGTGAGACCGCTCCCGTCTGGAAAAATTTCTGATTCGGTTTGTTTGTAGATTCCTATTCAAAAATGTCCCCTTTAAACAAATCTGAAGGATGCCGGACGGAATTTTTGGGCAGAAATTGTTTAAACATTTTTTTTAACAAATACAAAAGATCACGTTTTTTGCTCTGTAACATATATTTTTAGGTTTTTTGGGTCATTCTAAACAAGAAAGGTATCTCGTAATTTTTCTTAAAAATTGATAGTTTCCGAGTTATAGGCGATTTAAATCTGAAAAATGCGAAAATACGTATTTTCGGGGCTTAAAAACTCATATGTAAATTAGTATTTTTAAGGTTGCCAGATACGTAAATTGAAGATTAAACATTCAGCTTCAAGATTCTGAAGAGTGATCGCGTCTAACCTTAATTTATACCGTTGTTTTTTAATTGTTAAATATGCGTGTTTATCCGATTTTTTTGCCGGTGCGGCGCGCACTATTTAAAAAATCTCCTATTTACCTCCGAAAATATTTTTTCTAGATTCTTTGGGAGATTCTAAATAAAATAAGTATCTTGGCATTTTTCTCAAAAGTTAACAGTTTTAAAGTTATAAGCGATTTAAAATCCAAAAACGCGTTTTTTGGCATTTTTCGGATTTTAAATCGCTTATAACTTTAAAACTATTAACTGAGAAAAATGTCAAGAAACTTATTTTAGTAAGAATATCCCAAAGAATCTAGAAAAAATATTTTTCGGAGGTAAATAGGAGATTTTTGAAATAGAGCGCGCCGCACCGGCAAAAAATCGGATAAACATGCATATTTAACAATTAAAAAATAACCGTATAAATTAAGGTTAGACGCGATCACTCTTCAGAATCTTGAAGCTGAATGTTTAATCTTCGATTTACATATCTGCAATCTCAAAAATACTAATTTAAATATGAGTTTTTAAGCCTCGAAAATGCGTATTTTCGCATTTTTCAGATTTTAAATCGCCTATAACTCGGAAACAAGATCCTGAAGAAATTTTTGTCATTATTTTATCACTAAGCTGTTATTTTTAAGTAATAATAATGAGCGCCATGCACGAGGTAGGCGGCCGTAAATGTGAGTGCAAGTAAGATGCACAATTGGACTACCGGAGTGGCATTTCTCTCGCACTCAGTATTTACAGCCGGCTACCACGTGCATGGCGCTCAATATTATTACTTAAAAAGAACAGCTTAGTAATAAAATAATGACAAAAATTTCTTCAGGATCTTGTAGGGGGGGGGGGGGGGGCATTAAACTTTGATTTAGTCACTTTCTGACTTTCATAATAATAACTTTTAACCGAGTTATTAAGCCTTGAAAATCGCCATTTTTCGTTTTTTTCAATTTTAAATTGCTTATAACTCGAAAACGATCAACTTTAGAGAAAAATTATAAGAGACCTTTTTTATCCAGAATGGTCCGTAATTATGCAAAAAAATCTCATGGGAAGTTCTCATACCGTTCAAAAAATCTCATACCGTTTTCGCCTTGTTTATATGGTGAACAGTATGCCAGCCAGATGTAACCTCATACAGAGCATAAATTTGGTGTAACTTAATTTTGGTGGCAAAGGACATACAAAACTTGTGCAGGTGATTGGGTGAATGACAGCTGACATGTACATTAAAAACATTTTAGATCACGTTTTGCCATTTGCCAGCCATATTGGATATGACAGATTCGTGTTAATGTATGATAACGCCTGTCTTCATGTCGCTAGAATAGTGGATACTGACTTTGATTAGATTCCATTTAAAAATTATTATATTATCCCATATCAGATTTAAATCCGATCGAGCGTTTATATGACACTGGTTGACTAATGATAGCCACACAAAAAATTATTTCACTTCATAATAATATGATAATGATGGTAATTTAATTATGATATATTTTGTCCATGGGTTTATAAATTGACTAATTCTGCATCACTTATTGAAATATGCTATAGATAGATTATATTGACGTGTCTGTTTACTTAATATTGGGGAACTATCTGTAAATCTATTAATTTAGAATATATTTTTAATTTGCCAGAGATTTTTAAAGTCATTATAAAAAAGCTATCTACCCGAGAGAGATTTATATTATAATTAATATTTATTTGATTTAACAAAATAAAATGATAAGGCATTTATTTATTTGAACTATTGCGGTTGCTTCAATCAAATTTATGATTTTCTGAATAATGTTGCATGACTAATAATAATAATTTATTATTTTCTTATTGATAACTAATGTTTATTTAGTAATTCTGATGTAACATCTCTAATACTACATACATTGTATTGGTTTTCAGTATGTATGACTTGCGTTTATAATGTTTGGGGAAAATCTAGTTTTTTACGTTTTAGTTCTAGGTCTCGAATTGTAAGAAATAAGGAAATATTGTAGAGTGCTGCAGGTAAGAACAAATAAAACGCTATATACAATAAACTGTATGGTTTTGTAAATTTTTAGTATTAAGAGGAAAACTGCTAAATTCTTTATGAAAAATACCGTTATTTCCGTTATTTAGTACCAGTGCCGGATTAACCATTAGGCGGACTAGGCGGCCGCCTAGGGCCCGGCCACTTGATGGGGCCCGCATCCCACACAAATGCATTAATTAATATTTAATTATTTAGCAGTTATTTAAATAAAAATAAAATGTTAAAAAAAATCAAATAGGGCTAACTGAGACAAAAAAAAAAGAAAATGGTTAATTTATGATTTCCAATCAAACTCAGTTTTTTGCTTTGTCTTTTGTCAAATATCAGAAAAATACAACCGACTTCAAGACAAATTAAGCCATTATCTTCAAAGGCATTTTTATATTCCATATTCTAAACAATCCCTCAATTTGGTAATCAATTTTGCAAGCAAATTTTGATAAAAGCTGGAAATTATTTTGGTATGGTACGTTTTTTTTTTCAATTTCTACCCACCGATGGGCCTTATAGTCCATTGACTCACGGTAAAATATTGCAAAACCTCCGGATTTTAAAGAACCTTTGGATTTGAAATAAGAGCTTGAATTGACATGAAATTTGGTATAAGCATAGCTAACATGTCAAATAAAAAAGTGACATTGTGCCAATGTGTGTTTTTGCTCTACGGTTGAGTCCACCTCTTCTCGGGGGTGAAAAAATATACCGTCAAAATACGTCCGGAAGTGGATAAACTGACTAATTCTAAGCAATTTTTGTTCAATAGAGTTTTTCATCAAGTCAATACATTTCGAGTTATTTGCAAGTGAATATCTTCATTTTTCAACAAAAAATAACACGTTTTTAGACGGTTTTTCGCAAATAACTCAAAAAGTAAGTATTTTATCGAAAAAATATTCTTAGCAAAAATATAGCTTTTAAATAATTGAAAAAATGGTGTATGTGTGCAGTCTGTAGACCCAGTAGAAGCAGAATTGTAGTTGTAATGAAAAGTAGGTTCTTATTCGTTAAATTCCAAATCGAATATTTCAACGTGAAATAATAAAAAAATTAAGCACGTTTCATGGAAAACTCATAACTTGTTTAAATGTTTTAAAAAAGCATTATTCTTGTTTTTTAATTTTCTCATATATCATAAAAAGTAAGCAAGATACGCTCAGAATAAAGTTGATCCCATTTTTTGGGTAAAAAAAAACTGGTGAAAATAACCCCCTAATCCCAAATGAAATTAATCCTTACTGCTTCACAAGATACTTTACTTATGTATTGTTTATATTCTCTGTAGGTTTTATCGGTATAAAGTGCTTATTTATAAAAGGGCTGTAGTAGAAAGGGCTTGAACAAGTCACTAATCACGAGTGTATGCAATTTTTTTTTATTTGGCTTATAATGCCTCTATAAGGCCATTGGCATGGTACAGTGGATTTTTCCAATCAGGTACCTAGTGTAGTGGGTAGTGTGTTTGTGTGTGTGTGTGTGTGTGTGTGTGTGTATTGAGTAAATATCTTGTTACTTAGCAAAGTCGTCATTGTTTTTGCAAAGAGACGCTAATTGTATCCTAACGTATGCGGTCCCTCCGGTGAGTACCGATCCCACAAGGATAGAAACTATTTTCATTTATTAATTTTTAATAAATGAAAAATTCTCTACCCAGGGTATGCAAATTTTGAACAGTCATATCTTAACCAATTTTTATCTTCCAAAAAAGCAAAAATCTGAAATATTCAGAAAATCAAAACCTATATTTTTTTCTGTTTATGATTTTTGGTACCACTAATAATAATTTTCAAGTTATTTTGAAAAAAAAAAGACTTTTTTTTCAAAATTTCAAAAAATTTGTTTTACTTTAAATCCCAATGTTTTGAAATATAAGCACTGAATCGGTGAAACTTACAGATCATATAAATAATATACTTATAACTTTTTTCAAGATTTTCATAAATTTTCAAGATTTTTGTGCCAACAAATGGAATCAACATTATTTTAAGCTTTACTTGCTTAATTTTGATACTTGAAACTTGTTTAAAAAAAAAAACAAAACTTTTTAACACTTCAAAAAAGTTGTGATGATTTTTCACCGAAAAGTGCTTAATTTTTTGGTAATTTACGTTGAAATATTTTAATTGGAATTTGTCGAATAAGAATCTACTTTTCATTAGCTCCAGTTCTGCTTATACTGGGTCTACATAATTCATACATACAAAGTTTTTTTTAAATCTTGTATACGCTATATCTTTTCTATAAAATACTTAATTTTGGAGTTATTTGCGAAAAACCGTCTAAAAAGGTGTTTTTTTTTTGTTGAAAAATGAACATATTCACTTGCAAATAACTCAAGTATTGATTTAGTGAAAAAACTTCGATAGAACAAAAGTTACTTGGAATTAATCAGTTATCCATTATTTTGAATGTATGTTTTTTTACCCCCGAAGGTGTGGCACTCATACCCAGGGCAAAATCACATATCGACACAATATCCCTTTTTTTCTTTGGCATATTAGCTATGGTATATTAATGAGAAGTTATTGCGAAATGTAAAAAAAAGAAAAATGATCTTTTTTACATTGTCGTAATTTATTTTTGGAGTAACTACTTCCCAAAACAACATAAATAACTGTAAATTTGTTTTTAAGTGAATGGTCGATATAAAGGGGCCTACTTCTTATGGCCGCCTAGGGCCCCATAATGCCTTAAACCGTCACTGATTAGTACTCGCTCATTGCTTCAAAATGTTTAAGTCATTATTTCAAATCGTTTACACCGTTTTTGAAGTTCCTTCAATAATTATCAATCCTTTGTTTATATCCGTATATATTGTGGTTGGTTTCCCTAATTGAATCGGTCATTTCGAAAATAACATAAATCATATGGAGTAAAATGATTTTTCGATGCCATATAGGTCTGGATCCCGCGTATGAAAAAAAAGTTGATTAATAGCAAGCTGAAAATTTGTTAATAGCTTAAGGGTGTCTAGTCGGATAAACTTTGATATATGGGAACACTGTAACAGGGGCAGTTTTAATTGTGGAACAGGTTAAAAATTTGGAACGGTCCGACCACGAAAACGGCACATTTATTTTGTCCGACAAAACAGACTTAAACTCTCCGAACAGAGATTAAACTCTCATGCAAAAATCAGACTGCTATTTATCACCTGTCATAATTCCTGTCATTTGACATATTCTACATGTTCCACTCATTAAAACGCCCATTTGGTGATAAATAGCAGTCTGATTTTTACATGAGAGTTTAATCTCTGTTCGGAGAGTTTAAGTCTGTTCTGTCGGACAAAATACATGTGCCGTTTTCGTGGTCTGACCGTTCCAAATTTTTAACCTGTTCCACAATTAAAACTTCCCCTGTTCCCAAACTATATGAAAATACCCAACTAAATGTAAAGATTTTTACGTTTGCTGAAAAACTTACATATTGTGACATGTGTTGTTTTAGAAATCACCGATTCAGTTATTACATTTTTTTAACAATGTAACATCTTCGCATACATATTCTTCTCACGAGTCTCTCGCCCGGTTTTCTTTGGTCTTCGTCTCATAGGCTGCATAGGGTTAAAATTTCGTTGTCTTATTTTTAATCACATAGAACGTAAAAAATGAATTTGATCTATTTTAAAGTCCCTAAAGTAAGGAGGGTTTTCAAAAACCTCCTAAAAAAATCAGTTTTTCGGATTTTTTAAAATTAAGTTTGTGTTTTTAAAGATTAAGAAAAAAAATAGAAATCTAGTTTTTGATAAAATGCACAAAATAAAAAAATAGACCTGCAGCCATCTCCAAAAAAAGTTATACACTTTTTTCAAAAAAGAAAATAAAAATGCATTTTAAAGTTATGTACACTCAACCTTCGGCTCATAGAACGTAAAAAATGAAAAAAATTGAATTCTGTGAGTTATGGAATTGTGCATTCTTCTATGAAAAAATTGCATATCTTAACGGGGGTGCCCTTTGTCAGTTTGCTTAAATATTGTGAACAGTCAAAGCGTATACATTTGACTTGACATTGCTCATTGCGTGTGTGCCACCTTCGATACAGAACGTCATCTCGCGATTTTATTGATTGATTAAAAATCTATTATCGCCAACCTTCACTAAAGTCATCATTATTGTACTAATTTTCCCTCATTTGAAGCAGTAAAGTAACACTTTATTGTACTGAAATAAGAATTTTACTTTACCTGCCGCGATTAATCAAATTAACCGAGATTGAATGTAAGTGGTCGGTGGCAGTAATCGAATGGCGAGTATTTGAGTGAACTTAAAATTTATTTAAGTACTTTAATTATTAAAAATATTGTACCAAATTTACATTTTTATTAATTAAATGTATGTCAGAAAGTGAAATTCTGTAGTATTTTGCAATTATATTCATACAAAGTAGGGGATCAGTTAACAGACGACATAAAGATAAAAAAAGACGTGTGCGACAGGGATGTATTATTATTCAATACATATTCAGAGCACATTATGAACCTAGCGCTAACGGACATAGACGAGGGAATACTTATAAACGGAGAACGATTGAACAACATAAAGGCGCATTTAAATCAAAGCGAACACGAACGAACGAACGAAGGAACGAATTCGTAGGTGTTCACTTGGTCATTCGTTCGCTACAAAGTAGGGCCATTTACATTGAAGCGAACGTTCGCATTCGTTGATGATCCGGAGTGCATATTGCCCGCAGATGTTTTTAAGATGGGCTGATGGGCCAGTGCCAGTCACACATTGTGTTTAAGTTTATTTTCGTGTTTCTTGCTGGGTAAATTTTAATACAATAATAGCTTACAAAAATAGCAGGTAGCAGGTATTATACGCTGTTTGAGGGAGCTTAGAAAATAACATATGTAATAAAGAACCACCTTTCTTAAAATTCTTCCTCGAAAAAGTTACTTGCTCTTGATATTATGACTATATTATGTTCAAATAATAAATTGTAAAATTGGTGTATCAAAATAAATTTGCTTTTAATTAATTTTAGCAATTAATTTGATTTGGTTACCTCATTAGTGTTTCTGGGTTGAAATTTATCCAATAAAAACATTAGGCTTTTAAAAGCAAACCACTTCGAACCCTCTTTTTGTCTTTCTCGTCTAAATGATGCCAGAAGCTAATTCATTTTTTTAGTTCAGATACATCACAACCCATTCCTATAGAAATGTTAAAACAAGTATCAGTTTTTCTGTTTATTATTTTATATAGCTTCGATTTTGGGTTTCATAGGCATATTCCATTTTGCAAAATTATGCTTTCACAACTACACAATAAACAACCCTCTCAAACTAATGTTTGTAAATAAATTAAATCAGTACTTCTAAACGAATTCGTTCGCTACCGTCTATCCACTGTCCACATTGAACAACGATTTCCTTTGACGATTCGCTCACTTACCGACATCGGTTGGAACATGTGCGAATGCGAACGAATTCGTTCGGTCGTGCTCGATTCGCTGTACAAATACAATAAAGTTAACGAACGAATTCGTTCGTTCGTTCGTGTTCGCTTTGATTTAAATGCGCCTTAAGATACGCTGATGATACTGTCATTTTTGCAGACAGTCTTGAAGGTCTGCAGACACTTGTCTCCAGGGTGGCAGAAGTAAGTAGCAGGTTTGGGCTTGATTTTAACATCAAAAAAACCAAATACATGGTTATAAGCAAAAATAGGATACCGCCTGGTCAATTACTAGTTAACCAACAACCTATAACACAAATCACCAACTTTTGTTATCTGGGTGCAAACTTAAATGAACAGTGGGACCAATCGACGGAAATTAAGATAAGGATCGAGAAGGCAAGATCAGTTTTCGTCAAAATGAAAAAAATCTTTAACAGCCACGATATAAAATTGGAAATAAAAGTTCGTTTACTAAAATGCTACGTATTCTTTTATATGGCGTGGAGTCATGGACCTTAACTGAAGCATCACTGAAGAGACTCGAAGCATTTGCGATGTGGTGCTATAGACGCATGTTGAGGATTTCCTGGATAGACAGAGTTACCAACGAAGAAGTTCTACATGGAATGGGTAAAGAGTGCTAACTAGTCGTAACCATAAAACGTCGCAAACTGGAATACCTGGGCCATATAATGCGCAATGAACAACGATATGACCTACTTCGGACCATACTTCAAGGTAAAGTGCATGGGAAAAGAGGTCCAGGACGAAGAAGACTATCCTGGCTGCATAACCTGCGAAAATGGTTTAACTTAACCACTACCGGACTTTTCAGGGCAGCAGTCAACAAAGTCAGAATAGCCATGTTAGTGTCCAACATCCGTAACGGATAGGCACCATAAGAAGAAGAAGAAAAAGAAGATTCATACAAAATAAATTAAAACTTTACAGATTTAGTAATTAGATATTCAATATTTATAACTCTCGAGTAAACATCGAAACCGGCCATCATGCAAAAGTCATTTGTCATTACTGCCATACGAAATTTTTATTTCCTCTAAAATTATAAAAAAAATTTAAATTGTAAGTGTTAATGTTTTTTTATGATTGGCGATAAAATTGTGTATGCACCACGTCAGTAAAGGCTCTTTATCGAACTCGTCTGTTACTCGCCTTGCTCGCTTCGCTCCCTCTGCTCGTAATAGTCCAGGGTAATAAGAATTTTCTCGGGACACTCAAAGATGCAGGTAGCTGACTACTTTTTTAGTTATTGTAGACCTATAGGAAGAAAACCTACCTGTTTCCTGCCTAGAGTTCGTGTCCGTTTTTTAATTATTAACAAATTAGTGCAAAAACCGAGATTTTTTCGATTTTTTGCACCCTATTTAAAAGCAAAATAGTTGACATAAAATTGCAAAATTCAATTTTTTAGAACATTGAAAAACCTTTAAAATGCCTATTTTTTAATGTTAAAAAGTGCAAAATAAGTGAGAATTGTTATTTGTTAATAACTATTACTAAAACTACCTTATAACTTTAGTGTTTCACCCAAAGTTGGGTATTGGGGTACTTAAGGGGGGGGTATGGTTTGAAATATTTAAATTTTTTTATTATTTCAAATAAAAGTGCATACTTTCAATAATACTCTCTGAAAATTTCAAAATAATCGGAGTAAAATTACCAGAGATACAGCGTGTTTGAATATTCCTACCTTCGACTCGCTTTGCCGCGACTTCGCGCTAGCACGCGTGAGCGTAGTGAGAAATGTTAAACAACTGTTCGCCTCCTCTTGTGTAAATTACTCCTCGATTCAAAAAATATATTTCATTGTGCATCACTTTACGATTTGGCAGACAAATAAGAAGATGAAGATGCAGTTGTCAAAACTTTAAACGCATTTTTCTCAAAACTACTTCTTCAAATGCGGTGGACATTGTAACTGAAAAACTACTCGGCCGATCTACCTGATATTTTGCACATATTTTCTTGAGACATTTCATGAGGTAACAACGTCGAGATATTTTTCTTTTTTTGCTTATTTTTTGTTCAACAATAATAAATCTGTTAATTTTCACAAAATTTTTACCAAAAATTTCAATTTTTTGATTTCTGAGTGATGCCAAAAATTCAAAAATCATTAAAAATAAAAAAACTCAACGTTGTGACCTCGTAAAACTCATAAGCTAATTCAATCTTTTTGAATTTTTTGTTTCCTATGATCTAGTGACGAGTTCTGATGTCCACCGCAAAATCCATTTTTTTGTGAGCTGCCTGTCAAAATTTGTCACCAATGGCTTACTTTTCAATATGTTGGATTGCATTTTTTTCTAAATATTCTTTGAATTGTACTTAATATGTTTATTTAATTTAAAAATAAAATAACT
This sequence comes from Diabrotica virgifera virgifera, assembly GCF_917563875.1. Classification (NCBI taxonomy): domain Eukaryota; kingdom Metazoa; phylum Arthropoda; class Insecta; order Coleoptera; family Chrysomelidae; genus Diabrotica; species Diabrotica virgifera. The sequence continues at coordinate 198,068,952 of NC_065444.1, forward strand.
ACCATAGCTCCGAAAAAAATTCACAAAAATGTGCTTAATATGTTGATTTCAAACCATACCCCCCCCCCCCCTTAACAAAACTTTAAAATTTGAGACCGATCCATTAATTAGTTTAAGAGTTATTCTATTTGTTTATCCCAGATATCTTTATTTTGCAATATCATAAGACAGAAAATAATGAAGATAGGACAATTCTGAGTATGCCAAATGAAAGTAGAAGAGTGATAGTATCAAAATGTATTAACAAAAGATAAAAAAATTAATCAATATAATCAAAAATCCTAATGCCAAATTTTTAAAATTTTGTAGTTTATAAACATTTATAATAACTTTACAAATGTTATCCGTAGGAACAATCTTTTTATATATTCGAAAAGCTAGTATTTTAACACGAATTTTCAAATAAAAAAATTTAGCCTGGGTTCATTCGGGACAAGGTTAGCCATGTGTTTTTTTTAAGTCACAGCTAATTTGTTTATAATAATCAAGGAATTTCATTTGTCATTTTAAATAATGGGATTTGTATTTTTTGTTAAAAAATTTTCATAAACATTGTATCTTCACAGCACTCTCTACGATTTTTCAAAATTGTAGTTCAAACGGTTACTAGGGGGAACCTAGGAATCCACTGAGTTAAAATACCGAAAAATCAATTTCAAACTAATACAATTTTCTGTATCTCCGCATCAACTCAATGGATTTTCATCTTTCTTTTTTAATTTGTATGTAATTTCTACGTACGTTACAAATATGCAATTTGTTTATAAATTTATTAATTAATAATCAGTCTAATTTGTTTAAACAATTCTTGAAAAAATATTTTTTACAAATATCTATTTTTTTAATCATAGTATCATTAATGATCATACAAAAAGTTTAAGTTCACTTTCATAAATAAATTATTTTTATTAGATAATTATTTATTTAAGATAATTTATTTATTAAAGTATACCTTTACTTTTTGTATGATTAATAATGATAGTCTGATTAAAAACATGGATTTTTGGAAAAAAATTATTTTTTCAAAAATTGTTTAAACAAATTAAACTTTTTATTAATTAATAAATGTCAAATTGCAAATAGACAAATTACATATTTGTAATGTACAGAAAAATTACATACAAATTAAAAAAGAAAGATCAAAATATATTCAGTAGATCCCGAGATATAGAAAATGATAGTAGTTTTAAGTTGCCTTTTTTAGTTTTTGAAATCGTGCATTTGTCGGCTGCCAGCTCCCCCTTCACTTACCACGACTAGTCACCAACTGAACAACATTTTTAAAAATTCATGTAAAATACCAACTTTTAGAATATGTAAAATGATTTTTTCTACGGACAATATTTTTAAAGTTGTTCTAAATGTTTATAAACTATAAAATTTCAAAAATTTGGCATTAGTATTTTTGACTATGTATATTATATTAAATAATTTTTTATCTTTTTTTAGTAAATTTTGATAGTATCACTTTTCTACTTTCATTTGACATACGCAGAATTGCCTTATCTTCATTATTTTCTGTCTTATGTTATTGCAAAATAGAGGTCTCTGGGATAAACAAATAGAATAACTTAAACTAATTAATGGATTAGTCTCAAATTTTGAGGGTTTGTTAAGTACCCCAATACACAACTTTGGGTGAAACAGTAAAGTTCTGAAGTAGTTTTAGTAAAAGTTATTAACAAATAACGTTTTTCACTTATTTTGCAGTTTGCGCAGCAACAAATTAAGTTTTTAACTTTAAGAAATCGGCATTTTTAAGGTTTTTCAATGTTATAAAAATTAAAAAACGGACGCGAACTCTAGGCAGAAAACAGGTAGGTTTTCTTCCTATAGGTCTACAATAACTAAAAAAGTAGTCAGCTAATCGTTTTTTGTTGTTGAGAGATTTTGATTAACAATTTCTCGTTTTCTGCCTTTTGTTGGTCTCTCTCTGCCGTCATCGCCTCTAGCATCTTTCTCATCTCTTCATGCTCATTTGTCTTGAGTACCTTCTCTTTCAGGTCTTCGTTGGCTTCGCTCTCTTTTGGTTTCGCTCGTTTGGTGGTGCCTCTGACTGCCTGCTCTGCCTCGTCATCCATGGGCTCTGCTTTTGGATTTTCTCCATCTACCTGGATCTTTGAGTGTCCCGAACATGGTCTATTTCTAGCTTATTACCATGGATTATAATATCAGACCTGTTCGATAAAGAGTCACTTTACTGACTTGGTATACATAAATACCTATTTCATAATGAAAATCTGTTGATAGAGTTATTTAAATTTGTACACTACATTAAAACGAAATTATAAAAAAATCAGTCACCGCTGGTATTTTTTCAGGAATAAACTTAACTGTCTATTAAAGAAGTATGATTTACATAATAGTAATAGTCGTTAAATCAGATTAAAATAGTAGTTTTAATGTTCCTAAGTAAAACTCAACATCGGCCATCCTACTTGCACACACAGATAACATAATAATTTCGTAATTAGCAGCGACCATTAGTGGTTCGACCATTACCATGCGAAGTTTACGTTTCAGATTAGTGGATTATTAAAATTGGCGATATTAAAATTTTATGACACGACATTAAATTTTGTAACGTTGATAATTAAAAGTGTTATTTAAAAGCCCCCCCAATATCGAATTTGGTATTAACTGAAAGTTTAGCTACAATAAAGGTGTTTATTTTTTTAATTTGATGAAGTATTACCTATTACCTACAAGTGTTACATACTTCCTCATGGCGGCTAGGAATGAAATTGTAAGAAGTACAGTTCATACAATACAGGGTAGCGACAAAGTATGGAAACACGGCAATTTCTCGGAAACGTAGCAATAACTCCGAAAGTATGGCATTTAAGTATAGGGAATATAACATGAAAAATAATCAGTATTTCTTAAAGACTTGAAAACGTAAAAAATATACAGGGCTTTCCATTTGAAATAAGAAAGTTCATTAGATTTCCAGAAAAACGGAAGATTTGACAATTATGTATGTATTACTATAATATCGACCGCATTAGAAGACCCTTACATACCAAAATCTATAACGCCTTAGGGCATTATATCATACTTAACTTACTTCGAAATCATGTCATTATTTGTCAAATAATACAGTGCTGAGCGTGCTAATAACCGGCAAAATAGCGCAAAAGATGAAAAACGTAATACATTGCGATGAAACTAGTGGAGGTGGAAATTATCGTTATAAACGTATAAATAATTAACATTACATTACATAGTTTCCCATTTTTAGACGTCTGTGACAGGAGTATTTTATAAAATTCTACTGTCACAGTGACAGTTTGTCATACTCCTCTGATACGTCTAAAGGTGGGAAACTATGTAATGTAATGTTAATTTATACGTTTATAACGATCATTTCCATCTCCACTAGTTTCATCTCTTTTTGTTTCGCAATGTATTATGTTTTCTATCTTTTGCGATATTTTGCCGGTTATTAGCGCGCTCATCACTGTATACCAGTCGGTAATTAAATTTATTAATTCCTAGCTGAGCACTTTCTACTTACAAGGCTATCTTCAGAGCTGTGCTACAATGAAATGTCTAATAAAAGTAATTTTTAAAAAATTTGTCAAACGTTTAACTTACATCAAATGATACGTAAATATACCACTAAAAAGAGAGGTATCCCGTTTTTTTTTGTTAAAAAAAGTTTTTGGAAAAAATTCCTTATGTATTTTTAAGCAAAACTTGATTGGAGGTTGAATTGAAATTAATACAGAAAAAACAAAATACCTGCCAATAGGTACCGAACTATCGAACATCACATTAGAAAATAATGAAATCATCATGCCCTGCGACCATTACACATATCTAGGAATCGTTTTTGACACAACGGGGAAAGATGATGAAGAAATAAAGGGAAGAATAACACAATCCAGAAAAACAATAGGTTGTCGTAAACAGCGTACTGTGGAATCATGAAATAGGAAAAAGAAGAAAACACAATATCTACGAATCTCTTATTAAAAGCAGTCTATTGTACGGAGCAGAAACTTGGCGGATAACCGAAAACAACAGAAGAAAACTGGAGGCACTAGAAATGGACGCTTTTAGAAGATCAGTAGGAGTGTCACGCAGAGAGAGAATACGTAATGATGAGATAAGACAGCGAATGGGGGTTGACGGCTCTCTAACAACAGACATAGAAAAAGAACAGCTGATATGGTGCGGACACGTCCAGAGGATGGATAACTCAAGACTCCCTAAAATAATTATGCAATGGGTACCACCAAACCGCAGAAAGAGAGGAAGACCCAAGAAATCTTAAAGAGAGGGAGTAACGAAGGCGATGAGTGCAAGAGATCTTAGAGAGGGCCAATGGGATGATAGAGTGTCATGTAAATTAGGCATCGGACAACGTCGCAAGACGTTTTAAAACCGATTTATATATATATATATATATATATATATATATATATATATGCAACCCTAATAAACTAGTTGTTTGTTTATATCGACAGTCACTAATATCCAGTATTTCTTGTATATATATATATATATATATATATATATATATATATATATATAGGTTGAATTGGTCTATTAATTATATTGTAGAAAAGTTAAAAACGTTTAGAACAGCACATGGGACTTTTACAAAACACATTAAGGACATCGGTACATAATTCGCGAATATTTTACGGCTATCCCTACTTTTTCTGCCTTTACACGGCAAATTACGTGTAGTAAAATTCACCCTGGTATGGATATGTAAACATTAACTAGAATGCCATTCTACTTGAAAATGTCATCATTAACTTAAATATATGGCTTTTGAATGTTCTTGGATAACGTTGTTTGTATAATTGAAAATTATTAATTCAATTAATAAATGTGATAATTTTTTCACTATATATTCAGTGATTGTAATAATTTATATGTACAACAAAAACTAATACTCAATCGAGAAAAGAGGAAAAGTGTTAAAGTGATTTTTTAATAATACTGTGATGAGCGTGCTAATAACCGGCAAAATAGCGCAAAAGATGGAAAACATATTAAATTGTGAGATAAAAAGAAATAAAACTAGTAGAGTTGTTAAATTTAGCGATCGTAACTTATAAATTGACATTATATTGATTGTTTCCCACCTTTAGACGTATCAGAGGAGTATGTCACCTAAATCCGTCACTGTGACAGTGGCATTTCTCAAATTCGTCCGATACGTCTAAAGGGGGGAAACAATCAATATAATGTCAATCTATAAGTTACTATCGCTAAAGTTAACACCTCCACTAAGTTCATGTCGTTTTATCTCACAACTTAATATGTTTTCCATCTTTTGCGTTATTTTGCCAATTATTAGTGCGCTCATCACTGTATATTGTTACTATGGAACGTTTACAATTTTGAACAACTTTAACAAAATACTTGGATCACAGAATATATTATTATCCTGATGTATTCTCTGCTTGGATCTTCCACAAATAATACACAATAAATAACTTTTTATTAAGTTTTATAATAGGATTTTTCCAAAAAGATCGTTTCCTCCAGTTTATGATAATGTATGTAACACAATCAATTGCATGTAATCCGACATAATGTAATATAACAGTATTTTTATGAGTCTGACAAAATAACATAATAAATTCTAATCAAAAAAATTCAAACTGCACTAGTTGAGCGTAAAGTTCAAGGTTCTTTGAATTTTTATGAATCTCAATTGAAATATGTTTATAATGCATAATGTACTTTAATTAACGATTCATTTTATTGGATATTATCTAATTATACATGGTGTAACCAAAAAGGTTCTGGGACCAAAAATAGTTCGATTGAACCTAACTCACCTTAGTACAAATGTACACATAAAAAAGTTACACCCCTTTGAAGTTACAAAATGAAAATCTATTTTTTCCAATATATCGAAAACTATTAGAAATTTTATGTTGAAAATGTACATGTCTCATTTTTATGGTAGGAACATCTTGGAAAAATAAGGGTGAAATTTGTGCACCCCATAAACATTTTATGGGCGTTCCCATGAACATTTTATGGGGGTTGTGTGTCCTTAAACCCCTCCAAATGTTGTGTAAGTTCCAATTAAATTATTATTGTGGTACCATTAGTTAGACACAATGTTTTTAGAAATTTTTTGTCTCTTAGTACTTTTTTGGTAAGCCAGTTTTTATCAAGATTTTTTGAACACTTATAAAACGCACCACATATTATTTGTATTTTAAATGGTTAAGTAAGATTATAGAATATTATTTTCATAATATTTATTACCAGGTTTCTATAATCTTACCTAACCATTTACAAATATGTGGTGGATTTTACAAATACCGTTCAAAATATCTCGATAAAAACTATCTTATTGAAAAAGTAAACAGTATCGAGGAAAAAAGTTTTAAAAACATTGTGTTTAACTACCTAATTGTACCGCAATATTAATTTATCTGGAAGGTACACAAACATTTAGGGAGGTTTAAGGGAAGAAAACCCCCTTAAAATTTTTGTGGGGTGCACATATGTCACTGTTATTGTTTTACCTGTCCATTTTCAATAAAAAATAACAATTATCTAGTTTTCGATATATTGGAAAAAATATTTTCATTTTCTAACTTCAAAGGGCTGTAACTTTTTTTGTGTGCACATTTGTACTAAGGTAAGTTAGGTTGAATCGAACTATTTTTGGTCCCAGAATATGTGATTTAATTTATGACCTGTTTTTTGTTACACCCTGTATTTATAACACATATATTATACTTGAATTAACGATTCGTTGTATTAAATAATATTCTCTACACACACCGGCAAAATTAGCCGAACACCTTAAAAATGGGACATGTTTGATGTCTCAAATTTCCTAAACCACTGGTCCGATTTGAGTGATTCTTTTAGTATGTTATAGCCTTATTATTTAAGACTATCGTTGTAATAATACTGTTGCTAGACAGGTAAATATCATTTTATACCGGGTGTACCAATCATACTGTTTTTTTTTTTCTTAAAGTTTGGAACACTCTGTGGAATATTCTAGCACATGTAAAATATTAAAATTAATACTCGATTGTAGACTTGGGCTTTCTTAACATTTTCCTTTTTGACTTATTTACTTATGTGAAATAATAAAAAAGTTTTGTGAGTTAACAACTATCCATGTTTTTCATCAATAAATACTCATAGTAGGGGAGGAAAGTATACTAAATTTGCAGTTACTCGAGCTCTATGGGAACCTATTGGATTGTGAAGAGTATGTGCTAAAATCAGAAAAAGGTTAAGTTAAGTTTTCCATAAACTGGGAAACTTTTCATTTTTTAATTTAATTTTCCATTTGAAACAATCATTTTTCTCCGATTATAGCGCTATCTATCCATGATTCGAAAAAATGTGTCGAATAAAAATTGCTTATTTTTACGTAAAGAATCCAAATCTGCAATAAAAATTGGGGGCTCCTATTTAAGATTTTAAATTAAATCCCCCACTCCACCTCCGTGGGGGCTCGTGACACCCCACGGAGAGGGGTGGGGGGTAAATTAAAAATTTTAAATACGAACCCTGATTTTGGATCCTTGACGCAAAAATAAGCAACTTTTATTAGCAACATTTTTTCCAATTATGGATAGATGGCGCTATAATCGGAAAAAACGATTGGTGGAAATGGAAAATTTAATTAAAAAATGGAGAGTTCCACACTTTATGGACAACTTAACTTAACTTTTTTTTTGGTTTTAGCACCCACTCTGCACAATCCAATAGGTCCCCATAACGCTCGAGTAACTACAAATTTAGCATACTTTCCTCCCCTAATATGAGGATTTATTGATAAAAAACATGGCTAGTTGTTAAAGCACATAACTTTTTTATTTTCCAACATAAGCAAATGAACCAAAAAATAAAATGTTGAGAAAGCCTAAGTCTACAATCGAGTTTTAATTTTAATATTTTATATATGCGGGAATATTCCACAGGGTGTTCCGAACTTTAAGAAAAAAAAAACACAGTATGATTGTAGCACCCGGTATAAAATGACATGTACCTGTCTAGCAACAATATTATTACACCGATATTCTTAACTAATAAGGCTATAACATACTAAAAGAATCACTCAAATCGGACAACAGGTTTAGGAAATTCGAGACATCAAACATGTCCCATTTTTAAGGTGTTCGGCTAATTTTGCCGGTGTGTGTATACAGGGTGTTAGTAAATAAGTATGAAAAATTTTAAGGGCTAATTCTACATGAAAAATTAATGCCAATTTGCTCTCTAAACGTATGTCCGCAAATGCTTAGTTTCTGAGATACGGGGTGTTGAAATTTTTATTTCAAGCTGCCAATTTATTTATTGCTCTGAGACCAGTTGAGCTATGAAAATGAAATTTGGTGAGTTTTAGGAGGTAGTTATTATGAGTTTTATGACATACAATTAAGAATTTTATATTCATCATTGGCGCGCCTACGGGCAATGGTCTGAATTATTTTAAAGAAAAAAATAGTACGCCACTGAGATATTTCGAATTAGAAATTATTTTTAAATTCCACGTCTAATTTATGATAAAAAACCTTTCCTGCCTTTTTTTATATGATGCATCGTTTTTATGCAGAAAAATAAAACATCTTGGCGCATATTTTTCATTTCTTAATACATCATCAAGAACTATCCAATATAATAATACTAAACTAGAACAATAACAGAAAATATTACTAATAAGATTTCAACTAGGTGCAAAGCTGCAAGAAATTTTAAAATGATCTCCTTTACAGGTAACAGAAGAATTTTATATTCATCATTGGCGCGCGTACGGGTAATGGTCTGAATTTTTTGAAGAAAAAAATAGTACGTCACTGAGATATGTCAAACTAAAAATCAGTTTTGAATTCCTCGTTCAATTTACGACAAAAAATCTTTCTTTCCTTTTTTTCATACGAGACGCCGTTTTTATGCAAAAAAAATTAAACATCTTAACGTTTACAAAGTATTTGAACTAAGTTTCTATGCATATGGAAACTACCTCAAATACTTGGTAAGCGTTAAGATGTTTTATTTTTTTGTATAAAAACGGCGTCTCGTATGAAAAAAAGGAAAGAAAGATTTTTTGTCGTAAATTGAACGAGGAATTCAAAACTGATTTTTAGTTTGACATATCTCAGTGGCGTACTATTTTGTTCTTCAAAAAATTCAGACCATTACCCGTACGCGCGCCAATGATGAATTTAAAATTCTTCTGTTATCTGTAAAGGAGATCATTTTAAACATTTCCTGCAGCTTTGCACCTAGTTGAAATCTTATTAGTAATATTTTCTGTTATTGTTCTAGTTTTGTATTATTATATTGGATAGTTCTTGATGATGTATTAAGAAATGAAAAATACGCGCCAAGATGTTTTATTTTTCTGCATAAAAACGGTGCATCATATGAAAAAAGGCAAGAAAGGTTTTTTATCATAAATTAGACGTGAAATTTAAAAATAATTTTTAATTCGAAATATCTCAGTGGCGTACTATTTTTTCTTTAAAAAAATTCAGACCATTGCCCGTAGGCGCGCCAATGATGAATACAAAATTCTAAATTGTATGTCAAAAAATTCGTAATAACTACCTCCTAAAACTCACCAAATTTCATTTTCATAGCTCAACTGGTCTTAGAGCAATAAATAAATTGGCAGTTTGAAATAAAAATTTCAACACCCCGTATCTCCGAAACTAAGCATTTGCGGACATATGTTTATAGAGCAAACTGGTATTAATTTTTCGTGTAGAATTAGCCCTTAAAATTTTTCATACTTATTTACTAACACCCTGTATATTATACATTTTTCAGATCCAATTTTGTATTTCTTAGAAACAACACTGACTAAACGCCACATTTCAATATAAGATAGCGTTTATTAAACCAGCCGACTCATATTCCAAATAGGGCACGCGGTATTTGTAGAATACAGGGTGCGCACCAATATGGTGCACATAGTCGTTAAAGTGTTACCATATTCTCAGGAACTTAATCGTTAATTGTCAATTAGTTGGAATGTTTTAAAAATGTCTACTTGTTAGTTAGATATTGTATCAAGAAAAAGAACTATAAATACACAGCAAAAAAAGGTTCAATACTATGTTAGTTTTTTTGTGAATGTATAGTAATGCAAATTGAAGTTAGGTAGGAGAGTAGTGACATTAAAATAATCAATCCTAAAGGAGATTTGTAGGCATTCTGTAATAATGTGAAGTACTAAATTTATATCGATAGTTTTAAATGTCAACAAAGAATGGGAAGAACTGTATAAAGAGCCAACGATAACGACGACGATCAAAGCACAGAGAATACGATATTTGGGGCACATCGAGAGAATAGGAAGTAAAGAATGCCAAAAATGGTACTCTCACGAAGACCAATACAAAAGAGGACAGGCAGGTCAAGAAAAAGATGGAAGGACAGTGTGTACGACGACCTGAAGAAAAGTTACATTGAGAGATGGACAGAACTAGCATTGGACAAAAGGAGATAGAGGGAGGTGGTGAAGGAGTGTATAAAGACTGAATTGTAATTAAATAAAATTTATAAGACTAAAATAAAATATAATCAGAAATGTAAACATTTTAGGCCTATACACCGACAAGGCCTGTTGAGCTTAATAAATAGTTTAAAATGCCGGCCGCGCAGCTTTGTGAGTTGAAGCAGTTTCCACAGTCCGTGACCCTACGCTACGCAGTTCTTATTCCTCAAATTGTCATGGTGTGTAGGTAAGATCCAAGGACTCCGCAGGAAAGAAACACGTCACCTAAGAACAGTAGGCGCAAACTGCGTTTCAATTTACGATGATCCAGTCATCAGCCGTTTTTTTTTTTCACCATGACTCACCTGCGCCACCTCACCAAGCAGTGTGTCACCTTGCGACCGGCCTTGGCACATCTTCAAGTCATGCAAGACCATAATGAAGAAGTAAAAACATGACAGAGAGAATTGTAGAGACCTGGAATATTACTGTAGTCTGGGCAGATTATCGGAGAGTAGGCCATTTTTGGGAAAAGTTATTTACCATCAATTTTATTGCTGGAATCGAATCTTATGATTGTATATATTAATAATATAGGTATGCAAAGTTCGCAGATAATGCGCTACTTTTTTTATAAACAAAATGGCGCCCGAAAATCGTGATTTTTTCAATTTTTGCTTTGTAACTCCAATTTTAACTTAACACCAAAAACACCCAAATAAAAATTCACCGTAATTCAATTCTGCATAGAGGCGTGTTTTTCCCGATTTACTTCGACGAAAATTTTCCCAGGAAATTGCGGGTTTTTCCAACAAAATCTTTAATTTTCAACTAAAATTTTAGATAAGTAATTGTTTATCAATAATTAAATAACTTGATAATATAAAAGCTCTTTTCGTATAGATTATAATCCCAGAAGCCGATGGAAATTGAATGAACAGTTTAGCAATAATTGAATTGTTAATTAAAAATTTACGATCGCTATAATAACCACAATAATTATGATACATAAGAATAAGGTAAGTGAGGGTAACTTCGGCGGCTTAAGGCCTTATTTGTTAAGGTATAATTTTTTAGGGCAAGCACTTCTCAGTTATACACATTATAAAAATTGCAGTATGTGATTTCGGCTCAGAAATAATGTCTTTATCAAAAGGGGAAGGCTAGTTATTTTATTTATTTTTCTGATTTAGTTAAATAAAAAAAGAGTGCAGAAACTACCTACGTCAGTAATTTCGGCATAGGGAGGTGCTATTTTCGTGATGGTTATGCTGGTAATTTCGGTGGTGACTGAAGACAAACTATTGTTAGAAAAATATTTGCCTTTTTTTATTTAAAATTTAAATAGGAAAATTTTAAACAAACATTTAATAAACCAACATTTATTAACATTTTAAACAAACATTTATAGGAACTAAAACTGAAATAAACACCTAAAATATGTATAGATGTGAAAAAATGACAACACATTAAACATTACTTACTTTTCATGTTGTCAAAAATCGTTCATAACAAAACAGAACGGACAAATAAGTACTTACATCTAAATGTTTAAAAATATTCCTTATTAATAATATACCAACTAATAACCACAAAACATTTATTATTGCAAAACAGTGTTGAACTTAATAGGTATTTAACGGTATTTAAAACATATTTGTTGGTATTATAGGAACCCTTATTTATTAAATAATTTGATAAAGTCTTTTGGCATATCCGGTATTGCTATTTATTAAACGTTACTTTATGAATCAAGTTTAGTGATGTTGAAAAAGTAACTACTCGTTACTATCCAGTATCCTAAGTACCGAATACAAACCTTCGATATTTTGTTTACACAGTAGCTGGCATATCAGTTACTTTTGAATATTAGCCACGCTCGTTCAGCAAATTTTGTTTAACCGAATGATCTCATCGCACTCTCAGCAGAAACGATGTTTAGTCTTAGGCCCACTCAGTCCCAACTGCAAGACGCAAGAGTCTCGCAGGCTTAGTCTTGTTCTTGCTCAAATCTTGCACGGTCGATCTTGGCATTGGTCTTGCTAAAATTATGTGGTCTTGCTCTTGCGAAACGCAAGACCAAGACCTATTTTGGGCAACACTAAAGTGAATAATGAACATTTTACAATGAACAAAAATAACTGACGTGTAGAAAACTATTATAAGATCGATATTAAAGGTTTATAATTAAAGTGTTTATGATACTATCTGGTTATTAAAATATAATTTATTAAATTTCAAATGTGCAAGGTAGAACGCTTCAATGGTTTGTGCTAGATACAGGAAACAATAAACGTGTTTTATGTTGAAATGCTTTTATGAAGTATAATTTTACGACATACTGATAACATTCGAGCGTACTAGTAAATCCTTATCAACGATTGAAAGTTAAATGTTAATAATTTGCTATCTAAACTAAAGTTAATTTTTGTACAGTAACAATATTTTTACGGCATAAAAGTTTGACATAATAAGCAATAAAATATAAAATTTTGTGTCCGTATTTGGAAGACAGTGACTTTTTTTAATGCATGGTAGCGAAATTATATAAAACTCATAACTTCAAAAATGGTATTAAAGGTGAGAAATTAGACCTCAAACTTCCAGTTCTAGAATTGCAACCAGAAGTGCCACATAGTCTCAAATAGGACGTGTGATATTACGAGGGCTGAGAACAATAAGGTTCCAAGCGCCATTTCATAAATTTTTCAGGAGACAAATTTCTAATTTTAAACTATCTTAAGTTCGTTATTTGAAGGACTGTAAATATTAAAATTATTTTATACTACAGTGTGGTAAATTTTGATAACGCCTCACGTTAGATAATAGAGAGATTTTGCACCTCTTAAAATAACCGCTGATTTTGGCTCCGCTATGGTTAACTTTATTAAGCATAACGATTACGGCAACGTTAAAAGCAGAGTTTTTGTAGCCTGTCAAGTAGGTTTTTCGTGTCATCGTTATCGTTATTTAAACATAACCTCACTTCACAACGTTATTGTAATTTTAAGCATATACTTGAACAGTTTTTGATATTTTAATTTATAGGTAATCAAAATTAGAATCTATGTAAATGTAATTTTACTGATTTTTTTACATTCTGGCAACAAAGCAATTTAACCATTATTATAACTATAACGACAAGCACGACTTTAAACCTCCGTAAATTACGGAATCCCTTATGTTTAATAACGATAACGGATCATATATTCGCTATTGCGCAGACGTAGTATAACGATAACCATAACGGAATTGCAAAATAAGAGGTGCAAAATCTCTCTAATGTCATAAGTAAGATTCTAATGTGCAATTTTGTAACATATTTACTGACGTCTGCAGTGTACTTCGAACCTTATTGCACTATAGGCCTTGTACTTGGAACCTTATGGAATTATAAGATAAATATTTAAGAAAACATTTTAAATTTTCCAAAAATTTTTAGCGCAATTGGTGAAATTAAGGCATAAATTTCAAAATAAAACGAATATTTATTTTTAAATAGAAAATCATAACAAAAACATATGTTTCCTAAATTGCAATCCATTTAAACATAGCGATGGTGGCTCAATAGTAGAGCATTTGACTGGAGATCGAGAGGACTTCGGTTCAAATCCCGGGTGCCCTCTGTTCTTTTTTATTTTTTAAATTTTTGTTATCATTTTAATACGAATTTTTGGAGAGTAGTAAGTATAAAAATTAGTTTAATATTTAAAGAAAATAAAAATAAACTGTTAAAAGTATATTTATTTCGTTAAAATCATATAATAGAAGTGTAACTTCTTATGTGCGTACAAAGTAAAGACACATTCTTAATTTTTCTTTTAATAAATTTTTTTAGAAAGTAGTAAGTATTAAAATTAGTTTGATATTTAAATAGAATACAAATAAACTGTTACAGTGTTGTTTGTGAAAGGCAAGTTACATTTTCCTACTACTCTTTAAATATTTTTTATAAGCGCTGAGGGTGGGGGACAAATCCCCTTGGGTACGCCACTGAAAGTACATTTGTTTTGTTTAAATTAAATCATATAATAGAAGTATAACTTCTTACGTGGGTACACAGTACACACATTCTTAATTTTTCTAAAGTGCTGGTCGCTTGGAACCTTATTGCACGAACCTGAAAGTATTTCACGTACTTGAAACCTTATTTCATCTTTGATTACACCGTCATCTAGAAACAATTCAACGTTTTTCAACTATCATTCGATGCAGAATTCTCTATTAAATACAATTCTTTAAAAAAACTGAATGAAAACTTAAAAAATGTCGCTTGGAACCCTATTGTTCTCAACCCTCGATTAATCGACGTATATTGAGAAGTCAAGCTCGAATATTTAGTTTCTGTTTTGATGTCATTTTCGGTTAAAAAGTTATGACAGGAAATTAGGCAAAAATTACTCAAAATTAGTGAAATCGTATATCAATCGACGATATTAAGAGTACAAATATCGCTTCTCGTTCTACCTCGGCTTCTCGTTCTATCTGTCTGGTCACGTTGGGTGAAAACCTAGGACTTACGAAGTCCAATTGCTTGTTTCAATAATTCATTTGGCATCTCATCTTTATCTACAGCTTTTCTGTTCTTTTGTGTATTAAACGTATCACATGTATTAAAGAAGTAAAATTGAAGTACCTACTGAAATCAGAAGTCGCTATTTACCAGTGGGTACCAAAATCTCTATTATCAGATGCTATGTATTTTGTATTATTATACGGAGCAGAGACCTGGACACTTTCTGAAGGTTGTTTAAAAAAACTCGAGGCCTTCTACAGTGCATTTCAGACATGCGATTCAGTGTACGAAGGATAGGGCGTGAAAGGCAATATTAGGCAGGTACATACTTGTAAAGGATTATCGCTGTTAACTGCTGTGGAATACAAAAGGGGGATTTATTTATGATAATTTACAGAATGGGCGAAATATGGCAAACCACTTGCAATATACAGTCATACTGATTCTAACGTCTTAAACGCAGTATACATAGATTTGGAAACCCAGAGAAATAACGAGAATCTTCTCATAAACAGAACCAATGTCGAACGAGTAGACCAATATGCATATCTTGGAACAATGATCAACTCCACAAATGACTACTTCGCAGTAAATTAGAATAGAAAAGGCTAGAGCGAATTTTAACAAAATGAGAAGAGTGCTCTGCACGCGAGATCTGAAGTTAGAACCAAGAGTAAGGTCGGTTGGGTGCTACGCTTTCTCGACTTTGTTTAATGGAATGCTTGGAAGCTTGGACCTTGAATGCGGCATCAATGAAAAAACTGGAATCATTTGAGTTGTGAGTGTATAGAGGAATTCTGAAAATATCATGGGCAGAACACGTCACAAACAGAGATTCTGAGAAATATGAATAAAGAAATGGAAGTCTTAAATACAATCAAAACCAGGAAATTGGAATATCTCTGACATATAACAAGTGGAGAGAAATACAACTTGCTCTAACTCATTATGCACAGGGCACTTTTTACCAGTAGGCCCGTGAGGCACCTGCCTCAGGCCCGCATTTTAATAGGGCCCGGAAAAATCACTAAAAAGTTTTTATTGCAATAACAAAATAAATTTTCAAAATTCTTTCATTTTACGAACAGGAAATAATAAATGATGACTCCACTGTTTTTCAAACGACTTCGCCTGTCACAAATACATCTCCGTCATCTCCTAGAGAAAACGACAATGTCAACTCTTTTCCTAGCGATATAGGGGATTGGCCAAAACATTTAAATAAATTGAAATTTCACCAATATTTTATAAATATTCGACCGAATCAATATATTGATAAAATTAGTGAATGTGTTACACAACTGGATAATAATAAAACCAGACATTTGCAAAATGCGATTTTTCATAAAATGAAAGCTAATGGGGAAAAATTCTTCGCGAGTGGTTAGTGTACATTCCGAAATGTAGCCCTGTTTATTGTTACTTTTGTAAACTGATTTCCACGAAAATTATTGTTCTTCTAACTTTCGATGGGTATAATGACTGGAAAATATCAATAGGACAGTTATTCAACATGAGCGATCTCCTGAACATATTTCATCAATTGGTACGTTAGTCAAGAGAAGTAGTACTTACCTACAGCAGGACTAATTGTAACATTATTGGAAAAAGTTATTTAGAAGAAAAGGAACATTGGAGAAACGTTCTTCAACAAATAATATCTACATATCATTAAATTTTTGTCCAAGAACGGTCTATCCTTTTATGGTTCGACAATTAAATTATTTACAATAGGAAATGACATAATACCTACAGTGTGACGCATTTAAGATGAAGACAGCCCTATATTTTGGTTATCAAAATAAATACAGGATTTGAAGTTTTTGCATAGTTAGACAGGTTAGACAGGTTGAATGTTCACATTTTTTAAGATACTCAGCTGAAATTTAAATGTTAAACGCAGCCTACTCCGACTCCTCAAACAGGGTAAATTTTCGATATTTTGCTTCGCGTTAGAGATATCGGAAACAATTATTTGAAAACGTTGTTTATTACAAATATTATTCTAACCCCACATAACAAATTTCATGGCAAAATTCGTACTTTTAGTTTTTTCATTATTTGCAGTCAGCTAAAACTTTTAATTGGCTGGTCCGAGATGCATCTCGGGACAGCTGTCGGACCAGCTGGGGAAGAATTTTAGGGTCCTGACTACAAATACTGAAAAAACTATCAGTGCGAATTTTGTCGTACAATTTGGTATGTGGGGTTATTTTTTTATATGTGAACATCGGAAAAATTGATTTGAAAGATAATTACGACTTGTTTATTATACCATGAAACATAATTTTACAATTAAAGTAGGTACTCATTTCTTTTTAAAAAAAAAATTATCGTTGCAAGACAAACACATGAAATTTGTCACAGAGTGAGCAACACAAAGTTTTTACACACAATACAGTTTTGCCGGGACTTACAATTCAGGATATAAAATTTTTACCATTTGCAGTTTGCACCATACACTCATTTTTCCAAAAAAAAACACGTAAACGCAAAGAGTTTTAAATGCTGTAATGGGTGGAATGTGTTTAGAATTTAATTTAATGCGAATAAAAAATGGACAAAAATAAAAAAAATATATTAAAAAAGATAGGTGAGAAAAACGAGATCTGGGGTGCAATCGGAATGGGACGTTTCATCGCCGCCGGTTCATCGCTGCCGTTTCGACGCCGCCGATTCACGATTCATCGCCAGTCCATTTCATCGCCGTCCGTTTCAACGCCAGTTAGTCAGTTGATTTTGTATTATGGGAGATAACCCGACATGACGTTAAATTCGGTTCAAAACTTATGTCAATTAAACAGATAAAAAATATTATTATATTTACTGTTCTATTTCTACTTCCCCTAAATTTTATACTAAATATGTAGTACTAAATTTGTAGTGTTAAATGGCCTTTGTAGACATAATATCGTCGGCTTACAAGCGAAACACACTAAGTCAAAAAACATAGTTTTGAGATAATCGTGTTTTAAATTTTTTTAAAAACAATTTGATAAATTTTCACATTTAAAACTTTTATTCGTTGTTTTTTAATTATACGAATGTTTTCATAAAGTATTAATAATGATTACTGACTAGGAGAAGTAAATTATATATTATCAAATTACTAATTTTTGTTAAATTTTAGATTTGAATACGTTGACTTAATGTTTTTTACATGTAGCATTTAAATTAGTGTGTTTTGCTTGTTTAATTTTGCTGTGAAATTATGACTTACATATATTTTTTTATTTACTTACTGTCGTACGATTATTGCAGGATTCGTTCACATTGTAAATAATACAATAATTTTTGCTTATATAAGTAATTTACTTTTTTCATGTAAATTTTCACAAAACAAGAACATTAGTATAATACAAAAAACAGGTTTAACGAAACAAAACGTGTATGCTTTTCAAAACAGGGAAGCTTTCAATGTGTTTTTTAGCTCTTATTCTCGTTTCCTCTGAAGTTTTATTGCCAGGAATCTTACGGCCCCTTCTATCTATTCCACTATATTCACCGCTTTCATTCTGCTGTTTAAAGGCGTTAATTATAGGCATATTGGAAATAGACAATGTTTTACAAAAAAATTTCTGACACACTTGAATTTTCTTTCCCATTCTTGTAAAAAAGTAGGATTTTGCGTTGGATCGCATTTTGCTATTTTCTCCTTTTCTCGGCCTGCGACTCTTTACTTCATTTGAAAGCACATTCAATAATGTAAAATCTTTCTGTCTTTGAAATGACAACATCGCATAAGTTTGGCAAAGCAACTTACGGTTCTCCTCAGAAAAGTTATTTTGGCACTTAAATCGACATTTAGAGCAATCAACCGTCTTCGGAATTTTAGGAGCTTGCATTCTACCAGTGGTACTTTTTTAGGGTTTTCCTTCAATTCGTTTGCTTTTTTCAACATGTCTTTTCCACACAGATGGTCTTGGGGTGTTCCATCGGCTTCTTTTAGGTCCTACTTGACTATTTTCGTTTAAATTTGTTTTTTCATCGGCTGCTGTAAACTTATCTTCACTGGTATCTGAATTATCACTTTCATTATCTGAAGAAATATAGTCTGTATCCTCCATACATTCATCAGAATCCTGGTCACTTATTTGAGGAGGATCCGACTGACTATCTTGACGAAAGTTATCTGGATTTAGGCTGACGTCTTTGTCTACCGCTGTATCTAGTTCGACAGAAAATGACGTCAAAGTTGGCTCAGGTTGGATTGGTTGATATATGTCTGTAACAAAATGTATCCAGTGAGTACAATTAATTCATTAGCTATTTGATTAAGTATAGTAAAAATCAGAAGAAATCAAAAGACGAGTTGACTGGTATGGGCGGCATTTGGCAAACTAAGCTACGTCCTTAAAAACAAAAGATATACACAACATCTTAAGACCAAGGTATACAATCAATGCATACTCCCTGTTGTCACTTACGGTTCCCAAACGTGGACGTTTACGAAAGCAAACATGGACAAGATCATAAAAACGCAAAGAGCAATGGAAAGGCAAATGTTGCACATACGACTAATGGATAAAAAGAGAAACGAGTAGATAAGAGAGAAATCCAAAGTTAGGGATGCTAGACAAGAAGTTGCAAAATTGAAATGGAGATTTGTCGGACAAACTAAGGCAAAAAGAAGACCGATGGAACAAAATTCTCATAAATTGGAGACAGTGGGAATATAAACGAAGCAGAGGAAGGTCACAAATCAGATGGGCAGATTATGTCAGAAGCACGCGGGCTCTAGGTGGATAACTGTAGCGACGGACAGAGAAGAGTGGAAAAGGATTGGGGAGGCCTATGTCCAAAGATGGACCGAAGAAGACTAATTAGATAGATAGGTAAAAATCATTAATAATAATAAAGATCTATAAAAACCGTTATAGCTTTTTGGTTAAAATTATATTCCTTGTACTTTATCATAAAATTGGTTGGTATTCAAATACACAGTAACTACATTAATTGCTTACCTGAAATCTCTTTCTCGACAACTGGAGTCAAAGTTGCATAGATCTCTGTGGCGGCAACAATGAATGATATTGGAAACCCTGAGGATGCCTCTTTTTCTAAAATAGAAACAGAGGTTTTACCGTTTGTAAAGTTCTTAAAAACTGGGTGTATAATGTTAAGTTACATGCACTATTTTTTATAAAAAAAACTTTTGACTGAAAAAAATATTATCAATAGATTAATAAGTAGGTCTAAATAATTCTAACCTTGTCCAATTACACTCTCTATAAAAGATGATCCCAATTTTGTATTGGTCGTGTCACTCAGTGGAGATCGAGAAATTGGATCTGTCACATATTCTAAAAAAAAAATAAAATAATTTGTTGATATAATTAATAACAAAATAAAAGTATACAAGTTCTACTAAGTTATGACATACGATTTATTTTATAAATTGTAAACGACTTGTAAAAATCCATTCATAACTAACCCAATTTTGCAATGGAAAAGGTATCTATTTGATTTAACAAAACGATAACAAAAGAATTAGATATTGATAAACTCTAGACTCTAGCTAGACTGTAGATAATTCAAAAAACATTTTAAACATTATACTGTTAGTATATTACTTACCCTTTTTTAGCATGTTCAGTATTTTATCAGCACGTCTCATTTCTCTTACAGGAATAATTAATAAATACACACAAATTGTCAAAACCGTTAACGAACTAATCATGCGAAACACTGAAATTAAACTGACAAAACGTATGCAATATACCCAAACAAATAATTAATCTGTTACAAGATTGGACAAGTCGCTCTGCGTAAGCCAGTCGGTAGGTTCATTCGTAGTCAAGTGAAATACATTAAGTCACTTAATGTGTTTTTCCTGAAGCAAATATAATTTTCGTGACTTAGTGAGAAACATAAAAATAATAAAAATAACAGTTTTTGTTATTGTATGGCTTAGGCTAAGGCTCCACGGGCGACAAATTTACGCTAGCAGTAGCCGTAAAACGAACTTAAGGTTCCGCGGAACGGAATAGGAATAGCCGAACTGAACCGACTACGCACAAGTCCTGTAGTCGGTTCAGTTCGGCTATTCCTATTCCGTTCCACGGAACCTTAAGTTCGTTTTACGGCTACTGCTAGCGTAAATTTGTCGCCCGTGGAGCCTTAGCCTTAGTGAGTTTAACCAGTCTAAAGAGTAAAAAAAATACAATAAAATGCTGCATATAACCCAAAAGTGAAAAAATTGACTTAGTGTGTTTCGCTTGTAAGCCGACGATATGTTCAAATTTATGTAGTGTTATGTAGGGTTAGGTTAGGTTAGGTCATTTCCTAGAATTCCTAATTAATATAAATAATAAATGTAACTGTCGAAAATTGGTCGGAAATTCGGAAATGAATCAGTTAGCGATTAACTGACTGGCGATGAATCGGCCTTCGATGAATCGGCAGGCGATGAATCCTCCGGCGATGAATTGGCGGCGATGAACTGGCGGCGATGAAACGTCCTAGACCCGGGTGCAATTGCACCCCGCACCGCCTTACGAGGGTTAAAAAAGTTATTATTGTTATTAAATCATATTTAGGGGCCCGAAAATTGTGTAGTACCTCGGGCCTGATTTAAAGAAAAATAGGCTTTGATTATGCAGGGAAAGATCCAAGAAAAAAGAAGCATATGGAGACGTAGAATATCATGGTTGCGCAATCTGACAGAATGGTACGGATGTACATCAAATGAACTTTTCAGAACAGTCGTCTCTAAAGTCCGAATAGCTATGATGATTGCCGACCTCCGTCGCGGAGATGGCACTTGAAGAAGATAGATGTGGTGTTATTCACGATTTTAAGAATTTCATGGATGGATCGTGTAGCTAATGTTGAAATCCAACGTGGAATGGACAAGGAGTGCGAGATTATTAACACAAGCAAAGAGTGCAAATTATAATATCTTGGCCGTGTTATGAGAAATTATATGGCTTATTGCAACTCATTCTTCAGGGCAAGGTATTTGGAAAGAGAGGACCAGGGCGAATATTATCTTTGCTTCAAAACCTGATAAAGTAATTCAATACGCCTACAACCGGATTATAGTTCAGACAAATAAGGAAAAAAAATAGCCTGTTGGTGACACAACCCCCTCCAGGCCGAAACCAAATTTTTTGAGTAATAGGGACATCTATAATAATAACCTATATATTTCCTGCAGCCAATTTTGATGATATACATAGTTATAAACAAATGAAGATCAAAAAACGGTAAATTATTGCTTTTTTCGTCTATTACTAAGAAAATAGGCATTTTAAACAAATTTGAGAGTAAGAAACTCATAAACGGTATAAAAAACTTCAATATGGCGTTTGCTTAATATGTCTATCCTTATTGGTTGCTTAGAAAATTGCAAAATAGATCATAAATTTTGAGTTTTTATAAATATTTAAAACTTATGTAAAAATTAACTTAGAACCTTCTTATTACACGAAATGCTGAGCCTTATGGTGCTTAATTCATACCCTAAATTTCGAAGAAATTGGTCAAATAGTTTAAAAGTTATTTAATTTGTTTATCCCAAATTTATTTTTTTTTGCAACACTGTAAGTCAGAAAATGATGAAGCTACAGTAATACTTTGGATAGTTTATGGAAGAAGGAAATTTACAGTATTAATTTAATTAAAAAAAAAATACAAAAAATAATTATAAATATTGCAAAATTATTTTGCAAAAACATGTGAATTAAATAAATGGGGGGGCTAACTTTGTCCCTAATTGTCCTAGGACAGTTGTTTTTCTTTCTAAATGTGTATAAAAATTCAGTCTTTCTAAATATGAAAAAATAATTTTTCTACAGGTAACGGTTAAAAAGTTATTCTAATTGTTTATAAGTAAGCAAAAAATCGACATGTTTTTTCAAAATAATTTTACACTTTTTAAAATTATTTTTTGTCATTTATTTTTAATAATGGTAATAGTTTAAATGTTCTTCTTTCATAAACTGTCCGAAGTATGATTGTAGCCTCATAATTTTCTGACTTGTGGTGTTGCAAAAAAAATGAATTTGGGATAAACAAATTAAATAACTTTTAAACTATTTGACCAATTGCTTTGAAATTTAAAATATAATTTAAGTACAAGAAGTATCAGCATTCCGTGTAATAAGAAGGTTTTTTTACATAAGTTATGAATATTTTTAAAAACTCAAAATTTATGATTTATTTTACAATTTTCTAAGCAACCAATAAGGATGGACATATTCAGCGAACGCCATATTGAAGTTTTTTATACGATTTATGAGTTTCTTACACTCAAATGTGTTTAAAGTGCTTAACTTTTTGGTAATAGACGAAAAAAGCGAAAATTTAGCGTTTTTTGATCTTCATTTGTTCATAACTATGTATATCATCAAAATCGGCTGCAGGAAACATATAGATTAATAATATAGATGTCCATACTACTCAAAAAATTTGGTTTCGGCCTGGAGGGGGATGTGTCACGAGAAAAATCTTATTTCTCTGGACTATTATTCCGAATAGCTGCAAGAAAAGTTAGGATAGCCATACTGATCGCCGACATCCGGAACGGATAGGTAGAGTAATAAGAAGAATGGAAGTTTTACTATTAATTTTATATGTTATGCATATGTTTTAGCTACTTAATGATGATTTATTGTTCTGTATAATTTTTTACATACTAAGACTAGATCTTTAAAAAAAGACAGACTTACAAAAACTTTTCTAGGTCTATATTGCCTAGCCAGACATTAACATACTCTTTTGTTTTCAGATTACTGACTGCTTAGCAGGCGTTAAAGAATGGCTACTACTCAAGGCGAAATCAGGGTGGGTCCTGGAAACCAGGTAAAAGATATTTATGTACGTTGATACTAAAAATCACGGTAACAAAATCTAAATTTTTTGCATCTTGGATTATCGTATTTAGAAAGAAAGAAGTAGCGGGTTAAAAGTACATTGAAACTTTCTTGTTTTATGTGAAGATGGCATTTTTAGTAATTAGGAGCAAAATGGTACAACGTGGTGGAAATACCTATTCCCGATCTATTTAGGTCTTGTGTAGGTACACTTTACCCTCTATGATTAACCCTTTTCTTGGCAAACCGATATAAAAATGTGACTGTGTTTTCTTTCTATTAATGCCCTTCTAGAATTATTTAAAAATTTATGAAATAAATATTTCACCTTTAATTTATTCTTAAGTACCAAATTTGAAGTTGTTACATTGCCAAGAATACCATAGCCCTTATTATCATTGATGGTCCATGCATTTTCTAAGGTTTGAACCGATTTCTCAGAACAAAGTTGAAATTTCTTTTATCTGAGTTCATGGGAGTGATCTCGCGTCACAACACCCCTTCCCCCATTAAATTTTAGGAAATAAAATTCTTCAAATATAAAAAAAGTTTTTAAGGGGAGAGGATGGTTTGAAATATTTAATTTTTTTTTATTATTTCAAATAAAAGTGCATACTTTCAAGAATACTCTCTGAAAACTTCAAAATAATCTCATACCCCCCCTTAAAATAGAATTATTTGTTTATAAAATATATTTATTATATTCTAAAATAAAATCCTTTTAATTTAGGTAACTCCTTATTTGTGACGATATGCGTAAAAACAGTTTCCTTTGCCAGTCAGACAAAGTCGCCTACCCTTTCACATTTTGTGCACTGAAAGAAAGTAGTGCCTGACTTACAAAACATAGAAATAATTTTGTCTACCCCTTTTTTTTAACCTGTCTATCTACAAAACAAATAAAATTGCATAAAAATATTGCAAAGATAAAAAAATCAAAAATATACATTGGGAAAAAAATATAACCGTAACTTGGCAATGTAACAAATTTGTTACAAATGTTTGACGACTTTTTTTGATAGTTTAATAAACAAAAAAACAACTAAAACGTACACGCTCTATTTATAGGATAATTGAGCAATATAGAACAATCACCAAACAAATAAAAAACACACTATTTTTTATAAAAAATTAAAAGTTTTTAAAAAGAGTGAAGAACCTTCTCTAAAATGCAACAGGTGACAGATGGCATCAATTAGAAGTTGTCAGAAATCAGTAATAATAAAAAATAAGTTGATTATTGCCATAAACGGACAGTTTTATGTTATTTGTACAAAATGTGAGTAACAAAATGCACCTCAAGTCACCTAGAACTCACCTAGGACCTAAAATGAAAATAGAAAATCTACGGTTTCATTTTGATTTAAATCTGTCTCCTGTCATCCCCCGATAGTACTATTTCTAGGTCTACCTGTTGTCAAGGAGGCTCTGCAGAAGACAAATTTATACCAACACGTCCGTAGTTTTTCGGTATAAAATAAACTATCTATATAGCCCAGTCGGGATAGCATTTGACCTTGCATTAGGAGCTGCCCCAAATTTTATCTTTCTAATCTTTAGTGAGGGTCAATTTTAGTATAAATTTAAAATCTCGACTGAATTCCACCGTTGCGTTAGCCGCCATCTTGATTTTAAACGAGAACCGTTTTTGCTCAATATCTCCGCCATTTTCAATTTTTTGACAAAAGTGTAGAAACTGAAATTGTTGAAAATGCGATTTTCTATAATTTCATTTATTATAATTTTTTTCGTGCGGTCGATATTTTCCGAGTTATGAGGGGAAAATAGTGACAGTTGTAGCATAATTATTGAATTATTGAATTATCTCGTTTATTATTAGTTTTACAACAAATATTTACCTATACAAAAATAAAGAGAATTAAATTTTGTACAATTTTCATGCCGTTCATTTTTTTGATAAAATCAATATTTAAGGTAGTACGTATGTGGTAAAGGTGCGAGCGTAAGACCTGATTGATTTTGTAGCAATTGTTTTTGTTCAATATCTCCGCCATTTTCAACTTTTCAACAAAAAGTGTAAGAACTGAAATTGTTGCAATTACGATTTACTACAATTTTTCGAGAGAACCAGTGGCGGGTCTACAAGGGGGAAATGGGAAAATTCCCCCCAACAGGGCCCAAAATTTAAAAAAAAAATTGTTGAAACATCACGATATATTAGCTGACATAAAACTTAAAATATCGACAGACAAATTCAACCAATAAAACCCGCTAGTTAATAAAATTAAGTGAACTTAATGTATATTATAATGTCTTTTTATGTCTTTTATATATTTAGTTTGGTTGATGTTTCATTGGAAGTTTCAACAATTGTATAAAATATAATTCTCTTTATTTTTGTTTATGTACAATTATGTCGTAAAGTTAATAATAAATGAGACAATTCAATAATTATGCTTCCCCTCCGCTTCCATTATTTTCCCCCTTAACTCGGAGAATATTGATCGTATAAAAAATTGTGCCAAAGAAATTGTAGGAAATTGCATTTCTAACAACTTTCCTTCCCACCATTTATGTCGATAAGTTGAAAATGGCGGAGATATTAAGCAACAACAGTTCTCATTTAAAATCAATATGGCGGCTAATGCAACCGCGGAATTCAGTCGAGGTTTTAAATTTACACTACTATTGATCTCTCCTAAAGGATATAATTATAAAATTTGGGGCAGCTCGGATACAAAATTCAATTCAATAATTATGCTCCCCCCACAACTTTTTACTATTTTCCCATGTAACTCGGAAAATATCAACCGCATGAAAAAAATTGTTAAAAAGAAATTGTAGGTACAGTAAAATCTGCCATATCCGGATCAATGTGGCGACAGACCGATCCGGATATGAAAAGATCCGGATATCAAGACCACTACTTCTTTTACAGTCTCTGAAACGTTTTCTCATTCATACATTCCAGTAATCAACGCCGTCAATAACTTTAGTCGATAGACACGTTTTATAGTTTCTTCTTCTTAACGTGCCCTATCAAGTCCCCTTGACGTTGGCGATTAACATGGCGAAACTGTCTCTGTCTCGAGCTATTCTAAATAGGTGTTCTGCTTTCTTTATTCCTGTCCACTCCCGGATATTCTTCAACCAAGAGGCCTGCTTTCTACCAATTCCTCTGCGTCCTTCGATTTTACCCATCATCATAAGTTGAAGAATATTATACCGGTCTCCCCTTACTACGTGTCCAAAATAGGCCATCTTTCTATATTTGATGTTATCAAGCAGCTCACGGGTAGCATTTGCTCTCTTAAGGACTGCCACATTTGTCAGCATAGCCGTCCATGGTATTTTTAGAATACGTCTGTGCAGCCACATTTCAAAGGCCTCCAAACGGTTAATGGTGGATATTTTTAATGTCCATGCTTCGACACCATACAAGAGGACTGACCAAATGTAGCATTTAATCATGCGCTTTCGAAGTTGAAGTTGCAAGGTATCATTACAGAAGAATGACCTCATTTTTAAAAATGTCGTGCGGGCTATCTCGATTCTACATTTTATCTCTTTATCTGGATCTAGTTGTTCAGTAATATGGCAACCAAGATATTTAAAACTGGGTACTCTTTGAATCATATGACCATCAACATATAACCGTGAATCTTGATGGGCCAAACGGCTAAATACCATGTACTTTGTTTTTGAACAGTTTATATTTAGGCCAAACTCTCTTCCCACTCTGTCAATGGCATTTAAAAGGTGTTGTAATCCATTTATATCATCACTTAAAATAACTGTATCGTCTGCATATCTGATTGTATTTATCAGAATTCCATTAACCTTCACACCCCATTCCAAATTATGCAGCGCTTCCTTAAATATTCTATCTGAATACAAATTGAACAACAGTGGGGACAGTATACAACCCTGTCTGACGCCTCTTTGTATTTTGCATATTTCTGTTGATTTTCCATTTATGCAAGCTGTCGCTGTTTGACGCCAGTATAATTTTTCTATGATTCGTACATCTTGACTATCAACTCCTTTATCCTTTAGTATTTTAATTAATTTGTGATGTTGTACTCGATCAAAGGCCTTCTCATAGTCAATAAATACAGCAAAGACGTCTTTCCTTTGATCTCGGCATTTCTGCAATAACACATTTAGTGCAAAGAGTGCGTCCCGGGTTCCCAGTCCATTTCTGAAGCCAAATTGTGTTTCATCCTGGTCTTCTTCACATTTATCTCTGATTCTACTGTGGATGATACGTAGAAAGATTTTCAAGGTGTGGCTCATAAGGCTTATCATTCTATAGTCGCTACAGTTTTTCGGACGTTGTTTTTTTGGTAGGGTTATGAATTCGGACTTTAACCAATCTTCAGGGATATCACCAGTCGAATAAACATCATTGAAAAGTTTGACTAGTATTCCAATGTTTTCCTCATTTATGAGCTTTTAACATTTCTGTAGGTATGTTGTCGGGACCAACGGCTTTATTGTTTTTTGCCAATTTTATAGCATGTTGTATTTCTGATTTTAGTATTTCTGGTCCTTCACCTTCATCTAAAGTGTCCAGTTCTTCGGGTCTATCATCATTATACAGTTCATTTATATAATTATACCAGGTAGTTCGGATTTCGTGTTCGTCTATTATCATTTTTCCCGACGAATCGGTTATAGTATGTGGAGTTTTCTTATAATAAAGACCAGCTACTTCTCTAACTTTTTTAAACATATTAAACGTATCATGTTTTTCATTCAACTTTTCTAATTCCTTGCATTTATCCTCCATCCATTTTTCTTTAGCTACCTTTATTTTTTGTTTAATAAGTTTTTGTTTTTCTTTGTATTCTGTTTTGTTATCTTTCAGTTTTCTTCTCTGCTCCATCAATTCCAGGATTTCATCAGTCATCCATTGTATAGTTTCTATAATACATTATTTCGCCATCTTTTAGTTGTTCTTTTAGTGCGTTGTCCAACAGCAGGACTGCCTTTCTCGGTAGATTTCGGTAGATCCGGACGGCGCAGAACCGTCCGGATATGGGGAGGTCCGGATATGACAGGTCCGGATATGGCAGGTTGTACTGTAATTATATTTTGAACAATTTTAGTGGAAAATGGCGTAGATATTGAACAAAAACAATTGCTATAACATCAATCCCGTCTTACGCTCGCGCCATTACCGCATACGTACTACCTTAAATATTAATTTTAGCAAAAAAATGAAAGAGATCAAAATTGTGTACAATTTAATTCTCTTCATTTTTGTACAGGTACATATTTGTTGTAAAACTAATAATAAACGAGATAATTCAATAATTATGCTCCAACTGTCACTATTTTCCCCTCATAACTCGGAAAATATCGACCGCACGAAAAAATTATAATAAATGAAATTATAGAAATTCGTATTTTCAACAATTTCAGTTTTACACTTTTTGTCAAAAAATTGAAAATGGCGGAGATATTGAGCAAAAACAGTTCTCGTTTAAAATCAAGATGGCGGCTAACGCAACGGTGGAATTCCGTCGAGATTTTAAATTTATACTAATATTGACCCACCCTAAAGATTAGAAAAATAAAATTTGGGGCAGCTCCTAATGCAAGGTTAGGCCTGTTATTCGTCTAACCCGACTGGACTAATACCGCAGTATGGTTAGAACGCCCTCGTAACGGGGAATAAGTGAAATTAATGTCGACTCGATTCAAGTTCTCTGTTTAACCCAGGTATGACAATACCAAAAGGCACCGTCAGGAAAATATTCCAATTTACGGTCCAGACAACCTGTATGAATCGAGTCTTTGTACTCTAATACAGAGTATGGCATTAGTAAAATAGAAAATCTACGGTTTCGTTTTGATTTAAATTTGTCTCCTGCCATCCTCCAAAAGTACTATTTCTAGAGCCTCCTTGACAACGGGTAGACCTAGAAATAGTACTAACGGGGGATGGCAGGAGACAAATTTAAATCAAAACGAAACCGTAGATTTTCTATTTTACTAATACCATACTCTGTATTAGAGTACAAAGACTCGATTCGTACAGGTTCTGTGAACGTAAATTGGAATATTTTCCTAACGGTGCCTTTTGTTATTGTCATACCTTGGTTAAACAGAGAACTTGAATCGAGTCGTCATTCATTTCACTTAAAATGAAAATGTTACAAATTTGTTACATTGTCAAGAAGAGGGTTAAACATTACAAACAAAATCCTTATTTTCTAATTTGATCTGTTCACGGCAAAATATTTAGCCGATAAGGTCCCGAGTTCCGGATATCTCAAAGTTCCGAGTATCTCAAAAAAGTGTTACTTTTCTTGCATCTTCATTTTACATAAACTGCTGGTTTCACCTTGATACATCTGTCCTCCATGCCTAAGTTACTATATGGCCTGTAATTAACCCTCTGTGAAATGAAAAACATGTTTTTTCATAAAATTGTAATATTTTATTCGATATAGTCTTTTTTGGCTCAATACAATGATTCCAGCAAGATTCCAACTTCTTTATGCCATCCGAATAATGCAATTTACGAAACTCTGCAAAGTGGGCGTTTGTTTTGTCAATTATCTCTTCGTTTGAACTGAATGTTTTATTTACGAGCTATCACTTCAAATTTGAGCAAATCAGGAGAATAAGCCGGATGAGAAAGCAATTCGAAGCCTAACTATGCATTTTTGATATTGTCGTAAAGCTTTTGTGAGTCGGTGCATTGTCGAAAAAACATTTTTTTCTTCTGCATAGTGACCATAACCTTTCCGACTCATTGATCGACTCTTGGCCTGAGCACTTTTGCCGCTTTCAGTCCACTGAAGCTTAAAATGAATATAATTTTTTTTAAACATAAAAATTTGAGACGTAACAAAGAGAATGAGACCAAAAAACCCTTCCAAATATTGATAAAGCACCGTTACAGCCATTTGAAAATGGCCGTTTTTCTCACACGTATTAAATATTTTTATTGTTTATTTTAATAGTTATAAACAATTGAAAAAATGATCACTTTCGGGTTTAATTTGCAATAACTTTTTTGTTTATAAACATTTTTTAATTTAGAAAGTCTAATTTTAAAGAGGAAGTATTTTCAAGAAAGTGGTATGTTACACGTTTTCATCTACCATGCGTATTTTTTTCACTGTATTGAAATAAATGCAAAAAGTCGCTGTTTTTCCTTGATTGTTAATAAAAACCATGACATAGCCAGTAATTTTTCGATTTAAAATGCTTCGTGTTCTGGCATATTTCTGAAGAATCGAGAGAGAAGAAATATTCAAAAAGATGCATTATGCACTTCTATATGTAAAAAAATACTTGACTAGATAATAACGATAAAAAATGCTATGCCCTCGTCGATAAGTAGTCTGTTATCCACTTGAGATAAAAGCGTTTAGATAAAGCACTAAATAAAAATGCCATCTTCCCTGTTGTAAAATATGTTTATCCAACTTTGTAAATACTTCTGATGCTTGTACCTTATTATGAATAAAAAGCCATGTTTATAGCCGCCCATTTACAAATAAATACTTTACAAGTCGGTGAAGTAAATATAATTACAAAGGCGGCCACACACGTCATTGAAATTGTCAGGTTTTGGTAAGCTTATTGCAGAGATTCGTTAACTGGGAAGGGTAAGTTTAGATTTACATGACAAAACTAATTTATCTCTATAGTCTGGGCAGATTACCGGAAAATAGGCAATTTTTGGGAAAAGTTATTTACTTTAGAGAAATTTTAGAGAAAAATTGCAAAATACCTTTTTGTTCGCAATGATCCGAAAACAGCCTAAAATAATGTCTACCCGGGCCGAAAAAATTGATTTTTATAATTCTTTTTAATAAATGTAGCAACAACTCCGAAATTATGGCATTTAGGTATAGGGAATATAACATGAAAACTAATCAGTATTTTTTAAAGACTTGAAAACGTAAAAAATATATGCGGTGTTTCATTTGAAATAAGAAAGTTCATTAGATTTCCAGAGAAACGGAAGATCTGACAAAAATGCAATTACCACTATAATGTCGGCCGCATTAGAAGATCCCTACTCACCAAAGTCTATAAAAATCGTTCTAGCCGTTTCCGAGATAATTCAGGCTTTCCATACCTAAAAACTCACTCTGTACATTTTCTTCCTTACTTAAAAAAATTTCTTGTAACGTGTGTGGCCGCCAAACTTTATTTTGTAAGTAATTATGTAAATAATTAAACAGACATTTTCCTCAAAGTGACTGTTAACAAATAATTGCTTATAGACTTTGTCATCAGTAATAAATATTTGCTATCTTAATACTGGCTTATATTTTAGTGTCAATTTATAGCACACATTTGGTACTTTGTTATGTTAGTGAGAAATTGGTACTCTTTATTTATGGATTTTACAGTCAGTGATGTTGAAATTGCATTTTGATGATTATCTTATTTTTGATTATTTTTGATTTTGTTAAGTCTGATTTATTTGCGTATTTCAGAATACTGGTGGAATGTAATGGGTATAGCTACTGTAACCAACTCCAATTCAGTCGAATCCGGGACAAGGCTGAAAAATATATCTGAAATCCGGGACTTTTCAATGAAAATAGGGCCATTGTTTTGTTTTTTTCAGAAGACGATAATTAAAATACTTCTTCTTCTTCTCGTTGTCCTTATGCCCAATAAGAGCGTCGGACTTTGCTATGACCTACCTATCTTTTGCCCATTTCTTCCACGCCTTCCGGTCTCTTGCCATTTCCTTCATCTGTTGCACTGTTTTCCCTCTCTTGGTCCCGATTTCCTGGATTTGTTCCATCCACCCCTTTCTAGGTCTGTCCCTTCTTCCTTTCCCCTGTCTTTTCACATCTGTCACCTTCTTTACTAGTCTGTTCTCGTTCATTCTAGTTATATGTCCAAATCAATTAAGTTTTCTTTTTTCAATTTTTTTCTCTATTGGTTCCTGTCTTAGCACGTTTCTGATGTTTTTGTTCCTTTCCCTGTCCAGCTTCATCTTTCCAGCTATTTTTCTCAGCCACTTCATTTCTGCTGCATTTATGGCACTTTCATGTTTTTTATTTGTAACCCATATCTCGCTTGCATATAGAAGAGTTGGTACTGTGATTGTATTATATTCATGTATTTTTGTTTCCTGGCTGATTTCCCTTTTTCCCAGTATCGTATTATTAATCGCGTAATATATTCTCGTAGCTTTCTTTGTCCTATTTGCATTTTCTAAGTCTAACTTTCCGTCGTTCGATAAAAACTAAAATTAAATCAAAATACAGAAACTAAAAAAAGTCCACCGTTTTAGTTTTCGTAGAACTATAATACCACGATATAAAATGCATGCGTTTTGGATGTGGTCTTAGTATTAAACTCTAGAAATTGTCGACTTTTTTTTTGTCCCACCAATTCAATTAGATGTGAATTCTTAGAAGAATAACGTATTCAAAATAGAATTATTTTACCAAAACGTTGAAAATTCGGATGGCCCGGAAGCATCTAAACATTCCGTATATTATGTATTTGGAACGTAGGAGTTTTCTATTGGTTCTTTGCAGCACGCGGTCATATTTTAACCAAAGGCGGCGAGGCTCCAAACTCATATACGGAATGTTATTCGGTGCCAAATTCATATACGGAATGTTAAATATTCGAACACCGAAAAATATAAGTTATTATTAGAATCTGTTAAATGGAGATTGATTTTAAAATACTTGTTACTGTATTATTAATTAAAAATAAAACAATTTATAGTATTTGGAATGTTATTTGGTGTAAATTCATATGCGGAATGTTAAATATCCGTAGACCAAGAAATAGGACTTTTTATTAATCAGTTAAAGAAGACTGATTTTAAAATACCTATTTTGTTAATGTATTATTAAAGAAAAATAAGACAATGATTACCTATATGGAATGTTATTTGGTGTGAAATTCATAAATAAGATGGTATATATTTGAGAGAGATATTTCTTTATTTGACTAAGCTTTCGCTTTCTCAGAATTTTTAATGACTTGCACGTGTTGTTTAGAATAGAATAGAATAGAATACTTTATTGGTATAGCTTTACAGCTGCCATCATAAAGATGGATATACACGTCAGATATACAACACAATATAGTCACAGACACATAATCAAATACCTATACATACACTTAAATTTTAGATTTAACATAATGTACATTGATAAATATGAAAATTATTAATATTAGACAGAACTCATAACAGCAATCTAGTTGCTAAGTATTCTTCTACACTGTAGAATGCATGTTTACATAGTATACTTTTCACAACTCTTTTGAATTTCACCGGATGCAAAGATCTAACTTCATTTGGAAGATGATTATATAGCCTGACCCCCACATAATCTGTGGACTTCTCAAATTTGGATAGTTTGTGACCAACAGTAACAAACTGATTGGCATTCCTAGTTGAGTATGCATGTAAATCAGAATTTCTCTTGAATGAATGTAAATTATGCTTAATATACAATATGGATTTCAAGATATATATGGAAGGCAACGGTAAGATATTGTTATTAATGAAAACTTGCTTACAAGTATGCCCAAAAGGAATATTGAAGATAAGTCTAATAATTCTCTTCTGTTTAATAAACACTGTGTCTGATTTTGTGGAATTACCCCATAACGTAACATTATAAGTAAGGTGACAATAAACCAAAGAATAATATACATTAATGAGAGTTTTAATACTGAGTGTTCTCTTCAACTGTACTAAAGCATAGAATGAACAATTTAGTTTCTTATTAACATATTCAACGTGAACATCCCAACTCATAAACTGGTCCAAGAATACACCTAAAAATTTTATGTTTGGAATATTTACAATTTCAGGAATAGACACAACTGGCATATTTCGTTTGCATCTAAAATGTATATACGATGTTTTATCAATATTCAGTTGTAGCAAGTTTTGTGTACACCATGTTTGGAATAATCTGATAACCCTTGACACTCTATTTTGAAGCTCTACGTATGTATGTGCTGATACAATCACAGATGAGTCATCTGCGTACATTACAATGTGGTCATGAGTAATATGATCGGGTAGGTCATTGACAAAAATAAGAAAATAGCAGTGGTCCCAACACAGATCCCTGCGGCACTCCTACATCTACACTGAAGATGTCTGACCTTTCCTTGTTTAATTCAATATAGAATTTCCTCTCCAGAAGATATGAGTTCAATAAATTTAACATGTTACCTCTTATTCCGTGGACATACAATTTGTTAAGGACAAATTCAAATTTAAGACTGTCGAATGCTCTGGAAAGATCAAAGAAGATACCCACTACAAGAAGACCATCATCAAGGTGCCTATAGACAGATTCCATAAATACTTCAGTAGCCCCCTCTGTTGATCTTCCGGATCGAAAGCCATGCTGTTCTGAACACAGTGCATTATTTTTGTCCAAAAACTGTATGATCCTAGTGTAGTAAGCTCGTTCAAAAATTTTTGAAATTACATTTAACAAGGAAATAGGTCTATAATTATCAATACAAGTGTGATCGGATTTTTTATATACTGGAACAATTTTACTTAATTTTAGGTTTTCAGGAAATTCACCTGTGTTGTATACTAGGTTAATTAAATATGCCAGCGGTTCTGATATAACATCCTTGATGTGTTTGATCATTCTTGTGTTTAATTCATCATTTCCAAAAGAATGTTTATTTTTAAGACCACAAATAATATCAAGAACCTCATCAGATGTTACTGGAAAATAAACAAAACTGTCTATAGTCCACCTATGTGATAAAGTACAGTTTTGAGGGTTATTGTCAAGCCTATTTTTTAGTGCATTATTTCTGTCATTGAAATGGCATGCAAAATATTGAGCTAAATTTTTATCATCTGATATTAGTTTGTCTTCAATTTTGAGTTTAATTTTATTAGTACTTTGCTTTCTCCCTATAGTTTTATTTACTATACTCCACATAGTTTTTTGTTTATTATTACTACTTACAATTTGAAGATAATTGAATTCCCTTTTCTTTTCAGCAATAAGATTATTGTATTCCTTCTTGGTAGCTTTATACTCATTCCAGATGTTACTATTATTAGAGTTTTTAGCTTCATTAAATAGGTTTTTTAATTGTTTACTCCTAGCATATATGTCATGATCAACCCAACCTTTACTTTTATGCACGTCCTTACCTATTTTAGTATGTTTAATTCTTTAATAATACAAAAAAACTAATAAAGTCCTTTATAAAAGGTATATATTTAAAATCCCTAAAAAGGGCTACATCACAGAACCAGTTTTCGATTGGTTGACCAATCATCATCAGTGCATTCCTAAAATGAATATAACCTAATAAAATGATGCAAAGGTTTTAAAATTTTGACTACGGTTAGAAAAAATTGTAGGTTATACTCACGTGACCTTACCATGCTAACCACCAAAATATAATATTACAAATTTTATTTACATATATTACATAATTACAAACATTTTGGTGGTTAGCATGTAAGATCAGGTGAGTATAACCTACAACTCTTTTTAACCTTAGTCAAAATTTTAAAACCTGTGCACCATTTTATAAGGTTATATTCATTTTAGGAAAGCAATGATGATGATTGGTCAACCAATCGAAAACTAGTTCTGTGATGTAGTCATTTTTATGGATTTTAAATATAGACCTTTTATAAAGGACTTTATTCGTTTTTTATATTACGAGTATATGGTATACAGCCAACTACAGGAAAACCTTTTTCCTTGTGGATCTTTAATAATACGTTAACAATAATTTTTCTATTCTCATACTATAATATATCAATTATGATGTCACTACCTGTATCATAATGAACTTCATTATGATACAGATTTTTATTAAGATACAGATTTTTAACCAATAGAATCGCGATATGAGATTCGCGAAAAAAGGTGGCACACGCGCAGTAACCAATGGCGAGACAAATACATAGGCTTTGACAGTTCTCAATATGTAAACAAACTGTCAGACTGACAAACTACTTAATTTGTTTGCGTTACAAAATTAATAAATTCGAATATATTCTTTTTCTACGAGCGTGCAAAAATGTCTACTTTCGCGCACGCATTTTAGTTTAGAAAGTTTCACTTTTCCGCACGCGTGTTACTTTTCCGCACGCGGTTTTTACTTTTCCGCACGCGTGTTAATTTAGATATGTTAATATGGCCTTAAAGTAATTATAATACATGTAATAAACTAATATTTAGATATTATTTACTAATTTATTTCAAATATATCTTATTGTGTTCTGTTTTAATGAAATTAACGCCACAATTCGATGAAATAAAATTATTTTGACATAATATTCGAAAGTCAAATCGGTAGACAATAACAGTCGTTTTAAATTGTCGTCATGGAAACCAAGATCGTCGTCATGCTAACTAATTATATTGAAAGTTTGGTTTTGACAACCTTGTCAAAGAATTAATTTGTGTATTTATTTTCATATTAATTAAATTAATTGATTAAGATTTGGTAATTTTTTAAAGACTCTTAGAAAAAATACTGTTCCTAACTCTTGCAGAAAGTCTCTTTTCCGCACTCGACTGCTTGCCGAACTCCCGCTTCGCGTCGTTCGGCAAACTGCAGTCGCGTGCGGAAAAGAATGACTTTCTGCACTTGTTAG
Source organism: Diabrotica virgifera virgifera (assembly GCF_917563875.1). NCBI lineage: Eukaryota > Metazoa > Arthropoda > Insecta > Coleoptera > Chrysomelidae > Diabrotica > Diabrotica virgifera. Next base: position 198,106,310 of record NC_065444.1, read on the forward strand.
GAAAATAACTATTTTGTGAATGATCATAGAAAAAATCGTGTATACAACTTGCATTTAATTATCATTACGAAGCTCGTACTCTATACGAAACTCGCCGCCAGGCGGCTCGTTTCGTATCCCTTATACTCGCTTTATAATGACCATCATTAAATGCTCGTTGCATAATATACTATTAAAAACCAGTCTCATTTTAACTGGCTTTAATAAGAATCGTCTTTTTGTTCTATGAATATTTAACATAGGTACCGTATATGAATTTCGCACCAAATAACATTCCAAATACTATAATTGTTTTATTTTTATTTAATAATACAGTAACAAGTATTTTAAAATCAATCCCCTTTTAACAGACTCTAATAAAAACTTATATTTTTCGGTGTACGAATATTTAACATTCCGTATATGAATTTGGCACCGAATAACATTCCGTATATGCGTTTGGAACCTCGCCGCCTATTGGTTAAAATATGACCGCGTGCTGCAAAGAACCAATAGAAAACTCCTAGGTTCCAAATACATATACGGAATGTTTAGATGCGGCCCGGAAGACTTGTCCGGGACGCCGGGACACGACGTTGTATGTCGGACTAGTTGGTCACACTACGTATCTTCTTCTTTGGGTGCCGTCTTCTTAGCGAAGGTTGGCGATGACTTCTGCAAAGTCTTCTCTATTTTGGGCTTTTCGTATCCTGTCCATTCTTTGATGTTGCGCAGCCAGGTCATTTGTCGTCTACCCGGACCGCGTCTTCCTTCTATTTTCCCTTCCATAATAAGTTGAAGGAAGTTATACCTGTCGTGTCTAAATATGTGTCCAAGATAAGATGTTTTACGTCTCTAGGTATAGCCAATATTTTTGTAGTTGTCCATTTTTTGCTCCTCTTCTCCTTCGTAAGAATGTAGTGACGTCATGTAATTTGTTTAACTATTTCTATCCAATTATATCTCTCCTCCTTTGTGTGATATTTTTCTTCGAAGAATGACTATCCAATCATGTCGTTTATCATTTGGTCCGACCATGGTACTGGAGATCTTCCTCTGGATATTTTGCCCGCTACGTTGCCTTCAACCATCATTTGCTCTATGCCTTCTCTTCTTCTGGTTATATGTGCAAAACATCTCAGTATATTTTGGTTGATAGTTATGGGGAGTCTTGTTTTTATATTAAGTTCCATGATATGCGCAAAATTCTACGGTAGACCCACATTTCAAATGCCATTATACATAATTTCTGAAGCTTAGGTGGCGATAGGAAATACCATTCCTCGAACAAGGCGTAATTCTGTGTTTTTTCGTTTTTTTTTTTTTGTGATGTCAGTGTTCTTCCATATTTTGCGTCAATGGAGCTCGTCTTCGCGTCCTCCACTGTTAGTAATAAAGGAGCCTAAATAATTAAATCAGTAACCTGCCATGTTTTTAATCTCTGCTTGGTTGTTTCTGATTCTATCGATGATCATTGCTTTGATTTTCTATATATTTATTTTCAAACCATATTTCGTACTCAGCGTGCCTAGCCTATTTAAAATTTGTTCCAGTTCTTGTAATCTGTTACAGTTTTTTGTAATAAATAGGTTAGATTAGCGGTTCTCAAACTTTTTGAGTCATGTACCACCTACAGTTTTTTTTTATTATTTTTGGTACCACATATACAGGGTGTAACAAAAATACAGGTCATAAATTAAATCACATATTCTGGAACCAAAAAAAGTTCGATTGAACCTAACTTACCCTAGTACAAATATGCACACAAAAAAAGTTACAGCCCTCTTAAGTTACAAAATGAAAATCGATTTTTCCGATATATCGAAAACTATTGAAGATTTTTTAATGAAAATGAATATGTGGCATTACTATGGCAGGAAATTATAGTGAAATTTGTGCACCCATAAAAATTTTATGGGGGTTTTGTTCCTTTAAACCCCCCCCCCCCCCCCCCAAACTTTTATGTACGTTCCAATTCAATTATTATTGTAGTACCGTTAGTTAAACACAATGTTTTTGAAACTTTTTTGCCTCTTAGTATTTTTTCGATAAACCAGTTTTAATCAAGATGCGACTTCTTTTTTAATATGTTTACAAAACAATTTTATGGAGGTTTTGTGCCTTTAAACCCCCAAATGTTTGTGTACGTTCCAATTAAACTATTATTGCGGTACCATTAGTTGAACACCGTGTTTTTAAAAATTTTTTGCCTCTTAGTATTTTTCCGATAAGGCACCTTTTATCGAGATGTGGCTTCTTTTTTAACATGGTTAAAAATATACCTCAATCTCTAATTTACAAATAAATTTTCATATTATTATCGGCTCTCTATATAATAATCATACTTAACAGTATACAAATAATAATATGTGGTGGATTTGACAAATATTCAAAATATCTCGATAAAAACTAGCTTTTCGAAAAATTACTAAGAGACAAAAAGTTTTAAAAATATTGTGTTTAACTAATGGTGCCACAATGATACTTTAATTGGAACGTACACAAAAGTTTGGGGGGGGGGGGGCTTTAAAGGAACAAAACCCCCATAAAATTTCACTATATATTTTTTTAAGATTTTCATATGTCTGTTTTCAATAAGAAAACTCAAATAGTTTTCGATATATTGGAAAAAATCGATTTTTATTTTGTAACTTCAAAGGGTTGTAACTTTTCTTTGTGCCCATTTGTACTAAGGTAAGTTAGGTTTAATCGAACTATTTTTGGTCCCAGAATATGTGATTTAATTTATGACCTGTATTTTTGTTACACCCTGTATTATAAGACTTACTAAGTACTACTATTTTAATTTTTTTTGTGTTTTTTTTTATACCACCGCAAGTAATGAAATGTACCACCAGTGGTACATGTACCACAGATTGAGAATCGCTGGGTTAGATGTTCTGGCGTACCCATTTCTCTAAGTATGTGCCACATTTTATCCCATGTTACGTTGTCGAAGGCCTTGGAGTAGTCAACAAAGCATAAAAATATGCTTCTATGTTAAACTCTCGAGATTTTTCGATAATTTGAGGAATATTAAGAATGCGTTTATCTTGTTTTTGCACCTGAGACGAATCCGAATTGTTCTTGGGGAATGTGTGGTAAGATAATTGATTTTAGTCTTTCATTGATGATGGTTAGAAGTACATACTTTGCTTGCGTGTGATATTAATGCTACTGTAAGATAATTACTGCAATCTGTTGGTGAACCTTTTTTATATAGGTATGGGAATAATGTCTCCCATTTCTTTGAGTGTTTCAGCTGTTATTCCATCTTCCCCTTCTGTTTTTCTGAATTTTACTTTTTTTATTGCCGCCTCAATTTCTGAGTTCAACATTTGAGTTTCTTTTTCATAACTTATTTTCACTGTATTATTATCTGGGTCGTTGTTAGAGAATAATATCTCGCCATATTGTTTCCACACCTCTGCGATACCGTCTGGGTTTGTTATGGTATTTCCACTATTATCTCTCTATGATTCGACAAATATTTCTTTGGAATTTATGATACCATATTATAACAAAGATGCTTTCTGTGCATTTATTACTAATTACCTTAAAAACTAGCCCAATTTAATAATATTTGGGATAAGTGACTCAGAGCAGTAATCTAGTCTCAAGTGAAAAGAACACTTGTAAACCATGTGGCTCGAACTCAGCGAATATTCTTTGTTATTGTCAATTCATCCACATTGTTTTGTTATAAGTAATAGGACCCATACACCTGCATTCATATTGCGCAAACTTTCGTTGCACAATGAATTATTAGTCGAATTGATTACCCTACACTACGAATTTTTGCACCAACTGCAGCTCCTGCGTTTCTCCAGTTTATGGTTATCTATAATACTAGAAACAGAAACTGCTTCAGATGTCTATGTTAAAAAACGAAAATGGGAGGATTCTATTATTCTAATAATGAAAGAACAATGAAAATGTGTCTTTGGCACGCAAATCTCCAAAGATCTTCACGTCAGCTCACGATTAGACTGTAAATACACGTGAATCGGCACCATCATCAGAGTTGGTAAATTTTTCTTAGTATATAACTTAGTACCTATCTCAATAAGCGCCGGACTCCACTTTGGATTTGTATCAGTTTGGATCAGCGCGATTTGTAGTCGCGCGATTGTTTTGTCGCGAAGATTGAACACATTGTTTCAAATAGAAGTCAATCCATTTACGCCTAAATAATCGTGGATTGACTTGTATTTGAAACAATGTATTCAATCTTCGCGACAAAACAATCGCGCGACTAGAAATTCGCAAGTGGAGTCTGGCGCTTACAGAGTAGTGAGGACGCAACATAACCTTGTCATATATGTTGCTATGAATATTGTTTTCTTATGATTCAAAAATAGAAATGGGTGGCTATATCTCGTGCTATCAAAAGTAGTTTTCTGTTAATGAAAACAAATAAAAGTTTATCCGTTATTGTTTTATCCTATGAGCTAGTGAACAATTTCCCCAAGACCACTCATCAGTGTAAAACCGTGGAATTTTGAGAACCAAGGTCGATTTCCTGGAAAATTTGGGTTTAGGTAGTAATTATAACCTTTGTTAAAATCTACTCTATGTCGAAGTGCGCTTTTGCTCTGGGGGTGAAAAAAAAACCCCATCTAGGGGATGAAATTTTTCTAATAAAAATAACTATGGATATCGATAGAGTGACCAATTCTGAATAAATTTTGTTCTATAAAATTTTTTGCAAAATTGACACGTTCCAAGTTATATGCGATTGAAACTATGCATTTTTCATTGAAAAAACTCACGTTTTATAACCGTTTTTCATGAATAACTTACAAAAGTTTAATTTTATAGAAAAAATCATTAAGAACAAAATTGTGGCTAATAAAAAAACAAAGAAATTTGCGTCAGAAAGACTTAGGTAAACCCAATAACGACTGAGTTATTGCTCTTTAAAGGATGGTTATTTTCGAAGAACCTCGAAATGGAGAACCTTTAATCTCAAATAACTCGAATGTGGTGCAATGTTTTGGAAAACTTAAGAGACATCTTTTACAGTTCATTAAAATACCTTTCAAATAACCTCCGACAAAAGTTTTTTGCTTAAGAACTGACTGACTTATGACGAAAATTAAGTCGCTCTCTGCTTTTTTCTTCTTGAAATGTAAAAATTAAACCCTCGTCGTTACAATCCTAATGGAAATAAATAGCTTCCCGCTTGAAATTAACTTTATTTAGGTATAATTGATACGATCCATGTGATTCGACCGGTTTGGAGTGCTTAGTTTAGAAAAAATAGTTGATTAAATTGAAAGTGACATTATTATAATTTAAAAATAGTGCATTTTTCTTAAATAAATCTTAAAGTATTCATGATACAAAAACAAGAAAAAAAATTTCAATAAAAGAAATTCTATAATTAATATTTGAAACATTTTTTCATATTATGAACACTTTCAGATTTATTTAAGAAAAATGCACTTTTTTAAATTTAAAATTTAATCAACTATTTTTTCTAAACTAAGCATTCCAAACCGGTCAAATCACATGGATCGTATCAATTATACCTAAATAAAGATAATTGCAAGTGGAAAGCTATTCATTTCTATTAGGATTGTAATGACGAAGGTTTAATTTTTTACATTTCAAAAAGAAAGAAGCAAAGAGTGACTTTATTTTCGTCATAAGTCAGTCAGTTCTTATGCAAAAAATTTTTGTCATAGCTTGTTTGAAAGGTATTTTAATGAGCTTTAAAAGATGTCTGTTAAGTTTTCCCAAAAAATTGCACGAAATTCGAGTTATTTGAGATTAAAGGTTCTCCATTTCGATGTTCTTCGAAAATAACCATCCTTAAAAGAGCAATATCTCAGTCGTTATTGGGTTTACATAGGTCTTTCAGACGCGAATCTCTTTGTTTTTTTATTAGCTACAATTTTGTTCTTAATGGTTTTTTCTACAAAATTAAATTTTTTTAAGTTATTCATAAAAAACGGTTATAAAACGTGAGTTTTGTCAATGAAAAATGCATAATCAATTACTTTTAATGGGAAATAAAACACAATTTTACCAAAAAATGATTTTATTTTATTAACGTTTCGAAGCCCAAATCGGGTTTCGTTGTCAAAATACAATCAAAATACAAAAACAAAAAATCATTTTGTATTTTGACAACGAAACCCGATTTGGGCTTCGAAACGTTAATAAAATAAAATCATTTTTTTGGTAAAATTGTGGCTTATTTTCCATTAAAAGTAATTGATTATAAAAATGCCACAAGAAAATAGCTTCAGAACAACATAAAAAATGCATAGTTTCAATCGCAAATAACATGGAAAGTGTCAATTTTGCAAAAAAAAAAATATAAAACAAAATTTACTCAGAATTGGCCAGTCTATCGATTTCCATAGTCATTTTGATTAAAAATTTTCATCCCCTAGATGGGATTGTTTTCACCCCCCAGTGCAAAAGCGCACTTCTGCATAGGGTGGATTTTGACAAAGGTTATAATTACTACCTAAATCCAAATTTTCAAGGAAATCGACCTTGGTTCTCAAAATTCCACGAGAAAATGACTGTTGATTGGACTAAAAGTACAAAGGACCTTTATGTAAATAGTATGTTGTACACCTAAAGTAATATATTAACAGCATATTTTCATAAAAATACAATCTAAATTCCATGAACTCGAAATAACTATGGTAATTGCTATAAAACTGTATTGTTAATTATTTTTCTTAGCCTTCCATCGTCCATTGTTGGACATAGGCCCCTCCCAACTCCGTCCATCGATCTCTATCCTGAGTTACTTCCTATTTGTTTCGGCTATTTTTTTAATGACATCTATCCTTCTTATCCACATAGCCAGAAAGACCACATTATATTTGTCGTCTAACTTTCTAAGATCTCCAATGTTGTATTGTGGCATTCCAACGTTGGTCTTTTTGTCTAGTAGTGTTGTCTGTCGTTTATTGTTTATTCTACTTCTTTTGGCATCATAACCCTGGATGGTCTTTGTCTGTCTGGCTATGTCCCTCCATCTGGATATCTCGTGTGTATTTCTTCTCCATTGTCTTACGTTAATAGTTTTCAGGTCGTCTTTCATGTCATCCAACCATCTCGTTCTGGGCCATTCTTTTTTTTTTCGCCTTCCTATCGGCTTCCATTGTAATATTTTCTTTGTTATTTTTTTTTGCATCTTCTTGACTCTCGACATGTCCCAGCTATTGTTTATTCTACACTCCTTCATATACCAAATTGTATTATGTTTGGTCTTTGAAACGTTCGAACTACCTGGCACGATCCTGATCTTTACTGTGTGAGTTCCACATCTAACTACCTATTCATCATTAGTCTGTAGAGTTGACTATCTGCTCTTGGCATTGGTATTGTAACCGTCGCTTTATCAGCACGCTACAGTGGAATACGGTTTTTCTTTATTGTTCGTTTCATTTCCGTCGTAGGCTTTCACCAGTTCCAAATTTAAATGTCTTCTTATAGGATGTCCATCCTATACTGAGTTTTCATCCTCCTTCTTGGTTTAATTTCCTGACTGGGATGAATGGTAGAACGAGAACCTACACTAATCGGTCGGAGTGGGCTCACCTGGTTCACAGATGGGTCTAGAACAGATGAGCGGGCAGGTTCTGGAGTGTATGGTGGTGGAGTCGGATTTGAGTCTAGCCAGGCTCTCATGCATCAGTCTTTCAGGCCGAGATCTTTGCGATCCTGGCATGTACTTAAGAGATTACAGATAGGGCTTGCTCAGGCAGGACCATCCCTATCTGCTCTGACAGCCAGGCAGCGCTAAGGGCTTTGGAAGCGCCCAGTATCAGCTCTAAGTTGGTTCTTGAGGGCAAGAGAGCTCTGGATGATGTTGCTTTAACCAACAGGGTTAGGTTGTTATGGGTACCAGGACACACAAGTGTGGAAGGTAACGAACGGGCTGACGCCCTGGCAAGACGTGGCTCATCCTCTCTGCCTGTGGCACCCGAACCTGTGATTGGAGTGCCCTTCAGTACTGGTCGGTGTAGTCTTAAGGAGCTTCTTCTGCGGAGGTTTCAGGACTCCTGGGCCAGTTGTGGAGGTATGAGACAGGCAGGCCAGGATCCACATAGTGGGGCAATCCAAAAGTCTTACAGCCCAACTGCTTCTTCTGGATCGTAGAAGATGCTCCCTGGTGGTCAGTATGCTCACCGGCCACTGTAGACTCCGACGACACCTTCATCTGCTTGGACTGGCGGATGGCTCACGGTGCCGTCTATGTAATAAAGAGGAGGAAACCTCACATGTCCTCTGGGAGTGCCTGGCATTGGTCTATCGGAGGTGGCAGATCCTGGGATCGGCATCTATGCAGCCGAGTCAGGTGAGGGAGTTGTCTTTTAAGAGACTTGTGGCTTTCTGTGAGGCCATAAGGTTTCTGGGGGACTCGCATGGAAGCTCGGTGCAGTCTGGGTCCCATAAACGCCGAAGACCAGGTTCTTATGAACCTGGTCCGTAAGGTAGGGGTGATACAATGGACCCGCCGTAGGAGGTCTAAGTGTCTGAAGGGCTCACAACTGGGCCCTGCCCCGATATACCATATGCCATAACCATAGGATGTCCAGATTATTACTCAATCTTTTATTTTAAATTAATGCACGTCTTTGGATTTTTGGAGATTATCGCACTTTTTATGTTCTTGCTATTGATTAAATTCTTATAGGGTTTTCTACAGATCATATTCACTCTTTGAAATAAGTACATCGTCTGCATAGAATATAATATTATATCCAATACCTCTTGATGATTTCAACCATAATGAAGTTAGACCCGATAATATATCTTATCAATTATTTAAGTAGTTAAGTGCAAATGCCTTTTGTAGATCTATAAAGAATCCAGTGGTCCTGGTGGTTATATTGTAATGATTTTTCCATGATTTGACGACTTGCGACAAAAACTGTATTACAGCATCTTACAGTATATGAAACCTTTTTGTTTATAGTAGTTTAAGCTTTCTAAATAGCTAATGTGGTAGTCTTCTTCTTAATGTGGCTTCTTTCCTGTGGTAGTTGGCGAAATAATCCATTTCTTTTTGTCGTATCCCTTTATAGTAGCATCCATCCAGTGTCGTACCTACCCATTTTTAGTAAAAATCGTAGCAGCTTCTGGTCTTGTCTCTAAGATTGTGGTGTTATTTTTGGTTCATATTTGGCGAAAGAAAATCCAACCGGTCTGACCGACTAAATTAAAGTTATTGATCTGTTTTTGGGAAGTCTATTACTTAAAATAGAGCACTATAACAATAAAAGGTTCCTAAAGTTGTGCTCACTACGGAGAGCAATGGATTGTATCCTCGCTCCGACGCTTGCTCCCCGGTATTTATATTCGTTATATTCGTGAATTCTCGCATTTAAAATAATGTATTTATTTTACATAGCGATCGATAATATAGTTTCGATCGCTATTTAAAATAAATACATTATTTTAAATGCGAGAATTCACGAATATAAATACCAGGGAGCAAGGGTCGGAGCGAGGATACAATCCATTGCTCTCCGTAGTGAGCAAACCCTAATAATACAGAGTACATAGATAAATAATATGAATTTGACCTTAACGGATAAACGATATTGTTGCTTTTCTTCTTCATCATTTTATTTTTAGAATTTTACAGCATGGAGTAAAATATCGGTGTAAACTGGCATGCAATTTTAATTTGGCATTAATTTAAAAAATCTTGGAAAATATGTTACTGTGTTTTTCCTATCTTCTTCATATACATAGCCCGAGAGCTGACTGCACAAAATAATGTACATCAAGACTAATTCAGTTTTTGTATTATAAAATCAATTCTTAGACATTTTTATAATTACATCACAATGAAATAAAATGAAAATACGAGAAACTGCCGTTTTCTAATTTATTGTCTAAATTCTTTTGATCAGTTGTGAAAATTAATAAAAATGTGACATTCGGAAATCTAATACAGTATTTAAAATAATTGTATACGAAATACTGGACATATAAATAATAATAGATAATAATAATAATCTTTATATAGACCTCAAAGTCATCTTGCATCTGGGGACAGCAATTTAGAATCTTTTGGCAATTTCATATAGCGAGATAATTCTACAATGGAGACACTGCTAAAAATGCATTAAACCTAATGTACGTAAAAATACAACTGAACATTTCATATGATTTCAAACTAGGGCGTGACTTCGGTTGACATCGAAACGCTTGTGATCAGGACCCTAAATTGCTGTCCCGAGATGCAGGTCTGTTTCGTTTGACAAATAAACGTCGAGTTGAAATGTCAAATAAATAAATTTTATTTATTAATGTTAATGTAGGTAATGTTAAATGGCAGCTTACTCTTTTTTATGATAATGCTTACTCTTTTTTTATGATAATGCTTACTCTTTTAGATAATGCTCGCATTTGAGCTTGTTTAAAAATAATATTTTAAATAACATATTTTACACGCATAAAATAAAGTAATCAAAAGATTCTGCTAATACACTTTTGATAAACTAATGAGTAAATTTTCCTAGTACTAATTTTAATTCATATGAAACAATTTTTAGATAATTTTGTGCAGTTAAATCTCCGACTATTAAGTTCAGGTAGATTAGTTGGATAATAAAATTAACTGGTCAAGGTGCGGTACACTTTTTTATTAAGGTATTTAATTATAGAACTCAAGCAGTATATTTAATTGAAACATTAAAAAATATTCACATACAGCATGAAACAACATAGAAATATTAACTACGTACGTACTAAAACGTCTTCAGTGGAATGTATGTAGTTGTAATCGCGCGTAAAGCGCGTTTCGTGAGAACGGGGCCTTAGCTCATTCCCCATACCTTCCACGATTTTTGAAAAAATTCACACTCTTTTGTCGTGTAAAATTTGAAGTTTTCAGCATGGAATTGGAATTCGAGATTTGGTAAAATTTCGGGAAAACTTTTACAGGACTATTCGGCAGCAAATATTTCTTGGGGATTTTTTGTCCGGGATTTTTTGTGGGGATATTTTGTCCAAAAAAATTTGTGGGGATTATTTGACCGGGATTTTTTGTGGGGATTTTTTGTCCGGGGATTATTCGTCCGGAGATTTTTTTTCCAGGGATAATTTGTGGGGATTTTTTGTCCGGGTCCCCTTTCCCTGTATTATCAGTCTTAGCATTTCATATCGCTGTCCCCTCATTACGTGTCCCAGATATTGTAACTTTCTTATTTCTATTGTCTTTATTATTTCGTATTCTTTCATTCTTTGCCCATTTCTCGCAATACGTCCATGTTCATTTTCTTCTGGGTCCATGCTATTCTAAGCATCCGTCTGTAACACCACGTTTCAAATGAGTGTAGCTTATTTATGTGTTCTTGCTTCAATGTCCAGCTTTCAAGTCCATATTGCGGTATCGAGAACACGTAGCATCTCAAAGCTTTTACTCTCAGTTTTAATCTAAGGTCTTTGTTGCAGAGAATTGTTTTCATTTTTACAAACGCATTTCTTGCTATTTCTATCCGGGTCCTTATTTATGTTGTTTGTATGTTTGTTTTCTTAGTTATTACCATATATTTGGTCTTTTTTATATTCATTTTCAGTCCATATTCCTCACAGAAACTCTTTGTTTTCTGTAGTAGTAATTGGAGTTGTTCAGCAGAGCTAGTCATAATCACGGTTTCATCTGCGTATCTTATGTTGTTAGTAGATCTTCCGTTAGTTATTATTCCTTCACTTTGAAGCGCGCTGATGCAATGTGAGAGGCTATTATCATATTAATTCCTATCACGTGACAAGTCTTCTTCCTTGAAGTCCGGGACAGCATGAGTGGTCTTCTTTTTCTTGTCTTCTTTGTGTTTTGTATGTCCGAGCATCGAGCTAATTTTACGGAGTTTGGGATTAGGATCGTCTGAGGGTGGGAATTAGTCAAGCGTTGCAGAGCTACTTACACGCTCACACGATTGCCAAAACTGTTGCTGTTTAGGTCTTCTTGTTTTCGTCAGTGGAAGACATTATACCTTATGATCTCTCTCTTTGCCGTCCATGTGATCTAATACTTTGATCTGCGTACAAAGACGGTCGACTTTGCGATAATCAGAGCTGTTATTTTAAAAATGATCCTTTGACATAGGATTATTTCCCCTTACAGGGATTGTACGAATCGTTTTTTTTTTCAGATCTTTTCTGGTTGTAGTGAGTCGAACCTTAGATGTTTGTATAAATATCTTTGGAAGTCAGTTTATAACTATTAGACGTTGAATATGCTCTAGCTCTCGCTGAAAAATTGTAGAAAATTCAGTAAAAATCTTAGATTGAAGTTAACATTAAATCTTCATTTAGATGTCATTTCCGGCTCTTCTGCCATCGTCACACGCTGGGGCTAAATTCAAAATCAAGAGGCCAACTAGGATCGTCTTGTTCCACACTTAAGTGGTTAGCGCAGAAAGGTGCCATGTACTTTGATGGTTATGAACAATAATATAGATATGTTATGAATAATAACAATTTAGTAATATTATCTGTCCTTTGCGCTATACGATTTTATTTAATAATCCGCTTGTTTTTATTTTTGATTTCCGCTAGACATCACACTATATATACCTACATCCTAATACAATGAATAAGTCTAATTAAAATTCAACCTTGTCTTTTATGGTTGTTTTACCAGGTTTTTAAATTATTGTAAAAATTGTTCAGAATTTATTAGAGATGTTTAAGGGGATGGGTATGTAGTTTCGGCTCTAATGCTATTTAAACGGGATTACTTTTTTTCAAATCCTGAGAAAACTAATAAGTATTTTTGAAAAATTTAAACGCAGAATGAAAGATTACGTTCTTACCGAGGGCCAAAAGTCCCTGAAAACTGCTGTAATGTTTATTTTAATAAGTTACAGGGGTGAAAAACTAAGAGAAAATGTAGTGTGATTTTTAATTTCAAATATCTCGTTCAAAAGAAACTTTTTGTTTATTCTAAGGGACTTTCGGCCCTCGATAACAATTTATTCTTTCATTCTGCGTTTAATTTTTTTAAAAATATTTATTAGTTTTTTCAGGATTTGAAAAAAATGGACGTGGTGATATTTTCCAAATCGAACATTCGCCATCGTTGTCATACAACGCACTGTGTCAAATAGAATATGATGACAAGTAGGGCTTAGAATACCGGAATTCTGGAATCCCAAATACCGGGATCCCGGACGATTTTTGTCCGGTATTCGATACCGGTATTTATATTAAAAATACCGGTATTTCGGTACTAGCTTAATTTATAAAAAGTGAATTGATGCACAATAAACTTTCTTCTAAGATATTTTTTGCTATTACAAGAAATTATTTTTGAAGATAAACAACCAATATCATTGTAAAAAATATTTATTAAACACGTTTATTACACATACAAGTCAAGTATAGCGCTTTCTAAAAGCGTGAATGTCGTTAATTTAAGACGAAGGGTTATATCAGCTTCTACAATCAAATTATTAAATCTCGTCTATACAAATACATAAAATGAGTTATATAAAAATTCTTAAGTATTTAAAATTAGACTACTTTATTTTATAAATAAGCCGTAAGATTTATTAATCAGAATTGTTTTTACATTTTCAGATTTATTTTTCATTTTTTTGTGTATTGTGGTGTATAAATTAGGCTCACTTATTTTCTGAATTATTAATAATAATTGAAAATATGTATAAAGCGGTCTAAATACAGAGTAATCCATATAAAATATTTGTCACAGTAAGTTAATCTTTCTATTAATATATTTTAAAGTTAAATTAATTTACAAATAGCAAATTTCATAGTAAAAGTACTATCCTATTATATGCAAAATTTATCCTAGAATCAAATATATAAGTATAGTTTTTCTATTTGCACATTTTTTGTATCTATCTATTCCTACTCTCTGTGTAATGTTAGAAACATCTACTCTTTTCAAAACAAAATTTAATAGGTGTCATATATTATGTAATAACAAGTCGATATAACAACTGTGTGTGTGTTCACAAAGAGGGGATGGCATTAGATAAACTTTTTGCCACAGATATTTGAAGGTTTAAGATTGTGGATAGTATAAAAATATAACTGTGGATAGTATAAATATATCGTGTATATTTTTTATTCATAATACCGGTTTTAATACCGGGATCCCAGTATTTGAAATTTTAAATACCAAATACCGGTATTGAGATTTTGGCTCGGTATTGTAAACCCTAATGAAAAGACAGTGACAATTTTAAATATTTGACATGGCATCGGGAGTATTTTGAGTTGTTGATTAAATAATATTGATAGTGTATTTGATAAATAATTGATTTAAGACGTGAACTTAACAAAAAGTTAATTGTTTGTTATTATGGACGATCCAAGCAGATAATTGACGAGAAGAAAAGAATATTGTTTTGGTTAATTCTCAATTTTGTTGATAACAGATTCAGAGTTAGTATGCACATTGGAAAATGAAATACCGCTCACGGAGCGAACCATGACCGGTGATAAACGTTCTCGTCGGTCGTACATCCACCTAATCTTTACGCAGACACTGCAGATAGGGTTTCTCTCACCGGCCACGGTTCGCTCCGGGAGCTGTATGTCGATGTATAAATTCAAGGAAATTTATGCGTTTATATCGATATACAAAGTCTATCTCACTGACTGACATACTGGCATGATCAGTAGATCAGATCTACTATTTTTTTTCCTACGATGCTAGTAAGAAGTACTATGCAGTATGCAGTACTAGATTTAGTGATGTTGCTATTTCGTTCTACTTAGCAGAATTAATTTGATCTCATCTTTTTTTTTCTTGGTGTATCCCGTTCTTTTTTCTCATGTATTTTGTAGTTTTTTCTAGAGCTTCACGATACGATACAATATCGATACTTTTTAAGTATTGAGTATTGTATTGGTTATGCCAATGAAGTATCGTATCGAGTATCGATATCGGCAATACTTTCTTATAAAAATACCGTATTGATATTGATTTCGATACGATATCGATACAATAATCGATAAAATATCGACATAAAAAGGATTATACATCTGAGCTGTGTAGGCCCTTTATGCCCACTTTTGCATGCTTGGCAAATGGACATTATTCTAAAAATATTACGAATATTGCTTATAACTTTTATGTATATTCTTATAAAGATTGAATATGGCTGAATGCTTCCTTGAAAGTCGACTTTTAATTCTGTATTGTTTAAGAACTACTTTTGAAAATATAGAGAAATCCCCGGAGATTCGGAATAAATCGCAATTCAGTATTTGTTAAAAATTATTTTTGAGTCATCATCATTTACTTCCATAATATTGCCACAAATGCCACATGATATAAACAGTGTAATCATAACAGACATTTACTCACTCTCATGAATTTCAAGTTCATGTACTCAAGTGTAAAATATTATAACAGCTGATGCTTGGGTTGCAGATCACTTATACTTTTATGTAATAAATAATTATGATCTAAATACCTATTCCACAAAATATAATCAAACAACTGTGGCGTTTTATTTTTTTTTTCTCGATATCGATATTTTTAATAATATCGAGGCAAACGTATCGACAATATAAGAGTATTGTATTGATTTCAGATATAATGAGTATCGTATGTATTGTATCGGTATCCTATTGGTTTTCGATACGATATCAATACAATATCGATATTTTTATCGAATATCGTGAAACTTTTTTTCGTGACCCGATCTACCCACTTACGTGCCTTTATTATCAATGTGTCATGCGCAACTTTGGTAACAATTATTGTATTGTGTACATTAGGACACAAGCTGATACTAAAACTGCTGTGATGTTCAGTTGTACTTAAAGGGAGTGTTATATGGTTTGGAATCAACATGCAAAGAATAATAAAAAAATTCAAGGCAAAATATTGAAAAATAAGCCAATGGTGGTAAATTTTTACAGACACCTCCAAAAAATGGATTTTGTGGTGGACATCAGAACTCGTCATTGTATCATGTGAAACAAAAAATTCAAAAAGGTTTTATTAGCTTATGAGTTTCTCGAGGTAATGCTGTCGAGTATTTTTAGTTTTAACGATTTTTGACCTTTTCAAAATAACTAAATTTTGTGTAAAAAAAGGTGAAAATTTACATATTTATTATAGTTAAACAAAAAATAAGCCTAAAACAAAAAATATCTCGACAGCATTACCTCACGAAATGTCATAAAGAAAATTTTCAGGTCTATTGGTCAAGCAGTTTGTGAGTTACAATGTCCCACCGCCTTTGAAAAGATTAGTTTTGAGAAAAACACTTTTAAAGTTTTTCCTCTGTCAATTTGTCTTGTTGTTTCTATGTCAAATCGTAAAGTGATGCAAACTGGAATATGCTTTTGAATCGCGGATAATCTACAAAAGAGAAGGGTTGAACGTTTCTCACTGCGCTCAAGCGGGTCAACGCGAAGTTGCTGCATAGTAAAGGGATATTCAACATGCTGTACTTCCGGTAATTTTGCTCCGATCAATCTGAAATTGTCAGAGAGTGTTCTTGAGGTTATGTACTGTCATTTAATATAATAAAGAAACCGAAAATTTCAGAATTTTTAAAATACCCCTCCTTTAAATTGTGTATTGATGTAAAAGATAACATGAAAATTTTTTAATTATGTGTCATCTAATTATTGACAAAAATTAAGTAGGTGAAACGTTTGAGTATTAGTATGTTTTCGTTTGCTGTTAACATTTTTTGTCTTTCAATACTACTGAAAAGTGTACCAAACCTTACCAGCCTTCAACGCTTCATTTTATGATTGATTCTAATACTCCCGACAACTGTAGGCTCTTCTACCAGAATACCGACCGGGTGTTCCGCCAGAACAACTTTCTCCTGACCCAGAACAAACCAGAGTTAGGGAAGAGCAGCGATGGGTGCCAGCCATGACTCTGGATGCTGATCTGCTCATGTATTTACGAGCTGCACGGTCCATGGCTGCCTTTGCTGGCATGTGTGATGGAGGGTGTCCTGAGGATGGAGCCAATGCTGCGTCGAGAGATGATACTACTATTAATGCTTTGGATGTGGTACGTACAACAAATGTTTACTGTTATTTTACAGAATAATTTTAGGTATTAAAAATGGAAATTGCTGTGCTAAATACGAGGGTCTTTTTAGTTTTGCATATAGCTATAAAGACAAAAAATATTTATAGACTTAAAGTACTTTATTGTTATTTAAAATATGTCCCGCCAAGATCGATACACTTTTGCATACGCTCAAACCAATTGGTAAAACAGTCATTCCAGTCTTCAGTTGACACCTGCAAGATCGCTGTTTTAAAGGCATCGATGTAGTGATGTTGAGAAAGTAACTATTCGTTACAAAGTACTCGTTACTTACGAATACCGAAAGTAACGATTACTATACAGAGAGGCAAATCGTTACTTTGGTTACTACGATTACTTCGTGCCAATCGTATCAGAGCTAGTAACGACTATTGTATCTACTTTGATTACTCTGATTACTTCGTTACTTCATACCAATCGTATTAGAGCGAGTAACGACTATTGTATCTACTTTGATTACTCTGATTACTTCGTACCAATCGTAACAGAGCGAGTAACGACTATTGTATCTACTTTGATTACTTTGATTACTCTGATTACTTCGTACTTCGTAAAGGTCGTGATTATATCCGAATACCTATACAAAATACCTACAGTCGGAAAAATGAAAGAATACCCATGAACGAACATATAAAACACGCTGTACTTTCCTGTCACCGTGTCACAAAGAAAATTGTCCAGTGCAAGTACATGTAACAATAATTATTACATGTACTTGCGCTGGCCAATTTATTGTGTGACACGGTGACAGAAAAATACAGCGTGTTTTATATGTTCGTTCATGGGTATTCTTTCATTTTTCCTACTGTACCTACTGAGAAATGTGATTCTCGATTTGATTCCCGGTACTCAAATGCAAAAGTAACAAAAGTAATCATAGTAATCAAATCATTTTTATGCCTTAAACAGATTGGTGAAGGTCGTTGTTATATCGGATTACCTATACAAACCTACCTACTGAGAAATACGATTCTCGATATGATTACCGGTACTCAAATACAAAAGTAATAGTAATCAAATCATTTTTATCCCTTAAACAGATGGGTGAAGGTCGTTGTTATATCGGAATACCTATACAAAATACCTACCTACTGAGAAATACGATTCTCGATATGATTACCGGTACTCAAATACAAAAGTAATCATAGTAATCAAAGTAACAAATACTGTAAATCAGGGGTCGGCAACATGCGGCCCTTTGAAACTTTTTGCGCGGCCCGTCAATGCACTAATGTAATTTTAGGAAAAATCAAGAAACTTATGAAAAATAATAAATTAAAGACAGAAAGACAACACACTCTTAAGGACAACAGTTGCATGGACCGAAATTCACTAAACTATAAGGAACTTAATAAGGCAATAAAAAAAAAGGATAAGACAAGACATCAGGGACTAAAATACCGAACAAATCGAAAATATTATAGGGAAAATCAAGAGTATGAAAGTGTTAAAATCTCTGAATAGGAAAGACCGACAACAAATACACCTGATAACAGATATAAATGGAATCACTATAAATGACAAAAATAATTTAATAAATATTATTGAATACAGTCAAACCCGCTTATTAGAATACTTATTAGAATACCTCTTAAAGGAATATCCCGGTTTAAGGAATATAAATTTGCGGTCCGGAAACGTTTCTACTAGCGACCAATGATCGGTTATTAGAATATACCGGTTATAGGAATACTTTTGATTGGCACGAAGGCTATTCCAATAAGCGGGTTCGACTGTATTACTATTTATACAGAATTATACTCGTTCAACGACCAACGTAGAAAAACCAGAAAACCGCGGTATGGAAATATTAATATAACGAGGACGTTATAGATGCCTTAAAATAGATGAAAGATGAATATAGATTAAGATCAACGCAGAGGTCCATCGAACAAGCTATGTTAGGACTAAGCTGAAAGGACATAAACGAAAATAAGGACGTGTGACGCAGGACAAAGGTGGAAGATGCAATTGGAAAAATTGCGCAAATAAAATGGAACTGGCCATGACAAAGCAATGAAATGTGGACGCGAAACATTATACATTGGAGACCACACGAGCCCGGTCATACTAAAGCAAAACCACAAAAACGATGGCTAGACGACGTCAAAGCAAAAATGGGTAGATACTGGCACTAAATAGCACAAAACAGAGAGAAGTGAAGAACTCATGGGGAGACCTTTGTCCAGGGATGGATGCAAACAGACTGAAGAAGAAGACTATTTAAGCTACATTTGAATATGCGGCCCGCATAAAAAATTTTATTTTGAACATGGCCCGCCATCCGAAAAAGGCCGACCCCTGCTGTAAATGATTACTTTATACAAAATACCTAGCTACTGAGAAATACGATTCTCGATAATATGATTACCGGTACTCAGATACAAAAGTAATCATAGTAATCAAAGTAACGAATACTGTAAATGATTACATTATAAAAAAGTAACGATTTGTAACGAATACTCGAAAGTAACTATAATCAACATCACTACATCGATGGCTTCTTCTGGGGACTGGAATCGCTGGCCACGTATTGAATTCTTGATTTTGCGAACGTGAAGAAGTCGTTGGGACTTAGGTCGGGGCTATACGGTGGATTGTCGTATTTCATTTGTCGCAATTGTCGGGAAAACTCTATCGTCTTTTGGGCGGTGTAAGCACTTGCATTGTCCTGATGTAGGATGATTCGTTGTTGTGTGTTGATAACAAACGGTTATATACCAAGCAGAAGTAACCGTTCTTCCATCTTCTAAAGCAATTGTTGCCACATGACCAGATTTTGACACAAAAGTTGCGGCCATTTTCTGTGACACACTTCGAGAACCGATCACTTTTGTTGGTTTTCCCTCACCGTGAAACATCCACACAGTGGATTCGCGTTTATTGTCCGGTTCGTAGGAGTAAATCCAAGATTCATCGCCACTAACAATACTATAACGTTTTTTGAGCTTCCTTTGTTGAACCGTTCCAATGTTTTTCGACACCAATTGACACGAATCGCTTTTTGCTCTTTTGTGAGCAAATGAGGGATCCAACGGGAAACCAACTTCGTAACACCCAGTTCTTCATGTAGGATCTTTTGGATCGAGGTCTTTAAAATGCCCAAATATACCTCTATCTCCCTGTATGTTACACGGCGGTCATCCTTAATTAGCTGACGAACCGCATCATTTTTTTGCAGGACTGCTGTTTTGGGTGGACCTGGATTCGTCGCTGAACTGGAGCGACCCCGTTGAAATTCGCGATAGCAGCGGGAAATAGTTGACTGGTGTGATGCTTCATTCCCAAACACAAAAACCATTTCAGCGTGACATTGCTGTTGGGATAATCCTCTCCGAAAATAGTAAAAAATTATTTCTCGAAAATGTTCTCGGCCAAGATCCATTTTTCGACCGACTTACTAATTTCAAAAATTCAATGTATCTACACGACTTGTATCACAATGAAACTCTCGATTTATGTCAACAAAAGATTGAGGTTACATATCTCGGAAGATTTTATTGTGGCGCCCTCTAAGCGGCTATATGCAAAACTAAAAAGACAAACCTCGTAATACAAATCAAATATGACAATTTATTGGATTTAAAAATCGTTTATATTATATCATACCTAAGGGAGTAATTAGAGGTCTTTGAAGACCTCTATACCAGCCAAAGGTCACAAGACAATTTCCCGACACGAGTAGGGACTCTCATAAATCAGGGATCTGAAGTACTTTTACCCATTACAGTGTCAGAAATAAGAGCAGCTTTAAAGGAAATGAAGAACCATCGATCGCCTGGTGATGATGGACTCGTTATCGAGGCAATACAACCAGGTGGCGAAATTCTATTAAAATCAGTAAGCGAACTGTTTAATAAATACTTACATGTGGGTACGATTCCAAAAGACTGGAACAATGCAGTGATGGTATTGGTACACAAAAAAGATCTTCTCTTCTTCTTCTTCTTCTTCTTCTTCTTCTTCTTCTTCTTCTTCTTCTTCTTCTTCTTCTTCTTCTTCTTCTTCTTCTTCTTTTTGTATAGACATGACTCTGTCTGTTTTTTCAATGTGCCTCTAGTAAGTTGTTGTTCCATCGTTTTCGTGGTCTTCCCACTGATCGTCTTCCTATTATGGAACCGTCTCTCGCTGTCCTGACTACCCTATTTGTTGTCATTCGGCTTATGTGGTCATTCCATTCTATTCTTCTGTTTCTTACCCAGTTATTAATGTTATCCACCTTGCATCTCCGTCGTATGTCTGTACTTCTAGCTCTGTCCCATAGAGTCTTACCATCGATTTTTCGAAGGGTTTTCATCTCCGCTGTTTCGAGCAATATTTTTGTCCTGTCTGTGTCGGGTCGTGTTTCTGCCGCGTATGTCATTATTTGTCTGATGACTGTTTTGTAAATTCTGTCTTTCATTTCTTTTCCGATATTTTTATTTCTCCATATTGTGTCATTCAGGTACCTGCGGCTCTGTTGCTCTATTCACTTGATCTTCCACTTCTGTTTCGAGCCTTCCGTAGCTAGATAGTGTGATGCCTAGGTATTTAAACTCCATCACTTGTTCTATTATCTGACCTTCCAGCTCCAATTTACATCTTATTGGATCTGCTGTTATAACCATGCATTTTGTCTTTTTTGAGGAAATTAACATGTTAAATTTTCTGGCGATTATGTTGAATTGGTGCAGCATACGTTGTAAATCATCTTCACTTTGAGAGATTAGTATTGCATCGTCTGCATAGCAGATTATTTTTAGTTGTTTTTCTTCCATTTGGTATCCTTTTTTAGTTCTTACTTTTTTTATTATTTCGTCCATGATCAGGTTGAACAATAAAGGACTCAAGGAATCCCCCTGTCTTATCCCATTGCCGGCTTCAATTGGCTCAGTTAGTTCATCTTCCACTTTTACTTTTATTGTGTTGTTCTGGTAGATGTTTTCTATCGTTTTAATTATTCCCACAGGTACCTCTCTCGAGTATAACAAGTGGATAACGTCCTTTAATGTGACCCTGTCAAATGCTTTCTTAAGGTCCACGAAACATAAATATGCCGGTTTGTTGTATTCCAACGATTTCTCTTGAACTTGCCTCATTATAAATATAGCGTCAGTGCATGGCCTTCCCGACCTAAAACCTTGGTGTTCTTCTGCTAATGTTATAATTTCATTCAATTTGTTTGTTATCACTTTTGTTGTTAAATAGTTGTTTAGTTAGAACTTGTCCTCCGTACTTGTAGGAGTTCGTTCGATATTCTGTCCTCTCCTGGAGATTTTCTATTTTTTAATTTTCTTAATGCTTCGTTTGTCTTAACTTCAGGTGTTGGTGGTTCATTATCGTCGCGTTTAGCAAATAGAGATCGGAACTAGTCTACCCATGTTTCCTTCTGAATATGTTTCGCTTTTATTAATTCGGTTATCTCCTTTCTTTGCTCTCTGATCATTCTCCATACTTCTTTTTGTGTTCCGTAGAAGTCGTGTTCCATCTGTTTTTAGAAACTCTGCCAGTGCTCCCTTTTTATCTGCCTCACTAAAGTATTCGTTTCGTTTCTGATTCGTTTGTAGTGATTGTATGCCTGTTGTGTTTGTTTTGTTCTGTATTGTAAAACGGCTTTCTTCTTTTGTTCGCATTTTGTTAACTTCTTCTCTAAACCACGGGGTTTTCTCCTTTAATATGTGAGTATTCGTTACTTTTCTCTCTTCCAAGTGATTCTGTTGCAGCGTCGATTATGTTATCTTTGAGTTTTTGCCATCTTTCATCGATGTTATCGTTTTCTAATATTCCATTCTCAGCAATCTTCTTTGATATTCTTTTCCTGTAGAAGTATTCCGTGGATTCCGTATGTAGTCGTTCGACTTTGATTTTTGTTTGTGTTGGTGCTGCCCTCTTAGGTGTGAAATATTTCATAATGATTCCTATTTTACATAATACTAGGCTATGGTCGCTACCTACATCTGCTGAGTTGAGGCGTCTTACGTCGATTATTTTTGATGGATGTATATTTCTGCAGGTTACAACATAATCTATCATAGATCTTTGTCCACGGGTGTTATTGAATGTATATTTGTGTTGGTCTTTGTGGTCAAAAAATGTGTTGTTTATTCTAAGTTCGTTATTTGTGCAGAAGTTTATCATCAGTTCTCCATTTTCGTTTTTAACATTTTCATTGTGTTTTTGCTTAATTCCGGGTATTACTTGGTTACCTATTCGAGCGTTAAAATCCCCCAGTATTATCATCTTTCCTCTTAACTTGATCTACTACTTGTTGTAATTCGTCATAAAAGATTTCCCTTGTTGTTTGAGGCTTGTTATTTTCTGGGCCGTATACTCCGATGCTGTTCAGGTCTTCCTTTTTCATTCTAATTTTTGCTGTGGCAATTCTTTCCGATATATATTGACACTCTTTTATGTGATTTTGGTATATTAGTAAGGCTACACTTTCTTTGGCCCTGTTTTCTTTTGCTACTCCACTGTAGATTAGTATATATTCGCCTAATCTTGATTGTCCTTTTCCTTTCTTTTTTGTTTCCTGTAGAGCGCATATATCTATTTGTTTCTCTTTTAATACTTGGGTGATTTCTTGATCTCTAGTGTTGAGTGATCTGATGTTCCATGTGGTAATGAGATCAAAATAAGCAGAGATAATGAATCACATAAAATACAGAGGCGAATAGGCCTGACTTGGGCATCATTTGGCAAACTAAGCCATATCTAAAAAGGATCTTCAATTCCCATGTGTCTCAAACGAAAGGTTTATAAAGTGAGGACGTTTGAGTTGGAATAAATTCGTTATCTCGAGAACGAGCGAATTTGGAGAAAAATCCTGAGACAGGTCGATTTTTGTTTTTAAATTATGACTTTTTGGTATATATATATCATACTATTGACGTCATCCATCTGCACGGGATGACGTAATCAATTATTTTTTTAAATGAGAGTAGGTAGGGGTTGTGTGATAGCTCGTTTGAAATATTTAATTCTCTATCCAATAATATAAACATTAACACAATTATTTATACAAGGTGTACAAAAAACATTTTTTTAATTAAATTAATTTACACAAAAATAAGAATGTAAGTAATTTATTTAATTCAAAATACGTTTTACTTCTGTCAGGAAAATAGGTAATGTTTATTTCACAAATAAACATTGCTTTTCACTTAAATTAAATGTTTAAAGTGCCAACAAGCGGTTGGGTGGCAGTTTTAACATTGAATTTAAGCGAAAAACAATGTTTATTTGTTAAATAAACATTTCTTTCTGTTTTCTGACAGCACTCAAATGTATTTTGAAATAAATGGATTGCATACATTCTTCTTTTTTCTCAATAAATTTAATTAAAAAAAATTATTTTTGGACACCCTGTATAAACAATTATGTTAACGTTTATATTACTGAATAGAGAATTAATAAACCTCACATTCTTCTTTTTTCTCAATAAATTTAATTAAAAAAAATTATTTTTGGACACCCTGTATAAACAATTATGTTAACGTTTATATTACTGAATAGAGAATTAATAAACCTTTTAAATGAGCGATCACATGACCCCTACTCTCATTTAAAAAAATCATCAATTACGTCTTCACGCCCAGATGGATGACATCACTAGTCCACAGAGAACGACAGTTCTCACCAGTGGCGCACAACACCCCTACAAGCGACACTATATATACACGAAATTTTCGATTTTCTAAACCTGACTGAATTGAAAATTGGGCCAAATCCCATCTTAAAGTTTAGGAAAAGACTCGTCCATCCATATGTTACCTCTCCATTTTGGTCCAAGGGTGTGGATTTTACGGCCCTTCCCATTTAAAGCCTGTTTTTCGTTCTCGTCCCCAAAACTCCCAAAAATTTCAAAAATTTAAGCCCGACCTTTGCGGCTTCTGATAGCACAGATCATTACCTTTCCAACGCATGTTTAATTTTGAAAATCGGTTATACCATTCAAAAGTTATCGAGCTCAGAAATATGACTCAATTTTTATTTAAAAAATGGAAAATGTTTGTGGATATGTATGTATGTACAGTCGGAAAAATGAAAGAATACCCATGAACGAACATATAAAACACGCTTTATTTTCCTGTCACCGTGTCACAAATAAAATTGTCCAGTGCAAGTACATGTAACAATAATTATTACATGTACTTGTGCTGGCCAATTTTTTGTGTGACACGGTGACAGGAAAATACAGCGTGTTTTATATGTTCGTTCATGGGTATTCTTTCATTTTTCCTACTGTATGTATGTGTGTGGAAAAGTTACACCGATCTGAATTTTTTTTCTGTGTTTCAAGAAGGTGTGAGGGCCGATTCAGAACCGGTCTAATTTTTGACTTCTGACTACCCGTAAGCCAGCTAGAGGATTAGGTAGATACAAAATAGCATATTTTTTGGGCGTATATATCTTAGGTTCAAGGAAAGACAGGAAAACCGCAAATACACCAAATCAATAGGGTTGAGTTAAGCTTTCAAGTGGCGCCTAAGCGATCAAGCTGAGACATACACACTGCTCGCCATAGCCAAAAAACTGAAAAATTAAACTTTTAAAATTTTGGTTTTTCAACAATTACTCAAAATTTCAACCTACGAATTGCACCAATAACTGAGCGTTTGTAGAAGGACTCAGGACGCGTCTAACGGTGTATACCTCATATCTGGGAAAATTCGAATTTTTAAGTTATAGGCTTCATAAGTATAATCAAATCTATTTCTTACGGGAAAAACGGTTTTTCAAGCTCAATAATTCCTTTAATACGTTCAGTTATCATACTCGATCTTGGATGTTGGTCAGATACTACTTGTCAATACGTTTCAAATTCATGTTTAGTGATCAACATCAGGTAAACCGTTCAGAAGTTATAGAGCTCCAAAAGTATAATTAGTCCAGGAACTGAAATTTTTCACTTCGCAATTTTTACAGAATGGATAGATTTGCTTGAAAATTTGACAATAAGTAGTGGATAGTCCAAGTATCAAAATCTATATGATGCCGAAAGACGCTTTTACCATGGGGTTGTTGCCACCTCATCTCGAGGGTGGAAATTTTTTATTATATTTTGACCGCAAATGCTGGTAAAAATATTAATTATAAGCAAAAAATGTTCATTATACATTTTTTTGATAAAATTAATAGTTTTCTATTTATTGGTTATCGAAGCTGTTAGTTTTATATCGAAAAAATTACCAGAGAACGGCAGTTCTCGCCAGTGGCGCAGAAATACGCCTCCCTACACGCGACACTATTATATACACGAAATTTTCAATTTTCTAAATCTGACTGAATTGAAAATTGTGCCAACTCCCATCTTCAAGTTCAGAAAAAGACTCACCCATTCATATGTCAACCATCCATTTTGGTCCAAGGGTGTCGATTTTACGGCCCTTCCTATTTAGGTCTGTTTTTCGTTCTGGCCCCCAAAACTCCCAAAAACTTCAAAAATTTAAGTCCGACCTTTGCGGCTTCTAACAGTACTGATCATTACCTTTCCAACGCATGTCTAATTTTGAAAATCGGTTATACCATTCAAAAGTTATAGAGCTTAGAAATGTGACTTAATTTTTATTTAAAAAAGGGAAAATGTTTGTGGATATATATGTATGTGTGTTTCAAAGTTAAACCGATTTGATATTTTTCCTCTGTGTTTGAAGAGGGGGTCAGGGCCGATTTAGAACCGGTGTAGTTTGTGACTTTTGACCACCCATAAGCCAGCTATAGGACTTGGTAGGTACAAAACGGCATATGTTTTGGGGGTATATATATTCGGATCAAGAAGAGCCAGGAGAACCGCAAATACATCAAATTAATAGTGTTTAAGCTTTCAAATGGTGTCTAAGCCGTCAGAATCAGACATACACACGGCTCAGTATAGCCGAAAAACTGAAAAACTAAACTTTGAAAATTTTGGTTTTTCGACAATTACTCAACATTTCAACCTACAAATTGCGCCAATAACTTAGCGTTTATAGAAGTACACCAGACGAATTTAACGGTGTATACCTCATATCCCGGAAAATTTGAATTTTTTAGGTTATAGGCTTCATAAGTATGATAAAGTCTATTTCCTGTGGGAAAAACGGTTTCTCAAGCTCAATAATTCCTGTAGTAGCTTCAATTTTCATACTTGACCTTAGATCCATCAGATACTACTGGTCAATACGTTTCAAACTCATGTTTACTGATCAAAATCGGTTAAGCCGTTTAGAAGTTTTTAAGCTACAAAAGTATAATCCAATTTACGATTATTCCCGAAATGGTTTATGTAGTTGTAGTGGTTACGACGCTAAATTTGATCTGGCAACGGGCAATCCGACTTCATTTACCGGCCATCTCAATTTTTTTTCAATCTATTTCGAATAAAAAAAAATCTAGTGTACATTCGATGGACACTAGATCATTTGGGAGATAATGCAACAAAGGTGACCATTTATAAAGCTTGACGTGTAATAGAGGAACATTGCATTCAACTTCATACATTTAATTTATAAATAACTTTGAAAAACTCCTGATACAAGAATAAAAAACCGCTAAACGCCGTAAAAATGAGTGGCGCATAAAATATTCCAGCTACAAAAGATCTGATATGAATATTACGTGGCGCGAAAATGGATTTTCATTTGATGCAAAACAAAATTCTAGTTTTATTTTAAAAGATTTTTCCATAATATTTGCTAAATTTGAAGTAAACGCGCCACAAAAGAGTTTCAAAATTCAAACTGTATCAAAGTTACTCTTTTGTGGCGCGTTTACTTCAAATTTAGCAAATATTATGGAAAAATCTTTTAAAATAAAACTAGAATTTTGTTTTGCATCAAATGAAAATCCATTTTCGCGCCACGTAATATTCATATCAGATCTTTTGTAGCTGGAATATTTTATGCGCCACTCATTTTTACGGCGTTTAGCGGTTTTTTATTCTTGTATGATATATACGCCAAAAAGTCATAATTTAAAAACAAAAATCGACCTTTCTCAGAATTTCTCTCCAAATTCGCCTCTTCTCGAGATAATGAATTTATTTCAACTCAAACGTCCTCACTGTATAACCAATGTGTTTTGCCTAGACACACTTTAACACTGACGCAAAAATCCGCCAATAAACTCAAGAGTTACACAACGAGCCATGAAACGTGCAATGCTGAACGTGAGCCTTCGAGATCACATAACAAACCAACAAATCAGGCAACGATCAGGAGTTCAAGATATCATCAAAAGAGCTACGACGCTTAAGTGGAACTGGGCAGGACACTTAGCTAGAACACAAGATCGACTGTTGACAAGACGAATCATGGTCCAGAAACTACAACAGAAGCCGAGGACGACCACCGACTAAATGGACCGACGATCGACGATGACGATATAAAAAGAGTAGCGGGAAACTGGCTACAAGCGCCCTAGTGTAGAGAATACTGGAAAGAACTGTGGGAGGCCTTTGTCTAGCAGTGGACGGGATTGGCTGATTGATGATGATGAAGGGAGTAATTAAACTCGACGTAGATATGAAATCTCTAAATATTTCTATATTATATTCTCTCATTATCTTTAATCTCATTTATAGTCTTTTGAATTATATGAAATGGTTGAACCATAGTATGTATGTATGTATCGGTTTTAGAACGTCTTTCGACGTTGTCCGATGCCTAACTTCCACGTCCTTCTATCATCCCATTGGCCATCTCTAAGATCCCTTGTACTCATTGCTTTGGTTACCCCTTCTTTCCATGTCTTTTTGGGTCTTCCTCGTTTTTTGCGGTTTGGTGGTACCCACTGCATGATCTTTTTGGGCAATCTTGTGTCTTCCATTCTTTGAACATGACCATACCAAATCAACTGTTTCCTCTCAACGTCTGTTGTTAAGTAACCATCTATTCCAATTCGTCGTCTTACTTCCTCATTTCGAACTCTTTCCCTACGGGATATACCTAACGATCTTCTAAACACATCCATTTCTACAACTTCTAATTTTTTCCTGTTGTTCTCGGTTATTCTCCAAGTTTCTGCTCCGTAAAGTAGGCTGCTTTTAGTAAGTGTTTCATAGATATTGTATTTTCGCTGTATTCCTATTTCGGAGCTCCAAAGTATTCCATTTAGACAGCCAATTGTTCTTCTAGCTTGTGTTACCCTTTTCTTTATTTCCTCATCGTCTTTTCCCGTTCTATCGAAGATTACTCCCAGGTAAGTGTCTTCACTACAGGATGTGATTTGTTCATTATCCTCTAGTTCGATATTGGATAGCTCAGCTCCTATGGGTAGGTATTTAGTTTTTTCCACATTAATTTCCAAGCCCCACTGTTCATATTCCTCCTTTAGTTTTCTTGCCATATACTGTAGGTCGTCTTTATCATTAGCTATGATGACTTGGTCATCAGCAAATTGTAAGGTATATAAACAAACCTCTCCGAGGTCTATACCCATACCGTGGCATTTACGTTTCCACTGGTTTAGGGCTTTTGCAACATATATCTTGAACAAAGTTGGTGAAATACAGCAGCCCTGGCGCAGATCCTTGTTAACTATGAACTTTTTAGATAGTCTGTTGCCAATTTTTACTTGTGATGTAGAATTTTCATATAGATTTTTTAAGGCTTTGACTAGAGTGTAGCTGATGTTAGTTTCTTGTAGTGATTTCCACAATTTAGTCACAGGAACGCTGTCGTATGCTTTACGGAGGTCAACAAACATGAGATGGGTCTCTTGATTGGTTGCTGATTTTTTTTCAATTAATTGTTTTAGGCAGAAGACATTATCTGTGCAAGTCCTTCCAGCGCGGAAGCCAGCCTGTTCTTCTTCTTCTTGTTCCCTATACTCCATCTCAATGAGATTTCTAAGAATACGCCCGTACACCCCGCTTAGTGTACTAGTTACCGATATTCCTCTGTAATTAGAGCAATCCAACTTATTTCCTTTTTTATGAATGGAAGAAATATAAGCTACTTTCCATAAACTGGGTGGTGTGACACCGTTTATATATTTGTTCATACACCAAGTAAGTGCTTGAAAGAGTTTATCTGTGCCACATTTTATTAATTCGGCATTAATTTAATATTTTCTGGTCCTGGAGCTCTACCATTTTTTAGTTCATTTACAGCTTTCTTCACCATATCAACTCCCACTACTATCTCTTCGCCTTCAACGAATACTTCTGTTGGTGATTGGGTGGTATATTCGGCTCTACTTTCTGTTAGCAAGCTCTCGTAGTATTCTTTCCATTTTTCTGTTGATATTTGAACCATAGTTCCCACGCAATAAGGAAATATGATGATAAGGCATTACGAGCATTAGTCGATGAAAATTGTGATATTATGCATATAATTGAATAATGCAGATATCGACAAAATTGCATATATAAGTATATAGTATGTAATTACTTTTTTTGTGATAAGGAAAATTAGCTATACTCACGTTTAAAACGTTAAAATATTATTTAGTTAGGAATAAGCCACAATTTTACTTTAAAATTAAGTTTATTTGACTTTGCGAGTTTCACCTCGGAAATCATTCTTGAAAGATCACACCTATTTTTTTTTAAATAAACCGCACACATGGGTGTCAGATACCCAATGATTTTTTGTGAAGAAATAAAAAGAAAAGTAAATATTTTATGATTTCCAGAGACTCTCTGATCACTATTGAATACATAAGAATAATTAAATCAATAATTTTATTTTCTCTTAATTGTAGTAACACAAAAGAAAAAAAAATATTAGAAATACCTAAAAGTAATTAAAAAACATTTTCTAAAAAACCGGAAACATAATTCAAAATATTTTAATTTAATTTAACAACAAAATGGTCTTTCTAACTAAAATGTAACACCTTTTGATTATAGAACTAATATTCATTCTTAGCCAGGTATTTCAGTTTCACTCATTTTAGTAACTACATTCATAAGACAGTGTGGCTCTATGCTCCATGCATTATGCTTTATAGCAAGCCGAGCATGCACGCTTTGCTTTTCCATCTTTGCCTTTGCAGAAATAACACCTAGTTTTCTTTACTAAATTTGTGGGATGTTGTGTTGTTAGGTCATTAACTTGAACGCACACTTGATCGCAAACCTCACACATGGCTGCTACATACCCTATCCTGTATTCAATAAATTTTCGTGATTGGAAATATCGCTCAAATGAGACTGCAACTACACACCCGTCCTTGGCAGACTAGAGACTGAATTTACATAAAGCAGCATTACCATTGAAATGCAGCTGCGCAAGCTACATGCAGTTAAGTGTCGCGATGGGTATCTCACACCCAAGTGTGAGCTTCCAGGGTTAAAATACAATGCGATGTTTTGTATTTCCTATTGTATTTTGTATTTCGTAAGTGAAAATCTAAACGTCAAATAAGTTAAATTTTCAAGTAAAATTGTGGCATATTCCCAACAAAAATACTAAATTGCATGAAGATGCAAGGCAACAAGAACGGGCTGGCTTCCACAAGGATATGGTACATCAGACCATCTGCTTAAAATGATAACATTGATAGAGAAGGCATTTGATAGAATCGAGATGTGAGCCATAGAACAAGCTATTAACAATATTGTAGAGTAGATTCGATATATAGGCAAATAATACATATATGAAAACGCGACTAAATGAAAATCCAAATCGCATGCCCATTAAGAGAGGAGTTAGGCAAGAAGACGTAATATCGACAAAGTCTTTTAACCTAGACCTAGAAGACGTCTTCAAAACCATAAATTGGTCAATATGTGGCATTAACGTTAATGGTAACTAGTAACAGGCTGGCTAAACCACCTCAGATTTGCTAACGACATCGTGATTATAGCGAGCACATTCGAAGAACTGCAAATTATAGTGGATGAACTCGCAGGCAGCACCCAATACGTCGGTCTAAAAATGAATATGACAAAACCAATGACAAACATAGACGATCCCAGACGTATAACCGTTGATAGATAAATTATCAGTATTTATCAATCAACGGTATAACTATAAATGGCAGTGAGTTAAAACAAGTCCAGGAATATATCTACAGTTCTAAAACTTGACAAAGAGATCAAAAGTTCGGAAATCACTGGAAGAGAAAGACTAGCATAGGCAGGATTTGGAAAACTTAGTTGACACAAAATACTCCAGTACTTGAGGAGCAAAGTGTTCGACCAGTGCATCCTTGCTATCATGACATATGGATGTCAAACCTGGACCCTAATCAAATCAAACATGAATAAACTAGTCACAACAGAAAGGACGATGAAAAGAGCAATGTTAGGTATACGACTGTCAGATAAAAAGAGTAACAACTGGGTAAGATCAAAAACAAAAATCAACAACAAAAATTGCAAAATTCAAATAGAGCTTCGCAGACCACACTTTCTGCGTAGTCTACGTCCAGACATGGACGATAGAAGTCTAAGAACAAGAGGAAGCCACAAGAAAATAGCTTCAGAACAATGTTAAAATATTATTATATAAAGTAAGTTATCAATCGAAGTAGCACAGAAAACGACAATAAGTATCGTTCCCATACCACCAGATTGACAACAGGTGGAATACTTTCTTTGATTACAACCTCCCGAGATTTTCAAAAATTATAAATCATACAGGATGCCGAGGAAATTAAGATGATTTACCACGCTGTGCAAATGGGTTGTGAATTATTTAAAATTCTCTCATCTTAATTTCCTCGGCATCCTGTATGATTTATAATTTTTGAAAATCTCGGGAGGTTGTAACCAAAGAAAGTATTCCACCTGTTGTCAAACTGGTGGTATGGGAACGATATTTATTGTCGTTTTCTGTGCTACTTCGATTGATAACTTACTTTGTTTTTCGGTAGATGGCTCTAGTACATCCGTGACATTTCGTTCTTTGCAATTCGGAAAGGCCCAAAGTATGAGACCTAGGGAAATCGGAGAGAAGAGGATATGGGACTACTGATGAGGAGAAAAAAACCTCCGAAACCGGTATAGACTGGTAGACCGGATAGACATTCCTGCACTCTCCGATTTAACCAGAGTATTATGCAGCTGCTGCATTTTCGTGTTGCAAAAAACTTGAAAATATTTATACATTTTTTATTATTATATAACTTTTATTATTATTTTTTATGTATTATTAATAACAACGTCTTTTCAGTTGCACGATTCTGGATATGATCCAGGTAAAGCATTGCAGGCTCTCGTAAAATGTCCAGTGCCTAAAGGCATCGACAAAAAATGGAGCGAAGAAGAAACGAAACGGTTCGTTAAGGGTCTTCGACAATTTGGCAAGAACTTTTTTAGGATAAGAAAAGATCTTTTACCTCATAGAGATACGGTAAGTGTTGAAAATAATATTGGGGAAATGTTTTTGTTAGTCTTTCTTACTTATATCCTATTATTGTTCATAATAATAATAGTCTCCCGTTTATACAGCTAACGTGGTTTTAGGAATAATGCAGGATAGTCTGCTATCTCTTGGGCCTACGGTATACAAGGAAGGTAATAGGCCAGTGTTTCGCTTCAACCGCCTATTATTCCCTGGTTTCGCCCAAGGTAATCATTTTATTCAGAGTGAGTCGACCTGATGCCTGTAGATATTTTAAAAATATCTGGATGTTTTCGCCAGCGCGCTTGGATTCGATCCCTGGCCGTCTGCGTGGAAGTCTTCTACTGTCTGAGCTATTCGGTCCATAATTATGCCTTATTATTCATAAAGTTCAATCATCAGAGTGTTACTGTTATTCCTTTTTTTTTCTTACTTCGAAACGTGTTTTGTAAATATGTAATTGGATGTAGTTATGCAAGAAGGAACCAACTACCAAAATTTAAAATTTGATATCATTGCTTATATGACTTAAAGAAGGTCCAAACTTTGTTTAGCAAAAAAGAACCAATGGCTTTAGCATCAATATTTTGTGTTATAACAGTTTGAATCAACTACCATTTACGTAACTATCATTTTAAGATTTGCGTTCAGGACCCAACCGCATAAAGTCAGTTATGTGCTTTACAAGAGGGAACCAACTCCATCTGCGTTTACTAAAATGAATCAAATGTGCCATATTGCATTTTACAAAAGAGAACCAGTAACCAGTGTTCCAGTGTTGTTGATTTGTTGCTGTAGTAGTTTTCCGTGTACCGATATATTTGTTTTTAGTTAGTGTTAATAAAAGTTAAATTAGTTTAAAAACATTCACTAAGAATGTCTTCACGAGGCAAAATGATGGTAAATATGTGCAAAATGATGGTGTAATCAATACAGATTCCTTGTACTTGCCAACTGATGTTATGCTAATGAAAATGTATGATTTATATAAAAATGAGTACAGCAACCCAGTGTCCTTCAGCAAGTATAAACATATTTTTCTACAGGACTTTAACGTACGACGTAAACCACTCAAAAAAGATACTTGCAATAAATGTGATACACTTATTCTATAGATTAATGGTGCTGAAAATAGTACTGAAAAACAGAGACATCAGGAAATTCATGAGGAACATGTGGTACTTGCAAACTTAGCTCAAGTTCAAAAGACGATTTGAAGTTTGCAAATGAAAACAAGAGTTCAGAAACATTAACCTTTGACTTAGACAGAACTCTACCTTTGCCGCATATTCCAACTAACATCATGTTCTACAAAAGACAACTGATGTTATACAATTGCGTAATCCACAGTGGCAAGAGTGGACAGTGCTTTTGCTATGTTTGGGTAGAGGGACAAGCTGGTCGGGGCGCTCAGGAAGTTTCGTCTTGTTTACACAAACACATTATGGATAATGTTGACAAGAATGTCACCAATTTGACATTATGGAGTGATTCGTGTGGTGGCCAGAATAGAAATATCAAGATAGTTCTTATGCTAAAAACTGTATTAGAGGTCCACCCTAGCCTTCAAAATATTACTATGAAATTTTTAGTCTCTGGGCACAGTTTCCTGCCAAACGACAGTGAATTCGGTGACATTGAGTCTGCCCTAAAATTGCAGCAAAGACTTTACACCACACCTGAAGACTATATCAGTGTTATGAAGAATGCTAGAAAACAAAATATTTTAAACATAGTAAAAATGGAATCTGTTGACTTTAAGTCTACAAGTAATCTTGAAAAAACTATTGTCAACAGAAAAAAAGATACAACAAACACCAAGATAAACTGTTTAAAAGTTAAACAAATCCGCATTATTAAAAATAAACAAATGTTTATTTACGTCAGTAACAACTACAGTAACGAATTTGTTGAAGTAAATGTGCAAAAACTGGGAGTTGGCAGGCCCCCTTCCATGTCATCTTTGTTGAAAGTCTCTGGCCAGAATGATTGTAAAAACTTTTATCGTAATTTATCATCTAATGAAGAAAATGAAGAAGACATTGATGGGTACAATGGGACGCTAAACTTTCAAATTGAAATTAATTAAAATATTCCATTATGTTAAAATTAAGCAACAAAAATATCCTGATTTTTTCCATTACACTAGCATTGTCATAATAATTATTTTAAAATTTCATTATTTTAGTTCAGTTTATTTTTTATATTTAAGCTATAAAATAATATTAGATTTGTCTTTATTTTTTACTTAGTTTTTCGTATTATTGTTTTAAAATAATTACAATTAAAATATAATCTAAAGAAGTTTGTGTTTTTATTTCCCTATTGTAAAATATAATTAATTAATATGTATAATATGCAATAAGGAACCAATCACCATTTTTGGGAATACAAAAGCTGTTTTATGGTAGTTTAAGTATCAACAATAAAATTACGATCCCCTTCAAACACGGTACAACCTTCAGTAAGCTAAGTATCAAAGAATATATTAGATGTTACGCCCTCGTTAAAGATGCCGACAAATCAACTGGTTCTTCATTTAAAATAGGCATAAAATCTAGATCATCGATTAACTTACTATTTAATAAGGAAATTTGGCCACCTGGTGTAATCATTAAATGGTCCATTGAATCTTCATATTCCGAACCATCCGAGTCACATAAGAATCCGAAGAATATCAGAAGCCCTGTTATCCCGGAAAATCCAGTTACCAGTTTATGCAACAACAAAGATGAAGTACAGAACACAAATATATGTTCAGACAAGCAGGCCATCGAAATTTGTAAATCTAAGAATCCTTTCCATTCGCAAATTAATTTTGTTAAGAAAGATACTTTAGAACCATCTATAAATCTGGATCCTTTGACTCCACCAAGAGTTAGATTAACCAATAACTCTAATAGTCGGTATCTTCTAGCCAGATTAAGGGAACCGGATATCTTAAAAGCCATTAAACTTCATCTTGCTTATCTACACGACCAACCTGCTTCTGTATTTTACGATGGATTTACCAACACAAGCGTTAAACTGTTTTTGGCCTCCGAAGGGCTTCCTACCAACACGGAAGATCTACGAAAAATTCTTCTAGAATTTAACGAAGTCTATGGAATTGGTCCAGATGAGGTGGAAGCTGATCTTGCTGCTTTTAGGTCCTTTCTCGCTTCTGAAAGAATTATCCATTTACAAAAATCAAGGGAATGTCACCAAAATTACTATTCCGCTGTGTCTCCTAAACGAAATTTTTAAACATCACGACGTGTTCTGAGGGACTAGAATCCTCAAATTATTTTAGTGATAACAACTTTAGCATGGTTCTGATTAATATTCGTTCTATAAGATATAAAACTGATGAATTATTTCTATTTCTAGAGGAATTAGGGTTTCCTCCGATAGTTGCGGTTACTGAGCACTGGCTTAAAGTCAACGAGCCTTTTTTTGTAGAAAAATATTCCACTATTGCTAGGTACGATCGTCAAAGTTCAGCGCATGGAGGCACCCTGATTCTTTCTACAAGTAATGATTTTTCTCTGGTAACAAAATATGATTTTCTATTAAGCGAAGCATTCTTTGAGTTTTCCTTAGTTTACAGTAAGAACTTTAATCTTTATATTATTTGCATTTATAGATCACCTGACTCTTCCGTGGAACTATTTTTTCAGAACCTGCTTAATTTGTTAGATGACCTGCCCCATAAAAGCAGAAAAATTTTATGCGGGGACTTTAACATTAATTATGCTGCTGCTTGTGCTATACAAATATCCCTGGTCAACATATTTGAATCGTATGGTCTAACAATGCACATTGATTCTCCTACAAGGATTACAAAAACTTCATCTACCATAATTGATTATATTGTCTCAGATTTCTCACCCCGTGATGTCTGCTCTACAACTGTTAATGCGGGACTATCTGATCATGAAGCGGTTTATACGAAGTTTAACATCTTTAGCAAGCACTCTTCGAAAACTCGACGTTTAGGCAGGATTTTTTCCGCTCGGAATTTTCGTAAATTCCAAAATTTATGCTTAACCTCTGAGTGGCCCTTTCCTTCTATGAACGTCGATAATAATTTCAGTGACTTTTTGAATAAGCTTGTCTGTATCTTCAATAAAGCATTTCCTTTAATCACAATTAAGCCAAAACATCACAAACCCTGGACTACCAAAGGTGTCCGCATATCAGCCAAAAATATGCGTTCACTACTGTATATCAAGAAATTTACTACCAACGTCTCTGTTACTGAATATATCACCAAGTACGGGGCGATCTATTTAAAACTTATAAAATCAGCTAAAAAATTGTACTATCAAAATCGTCTGAGAAGCTCTAAAAGTGTTGCAAAAGAAACTTGGTCCATAATAAACGATCTTCGTAATAAAACTCACACAGCTCAAACATTTTCCCTTCCAGACCCAGAAAATCTAAATGAATACTTTGTTAATGTGAGTAAAAATATAACATCAACTATTGTGTCACAACAAGATCCCATTTCCTATCTCCCTAATTCAGGAAATGTCTCGAATTCATTCTTTATAAGACCGGTTGATAAATCTGAACTGATTCAGACAATCAATAATATCAAAAGCAAATCTTCGTGTAGTACCGATGGACTATCCATAAAAATTTTCTCAAATCTCCCAGACAGTGTGTTGGGAGTCCTCATCTCTCTAATTAATGATTCTTTTGAGAAAGGTAAATTTCCAGAGTGCCTAAAGACGGCCATCATTATTCATCTTCATAAGGGTGGTGAAAAATCAAATGCCTGCAATTATAGACCTATTGCATTACTACCGGTACTCTCCAAAATTATTGAGAGACTCATAAAAGCCCGACTTATGTCCTTTCTCGTTGATAACAATATTTTATCACAAAATCAGTTCGGCTTTTTAAATAATAAATGTACCACAGATGCCATGTTTTCTGTACTACATGAGGTTTATCAAGCATTAAACAATAATCTGCACACTGCCACTGTTTTTTGTGATTATGCCAAAGCTTTTGATTGTGTGAATCACGACATTTTGATAAAAAAACTAGATTTCTACGGAATTCGAGGTATTTCTTCGAACTGGTTTCAATCTTACTTGGATAATAGGAAACAACTGGTTAGAGCAAATGATACAGACTCTAGTCTCAAAAATGTTGTATGTGGGGTACCACAAGGTTCAGTATTGGGTCCTCTACTTTTTCTTATCTTTATTAATGACATCACTAGCTTAAAAATCGATGGCAAAGTTTTTCTTTTTGCTGATGATACCAGTATCACTTGGAGCAACTCAAATATCGCAACTCTTCATGCTACTATAACTTCTGATCTACTTACAATAAAATCTTGGTCCGATTCAAATTTACTCTCTTTTAATGTAGATAAAACAGTAGCATTGTCCTATAAAGGAGCTCTTCAACCCTTACCTCTTCATAACAGCCAGATCAGTATCGTTGATTCTGTAAATTTTCTTGGTATTTTTTTAGATAGCAATCTGAAATGGTCCCTTCATATTGATGTGTTAAGCAAGAAACTATCCTCAGCTTGCTTTGCAATAAGATCTGTTTCAAAGGAAATGAATTTAGCCTCTTCCAAAATAACATATTTTTCTTTGTTCGAGTCACATCTTCGATATGGTCTCCCTTTTTGGGGTTCTGGTACGGCTGCCCAATCTGATGTTATTTTTAAATTACAAAAAAGAGCAATAAGATATCTGTTTGGCCTCAGAAGAACAACACATTGCAGAAGCTACTTCAAAGATCACAGGATTCTAACACTACCTTCTTTATATATTTTAGAAACTGTTTGCTTAATTCGTAAACATCTACATGTCTTTCCAGCAAGACCTAGACATGACTATTCCACCAGAAATTCTACCTTTGACATCTATTTACCGATCCCGTCCAGTGAGTTAGTAAAAAAATCTATATTATATTCTGCGAAAAAACTTTACAACCATCTCCCTCTACAACTTAAATCTGCAACATCTTTCTCCAAGTTCCGTAAAATGACTAAAGCCTATTTATCTGAAAGACCATATTATTCAACAGCAGAGTTTCTTAACCAATAACTAAGAAAGTACAGTATTCTTATTTATAAGTATAATCTTAATCTATATTTGAGTGTCATATGCAGCAGCTTAACTTAACTTATTAAATTTCTTAAGGTAGATTATGCAATTTGCAAATTTTTTTTTTAAAAAAATTTTTTTTTTAAATTTTGCAATAGGTTGTTACTGTTTTTTTTGTTTATCTTCATTATTTTTATTTATGTAGACGATTTATATCATTTTAGTAAATTGTATTTGTTATTTGTTATTGTTCTTATTTTTATGATTCTTGTAAGCTTTGTCTATAAAATTGTTAAATTTTTCATGACAATAAAGCATATTTCTATTCTATTCTATTCTAAGGTTGTAAGTTGTATCTGTAATTTACAATAGACAGCTTTGCGAAAACGTCTTTCCTGAAAAACACACTTTTTGGAGTTGAGTCCTTCTTGCATAACTACGTCCAATTACTCTCCTGAGTGATTGGTACAGTCGTTACAAAACTAGTAAGTACATTTAGTATCATCATCACAATGGTGCTAAACTAAGAGTCAAACAATTGCACGTCATAGATTTAATGACATCATAACCCATCGGTACAAACTTGACGGCAAACAAATTCAACAAATTTTTCCTCATATATTAGTTTTTTCGCAACCGTCAAGTTTAACAGGAAAGCGCTGTTGCCAGATAAAAAACATATATGTATTTACAAAAGCAGCTACCAGCTACACTGTTTCCCTTTGTCTTTAAGAGTGTGAAACAAACATAACTATCTGTACTATAAGTGTCAAACTGACATTGTCCTATATAAGGTTATGTAAGATTTTTGTTTCATAGAGTTATATATACCATAGAGAGAGTGTCATTCAGAGCGAAGTGACGACACCATCTTTTTTTATTTGGATCAGTGCTGTTTCACTCTTACGCATAGTAAAGCTGCGACAGTAGTCCTCCCCTTCCGTGCCTATACTCACACTTAATGTCATCTTAGTTTCTCGATACAATGTGTTAGAAGGAAATGCCGCAAACCAGTCCATGAGATCTTGTCGTCAGGAAGCGGGGAAGGTAGGCTCACTCTATGATAATATATACCTCTATGGTTTACTTCAGTTTATTTGCCAAAACTAGTCATTTGTCAAAATGTCTTGTCCTTGTCATATTAATTAAAGAAGAAGAAGGTAATTCTCCTTATTTCACTTGCCGTCCCCTACCCCCACTTAGTTCC
This sequence comes from Diabrotica virgifera virgifera, assembly GCF_917563875.1. Classification (NCBI taxonomy): domain Eukaryota; kingdom Metazoa; phylum Arthropoda; class Insecta; order Coleoptera; family Chrysomelidae; genus Diabrotica; species Diabrotica virgifera. Next base: position 198,146,852 of record NC_065444.1, read on the forward strand.
ATGTTATGTTTCTCGATACAATATGCTAGAAAGAGATACCGCAAACCAGTCGAGGAGATCTTGTCGTCGGGAAGCGCGGAGTGACGGCTCCCTCTATGTTAATATATACCTCTATGGTTTGTTTGTATTTTTTTTTTCTTCTTCTTTTATGGCCTTTGGGAGCTGTGTCCATTTAGCCAGCAACAGTTCTTAATATTAACGCCTAACTAAACCTACCATACAACAATACTATTACAAACCTAATCGACCAATTAAGGATAGGAAAGGGAAAGTGAAGATATAATAACTGTCGTTAAAATATAAATAAAATATAATTTGAAAACAATAATTTGACATTATATACCAGGGGTGGCCAAACTGTGGCTCGCGAGCCACATGCGGCTCTTTGAAGAATTACGTGTGGCTCTCGATAAATGTACCCGAGATCTGTTTCAATTTTGTGTTATTATTTAAAAAAGTTATTATCGTTCCATGTGTGTTTCAGAATGTTTTTTAAATTACTGACAACAAATATGAAAGACCAAATGCAACTTTATAACAAATTCCATTTCCATCCAAGCTAAGAGTGATATGACAAATCGAAAACTGCGCGAAAGAATATTAAGAGTGGCGCGACAAAAAAGTCAGTAATCAGCCCACTCCAGACCGATTTGTATATTTAGTCATTTTACTCGACTTAAAAAAAATTGTTACAATATTAAACTAGAAAAACTTAACGAGTAAATGAAAAAGCCAGAAGGAATATTGACCGAATGTCCAAAATTTATTTCAAGACATAAAATATTTTAAATCGTCTCTTCATTTTCTTCTGAATTAATTTGAAAGAAACATGGTCCATAAGGTGAATTTTTTATTACCATAATATCACCTAAACAAAATCTGGAGAATTAAAATTAATAGGGACGCAAGAAGATCAAGCTCGAAAATAAAACTATAAGTCGATGCCGATTACAGAATTTTGTAAATTTGTACCAAAATCGAAGTACATACTCTAAATTAAAAAAGGATGCTTGTCGAATTATTTCCATATTAGAAACAACATACTTGTATGGACCATTTAATTCCATTTTAAAATTTGCGAAATCTTAACACATATCAGTATTAACTAACCAGCATCTGAAAGAATTACTGAGAAGTGATACCACAAATTGACGGCGTTATGCATAACTTGACCAAGCGCCATTTCTTTAATATCGAGATAACAGCGGATTCTGGTGACACATAGCTAAAACTATCTTGGAAAAAATCCCTGTTATTGTCACTTTAACGGTTACTAAGAAAAACAAAATTAAACCAAGCGACATTAATCCACTTACCATTAAGCAACCAAGAAACGAAAAACTTTGAAGCCATTTATCTCAAAACTATGTTTTGGCGCTTGGTCGAGTTATGCATAACGCCGTCCAAAATTATTCAGCAAATTTTAAAGAATTACGAAAAGAAGGAAAACAAATGTTGGACAGGGAAAGGAACGAAAACATTAGAAACATGCTAAGACAGGGACCAATAGAGAAAAAAATTGAAAAAAGAAACCTGAATTGGTTTGGACATATAACTAGAATGAACGAGAACAGACTAGTAAAGAAGGTGACAGATGCCAGGAGACAGGGGAAAAGAAGAAGGAGCAGACCTAGAAAGGGGTGGATGGAACAAATCCAGGAAATCGGAACCAAGAGACGGAAACAGCGCAACAGGTGAAGGAAATGGGAAGAAGACCGGAAGGCGTGGAAGAAATGGGTAAAAGATGGATATGTGATAATAAAGTTCGACTCTCTTATTGGGCATAAGGACAACGAGAAGAAGAATAAGGAAAACAAATGTAATTAAGTTTTAATATTTCGTAATTTTATTTCTGTTTTCAATAAATAAAAGTTCTGTTAAAAAACATTGTACATACCTTCTTTACATACTTTTTGAATACGTTTTTAATTGCGGCTCGCGAAAAATTTTAACTTGTGAAAAGTGGCTCTGGCTATCAAGGAGCTTGGCCACCCCTTTTATATACCTCCAATATTATGACAAACGTCAGTGACCATTTACAATCACAACAAATATAATAATGGCGTCATCTAAACTCGTCACTAATTCGACCCAATGAAATGCTCGCTGTAATAGGAATTGCATGTCAAAAAAATCTGATTATTCCCCCTATAACTTTTCAAATTTAGAATATGGCAACAAGGGGAAAATTACGTGTATTCCTTATTGTTTGAGTTTTCCTATACAACCTTAGTTGAGCTTTGACCTTTATCAGTCTATTTCGCCAATCGTTTCTGTTCATCGCCAACCGAGGCAAATTTGCTGCATCCATCTTCCTCGTATCCTCGTGGCACTGTGACTGCACTGTAAACAGGTTTCAAAATATTATTAAATTCATTAAGAAAGTTTTTTGGTATGATTCCTATCTCCTACCTTGTTATTTACGGACTAAGGTATACTCGTACCAGGTATCTAAGAGAGTCATTAATATTCAGCTCAGCGAGGCGCTTTTGTTGGATGTGTGAAATTGCATAAACAAGGGATCATTTCATAAAACAGGTAGATCCCTTGTTTATGGAATAGGAACTTACATAAAAATTTAAATTCGAAAAAATACTATAAAATCACACCAGAACATAATTTAAAATAAATATCAAAGAAAAAAAGTTGTTTTTGTCTTTCGTTTGGCCCCTAAAGACGATTAAAATCGTAAGGAAAATTAAAATTGTAGCAACCAGCCCAGAAAGTGCCCTCATTGGTCGTGACGTCATATCATTATAATGTTTGAGGTTCGCGCCATTAATGCATTATGTTTGATATTCGTTTACTTGTTGTAATCATTTTATGATTTATTAAGAGTTTTTTTTTTAATGGCCGAAGAGGGTTTTTCTAAAAGGCAGTATGATAACTTACTCATTATGAACATAAATCTTTATTATTTATGATTAGTTTATTTTAATTTTATAGTAAAAACAGTTCTAGAAAAATATTGTATAGGTAAATATCATTTAATCTGTAATGTACATCTACCAAAATATATCAAAACTTATATTTTCTTTTTGTTTATAATACACTTGATTTATTAACAACAAACAACACACATTAAATACTTACATTAAAATTATTTTCACATTCATGAAGACCTTGAGAATGAAGTAAAATGTCTTTATTGTTCTTTCAACATGCATGAAACCACTTTATTAAACGCCGTTTCTTATCGACTGGTAATCTAACAAATATTTTATTGGGGGTTTTAATGGTTGTACCTTAACACAATGGTAGTAAACAACACTTTAGTATTTACTTTTATTTTCCGTGGTAAACACACACACACACACAATTCAATACTATCTCTTCAATAACTTCTCTAAACTCCAAAGTAAACAAAATTGTATATCATTTTATATGAGACAGGAGAATTATCATTACAAAATATTATGATATGACGTCACAATGGGTCGCGCGCTTTTTCGATCGTTTGAAATGATTTAAATACACAGAAGGTTTTAAATTTGTACTTTTAAGTTATTATGAGGTGGGAAATTTTGAAAATCTTATTTTTAAACGAAACTGAACATTATTATGTAATAAAACAAAAATGTACAAGTTTCTTATTCCAGACCTCCAACAATAGTACTCCGCTGAGCTGAATAAATGCGTCTCTTGGATAGCTGGTGCTACTGTATACAAGCTTCCACATATTAAATCTTTAAATAAAACGTATACATTCTGAGTAAATTGTTATTAACCCTCGTAAGGCGGTGCTTAGATTCTTACGTAAACAACGGTGCGGGGTGCATTTGGACCCCATCTGTATATCCATTTTTTATATGTAAACGTCGGGAAAATTGATTTAAAACATAATTAGGACTTGTTTATTATCCTATGAAACATAATTTTACAAAAAAGTACTCATTTCTTCTTAAAAAAAATATTATCGTTGCAAGACAAACACATGAAATCTTTCACAGAGTGAGCAACACAAAGTTTTTACACACAATACAATTAAGCCAGGACTTTCGGTCTTTTTTCTCTGACATAAGTAACACCGACCTTGTCCCTTAGCTCTCTTAGCTCCATGTGGAACATCAGAAACGTCAAATTCAGGATATGAAATTTTCGTCATTTGTACCCTAGAGTCATTTTGCTAAAAAAAAAGCAATTAAACGCTAAGAGTTTTAAACGGTGTAATGGGTGGAATGCGTTTAGAATTGAATTTAATGCGAATAAAAAAATGGACAAAAATCAAAAAAATTTATTAAAAAAGATAGGTGAGAAAAGGAGGTCTGGGGTACATCTGCACCCCGCACCGCCTTACGAGGGTTAAAAAAAGTGTTATGGCGTTTAATTCAAATTGTAAATTAGCAGATCCATTCAAGATTTTGGCTTTGTACTGGCCTTTTTCTTTAGTTGGTTAGACTTTTACTACCCGATTTTGACCTGTTTGAGGTAGACAATAATTTTGAAATTTCCAAAGGACCCCGCAGAAACCTTATGGGAAATGGCTCTGTCAAATGCTCTGAAACGTTGGGTTCTGGTAGTCCTTGATGTGTAGAACAAAAGACTTAATGGGCGCGTAGCTCCAAAAAATCATGGTTTTAAGTTATAAGTCTCTGAAGTTATAGGTACAGTGAGGACGTTTGATTTGGAATAAATTCATTTTCTCGAGAATGGGCAACTCTGGAAATAAATTACGAATCAGGTCGATTTTTATTTTTAAATTATAATTTTTTGGCATGTATGTCATACTAGTGACGTCATCCATCTGGGCGTGATGACGGAATCGATGATTTTTTTAAATAAGAATAGGGGTCGTGTGATAGCTCATTTAAAAGGTTATACAATTCTCTATTCATTAATATAAACATTAACATAATTATTTATACAGGGTGCCCAAAATTTTTTTTAAATAAATTAATTGAGACAAAAATAAGAATGTATAAGAATATTATTTATTTCATTCGAAATACATTTTACTGCTGTCAGAAAAAGAAAAAAAATGTTCATTTAAAAAATAAACATTGCTTTTCGCTTAAATTAAATGTTCAAACTGCTAACAGGCAAGTGGGTAGGAGCTTTAATATTGAATTTAAGCGAAAAACAATATTTATTTATCAAATAAACATTTTTTTCTGTTTTCGGACAACAGTAAAATGTATTTCGAATTAAATAAATTATATACATTCTTCCTTTTGTCTCAATTAATTTAATTAAAAAAATTTGGGCACAATGTATAAATAATTATGTTAATGTTTATATTAGTGAATAGAGAATTAAATAACCTTTCAAATGAGCTGTCACACGACCCCCTTTTCTTATTTAAAAAAATTATCGATTACGTCATCACGCCCAGAGTGATGACGTCACTAGTATGATATACAGTCCCTGGCCATATTATTATGACCACCTATGAATTTCTACAAAAATCAACTATTCCACTACGTACGTTTTGTTTAAAATATGATTTTTAAATTTAATTTTGTTATGCAATGTTAATGTTATGCATTAACTATAATATATTTAATAATAAAGAGCAATAAAATATTTGAAAATATTACATATTTATATTTTTTTAATATTTCGTTCAACTTCTGACCATAATCAGAAAATATTTGGGAGCTTTTAAAACGAGAAATTTCCGATGAAAAGGTCACTAACGAAATTGTTTTGATTAAAGGACTAATATATCGTTAAAACCACAATGACAAATTGAAGCAAAAAAAATTTAACTGCATTCAAAGTATGCCAAGACGGGTACTAGCGGTAATCAAAGTTAGAGGGGACTCAGCAAAATATTGAAAAAATAAAAATATGTGATACTTTTTAAATATTTTATTGGTGTTTATTATTAAATATAATACATTTAATAATAAACAGCAATAAGCTATTTGAAAAGATCACATATTTGTATTTTTTTAATATTTGGCTGAGCCCCCTCTAACTTTGATTACCGCTAGTACCCGGCTTGGCATACTTTGATTGCAGCTAAATTTTTTTTGCTTCAATTTGTCATTGTGGTTTCAACGATATATTAGTCCTTTAATCAAAACAATTTCGTTAGTGACGTTTTCATCGGAAATTTCTCGTTTTAAAAGCTCCCAAATATTTTCCATCTGATTAAGGTCAGAAGTTGAACAAAATATTAAAAAAATATAAATAAGTATGTAATATTTTCAAATATTTTATTGCTGTTTATTATTAAATATATTATAGTTAAGGAATAACATTAACATTGCATAACAACATTAAATTTAAAAATCATATTCTAAACAAAACGTACTTAGTGGAATAGTTGATTTTTGTACAAATTCATAGGTGGTCATAATAATATGGCCAGGGACTGTATATGCCAAAAAATTATAATTTAAAAATAAAAATCAATCTGATTCGTAATTTATCTCCAGAGTCGCCCATTCTCGAGAAAATGAATTTTTTCCAACTCAAACGTGCTCACTCTACCTATAACTTCAGAGGCTTATTATCTTAAAACCATGATTTTTTGGAGCTACGCGTCCATTGAGTCTTTTGTTCTACACATCAAGGACTACCAGAATCCAAAGTTTCAGAGCATTTGACAGAGAGCCATTTCCCATAAGGTTTCTGCGGGGTCCTTTCGAACTTTCTTCTCATCAAAATTTTTTATTTCCGTAGGCAATAGTTCTTGAAATGTTATTGTTTTTAGCCGGAATTGGTGGAGTTCTACTATTTGTGGAAGAAGACTCCTGGTGCGAATAATAACCGGCCTCACCGGCGGCGTAGACAAGGCTCTCTAAGAAGGATCAGGAACACACGTAATAGTAGAGGAGGTAATACATCAACTAATTCAGGTAAGTTTGAATTTGTGGTTAGTGGTGGCCTAAAAGATTGAATTTTTTCAATCATTATCACTTGTTTTACTGCACCAAGACCAACAACCACAAGGTATATGTTGAGATTTTATCTGTAGATGTCTCTAGTGTCGTTTTTATCATTTCTCTAAATTTCTTAGTTAAAACATTGATTTTAAATATCTAAAGTAACAAGTCACATTTTTTTACTACTCAAGAATGTTATTTCACCTGGAAATGTTTTTTAATAAATGGTCTATATAAATACTAATAATGATAGCCATTAACTATTTTTAATGGGAAATAAGCCACAATTTTAGTAAAAAAATAATTTTATTAACGTTTCGACGTCCAAATCGGATGTCGTTGTCAAAATACAAAAAATATTAATGAAATTAACAAAAATGTTGTTGCTTAGTAAAAAATTCTTGTAATCAAAAATGAATAACCATTTTCAGTTTCGTTGCAACACGAAACTGCAGCCGCATCACTATTCTAGTCCAATCCGAAATTCTTCTAATAATTTATTTAATCTGACTCATTTATATTGGCAATTCAGACATACATATATTATTATACATTTTAAAGTAGAAGACTTTAAAATGATATTGGCAATATTTATGAGTTGCGTTAAATATTGGCAATTTTATTAATATTTATTATTACATATTTATTAAAAATAGTTAATTACAAAAATGTCACAAGAAAATAGATTAAGAACAGTCACGCATTGTTAAGAGGCAACATCAGCGCGCGGAAAACTATAATTTTGAATATTTTGTCGAGGTATTTTGCACACATATTCGTAATATAGTAAATAATGGCGGTACAGAGCCCAATTTGAGAAATATCTTAGTATGTGGAAATTACTCTATAATTAAATGAAATATGTATTAAAAAACGAGTCTGTACCTCCATTAAGAAGAACAAAAAATACACTTTCTTCAAATAAACTTTTTTATCCCACGACTAGATTTTGGGTCACATTAGAATTACTAAAAATCGATTATTTATAACAAGAAATCGAACTTGACTGACTTGGCAACATTTAGCGCGCCTATGAGTAATAATTATTGTTATCAAAATATTGTGCCTTCGTTTTTGATGGGATAATGTCACTGTCGTATGCATGATTTGAGTTTCCACTAGACTTGTGTTATGGACGGATTTTACGGGCTGTGATTGGTCGTATTCAAATCAAGGACATTTAGGAATCTTGAATGAATCTGCTCTCTCTCGTTTGTTGATTGTTACAGTTTTAAGGTTATACATATACATATTTACATTTTTAATTTGTAAAGTTATAGTTCTTCTACAATAAATATTATAATACATAATATAAATATATTTATAAATGTAAAGTTAATATTTTTCAGAGTATTTACGTACTTTGTTTGCTGTTTTTTATTAAGTACTTATAGTTTTCTCCGATCTACATTCAGCAAAAATTATATAACTAGGGGGTAGTAATGTTATAAGAAAATTAAATACTATAATTTAATACCTATAAAAGAGATAATATTATATTTATTTGTGTCGTAAAAATGTATGATTAACTTTCAGACTTATTTGATCTGATGTACTAAATTGGCTCGGAGACTTCAGAAGGAAATTTTAATACGAGAGTGGCTATTCCCCTGCCTAAACTGCAATACATATTTAATTTAATTAAATGAATTGCCATAAAATAAACAGTCGTACTAACTTTTATGATGGAATTAATGGTAGATATAGAGAGAAAAAAACAAATAGAACGTTTTTTAAATTGTTTATTAGTGAGCTGTTCTTTAGATCATACATAAGGTCGATCATAGACTATGCCAGCATCTTATATGCATCTGCTAGCACCAATTTATCAAAGAAAATAAATTTAACGAACAATTGCTGAATTCAATTGATTGTTTGTCTAGGTGCCATGAGATCCACTCCTGTAGAAGCGTTATTTGGAGAAGCCATTGAATTACCATCACAGTTTAGAAGAACCTATCTGAATGACAAATTCTTAATAAAAATTCTTCTTTCTCGAAACTCCTTATGCCCCTCAGGGGTATCGGAGGTCTTTGCATCCTCTATCCATCTCTTTCATTTCTTGCAGTCCTTTGCTAACTCTTTCATTTGTTTATGTGTTTTTCCTGCCCAATTTCTATAATCTGATCGATCCACCTTTTTCTTGGCCTCCCTTTCCTTCTTTTACCATACCTTTTTGATTCCATCACCTGCTTTGCTAGTCTTCCCTGGTCCATTCGGTTAATGTGTCCATACCAATTTAATTTCTTTTTTGGATCTTCGTTATTATCGATTGCTGTTTTAGCCTTTGTCTAATATCCTCATTTCTTATTCTGTCCAATTTTGTTTCTCCTGCTATTTTTCTCAACTGCTTCATCTCCGCTGCGCTTATTGTACTGTCTATTTTTGCATTGTTTACCCATGTTTCACTTTCATAATATTAAAGTTGGTACGTATATTGCATTGTATACCTTTAGTTTTATTTCTTTCTCTATTTCTTCCTTTCCAAATATTGTTTTATTTAGTGCATAGTAGATCTTATTTGCTTTTTTCGCCCTGTATGAGATTTCTTTGTCTACCTTTCCATCCTCTGATATTATTACTACCAGGTATTCAAACGTCGAGATTGCTTCCATTATTTCATTTTTGCGACTAAATAACGTTTGGTTTATTTCTTCCTTTTTCTTTTGGGTTACTATGTTAAGTTACATGGTCTTCGTTTTCTTTACATTTACCTCCATTTTCAAATTTTCTATTTCTTCCACCCATATATTCATTAATTTTTGCATTTTTTCTTTATCGTTTGCTATTATTTCTAGGTCTTCTGCATATAGTAATCCTTCCATTTTCACTGGTACTAAATTCCTATACCCTATTGTTGACTGTTTGCCTTGACCTTCTTTTAGCACTCTTCATTACTCGATCCATTACTAATATGAATGAAACTGGGCTGAGACTGTCCCCTTGTTTTATTCCTCTTCTTAGGTTTATTATTGGCGATCTGTTTCCGTTTATTTGTACTTTAGCCAGTACATTTCTATATACTTTTATATGTACTTTTTGCCACGCTTATTATCTTTTGTGGGCTTTGCAGGTATACTGACCATATTATTTCTCTATTTATAGAATCAAAAGCAGCTTTAATATCTATAATCGTAATATATAAGTGTTGTCTTTACAACACAAAAATTTCTACCCAACACTATTAACTGCTCAAATCAACTTAATCTTTCACTAAAAAAAATAATTGTTGGAAATAATGGGAGTGTATACTAAACTCATAAAATTTTGTGGAATTTATTTCTATAAAATATTTTTATTTTGTACAATAAATACTTTTCTCATCTGTTATCAATACATTATAAAGGTGTAAATAAATAATTATTGATTGGTGTATGTTATGTTATTTATGCCTGTTTACTGTTAATAATAATATTGGTTACGAGTAGTTATGTTTGGTTGTGTAGTCTTTTCCAGTTATGTTTAGCAACCTAACTTCTCAAAAAAAATTACCAACGTCACTAGACAGTAGTTGTGTCTCAGATTAGCAAATAGACTTTACCTTTTCATACTTGATTGTTTCACTGTAATTCTTAAAAATGCCTGACAGTTAACATGTTTAGATGACGGATTTTTTGTCTTTGATGAACTCGATGAAGGCAAATTAGCCTGAGTATTGTGATGGCATCAATAGTCTTTCTGTAATAAAAAAAATCTATTTAATATCTTACAATATATGAATATATGTTTTGAACTTTAAATCAAAATGAACACAACATTTGTTGCTTAGCAAAATACTTAAAAATTCTCTCCAATGTTAATTATTCATCCCTACAAAATAAAAAACCCATAAAGTTAGAAAGTGAATATATTAACATCAATATTTACCTTGAAAACAAGCTTCATAGAATCATTTGGATAAGTTCTTAGAACTCTCAAATGAGTCTGAGAGGAAGCTTTAAAAATTTACAAAATATAGGAAGCAAACAGAAAGTAATTTGTTTTTTTTTTTTTATAAATATTACTATCTGTAAACGTTCCATAACTTTTGCTGGAAATAATATTTTCCGCAAATCGCCAGGAAATTTTGACATTCCTGTCAAAATTTCTTGAAGAAAAAGTCAGGACTTCTTTACTGTAAGGAAATGTCATTTCCTTACTGTAAGGAAATGATATTTCCGTACAGTTGTTAGTATTAAATTTATAAGCGTCAAGTTTGACAATTCAACCTCAATACGTTTCCATAGTAACCCAAGTAATTTTATTAAGAATTTCAAAGCACCATTTATTTGGGAATAAAATTATCGCGTTTTTTTTTAAATCAATCAATATCTGTCGAATTTTAAACGATTTGCGGAAAAATAGTATGTTTACCTCGTAGGAAAAGCCACATTCCTGGACTCTGTGTTGCTAAGTCTCGGCTTGCGCCTCGACTTAGCAATCTTCACAGTCGTCCAGGAATGTTAAGCTTTTCCTACCCGGTAAACAATGTACTATTATTTATTTATTTATTTTACGGGCAAGCCCAATTCTACAAAAATACATAGTGTACAAAAAAAAACAATAACATAATATAACATAAAAAACAGACATACAGAAATATAAATATAAAATTAGAAGTAAATATGTACTATGAAATAATATCATAAAACCAAGTTAACAAATTACAGACGCTTCACTCAAATATTGATCCCATGTAAATTTCTTTTAAAACGACTGATGGAGTTGTCGAACGGTTGTAAATTGTAAAGGGAGTTTGCTAAATTCAAGACTCTGGGTACGAACGAAAAAAGTGAATAATTAAACCTGTGGAATGGTACATAAAATGTTCGCACTTGTCTAGTGGTGCGAGGTGGTACAAACAGTGCGATCTTATTAAGTAGTTGAGAACAACTGCATATACCATTTAAGATCTTGAATAATAGCAAAAGGTCCCTTTGTTTTCTCCTGCTTGCAAGAGAAGGGACCTGCAGTTGATGCTGCCATACAGCGTAATCTTGATAGGTATGAAGCTTAAAAGCAATGTAACGGAAGAAACTATTTTATACTTGTTCAAGTTTCCTAATGTAGACCAAGTAGTGTGGGGACCACACTGAAGAACAATACTCGAGGTGAGACCTGACCAAAGAGAAGTAAAGAACTCTAATACTGGATATGTTTGTAAAATCACGAATTGTTCTTTTTACAAAACCCAGCATTTTCATAGATGTTTGAATGACATTGATGATGTGAGTATTGAAACAAAGAGAGTTTTCCAGTGTAATCCCCAAGTCCTTGATTTTATTAACAGTGTTGAGCAATTGGCCATCAATGTAATAGTTTGATAATATTGGGTGGTGAGTACGGTTAAAGTTAATTACATGACATTTGATTGAATTAAGGTTCATACCGTTAAGTGAACACCATGCAGAGAGGTTATTCAGTTCTGATTGCAATATGGCAGCATCATAATGATTTTTTATAACTTTAAAGCACTTCAAGTCATCAGCAAATAGCAAGGCGTTACAATCGTGAAAACAGTTGGTAATATCATTAATAAATATATTAAAGAGTAATGGACCCAAATGGGACCCCTGTGGTACACCTGACTTAACTGGAAAGGTTTGTGAGTAAAAGTGGTTTACTCGAACTTGTTGAAATCTTTCGGTTAAATAACTCTGTAACCACTGCAACAAAGGTCCACTTATGCCATAGGAGCTAAGCTTTTGAATCAGGAGTTCATGATTTACTCTGTCAAAGGCCTTGGAAAAGTCAGTATAAAATGAATCAACTTGATATGGCTGTTTAAAAATGAATACAATAAACAAGTATAAAATAGTCTCAAAATCCAAGATTAATAACTAAAATATCAATACATATTTTTCTTTTGTATAACATTAACACACTGCATAAACAAAAACAAACGAGAAAATAGGGTGAACAGGGTTACGGTTGTTGACGTATTTCTTTTAAATGTCATCAAATATGTCATTGATTTGAATACGACCAATCACAGCCCGTAAAATCCGTCCATAACACAAGTCTAGTGGAAACTCAAATCATGCCTGTCGTATAGCTGACGCACTGTTGCCACACTGTTGAAAGTTAGCAGAACATTCGAAAAAAAATTAATGACGCGCTAATGTAGGTAGCCTCTTAAAATATCTTACTATAGACAAAGTAATATTAATATACTTCGAATATGTATTTAATGACTATTTTAAATTGATCATAAATCATTTCTTTTATATCTATTGCTAAAGGAAATTAATTAAAATGCCTTTCACAGACATTTTAGTCTAGGGGCAAGGGGGGTTTTGTGTCAGATTGAAGTCTGTGGGATTTTTTTACAACTGATTTTTATGTGTTTTAGCTGTATCAGAATCTTCAGCATGATATTCCGAAATTTTGGGGAGAGATTTGTTGTTAACAATTTAATTGTTTAAATGGATACTATACATTGCTACAGACTGGCATAATTTGAAAGAGATAGAAGGCATTCCTAATTTCTATTCACAAAGTGAATAGAAATTAAAGATACTCTCAATTAAAGGGTTAATGTAGTTTTGAGATGACTTGAGCTTCTTATAGATATATATTTATTTATTTATCATAATAGATAATACACAAAACAAAAACATTGCACTCCACACCTGTACAAATTACATAAGAATTGTCAAGGCAAGGAGCGCTGTATAATTATCATAAAGTATTACAAAAATTAAAAACATGAGACTAAACAAATAAAGAAATAAGCATTGACAAATTAAATTAATTAGAAACATTCAGTATATAAACAAAAAAGAGAAAATAAAATAAAAATAAAAACACTGGAAGTACAACAAACATTGCCAATTGGTTTCTAGGTCTTAGTTTTATATATACATATATATATATATATATATATATATATATATATATATATATATATATATATATATATATATATAACTTATACAGAAGTAAAAACTTCAAATTGTATTTTGGTATAAAATAGTTTATTTAAAACTTCTAAAAGTCATCCACATGGATTGCAAAACGTTTTCGTTCTGAACAGAACATCTTCAGTGCATTCCGCAAAGTAGTTGTAACTAGCACACCAATGAAGGTGGTAACTTCAAAATATATGGCTTACATTATACCTTATGATAAAATATTATGACTACAAGTCGATGTTACTAGATTAAAATATGTATGTGCCTAAAGAGCAACATGCTTCCCTGCTCGAAAAAACTAGGTACTTGCCATTTGAATTAGCGCAGACCAACTCGCTAGGGTTGGTCCCTAGAGAACGTTGTAGTAGTCTCAGACTCTCAGGCAGTACTACAAGCTATTTGTAGCCATCCATTAGATAATTTCCAAAACTCCAGTATTCTTGATATCAAAAAAACATTACATAATCTAAAATCCACTAAAAAAACAGTTACTTTACTGTGGGTTAAAGGACATAGCGGAGTGGTTGGAAACGAAATAGTGGACGGAATGGCAAAAAATACATCCGACATACCAGAAATCACAAACATTTTCAACTTCAAAGACCTATTTTCTGTTATCAGAAGTGTTGGCAGGGAGAGATGGAGGTCCAAATACGAAGATGTTCAGCAGACATCAAGAAATCATTACTTTTCTATTCACCCATTATTACCCAAATGTATACCTCATTTTAACTACAATTATAACAAAGTACATTCCTCATTAATAACCCGGCTAAAACTTAACCATGGCCTTTTTCCAGAGCATCTACATAGGATTGGAATCTATGAAACTCCCTTCTGTCCGTGTAACTATGAGTCCATCGGGGATCTGAACCATGTATTCTTGGATTGTCTTAATCATAGGGATCAGACTCAAAACTTATATTTAGGTTTAATTAACCTTAACATTAGCCTTCCAGTTAGCATCAGCAATCTTTTATCTTATTCTGACAAATCTATATTTAATATCTTAATCAAGTTTATAAATGATTCTAAGATAAAAATTTAAACATATCTATAACAAAATTCTGTGGCAAAAAGACGCTTTGTCTAATGCCATCTCTTTCCACACACACACACACACACACACACACACACACACACACACACACACACACACACACACACACACACACACACACACACACACACACACACACACACACACACACACACACACACACACACACACACACACACACACACACACACACACACACACACACACACACACACACACACACACACACACACACACACACACACACACACACACACACACACACACACACACACACACACACACACACACACACACACACACACACACACACACACACACACACACACACACACACACACACACACACACACACACACACACACACACACACACACACACACACACACACACACACACACACACACACACACACACACACACACACACACACACACACACACACACACACACACACACACACACACACACACACACACACACACACACACACACACACACACACACACACACACACACACACACACACACACACACACACACACACACACACACACACACACACACACACACACACACACACACACACACACACACACACACACACACACACACACACACACACACACACACACACACACACACACACACACACACACACACACACACACACACACACACACACACACACACACACACACACACACACACACACACACACACACACACACACACACACACACACACACACACACACACACACACACACACACACACACACACACACACACACACACACACACACACACACACACACACACACACACACACACACACACACACACACACACACACACACACACACACACACACACACACACACACACACACACACACACACACACACACACACACACACACACACACACACACACACACACACACACACACACACACACACACACACACACACACACACACACACACACACACACACACACACACACACACACACACACACACACACACACACACACACACACACACACACACACACACACACACACACACACACACACACACACACACACACACACACACACACACACACACACACACACACACACACACACACACACACACACACACACACACACACACACACACACACACACACACACACACACACACACACACACACACACACACACACACACACACACACACACACACACACACACACACACACACACACACACACACACACACACACACACACACACACACACACACACACACACACACACACACACACACACACACACACACACACACACACACACACACACACACACACACACACACACACACACACACACACACACACACACACACACACACACACACACACACACACACACACACACACACACACACACACACACACACACACACACACACACACACACACACACACACACACACACACACACACACACACACACACACACACACACACACACACATATGATTGTAAGTATATTATTATATAATTTTTTTCAGAAAATACGTAATTTTTGGCAACAATTATTGTTCAGAAATCATTTGTGGCATTTTTCAATGTGTTTGTGTGTGTTTTATTCTTTTATTTTTTTTAATTTTTGGTATTGTTTTAATAAAAATTTTTGGAAAGTAGTAGAGAAACTGTTTAAATTGATTTCGTTGAAATCATATAATAGAAGTATAACTTCTTACGTGCGTACAAAGTACATACATTCTTTTTTTATTTGTCTCTCTCTCAAAACTTATGAGGCAACACTCGTAATATGATAAAATAGATGGTCAATTTTATTTTCAAAACAGTGATTTTTCTCTTTAAAATTTTAGAACAAACAACTCTTATTTTTTATAGTATTGAGTTAGATAGGTCAGATGTGATAATTAAAACTTCAATGATTAATAAGTAAAGGTATATTTTAGACACTAGAGATGTATTTGAGTTGGTATTTTATGGGTGATATTGTTGACAGTAGTTTTGTTTATCAAGGGTAGATGATGCATGATTGTTTGATTCCTGTTATTTTTATTTTACCAATATTGTATATTATTTCTCTCATTGCATATGAGCTTCACTTGACAAATATGAATTCGTATTACGATATTAAATATCTTTAGTATATTAATTTTTCAAAATGAATAATTATTTTCAATAATTATGTTCCCATTGTTTTCAATCTGGTAGGATGTAGAGTAACATTTTTGGATGTTGTTTTATGTGCTATTAGATTGAAAACTTAGTGTTTTTTTATTATTTTTTTTTATGTGTGCCATTTGTGTTACGATAAACTACCACAGAAAATTGAAATACTATTGTAAAATAATAATTCAATTAACTGTGATAGTTATCGTTTACGCTAGCCTAGCTCAATCTCTCACGTTGTGAGTCCAGCTTGTCTTAATAAAAAATGTGAACGATGAAGATCTAGATGGAGGCAAATAAAACAATAAGGTAAATAACCATGTTTATTTTTTATTAAAGATATAATAAAATATGACGTATTAAATTCAATGTAGTCTTGCCGAAAGCTAACCGTTAAATATTATACTTATGGCCCTTTGTATCTGTCGGTAGCTTCTTGGTGTCTTGGCCCTGCAGTTGTAGTTGGTGGTGTTCAAATGCATCGTGGTTGCATCGCCGGCGATGTTGTAGACTCCAGGCTTCAGGAAGTCCTCGTGTAAGGAGAAGGGTAGCTCAGATGATTATTTATTCCAAAAAAACTCAAAAGATTATGGTCTGTTAGAAAAATAAAATGAAATTACCCTGAAACCATTCTTTTATAGCCAAAATTACTAGAACCACACCATATTGGATTGAGTGGGGTAATGACACTATTAGAAACGGTGGTGGGACATTGACATGGAACATGGCTAATAAACAGTCTAATATCTCTAATTTTATTTTATATTTTTTTACATTCTCATTTTGTCTTTATTAATTCCTTTATATTTTGCCAATATCAAAATGTAAGACTAGCATATAACAACCAAGATGTAGAGCGCGTAAGAAAGTTTAAGTACCTGGGAACCTGGCTATGTGAAGACTGGATGTCGGATATGGAAATTAAATGTCGGATAGAAAGAGCCAGAAGTGCATTCATGAAATTCAGAAACGTCTTTACGAACTCTGACTTTGACCTGAACCTAAGACTAAGATTCACAAAATGCTATATATGGTCGGTGCTCCTATATGGCATGGAAGGATGGACTTTAAAAATAAACACAATGAATAAGCTAGAGGCATTTGAGATGTGGATCTATCGACGAGTCCTTAAAGTTCCCTGGACCGCAAGAATAACAAATGAAGAAATCCTGAGAAGAATTGGTACAGAACGACAACTGATGTGCACAATTAAACAGAGAAAAACTGCATACCTGGGACACATAATTAGAAATGAAAGATATCAGTTTCTGCAAACCTAAATTGAAGGAAAGATCGAAGGAAGAAGGGGAGTGGGCAGGAAGAAAATGTCATGGCTCCGTAATGTCAAACAATGGACAGGACTAAAAAACATAGGAGACCTAATACATACTGCAAGGGAAAGAGCAAAATGGTCAAACGTGATCGCGAACATCCATTAGTGGATTGCATAAGAAGAAGAAGAAGATATTTTGCCAAAAATTGTCAGTTGGCCAATTGACAATTCGCGGTATCCTTTCGTTCTACTTTGTGTCCCGATCAACATAACCAAATAAAGCCATCGGAGAAATTTAAATCCCCATACAATTAAATTAATGAACATTAGTGCTTGGTGGTAGTTGTTTGTTTTTCGTAAGCTATTTGCTCTAAATTTTATCTAAATACCCTTACAGTTTTTAAAAATTACAAAAAAACTACACATTGTTTTCTAAGTATAAATCACAACGTTGTAGTCGTTTACTAATAAAGTTTATCATTAATTTGGTAGTGAACTGATGAAGCTTTTGAAATTTTGAAAAAGCGAAACGTATTCATGAAACCAATGAAGTAGATTATTTATCTTCTTTATTCCAACTAAAATGACCGAATAAACCTCTGCATTCACTTGCTGAATACATTTGAAATGTAGTTTGACGGGCATAACTTGCAAATTGAGAGCAGCTGTCATAAATAGTATCTGTGTAATCATCAAAGAACGAAGGTGAAAAGTGTATGGTTACCACAAGATCAGACAGTAAATTGATATTACTATTCAGAGGCTTTACAAAAACTCAGAGAAAAATTTAAAGATTTCCGAAATGTGGAAAGAGAACTCCTGGATCTTGGTCATTAGAGGGCTGCACTGCTTCGTATAATTTAAGGTTCGCATGAAACAGTACGGAAGGAGAGTATTTTGAAGAGGAAAAATGAGAAATTATAATTAATAATTGTTAGATGTTAAATCAGCAGTCTCAGAACTTAATTGTCAGATCTCGTATGTTCAGCCTCGCCCTCTCTACACATTTCACCTAGATGATATCCAATGTGATATCTTAGTATTCAGTACCCAGTGCGAACACCCGTTCTGATTGAACATGGGTTCAGTTTTTTTGAAACTCGTAAGAAGATTATTGCGTAACGAACAGATAATAATCTTTTTGGTGAGGAAAATTAGTTCCTTCTTTAACAAGACTATTAAGAAGATTATTGCGTAACGAACAGATAATAATCTTTTTGGTGAGGAAAATTAGTTCCTTCTTTAACAAGACTATCATCAATCTCTTTACCATTATTTCCTTTATGCTCTGGTACCATCAACAATGTACTTATCCTCCTTTTCAGTGTTATTGTTTCAAGGCAGTTTCAAGCTGTTACGTACTCACAAGGTTCATAGCTTCTAGATATTTAAAATTTGGTAAAAACAGACTAATGTGTGTTTGTTCTAAACCAAAGTATCTTGTCCGGATAAATTTTATCATAAACGTTGTTACTCGATTTTTACTTTCATCGTCGAACAAAAATATGTCATGGTACACAGGAAGTCCTTCAATTGCAAATATAAATTCGTATTTAAAACAAAGACTTGTATCAAAATGCTAAAACTAGTTTTTCAGATAGAAAGAAGTAATTGATGGATTCGACCGTTACTTGATGGAAGTTCATTTTATCTAACAATAAAACACTGAAAACGTGTGTTTTCTATACTTCCACAAAATTTATTATAACTATGTGACTACAGCTGTTTCGACAGAGTGCCTTTCTCAAGTAATTTAGTTTACTATGGGTTTGCCTTTTTAAAGTCTTTAACTGAAGAGGTTGAGGAGTGGGGAGCTGTTTGTCTCGAGTTGGTCATTCAGAATTATATCTGTATTTTTTAATTTATTAATTTCCATAGATTCTAATAAAGATAGCTTAAGGCCTTTATTTTGAATATGCAGAATTTGAAACTCTTCATTAAAACAATGATTATGATCTAGAAGGTGGAGTGCGTATGTAGAAGTGTCTTTCTATTGTTGAAAGCCCTTTTGTGTTCTGCTATCCGTTTGTCAAAGGTTCTGCCAGTTTGACCGATATAAGTTTTCGGACAGTCACCACAAGTTAGTTTGTAGACACCACTCTGTAGTTGTTTTCTCTTTCGGCTCTTATTGTTCTTAATATATTTGCTTAAGTTGTTGTTAGTTCTGAAAGCTGGTGTTATTCCTTTCTTTTTGATGTATCTGGCTATTTTAGTTGTTATCTTGCCAGTATATGTGATAGAGGAGAAGGTACTGGGTACCACCACCACAGAAAGAACCCAGTACCTTCTGCTCTATCACATATACTGGCAAGATAACAACTAAAATAGCCAGATACATAAAAAAGAAAGGAATAAGACCAGCTTTCAGAACTAACAACTTAAGCAAATATATTAAGAACAATATGAGCCGAAAGAGAAAACAACTACAGAGTGGTGTCTACAAACTAACTTGTGGTGACTGTCCGAAAACTTACATCGGTCAAACTGGCAGAACCTTTGACAAACGGATAGCAGTACACAAAAGGGCTTTCAACAATAGAAAAACAAGACACTTCTACATACGCACTTCACCTAGATCATAATCATTCTTTTAATGAAAAGTTTCAAATTCTGCATATTCAAAATAAAGGCCTTAAGCTATCTTTATTAGAATCTATGGAAATTAATAAATTAAAAAATACAGATATAATTCTGAATGACCAATTCGAGACAAACATTTCCCCACTCCTCAACCTCTTCAGTTAAAGAGTTTAAAAAGGCAAACCCATAGTAAACTAAATCACTTGAGAAAGGCACTCGGCCGAAGCAGCTGTAGTCACATAGTTATAATAAATTTTGTGGAAGTATAGAAAACAAACGTTTTCAGTGTTTTATTGTTAGAAAGAAGTAAGCTTATTTAATGAATATGTGAGAAATATGTATTATATTTGGTACCACAAACCTGACCTCCTTTAGAAGAGCAATAAGTAATTTAAAACAGAGTAATTTGATTTTAATCAATAACACCAGCATGTATTATCGATATAGTAGGGCCTTATTTATATTTTTTGATCAAATTTAATGTCTTAGGCCACCACAAACATACAGCAAGAAATTCTAAGATTCTCAGCTGTATGTTTTCTTAGTGTAGATCAGTATTATTATAGTTAGCTAAATTAGAGTTGAATACTAACAGAACTAACGGTTTATATTTTTATTGTAAAGAACTATCATTGTGTAAGATTTAGACGAATTTTTATACACTCATGAACAAAAATATGGAATATTTTGAAATTATCATGTAAAGTGAATTTTTAAGTACTGCAGTCCTTAGCCTTCCCAGTGTCATAGGAATACGATTTATTTTCCTAATGCGATGTTTTAAAGAGTCATACAAATTCTCGATATGATTTAGATCCAATATGGGCTATATAGTGGCCAATATAGTCTTTTAAATTGAATTTCATTAAGGTAGTATTGGAAATACGCGTTGGAAATTTTCAAATTCAACTGATCAGCGTAACAGCGCACAAAGTGGGAAAATGTATGTTTTTACTTGTTTCTTCTTTGAATTTCTGTGTATCATCCACTCGTGAGCGCTGCTCCGTCATAGATCTGAATGATTAAATTTCTGGATCAATTTTCAAATAGAGTCAAAAATACTTTTTGTTTGTTTTGACCTAACGACACCGCGTTCAATTTTGAATTTATTAAATAGTCCATTCATCCAAATTAATCGATCCAAAACGTTTGGATCGATTTGTTCACCATCTCGACAGTATATGACTTTTAACATTAGCTTCAGTTTTGTGTATACTTCTGTTGTTTCGTCATCTGAGCCATGTACATTTGTACATATCGATACTCGTAAACTTTGAATAAAATTGTATCATGACATACTTTTTAAATATTGTCTAAAATGTTATTCCGGAGATAATGCAATCTTTCGTTCTGCGTTTAAATTTTTCAAAAACACTAGTTTTCTCAGGATTCGAAAAAAATGAATGCATTATGGCACGAAATATTGCGCCTATGCCCTTAAACAGAATTATGCCTAAGCTCGATTCTCTCAAACAATTAAGTCATAAAAACAACAACAAAAATAGGCGTAAGTTTTATAAGTTTCATCTTTCATATGTCTCCAATTATGTCACTTGAAAGGAACATTTGAACGTCCAGTGCCTCAATATTTTCCACAATTCTCTAAGAATTTTCATTATGTAAGATATAATTAGTATTTTCATTATGTAAATGCCACATTATTCCATAATGTTACTACTTACACCGAATGTCTTTCAACAATGATAGTTATTTACAGGAAGAGTTCTTTAGTATTACATTTGCTGAATTTATAGGACGAAACGTTCCTCCAGAGACAGAAAACAATAGACCTTCACCTCAGCCTGGAAAAGAACCTGGTGAAACCAGTTCTGTAACGGAAGATGATAATGATAGCGAAGATGATAGCGATAGTCGAGACGCACAATATAGATGCTCGCATTGCTTTACAACAAGTAAGTTAATAAAAATTGCATAACATAGGTTTGTTCACACAGTAAATCTATTAATTAATCACTAATCTGTCTACACATAGGTTGTTCTTTTTACATAAATACTCATTATGTTGTGAATTATACAGGGTGTTTCTTTGGGAAAGTAACATACGTTATCTGTAAAAAGGGGACATCTAGGCGGTCTCAAAAACCCTATACTTAATGGGTGTTACTTCATTAATAACAAAGATACTGGATGTTTTATCTGTTGGTCAACTTCTTATTTGGTTCATAACTTTTTAATCACATTGTATGTTTTCTTTATATTTAGCAGACGAATATTTTTTAAGGTGTCCAATCGATTAATTGATTTGTAATTATGTATTACATATAAGAAATTCAGGTCCCGATTAAAAAATATTGGAAAATATTCCGACGCCAAAACATCACCCTGTACATTAGATTTTTTAAATGGATTCTGTACTTATAGGCCTGGATCCCGCGTACCAAAAAAAGTTTATTAATAGCAAGCTGAAAATTTGTTAATTGCTTAACGGTGTCTAGTCGGACAAACTTTGATATATTGGAACACTGGAACGGGGGAAGTTTTAATTGTGGAACAAGTTACAGGTTTCGAACGTCAGACTACGAAAACGTCCCATGTATTTTGTCGGACAGAACTTTCAATTGATTTGTTATTGTACCCTCGGAGATCGGTGAAAAAAATTTACACCCTTAATATCAAAATTCAGTTTGGCAACACTGTGTGAATGTTAATAGTAACATATCCCTATTAAGATAAACAGAACTGTAATTTAGTCCAGACAAATTAATATATTTTTGTGCCAACAAAAATGAGATTTTTCAACCAAATAATGTTTCAAATATGATGTGCAAAATAATTTTGAATTGGTTTCTGCTAATGAGCTTGCTTTTTTTATCATTAAAGTAGAAAAAATTTTAAATTTATTCTTTATAATCATTATTGTCCAGTTCTCGTCTTATTATTTTCACTGTACTAATATCCGTCGACTAATTTACAATGATTAATGCGATGTTAAAACGTTTTATCGTTAGCGGCCTCTGGAGTGTCTGAGACATATCTAATTTCATTGATAAAATGCGCAGTCCCACCGATTTCCACTTGAACAACACTCTTTCATTAAACTCTCATGCAAAAATGCTAATAAAATGCTATTTACCACCAATATAATTCCTGTCATTTGACATGTTCTACGTGTCGAACATATTTGTCGGACAAACATTTTTTCATATATTAGGTGCGTTCGTGGGAGCCTGTCGAGGACTAGTCGGCGACAAATTAGCAGCAAAACGCATGCGCACTTTAAAATGATATAATTAATATCGCTAATAGATAAATATACAAGGTATATTTTAATATTATAATTTAATAATTAGTTATTAATATTAATTAAAAGTAAATATACCTTGTTTATGTATTTATTAACGATATTATTTATATTAAATGAGGTTAGAAATTGTCGGCGACAATTTGTCAACTGTACCCGCGAACGCACCTATTATATAAAGTTTGGCTATTGAATAAACTTAAAAACAACCTGCTACAATCATAAACTTGTCAGGATGACACGTTCCACAATTAAAACTTCCCCAGTCCAGTGTTCCCATACAACAAAGTTTGTCCGACTATTTAGACACCGTTAAGTTATTAACAAAATTTCAGCTTGCTATTAATCAACTTTTTTTCGGTACGCGGGATCCAGGAATATTAAAAATAATATTAAATCTAAATTTAGTGGTATACTTTTTAGTCCTTGGGCCCACATATAAAATTATTATTTATGACCACACCGTCGAAACTTTTTGTATTTGTTATTTGGATGGAGTCAGACAAATTTGGAGCTTGGCGCATTATGGTAGTGGGCGTTTGTCCGTCAAGCTGTCACGAAGTTGTCAGTTTGCAAGAAAAAAATTGATAACCACATTGGTCATTTTATTTTAATCAATGGTTTTTATCATATAAACAGCGAAAACCATTTTGTCGGACAAAAATATTGGGCCATATGACGCGTCGGACACGCTAAGTATGTCAAATTTATGAAAATAATAAATTTATTACCACATGGCTAATTTTAACAGAATCTACCATAAAACCTTTTTACAATAATGTGGTAACCTTGTCGGACAATTTTCACGGGGCTTATGCGCAGTCGGATACGCCGAAGATGTCAATTTCCTGGAATTTTTTTACTTACAACCATTTTTCCGACAAAAATAGGAGGTTATAAGTAATTAAATTCTAAATCACAAAATCTAAGTTTCCTACACAAATATTGGGACAAATCGACAGTCGGACAAAAAATTTAATTTTTATTAGTAAACTATACTTTTAAACTCTGCTGGGTTCTTGCATCCTTTATCTTCACAATCATTTTTCCGACAAAAGTAGTAGGTTACAAGTAATTATATTCTTATACAAAAAAATGTAATTGTCCGACAAAACCGTTGGAACGATAAACGAACAGAAAACTTAATTCTTTGAGGTTATGGAAGGCTTTAAGAGGAGGCATTGGCAAAAAAGTTTTTAAAACTGTTTTTCTCGGTTATTTTTGAATCTATTTAGCTGAAAATTGGTACACACACTAAGTACAACATTTAAAAAGCGTGACGTAGAGTTGTACCCAAAATTTTCCGAAAAAAGGGAAAATTTTGGAAAAATTTTGATCTGAAAATTTGTGTGCATACTCTTTGAACAATGACAAACATCGTTCTGTAGTTTTCTTTCTCGAATTTTCAGAAAAAAAAATCCGATAAGAGGGAAAATTTCGGACTCATTATTTTTGTCCGACAAGTGATCCAATATGCATTACTCATGTAAAAAAACAGTACAAAATAAAAATAACATCTATGGTATTAAATAAAAAAATTCCAGGAAATTGACATCTTCGGCGCATATGACCCGTGAAAATTGTCCGACAAGGTTACCACATTATTGTAAAAAAGTTTTATGGTAGATTCTGTTAAAATTGGGCATGTGGTAATAAATTTATTATTTTCATAAATTTGACATATTTAGCGTGTCCGACGCGTCATATGGCCCAATATTTTTGTCCGACAAAATTGTTTTCGCTGTTTATGTGACAAAAACCATTGATACATAAAATGACCAATGTGGTTATAAATTCTTTTCTTGCATAAAATTGACAACTGCGTGACAGCTTGACTGACAAACGCCCCACTACCATAATGCGTCAAGCTCCAAATTTGTCCGACTCCACCCAAATAACAAATACAAAAAGTTTCGACGGTGTGATCATAAATAATAATTTTATATGTGGGCCCAAGGACTATTAAATTTTCAGCTAAATGTTTTTTCTGGTAAAATTTAGAATTTGAATTCTGAAATTATGTGAATTGGGAGAACTCCAAGTAGATTGATTTCCTACAAATTTTGGGTGCCTCGTTTCCTTTTAACGCACCTTTCCTTTTAATTTTATATTTGTTATTTTTCAATTATTAACCATTATATGTCCATTTTTAGATTCCAAAGATTGGCAGCCTGGAGGCAAAGATCGGCAACTTCTGTGTTACGACTGTAGGGCTCATTACAAAAAGACAAATGAATTACCTCCTGTTACAGCTCCAGCAGCTGGAGGAAATAATCCATCAGCAGGTATATTGATAATATATTTATATTGTTTTCGTTTGTTCCACATATAATGCTTAATCAATATTAAAATTGTAGAAAGCCCAGATGCAAGTCCGCAACGTATGCGCACAAGAAATAAGGCAAAAGAACAAACTAGTAATCGCGCTAGGCCAAAAAGAGGTGGCACTGAAACACCAGAACCTAAAACACCTATTAAAAACAATCCCAACGCGGAAAAAACAACTCCCACTCAACCCGGTACTCCGGGTAAAAAGAAAAAGTCTGATAAGCCTGAAACGCCAAATAAGAATAAAGATATTCGAAAGAGGACTCAAGATGGCAAATCAGAAGACAATGAAATGGATGAAAGGGAACTTGGTTTGCTGAAAAAGAAACGAGACAGAGCTGAAAGTCCTTGTAGTCTTACAACGGATTCAGAAACTGTCAATGATGATGTAGAGAATCCGGATAATGAAACTGAAAATGTGGAGGTGGCAACACCAGATACTGCTATGAGTGCTGTAGTCAATGTACCTGCGTCTTCTGTAAGTATAACGAACTTTAATCCTGTATTTATATTAATCTTCTTCTTTCTCTTTATAAGCAATTCTGCTTGTTCATGGGCGCATTGATACCTCTATGTAAGGTTGTCACTCCATCTTTTGCACGGTCGGCCGATACTTCTACCGATTGGTGATTTATCTCTTGCTATTTTGACCACACGTATTTCCTCCGTTCTGCTTGTGTAGTTATTCCATTCTTTTTGAAGTTATACTTCTTTACGATCGAGAGTGAAATTTTATAATACCGGGTGCATGCGCACACAGACAGTATGTAGTTCGTTGCTAATCTTTCAAGATATGTATGTATCAGCGCTGTCAGCGCAAATAAGTCATTAAAAGGATATATTAGTGTTTTTAGTAAATGTATTATTTATTATAATTTTTGTGTCTTTGGATTTGTCTTCCTCGGGAATAAGATATTTTATAATAATAGTAAGTATATTTAAAGTATTTTTGTATACTTCACTTGGTCTATTAAATTTGTCAGTATGTATGACAAATCTTGTAACCTGTCAAAGCGAAGGGAATATAGCTCAGTGGGAGAGCGTGTGACCGGAGATCGAGAGGTCCCGAGTTCAAATCCCGGACGATTCATATTCTTTGTTTTTTAATTTTTGGTACCGTTTTAATGAAAATTTTTTAAAAGTGGTAGGTAAGAAAGTTACTTTAATATTTAAATAAAATACAAATAACCTGTTAAGTATATTTATTTCTAAGTATAAGAAGTCTCTTAAGAAGTATAACTTCTTACGTGCGTACAAAGTACACACACATTCTTTTTTTTTTTCTATTTAGTGTTCATTCGTTTATACACTATACGTTACATTTTCTTCCGTCTTCATTTCTCTTCCGATCTCTGAACGTATTTCATGTAATTCTTCTCAATACTCTCATCTCTGCCGTTTCCACTAGTCTTTGTGTTGTGGCTGTATCGGGTCTTGTTTCTGATGCATATGTCATTATTTTGGTCTTACACTGGCTTTATAAATTATTGACTTCATCTCAGTGTTAATATGTCGGTTTCGCCATATAGTGATATTATGGCATCCTGCCAGTCTATTTGCTTTTTGTACTTGATTTCTCACTTCTTGTAATTGCCTATATTTTTGACTATGATATTGCACGTATTTTTTTTTGTATTGTAAAATAATTTAAATTATTCTAACCACTTACACATCCTATGTTTTGGCTATCTGTGGGCAAATTTTCAGCCAAATCGATTATGATGTATTTTGGGAATGGAGGAAATTGTAAAAAACGTTATTTTAACGTTTTCTACACTATAAAATTTGATCAAAAACTAGTTTTGAATCAAAATAACTTGTTATAATGCCTTATAATGACATTTTTGGGTCCCCCCTTCTATTAAAATACTATTTTTTCCATTGATACTTCACGATAGAAAATGCAAATTTGTTTAATAGTACAGGAACCGAAGCTTTTCACCTCGCAATTTTTACAGAATGGATCTATTTGCTTGAAAATTTGAGAATAAGGATCAAAATCTAAATAATGCCGAAAGGCCCATGGGGGTTCTGCCACCCCATCTCGGGGGTGGAAATTTTTTATTATATTTTGACCGCAAAAGTTGATTCATTCTAAGCAAAAAATGTTCTATACATTTTTTTGATAAAATTAACAGTTTTCTTTTTATTCGCTATCGAAAGTGTTAGTTTTATATCGAAAAACATTGATTTTATATTCATTTACGATTCACTAAATTTTTGCCCTAGAAAAAATTTTTTCAAACCAAGTTCTTGGGAATTAAATTACCTACAATTTCATATTTAAACATTTTTTCGTATCTCTGATGCTAATCTTCCTGTTCTGAAGAAAATGGCATTTTTTTACCAAACTACGAAAATTCGTTATTCGCTTTTAACTCCAGTTTTTTTTTTAAACTAATCATTCTATGCCCCTCTAACTTCTAGAAACTCTTAATAATACATAAATAAAGAAGAATGAATAAGGCTAATGACTAAAACCACCACTAACTTTCATTATTATGCTTCCAATTGGATTTCTCCTTTTTTTTTTCAAAAAAATATATTGTTTTTTAACCGTAACTTTTTAGTAAGTTTGGTAAAAAATAATTTTGTAGGTTTTTACAAGATCTATTTTTAAAAACCTCAGTCGCAAAAAGAGGTGACTTTGAAAGGGTTGGTAAAGGTGGTGTTTGCATGTTATTACAATTTTTAATTGTCAATAGCTCACTCAATTTCTGCCGTAGAAAAAATTTTTGCAAACTGTCTTCTTAGGAATTAAATAAGCTACAATTTCATCGTATCTCTGATGCTAGTCTTCTTATTCTGAAGGAAAGGCCATTTTTTATCAAACTACAAAAATTCGTTATTCACTTTTAACTCCATTTTTTTAAACTAATCATTCTAAGGCGGTTAAACTTCTAGAACCTAATAATACATAAATAAAGAAGACCAAATAAGGTCAATGAGTAATTTAAATTAGGGTGGTGGTTAGGGGGTTGTTCAGATCACTTTTTCGCTAAAAAAAAAATAGGGACTGACATTCTTTTCATTATAAGTCACTAAATTTTTGAGCTAGAGACTTTTTTTATTTCTGGAGATAGATAAATGTAAATACTTTAATTTAGAACAAATTATCCCCGAAAAATGCATAGTTTTCCCGTCTTTTGACTTTAAAACTACAATATTTAGCATTTGACGAAGAAGATCTACCATATAATAAAGTATAGCTCGATTACTATTGGTCTTAAAGAAAATTAGAAAAAACGGTATTGTTTATTTTTTCATAAGGTATATCTGTGTTAAGCAAAGTTGTTTTGATAAAACGAAAACTTTTCGAGTTATTAACAGAAAACTAATTAAAAACATTGATTTTTTAGATATAAAACTAACACTTTCGATAGCGAATAAATCGAAAACTATTAATTTTATCAAAAAATGTATTGAACGTTTTTGCTTAGAATGACTGTTTTTTGCGGTCAAAATATCATAAAAAATTTCCACCCCCCCGAGATGGGGTGGCAACCACGTCCGCGGTAAAAGCGCCTTTCAGCATCATATAGATTTTGATCCTTGGACTATCCACTACTTATTATCAAATTTTCAGGCAAATCTATCCATTCTGTAAATATTACGAGGTTTTGTCCTATTTTAAGCTTCATTACTTGGACTATAAATAAACACCAAATCACTATAAAATCGCATAAAATAACATTTTGATAAAAAGAATAAGACTTTTTGACCTTAAATATCTTATTTTTACGTCCCGCAGAAGCTATACACCAAGTTTCAAAAAAATCCAAAAGTTTTTGCCTGAGTGTTGACATGGAATGTACCTTATATATTCGTCATTTGGGATCTCGTTTATTGCAGTATATAGAAGTTTTCTCTTGTAGTGGCATCTCTGTTGTTCTCAGGTGCATAAATCGCTATCACATTCATAGGTTTGACGTCTAGTTTGACTTTTATACTAGCTATTCTTTCGCAGATATATTGGCATTCTTGTACTTGGTGTAAAAATTTTCTGTGTAGGTACCATGATACTACGACAACCAGAGATAAAGCCACTTCGAGAACAACTTTTAACCGGTGCGCGCATGACGTCAGCGCCCGACAAACTTATACGGAGACTTTTGGGAAAGCATAGAGTTTTATACGGTTTTATACATTCTCGTGTTATTAAATAACTGAAATTGCCGTTCGTCTGTTCTGTTAGTCTGTTTGTCTGTTACACTGTTTAATTTATACTTTGATGGATTATTATAATCATACCAGTAAAATAATACAATATATTATGTAGGTACTGTACTAAAAAACGTAATAGTTTTTTCACTGCAAAAATTTAAGAGGTTTCCTGAGATGCAGAAAACTTTAAATAAACCGCGTCAAATAAAACATGGTTTATTAACAAATAATAAAAAACCTAAAGTTTCAAAAAAGTATTAAAATTACAAAAACAAAATTAAGTAGATAGATTTAGATGGATTTAAAGAGGTGGCCGTTTGGCCTACTCCACTGCTACCTTTTCAGATCTATTGTCGTCCTCTAATTCTAGATTACATTCTTTAGTCTGGCCCTTTTTAAAAGCCAATTTTTTTTTTCAATAAGCCCCAATTCTTCTACATTTGCCCAAGGACATATTAGCTTTCTGTGTGGTGTTCAAGATGTGAGTATGTATTCCATTTCAGTCTATGATCAGTATAAACCCCAAGTTATTTTGTTTTTTTGGCAAATGAAATCTCTGTTCCTCCCAGCACCGGTAGTTTTAAGCCTTCTAGTACTGTCCTTTGGGTGCAGTTGGCGATTTGTTCTCTGAGCATTGACTATCAGTCTCTCTTATTTACACCTTTGGGGCTGCTTACATTCTCCCAGACACCAGCTGGGCAAACCTGCCCCTGATGACGATTGATATATCGTCAGTGTATCCTAGACAAAAAAGTCTTCTGTTGAGAGATTTTTGTAGAGGTGGCAGAACTCCTCCTTGTGGACAGCCTCCACCTACTCTCGCTTTGATGGTTGCTTTAACTAGAGTTGATATTACTATCCTATTCTCCAGGTATAACCTTATCTATCTGCATATTACCGCAGGGATTGTTTATCGACTATCTATGTAGTCTAGATCCGCTAAGTTTAGTTGCAACAGGGCCACCACGAGAAGGGTGCAATCAAATATTACACACCCCCAATCAATGTTGGGAGTACCCAGCGGTCTTGGGATGGTTTAAGGAGGTGCAAAGTCCTAAGACTCTCCAAGCAAAACTCATCCCCTGAGATTAATTCTTTTCCCGCTCAGCTTTACGCCGACTAGAAAAAGAGCACATACCTCGACCAAAAAAAACAAAACAAAAAAAAACAACAAAAAAACAAAAAAAAAACAATATTACATTTGATTCATTTTACTTAACGATTTTTGCAATTTTTTTTGTATTTTAGACTTTTCTTTCAACTTTTGGTTCAAAACTCGCATTCAAAAATACATCCGACATCTAAAAAATAGTTTTTTCACATCACCAGATATTTTAACATGAACTGGTCTTTCCAATAAAGATTTTTGATAATTTTTGATGCCAACTTTAATATTGTCCCCATTGAATTGGCAAAAAATATTTTCTAGTTCACGACAGTTCGTAAGTAATATTTCTGGAGGCTTCACCAAACCCCCTTCTGAGAGATGATTTACTCACGAGGAAGAAGTGTTACTATTTGTAGAACTGCCCAAACTATCTTCATGTCGTAACTGGAAAGCTATGAAACCAGCTAAATTTTCTAGTCCATCATGACACAACTCTTCCATTTCAAAATCTGTTTGATGGTTTTCATTTTCTGAAGTTACTGGAAGATTTAATTGACTAAAGAGTGGTTCGGTTATCATCACTGAATCTACTACGTCATTGTTGTAACAATCAAGATTCAAAGAGCTTCCTGCTTTCATGTTTTGAAGCGACATGTTTGTTGTTTCTGGTAGGTTACTTACATTAGCTGAGAGTGAAATAACTTCATCGTTCCGACCCATAATAAAATTACGAAGACGGTATTTAAATTGCAAAGGAGACGGATGATCATGTAAAGCTCCAATCGCACGTATTACTGAGAATAGTCCTTCTAAGCGCTCTTGATTTAAATTATATGTTGTTATATAATTGATGTTGAAATCTTTTTTAAATCTAGAAAGAGTAGTCGCAAAGATTTAATACTAACAATAATACCATGCTGAACGGGCAGTAATGACTATTTCTAATTATATTTAAGAATTTTATCCCGAAAATATAGCTTTATGCTTTCCGAAAACTTTCGCAAACTGCATAAAAATAACAAACCCAAGTTAAAAATCGAACATTTGGCTTGGCGTTTGTCGGTCAGTGACGTAGGCGTAGAAGAGAGAGAGACAGGCTTATTCATGCGCGTGGCTTTATCTCTGGTTATCGTAGTATCATGGTAGGTACTAGCAGTGTGACTCCTTCGTTGGCTCTCGTTTCTTTTGCAACGCCACTCTAAAACATCAGATAGTCAAAGTAATCCAGCATAATTTTTTTTTCTTCTCTTGTAGTGCGCATATGTGTATATTTTTTTCTACAAACTCTTTTGTGATTTCCTGCTCTCTTGTATTTAGAGACTTCACGTTCCAAGTACTGCTGCGAAGTATATTTCTCGTTTTCCATAAATTCGTTGTCTTCTTTCTCGCGTTGATCGTCGTAATGAAATCATTCCTGTTCCGAGGCATAATCCTGTTTCTGTGAGCTGTATGATTTTTAAGTCTATCAGTAGGGTGCTAACCTGGCTGTAGACCCCCCCTTTATCCGGGCTTGGGACCGACAACAGTTCTGTCAAGATACTCGATCGATCCAACAAAACTGCAGGCGGAGTTATATATAAACTGTTTATTTATATTAGGTTAATCAATTATTTCATAATTCCCAATAAATCTCTTTTCTTTATTTTAGGTGACACCATCCACACCACCTTCTATCACTTCTAACTTATCTCAGGAACAACTCGGCAACGTGCCCATTAAGCAGGATGTTACCGAGCCACCAGATATAAAACACCGAATTCCATCGCCGCCTATTACTCCAATAAACCCTGTTAACCCGCCTAAAAGCATTTTATCTGAACCAATGCCTCTCAATGTTTCCATACGTCTACCTGATGATATGAATGAACGTAAAAATCTGATAAAAAGAAACCTAGATACATCCATGGATGCCAAGGAGGTTAAGTTTAATATAGAAAATTCAAGCTTTAATCCAGAAGCAGTAAGGTTTAATCCAGAAGCAATGAAGTTTGCTCAACAAACTGAATATAAAAACGAACCGATAATAAACCCTGACATTCCAATGAAAGTTGAAGGTGAAATTAACGAGGACCAACTCAAAGATCAAATTCCCCAACAAATATCGATAATGCAAGAGAAGCCGTTTAAAACCGAATTAATTATTCCCAAAATTCATCCACTCAAAGAAGAAGATTCTTCGAACAGTGAATCTGTTCCCAAAGAAGAGTCTTCTTACAAAGATAATATATTCATGCCCCAGAATCTTATAAAAGAACCAATCACCTTTGGTATGAAAGATCCACCTTTGATGAATCACTTAACACCAAAAATAATGAAAGACCCAATGCAAGAAAAACATAAAGAACAAATGATTGATATGAGCCCAATAAATCATTACGAAATTAAACAAGAACCTTATAGTTACCAACCACCCAAAGATCCTAACGCTACCACTGCTGTTACTATTAATAGTATTAATAATACTGTTATAAAATTAGAACCAAGGGAACCACGTGAAGAGCCCATGGAACTGACTAGTCAAAGTAGAAATGAACCACAGCCTTACGGTAAGCTTTATTACATTCAATTGAAAGAAAATTATAAATTAATAATCCGGTATTTATATGTTTCATTTTGTTTCTTTATAGGTGCACATCCTCAACCATTGAACATTCCTCAAGTTATTCCAATGTCTCAGAATCTTCCCCCAAGTAATCACTATGAAGAAGAAAAGAGACTGGAAAAATTAGAAAGACCCGAAAGAGTAGATAGGCCTGAAAGAATCGATAGACCAGAAAGACCAGATATAGTCCAAATTAATTCTGCACCTATTGGTCAACCTCCTCTTCCAAGTCTAATGCAATCTGGAAACTTGGTTACAATAGGTGGATCTCAGCCACCACAGATGAACCATTATAGTTTTATGACCGGACTGCCATTTTCACATCCACAAAGTCCACGTAATTTAGAAAAGAACCAGCCACAACACCAGCAAAATGAACCTCAAAACTTGAAAATCAAACAAGAAATTCCAGAGTTACCACAAAGTCAGAGTTCATCTATGCCACCGAACCATTTAAGTGGTTTGAGCAGTTTCACACAGTCTGCTCTAAATCCTGGGCCTCCTGTTCAGCCTCCACAAAGTTTGGCTTTACCACCTAGCTCGCAGAATATACCTACCAGTATACCAACTTCTGGAGGTTTCGTAGCTCCTCCCACCCACCTACCTTCGCCCATGTCTGATCCTCTTCAAAGTCTGAAAGATGTAAAGGTAGGGATATTTATTTATTTTTTATTTTTCACTTGCATACATATTATTTGTTTATTTTACCTTGGATACAGTTACCATAACTTGTTATATCCTGTTGTATTTTTTTCCCTTATTGGCTTTGGATTACTTGATCTATTCAGCCACGATAGATAATAAATTACTGTTTGCTACAATATTCCAAATATAATAACATTATATACATGTGCGCACATATAATACTTATGCACGCACATACATACATAGGTAGATACTGAAATAAATAATAAACAAAAAAATACAAAAAAAGGAGGTGGAAACATTAAATTGACCAGCAGGTATACTCTTCACTCATGGCCCTAACCAACTTAAATTAATTTAGAAATAATCAAATTAACAAAAACACTACATGCTGATACTAAATACTAATAAATATATTAAGTGTTTTTTTTACACAGCGCTAAGACTTCAACCCGGTTCGACACCTCGGAGGTTTAGACCTTCTTTGTGTTTTTATTTTTTTTTTCTTTTTTATTTTATAATTTATTATACTCTTTTTTATTTGATTTAATCTTTCCTTTTTTGTTTTGTTGACTTTTGTTTTTTAATATTTTTTGTTGTTTTTTTTTTATTTTTTTCTTGTTTTTTTTTTAATTTTTTGTACACATATTTTTTTATATTATTTTTTCAATATAAATTTTTATACAATTTTATTCTAATTACCTCCCTGCAAAATTTACTTAATAAAATTTCACAAGGAGGCAATATTACATAAGGATAAACATAAAACAAACAATAATTATTGCTAAACACATTCAACCGGACTCATTCAGTACAAGTTAAATTTTCCTCTTAGTCCTTTTTAAAAACTCCCAGATAATTTGTTTAATCTTAGAATTTCGACGAGACAAATATAAAAGAGAAGCATTATTTTGTGGGAAAGGTATTTGTTCTTGAACCAGATTGTGCATCAAATACTTAATTGCATCATCATTATGTTTGCATCCAAATAACCAATGCTTATTATCATCAACATCTCCATTACAATCGCAAAAATAACCAATGCTTATTATCATCAACATGTCCATTACAATCGCAAAGATCTGATTCGGATAGGTTAAATCAAATACTATTGACTGTAATACATACAACTCTTGACATTTCCCATTACATTTGAGGAAGCAAACAATATAGCGCCATCTAGTGGTGTGCGGTGATAACCAGAGCAATCTAACCTTACATTTATAAAATTGCTGTATTATTGTTTTTGTATTAGTGTTTGAACTATTTTTATTTTAATTTAATTTAGCAAAATTAGCTCGTTATTCAAAAATTTATAAAATTAAATTTGAATGTTTACGTCAAATTTTACATTTTCAAAACGTAGTTTCACTTCAAGCCGACAGTGGCGCTAGCGCGCTAGTGGCAACGTGCCTTCAGATTTCTGTGTGAGTTGGATGTATTACAGTCAAGAATATTTGGTTAAATCTATAGAGGTATGTCTTGACAGTGGCATGATTAAAGAGACATCTAATAAACATGGGATATATATTTCTATTGGGATAACTTCTGAGAGCAAAATGGTCAGTAGGTAAAATAGGATGAATTTTGGTGTAGAGATTGTTGCTTCGATTGCAGCAAGCGTACCACTCAATATCCCAATTTTGTTTCAGACTTTTCTTGCGAGTTGCTGTTAGATCGCTTCTATCTAGCAAAGTTATCTCCGATCCTTTTAAGATTGCCTCTTAAGCAAAAAAATCAGCTTTCATGTTACCGGAAATACCAATGTGCCTCTTTACCCAGGCGAAAGTTACAGAAGTCTGTTTTTCCAGTAGCTTTAGTTGGTTTTCTGAAATTTTGACGACAAGGCTATTTTTATATAAATGTGATAAAAACCCTGTTGTATAAAAAAGCAAATGTTATAGAACTATGCTTTTTTTATTTTAAACAATTTTCAAAGGAGTAAATTATAGAACTAACCTTTTTTAACCTTAACAAGCTTTATTAATATTGAAAGTACAATTTTCGAATTTTCCTGAGAAGGTATAAGTTCCGAAATATCCTGACTTTTTTTCAAATTTTCGAAGAGAAAACTTAACCACTACTAGCACTAGGGGCTTGATATGTTCCTTAAGTGGATTCGCCTGGTAATGTATCTGACACCGTTACCGAATCTGCTATCATAGTGGACACTCTGTTCTTAGAAACAACGCCCTCTACCACAGATGCACTTTTCCATTTGCCGTGCATTTTTAGGGTCTCAAACGATGCCCCGACTTCAACCAAAAGGGTTGCCGAAGTTATTTTCAAACAATGCCCAGTGTATTCATTTGCATTTTCTAATTTAAGGTATTTTGGAATTATTGAAGCTACACTTTCCAGTATATTTCAGGTTGGACAGTGCATCTACTGTTTCGGTATCTAAGAAAAGATCTTTGTTCCTTTATTCCTGTTGGCAGAGCTGAGCCGGGTACTGATAAATTGTACTCGGGTACAGAGTACCAGGTACTTTTCATATTAATGGAACGAGTACATAGTACCGAGTACATTGCTCCAGAAAAGAGTACAATACTCGAAAGTACAATTACCCGAATTTCGCGGGTACTTATTTCGAGTACATTCGAATGTAAATCCCGAAAAAAGGTAAGAAGTTAATACAGTAGTAGACTCTCTCTATAACGAAGACGGTTCTTACGAAGTTTCGCTTATAACGAGGTATGCTAGATGTCCCATGAAATTCATATTGAACTGTAACACGAGGCAACTCTATAACGAGGCATATTTGGTCATAACGAGGAAAAATGAAATCCAAGAGTTTGTTTCTTTTCCTATTTTTAGCGCAGTAATATCTATAAATAAACTGCCTGTATACAGAAATCCCCAACATCTGTGTGGTTATCGAGGCCAGTGCTGTAATAAAATCCACCGCCTATAATAAACTTCTTCCTAATCTGTTTATTTTTCGACAGATATTGAATATTATAGGAAATTTACAATTTATGATGGCCGAAGCCTTATTGTTGAGGAAACAATAATTAGCATTTTATATTGCTCCGAATGGCTTAAGTATAGGAAGTTAATGTTTTAGAAAACTATATTTATTCATATGTATGCACAATATTATTGTTGTCTGATATAACGTGATCCGCTTATAACGAGGTAATTAGTCCCCCATTTCAGTTCTCGTTATAGAGGGAGTCTACTGTAATTATCTCTGCATCTCTAAACATATTTATGAGTCATGAAAACATAAAATAACGTACAATTACAACTGACAGTAAGTCAGAAGAATTTTAAAAATTAATCATCAACTCACACTCACTGATTAATTTTATTGGCTTTTAAGATTGCTCAGTTTTCAAAGCTTTCATCGGTTTTAGAGCATTTCTTCGAGGGCTATTAATTATTGTAGCATAAGAGATTAGGCGTTCTGTAGGGGCAGAAGAAGGCAAGCATGTATTATATCTAGAGCCTGGATTATGTGCACTAAAAAATGGTTAAAATATGCGTGCAATATGCACTTAAAAAGTAACTAAATATGCTTTTATTATATGCAATATGCATTTATATGTGCACTTAGAAAAAATATTTTGCAATTTCCAAGGCTTGAGATTTGGCGAGAAATAAAATTATTGTATACGAGAGTTTTTATTTATTACTACATTTAATAATAAAATACAAATGAAAATATAATTCCAGACTAATGCTATGCCTTCTGTCAGTTAATAAGTGTTTATATGAGGAAAACGATCTTTCAACATCACAAGATGTAATGGGCGCAAATCTAAAGTTTGACAATTAGCGAGGGATCCATATTAACAACTTCGTCAAAACTCCCATTGATTATGTTATTTATTGATCGCAATAAACAAAAGCCTTCATTTCTGTTTAAATCGTCACTCAATTTATCTTTAATTTTTTTTCCAATTATTGTCCCTGAAAGATTTATTATTTATTATTCTTTCTTTGATATTATTATTTGCAAATGCTATCTCTGAGGTGCTCCTTCTATCTTTGACACTCTAGTTTTGTAATAGAGTTTATAATTACTAATGACATATAAGTTCGATTTTAGATAGAACAGTTCTTTCTGAACAGAATTCTCACTAAAATTTTTTGACATTTAAAGGACGTTTTGCCGTAAAGAGGATTTAAAAACGAATTTACTATACCTAGCTACCTGTTGACCCTATTCTACTGATAAACAGTTCCAGATGGGTTTTCCCAAACAATAAAACTTGTAATAAAGCCATTTAGTAGATACATACTTGGAATAAAGTAGGTAATAAAGTTATTTAGTAGATACCCCAAGTATATACCTGCTCTGAATATTTTCAAGAAAGTATTATCTAAATATATAATAATATAGGAAACTATTTTATTTATGCGATATGTTCTAATACATCAAAACATGCCGCAATATTCCCTTAATCCCATATTTATGCACATGCATTTTGCATATTATCCTGGCTCTAATTATAGGAAACTTTTTTTGCCTTCTAGAAATTTAATAAGTTGTAGTTGTATTTTGGATGTTTTGATTGTTTCATTTTCAGACGATTGAGACTGCATAATGAAATTGGTTTCTTGTGTCTTGTTTAGGTGAATACTCTGTTTCATTGAAATCGAAAAAGCCATCTGGGGTGGTATCACTTGAATTCCCGGATCTAGTTCTCCGCAATAATCAATATAAGTTAGTTTTTCAGCAGCATTCATCACGTATCTTTTTCAAAGCGTCTATAGAAAATTTTTTGCATTTTTTAAGACATTATACCAACGCAATTTAAACTTAGGATGGACAATTACGGATATAATGGCCTCTTCCGATGACAAATTAAGTATTTCAGAGAATATTTTCTCCAAGCTCTGCATATATTTTTTAGGAAAAATTCACCGCCAGAACTCGGCGTTTGAAGCTTTAACTTCTCCCATTTATTCCTCAAAAATAGCAGACTTGGAAGTACCCATAATAAACACAATTTTCTCCTTGCAGAACATCGTAGGTTTGTAGCGAGAGGTTTCAAGACCTTACAGTACTCCTCTAAGTACAGCAGCTCGGTTTCTTTAAAGTGTTTTATATCAATCATTTGAAAAAGAGACGGTAGCTTCTCTTTTCACTTAAAATTTGCGAAACCGAGTCATAATATTAGTTCCACCTTGTTACAGCTGGATAACTTTTGACGAATGGACTGATACTGAAAACGGCGTTTTTTAGAAAACAGCGACAAGTTTAGACTTGCAAAAAGTACTCGGAAAATGTACTCGTATAATAAACGCGGGTACCGGGTATTTTACCCATATGCTACGGGTACGAGTACCGAACACTTTATTGAAAATGTACCCGAGTACCGGGTACTGAGTACACAAAATGTACTCAGAGTCAGAGTACAAAATTCGGGTACTTGTCCCCGGGTATTGCCCAGCTCTGCCTGTTGGTCTTAATGACACATATTTACTGACTAGTTTCAGGGCACCTATTTTATTCTCCTCCACAATAGTAAATCGTTTTGACGTACAAGTTTTAGTCAAATCCCAATCAATTGGGATTTTCCCATTGATTTTGTACAAGTTTTAGTTACTGGTATTTTAACGAGTAAACAGGTGCCCTTACCTTCTCATATTTGATTCTATATCGTCCACGGTTATATTCGCAAGCTCATCCCTTCTCAATCTTCCAAAAACACCCATCACGAGAACTACTTGATGTACCTAAAAGAAATTTCATCTTGAGCTTTATTGATGAGAATTAGAACCTAAACCGCTTCCCAAACCTTGGATTGTTTCGGGATTTTTAAAATGATATTAGACGACAAAAATGGGAAATATCAGCATTTTCGTTAACAATTCATGTGGATTTCAAAACAGAATATTTAGTCCACAAGGAATTTGGAGAACACTTTTCGGACTAAAATAATTCAAACAGAAACGTGAACTAAACATAAAAAGGAACAAAATTAATATACCAATTCCTGAAAGTAAACCAGTATTATGGTCTCATTTATGCCAGCTATTTTATGTTTCAATTTCCATTGAATAAATATTTAGTACTCTTTGTCATACAATGGCCTGGATGCCCTGAATTGAAGCAGCAATAAATTTTCTGTGGCTTTTATTGCACTTTCTCTAATATTTTCTGGTAAATCCATAACTGATATAAATCCAACGTCAAATTCGACGTCAAACGTCAAAATATCAACAACTGTCATAGACTACTTCACTTTACACTTTAGTTGTCATAGACTACTAAAAATATTTTTTTTATTTATTTTTTTTGCTAATTTAAAATCTACTTCAATACTGTAATAAGTAAATATGATGTATGTTCTTGGCTTGTGGCAGGTGTCGTCCATTGAGGACTCTCTGGAATTTACCTAGCAGCTAGGTCTTCTGGCCAAAGTCTTTTTAGGCGTCTGCCAATTAGTGGAGGGTTGAATAGTTCGTCTATGAGATGGTTTGGATGGTCTGCGCTGCGATTCATGTATCTTCTGGAGTGGTCAGCAATCACACCATTGATGAATGGGATGTTGAGGTCTGCATGAAGGGTTTGATTTGACACGTACCATGGGGCTTTAGCTAACATACGAATAGTTTTTGACTGGAATGTCTGTAGTATTTTGGTGTTGGATGGTTTGCTACAGCCCCACAGCTCGATTCCGTATGTCCACACTGGTTTGAGTATTGTTTTATAGATGATCAGTTTGTTTTCTAATGAAAGTTGCGATCTTCTGTTGATCCGCATTTAACACAGGCGAATGGCCTCAGGCAGTAACTTTTCGAGTGCCCGTATTTTTGACACCTTGTGCATTGTACTATTGTATTTTTTATTCTAGGTGGTTCTACTATTATTATGCTGTTTTGTAGGACTTGCAGGTTAAATATGTTTTTGTTGTTTTCATTTGGTTCTATATCGACAAAGAATAAAGGCAATGGTTCCTTGCTAACTCTATGTCTAACATTAATTATATTGCGAACTTTAAAACCCTTATTATTTAATTCGTGCGAGATATCTCCTGTGGGTATTGAATGGTGTAATCCTCTTATGACAACTCTATAGGCCCTCTCTTGTTTCGGTTGGTAAGTGTGATGTACAATGTTTTCTTTTCTAAGGTGCTGTATGAGTTTCCTCTAGGTGTCGGAGTTTGTAGGGTTAA
Source organism: Diabrotica virgifera virgifera (assembly GCF_917563875.1). Taxonomy (NCBI): domain Eukaryota; kingdom Metazoa; phylum Arthropoda; class Insecta; order Coleoptera; family Chrysomelidae; genus Diabrotica; species Diabrotica virgifera. The sequence continues at coordinate 198,188,930 of NC_065444.1, forward strand.
TTTTTACTGTATTATTTGAAATGGTTTTGGTGTAATAGGTTTCTGCTGCAATTGCAGTTGAAATGATTACTATCATAGAACTGTAGTCAGTAACTCCATAAATATAGATTGGTGACGGTGCGGGATCTTTTTTGGTGATATTTGTGTTTTGTGTACAGTAAAACCTCGATATAACGGACCTCTATTTAACGGACTTCGGATATAACGGACAAAAAATCCGGCCAAATATGAAAAAATGTCCCTGTATTTCCCAAAACATCCCCAAAGAATTTCAATAAAATTTTTGTTGTAGCATAATGCGGACACATTTCTAATCATAAAAAACGCAAACTTCAAAAGTGCGTGCAAAACTTAAAATAAACGTTTTTTTTTATTTATTTTAAACCTATTTTTATACAACGAACTTTCGGCTATAACGGACACCCATTCCCTCCAATTAGTCCGTTATATCGAGGTTTTACTGTATTTTATAAATTGTCTGTTTGTTCATCTAGATTTTCTTTTGAGAGGGAATCAAATCTGTTTTGTGTTTGCATTTGGTTGGAAATTTCTGAAGTTGTTTGTCTTTTCACCCTTTTTTACTCTGGACTAATTAGCAAATACAAGGAAAAATTATTTACCAGCAATTTTATTGCTGGAATCGAATCTTATGATTGTATATATTAATAATATAGGTATGCAAAGTCCGCAGATAGTGTGCTACTTTTTTATAAACAAAATGGCGCTCGAAAATCGTGTTTTTTTCAATTTTTGCTCTATAACTCCAAAGATTTTAACTTTACACCAAAAACACTTAAATAAAAATTCACCGTAATTAAATTCTGCATAGAGAGGTGTTTTTCCCGATTTACTTTTCCCCGAAAAATGCGGGTTTTTCCAACAAAATCTTTTCTATTCTTAATCTTAATCTATTATAACAAAACAAAAGCAACTTTGACATTTAATAATGCGTTAGTTAGATGGCTCTACTCGAGTTACTTGGGAACAAAAAAAAAGAATGAAGAAAATTGCCCCATGGGAAGCCGAGAAAAAGCATTTTTTAACGTATACCGATTTTGAATTTTTGAACATTTTCTCCAACCTAATTTTTTAATTGGAATTTTGCTATTTTTGGCAATTTTCACTCGTAATATCGATAGTTTTTATTATAATATATGTTATGAGTATTTTAAAGCTATGAAAATTGGTGTGGAGAAAGAGGACCGAAATAAAAAGGTGATGGTTTGAAAATTATGATCCTATTGTTTATATCTTTGCCGTAAATGCCAGTCAACTTTGGCCGGTTGTATCTCAGGAACCACTCATCACAATTAAACGTTTTTTCCTTAAAAAAAGCGTTCTGCCACTTTTTTTTAAATGCCGTTTTCACGATTTAATTTAATTTATTATTTCCCGAGATATTCTATTTGTTTATAAGCCAAAAAATTGTTTATAATTTTAAAATATTCCTGAGGCCGCTTAAATAGGCCAATTTCAATTCTGTAAAGTACATTAAATAGGTACAGTGTCTTTTTATACAAAAATCACAGTTATTCTTATGTATCATAATTATTGTGGTTATTATAGCGACCGTAAATTTTTAATTAACAATTCAATTGTAGCTAAACTGTTCATTCAAATTGCTTCTACTTCTGGAATTATAATCTTTATGAAAAGAGCTTTTATATTACCAAGTTATTTAATTATTGATAAACAATTACTTATCTAAAATTTTCGTTGAAAATTAAAGATTTTGTTGGAAAAACCCGCATTTTCCGGGGGAAATTTTCGTCGAAGTAAATCGGGAGAAACACCTCTCTATGCAGAATTTAATTACGGTATTTGGGTGTTTTTGGTGTAAAGTTAAAATTTTTGCAGTTATAGAGCAAAAATTGAAAAAAAACACGATTTTCGGGCGCCATTTTGTTTATAAAAAAAGTAGCACACTATCTGCGGACTTTGCATACCTACATTATTAATATAAAGGATCATAAGATTCGATTCCAGCAATAAAATTGCTGGTAAATAACTTTTCCCAAAAATGGCCTATTCTCCGATAATCTGCCCAGACTATTTCTCTTATTGCCAAGGATGTTTATTTTGGTTTTTTGTTTCGTTAAGTTCTATCTCGCTATCGCTATCTGTGTAGTTATTGGTGTTTTGTGATGATGAGAGTGAGCATTGAGGGTTTGTGGATACTGTTGTGTATTGTGACTGAATAGGGGTTTGAGTGTTTTGAATATTTTGTGCAGTTGTTTGACTAGGAAATTGTGCTTGGTTTGGTATAGCCATTTGGGTTGGAATAGGTATTTGGTTTAGGCATGACATTTGATTTGTTATCTGGGTAGATGGTGTTTGATTAAAATACATAAATTCTATTTGCGGCCTTACTGCTGTGTGGTTAGACTGGTTCTGGTTATTTATTGTTGGGACATCCTGTATAGTTTTCATTTGTTGATAAAGTGGCTGACCATTATTATCGAATCCTAATAAATTCCCCGAAGGGAACATAGTTCTTTTCTTTTGTTTGTTTCACCAATCACTTAGTTTTTGTTACTTTTCACTTTAACAATTTTTTGATGGTGATAAGATAATTAATAGTTAATTAGGTAGGTTTACGATATAGAAGTTCTCTAGCGCTTTGAATGACGGTACATGTTCACGCTTCGAGAATCAGATTGCTACTTACTAAAAATATGCATTTATATTTTGTAGGTGCAGTGAAGTGAAAAATAAAATCTTTTATGTACCACTGGTGTTACCGGATGAGTACGCCTATCGAGCATTATCCATGTCTCGGGACAGAGGCCCTCTGGTTGGATTATGTCCGGGCGTAATCGTCTTAATAACACCCTTGGTCCATAAATAACTATATTGTGCAATCCGTACGTTCTTTAACGGTAAAATATTGCAAAACCTCTAAATTTTAAAGAACCGCTTGGATTGACATGAAATTTGGCACACACATAGCTAACAAGTCAAAGAAAAAAAGTGATATTGTGCCTATGTGTGCTTTTGCCCTGGGGGTGGTTTTCACCCCCTCTTGGAGGTGAAAAAATATACGTCCAAAGTAAGTCCGGAAATGGATAAACTGACTAATTTTAAGTAACTTTTGTTCCATAGAGTTTTTTCATTAAGTCAATACTTTTCGAGTTATTTTCCAGTGAATATGTTCATTTTTTCAACAAAATAACCACGCGTTTAGACGGTTTTTTCGTAAATAACTCAAAAAGTAAGTATTTTGTGTAAAAAAACATTCTTAGCAAAAATATAGCCTGTAAAATTTTTTTAAAAATGGTGTATATACCACGTCTCTATACCTAGTAGAAGCAGAGTTATATCTAATGAAAAATAGGTTCATATTCGTCAAATTCCAAATGGAATACTTTAACGTGAAATAACCAAAAATGAAGCACATTTAGGGGAAAACTCATTACAACTTAATTAAAGTGTTTAAAAAAAACTTCATTTTTGTTTTATAAAAAAATTTTTTAGCGTCAATAGTAAACAAGTTACGCTCAAAATAAAGCTAGTCTTTTTTTTTGTAAAAAAATCGGGAAAATCACCTTCTGTCAAATGAACTTAATCGTTACGACTTCACAAGTTTTTTGACTCTTGTATGTATTGTTTATATGATCTGTAGGTTTTATCGGTTCAAAGTCCTTATTTTTGAAACGGCTGTAGTTAAAAGGGGTTGAACGAGTCACTGATCACGAATGTATGCAAATTTAGAAACACCAAATCTTAATCAATTTTTTGTTTATAGAGATTTTTGGTATCTCTAAAATTTTTAAGTTATTTTGAAAAAATCATATTTTTCAAAATTAAAATTTTTAAAAAATTTTACTTTAAAACCAATTTTTTTCAAAAATAAGCACTTAATCTATGAAACTTACAGGTCATATAAACACAACATAAGTAAAATAATTTGTGGATCGGTAACGATTAATTTCATTTAAGTTGCTAATTAGGGGGTGGTCTTCCCGATTTTTTTTTTTGCCAAAACAAAAGGGATCAACTTTATTTTTAGCGTAACTGGCTTAAATTTGATGCTAGAAACTTTTTATAAAAATCAAAATAAAGCTTTTTTTAAACACTTTTTCCCCAAAAAGTGCTTAATTTTCTGGATATTTCATGTCGAAATATCTATTTGAAATTTGTCGAATATGCACCCATTTTTCATTGGCTACAATTCTGGTTCTATGAGGTCCAGAGACCTCACGAGTACACCATTTTTTACTTTTTTACCGGCTATAATTTTGCTAAGAACGTTTTTACGACAGAATACGAATTACGACAGCTAAGAACGACAAAATACTTACTTTTTGAGTTATTTGCGAAAAGCCGTCTAAAAATGTAGTTATTTTGTTGAAAAATGAACATATTCACTCGCAAATAACTCGAAAAGTGTTGGGCGAAAAAGCTCTATAGAACAAAAGTTACTTAAAATTAGTCAGTTTATCCATTTCCGGACTTATTTTGGACATATAGATTTTCACCCTCAGGGTAAAAGCATACATCGGCACAATATCACTTTTTTTCTTTGACATGTAAGCTATGCGTATGCCAAATTTCATGTCAATCCAAGTGGTTCTTTAAAATTTAGAGCAAAAACCGTGAAAGAATATACTAAATATTTTTTAATTAATAAATTTAGTCATTATTAGTTTTAACTAATTAACTAATTGTAGTGAAGGAGACAAGGATATTGCATATTTTATCATTCAAATAAGTTACAGATTTAACATTTATAACAAATTCTTGGAGGTATTATTAAAAGCACTAGCTTTTTGTCCAAAACATTTAATTCATAGCCTGCAACCCGCTGTCATGTAGTGAAAAGATCTTTGATGAATTATTGCTGACTTTGTTTGCATTCTTCCTGTTCAGCAAGTTTTAATGGTGCAAACTAGATTTCGTGCTCATACATTTATTTTTAACTTATGCTGTAAATGTTATACGGAATTGGCGTCAGGACTATTTGGTGACCACTTCATCAAGCGCTGCAATCTCGACATCTTCAACGTACATTTCGTTGGCATTCATTCTTACAGTTACCTCAAAGACCTCTGTTTAAATCTAGCAACTTATGCGGCACTGTAACCAGTGGAACCAACATTTAAATATACTCAACAAATATACACGACTACATCCATTGGTCTTCCCAAAATTATATTCTTGTTTCTTCTCTAAAGAGAGCGTTTCCTCACTGTTGTTTAATCTAGTTACTGTGTTTAGTCCTTGACCAAGTCGTCCTTTGTAGGTTTTGGTTTCAATATGTCTTAATATGAAAAACCATTGATCGAAATATTTGTACAAGCTTGTCTGCACCCCTAATCAACTAAACAGTTATAACATAATTTATGATAGTTAAATGAGACCTTCTTCTAATGGAAACCCTACATCATCATCATCATCATCATCATCATCATCATCATGGTATCTACACTCCTAGCGGAGTGATTGCCGCCCTCTTTGGGCTCTTCCGATTCGTTTGTCGCGGTGAATCAATCCGCATCAACATTTTGGTTTTACAATTGGTTGTGTGACTTGGCATCTTCTACAATTTTCTTCCATTCGTTCCTGTTTTTGCTTATTGTTACCCATTCTCTGACTCCCGTCTTCTTAAGGTCCTCGACTATCTGGTTCTCCCATCTAGTTTTGGGTCTTCCATGTGGTCTGCCTGATACAGGTCTCCATTTGGAAATTTTGTTGGTAACGGCTTCTGAATTCCTCCTTTTTATATGTCCCATCCATCTGTATGAGTATGTGCCTTGATAAATCTGACGATGTCTTCTCCTTTCAGAAGTCCTCTTACTTCATGGTTCATGAGTTTTCTAAATTCATTATTACCTAAGTTTAGTGGTCCTGCTATCCTCCGAATTATTTTCCTTTCTAGGATCCTCAATCTTTCTTCCTCTTTCTGTGTCAGACTCATTACTTCAGCACCGTATGTGATTACATATGGAAACCCTACACTCAAACAAAAAATCAGTGTAGACGTCATTCTACCAACCTCTAGAATTAAAGTTTACTTTTTGTCATTTTTTTTTACTTTTAAATTAAACAAAATTTTACTTTTGAATTAAAGTTTACTTTTTGTCATAATATATCATTCCTGTTTATTTCTTAGATACCTGGTTACATTCCACCCCCACAACATAACCAGCCCGCTCAATCGACAAGTAATGAAAGGAGTGAACGCCCTCCTTCAGGTCCAACTGTGGAAAATATTAAGAAAGAGCCAGAATATATTAGATCGTCCAGTACTGGACCTAGTCCTAAACCTTTATCCGAAAAGTGTACAACCCCAAAAAGTAGTAGCAATACGAACACACCTACTCCAGGAGCTCAGCAAACACCACCTCCAATTCGCCAACATGGTAAGTTCATTTTCCTTATAGAAGCATTTTATTATTTTTTAATTACAAAAAAAAATATGCAATCTTAATTATGCTCATTTTAGGTACAAATTCTCCCCATTCTGCAATGAACTTGATAAGTCCAAGTGCAGCTCCACCTACTTCCTTAGCTCAACCCCATCCAACCCAACCGCATGGTCCTTCCTACGGTACAATGCCTCCACATCATCCACACTTGGTCCATCCTTCATTTCTACAAATGCCTTTTCACGGGCCTCATCCATATTCTGGTTACCCGTTCCCCTATCCGTACTCCTACCCTGTCGTACCTCAACCACATGCTGTACCACCCCCTACTAGTCGGCACGACATGAGTGTTGCTCCAAAATCGATTGATACCGTCAGCGCTACATTGATGTCATCTCAGCATAGTACAAGCAGTACGCTAACTTCTAAAAGAGAAACTAGGGAATCTGATGAGAATGGTGGGGAAAGGCACCAGACTCATGAAATGACATTAACAAACCATCAAAGTACTTCACACAATAGCTCAGTACACGCAACTGTTGACAAGCACAATTATGGTAGTAGTCATAGCATTACAATATCACACAGTACTTCCACTAGTTCAAGTCAAAGTGTCCAGCACAAAGTCAATCAAAAAACAATTAGGAGTAGTTCGCCACATCCGCCAGTGTCACAAGTAAGACGACTAAGTTTTTTTATAAAATCGATTTCTTTACGATATTCCGTTTTAGACAACTTCAAGCTCGAGTCTAAACCATACGTCTTCAAGTTCAACTAGTAGTCATCAGCACACCCATCACCATACTCATACCCACCACGATCGGCTATCTCCTGGTACACAACTTCTACGACATAGTATACATAAACCGCCTACTCCTCAAGGTGCTAATGCTCATCATTTGATGATTCAACCTCCAAACATGGGTCACCATCCTTCTTCGCTTGAAGCTTTAAGGGCGCATGCCGCTCAAGCAGCGGCTAATATGCACCCACCGTCTTCCCCCATGAACCCTCCGCCAAAACTTGTATCTGATGAAGTGATCAAGGTAGAACCGGATCCTGAACCCGCTCCAGAAGAGGAAGGACAGAGTAGTCCGATAGATCCTCCCAGGGGTCCTTCACCAGAACCTAGGATTGAAGACACTGAATGCCACAGAAGTCAAAGTGCAATGTAAGTAGTAAGCTTTGTGATTAAATGTTATCCCGTCTTAAATAGATGATCTATTAATATATTATTAATAAACTGAAAACGAATTAATGACGAATAAACAGTACTAAAATGAATATTGAAACGTTTCTGATTATTTTACTTACTTAAGCCGTCCTCTTGTACCTTACGGTGTCGAGGTGAGTGGAGAAATCAGACGTCTCCATGCTTTTCGGTCAGTAGCTAGTCTTTCTGCTTCTCTCCACCCAATATTTCTTTTTACGCAAGCCTTTCCAATATTTGCGTTCCACGTTCTAGCTGGCTTGCCTCTTCGTCGTTTGTTGTCAGATGCCGCTTTCCATACCCTCTTTACAGTTCTACCTTCACTCATTCTCGCTATATGGCCGAACCACGATAACTGTTTCGTTTCAAGTCTGTCTAAGGTCCTTCCAACACCGCACCTTTCACTTAGTATTATACGATCACGTCTGGTCACACCGGATACCGCACGTAAATATCGAATTTCGCATGCTTGAATTCTACTACGGATGTTGTCGTTCACTGTCCACGTTTCACTACCGTAAAGTAGCACCGACTCGTATACAGTTTGAAATACTGTCATTTTTGTTTTGAGGCTTACTTCTTTCTTCCTAATAAAACTTTTATTTAGTGCATAGTATAATTTTGTTTCACTCATTACCCTGCTGTTTATTTCTGGTTCTATATTTCCTTGCTCATTCATTGTTGATCCTAGATACTCGAAGTCCTCTACTTGTGTAATGGTCTCATTATTCGGCTTTACATTTACAGTGATGAGCGCGCTAATAACCGGCAAAATAACGGCAAAATAAAGATGGAAAACATATCAAGTTATGAGATAAAAAGAAATGAAACTAGTGGAGGTGGGAGATTTAGCGATAAAAACTTATAAACTTACATTATATTTATTGTTTCCCACCTTTAGACGTATCAGAGGAGTATGTCAAATAAAACTGTCACTGTGACTGTCACAAGTCTTTTTCTGATTTTGCCACAATTACTAAGTCATCGGCATATTGACACGTAAACTTGTTGAAGTTTATACACCCCAACCCTAGTTCTGTTTACCTTACCCCTGCATTCTTTTGCAATTTCGTCCATTAGAGTGATGAATAACAAAGGACTCAGAACATCGCCTTGTCTTACACCTGTCCTTGTGTAGAATTCTAGATATGAGCGATTGTTAGTTCTTACATTATTACGTGTACATTTATATATACTCTTTATTGCTTGGATTAACTTCGGTTTCACATTTCTACGGTTTATTATTTCCCAGATCTTGTTACGTGACGCCCGATCGAATGCTTTTTCCAAGTCCACAAAACAGAGAAACAACTTACTGTTATGCTCTAGGGCTTTTTCTGATAACTGTCTAACCGTGAATATGAGATCGGTTGTACCTCGCCCTGGCCTAAAGCCGCATTGGCCGTCATCCAGTGTGGCCTCGATATTTTCAATGAATATTGAAACGTTTCTGATTATTTATATATTTATTATACATGATATAACCTTGCAAACATTATTCACGAAGACATTCCCGATAAAACACATGTTAAAGATTCCCAGTGGCATGAAAAAAATCTTTAATTCTATTCCGCGATTCCGGAATGTCCGACGGTAGATCGGTCTGCCTCTTTCAGCATTCCCCACTGCCACACGAAATAAGGCGATACCCAAAATGATCGCGCAGTATTCGAAGGGACTCACTGGTCGTGTGACAGGTTGCCCCATCCTTCTGAATCCATTGTTGATTTTAAGCTTAGACCGTTTTCGCGACCTTTTCCGTATGACCGAAAATACTACTCCACGATAAAAAAGTTTTCTGCAAAACTGAGAACCATCCTGAAGTATGTAACATTAACATGATATTGACAAACGTTATAACAACGTTCAGAAACCACTCAATACGTTTCGGCACATGACACATACAAAGGGCCTAGCCGGGTAAGATGATAAAAAGTGCCCCCGACTCGATTCGAATACCATATAGGTCACCGTTTAGCATATATAGTGAAACTAACTTTCTGAAATTTTTAGCCCCCTAAGTGGTCATGTGGCCCACCTAGAGCCTAATTAGGGTTTTTATGTTTTTATTTTTTATCTCAGCCGCATCGAGAACTAGCGAAAAACTTTAAATCAAAAAGTTGTAAGCTTTAAAAAGTTCTGTCCGAAAAATTTTTTTTTAATTTTTGGCGGGAAATTTAAATTTTAGAACGATTTTAAAATTTTAAATGAGTATAAAAAAAATAACTAAGACATTCGTTTTCACGAAAAAAAATATATAACGTGTATTTTTGCATAATGTTTCACCCTGAATTTTTTCAAATTTTTAGAATTGGTGAAACGCACCTTTAAAAATAAAAAACCGCATTTTTTCGGTTTTTTTTTTCGTTTTTTGATACAATTTTATACATGTTTTTCAAAAAAGGTAACACCGTTACTGAAGTAGGTAAAAAACTGAAAAATAATTGGGGTTTGCTTAATAAAAATTTTTTGTAACGCCATCCATTTTTAAGATACAGGTTCAAGATTCAAGTTGAAGAAAACAAAATTTTACATATTTTTTACGATTTTGCCGAAACTACTGGCAACATTGTAATAAAACTTGGCGGGTTTTAAGAGGTAGTTATTGTGCATGTGTTGACATACAATTAAGGATTTGATATTCATCATTGGCGCGCTTAAGGGTAATGGTCTGAACTTTTCAAAGAAAAAAAGATAGTACGCCACTGACATATTTCAAATTACCAATCATTTTTGAATTCCTCGTTTAATTTGCGATAAAAAAACTATCTTCTCATTTTTTCATTCGAGGCGCCATTTTGCTGCAAAAAATAAAATATCTTAACGCTTCCAAAGTATTCGAATTAGTTTTTATAATGGATGTACGAGTTTATGTAGATGTAGAAACTACTATTTAACAGTAGTATTTTATTGCATAGAAGTTCGAATACTTTGTAAGGGTTAAGATGTTTTATTTTTTGAATAAAAATGGCGCGTCGTATGAAAAAATAGGAAGATAGATTTTTTGTCACAAATTGAACGAGGAATTCAAAAACGATTGTTAATTTGAAATATGTCAGTGGCGTACTATCTTTTACCTTTAAAAAGTTCAGACCATTACCCCTATGCGCGCCAATGATAAATATAAAATTCTTAATTGTATGTCAAAAAATGCACAACAACTACCTCTTAAAACTCGCCAAATTTTATTACAATGTTGCCAGTAGTTTCGGCAAAATCGTAAAAAATGTGTAAAATTTTGTTTTCTTCAACGCCCTGTATCTTGAAAATGGATGGCATTACAAAAAATTTTTATTAAGCAAACCCCAATTATTTTTCAGTGTTTTACCTATTCTAGTGATGGTGTTACCTTTTTTGAAAAATATGTATAAAATTGTATCAACAAACGAAAAAAAAAAAACGAAAAAATGCGATTTTTTATTTTTAAAGGTGCGTTTCACCAATTTTAAAAATTTTAAAAAATTAAGGGTGAAATATTATGCAAAAATACACGTTATATATTTTTTTCGTGAAAACGAATGTCTTAGTTATTTTTTTATACTCATTTAAAATTTTAAAATCGTTCTAAAATTTAAATTTCCCACCAAAAATTAAAAAAAAAAAATTTTCGGACAGAACTTTTTAAAGCTTACAACTTTTTTATCTAAGTTTTTCGCTAGTTCTCGATGCGGCTGAGAAAAAAAATATAAACATAAAAACCTTAATTAGGCTCTAGGTGGGTCACATGACCACCTAGGGAGCTAAAAATTTCAGAAAGTTAGTTTCACTATATACGCTAAACGTTGACCTATATGGAATTCGAATCGACTTGGGGGCACTTTTCATCATCTTACCCGGCTAGGCCCTTTGAGGCATACGCATTTCAGTACTGTTTATTTTGCCGCATACCGTACATTTATCACTCCCGTCAACATAGTAAAAAAAAATGCATTTTAGATTTTTGCGTCACTGGAATCGAGGGGACTATAATTCTTGTACAAGAACTGATCTCACTTTTAAACCAGTGCCAAATTCAACTCTTGCTAGAAAGCGAGAAGAACGACTTAGAAAACAAGCTGATAGAGAAAGAGAGGAAAGAGAACGAGCACAGCAAGCACAACAAAGAAAGAATGCTACTCCAGAAAAACCAGACATCAAGCCGCCATCTAGGGGGCCTTTAGAAACAGTTAGTTCGCCGTATGAACGATTCCCTAGACCTGGATTTAACGACACACCTGCTTTGAGGCAGTTGTCTGAATACGCCAGGCCTCATGCTGGTTTTAGTCCTGGTAAGTTTATACTGTATTTTTTTTATCTTATGTGCTACTACTATCATTGTTTGATTTGCGTGTACATATAGATATAATGCTATGTGGAAATGCGATCAATGATTGTCCCCGCTTAGGATTTTGTCCTCTTCAGGGTTATCTTATGTGCTATATGCTGTACTGATATACAGGGTGTCCCGAAAAGATTGGTCATACATTATACCACACATTCTGGGGTCAAAAATAGTTCGATTGAACCTAACTTACCTTAGTACAAATGTACTCATAAAAAAAGTTACAACCCTTTAAAGTTACAAAATAAAAATCGATTTTTTTCAATATATCGAAAACTATTAGAGATTTTTTATTGAAAATGGACATGGGGCATTCTTATGGCAGGAACATCTTAAAACAAAATTATAGTGAAATTTGTCCACCCCATAAAAAATTTATGGGGGTTTTGTTCTCTTAAACCCACCCAAACTTTTGTGTACGTTCCAATTAATTCATTATTGTGGTACCATTAGTTAAACACAACGTTTCTAAAACTTTTTTGCCACTTGGTATTTTTTAGATAAGCCAGTTTTTATAGCGGTGCGTCTTCTTTTTTAATATGATTACATAAAAATTTTATAGGGGTTTTGTTCCTTTAAACCCCCCAAATGTTTGTGTACGTTCGAATTAAACTATTATTGTGGTACCATTAAGTAAACACAGTGTTTTTAAAACTTTTTTGCCTTAGTCTTTTTTTGATAAGTCACCTTTTATCAAGATGTGGCTTCTTTTCCAAAAATATACCTAATAATGTAAATTATAAATAAATTTTCAAATTATTAACAGCTCTCTATAATCATACTTAACCATATACAAATATGTGGTGAATTCGACAAATATTCAAAATATCTCGATAAACACTGGCTGATCGAAAAAGTACTAAGAGGCTAAAAAGTTTTAAAAATATTGTGTTTACCTAATAGTGCAACAATAATAATTTAATTGGAACGTACACAAAAGTTTGGGGGTTTTAAGTTAACAAAATCCCCATACAATTTTTATGGGGTGCACAAATTTCACTTTAATTTTTTTTAAGATGTTGCTACTATAAGTATGCCACCAGTCCATTTTCAATAAAAAATCTCTAAGAGTTTTCGATATATGAAAAAAAATCGATTTTCAGTTTGTAACTTCAAAGGGCTGTAACTTTTTTTGTGTGCACTATTGTATATAGGTAAGTCAGGTTCAATCAACCTATTTTTGACCCCAGAATCTGTGGTATAATTTATGACCAATCTTTTCGGGACACCCTGTATATACAGTATGTCCCTGTAAGTTGTATCCATATGGAAAACTTTTTTATTATTAATTTTACGAAAAAAAGTTATTCTTTATAAAAAGCTCTGCATGGTCCAAACCCTACGATTTAACCATCAAATATCAAATTTTTTGAATATTATACGAGGTATGTCAAAAAGTTTGAATTTCACTCAAGAGTAAAGTAGCTTTATTTTTCGTAATATTGGAAATTGCTATTATGAGAAGTTGTTTGGAATTAAAAACTATATTCTAATATGCAATTTCATCCTTCTAATTGAAAAAAAAAATTTTTTTGAAAAATTATGGATAACTATCATCTATTCAGTTATTTCAATTCTGATAACTCTTTTATTATTAATTTTACGAAAAAAAGTGATTCTTAATAAAAAGTTCTGGATGGTCTAAAACTTAAAATACAACCATCTTAAAAAATATCATTTAGATCAAAAATTTAGATAAATTTAGATCAAAATTAAAGTACCTTTATAGTTCAGAATATTTCAATTAGAAGGATGTAATTACATACTGAAACATAGTTTTTAATTCTAAATAACTTTTCATAATACCAATTTCCGAAATTGTGAAAAATAAACGTATTTTACTCTTGAGCGAAATTCATATTTTTTGACATACCTCGTATAAAATTGATAAAATTTGACATAAGATGGTTGTATTCTAGATTTTAGAGCATGCAAAACTTTTTATTAAGAATAACTTTTTTTCGTAAAATTAATAATAAAAGAGTTATCTGAATTAAAATAACTGAAAATAATGTTAGTTAGCCATCATTTTTCAAAAAAAAAAATTCAATTAGAAGGATGTAATTGCATACTAGAATACAGTTTTTAATTCCAAACAACTTTTCATAATAGCAATTTTCAATATTGTGAAAAATAAAGCTACTTTACTCTTGAGTAAAATTCAAACTTTTTGACATACCTCGTATAATATTCAAAAAATTTGATATTTGATGGTTAAATCTTAGGTTTTGGACCATGCAGAGCTTTTTATAAAGAATAACTTTTTTTCGTAAAATTAATAATAAAAAAGTTTTCCATATGGATACAACTTACAGGGACATACTGTATATTTTTGTGTCCATTTACCATGTTACCCTTATGTGACATTGCTTATTGGCAATGTGTCATAGAATCAGTAATGTCACACCTTAGCGATATACAGGGTGTTTCATTAATAATTGTCCATATAATAACTGGAGAAACCTTAGCACAAAATACGAAGATTTACCCTAAAACACTTAAATAAAATGTGGTTCCTTACTGAGTTACAGGGTGTTTTATCTAAACATTTAAAACTATGGCGTAGAATTTGAGAAGGGTCAACCATTCCCCATCCCCTGTCGTACGCCTCTGGTAGTATCTAGAAACGTTTGTTTATCATAATTTAGTAGGGTGTCTAGTAGTCGCACTTTCTGCCAAGTACGAAAAGGATACGTCGAATAGTTTTAAAATGCTGAGCAAAAATAGTTTTTAAATTTTTAGATAAAACACCCTGTAACTCAATCAGGAACCACATTTTATTTAAGTGTTTTAGGTTAAATCTTCGTATTTTGTGTTAAGGTTTCTCCAGTTACTATATGGACAATTATTAATGAAACGCCCTGTATAGGAATCTTTTACATTTTGTTATTAACCGTACTCTTAATATGTTTAGGTCACATGCCAAGATCACTCATACCTCCGTCTCATGTTATGGACCCCATGTTACAGTACCAACTAAGTAGTATGTACGGACCGGGAGCTAGAGAGAGGTAAGCCAATAATTTTCTATCCAGGGTAACAGTATAAGATATTTGGAAATTAACTAAGTTGTTCTTGTCGAATTATTTTTAATATTATTTGTTTTTATTAAGGTTGGAATTAGAGCATCTAGAAAGGGAGAAACGGGAAAGGGAAATTAGGGAACTCAGGGAGAGAGAGTTAAATGACAGAATAAAGGAAGAGATAATGAAGGGAGGAATGAGGGGACCTGCAAATCCTATGGATCCTCATTGGTTGGAAATACAGAGGAGATATGCAGCTGCAGGCTTAGCTGGACCAGGAGGTATGTTTATTAAATATCCGTATTAGATAAATAGTCAGGGATCCCAGGCCTATTTTCACCATTTACTACTAACAAGCTAATTTTTAGTGAGTAGCTTCATTTTGACGAGACTTCCAACTTTTTTCCTTACAACAATTTCCGTATGTGGTAGATAACAAAGATAGCAGGGATAGTCCAGTCGGGTTAGACGAATAACAGTGTAACGGTACCAAAGTTATTTGAAATTTCGATCCAGTTTACATTTTTAACACTTTCGTTACACCCTATATATCATATTCGTTGGGACCGCGTTCTGTGTGGAATTGGATTTGTGAGTTCTTTTCGTTCTCACAGTGATCGAGTCGATAAATTCTTATTTCCCCGCATGATGTGTGTTTTTGTCGATCGTACGGTTCTCAGGATTTTTAGCGGTGAATTGGATCATCCGATATTGTTTTGTTTATATTCGGCTAGTTATCAAAGAAGTTGAATGGTTTCCCGAGACGAAAGTCTAGAGTTTGTTGATAAGTAGTACCCATTAGACTCAGATTATTGCCGCTACCGACTTTGGGACTGTGAGAAATGTTTATCTTATAACGATAAGAGGCTCTGAGTGTGTTTGTGTTAATCCACTAAGCCACACATGTAGAATTTCTGACGGTATGGAGAATCAGGCTTTCCATGGGAAGAATAGGTGGAGTGAAATATTGAAGTCTCTGCGTATACTTTTCATTGATTGGATGAGCTGTTTTGGTATACGCCAAAGGGATTACCCTGGTGCGTAATTTGCAACTTCTTATTGGCAAATATTTGATTGATTGAGTATTTTGAATCGGTAATTGGTCGATGAATTGTCGATGGGATAGATCGTGTGATGATTTTGGAATGGGCGTTTTGGTTAGAGTCGGAGGAGAGAGAAGAGTTCCATTAGGGCAGCCATCAAGTTAAGTTTTGTCTGGCAGAGAGAAAAGTTGCCGGTGCCTCGGGCCGCAAATGCGGTTACCGGCAAACATAGAGTGAAGTTCCAGTTAAGTTTGTCTAATTTTGTGGCAGAAGTTTTTGTGTTTGAGTTTGTTCCAATATGGCTTTAGCAATCTGCAGGCCACTGCGTTCAGCTGTTTCTAAGCGAACGCGATGTTTTTGTACCGCTATTGGTAGGTACCATATTTCTTTTCATGCAAGCAGAAGTTAAGAAGTTTTCTTTTGATATTACTAGTTGAACACCCCAGTTAAAGCCTAAAGTTTGCTAATATTTTTTGTTTCCGTTAATGAACTAGATAACAAGATTTTTTTAAATATTTTGTTCGAGTAAGTGCTAATTTATTTGGACAATGCTGAATTTTTCTATAAATTTTTCTATGAACTATGGTTTCATCAACTATGTACTGTTGCTGTATCAATCATTTATAAAGTGACTTTAAAGTGAAGTGAAATCGCGCCTTGGACAACCACCAAAAGAACCAGGACAATTATTGTAACACAAGGTATAATTTTTTGTTATGTAGAACTTTTCTTTCATTTTTTTTTTGTTTGGTAATCTCGATCTCCATTTGTAACACCATGAGATCACAGATTCGTAAATTTATTTTTTGTTTTAATAAATAATGTTTTATTTGCTAATTACCATCTTATTTTTTTTTTCTTTTCCTTCTCTCTTGAATCGTAAGAACAATAAAGAATTTGCTGAGTATAGTATAGAGTAGACAAGGTAAGTCACACCATATTTGCTGTAAATTTAAAGTATTTTATATATTTTTTATTTGACTATGTTTCTGTTTTATTTTGATTTATCTATCTTTCCTTTATTATTTCTATTTTTTGTATAATTTTTGGTTCCCTTTAGGTAACCAGTGGCGCCCAATATTTCATTTTATTTTTTTGACATTCTTATTTTGATTTTTCTATTTTTTTATTTCTAAAATAATAAATGTATACTATAACATCCCTTAAGAATCCTCAGCCCTTAGATCTCTGAGACTTGAGCGACCGTGGCCATGTCCTTCATTGTGTAACATTCCCTAATATGACATAACAACATCTTGTCAAAATTCTATTCCCTTTTCCTGTTATACAAATAACACCACCGTTTAGGCTTTTATTTTCTATTACGTGTGGGACTGTTACAACAGGCCTAACCTTGCATGCCGAGCTGCCCCAAATTTTATTTTTCTAATCTTTAGGGAGGGTTAATAGTAGTGTAAATTTAAAATCTCGACTGAATTCCGCCATTGCGTTAGCCGTCATTTTGATTTTAAACGGGAACCGTTTTTGGTCAATATCTCCTCCATTTTCAACTTCTCGACAAAAAGTATGAGAACTAAAATTGTTGAAAATGTGATTTTCTTTCATTTCTTTCATTACAATTTTTTTCATGCGGTCGATATTTTCAGAGTTATGGGGAAAAGAATAACTATCATTATGATTGTAATAAAGATTAGAAAAATAAAATTTGGGCAGCTCGGCATGCAAGGTTAGACCTGTTATTCGTCTAACCCGACTGGACTATCCATGCTATCTTTGTTATCTACCACATACGAGAATTGTTGTAAGGAAAAAGTTGGGCGTCTCGTCAAAATGAAGCTACACACTAAAAATTAGCTTGTTAGTAGTAAATGGTGAAAATAGGCCTGGGATCCCTGACTAAAAGAGCTGTTTTATCCGAAATATATACAACAATTTTTTAGGGCCAGCAGGTATTCCCCTTCACCATTTCGCCTTATACCCAGGAGGAAGTAGTGCACCTTTATCCCAAATGGAACGGGAGCGTCTGGAAAGGCTGGGTATACCTCCTCCACCTGCACCTGGAGCTCCTGGTGGGCCTCCCCCAGGTCACCCTCATCATCCTGCCCATCAAGCACAACTGGAAGCAGCTGAACGCTTGGCTTTGGCTACCGATCCTATGGTAAGTCCATACAAAAGTTTGACGAAATAATTGTTTTAGTTGTCACAAAAAAATGTCTTTGCGAATTTAATGAGATATTTTCTACCTTTTAAACAATTTTTTTCTTTACAGTTTGATAAGTGTTCTAAAAATATAGTTCTTCTTATGGTGCCGTTTGGCGAACCATCTTAAGTTTAGACGTCTGTCGACATTTGTTTGCGGCCTACTCCTCTCTTGCCTTCAATCTTTCCTTTGATTATTAGTTGAGGGATTGAGTATTTTTCCCGTCTCAGGATATGGCCTAGGTATCCTATTTTTCGTGCCTTGATTAAGTTGAGCAATTCTCTCTCAGTATTTGGTCTTCTTAAGACTTCTTCGTTTCTCACCCTATCTGTCCATGGTATGCGGAACATTCTTCGCAAGGTCGTATTTCGAAGGACTCTAACTTATTACTGTATGATATTTTCAACGTCCATGTCTCCATGCCGTATAACAATATGGACCATACATAGCACTTAACCATTCTGTAACGGAAGGTTACAAAGTAGGGATTTAAATTTAATAAAAGCTTGTCTTGCTTGTTCGGTACGGCATTTTATTTCTTGTTGAGGATCCCATTGGTCATTCACCATCATTCCCAAGTATTTAAATGTTTTCACTTGTTCGATTGGAGCATTATCTACTTGCAGTTCTACTCTTAAAAGTGCGCCCTCTTTTATTGCCATGCATTTAATTTTTCCAGCATTTATGTTCAAGCAGTATGTTTTGTCCTGCGGTATTTATTTTATTTAGCATCAAACGCATTAGTCCAGGGCGCATCTGTTTTAAGATGGACGTTGAGAGGTGACCCAAATTTTTTTGCAGAAATTGCTTGAAAATAACTCAAATAATAATATTTGAGTTATCCTCCCACTCAAAATGGTCCGGAACATTGTTTAAATAATCAAAATGTCAAAATATGAAGGAAAAATTCGATTTTTATTGGTTTTTTCATTATAACTTTAAAACATTTCTGAGAAAAGTTGTACTGACATAAAAGTTGCGTAATTAAATTTCCTACAATATAGAGTTGGTTAAAAATTTAAAAAATAGTCACTTTTGTTGCAAAATAGCAATAATTGCCAAAAAAACCATACAAAAACAAGTATTCGCATTTTACATTTTTTCCACCAAAATTTGTTCCAATCTTTATTTAATATATTATTTTCTTACTCTATATTTTGTTGTATTTTAATATTTTAATTCCACAAAAATCAAACTAATTTTATTATTGTTTGTGAAATATTGTTTAAACAATTGCATATGTTTAAAAATAATAAACTTTTATTCTCTAAGTTAAAATATATGATCAAAGAAAGTTTTTGCTAAAAAAAGTGTTATTTCAAAGGATAGAGTATGTGTTTTTATTTTGCAATAAACAAATTTATTTATTTATATCGAAATGTAATAAAAATTAAAATGTATCAATCATTATCAAAGGTCATTGGAATGCCCAATCAGAGCAAACTATCCGCTGTCCTGCGCATAGCACCAATAATTAATGTTTATTTAAAAAAATTCCTGACGCCGTGGTAGTTAATCGATTTTAGTTTTGCGAATTGCAAATGAAAGGTACAGTACACTTATATAAGCAAAAAAAATTCAACTTGCTATCTGCTTTATTTTCAGTCCTGTAACATTTTGAAAAAATGAATTTTTTTGCGAAAGCTGGATTGCAAAATTTATTTTGCAAAATCTATTAAACCGATCTTAATGAAATTTACAGTATTGTTTTACTATATCATAAAGTTTTTCTGGGTGAAATATGAAGGTCCTAAGTGTAGCATAAATGGTTGAAAAACGTAAAATGCGAATACTTGTTTTTGTATGGTTTTTTCGCAATTATTGCTATTTTGCAACAAGGGTGACTATTTTTTAAATTCTTAACCAAATCTATATTGTAGGAAATTTAATTACGTAACTTTTAGTCAGTACAACTTTTCTCGGAAATCGATACTTTTAAAGTTATAATCAAAAACTAAGAAAAAAATCGAATTTTTCCTTCATTTTTTGACATTTTGAATATATAAACAATATTCTTGACCTTTTTGAGAGGGAGGATAACTCAAATATTATTATTTGAGTTATTTTCATGCAATTTCTGCAAAAAAATTTGAGTCACCTCTCAACGTCCAAGTGTACTAATATTTTTACAGATGCGCCCTGGTCTAGAATATCATGTTCGTTATCTGTGATTATCGCGGTGTCGTCGGCGTAACGAATGTTATTTATCGGGTACCCGTTGACCTTTATACCACACTCAGTGCCTTCAAGTGCCTCTGGAAAAACATTCTTCACATATAGGTTGAACAGCACAGGAGACAAAATATACCCCTGTCGCACCCCTCTTAAAATTTCAAATTCCTCTGTGTTCGTTGGTTTGTTCAGCCTCACTCGTGCCTTTTGATTCCAATAGAGATTCTGTATAACTCGTATCTTTCTCATCAATATTAGCAATGTGCAGAATTTTTATCATTGCTTCGTGTTGTACAGTGTCAAACGCTTTTTCATAGTCGAGAAATGTGATGGTTATATTCTTTCGTTGGTCCATGCAGTTTTGTACAAGGGTATTCAAGCAGAATGCTGCTTCGCGTGTCCCGAGTCCGTTCTTGAAACGAAATGTGTCTCGCCGCTTAGCTCTTCTAGCTTTCTGAACATTCTTATTAGGGGAGTGCAATTAGAACGTAAACATGCATTGTTTCGGAAAAATTCAAACAAGCTTATATTTTTCTAAAACTTTTTTTGTTAGTTTATATACATGTTAAAGTAAAAAGTTCTACTCGCGGATTTGGCCGCTAATTGTTTATTAATTGTTTAAACAATAACAATTGTTTTGTATTAATAATTTTAAAAATATCGTTAAATTCATCATTTTACTTTGATCAAATATGTTTCTATTTTGTTTTTGATTATACTGAATCCGAATATGGCATTACAATTTGAAAATTCTTATACAGAAGCTCTTATACAGTATGTCTACGTAGCTAGGAACCACATGGAAAACTTTTTTATTATCAATTTTACGAAAAAAAGTTATTTTTCATAAAATCCTCTGCAGAGTCAAAAATCTAAAACTCAACCATCAGATATCAAATTTTATCAATTTTATACGAGTTATGTCAAAAATATGAATTTCGGTAAAGAGTAAAGTACCTTTATATTTCAGAATATCAAAAAATGCTATTATGAAAAATTGTTTGAAATTTAAAACTATGTTTATATGTACAATTACATTATTCTAATCGTAAAATTTTTTTTCAATTTTTTCTCAAATTACGGACACATCTTCATTTTATTACAATTAGGATAACTATTTTATTATCACTTTTACGAAAAAAAGTTATTCTTCATAAAATGCTCTCCCTGGTCTAAAATCTAAGATATAACCATCAGATATTAAACTTTTTTAATTTTATACGAGGTATGTAAAAAATATGAATTTTTCTTTAAGAGTTAAGTGCCTTTATTATTCACAATATTTTAAATAGAAGCATATAATTGAACACTAAAACAAATTTTTTAATTCCAAACAACTTTTCTCAATAACAATTTTCGATATTGTGAAATTTAACGATACTTTACTCTTGAGTGAAATTGATATTTTTTGACATACCTCGTATAAAATTCAATAAATTTGATATTTGATGATTGCATCTTAGATTATATGCGATGCAGAGTATTTTATAAAGAATAACTTTTTTTCGTAAAACTGATAATAAAAAAGTTATCAATAGGTTCCAAGTTACGCAGACATACTGTATAAGAGCTAAAAAAAAATTTTGCTGAACATTTATTATTGTTGAAGTTTATTATTAAATGTATTTTAGGTAAGTTTTACAGAAAAAAGTTTTGATCACTTTATATAAACATTTTTTTAGCTGGTAATTGTCGGTTTTTGTATTACATTTTTGTTATCTTTCTTAATTTTCTCAAAAAGAAATAGTCTATTTTATATCTAAAGTACAATAATTTAGTGAATTTTAAAGATTACATCCTAAGCTTTAAAAAAGCACTTATAAAACTGTAATAGATCTGTTTAAACTTGAGTAATACCGTCTTAAAGTGGTGGTAATTCTATAAAACTACGAAGATTTCAAAAATTACATTTATTAAGACGTCATATCATTTGAATTAAATTTTTGAGATATTTTTTTAATGAAACATCATTTAGTACGATGCTTTAAAGGTAAGTTGTGCAAAACTGAGGATTTTGTAAGAAAAATTGTATTAGCTACACATTTTTAAATCGTTTTTAAACAAAATTCATGTAAGGCTCATTTTCCGCCCCCACCATACTTATGCCCATCCATTTTATTTCTTTTTATTATAACCATAAGATAGCTTAATTATTCTTCTTTGCGGTTCAATTTGTAAAATTTCATTTCATCCATTAGTTAAAGAATTACATTAAAATAACTCAACCGTGCACTTCGCCGTACGCTAGTTTACAGTGCGCCAATGTTTGTGAGAAGGGTGACTTTAGCGTTATAAATAAAAAATTATAGAAGATACAGATTTAATTTTAGAAAATTATTTATATAAGGTTTTTTTTTGTAAAATTTTCTGAATTTTTCAATGGTCAAGTCAGTTTTGTTCTAAAATTTATATTTTCGGAGTTATTTAAAAAAACATCAAACTTCGTAGTTCATTTGTTTAATAAAAAATGAAGCACCCACTTCTCGAGTAGAACTTTTTGATATGTTGTTTATTAAACATTTCTTAATGAAATTACAAAAAGTTCTATCTTGTTTGATTTTTTTCGAAGTGAAAATCTATATGCACTCCCCTACATGTGGAAAAATTTATTTCAACATTTAATACAATTCAGTGGAAAAATTAATACATTTGGAAAGCATTATCTATTTTTATTTACTAACTTTACGAGATATAAACAGATTAAACACAAGTTTTCAACATTCTCTATTACTTGGTTTTTAACTTGTTGAAGGTGCGTCTGCAGATGGCAGGTATATCACCAGAGTACCACGCGCATACGCACGCTCACACGCATGCTCATACACACCTTCATCTGCATCCTCAACAGCAGCAGGCTCAGCAAGAGGCAGCTGCTGCTGCGGCAGGTTTTCCGTTACCAGGTGAGTTTTGAAAACCATTTGTATATATATTTGTTTTAAGGGTCATAGAAAATAAATGTAATAGACAATATTTAGTATTCATAAAAACATAACCACATTTTATACGTTCTATAAATAGTATGTTTTATAAAGAGTGGTTCCTGAGAGACTGAAAATACATTATCTGTTGTCGTAATTTTCTATTCGATAATTTTGGAATACCCTCCTTATTAATTAAATCCATGTCTGTCCGTCTATCAAGTCTTTTCGTGAGGGTCATTCCATATCAACTCAACACACCTAATTTCCATCCCCTCTTCAGATTTGGTTATACTTTGGAATACTCGTAGTGGCTAATAAGGGAAACAAAAATACAAAATTTTAAATTTTTATCTCAAACTGTTTCCGAAATATCGTTACGTAAAGTTTTCCAAAAGACCGCGACCATACTTTATTGGAATGGTTGTAGAAGCTGTCCTAATCGAGCTAGAATGCTGGGAGAGGTGTCATTTTGCAGCATTTTTAAAGCTCTTTATAGTGATATGTACAGTATGATGTTATGATAAACAAGATTTTCTCAAACAAAAAAAATTTTTTTTTTCGAAAAAGTATGTACATAATTCAAAATTTTCATAATATTCCTACAAATACATAATACTGTTGTTAATATAATCACATATAAAAATGTTATCATGGGATAGTGATGGGTTCAACATAAAAAAAATAAATTTTACACATACAGTATGATGCAAACGAAAGGAATAAATTCGTATGTCGCAAACTGTCGACTTTAGGAAAAATCCCGAAAGAGGTCGATTTTTATTTTTAAATTTTAATTTTTTGACATACCTATATATCATACTAGTGACGTCATCCATCTGGACGTGACGACGTAATCGATGATTTTTTAAATGAGACTATAGGTCGTGTGTTAGCTCATTTTAAAGTTTATTTAATTCTCTGTTCAGTAATATAAACAATAACATAAATATTTATAGAGGGTGGCAAAAAAAGTTTTTTTAATTAAATTAATTGACTAAAAAGAAGAATGTATGTAATTTATCTGTTTCTGGCAACAGTAAAATATATTTTAAATTAAATAAATTACATACCGTCTTCTTTTTTTTTCAATTAATTTTATTTTAAAAAAAACTTTTTTTGCCACCCTGTATAAATAATTATGTTATTGATTATTAATTACTGAATAGCGACCTGAATAACCTTTCAGATGAGCTAGCACACGCCATCTAGTCTTATTTAAAAAATCATCGATTACGTCATCACGCCCAGATGGATGACGTCACTAGTATGATATATATGCCAAAAAAATTACAATTTAAAAAGAAAAATTGATCTGTTTCGGGATTTTTCCTTATAGTCGCCAGCTTGCGACATTACGAATTTATTCCTTTCATTTGCACCGTACTGTATATGTAAAATTAATTTTTTTTATGTTGAACCCATCAGCATCCCATGATAAAATTTTTATATGTTATTAACAACAGTACTATGTATTTGTAGGAATATTATAAAAATTTTAAATTATGTACTTTTTGGAAAAAACTTAATCAAAATATATTTTTTTTTTGTTTGAAAACAATTTGTTTATCATAACATTATGCTGTATATATATATATATATCACTGTAAAGAGCTTTAAAAATGTTGCAAAATGACACCTCTCCCAGCATTCTAGCTTAATTAGGACAGCTTCTACAATCATTCAAATAAAATATGGTCGCGGTGTTTTGGATTTTTTTGGAAAACTTTACATAACCATAGTTCGGAAACGGCTTGTGATAAAAATTTAAAATTTTGTATTTTTCTTCACCTAATCATCCACTATGAGTACTCTAAATTTTAACAAAATCTAAATAGGTCAGGAAAAAAATTGTTTCAAAGTGTGTTGATTTGACCTGGAATACATCGGTAAAGCACTTTTAGACTCAATAACGTTATTTATACAAATTAAGGAGTGAACCCCATCTAGTTTTTACAGGAAGTTTTAATGATATAACTTTATTGAAGTTTTGAATTTTTTCTTTTTATTTATTATTTCTCTTTTGAAATATTCCCATGCATTATACCTATATACTACAATAACAATAAAGATGCACTAGAAATAAACAAAGCAAGACACATTGAATGTTGGAGGAGGACTCCCAAATCATGATTTACAATGTATATACATTGTAAATCCCAAATCATGATTTGCAAAGTTTATACATCGTAAATCATGATTCGGGAGTACTCCTCGTAACATTCAACGTGTCTTAGTTTGTTTATTTTTAGTACATCCTTATTGTGATAGAGCTTTGGGCATTTTTAATATAAAAATAATGAAGGTAATGTTCAAAACAATGTTCCTTTTTTTAGTATTTAGCAGTAGTACCTATAGGTTCGCTGGCCGTGTGAATTAAATAGCGCTACTTACATGTAAATTCAAATTATGTCACTGACTCTTATGTCCAAAAGGCTCTTGGAAATATTCTCAAAAGTTCTCGAGAACTTTCCATTGAAATTTTCCGGGAATATTCGCGGTCAAGAGAATATTTCCATTTTTTATAGGCGAATATTCTCGGAAACTTTCCACACTAAACCTGCCTGACTGTGCAAAATTTCAAAGCTGTATTTATTTTGATGGCCGAAATATAGCGGTGTCTTCTTCTTAAATGCGACACTTAGATATTTAGAGTGAGGTTAACATGTCAATTTATGTGAAGAATAAATATATATTTGAACTGTTATTATCGAATAACTTATTTTAAGTTTATTCATAGAGTAATTCTTGTTTGATGTTGGTGAAACGTAGATGTGTCAGTTTTATTAGTCGAATAACTTTATTCATCGAATGAACTTCATTTCATAAACTTTATTCGTGGTTGATGAACCCGGTCGTGGATAATATGATGAATAATAAGATCTTTGACTTTGAAATTTTGTTTTTTCTACAGTATGCTAGGACCTTTTCAATACATCTTTGTTTATAAATATTGTATTCTTCTTTAACCTGTTTGCATCCACTCCCTGACAATGGACTTCCCATCAGTTTTTCATACTTCTCTGTTTTGTGCTATTTGATGCCAGTTTCTCCCCGGTACATTCCATGTCAAATCACTCAGGCAAAAAATTTTGGATCTCCTATTTGTCTGAAAATTGGTATATAGCTTCTCCGAGACGTAAAAATAAGATATATAAGGTCAAAAATCTTCTTCTTCTTTTCTCAAAATGTTGTTTTATGCGATTTTACAGTGATTTGGTGTTTATTTAAACAAATTTGCATTTTCTGTCGTAAAGTATCAATGAAAAACATAATATTTTAATAGAAAGGACTCAAAAATGTCATTATATGGCATTATAAGGCCGATGCCACATTATACGTTTTGACCGGATGCGGTGAAAACGCATCCGTTTCCAACGCAACCGGACCGACCTGTCACACTATGCGTTTAGTCTGGTGCAGTTTGTAAGCGCGTACCGATGACTCAAAACGCATCCGTTTCCAACGCAACCGGACCGATCTGTCACACTATGCGTTTTCACCGGATGCGGCGGAAACGCATCCGGTCAAAACGCATAATCTGACATCGGCCTAACAAGTTATTTTGAATCAAAACAAGTTTTTGATCAAATTTTATAGTGTAAAAAACGTTAAAATACCGTTTTTTACATTTTCCTCCATTCCCAAAATACATCATCATCGATTTGGCTGAAAATTTGCCCACAGATAGCCAAAAGATAGGACTTTAAGTGGTTAGAAGGATTTGAATTATATTACAATACCAAAAAAGTTACATGCAGTAATATCAGACTCAAAAGTATATATTAGTCCAGTCGGGATAGCATTTGACCTTGAATGCCGAGCTGCCCAAAGTTTTATTTTTCTGATCTTTAGGGGAGTCAATAGTAGCCTAAATTTAAAATCACGAATGAATTCCTCCGTTACGTTAGCCGCCATCTTTTAAAGGAGAACCTGTTTTGCTCAATATCTCCGCCATTTTTAACTTTTCGACAAAAATGGTAGGAACTGAAATTGTTCCAAATAAATCGTATTTACAATTATTACAATTTCTTTTTAAAATTTTTTGTCGTGAGATCGATATTTTCGAGTTAATTGTACTTACAGTAGACGCCTATATTTTTGACTATAATATTGCATGTAATTTTTTTGGTATTGTAATATAATTCAAATCCTTCTCACCACTTAAAGTCCTATGTTTTTTCTATCTGTGGGCAAATTTTCAGCCAAATCGATTATGATGTATTTTGGGAATGGAGAAAAATGTAAAAAACGGTATTTTAACGTTTTCTACACTATAA
This sequence comes from Diabrotica virgifera virgifera, assembly GCF_917563875.1. Taxonomy (NCBI): domain Eukaryota; kingdom Metazoa; phylum Arthropoda; class Insecta; order Coleoptera; family Chrysomelidae; genus Diabrotica; species Diabrotica virgifera. Next base: position 198,216,426 of record NC_065444.1, read on the forward strand.
AATTTGATCAAAAGCTTGTTTTGAGTCAAAGTAACTTGTTATAATGCCATATAATGACATTTTTAAGTCCCTTCTATTAAAATATTATGTTTTCCATTGATACTTTACGATAGAAAATGCAAATTTGTATAAACACCAAATCACTGTAAAATCGCATAAAATAACATTTTGAGAAAAAAGAAGGAGAAGATTTTTTGACCTTAAATATCTTATTTTTACGTCCCGCAGAAGCTATATACCAATTTTCAGACAAATCGGAGGTCCAAAATTTTTTTGCTCCAAAATTGAGTGATTTGAAATGGAATGACCCCCCCCCCCCCCACTTTTACTTAAATGTCGTCTAGCCACCGTTTTTGTAGACTTCGTCTACTACGACTTTGTTGTATTGGTCTCCAATGTAGGTACAAAGTATCTCGTCCATATGTCTTTGTCCTGTCGTGCCACGTGTCCTATCCAGCTCTATTTCATTTGTAGTATGTATTTTTTCATAATTCATGCATATCAGAAAAATTGCATATATGTATGTATTACGAAAGTTAATGAAAATTTATAGTTTTTCTATGACCCTTGGGCAAAATCAACATTTACAGTTAAGCTCATTTCATCTCTCACTTATTTCTGTGTATTTTTTTCTTTTACTGATCTATATAAAGGTTTAAAGAGAAGAATATAAAGATATACTCATATAATAACATATTTAAGCTTCTGGGGCTCCAGGTTATCCACGTCCTGGATTGATTCCAAGCAGAGAGGGACCATTGGGTCTTCATCATCCTGACTTGTTGGGCAGACCATACGCTGATCAACTGGCGCACCAAGTAAGTGTTGATATATGTTCCAATACTTTTAAGAAAAATTAACTATTTAGGTGGGAAATAAGCCACAATTAAATTGAAAAAAATAATTTTATTAACGTTTCGACGCCCAAATCGGGTCGTTGTCAAAATACAAAATACTACTAAATTAAACAAAAATGTTGTTGCTTAGTTAAAAATTCTTCTAATAATTATTTAATCTGACTCATTTATATCGGCAATTGAGAAAAATATTATACATTTTAAAGTAGAAGACTTTAAAATGATATTGCCAATATTTTTTTCAATTTAATTGTGGCTTATTTCCCGTCCAAATAGTTAATTATAAAAATGCCACAATAGTCCAGAAAGCCACTGCGCATCCGCTAGGAAAAATATTCTAATTCAGATTTTTTGCACAATCTTACTCAAAAAGGACTCCTTTTAACAAATTTGCATGTTGCCAGGACCAAAAGGTGGTCAAAAATTTTTTAAACGTTTTTTTTTTTTGTTTTTTTCCTAAAATTATATTTTTTGCATGAAAAAAAGTTTTTTTAGGTTTTTTGGATCATTCCAAACAGAAAAGGTGTCCTTCTACTTCTTTTTTTGTCAAATAATTTCATTTAATAAAATTTTTTTGGACACCCTGTATAAATAATTATGTAAATGTTTATATTACTGAATAGAGAATTGAAGAACCTTTCAAATGAGCTAGCACACGACCCCTATTCTCATTTAAAAAAATCATCGATTACGTCATCACGTCCAGATGGATGACGTCACTAGTATATCATATATGCCACAATATCATAACTTAAAAATAAAAATCGACCTGTTTCGGGATTTTTCCTTAAAGTCGTCGGTTTACGAAATAACGAATTTATTCCTTTCATTTGCACCATACTGTCGGTGGAAAATAGTGTCGAGCACGCTTTATTAGCAATTAAAGAAAATAGGAGTTTTGAATATTGTATTGCAAAAAACTCTTCGGGATTTCATCAGTCGATGTTTAAAGAATATCTACCTACCTTGACAACATTCAAATTTTCAGTTTTTCACATAGTTTTTGAGGGTTAAAAATGGCTGATTTCGCAATTTTTCAATTTTTAATCGCTTATATGTCAAAAACTATCATTTTTAGAGAAAAGTTACTAAAGACCTTTTCTGTTTGGAATGATCCAAAAAACCTAAAAAAACTTTTTTCCATGCAAAAAATATAATTTTAGGAAAAAAACAAAAAAAAACGTTTAAAAAATTTTTGACCACCTTTTGGTCCTGGCAACATGCAAATTTGTTAAAAGGAGTCCTTTTTGAGTAAGATTGTGCAAAAAATACGAATTAGAATATTTTCCCTAGCGGATGCGCAGTGGCTTTCTGGACTACAAGGAAATAGCTTCAGAACAACACTTTTAAGAAAGTAATCAAGTATTTTATTTACTGTTTTTGATAAAATTTGTAACAACAGGTAGAAAGAAAATCATATAAATATTTGGGTTGCCAACAATCCAATTTGGGTTGCAAAAAACAATCTGCGTTTACACAGTAGGAACTGTCAAGAAGAGTTAATTGATCTCATATGACTGATTGAAAATGGCAGTTAAATATTTAGATTAGATAGACTACGTTACAGTCATCCACATATACCCACGATTGACCCAAATTTTACAAACTCTGAAAATGATTTAGAAACTTCATTTCTAAGTCGAGTATATAGGCTCATGATTATGCACTTTGAAAAGAAACTACAACGTTAAAGGTGTTTTATTTTGTATATCGACAATGGACCCCCAAATATGGATAAACCAAGGAGTGCTATCATTTAAAGGGTAGCGTTTTTGAGAAAGGGGTGAATTAGTCCCTATGCACTAGGGTGCATTAAGATGAATTTTATGCACTTTTTGTACCTATACATCTACAGATAAGTAGTTCAGAATTAAATTTCCCATCGAAATATCACCATCTAAAGTCAAAAATATTTTAAAAAAAAACAAACCAAAACAAGACAAACATTTTTAAAACTTTTTGATTTTTGTTTTTATTAAATGTATCATTGCGTATCCCTAAAACTACGTAGAATACTCCAGGCTGTGGGTGAAAAATAGGTCGATTTCAGGATATAATTCAGGAATTTTTGAAACCCATCAGGTGTTGTAAAGGACGATGCCAGGAATAACTTCTACTAAAATGTGACCAAAAATATTGCGAGCTTTTTTTGTTATTGCGATTTTCATTTGTTAAATTTGCAATTTTTAAAGATTTTTAATTTTGCAGCTTAGGATATTGATTCTAGGGAAAAACTTTTTAATAGAAAGTTGTAGTAAATTAAAAAACCTACAATTTGAGCTATGTTAAGTTAATTTCGTTTATTGGTTATGGCAACACAGCCTGCGAAAGGTCCAAAATGGCCGTTTTTTACAATTGCGTTATTTATTGTACAAATAATTTATTTTTTATTTTTTAAAGCTTTAAAATGAAGATCTTTCAATTCCAAACATAAAAAAAATTTTAAGGCCGGATTAAGGAATTTGTTGCTTAGATATTATAAATTGTTTATCCCAAGAGGTCAAATGTCGATGGCTATAACTTTTTGAAAAAAAAATCGTAGAGAGTTGGTGAAACATCCAATCTCCTTATAAAGAGTTATATTTTCATATTCTGATGTAAATAAATGCGTAAAACATTTTTAAACTTCTAATTTTTGGGTTTGAAAATAAGGGGGCAATTTTCGTTATAAACATTTAGAGCTGAATCGGCCCTGTACATCCTATGAGTTTTTAACTTACAGATTATTGTTGCTAAAAACGAAATGAAGATTTATAAAAAAAAATAAAAAATTTCTACGACCAACTGAAGCCGAGCTAAATGTTGGGCTTGAAAATAAGGGGGCAATTTTCGTTATAAACATTTAGAGCTGAAGCGGCCCTGTACATCCTATGAGTTTCTAACTTACAGATTATTGTTGGTGAAGAAGAAACGAAGATTTATAAAAAAATAAAAATGTTCTGCAACCAACTGAAGCCGAGATAATTGTTTCTTTTTTCTTAAATCGTAGTGCCTTTATTTACAACAATTAAGAAATTATTTTACAGTCATTGACTAAAGAAAGACTTATATTATCTTAAATTTAAAATAATTATAAAATATAGTTACATTTAATTATTAAAAATTATTTTTAAAATCGGTGCTTTTGCGAGCGTCCGAATTTTGCAAATCGCCCGGCTCGCTTCAAATCCGCGCGCTCGGAATATTTTTACGTAACTTGTATTAAATTTTGACCGAAAACAATTTAATAATATTACCATTATAATATACAGTCTATTTACCACTGTATTTGTTTTTCTTGATAAACTTTTATATGTGAAATCTCATTTCTGAAGAAATAATATTACAAAAATTATACATATACATATATGAAATATAACTATATTTTTAATGTTTTCATTGTTATATAAATATAATAATAATAATGTTACTTCTTATTATACAATATAAAAATTTTCTTCTTGTAGTTACTATCCGTTTTGGATGTTGGCGACCATCATGGCAATCTGCACTTGCACACTAAATCGGTACTGCTGCTCTAAAAAGATTTGTAGTTGTTGTGTTGAACGGCGTACGTAAATTTTCTAGCAAGGTAATCCTTCGCCTTCCTGGTTCTCAGTTTCCAAATGGGGTTTGCCAAATTGCCATGATGGTCGCCAACATCCAAAACGGATAGTCACTACAAGAAGAAAAAGTTTTATATTGTATAATAAGAAGTAACATTATTATTATTATATTTATATAACAATGCAAAAATTAAAAATATAGTTATATGTATCATTTTTGTAATATTATTTCTTCAGAAATGAGATTTCACATATAAAAGTTTATCAAGAAAAACAAATACAGTGGTAAATACACTGTATATTATAATGTAATATTATTAAATTGTTTTCGGTCAAAATGTAGTACAAGTTACGTAAAAATTTTCCGAGCGCGCGGATTTGAAGCGAGCCGGGCGATTTGCAAAATTCGGCCGCTCGCAAAAGCACCTATTTTTAAAATAATTTTTAATAATTAAATGTAATTATAGTTTATAATAATTTTTATGTTAAGATAATATTAGTCTTTCTTTAGTCAATGACTGTAAAATAATTTCTTAATTGTTATAAATAAAGGCACTACGATTTAAGAAAAATAAACAATTATCTCGGCTTCAGTTGGTTGTAAATTTTTTTTATAAATCTTCGTTTCGTCTTTAGCAACAATAATCTGTAAGTTAGAAACTCATAGGATGTACAGGGCCGCTTTAGCTCTAAATGTTATTACGAAATTTGCCCCCTTATTTTCAAACCCAACATTTAGCTCGGCTTCAGCTGGTCGTAGAATTTTTTTATTTTTTTATAAAGCTTCGTTTCCTCTTCAGCAACAATAATATGTAAGTTAAAAACTCATAGGATGTACTGGGCCGCTTCAGCTCTAAATGTTTATAACGAAATTTGCCCCCTTATTTTCAAACCCAAAAATTAGAGGTTTAAAAATGTTTTACGCATTTATTTACATCAGAATATGAAAACATAGCTCTTTAGAAGGAGATTGGATGTTACAACAACTCTCTACTATTTTTCTTCAAAAAGTTATAGCCTTCGACATTTGACCTCTTGGGATAAACAATTTATAATTATCTAAGCAACAAATTCGTTAATCCGGCCTTGCAATTTTAAAATTAAAATAAATATCCTAAGCTGCAAAATTAAAAATCTTTAAAAATTGCAAATTTAACAAATGAAAATCGCAATTAAAAAAAAAGCTCACAATATTTTTGGTTACATTTTAGTATAAGTTATTCCTGGCATCGTCCTTTACAACACCTGATAGGTTTCAAAAATTCCTGAATTATATCACGTTTTTTCACCCACAGCCTGGGGTAGAAAAAGTTATAGAACAATGTTTGCGAAAATATAGGGAAAATTTACCCAAAAATGGTGTGAGTGGCAAACTTCGTGTAAAAAAAGTGGGAAGGATGGAAGTTTTTTTTTCTATGAAGCAATGCCTATACCTATACCCCCGTGGAAAAAAGTTATGGTTCAAAAAGAAAAATCGCGATTTTTCCTGTTTTTTGTTGCTTTTGGGCCTAGATCCGCGTACCAAAAAAAGTTTATTAATAGCAAGCTGAAAATTTGTTAATAGCTTAACGGTGTCCAGTCGGACAAACGTTTATGTACGGGAACACTGAAACAGGGGAAGTTTTAATTGTGGAACAGGTTACAGGCTTCGAACGTCAGACTACGAAAACGTCCCACGTATTTTGTCGGACAGAACTTCCAACTGATTTGTTACACTTTCATTAAACTCTCATGCAAAAATCAGACTGCTATTTACTACCAATATAATTTCTGTCATTTGACATGTTCTACGTGTCGGACTTATTAAAATGCCGAAATATTTGTCGGACAACATTTTTTCATATATTATATAAAGTTTGCTATTGAGCCTGCTAGTTTTCACAATCATACACTTGTCAGGATGACACGTTCGACAATTAAAACTTTCCCTGTTCCAGTATTCCCATGCATCAAAGTTTGTCCGACTAGACACTGTTAAATATTAACAAATTTTCAGTTTGCTATTAATAAAAATTTTTTTACGCGGGATCCAGGCCTATTTGTTTTGTTAAATATGTTTGTGATTGTCCTCTGTGATTACTGCTCCCAGATATTTAAACTCTTTTACTACTTCAAAGTTGTGGTCATTAATAGTTACGTTCTGCCTAACTCTTGGTCTTGGATTTTTGATCACCAGCATATATTTCGTCTTCTCTTCATTTATTCGAAGGCCCAGGTTACCTGTTTCCTCCTCGAGCTGTGAAAATAGCTCTCTTACGTCTCTTGTAGAATGAGCGACTGCATCTAGATCATCGGCAAAGGCCAACAATAGTTTTGATCCTCGATTTGCGAATCCCCGTGTTAGTTCAGACGATATTTTACTTATTGCGTATTCTAAAGCCAAATTGAATAGCAATGGTGATAAAGGGTCTCCTTGTCTAAGCCCTGATGTTATACTAAATGGCATCGATGTTCTGTTTCCTATCTTTACCTGTGCATATGAGTCTGCCACGCACATTTGAGTGAGCTGCACTAATTTTCTTGGTATTCCTATTTCTAGCATTGCTAGCCATAGTCTGCTTCTTTTTATCGAGTCATATGCTTGCTGGAAATCTACGAAGATTTGGTGTACATCTCGGTTGAATTCCCAGTTTTTTTCTAATATTTGTCGGATGGTAAATATTTGATCTATTGTTGTTATTTGATCACTTCGAAAGCCGCATTGGTAGTCGCCTAGAATATCTTCCGAATACGGAGTGAGTCTCTTTAGTAAGATAATTGATAGAATCTTATACGCTGTACTAATAAGCGATATGCCTCTGTAGTTTCGGAATTGCTCTTTATTTCCCTTCTTATGTACGGGTATTATAACGCTTCCATTCCATTCTCTAGGCATTTTCTGCTGTTGCCATACTCTGAGAATAATGTCATACAATTTTTGATGTAAAACGTTTCCTCCTTTTTTTATCAATTCTCCATTTATACCATCATTTCCTGGTGCTTTGTGATCTTTAAGAGATGCTATTACATTCTTTACTTCTTGGAGTGTTGGTGGTGGTATTTCCACATCTGCAGAATGAAATGTAGTCTCTGATTCCTCCATCTCACTTTCAATATTTAGTAAATTCCGAAAGTATTCCTTCCATCGCTCTACGATTTCTGTTTCCATCATTATCAGTTCACCTGCTTCATTTCGCATAGCTTGTGTTACCCCAACATTTCCACCTTTTCTGACTGTCTTCACTTCCCTAAAGAATTTTCTTATTTGATTCCTCTCGCCACTTATTTCCATTACTCGTATTTGCTGTTCTATGTAGCTTCTCTTTTTAGTTCTGAGTAGTTGCCTTGTCTGTGCCCTCGTTCTGCGAAAATCTGCTTTGTTCTCATCTGTAGGGTTTTGTAGCATTTTCATTCTTTTGTGAGTTTTTGTTTCCAGCATTTCTTCGCATTGTTTGTCAAACCATTTCTGTTTTGGGCGAGTCCTCTTTTTCCCAATGGTTTCTTTCGCTGCTTGTTCTATCACTGATGCCACTCGCTGCCATGCATCTCCTAGGTCTACATTTTGGTCTTCCTCTCCCAGCAATTGAAATCTGTTGCTTATGGCTACTTGGTACTCCAGTTCTTTATTTGGTGTTTGAAGAGCTTCTATGTCCCATCTTTCTCTTTGTTCTTGTTGCTCCATCTTCTGTACTGATATTCGTGTTCTCAACTTTGATTTTACAAGAAAATGATCACTATCGCTGTCAGCTCCTCTCATACTTCGTGTATTAATAATGCTACTAGAGTGTCTTGCATCAATGAGGACATGATCTACATATTTGGTTACGTGTTCTTCCATCATTTGACACCCATGTGACCTTGTAAATGTCCTTTCTTTCAAATTGGGTGGATTTAATAATCATGTTATTAGATATTGCGAATTGTGTTAGCCGGTGTCCATTATCATTTGTTGTATCGTGTAGGCTATGTTTACCAATTACTTCCCTTAAATAGTCTTCCTTACCTTAAATCTTCTCAGCAAGAATAGCTGCGGGAAATAGAGCATTATACTCCCTATCATCATTATTAAGATCTAACCTGCTGAAAAGACAATCTAAATTAAGACTGTACATGTCAATTATTCGCCCAGTTGTTACATATGGGAGTGAAACATGGACTCTACATCAGCGAGAAATAAATAAATTGCTGATATTTGAAAGGAAAGTCCTCAGAATGATATTTGGTCCTCAAAGAGATGAATTGACAGGAGAGTGGAGAAGGCGCCGCAATGCTGAATTTTTGACTCTATATGGTACTGAAAACATCGTCAGACATATAAAAGCTAATCGGATAAGATGGGCAGGTCATGTAGTAAGATCAGAGGAAGACAGAGTGCTAAAGACAGTCTTCTTCGAGAGACCAGACGGTAGAATATAGGCTCCCCCAAACCAACGCGGAAAATTCGCATTACCTGCGGAATTCCGTACCGCATACGATTCGCATTGAATTGTTTCCACTGTGGTAAGTATACAAGTTCAGACAAGTACGATTTTCGTCGTTCGGGCATGCGTTTTGTCTGCGTATTTATTCGTCCGGAATCTTAGTTCGCACTCGACAGCGTTTTTATCAGTTTCGCAGTGGTTTCGCATGTGAAAAAATTGAAAATGGAGAGAATTATTGAGTTGGTTCGAAAGTATCCTATTCTCTATGACCTTTCTCATGAAGATTATAAAAATGTAAGGAAAAAGGACAAGATTTGGACTAGAATAGGAGAAGAAATAGGCGAAAATGGTGAGTAGTTTTACGATTTGTATTGGATTATTTTTCTACATCTAAGACTAAAGAAAAGCAGAGGCCTAAACAATACTATATTTACTGCAAGAAGAGTCCATTATTTTCATCGTGAACAATTTATTCATAGTCCTGAATTAAAATACGTGGCAAATTTTTCTCGAACAGAAAATGCCAGTCTTGCAGCTCTCCTTGGGTCATTGTCCAAATTTTGAAATGCTCCAAGTTCAGGCTCTGGTGGATCTAAAAGTTCTATGAATCTATCATCACATTTTTTTGTCCTTAGAAAATTATGCAAAATACATGCAGTTTTCACAATGAGAATACTAGTATCAATTTTTGTTTCCATTGGTCTGTAGAATATACGCCATTTTTGTGCCAATATTCCGAAAGCGTTTTCTACTACTCTTCTCGCTTTACAGAGCCTCACATTATAATTTTCCTTGAAAATATCTGTTCTGCTTTGACTGTATGGAAAGGGCCTCAACAAGTATGGTTTTAGTGCAAAGGCTTCGTCTCCAATTAAGACATGGGGGGAAAGTTCATTCTGGCCTGGGAGATTTTTCGGCTCAGGTACACCCATCTGATTTGTTTCAAATCTTCTTCCCATGTTGGAAGCTTCGAATATTCCACCGTCGCTGTTTTTACCAAAACCGCCAATATCAACTGAAATGAATCTATAATCTGGGCCAACAATAGCCATTAATACTGTAGAAAACTTATTCAAATAACACCAATAATTAGATCCTGTTTTGTCTGGACACTTGATAGTAACATGCTTGCCATCGATGCTACCAATACAATTTGGGAATCGCCAGGTATTTCTAAAACCTTCTTCAGATTTTTTCCATATTTCTGTAGTTGGTTCGGGCAAGTAAATATGTTGCAAATTTCTACATAAAGCTTCACAAACTTCTACAACTATGGCACTTACAGTCGAAAACCCGACTCTAAAACTATGGCCTATTGTATAAAATGTATCTCCGGTAGCCAGATACCTAAAAAAGAGAATTGTCGTCCTCCATTGCTAACGTTACAAGAGCTTCTTCTTCATCTGATGATGTATACATTTTTGTGAAGAATTGAGATCACTGAGTAGTATTCTTTGTTTTTCGTTGTCACCAACTCTTCTCAATATTAGACACATACGAGTATGACGCGAATATATTCGCTTCAATATGAAGTTCTTTACGAATTCCGTCAGGAATTCGACTGCGAACTTTCCGTCACGAATCCGCTGCGAATAATTCGCTTTGGTTTGGGGGAGCCTTATCAGTGGGCCGTCCCAGAAAAAGATGGAAGGATGATGTTGAAACCGATCTATCTAGGATTGGGGTACAACAATGGCAAATCGAAGCGCAAGATCGCAGACGATGGAGGGCCATAGTGGATGCGGCGAAGACTCACCCCGAGTTGTAAAGCCAGTCAAGAAGAAGAAGAAGAAGAAATATGTTTGTGCAAAAAATATATTTTAACTTTAGAAAGTGACGTTTCGATAGGAAATTTAATTTTGAACAACTATTCTGTAGTTATTATTTACGAAAAGTGCATAGAATTAATTCATCCTAATGCACCCTAGCGCATAAGGACTAATTCACCCCTTTCTCAAAAACGCACCCCTTTAAATGGTAACACTCCGCGATTTTTTCATATTTGGGGGTCCATTAAACATAATATGGAACAATAAAACCCCTTTAACGTTGTAGTTATAGTTGCTGTACAGGTAGACTGGAGAATGTGGTTAAACCAAAGAGAATATGTGCAGGAAACATAGCAACAAAATATAAAACCAAATAAATGATTGAAAGCGTTTTGTACACAGATAAATATATTAAGACTAAAAAGGAGACGGCTCAAACACAGACTTGCTGAATGTATTTTGTTAGCTAAAGCTTAACAATGCTACATGAAGGCTAGGAGGAAAGCCTCTATCGAATTTTAGACGCCTTAAGCCGCAATATAAAACAGTGCAATGGAAATGAACACAGGTACCTAAATCTGCTGCTGTTATTTTTGTCCATCTTTGTAATTTAGCGAGGGAAATTGTTTACGTCAAATAGATAATTATATAATATAATATACTTACTTCAACCCTTTATAGGTCAGTGGTCGATTTTTCGACCAGTTCAGTTAATGGTGTACCTATGAGCTAGTAATTGTCATAAAAAATTACCGAAGTGCAAACTTAGTGTTTGTAAATAAACTTTACCCAAAATGAACACCACAGAACAAAACCCGGCAACGTTGCAGCTATTTGGTCGATTTTCCAACCACAACCCATCATAGACTTTAAAATTGTTTAAATTTCCAAAAATAATTTTGCTCTATAAAGGGTTTAAGTAATTACTTATTCCTTTATACCTGTAGTATAAAGTATACTATAATCACATAATTTTATCAAAAACGGAGGTGTGTACCAAGGTACAATAATTAGAATATTAGAACTAAAATAGAAGTTAAATTTTTTTTCATTAAATATTTTGGTGAGATTATCATGGCTATTGTTTCTGTCCAGCGAAAATTTAAGATGAAAATTTAATCACCTAGTTATGCGCAAATGTTTACCTTATGGACACCTTATTAACTGTCAGGAATATTATTTAAATTATGTCTCTTACTGACTTGTTAGTCATTTCAGACAGTCCGGTTGCCCGATTTCTGATTGGAAAACCTTAATTGAAGGAAAGATCGAAGGAAGAAGGGGAGTGGGCAGGAAGAAAATGTCGTGGCGCCGTAATGTCTAACAATGGACAGGAGACCTAATACACACTGTAAGTGATGGTCAAACGATGATGATGAGAAAAACGGTCAAACGTGATCGCAAACATCCATTAGTGGATTGCATAAGAAGAAGAAGAATTAGGTTCAAGCCTATTAATCGCAGAATATGTCGAATAAGACTTAAAGAAAGTTTGCTAATGTTAGGATTATAAGTATTTATGCACCAACCGAAGAAAATGAGGACGATCAAAAGTACCTGTTCTATGAGGTACTGGACCGGGAGTACGATAACTGCCCAAAAATGATGTTAAAATAATAACAGAAGACTTAAAAATACCAAAGTCGAAAGAGAGAATATATATTCTTCCACTGTCGGTAAAGAGAGTACGACCGCGCAGAAGATGGAATAATGATGTAGAGAAAACCTAACATTTGAAGGGTAAGAAGATTTATGCAAGTTGCTAAGAATCGACGTGAGTGTCGACTTATCTACGAGTAGGTCATAAACTACAAAGGACTGTCGAGCCAATTATGAGGATTAGTTTTACTCTTTGTTTCTTTCAAAAATTGCTATATACATTCCTATAAAGACATTCTTGTGAGATCTTTTTGATAATATTTCCACCCCTTTGTATACCCTAATAGTCATTTGGATGCGTATGACGCAGAATCCACAAAAAAGTAGCTTTGGTTCAAATATTAATTTTTGACATTTTCTATCAATTTCACTTAATTCCACCAGATCAAAGTCACACAATATTAGGGAACAATAGACATAACAAAGTTGATGTCGAAAAAATGTGTGGTGTTTATAGTCCTGTCGCCAGGGGGTACAACGGCCTCCTTTATTCAGATGGACTTACCCAAGTTTTTTATGTACTTTGACCCGTAGAACCCGTAACAGTTGATCCGGATGTCGATAAGGTTGTTATAAAGAAAGAACTTGAGGCGTACATAACAGCGATTTTTCGCAAAAAACATTTTTTTATATTTTTTGGGTCATTCTAAGCAAAAAATGTTCCTACAAGTTTATTCGTAGGATGCAGTTTTCGAGATAAACGCGGTTGAACTTTCAAAAAATCGAAAAATTGCAATTATTGAACCCGAATAACTTTTGATTAAAAAATAAAATAGCAATTCTGCTTACCTTATTTGAAAGTTCAAGTCAAATTCTATCGATTTTGATTATTTGCATTGCTGAAAATTAATTTTTTTATTGTTAAACAAAGCTATAAACAGATAGTGCTTGAGTGATATTTTCAATGCATTTCTCATTTAAAATCGAACGAGTAGGCGCGCCTACAAACAGGCAATTTCTACGTAGTATGCCTTAAAACGCATGCATTGGGCACGGGAAACACTATTTGTTTATAGCTTTGTTTGACAATAAAAAAAATTAATTTTTAGCTATGCAAATAATTAAAACCGATAGAATTTGACTTGAACTTTCAAATGCGGTAAGGAGAATTACTATTTGATTTTTTAATCAAAAGTTATTCGGGTTCAATAATTGCAATTTTTCGATTTTTTGAAAGTTCAACTGCGTTTATCTCGAAAACTATGCATCCTACGAAAAAACTTGGTAAGAACATTTTTTGCTTAGAATGACTCAAAAAATACAAAACAATGTTTTGTTTTGCGAAAAATCGCTGTCATGTAATTCCACAAGTTATTTGTTTATAACAACCTTATCGAGATCCGGATAAACTGTTACCCAAAAAGTTCGTGTTCTAGGTAAGTCCATCTGAATAAAGGAGGCCGTCGTACCCCCTGGCGATAGGACTATTAATAAATCAGCAAATACAAAGATAAAATAGTGTTTATTTATAAATACTGCAAAGATTACTAATGGCGTCTTACCTACCTTAGTTTTGTTTTTACCAAAATGATCGGGCTATTTATTTAAAAGAAAACATAGAAACAATATCCATGCTAGTTTCAGCTATTTTGAATATTTTATTCACGTATATTGTTTTATACAAAAAATATCAAGCGTTGGAATATTTCAAGAATAATGACACACATTGCAATTTATTATTGTAGTACTACTAAAAAATAATTTACTATATTCAGGCGGCCGCCCATGAACAGTTACAGCGACAGATGCTGCTAGAAAGAGATAGGTTCCCTCCTCATCCTTCGATAGTAGCTCAACACGAAGAGTACCTAAGGTGCGTTTTTCGTGTCTTTATAGCAAATGCAAATCGGTTAGCGTATTTGATAGTTATTGGGTTCACAATATGTGCGTGTCATTTGCGGACTGTTCACTGTGGGTTTATATATCAGTATCTCAAAAAAATCTGCTTAAATGTCTGTTAGTAATGATCAAGTTTATATAAAAAGTGTAGGGAGTCAACAAGAATAGGGGATTATTAAAAATCTAATGTATGAAAATATTTTGTATTCAAGTTGTATATTGAAGGCCATTCTATATCGAATACTGCAACTGATTTTCAAATGTAAACTGTGAACAACATGATCAAATAAAGACCAGAAAACAATTTTTGGTTGAAAAATATTCGAGATGTGACATAAATTCGGAGTCTTGTGGGTATAAATGTAATTCCAACTGTTGTTACATCGTGCTAAACACTACTAACAATGCCAGATTAAGCAGTTGCTTAATTTAGATGTTAATCAAAATAAATATATGTCAAACAGACGCATGGAACAGGCACGCAAACTAATTGACGGCAACAAGCAGATAGAAGCAGACAACGAAACAAGAATGTGCATATGGGAAGAATATATAGAAGGCCTTCTATATATAACTTCAATACCTTGGACACGTGATGAGAGGAACAAAATGCCAGCTTCTGCAGAAAATCAATTAGGGAAGCGTAGCGTTGGAATGCGACGAATAGCATAGTTTTAAAATCTCAGGGAATTGTTTAATTGCTCATCTAATCAGCTACTTAGAGCAGCTGTAAACTGAATACAAGTAGTCATGATGATCGTCGACCTTTGAAAGAAGACGGCATCTAAAGAAGAAGAAGAAAACATTGGATATTTAATTTTCGAGTTAAGTTGAAATCAAATTTTGAGGTAATAAGAAAGGACATATGGGATTACTTTCACATGTTTATATACTCAAGTCGATTAAACAATGATTGATTAAAGAAAAATATACTAATATATTAAACTTACAGTGGACAGTATCATCAACAATTTGCAATCATATAATGCTTTTCTAAAATTATAAACAACAAACAAAATTTTCTGTTAGTCATTTTTGTAGTTTTGTTTTTGGAATTAATGCTAATTTTCATTAATTTTGCTTGCGCTTTTTATTACATTTTTAACATCTTTAGGATAAAACTAACCTTATAAGTTTGAGAATATCCACTTTTATTTTTTGAGCTGGCTGTTTTTGTCCACACATAATTTATCCCTGTTAGTTACGTGCAATTCATGGTTTATGTTTTGTATAATTTGTGGTGAATGTATTGTTTTGTCCAATGGAAGTTGTAGTATTGATGAAAATTATGTATATTAACACAAATTAGATTCATTTTGTTATTACTATCATATTATCTAAAAAAACTTAGGGTCGATTTCTCATACCTGCGGTAATCTATGGTTCAGTTGAACCAGGTTCACCGGTGATCTTCGGATTTGTTTGGAATGCATTTCTCATTGCACGTTCATGTCAGCGCTCGTTCTACAGATTTCGAGAAATGCCAATAGACGGCAAAAGATAAAACACTGTCGCCATTTTGAACTACCTTTTTTATGCTGTTTTTGAATAAAGTTAAATTTAAGTATTTATAGTCAAATAGTCATTTTAATAATTATAAATAAATATAAAAACAAAAATAATGTTATCGTTTATCGTTAGGCGTAATATAATAAAATAGGATATATTTATATTATGACAGCGTTTCGTGTTAATACAACGCATGCGTAGTCCATGAAATCATCTGAACTGAGTTCTGAAATCTTTGAACGGCTGAATTCCACCGTTCAAGCATCGTTCAAGTTTAAACTGCCATCGGTTGAACGTGCGAATTGAGAAAGACGATTTTGACTTTAAACTGACGTTTACTAGAAGTTCAGGTTAAACTGGAGTTAAACTCGATATGAGAAATTGGCCCTTAGTCAGTAAAAACGATGGTATACTGAATTCGCTCTATCGAGATTCACTTTGACACTGACTTTAGTAATTTCTTTTTTGGGAAGTTCACTTGTCAGAAGTGACTGGAAATTACTACACAACCAACGCACCTGCTCATAGCCAATAATATTAATAGTAAATAGACATAAAAATAACATAAACCTTACGCCAATCAATAATTATTTATTTACACCATTATAATGTATTTATAACAAATGAGAAAATTATTTATTGTACAAAATAAAAATATTTTGTAGAAATAAACTCCACAAAATTTTATGAGATTAGTAGACACGCCCACTATTTCTAATAATTCTTCTTTTTTTAATGAAAGATTAAGTTGATTTTAGCAGTTAATAGTGTGAGGCAGGAATTTTTGTGTTGTATGTTTCCTATTCCGAATGTGTCAAAGTGAATCTCGGTAGAGCGAATTCAGTTTATATTATATCCTAATTCTATATAAAGAAGCTGTTAACGAAAATGTTCTCTGCTATAATATTAGTGGGAATATTTCCGTAAAAGAAGCTATTAACGGAAATATTCCCTGCTATAATACAAGTGAAGAATAACAGAAAGAAGTAGAAACATAATATCCCACAGAAAGTGACGGAGCCGAAGAAAGTGAGCAAAGTCTAATATCTTAACCTCAGCCACAGAAGTTCTTGGTAAAAGAAACAGGAATAAAAATAAATCGCTCCCAGGGTGAAGTACTCCATGGTTTTGTACAGAGTTAAAGGAGAAAGGCAACAATAAGAAACGAAAACACATTCACTCGTAAGAAGAATAAATAATATGGCACGCAACAAGAAAATGGAAGTCAGAATAGATGAGCAACTTACAGAAGCTATAGATATAGGCAGCGGTTTAAAACTGGGGGACTCATTGAGCTCTATGCTCTTCAATTTAATCATGGAATGAAATCATCAAAAGCGTCAACAAAGGAAGAGGATACAGAATAGGAAACAAAAAAGTAAAAATACTCTGTCACGCAGACAACGCACTACTGATTCGTAAAATTGAATTCCTACAGAGGGCGCTCAAAATTTCAAAGATGGACGATAACTCTTGGAAAACAATTCATTTTGTCATTTGACCTCACAGTTCTAAAACGTTAAATCAAAATCATTTACACGAGTGTTTTGCCAAAGTAACCACTAAGTTTTGCCACTAAGACGTCTTATAAGTTAAAGACGACTCAAGATTATGTTTCATCTGTATGTATTCATTAAAATTTGATGCTAACTACTGATTTGTTTTTACCTTTTTTTCATAAAAAAATCTGACCCCCCGATAATCAATTCAAGATTATGTTTCATCTGTATGTATTCATTAAAATTTGATGCTAACTACTGATTTGTTTTTACCTTTTTTTCATAAAAAATCTGACCCCCCGATAATCACACAGCGTTTTAAAAATTATTAATCTATCTTAGAATTTCTAATGTTGTTTTTAATTTAGTTAATAGGTACACTAATTTTATTTTACACTAATGGATAACAATTTTTAATTAAATAAAAACAGTAAACTAAGTAGGTAAATTTATTTTATAATAATTGTGTTCTGGAAATTACGAGGTGGTCGGAATATTTTGCATAACAATGTACATTCTATGTACAGAATATATACTACATTTTATTTATTTATTTAATTTTGCAGTCGCTTAAACATTAAAAAATACTACGTTTAATACAAACGTTAAATTAACAAAATGTGTGATTTGGCATTGGTTAGTTTAGGTCATTACGTAGAGTATAATAGGAATGAATACTGAGGAATACTGCAATAGGTTTTTTAAGTCTAAATCCTTGTTAATTACAACATAAACTGACCGCAAATATGTACACAAATTAATGGCAGCAAAGTCAATGTTTTCCTAGAGTTGATGCTTTTCAAATTCGCCACCCACTTTGCGGTTCCTCGCCAATAGCACAAGATGAAGATCCTCCTAAGTGCCTTCTCTATTGAGGTTGGCGATCAATATGGCAAATTTCTCTCCGTTTTGGGCTTGATGAATCAAGTCAGTAATTTCCTGTTGTGTGGATCCAATCTCTGATGTTTCGAAGCCTTCTTTTACCTTCGATATTGCCTTCTAATTTTACCTGAAGCTGCTCAAATTCCCTATGGCGCATTATGTGTCCTAGATATGACGTCTTTCTAATTTTGATAGTATTGGCCAGATGAGGACGTGTGTTCATTATTTTCAGTAGTTCTTCATTCATAGTTCTGCTGATCCGGCTTATTCTTAATATTCGGCGGTACATCCACATTTCGAATGAATTCAATTTGTTGACGTCATACTGTTTTAATCTCTAGGTCTCACTGCCATATAGTAATAGAGACCACACATAACAATTTAGTGTTCTTTATGGAAGATGAAGATAGTCTGTAAATATTAGTCCATTGTTTTAACGTACCACCAAAAGAATTCAATATGACAATTTCATCTCAGAAAACTAAAACAACAGTAATCACTAAAGAACCAATTAGATATAAAATAGAAATTGATGGCTTCAGCATTAAACATGTAATGGAAATAAAATACCTTGGAATTACACTGTCCAGCTACGGAGTCCTGAACAACGAAGTGAGAAATCAAGAACAGAAAGCAAATAGACTGGCAGGATGCCTTATATGGCGAAACCGACATATTAACATTGAGATGAAGTCAAGAATTTATAAAGCCAGTGTAAGACCAATAATGACATGCATGAGAAACAAGACCCGATACAGCCACAACACAAATACTGCTAGAAATGGAAGAAATGAGGGTACTGAGAAGAATTACAGGAAATGCGCTGAGAGATCGAAAGACGAGTGAAGACATTAGAAAAAAATGTAACGTACAGTGAATGAACGAATGGACACTAATAGGCCTGGATCCCGCATACCAAAAAAAGTTGATTAATAGCAAGCTGAAAATTTGTTAATAGCTTAACGGTGTCTAGTCGGACAAACTTTGATGTATGGGAACACTGGAACAGGGGAAGTTTTAATTGTGGAACAGGTTACAGGTTTCGAACGTCAGACTACGAAAACGTCCCATGTATTTTATCGGACAGAACTTCCAACTGATTTGTTACCCTTTCATTAACCTCTCATGCAAAAATCAGACTGCTATTTACCACCAATATAAGTCCTGTCATTTGACATGTTCTACGTGTCGGACTTATTAAAATGCCCAACATATTTGTCGGACAAACATTTTTTCATATATTATATAAAGTTTGCTATTGAGAAAAACTTGAAAACAACCTGCTGTTTCCACAATCATAAACTTATCAGGATGACACTTTCCACAATTAAAATCATGTTCCACGATTAAAACTTCCCTTGGAGAATGGAATAAAATAGAATTAAAAAAATAGAATGGAATAACTACATACGCACAATGGAGGAGACACTTGTGGTCAAAATAATCACCAGGAAGAGATAAATCACCAATTGGTAGAACAGCGTTTCCCAACCAAGTGGGTCGCGGGCAGATTTCAGGTGGGTCGCGGCGTGGCTCTTACAGTAGCTGAATAACTTACATATATATCATCATGAGTGAGGGATGGGTCGCGAATTTGAAAAAACATTAGAAGGTGGGTCGCCAGACATAAAAGGTTGGGAACCACTGTGGTAGAAGTATCGACCGACCGCGCAAAAAATGGAGTGATAACCTTCTAAAGAGGAAATTGGCAAGCAGAATTGCTTATAAAGAGGAAGAAGAAGATAATACAAGTGATCAAAGCGCCTACATGATATCATAGTCATCTTCTAACACGATACTCAAAAATTTGAAAACCTCCTCAGTTTATTTTTCTCGTTAGCTTTCTGTGAAAACTCAGAGAATTAATTCTGAAGAAGAGACAACAAGAATAGGCTTCTGAACATGATCCCCGTTACTGGATCAATAACTCAACAAGACAAGCATTGGCGAAAATGTATACCACTAATTCATGCATCTACTAACCCTTTAGCTCTAAAAAAAAAACCTTTTAACATCGTCCCATTCTAGAACGATTAATTCAACGATGGAAATGATGTACGATTTATAAGTAAGCAGCTGGCATGATTGAAATACGTTCAGATACTATATTCAAAAAAATATTAAAATTGAAATCGGCAGAAAGATGAAAGAGGAGAAGACCCAGAATATTATAGGCTGACTAAGGGGGCAAACTTAGACCGAAGACAGGAGAATTCTGAACTGAATTCTGATCGTGAAATGCAAATAAGCCAGAATTCAGTGAAGAAGAATTAAGACTGACTTTTCAACCACATTGGTGTATTATTGGTCAACTTTGGTTATTATCAAACGCATTAGTGGCAATAGCCAAACAGTCGGAAAAATGAAAGAATACCCATGAACGATCACATCCCGTAATATTGATGTGATCGTTCATGGGTATTTTTTCATTTTTCTGACTCAGTATGTAATAATGCTTTATTTAAAAAAATAGTTTAATTGTTCCTATCTCGAAACATAGATAATAGGATTGAGTTGGCTTGATAAAAAATGATATGCAAGCTTTAGTTACAACAAAAATATATAATTTTCCTCAATACACAACTACACAAGTTTTAGAACAAGTGCTAAGTTATCCGCTTTTGGAAATGGTTATTAGTTTTTTTTTCCTTATTTTTCAGGCGAAATTTTGTTGAAATGTAGTGTTAGATGGTGAAAGTGGTTTAGTATTTAGAAAATAGAAAGTAACGGCCTTCTGAAGAATGGTCCTCTATATAATAGTAGTTTTCACATTTTAGGCAACAAAGAGAACGTGAACTTAAAGTAAGAGCGCTCGAAGAGGCTGCTAGAGGATCCCGACAGTAAAAGCAGGTGATATATTTAGAATAACATATTTTTAATTTATGTTGTCAATTTATGTCTACGATTAAAAATATTCGATTCTTATTTATTTACCATTTTGAAAACTTTTGAAACAGTATCAGGTCTTGAATTTGATAACAATAGTTGCTAAATAAGTATTCTAATACTAGTGTTTTGTATTAAGGAGGGGGTATGGTTTGAAATCAACATATCAACCACATTTTTGTGAATTTTTTTCGAAACTATGGTAGAATTATTTTATTTTTAAATTAAATAAACACATTAAGTACAATTCAAAGAATATTTAAGAAAAAATTCAATCCAAAATATTGAAAAATAAGCCATTGGCGACAAATTTTGGCAGGCAGCTCAAAAAAAATGGATTTTGCGGTGGACATCAGAACTCATCACTGGATTATACGAAACAAAAAATTCAAAAAGATTTTATTAGCTTATGAGTTTCACGAGGTAACAACGTCGAGTTTTTTTATTTTTAATGATTTTTGAATTTTTGGTATCACTCAAAAGTCAAAAATACGAAATTTTTGATAAAAATTTTGTGAAAACCAACATATTTAATATTGTGAACAAAAAATAAGCACAAAACGAAAAATATCTCGACGTTGTTACCTCACGCAATGTCTAAAGAAAATCTGTGCAAAATATCAGGTAGATCGGCAGAGTAGTTTTTCAGTTACAATGTCCACCGCATTTGAAAAAGCAGTTTTGAGAAAAATGCGTTTAAAGTTTTGACAACTGCATCTTCATCTTCTTATTTGTCTGCCAAATCGTAAAGTGATGAACATTGGAATATGTTTTTTAAATTGAGGAGTAATCTACAAAAGAGAAGGCGAACAGTTGTTTAACGTTTCTCACTACGCTCAAGCGTGCTGGCGCGAAGCCGCGGCAAAGCGAGTCGAAGGTAGGGATATTCAACACCCTGTATCTCTGGTAATTTTACTCCGATTATTTTGAAATTTTCAGAGAGTATTCTTGAAAGTATGCACTTTTATTTGAAATAATAAAAAAATTTAAATATTTCAAACCATACCCCCTCCTTAAATGAGTTAATACGATGATTTTTTTTCAAAAAATATTCCCTTAAATAATGTTTCAAATAATAATTATTGTTCCATAATATTATACATAGATTATGATTATTTAACCGTATCTATACTAAAATCACAATAAAGGTGCACTATACTAAATTTACAATGAAGATGCACTATAACAAGACACTTGAATGTTATGAGGAGCACTCCCCAATCATGATTTACAAGGTTTTTACATTATAAATCATGATTCGGGAGTGCTCCTCGTAACATTCAACGTGTCTTTGTTTGTTTATTTCTAGTGCAACTTTATGTTGACTTTAGTATAGAAATAAGCAAATCAAGACACGTTTGAATATTACGAGGAGCACTCCGGAATCATGATTGACAATGTATAAACTTGGTAAATCATGATATGGGATTTACAATGTATACAGGGTGATTGATTAGTGTGATAAATATCCGTAGATTCGCTATAGTAATAGATAGCAATAAGTTAATAACAAAAATTGTAGCCAAGTTTTAGCTTCGCATTACAAAATTAGTTAGAATGTTACAGGGTGTTCGATAACATAGTGGCAGACCAAACTTATGTTTTTTTACACTCTATTTTATTTTATTTATTATTTTATTTTATTCGGAATTCTGTTAACTTCTCCATCAGAAAAATATAAAGGTTTGTTATGTTATACAGGGTATTTACAAAGTTATATCCAATTTTATATGAAAATCGTATTAAGTTCAACTCCCTCTATAAATAAAAATAAGCACAACAGTAATGGTTTATTGATGCCTTATTTTTTTATGCAAGTACAATATTTTCTCAGTAATTTTAAATAGAACACCCTGTATTTAATATCACTATTGAAAAGTACCATTACCGTACTTTAATTTTTATATAACATTCCCTATGTCTAAATTTATTAGTTTTCGAGATATATTCATTTTTCAGAGCAAATTCTTAATACACTAAAATCACAATCAAGATGCAGTAGAAGTAAACAAACTGAGACACGTTAACTGTTACAAGGATCACTCCTGAATCATGATTTACAATGTATAAAGTTTGAATTTGTAAATCATCATTTGTGATTTACAATGTATATACATTGTAAATCATGATTTAGGAGTTCTCCTTATAATAGTTAACGTGTCTCGGTTTGTTTACTTCTACTGCATCTTCATTGTAAATGTAGTATAGTTGTCTAAATTTTTCCAAATTTCAGGATACTGAATTTACTTATACATAAATTAAATCAAAAAATTTATTGAGACGGCTTTCTTGGCTTTTGTTTTATCTGATGTAAGATGTTCCTGGCTACATAAAATCAAAAGTATTATATACGTTTGAATCGGTATTGAATTGGAGTTAATAAAGTTACAATATACAGGGTGTTGTGTTTATAAAACCAAGGTACTAATGATATCAAGAAAATGGTAAATTTAGCATTGTTACAAATATCAAATTTCAAATCTTCATATTACAAAATAAGTGTATTCATGTTTTTGTATAATTAGGCGTTTCCAGAACTTTGGTCCACTCTCTAGATATCTTGTTGATACCTGAAGAAGTGCCCGATCTAATTTTGCTATAATTAGTTAATAATTAAAAAATAACTTTCTTTTATAATTTAAAAAAAAATCGACACGAGCAGATTATTTCAGAATGTTTGGATCATTCTAAACAAAAAAAATCTTTTGTATGTTTTATCATAAGTTGATCGTTTTCGAGTTAAACAATTTAAAACTGAAACACGAACGGAAGATAACAATTCTCAAAGCTCAAAAACAAAAGTAAAGATGTCATTTTTGAAATTACGAAGTACCTAAATTCAAGCTCATACCCTCTTCTATCAGGTTTTTCTTCTATAATTTTTGCCATGTTTTATTCTACAATGCATTTTTTTAATTGTTAATGAGGAAGGTTGCCGGCGATGGGACTGCATTAATAACTAAAAGAACAATGTTTTAAAATGTAATAAGGCCGAAATATTTATCAAGAACTCATAGAATAAGGTTTGAACTTGAATTTAGATACTTATAATTCCAAAAATTATATTTTTTACTTAGGTTTTTGAGCCTTGAAAATCATCATCTTTCGTTCTTTTTTCAGATTTAAATTGTTTATAACTCGAAATCGATTAACTTAAAAGAGAAATTACAACATACCTTTTTTGTTTAGAATAATCCAAAAAATCTGAAATAATACCTGCCCGGGTCGAAAGTTTTTTTATTTATAAAAAAAAGTAATTTTTTAATTATTGATTAATTATAGTCAAAACAAAATTAGATCGGGCACCCATTGTTTTTTTATAATTGAATCGTTTATTTCAGAACGGGGTCAAGTGACTAATTTTGACAAAATGAGTTTTTGGTGGAATTTTTTAATTTAAACGTAAATACAGCTTTTGTTGCAGAAAGGAATCAAATGTTGTCATAGTGCAGAAAGGGGCCATGCAACAACGCATGACTCCTTGCTTAAAAATTGTGTAAACACCAACTTTATTTCAGAAAGGGGCCAAGTGCAAAAAATTATTTATTTTTTTCTTAAACAAATTAACAAGATAAATTTTTGAAAAATACAATGCTTTTTGACAAACACTACAGGCTATTAGTAAGAATTTTTATTTTATATAAATAAAATTTTTGTTGAATGTAAACACCAACTTTATTTCAGAAAGGGGCCAAGTGTAAAAAATTATTTATTTTTTTCTTAAACAAATTAACAAGATAAATTTTTGAAAAATACAATACTTTTTGACAAACACTACAGGTTATTAGTGAGAATTTTTATTTTATATAAATAAAATTTTTGTTGAATGTAAACACGTTTTTTTTGTTTTTCTCAAAAGCAGGTTTTTGTGACTTGACCCCTTTCTGAAATAAACGATTCAATTATTGTTAACGTACTAAATTACATATCCAATATTTTTTATCCATTAAACAGATCGGTATCATATCCAGTAAACATATCGACCTTATATCGTATGTATGTTTATTTAGATAATTAGTCGATCGGTCCCGATCGACTAATTATTATTATTTTCTTCAATTTTATTATTTTTTTAATATGTTTTTTTGTTTTTTTTTTTTAGAAAACCTCGTCTTCGGAACGTGTTCAGTAATGTAAAATCAAATTTTTCAGAAGAATATATTATATCATGTAAAATAAATCTGAATCTTAATTATTCTTATAGATTTTAAATTATAGAGTTTAAAATAGTAAAAATATATACAAAATATTTTCTAAGAGCAAATTTAAGTATAAATACGATTTTAATTTTTTTTATATATATTTTGCATAAAATAGAAAGTTTTTCAAATACAGTGATGAGCGCGCTAATAACCGGTAAAATAACGCAAAAGATGGAAAACATAATACATTACGAAACAAAAAGAGATGAAACTGATAGAGGTGGAAATTATCGTTATGAACGTATAAATTAACATTACATTACATAGTTTCCCACCTTTAGACGTCTGTGACAGGAGTATTTTATGAAATTCTACTGTCACACTGACAGTTGTCATACTCCTCTGATACGTCTAAAGGTGGAAAACTACATAATGTAATGTTTCCACCTCCACTAGTTTCATTTCTTTTTGTTTCGCAATGTATGTTTTCCATCTTTTGGGATATTTTTCCGGTAATTAACGCGCTCATCACTGTATAGTGTTCGAATTATAAAAAAAATTAAAAAATACATGTCTTAGTCATACGCAAGGTGTTTCAAATATTTAAATATTTATTGCTAGAGCATACAGCAGAAGACACAGAAGAAATCGCGACAGTACACAAGTGTTAATTAACGAATAAATGTTACGAACACGAATCAAGAAGGTCATATCGAAAAGCGTTTGACTTTTAGTCACTTCACCAAATATGTAGGTCTCATGTTTATTAATTTTTATTATTTTTTATTGAAAATAAAAAATATGTATTGGACAATCACATCGGAAATATTAATATTCTACTTTTTCCAAAGAAATTTCATGAATTATAAGAAGAAATTCTTACAAGGTAGAAAAGGGCAGACGATATTTACAAAGCAATAAGTGGAGATGGATACTTCTGATTCAGCCTCTCAACTAGTGAGCAGCAACATTTCTTGTATTTACATATTCATCCAAGCTTTTTTACCGACTACTTTTTTACTTAACTTTTCTTTTTATTAATCTAGCTTCATTTTTATATTGCAAAATTGCAACAGATTTATTGATTATTGATTCTAAAAATCTTTTCTTTTCGCTTGTTTAAATCACATTTATATTTTTAATTTATATAAATCACGTTTGAATCGCAATTATTAATTGCAATAAAATTATATTTTACGTTTGTTTTTATCGTTTAGTTTCCATTCAGAAATTGTTTTCAAAAAAGGTTAATATAAAGTAAGTAGTTATTTAATTTACAATTGTTTATTAATAGGGAACTTGCATAAAATTTTAAATTCGAATGCTATAAATCACAACCGAACATAATTTAAAATATATGTCAAAGAAAAAAGTTGTTATTTTCTTTCTTTTGGCCCCTAAAAACGATTTAAATCGAGAGAAAATTCAAATTATGACAGCCAGTCCAAAACGCGCCTTCATTGGTCGTGACGTCATAAAGTTAAAAATGTTCAAGTTCTGCGCTATTAATTCATTAAGTTTGATATTCGTTTACTTGTTGTAGTCATTTTATGGTGTATCTCAGTTTTATAACTTTTTAGATAGTTGCTGTGAACTATATATTTCATAATATTTGAGCGTTTTTGTTAAGATATTTTTTTCAAATGACCGAAGATTGTTTTCCCAAAGGCAGTATAGCAACTTATTTATTATGAACATAAATCTTTATTATTACGATTAGTTTATTTGAATTGTATAGTAAAAACAGTTGCAGGAAAATATTGTAGAGGTTAATAATAACGAAAAGTTTTATTCTTGTTAAAAATACACTTGATTTATTAAAAAAACTATTAAGCAGACAACAGACATCAAATACTTCCAATAAAATTATTTTCATATACATGAAGACCTTGAGAATGAACTAAAATGT
Source organism: Diabrotica virgifera virgifera (assembly GCF_917563875.1). Taxonomy (NCBI): domain Eukaryota; kingdom Metazoa; phylum Arthropoda; class Insecta; order Coleoptera; family Chrysomelidae; genus Diabrotica; species Diabrotica virgifera. The sequence continues at coordinate 198,243,322 of NC_065444.1, forward strand.
CTAATGTCCTTTCAACGTGCATGTAACCACTTTATTAAACGCCGTTTCTTATCGACTGGTAATCTAGTAAATATTTTATTGGGGGTTTTAATGGTTGTAGTTTAACACAATGATACTAAACAACACTTATAGTATTTATTTTTAATTTCCATAGTAAACACACACACAATTTAATAATATCTCTTCAAAAACTGTATCACACCCCAAAGTAAACGAAATGGTATATACTTTTATGTGAGACAGGCGAAATCTCATTACATACTATTACAAAATGATTTAAATGATTTGTACAATTTAAATGATTTGATAAAATGTTTGAAATGATTTAAATACACAGAAGTTTTTAAATTTTTACTTTATTATGCGTTTTTGTGGCGTGAAATTTTGGAAATCTTATTTTAAAAGAAACTTAACATTATTATGTAATAAAATAAAAATGTGCAAGGTTCCTATTGGCGCTTTGTTTCGGCCAATTTGACAGATGACTTAATTGGCATCGATATTGTAGGCGGCATTTTCTACTTAAAACATGACTATTCATCCACAAGATCGAGGCCAAGTTTAATCTGTCAAATATTTCAAATTAAAATATAAAATAGTTATTTGAAAATCATATTACAATGAATTTAAAGAAGGGAATATGAAAAAATCCAGACCCTTTGAAAAGAGGATTCCCTTCCAATTACAATCTAAATACGAGGACTGGCCAAGTACCTAAGATGTGAAGGCCATGAAACTAAAAGAAGAAGAAGAAGAAGAGATCAAAAACAAACGTAAAATTTATATTACAATTAATCCCAAATAAATATTTGCTCATCCCAGATACCTAGACTCTCAAAATCAAGATCTCGATCTCTAGCTGACCAGGTACTTCCTCTTATTCATGTACCATGTCCTTTCAGAAAGTTGGGTACCATCATAGCTATCTTAATTTTATTCACTGCCACCCTAAATAGCATGCTTGTATCAACACCATACCAATCTCGTAAGTTCTTCAACCATGAGGTTCTTCTTCGTCCTGGACTGCGTTTGCCCGTTATTTTTTCTTGCATAATACTTTGTAGCAACCTATATTGGGGACCTCTCATTACATGTCCGAAATACTCACAGGTACGCTGGTATATATTTGACATTGTGGCCGCTCTGGATGTCATGAGTAGTACCGCATTTGGCATTCTTATGAAGATGTTTACCAAATCTTTATTTGGTTTAGTGTCTTCTAGATCACTCTTCCGAATGTCACCAATGATTGAGATAATAATTATTATATCTGCTATATGGACACTTTTCATTCTTTCATTCTCCATTGTCTTCTGATTTGTACGTGAAGCTATCCAAAGTTATTGATGTTCTCATTATATTTAACATGAACATTTAGTTTATTAAATAAGGTTTAAGGTTTGTTTGTGAGTACGATACTATACCAGTATTTGTTGTAGTTTTCATTCTGTAGCATACAACCAGGGACATTTACAGTCATGGTTAATTTGGAGAAGTTACAGGGCTCTGTATTTTGAAAATTCTTGAAGATAAGCTTTAAGTGTAAAAAAGTAGAACACGTCATTATCATCACTCAACTATTCGCATCCATTTATGGGCATAGGTATATAACCACTTTTCTTTTAGCAATATGGGCCTATCTGGTTAGCATTGGTTCCTTTGTTGCTGTCCATCCATATCCTGGTCCCTTCTATGATTCTATTGTGGTATTTTTATTTGCAAAATGTTGAAAAAGCTCTCGTCTTTAGCAAATGTAATAAAGATAATTTTAATATTTGAAAAACCTTGTGTATTGTAAGAAGTTACGTTCGAGTTTTAAATTATTGTACAGTCTTCCTTATAAATGAATATTTTTGTACATAGTTTGTATTTAAAGTTTTTAAAATTGTACAGGCTTTTTTAGATTTTAGTGTATATGTTCGGGTTTAGTGCTGTAGAGCATTGTGTTCCTTTTAAGATTATCTGACCAATGAAATATTTCATATAAATGTTTTTTACACACGAGGTAACGATTTACTATGGCAAAGTTAAACATCTCCATTTGTGGATCAAAATAATAATTACACTTTTATAAAAAAGAACTTTTTATAATAAAACGTTTTCATTATTTATAGGACCCAATATAAAACTATAAACTATTTTGCTGTTTCAATTTCTATATATTATGCAACGAGTATTTAACGATGGGCATTATGAAGCGAGTATGAGGGATACGAAACGAGCCGCCTAGCGGCGAGTTTCTTATAGAGTACAAGTTTCATATTGATAATTAAATGCAAGTTGTATACACGATTTTTTCTATGATCATTCATAACAAAAAATATATTTAAATTTATTAATTTTGTTACGCAAATAAATTAAGTAGTTTGTCAGTTTGTTTGCATATTGAGAACTGTCAAAGCGTATGTATTTGACTCGCCATTGGTCACTGCGCGTGTGCCACTTTCATCGCGAATGCCATATCGCGATTCTATTGGTTAAAAATCTGTATCGTAATGAAAATCTGTATCATACATAATGAATTTCGTTATGATACAGGTAGTGAAATCATAATTGATATTATAGTATGAGAATAGAAAAAGGAATTTTGTAATCGACTTTTTTAAGAGGCATACTTATTTCTCTAGCGGATTTAAACTGGCATAAATCAAAGAAAAGATTTAAAATGGTATATATAATTATTTTACATAAATAAATAATTTATATAAAATATATTTATCTAAAATATGAATTTTAATTATATTAATTTTTAATCATTTATTAAAAAAATTAACCGTTCGATCTCCAGTCTACCACTCTACCACGTATCGATTCGTTAACTTCAAAATGGTATTTAAATGTCATTACATTAGTCACATTTTTAAAATACTATTGAGAGCAAAATAATCGACTCACTTGCTGAATTGTACACGTTAGAAGTTGAATTTCGTAAACTGTTATCCGATTTGAGTGAATTTTTTAGTGTGTTATAGCCTTATTATTTAAGAAAATCGATGTAATAGTATTGTTGCTATACAGGTAAAGGTTATTTTATATCGGGTGTAACAATCGTACTGTGTTTTTTTATTAAAGTTCGGAAAACCCTGTGGAATATTCTAGCATATAAAAAATATTTAAATTAAAATTCAATTGTATCCTTAGGCTTTATTAACATTTTCTTTTTTGATTCAGTTGCTTATGTTGGATAATAAAAAAGTTAGGTACGTTAACAACTAGCGATGTTTTTTAACAATAAATCCTCATTTTCTGCTTAGTTTAATAAACAAGTCTAAAGTAGGCTATGAGAAATTAACAATTTAATCGATGTCAAATGGTTGGCAGTCAAAAAGTGTCTGGTTTGTTGTAAAAATGAGTAGATTATTGGTGGAAATGGAACGCGCTACAGGGAATTTGACTTGCGATGAGTGTGTTTAAGTAGTGATGTTACATAGCGAAGGACTTAGCTACCATGTTATCGGATCCTTAAATTGGTAACAATTTTTTGCTAATGCACGATAATGCAAGATCACGCTCACGAACTGTAACCGAATATTTACAACAGGTAAATCTTCGGACTTTGCATTGGCCATCGCATAGTCCAGATCTTAACCTGATCGAAAATTTGTGGGACATAATTGGCAGAAGACTACGACAGCGTTTGCCACCTCTTAGAACCTTACAATAGGCAGAAACAATAGCTCTCGAGATTTGGAATGATATTGATCAAGACCAAGTAGCATACCTCATTTGTAATATAAAAGTACATATTATCTCTTTTATTATCGAACATAAGCGAATGAATCAAAAAACAAGATGTTACGAAAGCCTAAGGCTACAATTGAGTTCTAATTTAAATATTTTATATATGCTAGCATAATACACAGGGTGTTACGAATTTTAAGAAAAAAATACGGTATGATTGTTACACCCGGTATAAAATGACCTTTACCTGTCTAGCAACAATAATATTACATCGATTTTCTTTAATAATAAGGCTGTAACATACTAAAAAAATCACTCGAATCGGACAACAGGTTTAGGAAATTCGGGACTTCTAACGTGTACAATTCAGCAAGTGAGTCGATTATTTTGCTCTCAAGTGTAGTTTGAAATTAAAAAGAAATCGATTTATTCATATAATAGCAATTAAATATTGCATTGTTAGCTAGTCCTGAGCTATTCTGAAAATTTCAGGTACCTAGGAAACATAGAACTATGTTTAAAATGGATTACAAAATTTGTGTAGAGTGACAAAGACAAAGCCAAGTATATAAAAAAAGAATGTGTGTGTACTTTGTACGTACCTAAGAAGTTATACTTCTATTATATTATGATTTCAGCGAAATAAAATACACAGTTTATTTTATTAAATATTAAACTGATTTTAATAGTTACTTACCACTTACCAAAAATACAAAAATTAAAAAAAGAAAAAAAAAAGGACAGCAATTGCCCGCATTTGAACCCGGGACCTCCCTATTCTTAGTCGAATGCTGTACCAATGAGGCTACAAAGGCATTGTTTTGACTGTTTCTTGGACATTATGACAAACCACGGTAACAAATAGACGAAGTAAAGTTATAAATAAAAATGTTTTAATATTACGTATTACCTTACTCCCGAGGAAGACAAATCCAAAGACACAAAGATTATAATAAATATATTTACTAAAGACACTAATATATTTTTTCTACACCTTTTTTGGACTGATACATATAACTTAAAAGATTGAGCAACGAACAACATACTGTCTCTGTGCGCATGCGCGCAGAATAATAAAAATTCACTCCCTATCGCGCCTAAAGAAGTATAACTTCAAAAATGTTTTAATAAACAAAATTAGATTAAATAATACATTCGAAAATGCAATGTGATCGTCATAATTCAGGATGTTTTGTCAGCTGACTTACATACCCCAAAATTTTTACTGGGGCGATATTTCACATGTATAAGTTTTGGTTTGGAAACGTAGTGTCAATTTCAGCATTATCGTTACAGTGTACCTATGATTTTGGCTCCTTGACTAGAATGAAGGATGCTATGAAAAGCTGGAACAAGTTGTTGCTATCAAGAAATCTAAAAGAAGCTCTCTACTAAATTGCATCAAATTAAAAATCTCTAAAGCATCCCAAACGTGACATAGAGAATATTGAGCAAAATCCACCAACAGATTACGATAAACATTAAAAGATTCGACGTAAGTTCGAAATATTTTTGTACTCCTCAAAAACGACACATATGTGGTCACTCCATGCTATCGTTAATAATATTCATACAGTCACATAAAAGTTGGTTAGATGACTTACTTAGAAACAGCCATATAGTGTCTTAGACAAAAGTACTTATCCATCAAATACAAACACTATTTATTATTTTGTGTTGACCCATGTTTTCTTATGGTAATATTCAGTATTATTTTTTTAGATGTTTGACTTTACCCTATGAAGTGATAAAACTTATTTATTTTTCATTATACATGTTTAGTATATCCTGTTTTTACCGGTTTTTTATTGCAACGGTTAATGTTAATTGACATTTTGAGATGTGCCACCACGAAAGATGTTCTTTTTCTTTTATTTAGCTAATACCTCGAAAACTAATGGCCATTGGCATGGTAGGTACGGTGAACTTTTGCAGTTAGGTACAGTAGGAAAAATGAAAGAATACCCATGAACGATCACATCAATCACTTATTTTGTATTTGCTGTCTTTTTCTATAAATAACAAACGTTTGTTATAGAAGAAGATAGCAAATACAAAATAAGGATTGATGTGATCGTTCATGGATATTCTTTCATTTTTCCGACTGTACCTAGTGTCATGTGTAGTGTGTGTGTGTTGAGTAAGTGTCTTGTTACTTTGCAAAGTCGACGTCATGATACGCTAATTGTATCTGAACGTCTGCGGTCCCTCCGGTGAGTACCGATCGCACAAGGACAAAAACTATCTTCATTTATTAATTTATAATAAACGAAAAATTCCCGACCCTGATGAGATTCGAACTCACGACCATTCGGACCTTTCGATCCAAAGGTAGGCGCTCTTACCACTAAGCCACAGAGAGGGTACCATGAAAGATGTTAATTATATATCACGGAGTTAACGACAAACATATATTTATGCCCTATTGTTTTTTCAATTTGGCCAGAAAATGAAATTGAATATACAGACTTGGAAGGTGAGATACATATACAATTTTACATTGCATTGAATGTTTTGATTTAAAGTGGGAGTGAGAGGGAAAGCTGTTTACATTGATAATAACACTACGGTAATGTACAAAGGAACTCATACACCAGCAGGTACTTGTCCAACAGGTCCAGTCGCTTTTTATAGGTCTTTGTAATATAAGTCCCTGATGTGGCTATCCCTAAACAAGCCCTTGGTGTCATGTATCTTATTTCATTGGTATAAAGTATAAAGCATTTAGTATTTTCTGTATGGTGGCATTTCGTTACGATGTTTCTTATTGGTGATCAAAAAACATAATGTTAAAAGCTTGATGATTTATACAGTTCTTTTCTTAGGCTCTGCAATTCCTACATGACAGATAGAGTAGAAAATGTTTTCATTTCGTTTTGAAAAATCAGTTGGATTGCTAACAATGGTCATCACACATTAAGCGCCATGCTACTAGATACATGGGTAGGTACCTAATTGCTATGCTTATGGGCTAATCCAGTCCGTTTCAGGTGTGACTTTCATCCCTGATATGTTACTGTAAAGAAACTATTCAAAATAATTGTTTTTCCATACAAAAAATACATTAATAGTATTGTTACTCTTCTTTAAAATAATTTTATTCAAACACCAAGAATATTACAATACTTTAAAACTTTTATAACTTTTATAACAAAATGACAACTATAACCGTCAAATACAGTTGATCAAGCATTTCTCAACTTTCTATGTTAATATTCAGTTTCTCTACATTTTCCGACGTTCTAAACGCCACTAGACATAAAAATAAACATTGCATTAAGTAAAGGGTCCAGGACTGTAATAGCTCAATGTTCCTGTGTATCTAGTAGGGTGGCGGTTACTGTATACTCAGACTCGTTATGTTTTTTTATAATTTTCGTTCTTCAATAGCTAATTGTTACAAATAAATTATTATTTATGTTCTGATTAATGCTTCACCTATTGTTTATGAATCTTCTAGATCTAGATTAACTGTGAGACGAATGAGAAGTAAGGCGAACATTAACAGGTTTAAGAAGTAATTTTCTTTTATTCGAGTCTCGGTGATTTTACCTTTATCTTCTTCAATCTCCTATATTCATTTATGTATATACACTTGTACTTTATATACACTTTTGTGTTAAAACCTGTTTCTTTATGTTTCAATGTATCCTGATAAATGATTATGGTAGTGAAATATGATGTTTAGTACGCTTAATATAAGAGTAAAACTTGTCATTACTTTGGAAATTAGTCTACATGCTATTAATTGTTCCAAACGTTCATATTAATTTAGTCTCAATGGCCATAATGTTTAATGTTGCCTTCGGTATTTCGTGTGTAACAAAACATTTATCTATAAATTATTTAACATTTTCTTAAAGAGAACCAATGTAAGAGAATTTTATCAATTTTCAAAAAGTAAACAAATTTGTATTGTGATTTTTGAACTTTACAGTTTGTATCATCATTTATGTTTAATATATTTATATAATTTATACACATTTTTGTACATTTTTTACCTTTCGCCGTGTTTTAAATTTTCAAAAATTATCAATAAATATTTTTTACCAAAGAATCTCTATTTAATATGTTTTTACTTTACTGGGTGTTCAAAAAAAGAGCTGTTGTATTTGTGCTATTCTTTTAAGTATTTTTATGGAGGTATTTGTATAAATAATTTAAACATGCTTTTTTATTAGAACCATTTTAAACAATGTATACTATATGTAAATTAATTTGGGAATAAAATAATTTTTAATACATTTTTTTTATTTATAATCCTCAAACGTCGCAACAAGTTTTTAAAAACATTAATGATAACGATAATGATAAGTTTGAACTCAAGGCTCATTTTGCACCAAGCGAGTTCAGTCCTGTCGAGTTAAGTCCATTCAAATCAAATCAGTCATTATGGTAGGGGAGCCCAAGCGGGAATTTTTGCAGTTACTCGAACGCGTCAGATTATTACATGGGGAGAAACCTTGTACTCTGAAAATGTACCTCTACCATATATTGGCTCTTAATGCAGGGGAGTTCGTTAAGGGGGACCGAAAAAAAAATCTATCCTTAGAAAAACTCGAAATCGTCAGATTAAGATAAGGTAAGTTAAGTACATGCAAAACAGTGTATATTTAAAAAATCTGACGATTTTAGCGCGTAAGAAAATGGGTGAGTCCCAATGTTTCACAAAAAAGCGAATATTTCACGAAATGAATGACAGATCGAAATACTAAAAAATACGTACTCAATATTTTTCAAAAATCTATCGAATGGTATCAAACATGACTTCCCATGGAGAGGGGTGGGGGGTAAATTTAATATTTTAAATACGAATCTCGCGAAATGAACATCAGATCGAAAAACTGAAAAATACACGTATTCAATATTTTTGAAAAATCTATTTATTGGAACCAAACGACCCCATACGGAGGTGGGGTGGGGGGTTACTAAAATCTTAAATGGGAGCCCCATTTTTTTATTGCAGATTTGGATTCCTTACGTAAAAATAAGTAACTTTTATTTGAGACATTTTTTCGAATTATGGATAGATGGCGCTATAATCTAAAAAAAACGATTGTTGGAAATGGAAAATTAAATTAAAAATGGAAAGTCCCCACTAAAATGGAAAACTTTACTTAACTTTTTTGGTTTTAGGACCTACTCTTCACAACCCAATAGGTCCCCATAACGCTCGAGTGACTGCACATTTAGCATACTTTGCTCCCCTACCATTAACTTTCGCACTGAATGTGTCTTGGGGAGACATGAGTGTACTGACACATGTGATTAAAAATAAATGTAGTGGTTCAAACAGTAATATTAGGTCGCCTTCGAAAAAGGAGAATGGGTCATCGAGGAAAACTATTTTGGGTTCATCCCATAAATACTAGAAGATCTGTTTTTATTTCATTCAGTCATGTTTCCAGATTTACTAGATTACCCTAAAAAGTTTTATATAATTTCGAATGGGCATAGATTTACTTTTTCGTTTAAGAAATGCTATATTTCGATGTTTCGGGTTTGTGGGATCATAAATTTCATCATTCTCTCGACCTAATAATATCAGTTTTTCAATATCCACCTTTAAATGTGAACACCGTACAGTGACTGAACAAGACTGATAATAAAAATTCGGCCTGTCGAATCATAGAATCTTGACTGGATGTGATTGGGTCAGTGTGAAACCAAAGAATACTAACACAGGTGTGTTAGTATTCTTTGGTGAAACCAAACAGACGCATTTGCTTTTAAGGGAGTGCACATAGATTTTCACATCGGAAAAAATCAAACAAGATAGAACTTTTTGTAATTTCATTAAGAAATGTTTAATAAACAACATATCAAAAAGTTCTACTCGAGAAGTGGGTGCTTCATCTTTTATTAAACAAATGAACTACGAAATTGAATGTTTTTTAAATAACTCCGAAAATATAAATTTTAGAAAAAAACTGACTTGACCATAGAAAATTTTACAAAAAAATCCTTATGTAAAGAATTTTCTAAAATTAAATCTGTATCTTCTTAATTTTTTATTTATAACGCTAAAGTCACCCTTCTCACAAACATTGGCGTACTTAAACTAACGTGCGGCGAAGTGCACGGTTGAGTTATTTTAATGTAATTCTTTAATTAATGGATCAAATGAAATTTTACGAATTGAACATGAAAGAAGAAAAATTAAGCTATCTTATGGTTATAATAGAAATAAATAATATGTATGGGCATAAGTACGGTGTGAGCGGAAAGACTTACATGAATTTTGTTTAAAAATGATTTAAAAATGTGTAACTAATACAAGTTTTCTTATAAAACCCTCAATTTTGCACAACTTACCTTTCAAGTATCTTACTAAATGATATTTCATTAAAAAAAAATCTCAAAAATTTAATTCAATTGATATGACGTCTCAAAAAATGTAATTTTTGAAATATTCGTAGTTTTATAGAATTACCACCACTTTAAGACGGTATTACTCAAGTTTGAACAGATCTATTACAGTTTTATAAGTTTTTTTAAAGCTTAGGATGTAATCTTTAAAATGCGCTAAATTATTATATTTTAAAAATGAAATAATCTATTTCTTTTTGAGAAGATTAAGAAAGATAACAAAAATGTAATACAAAAACCGAAAATTACCAGCTAAAAAATGTTTATACAAAGGGATCGAAACTTTTTTCTGTAAAACTTACCTAAAATACATTTAATAGTAAGCTTCAACAATAATAAATGTTCAGCAAAAAATTGTTTTAGCTCTTATACAGTATGACTGCGTAACTTGATAACTTTTTTATTATCAGTTTTACGAAAAAAAGTTATTCTTTATAAAATACTCTGCATCATATACAGCGTGTCTACTTAAGTTGGAAACATATGGGAAACTTTTTTATTATTAAGTTTACGAAAAAAAGTTATTCTTCATAAAAAGTTCTGCATGCTCTAAAACCTAAGATTCAATCATCATATATCAAATTTTGTCAATATTATACGAGGTCTGTCAAAAAATATGAATTTCGTTCAAGGGTAAATTACCTACCTTTATTTCTCTGAATATCGAAAATTCTTATTATGAAAAGTTGTTTGGAATTTAAAACCAAGATCAAATATCCAATTACATGCTTCCAATTGAAAAAAAAATTTCCAAATTTTTCTCAAATTTATGGATACTTAACGTTTTTATTTATTACCCATATTATAACTCTTTTATTATTAATTTTACGAAAAAAAAGTTATTCTTCATAAAAAGTTCTGCATGGTCTAAAACCTAAGATGCAACCATCAGATATCACATTTTGTTAATTTTATACGAGGTATGTCAAAAAATATGAATTTCACACAGGATTAAAGTACCTTTATTTTTCACAATATTGAAAATTGTTATTAAAAAGGTTGTTTAGAATTAAAAACTGTGTTTCAATATGTAATTATATCCTTTTAATTGAAATATTGTGAAATATAAAGGTACTATACTCATGAGCGAAATTCATATTTTTTGACACACCTCGTTTAAAATTAATAAAAGTTGATATATCATAGTTGCTTCTTAGATTTTAGACCATGCAGAGATTTTTATGAAGAATAACTTTTTTTCGTGAAATGAATAATAAAAGAGTTATCATATTAATTTTTAATAAATAAAAATGACGGGTATTCATAAAGAGAAAAATTTGTAAAATATTTTTTTTTCAATTAGAAGCATGTTACATATTTGTTACATATTAATTACATATTTGATCTTGGTTTTTAATTCCAAACAACTTTTCATAATAAGAATTTTCGATATTCATAGAAATAAAGGTACTTTACCCTTGAACGAAATTCATATTTTTTGACATACCTCGTACAATATTGATAAAATTTGATATATGATGATTGAATCGTAGGTTTTAGAGCATGCAAAACTTTTTATGAAGAATAACTTTTTTTCGTAAAATTAATAATAAAAAAGTTTCCCATATGTTTCCAACTTAAGTAGACACGCTGTATAATCTATGTTGTATGTTGTATCTTACATTTTAGACCAGGGAGAGCATTTTATGAAGAATAACTTTTTTCGTAAAAGTGATAATAAAATAGTTATCATAATTGTAATAAAATGATGATGAGTACCTATCCGTAATTTGAGAAAAAATTAAATTTTTTTTTTTCGATTAGAATAATGTAATTGTATATTTAAACATAGTTCCTAATTTCAAACAACTTTTCATAATAGCATTTTTTGATATTCTGGAATATAAAGGTACTTTACTCTTTAACGAATTTCATATTTTTGACATAACTAGTATAAAATTGATAAAATTTAATATCTGATGGTTGAGTTTTAGATTTTTGATTATCCAGAACATTTTATGAAGAATAACTTTTTTTATATACGCAGACATACTGTATAAAAGCTTCTGTATAAGAATTTTCAAATTGCAATGCCATATTCGGATTCAGCATAATCAAAAACAAAATAGAAACATTTGATTAAAGGAAAATGATGAATTTAACGATATTTTTAAAATTACTTATACAAATCAATTGTTATTGTTTAAACAATTAATAAACAATTAGCGGCCAAATCTGCGAGTAGAACTTTTTACTTTAACATGTATATAAACTAACAAAAAAAATTTTTAGAAAAATATAAGCTTGTATGAATTTTTCCGAAACAATGCATGTTTTCGTTCTACTTGCACTCCCCTATTTATTTTCTTACTAACACAGCTGGACGACTCTAGCGTCTGACTAGACTGGATTCGCTTGGTGCGAAATGAGCCTTTGTAATACAAGGAGACTTTGAAGCACACTTATTGTAAGTATAATGGTATAGACGTCATGCATGTGTGGTTGAAACTAAGTACTACCTGTGGTTGTAACTAAGTACTATGGCAATAGAATGATGAACGCAAGGGGATGAACGAGGGTTCCGTTGCTTAGAATCGAAGGAGATGTGGGTGTGGTACTTTGTATCTTTCTTATTAGCTCAAAAATAGATGTTAGATAATTAGTCTTCGAGAAGAAAATGTAACAAAATATATGCTGCAGTAGCAACTAATGGTGACGACATGTTCATCCAAAAGCTCTTTGAAAATTGTGGAACGTACGAGGAGGGAGCGTGTTTTATGTAGAGGAGCGCATGTCATATCTATTAAAGCATACATTCAAACCTTTATCAACCTTGTAGTGTATTGGCCACTGGCGAAGCGTCCATGTAACCACTGTTACCATTGGTAACAGTTAAAAATCTTGCAAATAAATATTTTATGACGATGAATAATTCTATTTACCAATAGAAATATATTATTATATTATGTGGTAATAATACCTAACTCAGTAAATAGCCAACTACTCGTAGACACGAAAATATTGGCGAGTTTATGTGACTCAGTTGCACTTTATTATACTCTGTTACCAGACTCATTTCTGGTTACAATGGTTATATACCCACGCTGGCGCTCGGGACCGGCTAGTGACTAAAAATTTTGAAGAAGCGACGGCATAAGCGCGCTGTGTATCAGTAGCGCTGTTACCAAATTTAAAATTGGTGCCAGTACCTATAAAAAGTGTGCGTGCAGTTAACCATGGATGAGTGTCGCTTCTTAATCGATCAACTACTTAAAAGGTAATTCTCCTTGTATAATTTTGAAGAAAAAAATAAGTAAAATAAGTAATAAAGTAGTTCGATATTTTAAATTTAGTTGGTACAGTGAAAATCCTTGGTTATATTATGGTTGGAAGAAAAATATACTGTATTGTTGGCCATGTCTTCTGGTTTCTACAGAAAAATGGGTGGACCAGGTTTACGATTTGAATAGTGTTAGATTTTTAAAAAGGAGACATGAAATTTCTCCGTTACCTACATGTAAGATGTATACCCAATTTGATTCAGTTTGGCAAAACAAAAATCAAAAGTTCTCTTAACCAAGCTTTTAAAGCAAATATTGCTAAACATAATGAGTTTGCAGGTATATCCTTAGCACACTTATATATTGTATGTTTTTGGGCCAAACAAGAACTAGCGTTTCGTGGTCATTTTGAGTGCGACGACTCTGACAATCCAGGCAATTACAGGGAATTGTTAACATTAATTGCCAAAAAAAGATCAAAAATTTTGTCAACATCTAGAAACATCTGTTTTTCGAGAGTTTCAAGTGATATACAAAATTATATTATTGAAGCTACACTCACCGGCACAAAATTCGACCACCCAAAATTTTTGATTAAGTTTGACAATTTATAACTTTATTATTTGTGCTTCGATTTTCAAGATTCTTACACCAGTTTGTAGGTACATGTATTCATATTGTTTGGTATTATTTCGGTAACAAAAATTTTTGCTTGCATGTCATTGTACAGGGGTGAAAGGAAGCGTTGTATTTTCTCCTAATTTTAAAAAATTCTGTTAAAAAATGGAATAGCTGATTTTTGTTTCATAGTCTTGTCATATTTTTCCGGAGGCATCACCAACATTTTGTTTTTTGAATTATCCGAATATGTTTTTTCTTGTAACAGCTGTACCATTTTTTGTAAATAAAAACACTGATTGACTCATACAATTGAGGTTGGATTGATAAGATTAGAATGGCCCGCATGCAGCCCAGATCTCAATCATATTGAGCATTTATGGGATGAATAAAAAAAGCTATTTGCCGTCATCCTAGGCCTCCGGAAAATTTGGTACAGTTATGGCCCTGGTAGAGGAATATCGGGCTATTCCCCAGGCAAGGAAAACATATCTTTATTAGATGCTAAACAGATTGCGAGCAGTCGTTGCTGCAAGAGGTGGACATACTGCTATTGAATTGTTTTGTTTTGTTGTTAAATTTGATTTGTTTTGTTAATTTTAGTGCGTTTGATATTTTTAATTAAAGAAACCTTCAAAGCAGTGTTTTTAATTACAGCTCTTATAAGAAAAGAGATATTCAGATAATTCAAAAAACAAGACCTTAGTGATACCTCTAGGATAATACAAAAGGAATATGAAACAAAATCAGCCCTCCAATTTTTCCACAGAATTTTTTAAAGTTAGCAGAAAAAACAACGCTTACCCTCGTAAAATGCCATCTAAGCAAAAATTTTTGTTACCGGAATAATAGCAATTGACATCAATACATGTACCTACAAACTCGTGAAAGAATCTTTAAAATCGAAGTAAAAATAATAAAGTTATAGATTGCCAAACGTAATCAAAAATTTTGTGTGGCGGAATTTTGTGCCGGTGAGTGTATATATACATTTAGCCATATCTTCATTTTTTTAAATAAGGTTTTTTGCATCTGGTTTTGGTTACACTTCAGAAAAAGTCACGCGTCGCCACTGGTATTGGCCATATGTAATTATAAGCCCCACTCGCTAGCTCATAGTGTATTTTTATTAGATTCAATTTTAGTTAATTACACAGGTAAAATAATCAGGCAGTCGTGTTTAGTATGTAGACAAATAAAGTTTAATTTTGGGCTTACAAGTGTTTTTGTACCAAACATTACAAATCTGAAGCTAGGACTCTACTCATACATAAAGCCGAAACGAACATCATTGCTTTACTGGAGGTGAGGTGTACTGACTCAGGAATCTGAAAAAAAAAGAACTACAATATCTACAGCGGACTCTACCCTTCACGAATTTGGTGCCGGATTTATTGTGAGCAGCTGGATTAAACAGAGAATAACTGGCTTTAAGGATAATAATCGCAGAATATATCGAAAAAGACTTAAAGGAAAGTTTGATAATGTTACTATTTTAAGTACTAACGCACCAACTAAAGGAAGGGAGGAAGATGAAAAATATATGTTCTATCAGGCACTGAGGTATGATATAAGTGCCCAAAAATTAATGTTAAAATAATAGCAGAAGACTTAAATTTATTTTCTCAAACCATCGGTCAAGAGAGCCTAATATGCAGACTCGAATGGCAACGGAATCATAAATTTTGCTATGATTAAGAATATGGTAGTAGGTGGAACAGGATACCTCCACAAAGACATATATAAGAGAACTTGGAAATCTCCTGATAATGAAACTATTCAAAAATAGAGCATATGGGTGTTTCATTGGGAAAGTAACATACGTTAACTGTGGAAAGAGGACAACAGAAAAATATTAGAAAAATGTTCCGACCCAAAAACAACACCCTGTACAATAATTTTTTTTAATAGATTTTGCATTTGAAAAGAGAGTAAAAACTAAATGTAGTAGTATGTATACTTTGAATTTTCGGCAAAATTATTTTTCTGGTCAAATTTTGAATTTGAATTCTGAAATTATGCGAATTGCGAGAGCTCCAAGTAGAAAAAAATTGAAATACGACTTACAACTTGTTAAACACACTGTATATTTATTTTATGCTTAACACAGAATATTATTTAAGGTCCAAATCAATTAATTTGTTTACAGTTATAAAACATCCAGGGCCGGATTAAATAATAATGGAAAACTATTCCGCCCCAAAAAAGCACCCTGTACATAATTTTTTTTAAATGGATGATGTATTTAAAAAGAGAATGAAAAACTAAATTTAGTGGTAAACTTTGAATTTTCGGCAAAATGATTTTTCGGGTAAAATTTTGAATTTGAATTCTGAAATTATGTGAATTGCGAGAGCTCGAAGTAAAAAAAATTAAAATGTGACTTAATTTTAATTATTATAGCATTATTTAATTGGTAAAATTAAACTTTACCAAATTAAACTTTAGTAAATTGGTAAAATGTTACCATTGTAGTATTTTTTTATTATGGCGACAAATAATTTATAACAAATATTCACCTTTAATAATTAATGAAAAAATAATAGAGTCCACAAAAAATACATAACTTTATCAACGAACTGTCTTAAAAATTAAAAAAACAGAAATAGTCGAGGAAATGAAGCATTTTGGCTCGCAATTTTTTCGTCCAGCATGGATTTACTTGAAATTTTCACAGAAGGTAGGGAATAGTCCAAGGATCATTTTCTATATCATGACGCTGTACGCTAAAACCTTGGGGGTAGTTGCCACCCCATCTCGGGGGTGGGAATTTTTTATTACATTTTAACCATTTAAATCTTTAAATGTTTTGGGGGAAAAATGTTCTTTACATTTTCTTCGTAAAACTAATATTTTTCGAGTTATTCGTGGTTGAAAGTAACAGTTTTTCGACGGAAAATCGACTTTTTTAGAGGGTTTTTTGAGAATAACTCGAAAAATATGCATTTAATGAAAAAACTGTAGATATTAAAATTGTATCTTTTAGTAACACAAATGACACTGTTTTTCTATAATATTTTTACGACCAATACAAACCGAGATACGGCATGTTAAAGGTTAGCTTTTTTCGTCAAATGCATAATTTGAAATAATCAAAGCCAAATAACGGGAAAACTTTGCATTTTTCCAGGAAAACTGGATGTTTTTTCAATCATACAATAAGATCTTTAAAAAAATAATAATAAAAAGTTTCTAGCATAAAAATTGAGCAACTTATGATAAAAAAAAGTCGGTACCTGTTTTTCTCTACGAAAAAAACAGTGAAAACAACCCCCTAACTACCCTTGTAACTAAAAATTGGTCTTCGCCTTTCTGTAATTCCTTTTATATTTATATTATCAATACACCCAAGAAGTTTGACCTATTTAAAAGGCCTAATTTTAGAAAAATTGGAGTTTAAAGAAAAATTGATTTTTTTGTATACATATATTACTAATTATATTTTTGTTTTGATACTAAATTTTAGCTTTTTTAATAGCTAAAATTTCCTTATACATAGATTTTCATTACAGTGAACAGTTAGCGAGATATAGCTGTTTGAAACATCTATTTACGAGCAAACATCCCCTTATTCGAGCCCTTTAAACCCACCTCAATTAAAAATTAAGGGATCTTACGGAATTTAATTTACACAGTCTTATTACTCTTCAAAAATCCTACAAAACTATTATTGAAAAAACTTTTTATCTTGAAAAATGAAGGAGCTATGTTTGTAAAACTGATTTTTTTTCGAAAAATTCGAATAGTCTCTTTATAGAGCATTTTCAATGTACCTATATAATACCACAGAGCCGGTTCGTAAACTGGATGACTAAAAAACTATTTGTATGTATATTTTTATATTGGTAAATTCGTATTTTTGTGTAAATAAATGTTTTTGTAATTCTTTAATTCTACTTTTTTTTCTGTATAGATCTATTAAATTGTCTACTTATAAAAATTGCAATGTTATTAGGGGTGGTTTTTAAGGGTTGAAATATTATGATATTATATCCTAAAGCATAAAACAATCATTATTTAACCAGTCAAAACCAAATTTTACCTATATTAAAGTTTACAATGTTTTTATATAATTTTTGACAATAAGGGTAGTTTACACCCCTAAAAATAATCAACGCCCCTGAGCATGATATAGAATATAAAGTACAGGGTAAGATGATCCTAACCCCAAATTTTTATGTAAATTGATGCAAGCCGAAATTATTCCTTTAGGATAAGTAAACTTTTCATATATAGCTCCAACAAGGGTGGTTTTAAGGGTTGAAATATTGTGATATATCTTAAAGCACAAAATCATTATGTAAATAATAAGAAGCAAATGTTGACAATATTAAAGTTTAAAATGTTATTTTATAATTTTTTACAATTAGGGGTGGTTTTTACCCTTAAAAACCAAAAGCGTACAACGGCTCGATATAGAAAATGAACTAGAGGGTGAAAGTAGCCTAATCCCAAATTTTTGTACAAATCGATGCTGGACGAAAAAATTGCGAGGTTTTGCCATTTTTCCAGCTTCATTTCCTCGACTAAAAAAAATTACTGAAAAATAACTTTTGGATATCTGAAATCCAAAGTTTATGACGACGAAATAAATACATAGTAGGGAAGAACTTCTTAACCAGGGGCCTGATTCTAAATCAAATTTCGACACTAAACAAGTCGCTTTCAATATGGCGACGGTTGAAATGCGATTGTGCGAGCCTTGTGGATTTTAGTTGAACTAACGAAGTGACGTCATGAAATAGCGACTATCGAAATTAATAGCGACTTTAAAAAGGGTGTTGATATTATAATTTCGACTGTCGAAATTATTTGACACGGAGATGAATGATTGGCCAAAAGCGAGGTTAGGTTTAGTTTAGATGTGTTTTGTTTATTTCTTGCAAGGAAAACTAAAGCAAAAGGTATTATAATATAGCTGGGTTTAATTGAAATTTGCTTGTTTTGAGGAATTAGATAGAATAGTATTAAATTAGAAATATAATAATTGAGAATGTCCACAACATGAATCATCAACTCAATGAAAGATGTAAGGTAATAATCTGGGAAAATTAGTAAAAAACAAGAAAAATTAATTACCAGCTATTTTATTGCTGGACATGCTGAAATCAAATCTTAAGACTTCCTATATTAGTAATATAGCTGTGCAAAGTCCACAGAAAGTGTGCTATTTTGTTTATAAACAAATTAGTGCTCCGAAATCTTTTTTTATTATTGCTCTATAACTCCGAAAATTTTAACTTTAAACCAAAACACTCACATAAAAATTGACAGTAATTCTGCACATTGATAATTTATTCCAATTTCCTTCGACGGAAATTTTCCTCGGAAAATTCGGGTTTTCCAAACAAAATCTTTAATTTTCAACTAAAATTTGAGGGAAGTAATTATTTATCAATAATTAAATAATTTGGTGACAGTGACATAAATCTTTTTTGTTATATATAAGTGTCTTGAAGATATGAAAATTTGTATGTACAAAGAGGACCGGAATTAAAAGGTATCTAATGGTTCAAAGATTAAAATCCTGTTGTTTATAACTCTGTCGCAAATGCCGGTCAAATTTGACCGGTTATACCTGGAATCACTCCTCGCAATTCAATTTGTTTTTCTTCGTAAAGGACACAGAAGCCGTGCCCTTTTCAACAGCGTTAACTTAATTTAATTAAATCTAATATTTTCTGAGGGGTTCTATTTGTTTATAAGCCAAAAAATTGTTTCTTTATAACATTCCTGAGACCGCTCAAATGGTCCAATTTCAATCCTGTAAGGAACGTTGAATAGGTATAGTGCTTTTTTATACGAAAATCATAGTTATTCTGGTGTATCATAATCTTTCTGGTTATTATTTTGACCGAAATTTTTTAATTAACATTTTAATTATTGCTAAACTATTGGTTAGATTGTCGCCGGTCTCCTGATATACAGAGAGGGGCTAAATTATGGAATAAATTCATTTTCTCTAAAATGGACGATTTTAGAGAAAAATCCCGAAACAGGTCGATTTTTATTTTTAAATTAAATTTCTTGGCATATATTTCAAACTAGTGACGTCATCCATCCGAGCGTGATGACGTAATCGATTATTTTTTTTAAATAGGAATAGGGGTTCGTGTTGTAGCTCATTTACAAAGGCGTTCAATTATCTATTCAGTATTATAAACATTAATATCATTATTTATACAGGGAGGCCAAAAAATTTTTGAATTAAATTAATTGACGCAAGAAGAAGAATGCATGTAATTTATTTAACTCAAAATACATTCTATTGCTGTCAGAAAATAGAAAAAAATGTTTATTTTGCAAATAAACATTGCTTTTAGCTTAAATTAAATGTTCAAACTGCCAATAGGTAGGAGGGAGGCTGTTTGTGATTTAATTTAAGCGAAAAGAAATGCTTATTTGTGAAATAAACCTTTTCTTCTATTTTCTGACAGCAGTACAATGTATTTTGAGTTAAATAAATTACATACATTCTTTTTGCGCCAATTAATTTAATTCAAAATTTTTTTTTGGCAACCCTGTATAAATACCTAATGATAATAATGTTTATATTACTGAATAGAGAATTGAACGCCCTTTCAAATGACCTACCACACGACCCCTATTCCCATTAACAAAATTATCGATTACGTCATCACGCTCAGATGGATGACGTCACTAGTAAGAAATATATGCCAAAAAATTGTAATTTAAAAATAAAAATCGACCTCTTTCGGGATTTTGCTCCAAAATCGTCCGTTTTAAAGAAATGAATTTATTCCATAATTTAGCCCCTCTGTATAATCTACTATAATAAATCTTTCATGTCATCAATTATTTAATTATTGATAAATAATTAGGTACTTCCCTAAAATTTTAATTGAAAATTGCAGATTTTTTGGGAAAACTCGGATTTTCTGAGTAAAATTTTTGTTGAAGGAAATCGGAAAAAAAATAACTTTGTGCAGAACTAAATTACGGTGAATTTTTATTTGAGTGTTTTTGGCTCAAAGGAAAAATTTTAGGAGTTACAGACCACTAATTGAAAAATAAAGAAGATTTAGAAGTGCTAATTTGTTTATAAATAAAATAACACACTTTCTGCGGACTTGTCATACCCCATATTACTAATAAAGTAACGCATAAATTCGTTATTTCGTAAAGTGGTTACTTTAAGGAAAATTCCCGAGACACGTCGATTTTTATTTTTAAATTACGGTTTTTTGGCATATATATCATACTAGTGAAGTCATCCATCTGGGCGTGATGACTTAATCGATGATTTTTTTAAATGAGAATAGGGGTCATATGATAGCTCATTTAAAAGGGTATTCAATTCTCTATCCAAGAATATAAACATTAACATAATTATTTATACAGTGTGTTCAAAAAACATTTTTTAATTAAAATAAGTGAGACAAAAAGAAGAATATAATGTAATTATTTAATTCAAAATACATTTTACTACTGTCAGTAAACAGAAAAAAATTTATTTGACAAATAAACATTGATTTTCGCTTAAACGAAATGTTCAAACTGCCAAGCGACAGGTGGGTGGCAGCTTTAACATTGAATTTAAGCAAAAAACAATATTTATTTCTCAAATAAACATTTTTTCCTGTTTTCTGACAACAGTAAAACGTATTTTGAATTAAATAAATTACATACATTCTTCTTTTTGTTTCAATTATTTTAATTAAAAAAATGTTTTTTGAACACCTTGTATAAATAATTAGGTAAATGTTTATATTAGTGAATAGAGAATTGAATACCCTTTCAAATGAGCTATCACATGACCATTCTCATTTAAAAAAATCATCGATTACGTCATCGCGCCCAGATGGATGACGTCACTAGTATGATATATATGCCAAAAAATCTGAATCTAAAAATAAAAATCGACCCGTTTCAGGATTTTTCATTAATGTCGCTGGTTTACGAAATAATGAATTTATGCGTTACTTTATGGACGCACTGTATATCCAATCTTAAGATTCGATTTTAGCAATAAAATAGCTGGTAAATAATTTTTCCCAAAAATGGCATTTTTTCGATAATTTTCCCAGACTATCAACAAGTTCCAATAAACGGGAGCGCCAACCCAAATTCTGAGCAGTCTCAACATGATAAGATTAATATCCCCAGTTGTAACTAATATCGAAATGAATAAGAATCGCTATATCTGCGGCTGTCATGGCGGTGTCGAAATGAAATTGCGACTGTCGAAATGAATTAGAATCAGGGCCCAGGGGCCTGATTCTAAATCAAATTTCGACACTAAACAAGTCGCTTTCAATATGGCGACGGTTGAAATGCGATTGTGCGAGCCTTGTGGATTTTAGTTGAACTAACGAAGTGACGTCATGAAATAGCGACTATCGAAATTAATAGCGACTTTAAAAAGGGTGTTGATATTATAATTTCGACTGTCGAAATTATTTGACACGGAGATGAATGATTGGCCAAAAGCGAGGTTAGGTTTAGTTTAGATGTGTTTTGTTTATTTCTTGCAAGGAAAACTAAAGCAAAAGGTATTATAATATAGCTGGGTTTAATTGAAATTTGCTTGTTTTGAGGAATTAGATAGAATAGTATTAAATTAGAAATATAATAATTGAGAATGTCCACAACATGAATCATCAACTCAATGAAAGATGTAAGGTAATAATCTGGGAAAATTAGTAAAAAACAAGAAAAATTAATTACCAGCTATTTTATTGCTGGACATGCTGAAATCAAATCTTAAGACTTCCTATATTAGTAATATAGCTGTGCAAAGTCCACAGAAAGTGTGCTATTTTGTTTATAAACAAATTAGTGCTCCGAAATCTTTTTTATTATTGCTCTATAACTCCGAAAATTTTAACTTTAAACCAAAACACTCACATAAAAATTGACAGTAATTCTGCACATTGATAATTTATTCCAATTTCCTTCGACGGAAATTTTCCTCGGAAAATTCGGGTTTTCCAAACAAAATCTTTAATTTTCAACTAAAATTTGAGGGAAGTAATTATTTATCAATAATTAAATAATTTGGTGACAGTGACATAAATCTTTTTTGTTATAAGTGTCTTGAAGATATGAAAATTTGTATGTACAAAGAGGACCGGAATTAAAAGGTATCTAATGGTTCAAAGATTAAAATCCTGTTGTTTATAACTCTGTCGCAAATGCCGGTCAAATTTGACCGGTTATACCTGGAATCACTCCTCGCAATTCAATTTGTTTTTCTTCGTAAAGGACACAGAAGCCGTGCCCTTTTCAACAGCGTTAACTTAATTTAATTAAATCTAATATTTTCTGAGGGGTTCTATTTGTTTATAAGCCAAAAAATTGTTTCTTTATAACATTCCTGAGACCGCTCAAATGGTCCAATTTCAATCCTGTAAGGAACGTTGAATAGGTATAGTGCTTTTTTATACGAAAATCATAGTTATTCTGGTGTATCATAATCTTTCTGGTTATTATTTCGACCGAAATTTTTTAATTAACATTTTAATTATTGCTAAACTATTGGTTAGATTGTCGCCGGTCTCCTGATATACAGAGAGGGGCTAAATTATGGAATAAATTCATTTTCTCTAAAATGGACGATTTTAGAGAAAAATCCCGAAACAGGTCGATTTTTATTTTTAAATTAAATTTCTTGGCATATATTTCAAACTAGTGACGTCATCCATCCGAGCGTGATGACGTAATCGATTATTTTTTTTAAATAGGAATAGGGGTTCGTGTTGTAGCTCATTTACAAAGGCGTTCAATTATCTATTCAGTATTATAAACATTAATATCATTATTTATACAGGGAGGCCAAAAAAATTTTTGAATTAAATTAATTGACGCAAGAAGAAGAATGCATGTAATTTATTTAACTCAAAATACATTCTATTGCTGTCAGAAAATAGAAAAAAATATTTATTTTGCAAATAAACATTGCTTTTAGCTTAAATTAAATGTTCAAACTGCCAATAGGTAGGAGGGAGGCTGTTTGTGATTTAATTTAAGCGAAAAGAAATGCTTATTTGTGAAATAAACCTTTTCTTCTATTTTCTGACAGCAGTACAATGTATTTTGAGTTAAATAAATTACATACATTCTTTTTGCGCCAATTAATTTAATTCAAAAATTTTTTTTGGCAACCCTGTATAAATACCTAATGATAATAATGTTTATATTACTGAATAGAGAATTGAACGCCCTTTCAAATGACCTACCACACGACCCCTATTCCCATTAACAAAATTATCGATTACGTCATCACGCTCAGATGGATGACGTCACTAATAAGAAATATATGCCAAAAAATTGTAATTTAAAAATAAAAATCGACCTCTTTCGGGATTTTGCTCCAAAATCGTCCGTTTTAAAGAAATGAATTTATTCCATAATTTAGCCCCTCTGTATAATCTACTATAATAAATCTTTCATGTCATCAATTATTTAATTATTGATAAATAATTAGGTACTTCCCTAAAATTTTAATTGAAAATTGCAGATTTTTTGGGAAAACTCGAATTTTCTGAGTAAAATTTTTGTTGAAGGAAATCGGAAAAAAAATAACTTTGTGCAGAACTAAATTACGGTGAATTTTTATTCGAGTGTTTTTGGCTCAAAGGAAAAATTTTAGGAGTTACAGACCACTAATTGAAAAATAAAGAAGATTTAGAAGTGCTAATTTGTTTATAAATAAAATAACACACTTTCTGCGGACTTGTCATACCTACTAATAAAGTAACGCATAAATTCGTTATTTCGTAAAGTGGTTACTTTAAGGAAAATTCTCGAAACACGTCGATTTTTATTTTTAAATTACGGTTTTTTGGCATATATATCATACTAGTGAAGTCATCCATCTGGGCGTGATGACTTAATCGATGATTTTTTTAAATGAGAATAGGGGTCATATGATAGCTCATTTAAAAGGGTATTCAATTCTCTATCCAAGAATATAAACATTAACATAATTATTTATACAGTGTGTTCAAAAAACATTTTTTAATTAAAATAAGTGAGACAAAAAGAAGAATATAATGTAATTATTTAATTCAAAATACATTTTACTACTGTCAGTAAACAGAAAAAAATTTTATTTGACAAATAAACATTGATTTTCGCTTAAACGAAATGTTCAAACTGCCAAGCGACAGGTGGGTGGCAGCTTTAACATTGAATTTAAGCAAAAAACAATATTTATTTCTCAAATAAACATTTTTTTCCTGTTTTCTGACAACAGTAAAACGTATTTTGAATTAAATAAATTACGTACATTCTTCTTTTTGTTTCAATTATTTTAATTAAAAAAATGTTTTTTGAACACCTTGTATAAATAATTAGGTAAATGTTTATATTAGTGAATAGAGAATTGAATACCCTTTCAAATGAGCTATCACATGACCATTCTCATTTAAAAAAATCATCGATTACGTCATCGCGCCCAGATGGATGACGTCACTAGTATGATATATATGCCAAAAAATCTGAATCTAAAAATAAAAATCGACCCGTTTCAGGATTTTTCATTAATGTCGCTGGTTTACGAAATAATGAATTTATGCGTTACTTTATGGACGCACTGTATATGCAATCTTAAGATTCGATTTTAGCAATAAAATAGCTGGTAAATAATTTTTCCCAAAAATGGCATTTTTTCGATAATTTTCCCAGACTATCAACAAGTTCCAATAAACGGGAGCGCCAACCCAAATTCTGAGCAGTCTCAACATGATAAGATTAATATCCCCAGTTGTAACTAATATCGAAATGAATAAGAATCGCTATATTCTGCGGCTGTCATGGCGGTGTCGAAATGAAATTGCGACTGTCGAAATGAATTAGAATCAGGGCCCAGATTCGAGACGCCTTCCAAGAAATGAAAAATAACCCTGACGAGATTAGGAAGTGAGTCAGACAAATAATAAGAAGAGCAATACTTTGTCTTCAACAAGGTGGTGGCTATTTGAAACAATTACTATAGTTTTAATAATTGATTTTTTTGAAAAAAATTTCTGTGTTTTGAAGCTATACTTCTTTAGGCGCAATTGAGAGTAAAATTTCATAAAACTGCGCGCATGCGCACACAGACAGTATGGCGTTTAGTTGCTGAATCTTTCAAGTTATGTATAAATATATCAGTGCAAGAAAAGGTGTGAAAAGAATATATTAGTTTTTTTAGTAAATGTATTATTTATTATAATTTTTGTGTCTTTGGATTTGTCTTCCTCGGGAATAAGATATTTTATAATAATAGTATAAGTATATTTAAAGTATTTTTTTATTAAATTTGTCAGTATGTATGAGAAATCTTGTAACCTGTCAAATCAAAAGGGCGTGGTAGAGCGTGTGAACGGAGATCAAGAGGATTCAAATCCTGGACGATTCATATTTTTTTTATATTTGTGGTATCGTTTTAATAAAAAATTTTATAAAGTGGTAGGTAAAGAAAGTTAGTTTAATATTTAAATAAAATACAAATAACCTGTTAAGTATATTAATTTCGTTGAAATCATGATAATAGAAGTATAACTTCTTACGTGCGTACAAAATACACACACATTTTTTTTTAATTTTTAAATAGTTCGTTGATTAAAGTTATGTATCTTTGGTCTCTTTATTATTTTTATTATCTTAATTGTTTACTCTTTATTATTTATTCATTAACTATTAGAGGTGAATATTTGGTATGAATTATTTGTCGCCATAATAAAAAAACACTGAAATGTTAATATACCCTATTCCACGAACATACGCCTGTTTTGGATTACTTCGACAACGAATATTTTACTGTGCAAAATAAGAACGAAAGTAAATTGCAAATTACATTGTTGTTTACTGGAATAATTATTAGCGCCATTTACTTTCGTACTTCTTATGTTGCACAGTAAAATATTCGTTGTCGAAGTAATTCAAAACAGGCGTATGTTCGTGGAATGGCCCATAATATACCAATTTAGATTAAATAATGGTATTAATTAAAATTAAATCACATTTTAATTTTTTTTACTTCGAACTCTCTCAATTCGCATAATTTCAGAATTCAAATTCAAAATTTTACCAGAAAAACCATGTTGCCAAAAATTCAAAATATACCACTAAATTTAGTTTTCATCCTCTTTTTAAACGCTAAATCCATTTAAAAAAAGTAATGTACAGGATGTTTTTTTGGGTCGGAACATTTTTCCAAGATTCTTTAACCCGGCCCTGGATTTTTTATAATTTTAAATAAATTAATGATTGGGCACCTTAAATAATATTCGGTGTTAAATATAAAATAAATATACAGTGCGTTTAACAAGTTGTAAGTCGTATTTCAATTTTTTATACTTAGAGCTCTCGCAATTCGCATAATTTCAGAATTCAAATTCAAAATTTTACAAGAAAAATCATTTTGCCGAAAATTCAAAGTATACTACTAAATTTAGTTTTTCATCATCTTTTCAAATGCAAAATCCATTTAAAAAAATATTAATGTACAGGGGGTTGTTTTTGGGTCGGAATATTTTTCCATTATTTTTTAATCCGGACCTGGATTTTTCAATTGTAAATAAATTAATTGATTGTACACGTTAAATAATATTTGCTTGCCAAATATAAAATAAATATACAGTGTGGTTAAAAAGTTATGAACCAAACAAGAAAATGGCAAAATAGATAAAACACCCTGTATCTTTGTTATTAATGAAATAAGACTTATTAAGTATGGTATTTTTGAGACCGCCTAAGTGTCCTCTTTCTACAGTTAACGTATGTGACTTTCCCAATGAAACACCCTGTATAGTTATCGATGCGAGACACTGATCCAGTCTTTTAGATAGGTCTTTTAAAGGAGTAAACATAGATAGTGATCACTACTTGGTTAAGTCATCACGGTATAAATTAAGAATATGCAATCAAAAAGAGAGAAAAATGAATAGGTACACATTTGTGTATTCACAAACTAAAAGATCCGAAAATAGCAAATGTATACATATAGAGAGTAAGTAGAAGATGTAATTGGGACAGAAAACATAGAAGAAGAAGATAGTAACCAGCTATCGATAAAAATACGAGATATTGTATTACAGAAATCAGTTAAAACATTGGATAAAAGCAAAGCAGAAAAAAGATGTCTGAGAAAAAAGAACGGTGTAGACGCTTTAGAAGAGAGGAGAAGCATATATCCATCGACTTACGAAGAATGAATATGAAAAGAAAACGTTAAGTGGGATACAATGTATATTATTAATGTCCCGAAAAGATTGGTCATAAATTATACCACAGATTCTGGGGTAAAAAATAGTTCGATTGGACCTAACTTACCTTAGTACAAATGTGCTCATAAAAAAAGTTACAGCCCTTTGAAGTTACAAAATGAAAATCGATTTTTTTTAATATATCGAAAACTATTAAATATATTGTTATGACAGTTCCGTAGATTGTTCCTACATAGAAAGAGTCCCTCGACGTGAAAGAAGAAGTAGTCACGTACGAGAATATTCTGGATGTCATGGAATAACCCAGAAATGTCTGGTGACATCTAGAACGTCAGAAAACTATATAAACATTATGTGTTTGACATTCTATAGTTCAGTTGTAATTGAGTATTTAAAGTTGATAGTTGTCATTGAGTTTGTATTGTAATTGAAGTTAAATAAAGTAGTTTAAAGAAGTTGTAACATTGGTGACAGCGGTGGGATTGAAGACATAACTACATTTTGAATGGTTAATACGAGATCAACAGAATTTAAGAAAGAAATTGATAAGTCCGGACCCCCAGAATGGTTTTTACAAATGAAAGCAGATGAAGAGAAACGTAGGCAAGAAGAAAATATAGAGGAAGAGAAGCGTAGACAAGAAGAGAAAGAGGACAAGGAGAAGCGTAGGGAGGCGAAGGAGAAGCTTAGACAAGAAGAGGAGGAGAGGCGTAGAAAAGCAGAGGTAGAAATGATAAATAGTTTAACCCAAATTCATGAAAATTTTCAATTAGAGGTAAGCCAACTTAATAATAGAATAGACACATTAGATGAAAAACAAAACTCTTTAGTCAATAAAATACAGCAACAACAAAATTCTTTAGTTAATTTAGAGCAACAACAAAACGATTTAAAATCTAATTTAGAAAGACAAATAGTTGAGTTACAAACCAAAATTAATACCCAAGCTTCATTATCACATATTTCAGTAACTAATATCGACTCTGAACAAACAGCCCCTTCATCTTCGATAGTGTATCCAGGTACCGTCAGAACGAGCAAAATCTTAAAACCACCGACATTTGATGGCCAAACAGCATGGGAAACTTATCGTTTTCAATTCGAAGCTGCAGCTAGAGTAAATGGCTGGAATGAGAACGAAATGGCAGCTTCCTTGGTGGTGTCGCTTCGAGGTCAGGCAGCGACCGTTTTGCAATTTCTTCCCCAGGATGCACCCAATTATACCTCTCTCGTACAAGCTTTAGAGACAAGGTATGGCCAGCAACATCTGAAGCAGGTTTTTCAAAGTCAGCTGAAAGTTCGATATCAAAAACATAATGAGAGCCTGCAAGAATTTGAAGCCGATATTAAAAGATTATTACATTTGGCATATCCTCAGGCACCAAGAGATTTTCTGGAACAAATCGGTATACAGGCTTTCATAGATGGACTGCATGATATCGAAATGCAACAGGCTCTGCGATTACAACACCACAAAACGCTAGATAAAGCACTAATCTCAGCTCAGGAGTACGAAGCGGCGAAAAATATTTCTAGATCTCTTCCACAATTAAAAGAAATAAGATTTACAGAAAATAAGCAAGTCACTACCACAGATAATGAACAACTAGTTTTATCCCAGATATTAAGCTTACTACAAAATATCCAACAAAAACCTCGAAATGAAAACAGAAGATGTTTTAACTGCGGAAGAATGGGACATCTAAAATCCAATTGCAGAAGCCGATCCCAAGCACGAAAAGAAGAATACAAGAATGAGATCAGAAGGTCGCCTAGTTCGACATCCAGAAGCCTGTCGCAAAGTCTCACTAGAAATGATGGTAGATGGTCACTAAGAAACAGATTTCCCACAACTGACCATAGAAAGGAAGAAAATACACTGGAATTTGAAGTTAGCCATTTGAAGGAACAACTAGCGATTAGTAAAAATAAAATAGAAAGATTAAGAGAACAGGTGACAATATTGCAAGAAGAGTGTAAGGTAATTCAAAATAATGCAAAAACTACACAGTCCAATCTGGAAAACAAATGTCAAAAACTGATGAAAGAGAAGAATGTGTTAAATAAACAATTGCAAGAATACCAAAATGCATTAAATGAATTACAAGTTCAAAACCAACGTCAGCTAGCACAAAAAGAGAATGTAACCGAAGAAGTTAGTCTGCGGATGACCACAGTTGAACAGCAAGAAGATAATGACCAGATTTCTCTGGAAAACATTAAGAAGAGTCAAAAGAAAGATAACGACTTAAGAGTTATACGAGATTGGCTTAAAAATGGAGTAAGACCTCTTTGGCAGGAAATATCTAAATACAGTCGAACTATAAAGGCGTACTGGGCTCAATGGGAATCCTTGCATCTTTCGAATGGTTTGTTATATCGGAAGTGGGAAAGTTCCGATGGAGTACGTATAGTTCAACAGGTGGTACTGCCAAAATCACACATTAAAAGTGTGTTGGAAGAACTTCATAGCAGCCTGTCTGGAGGACATTTTGGGGTAAAAAGAACATTGGCCAGGGTTCGAGACAGATTTTATTGGATCAATTGTCGCCGAGATGTAGAAGAATGGTGTAAGAAATGCGACTTATGTAACGGTAGAAAAGGCCCTAGAACAAGAAGTCGTGGTAAAATGGCACAATATCTTTCCGGAGAGCCTTTTGAACGACTTGCAGTTGATATTCTCGGTCCACTTCCAACGACAGAGAGAGGTAACAAGTACTTAATGGTTGCAATGGATTATTTTTCAAAATGGCCTGAAATTGCACCTCTTCCTAATCAAGAAGCGACGACTGTAGCAGAAGCATTCATAACACACGTCGTATCAAGACATGGAGTTCCTTTAGAGTTGCATTCTGATCAGGGACGAAATTTTGAATCCGAATTATGGCAAGAATTAATGAAAATCTTGGGTATTAAGAAAACTCGAACTACGCCTCTCCACCCACAATCAGACGGAATGATCGAAAGACATAATAGAACTATTTGTCAATACCTCTCAATGTTTGTTGCTGATAATCAAAAAGATTGGGATACCCTAATACCTCTATTCCTGTTAGCCTACAGAAGTTCTGAACATGAAGCAACCGGTTATTCTCCATCAATGATGATCACCGGAAGAGAAATGAAGCTTCCTCAAGATCTTATTTTCGGAAAATTGCCTACCTGTGAAGAAGAACCTTCATCCCTGACGTACCTAGAAAGCTTAAGAGAAAAACTGGAAAAAGTCCACGAATTTGCTCGTAAAAGTTTGAAGCTTCAAAGTGATAAAGCCAAGTCCAGGTTCGATGTGCAAGCTACAGGGACAACTTTCGAAAGAGGTGATCCAGTATGGCTATACAATCCCACACGCAAGAAAGGACTTTGTCCGAAACTTCAACGAAACTGGGAAGGCCCGTACACCGTCTTAAAGAAAATAAATGATCTGGTCTACCGCATCCAGTTTTCAGCGAGAAGTAAACCCAAGGTAGTTCACATTGAGAGATTAGCCCCATATCATGGAACTGATCCACCCTGTTGGCTTCAACCAGACCCTGATAGACCAGTTATTCGAGGCGAATAACTATAAAGGAGGGAGCAGTGTTATGACAGTTCCGTAGATTGTTCCTACATAGAAAGAGTCCCTCGACGTGAAAGAAGAAGTAGTCACGTACGAGAATATTCTGGATGTCATGGAATAACCCAGAAATGTCTGGTGACATCTAGAACGTCAGAAAACTATATAAACATTATGTGTTTGACATTCTATAGTTCAGTTGTAATTGAGTATTTAAAGTTGATAGTTGTCATTGAGTTTGTATTGTAATTGAAGTTAAATAAAGTAGTTTAAAGAAGTTGTAACAATATTTTATTAAAAATGAACATGTATCATTCTTATGGCAGGAACATCTTAAAACAAAATTATAGTGAAGTTTGTCTATCCCATAAAAATTTTATGGGAGTTTTGTTCCTTTAAACCCCCCCCCCCCAAACTTTTGTGTACGTTCCAAGTAATCCATTATTGTGGTACCATTAGTTAAACACAACGTTTCTAAAACTTTTTTGCCTCTTAGTATTTTTTCGATAAAGCTTTTATCGAGATGCGGCTTCTTTTTTAATATATTTACATAAAAATTGTATGGGGGTTTTGTTCCTTTAAACCCCCCAAATGTTTGTGTACGTTCCAATTAAACTATTATTGTGGTACCATTAGTACCACAGTGTTTTTAAAACTTTTTTGCCTCTTAGTCTTTTTTGACAAGTCACCCTTTATCGAGATGTGGCTTCTTTTTCAAAATATACCTAAAAATGTAAGTTATAAATAAATTTTCAGATTATTAACAGGTCTCTATAACCGTACTTAACCATATACAAATATGTGGTGGATTCGACAAATATTCAAAATAAGTTTTAAAAATATTGTGTTTAACTAATGGTGCCACAATAATAATTTAATTGGAACGTACACAAAAGTTTGGGGGGGTTTAAAGGAATAAAACCCCCATAACATTTTTATGGGGTGCACAAATTTCAATTAAGGTGATACAGTAGCGATCAACAGGTAGCCAAAACGCGTTCCAAGATTGCGGCTGTAATTTTAAATATTTTTTCGAGATATTTGGCACACTTATTCGTAATATAATAAAGAATGGCGGTGCAGAGCCCAATTTGAAAAATATATTAATATGTGGAAATTACTCTGTAATTAAATAAAATATTAAAAAAACGAGCCTGTACCTCCATTAAGAAGAACAAAAAAATACACTTTCTTCAAATAAACTTTTTTATCCGATGCCTAGATTTTGTGTCATTTTGGAACTACTAAAATTTTTTATTTCATTAGTAGTTCCAAAATGACACAAAACCTAGGCATCGGATAAAAAAGTTTATTTGAAGAAAGTGTATTTTTTTGTTCTTCTTAATGGCGGTACAGGCTCGTTTTTTAATATTTTATTTAATTACAGAGTAATTCCACATATTAATATATTTTTCAAATTGGGCTCTGTACCGCCATTCTTTATTATATTACGAATACGCGTGCCAAATATCTCGAAAAGATATTTAAAATTACAGCCGCAATCTTGGAACGCGTTTTGGCTACCTGTTGATCGCTACTGTATCACCTTAAATTTTTTTTAAGATGTTGCTGCCCTAAGAATGACACATCTCCATTTTCAATCAAAAATCTCTGTTTTTGATATATGAAAAAAAATCGATTTTCATTTTGTAACTTCAAAGGGCTCTAACTTCTTTTGTGTGCACTATTGTATATAGGTAAGTGAGGTTCAATCAACCTCTCTTTAACCCCAGAATCTGTGGTATAATTTATGACCAATCTTTTCTGGACACCCTGTACAATACATACACCGTTTTTAGGCGTCAACTCCTTCCGGTGGGATCTATGGGGGAATATGACTGAGCCGTGCCCTTATCCCTTGCCGTTCTGTTCCCCCATAAGCCGATCACACAACAGCTTATTCCAGACTAAACCGTAGATTCTTAGAATTTTATACTATTTCACCGGACCATGGACTCGAACTCCCCCACACTAGTGCTATGGGGCTGGTAGACAATAGTAAACGCGGCAAAGACTCACGAAGAGGTGTAAAAGCCAAAGATGATGATGGGCTCGAACTCAATGAACTCATATCCACTAGATTTGTCGATTGAGCGCCAAAGATGCATGCTGATCGATTGAAAATTTTCTATCAAGAAATCTGAAACTAAAACCCAAAGCTGATCGCTTTTTTTGCCGAAACACGCGTTTATGTCTTAAAATGAAAACAGTTACTTACAATTTTAGAGCAACTTAGACAAAATACTTTTCCTCCATCCAGCTTTAATTCAGAATAAGGCTGAATCCAAGCACTTAGTTTGGAGATCACGATATAAACAAATTAACGAAGTCACGGGTTACGTAATACAGGGTGTAACGAAAATACAGGTCATAAATTAAATCACATATTCTGAGACCAAAAATAGTTCGATTGAACCTAATTTTCCTTAGTGCACAAATGTGCACGTAAAAAAAGTTACAGCCCTTTGAAGTTACAAAATGAAAATCGATTTTTTCGAATATATCGAAAACTATTAGAGATTTTTTATTGAAAATGGACATGTGGCATTCTTATGGCAGGAAAATCTTAAAAAAGTGAAATTTCTGCACCCCATAAAAATTTTATGGGGGTTTTGTTCCCTTAAACCCCCCCAAACTTTTGTGTACGTTCCAATTAAATTATTATTGTGGTACCATTAGTTAAATTCAATATTTCTAAAACTTTTTTGCCCCTTAGTATTTTTTCGACAAGGCAGTTTTTATCGAGTTGCGGCTTCTTTTTTAATATGTTTACATAAAAATTTTATGGGGGTTTTGTTCCTTTAAACCCCCCAAATGTTTGTGTTGTTCCAATTGACCTTTAACTGCGGTACCATTAGGCCATCCGCACACACAGCTACTAAAAAGAAACCAGTTGGTAAATTTAGTTACCAATCATTTACTTATTAGTCACTGCCCATGTATTTTAATGAGTGTCCGCACACAGCGCTACTAGTTAGCAGCCGGTCTATAATGCGGGAGTGATCAGTCGACAGCGGACTGGACATGCAGGTCGCTTGGGGACTAGTTTCTAGCCTTTTGGGATATTTTATTTAAAGTTTAACACGCGAAATTGGCGGAAGAGTCGTTTAATATAAAATTAGTGCAACAAGTGGAAAACATCCGTGCCTATATAAACTTAATTAACTAGTTTTGATGGGAAATAAGCCACAATTTTACTAAACCAAAATGATTTTATTAATGTTTCGACATCCAAATCGGATGCCGTTGTCAAAATACAAAAAATATTAATGAATTAAACAAAATTGTAGCCTAGTAAAAAATTCTTCTAATAATTTATTTAATCTGACTCATTTATATCGGCAATTCAGACATATATTATACATTTTAAAGTAGAAGACTTTAAAATGATATTGCAAATATTTATGAGTTGCGTTCCTGGGACGACTTTAATTAAAGATCAATTATACGAAATCAACCCCAACTCAAGAATATCCGTCACAAAAAAATCATAACATGTGATCTGTCTTTAAAAATACAACTACATGCAACGGTGACAATAAATAATAACAACAATATCATTTTAAAGTCTTCTACCTTAAAATGTATATGTCTGGATTGTCAATATAAATGAGTCAGATTAAATAAATTATTAGAAGAATTTTTTACTAAGCAACAAATTTTTGTTTAATTCATTAATATTTTTTGTATTTTAACAACTGCATCCGATTTGGACGTCGAAACGTTAAGAAAATCATTTTTTAGTAAAATTGTGGCTTATTTCCCATCAAAAACTAGTAAATTACAAAAATTCCACGTGAAAATAGCTTCAGAACAACATATAAACTTAAACACCGCCTAACAAAGCTACTCAGTACAAAGTACAGTCAAGAAGTGACTCGTTTTATTAATTTTCAGTAGCGTAGTGTGCGAGCCATAGTTGATAACCAGTTGATAATTCTAGTTACCAACTAGTTTAGTTTCTTTTTAGTAGCTGTATGTGCGAAAGGCCTTAGTTAAACACAGTGTTTTTAAAACATTTTTGCCTCTTTGTATTTTTTCGAGAAGGCACTTTTTATCGAGATGTGACTTCTTTTTTAATATGGTTCAAAATATACCTAAAAAGGTAAATCATAAATAAATTTTCATATTATTACCAAGTCTCCATAATCGTACTTAGCCATATACAAATATGTGGTGGATTTGACAAAATATTCAAAATATCTCGATAAAAACTGACTTTTCGAAAAAGTACTAAGAGGCAAAAAAGTTTTTAAAATAGTGTTTTTAACTAATGGTACTACAATAATAATTAAATTGGAACGTACACAAAAGTTTGGGGGGGTTTAAAGGAACAAAACCCCCATAAAATTTTTATGGGGTGTCCAAATTTCACTATAATTTTTTCTTGAGATACTACTACCATAAGAATGCCACATGTGTATTTTCAATAAAAGATCTCTAATAGTTTTCGATATATTGGAAAAAATCGATTTTCATTTTGTAACTTCAAAGGGCTGTAACTTTTTTTATGTGCACATTTGTACTAAGGTAAGTTACGTTCAATCGAACTATTTTTGGTCCCAGAATCTGCGATTAAATTTATGACCTGTATTTTTGTTACACCCTGTATAATTACACTATAAATGCCCTTTTAAAATTTGCCTCAATACACATGTTTACATTGTTTAACGCGAAATCCATAAATGAAATTAATGTATACAGGGTGATTCATTAAGAATGTCCAATCTCCGAGTTGTAGATTCTAGAACTAAAAATATTAAGATTTAACCCAAATCACTTAAATAAAATGTGGCTCCTTAATGAGCCACAATAATTACAGGGTGTTTTATCTAAAAATTATTTTCACCAATTACTACTTTAAAACTATTTGAAATATCATTGTCATACTTGGCAGAAAGTGTAGACACTACATAACCCTTTTTTATGGCAAAAAAAACGTTTCTGGATACTACCAGAGGCTTACGACAGGGGAAAGTAAATGTTTGACCCCTTCCATATTTTACTACGCCACTGGCAGAATTGCTGTTTTAGCATAATTTTTTGATTCTCCAATACTTTGTATGTAAATAATATACTCTTCATTAGTTTTAGAGATATATTATAATCCAAAATTTGATTAATCAAAATAACTGTCCCGTTTCATGTTTAACCCCATCGAAAAATAATGACATTATCATTACGAATAAAAAGTAAGTTATTTACATAGAATGTACTGGAGGATCTAAAAATTACACTAAAATAACAATTCCGTCAGTGGCGTAGAATTTGGGAAGGGTCAACCATCCACTTTCCCCTGTCGTACACCACACGATTTTTTAACATAATTGAGTTGTGTAGTAGAATGTACAGCGCCTATATTTTCTGCCAAGTCTAGCAAGGATATGACAAACGGTTTTTAAGTTCCGGGTACAAACAATTTTTATATTTTTGAATAAAACGCCCAGTAACTCAGTAAGAAGCCACATTCTATGTGATTGGGGGTCAATTTTAGTATTTTGAGAATCTACAAATCAGAGATTTGAAATTCTTAATGAATCACCCTGTATATCGTAGGTACATGGAGATTCGTTAAGATGAGTGTCCAATATCTGAGTTATAGATTCTAGACCTCAAATTATTAATGTGTAACCCAAATCACTTAGGTACATAAAATGTGACTCCTTACTGAGTTACAGGATGTTTTGTTTAAACATTTAAGAAATATTTGTACCCACTAGTTTACGACACAGTTCCTCATTATATTGGCAAAAAGTGTAGTTACTGTACATACTATTAAATTATATTAAATAAACGGTTCTGGCTACTACCAGAGGCGTACGACGGGAAAGTGAATGGTTGACCCTTCCCAAATTCTACGCAACTGACGAAATTGTTATTTTAGCATAATTTTTAGATTCTAATTAGTTTTCAAGATATTTGAAGTTAAAAATAAAAATGAAGAGGCACAATACATTAATCAAACTAGCTGTGCCGTTTCATTTTTAACTTCAAATGTCTTGAAAATTAATGGATTCTATCATTACGAATGAAGGGTATATTATTTACATAGAAAGTATTGGAGAATCGAAAAATTGCGCTTAAAATAGCAATTTCGCTATATAGTGACGTACATATAATTTGGGAAGAATCAGCCATTCACTGTCACCTGTCGTACCCCTCTGGTAGTAACCAGAAACGTTTATGTATCATAATTTTGTAGGGTGTACAGTATCTATACTTTCTGCCAAGTATATCAAGGAGGGTAATGGGGGGCATGACGGGGTCGCGAGGTAAGACGGGGTACCACACACAAACAAGAAACTACACGTTGGTGAATAGCATGCAGTAACTCAATAGGAAGAGTCATTCAACTAACGGTCACTGCAAGAGAAACCATGAATGAAAGTGCACGCGTTTTTTGTTTACAAACGGAAAACTGTTTTAGCGCTCCGTTGACTAATTTTGTGCAAGGACAACCATCGTTATTTTAAGGTAATTATGATCACCTCAATAATGTCTTTTTTATCGTTGTTTACTAGTATTCTTATTTTGATAATGGCATATTGTTTGTGTGAATACGTTAAACATTTAATTAGTGAATTTTTTTTTTTTGTTCAAAGTTACCTTTTGAGGCAAGATGGGGTATTATGTGCGGGGTATGATGGGAAATTGGTGGTAAGTCTGGGCTAATTTAAATTTCTTAATAAATAACATTGGATTATTGTTTTAGATGATACCATGGTACTTACTTACAAGAAAAAAACAAAAAGAGGAGAGTGGTCGAGAGATGCTATGAAAACAGCCATAGATAAAGTGACATCGTCAGAACCTGGGTAGGCTGCCAAATCTATGGATGTTGAGCTCACAATGCTTGTGCCTGGGGTGGACAATGAAGATCTGGAGCAAATACACATTTTTGTTTGTTTTGTGAGAATTAATTAGCATCACCATCATGCCCCAATTCCATTACCCGTCCACAGTATGGGGCAAGATGGTTTTTCATAATGTTCTTATTAATGGCTAATTGTTGAAAAATGTGATAGGTTGATTTTCCAAAGATTGCACCAAATCATAGTTAGATTAATGACGTAACGCGCCATCAATTAGTAATAGTAATAAACGTAGTAATTATGTTGTATTTTTGTTATTTTCCTTAGCTACCCCATCATACCCCCCCTTCCCCGATATGTCAAAGTCAAATATTCTTAAAGTAGTGCGTACAAATATAGTTATTATGTTTTTAAATAAAACACCCTGTAACTTACTAAGGAGCCACATTGAATTTGAGTTTTTTTGGGTTAAATCTTAATATTTTGAGGTCTAGAATCTACAACTCAGAGATTGGACATTCTCAAAGAATCACTCTGTATTTCGGAAACTCATACAGCTATTTATTGCTAAAAGTTTACCGACCAAAGAATACATATCTTCCAAGAACCGACACAAACGGATTATCTATGAACTAAATTTTTATGCGCATGTGTCAGATCGGCCATTTCTCAATTTGTATGAATAGCAAATAATTTTGGTGACATTTGTCTTGTACAGGATCGGCGTTTGTTGTCACAGTTGTTTGTTTGGCTTGGCTTGGCTTGGCGTTAGTATTTTGTTTTTGTATCAGTTTGTAGCTCATAATATTTTGTATAGACTTATTTTCTAGGTTTTAAGTTTAGTTTTTACTTTATTTGTTTTATTTAATAAAAAAATCAGGAGGATACTGTAATGCTACATGAATCATTTTTGTGGGGTTGTAAGTTTTATATATTAACAAAGAATTCACATCTAAAGATTCACACTGTGTCCGGTAATTTTGACAACTGTCACAGTTACTATTTACTATGCCCATAAGTGATTTTTAAGATATCCACAAACATAAGTAAAAGCATTTTCTGTGGGAATATTTTCTCTGTTGCCTGATACTGCCAAAAAGTTTTCTAAACAGTATTTATTTATGCATCTAGTTTTTAAATAAATAAAGACCAGTTTTGCCAACATGTCCCACAACTATTAATTGTTAATAGCCTACAACTATTAATTGTTATTTTCCAACATTTATGCAATTTAATTCTTTTTGAGATATCTTGATTATGTGAATTAATTATTTTAAGCTTTTTCATGAACTATAAACTATCGTATAAAAAATTAATTTTGTATTTATTGGGATTTCACAAAGAATTTGAATCTAAAATATCATACAAATTCTCTAACCTTTCTTTGACCTCTACTGTACCAAATGCATCTGCAGGAAGAGCACTTAAAGTCATATTTTATACTTATGTGTTCATTCCACAAGCCACGTGCTGTGTTTAAAAAGATGAGAATCCAATACTCACAAAAACTTCCTTCTTCTTCTAAAAGTGCCTATCTTCTGGAGATGTTGACGACCACATTGACCCATCTTATTCTATTTACGGCAGC
Source organism: Diabrotica virgifera virgifera (assembly GCF_917563875.1). Taxonomy (NCBI): domain Eukaryota; kingdom Metazoa; phylum Arthropoda; class Insecta; order Coleoptera; family Chrysomelidae; genus Diabrotica; species Diabrotica virgifera. The sequence continues at coordinate 198,283,338 of NC_065444.1, forward strand.
TCGAAATAGATCAGTTGACGTTAGACCAGTCCACTTCCTAAGATTGGCCAGCCAGGATATACGTCTACGTCCAGGGCCTCTCCTGCCCTCAATCTTGCCTTGTAGAATCAACTGTAGAAATTGGTATTTATTATTACGCATAATGTGGCCGAAGTAAGCCAATTTTCTGTTCTTTACGGTGTTAATTATTTCTTTGTCTTTTCTTAGCCTCTGGAGAATAGTTATATTAGTTGTGTGGTGTATATATGAGACCCTCAACATACGTCGGTAGCACCACATTTCAAACGCCTCTAACCGTTTTATGGCATCTTCTGTCAGGCTCCAGCTTTCAACTCCGTATAGGAGGACACTAAAGACGTAACATCTAAGAATTCTTATGCGTATATTGATACTTAAAGACAAGTTGCACAGAATTTTCCTAAGACTGTTAAAAGAGCTTCTGGCTTTTTCAATACGAGTTTTTATTTCGTAGCTATGATCCCAAGTATCCTTAATGTTGCATAAAGTACTTTTATCAGCAAACCTAAATTAAATTTAATAAACTATGTTTCATTAAATTGTTTCTGTAGTTTGTATAAAACAATAACTAGGTCAAATATATAAAACAATTTATGACTGACTACTTGAAATTCAGGATTTTCAGGAGTAACATTATATTATAATTTAGCTAATTCAAAAAGTTTGATCCAATATCACTTGAAATTGTTTCAACATTCAAGTTAATGCTTGATAATTGACAATACACTCTTCATAATAGGTTTACATTCTCTTGATTATACTTGCGTTCCAACAAAAAAAAAGCTAAAGACTGCTTTCATATGGAATATAAGCTTCTGACCATAATGATCAAAACGTTTCCATATATTCATAAAATACGTTAGACTTTAGGGACATTTCATCGATACATAAAATGCAGGCTTGTCTTGTTCTAACATTGTCCGTGATGATATTTTCCAAATCGTACGTTCGCTATCTTTGTCATACAACGCACTCTGTCGAACAGAATGTAGTGACAAGAAGTGACAAACAACGCTATGAAATATTTGACACGGCTTCAGGAATATTTGCTTTGAATGGGGTTTGTATGTTGATTGTCTAGTCACAGATTGAGTTGTTTATTAAATAATATTGATTGTGTATTGTGATACATAATTGATTTAAGGCGTGAAATTAATAAAAAGTTATTTATTGTTTATTATTTATGGAAGATCCAAGCAGAGAACGAATATAATGAATTAGGAAATACCTCGACAAACAAGTAATTGGTCCTAGGTTTTCACCCAAAGTAATCGAAAGTAGAACTGGAAGCGATATTGGAACTCTTCGTGTAACTTTGCGTCGATTGATCTACGATTTTACTAATTTTGTCATCTTGTTTTACATTTATATCATATTTTGAGTGACTTTAAAGCAGTACCTACGGTTGTAACTCTAAAACCGAAGTCCGATGTCAAATTTCTCATCTTTAATACCATCCATGGGTTATAAGCTTTCATTCGACACCTCATTTGTCATTCTATCTGTATAGTAACTGAGAAGTTGTATTCGCGGTCGGACGGATATCACTTGTGCTATTGCGGTGACTTTAAAAGAGTACTTCCGGTCGCATTTCTAAAACCGGAAGTCCTAGGTCAAATTTCCCACCTTTAGTACCATCCATGGATTATGAGTTTTCATTCGACACCTCATTTGTGATTCTACCTGGTATAGTGACGGAGGAGTTACATTTCCGCTCGGACGGACAGATAGTCTAGGTCAAATGTCTCACCTTGAGTACCATCCATGGATTATAAGCTTTCATTTGACACGTCATTTGTCATTCTACCTGGTATAGTGACTGAAGGAGTTATATTCGCGGTCGGACGGACAGACAGCCTATTAGGTCACACCAAGTCGTTCAAATTATCACCAACTTGTTCACACTTTTTCAAAATTGGTGAAAACAACAAAGTATATTTTGTATCGTTGTATCAATATAAGCCAAAAAGAATAATTAGTGAATGTCACGCCACTATAATATATTTTATTATTGGTCTTTCAATGCTAAAATCAGAATAAAAAAGGTATTTTATCCATGGTTTTAATCAATATTATTCTCACCATTACTTTGTGTTGTATTTGCAACCTTTTGTAAATCAAAAATAATTCCACCTTATTAAGAATGTCAACAAAAGCCGGCCCTGCATGCAACCTTTTTCTCAGTGCAACTAAAATTTTATTGATACATGCCAGAAATGTGCGAGACTTTTCTCAGTGTACTCGCGTGTACACTTGCCAACTTGATACTAAAATTAAGTACATACATGCTAACAACAAAAGAATCGCTGTCCGTGTCGGTTCTTGTGAGAGATATGTATTCTTTGTTACCGACACTTCGCCACTTTGGGGTTTCGGAAAAACCCGTCCAACTAAAAGTGTTTATGTATGTTTCATTTTGTTTGGTTTTTAATTGTTTATCAGAGTACGTAAAAACTTTATTACAATAGCAAGTACGCCCAAAATGATTCAAAGAGAGAGGTTTTATTACTCAGGGAATTTGAGTAAACAATTTCGAGTAAAGGTCGGCACATTCAGGAGATATATTGACCCTATACGTTTTTTCTTATAAAAATATGCAGATTTATGCAATTTTCAGATATGCAAAAAATGCATTTTCATATACAGTGATGAGTCTGCTAATAACCGACAAAATAACGTAAAAGACGGAAAATATAACACTTTGTGAAATATAAAGAGATGAGCCTAGACGTGGGAAATTATCAATAGAAACCTATAAATTTACATTATATTGATATTTTCACATCTTTAGACTTATCGAAGGACTTTGGCAACGGCCACTGCTACAGAAAAATTTTATAAAATGAAAGTGTAGGTAAAGGTGTGATCACTCGAGTGTGTAACTATCAATATAATGTAAATTTATAGGTTTCTAATTCTAAAGACTGAAATGGTTTTGTACACACTTCTTATGACTACACTGAATCACAGGGAAAGCTGAAAGCTGAGTATTTTTGAAGTATGTAAAAAAATCAAATCCTAGCTGATCGCTTTTAGCTTATAAAGCCATCTTCAGAGCTATGATCAATAATTTAAAAATACCATTATTGTATACCAAAATATTGTTAAATTATTTATCCCCAACCGTCACTAAAGTCATTCATTATTGTTTATTGTACTCATTTGCGGCAGTAAAGTAACACTTTATTGTACTGAAAGAAGAATTTTACTTTACCTGCCGCGATATTAATCGAGATTTAATGTAAGTGGTTGATGGCGGTAATCGATTATTTATTTGAGTTAACTTACAGTTTATTTACTTTAATTAATAAAAATATTATACAAAATTTACGACATTGTTAATTAAATTTATGTCAAAAAGTGAAATTTTGTAGTAGATAGGTATGTATTTTGTAATTATATTCATATAAAACTAAATCAAAACTCTACCGATTTTGATAACTATCGATTGAAAATCGAAAGCGGCCATCATGCAAAAGTCATCTGTCATCACTGTCATAAAATTTTTATTACGTCTAAAATTTCAAAATTTTTAAATTTTAAATCGTAATAAGTAAGTATTAAAACCAATATCAAATTGTTGGCGATAAAATTTTGTATGCACCACATCAGTAAAGACTCTTTATCGAACTCGTCTCTGTTATTCGCCTCACTCGCTACGCTCGCTCTGCTCATAATATCAGACCCGTTCGATAATGAGTAACTTTACTGATGACTTATTGGTACATAAATAAATATTTTATTAAACATATTTACTTTATTTGTCATTTCATTTCTTCGAGCGCATTATACACAGTTCTTTATTGTGTAATTTTTGTATTTGCAGTAAATTTATACATATATTCTTCTATTAAAGAGCCCCAATTTTGTTTTGCCCGGGGCCCGGGACGCTCAAAACCTCGAACCCGCTCTGGTTGTGTCAAGGGCGGATTCAGAGAGGGGGCCATAGAGGCCATGCCTCCCACACCCCTTCATGAGAATATTTTTAAAAAATTCTGATTTTTCTTTGCCAGACAAATATACCCAGCAAACAGACTTGAGCCCAATTACGTGATAATTACGTTAAATTTACGGCAAATTTCAACGAATACGTAACTCGGTGATTTTTGACGGGAAAAAAACGTATTTCAGTGCCAAATCATTCACCTATATATTAGTGCTTTCTTTATACATGTTTGACATTAGAATAATATAAAATCATAATGACGAATATAGTACATGTTTTTTTTATAATATTTGTGAATTTTGGTTACATCGCAAAGGTACGTTTATTTCACGTAATAATCACGAAACAGAAATAACTTCCTTTGGTTAAATTTTGAGGAGTATTTTGGAAACAAAATTTTACAACAATTGAATTTTGAATTTTACTCATTGTATTTTATGGACGTCGAAAAATTAGATGTATTTCACGTAAAAGTAATGTAAATAATACCAATATTTAAACAAAAAGTTTATGATTTCGCTTTTAAGATCATTTAGCATAACTATTTTAATTCAACCTTGATTTGAAGCTATTTTTTTCTTTAAAAATATCACAGGAGCTAAAATGATATTGAGTCTTATTTTCAAATCGCGCGCGGTGATGAAGTCCTACCAAGCACCTACCAAACCTTTCTCCTCCTTCAAATACCATCACGTGACTAACATAGTTGGTTCGAAAGCTAAATTAATCGATTTATCGAATAATAGATACGTTTCGATAGGATTATTTTTTTATATTATTCTGGTAATGAAATAGAATTTTAGTAAGACCAATTAGTTAATAGTAGAAGAAATTTAAAAACAAAAAGAAAATTCGTAATACTAATTTAAAGTAAGTAGAATAGTTTAACTGTAATTTAAAAATAATCGATTTTTATAATCGATGATCATTACCTCTAATATCAGCTTCTCTGGGCGTCTCTGGCTTCTCACTTCTCACATTTCTCACAACAAAAAGTGAAACGTGAAGAGCTTTATTTCCCTCGTTTTATTTTAGGCGGGTTTATTTATAGTAATGTCTTTCGTATTAACGTTTACCTCACTGCTCGAGGGTTGAAGTGCCATGATGCAATTAGAAAAAACAAGAAAGTGTCGAAGTGTCCTCCTCGAAATAAAAAGTGACCTGTGTTATGTTTTGTGTTGGCAAATTTTTTAATGTGTTTTTAGGTCGGTACCATCTTTGATTTATTATCTTGTATAATAATTATACGGTCCTGGTAGGCAAATTGTGAGGTTGATTAACGTCTGTTCCGTGAATAATCCAATTTCCATTGGAATTACGAATAGATAAATCGCCAAGTTAACACAGTGTGTAAATAAAAGTACAAGTGCACTAGTGAGTGAAAATAAATCGTCCAAAGCATCGAAAAAGTAAGATCTCTCCATTATTTACTGTAAACAGGTATTTTAGATGCCAATAATTATTCGAACAATATAAATAAAATAAAACCACTGATAAGAAATTCAAGTTTTGATGGGTCAAGCAGACTTGATTTATTTTCGCAGTGCAGAGTCGGACTTATAAAATAAATCTAAAATAGTGCGAGAATTAAAAATCAATAATTTTAATTTTTACGGTGATTACGAACTGGCTTAAAGTTAATTTCTAAATTAAGTTTATAGATTGTGTCTAATATAGGTTTATTTTTTAAACTAACCTTATATTTTATATTGTATTCTATACAGATTTTTCTAATTGTAACATTTAGCGGGGCACTTTTAGAAAATGGAAAGAAAGGATAATGACACAGGAAGTGAAACCGATGACGAAACGAAACGCAAAAGAGAAAACTTGGATGATTGTTTTAATAGAAGTAAAATTACAAAACGGTCACCAAGCAAAGCAGGCAACGAAAAAAATGAAGACATGGAAAATGTTATGATTACGATGATGAGAGAGCTCATGAATAAAAATGATGAAATGCTTCAGGAAATAAAACAAATAAGAAAAGAACAACAACAAACCAATAAAGAGTTAATGGATGTAAAAGTAGAGAATCAAAAACTAAAAAAAGAAGTAAAATTGCTACATGAAAGAATGGAGCAACTGGAGAAATTTAGCAAAAAGAAAAGCTTGATCGTAACTGGGTTGAAAGTACAAACAAATGATGATAAGAAATTAAAAGAAGAAATGGAAAATTTCATAGCCCAAGAGTTGCAAACACAAATAAAACTAAGAAGTGCAACAAAAATAGGAGAAACAGTATGCGCGATAGAGACAGAAACTTTCACGGATAAAATGGAAATCCTAAACAAGAAAAGTAAACTAAAACAGCATAAAGACCGTATCTATATAAACAACGATTTGACATCGAAAGAAAAAGAAATACAAAAGGAAATAACTAAAATAGCAAAGGAAGAAAGAAGCAAAGGTAAGCAAACGAAAATCGGCTACAAGAAATTAATAGTAAATGGCAAAATCTGGATATGGGACGAGGAGAGAGAACAGCTGATAGAAAATTCAAAAAACTAATAAACGAAGAACAGCGGCTGAAATATGGTATTGACATGGCAAAAAAAGGAATAACGACTTTGGAAAATGAGGGAAAAAACGATACAAATAAAGAAAAACATGAGGAAATAATAAAAATTGGAACCTGGAATGTACGAAGTACGTACGAAGAGGGTGCCTTAAAAAATTTAGATAATATTATGGAGAATTACAAAGTAGACATCCTGGCCTTACAAGAAACAAAACAGTTGGGAACTGAAATAGTCAAAATAGGAAAAAGAACCTTTTTTAAGAGTGGCGGGACAAACAGATATTTTGGAGTTGGATTTATGGTGACAGAAAAAATAAGTAAATTAGTTATAGACTTCCAAGCAATATCAGATAGAATATGTTATTTAAGAATAAGAGGAAAGTACAGAAAAATTAGCATCATTAATGCACATGCCCCCACTGAAGAAAAAGACCTAGAAACCAAGACAGAGTTCTATGAGAAGCTAAGTAATTTGATGGATAAAATTCAGAAATATGACATAAAGATAATCGTAGGAGATATGAATGCCAAAATAGGAAGAGAAGAGATTTACAGAAGTATAACGGGTGGAAAAAGTTTGCATAAGGAATCAAATGAAAATGGGAAAAAATTAATTGAATTTGCAACAGAAAATAAAATGAAAATTGTAAGCACAAGATTTGACCATAAGGATATTCATAAGATAACTTGGATATCTCCAGATGGAAGGACAAAAAACCAGATAGACCACGTATTAATAGAAAGTAAACATATCAGAGCAATTACCGATTCCAGAAGCTACAGAGGGGCAGATACCAATAGCGATCATATTCTAACGATAGCCAAACTTAAACAAGAGCTGCCAAGAAACCCAAGAACAGCAAAAGAAAGATTAACATACAAGATAGAATTACTTAAAGAAGAAAAAACGGCAAACAAATTTGTGGCAGAGATAAATAAAAGACTTCGTTACCCCACCGCAGAAGATATTGATGAAGAATGGAGGAATATACAGATAGCGATGACAGAAGCAACGGAACTATGTCTAGGAAAAGCACAAGCAGAGAAACGAAGAGACTGGTTTGACGAGGATTGTAAAATAGCATTGATACGTAGAAATAAAGCAAAAATAGAAAAAGACAAAAATAATACACAGGATACTACAGAAAAATATAAAATGGCAAGAAGAGAAGTAAAACAAATCTGCAGAAAAAAGAAAAGAGAACATCTTGACAAACAGTTGAAAACAATAGAAGAATCATACGTAAACAAGGAAATAAGAAATTTCTACCAAGAAGTAAAAAAATCTCGAGGAACTGCAAAGAGTAAAACAAGTTATTGTAGAGGTAAAGACGGTGTGCTTTTAGGAGAAACAACAGAAAAATTGAACAGATGGGCGGAGTATTTTGAAGAACTATTAAATGAAAATAAACAAGCAGAACCCCAGGAAATAAAACAACATGAACAGGATAACACAGAACAACAACGTGAAGAAGAACCTACACTACAAGAAGTAAAAGAAGCAATATTGAAGCAAAAAAATAACAAAAGCGCAGGAGAAAGCGGAATTCCGGCAGAGATTTTTAAAGTAGGAGGAGAAAAGCTGCAAGAAAAAATTTTCCGACTAATATTAACAGTCTGGCAAAAAGAGGAAATGCCGCAACAATGGAACAATGCACTCATCTGTCCAATCTACAAAAAAGGTGATGAAACAAGTTGCGAAAATTATAGAGGAATATCGCTATTAGAAGTGGCCTATAAAATACTTGCAAAAATCATCCGAAATAGATTGCAAAAGGAGGTAAATAAGATCATTGGAGAATACCAAGGAGGTTTTAGACCAGGAAGATCAACAACAGATCAAATATGTTTATTAAAACTAATACAGAACAACAGCTACGAACAAAATTTGGGACTACACATGTTGTTCATTGACTTTAAACAGGCTTACGACTCAGTAGACCGAGATATGCTATATGAAGCAATGAGATCCTTGGGTATTTCAGGAAAGCTGGTTAAATTAGTGAGAATGACGCTCAACAATACAAAAAACAGGATAACACTGGAAGGAAATTTTTCAAAACAATTCACAGTGAATAAAGGACTGAAACAGGGTGACCCTCTATCTACAGACTTATTTAACTTGGTACTAGAACACATAGTAAGAAGGATAAAAATTAATACAAGCGGTACCATATTTAACAACAGACAGCAGTTTATAGCTTACGCTGATGATCTAGTCATCCTAACAAGAACAAAGGAACATCTCCAAAAAATATTCCAAAAGTTCGAAGCGGAAGCAAAAAGGTATGGATTAAGAATCAACCAAGGAAAAACACAATACATGGTAATGAAAGGAGATATAAATAAAGAGGATAACTATATAAAAATGAAAGGAGAAGGAGATGAATATAAATTTAAGGAAGTAGCAGAATTCGAATACCTGGGAGTGACTGTAACCAGTACTGGAAGGGAAGAAAAAGAAATAGATAAAAGATTATTGAAGGGAAGTCGAGTTGTGGGTGCCTTAAACACGATATTAAAAGCAAAAAATGTATCAATAAACGCGAAAATCAGAATGTATGAAACGATAATACGGCCCACAGTGTTGTATGCGAGCGAAACGTGGGTAATGAATCAACAAGAGGAGAAGAAGATACAGATATGGGAAAGGAAGATCCTGAGAAAAATTTTTGGAGGTATACAGATAGCGGAGAAAACCTGGAGGAGACGAACAAATGAAGAAGTAATGAGGATGTATGGGAGACCAAAAATAACGACAAAAATACGAGCCCAAAGAGTTAGATGGCTGGGACATATTACTCGAATGCCAGAAACTAGAAACGTCAAACGAATATTGAATGACAGAGCATTGGGAAAAAGGAGACGAGGTCGACCAAGGAAGAGATGGTTAGAGGCTGCAGAGAGGGATTTGGAAGAAATCGGGGTGAAGGACTGGAGAAAGAGTGCAGAGGACCGAACAGAATGGAGAAATATTATCCAGAATTTAGAAGCCGTAGGCCTATAAGGCCTGTTAGCGCTGTTATATATATATATATAATAATTATACAGGACAAATGTTTTAAAGTCTCTAAATTCTACTTAATAAATACATTGTTAATACTTTATATGCTTGTTTTATTTATATCATATTATGAGGATAATAATTACGTGATTCATAAGTTAATTAAGGTCGAAGGTTTCTACAATTCACAATTCACGTCCCATCTGCTCAGCGCGGTAAAGTTCCAACGAGAATGGTTCCCTTCATACTCCACACAGAGTAAATGTAAATCAAAAATGAATAGCCATTTTCAATTTCGTTTACATTACATTTCGTTTCATTTTTGATTTACTTTTACTCTGTGTGGAGTATAAAGGGAACCATTCTCGTTGGAACTTTACCGCGCTGAGCAGATGGGACGTGAATTGTAAATTGTAGAATTCCCTCATCTTCCTTAGTCTCAGCATCCGTATGGCTTTCAAATTGTAGAAGCCTCGGAGGTGTAACCAGAGAAGGTTCCCATTGTTTTCATTCTGGTGGGGTGTAGAATAGCATTATGTTGTTTTATATGCCATTAGAGTGAAAACTTAGTCTTTTTGCTAGCAGTTGCCGCTAGGGCATCTATGCCATTTCGTTCGTTGCAATCCGGGACTGCACGCTGGGGTTTGTTTTGGTTGGATCAGGGAGAGCAGCATATGTGCCTCCTGATGAGACACTAATAAGTTTCGAAACCGGTAGGGGTGCTTGCAGCACTCTCTGATTGGACTAGAATATGGTTCGGCTGTGTTTTCGTTTTGCAACGAAATTGAAAATGGTTATTCATTTTTGATTTACATTTACTCTGTGTGGAGTATGAAGGGAACCATTCTCGTTGGAACTTTACCGCGATGAGCAGATGGGACGTGAATTGTAAATTGCAGAATTCCCTCATCTTCCTTAGTCTCAGCATCCGTATGGCTTGCAAATTGTAGAAGCCTCGGAGGTGTAACCAGAGAAGGTTCCCATTGTTTTCATTCTGGTGGGGTGTAGAATAGCATTATGTTGTTTTATATGCCATTAGAGTGAAAACTTAGTCTTTTATACTCACTAAACTACTGGCCACTGGCTCATTTAACTTAACCAGGGCCGGCGATAAAAGCCTGCAAGAGTTAAACAGCGGGCGCGGGTGCCCCGAGTCCCTCTTTGAGGGGTGTCAAAATAAATCTTTTTCTCCTATGGTTTTATATAAAATATTAATTTTAAAAACCGAAGAACCCAACGCTAGTTTTGCTGGCGGACACCTTATACTCTAGCGCCGGGACTGAATTTATCTATTATTTAAGATTAATAAACAAATAACCACATTATGTTTAAGTAAAATAAAAGAAGGCCTAATCTCGAAAATCCGATAAAATTATTTTAATACATAAATAAAGATTAAGGAGATACATAGGTATTATTAGACGCACTCGAAATATTTTGTGGCCTCTGCTTAAATACCTAATTAAATCTTGCCTTTTGGATTTTGGGTTTATTACCACAATTTTAAGTATTTGCTAGAAAAACTAGAAAATGCAAAAAGAGAATTTAATTTAATTTATTTTTTTCTATAAAATGCTCGTAAGTATGTATAAAGGGACTACTTTCTGCCTGGAAGAAAAGTGTATTTGCATATTGATTGTAGTTTAGTTTAAAATATTGAATTGTATTTAATTATTGATTTAATAGGAGGTATAGTTTAAAAGAATAAAAAACCGCTAAACTCCGTAAAAATGAGTGGCACATACAATATTCCAGCTACAAAAGCTTTTTTATTCTTGTATCAGGAGTTTTTCAAAGTTATTTATAAATTAAATGTGTGAAGTTGAATGTTAAGCGTTATAAATGGTCGTCTTTCTAACATTATCTCTCAAATGATCTAGTGCCCATCGAATGTACACGAGATTTTTTTTCTATTCGAAATAGATTGAAAAATAGATTGATTGGGATGGTCGGTAAATGAACTTGGATTTTCCTATCAAATTTAGCGTCGTAACCACTACAACTACATAAACTATTTCGGCGATAATGGTCAAAAGGATTATACTTTGGAGCTTTGATAACTTCGAAGCGGCTTAACCGATTTTAATCACTAAACATGAGTTTGAAACATATTGACAAGTAGTATCTGATGCATTCAAGGTCAAGTATGATAACTGAAGGCATTACAGGAATTATTGAGCTTGAAAACCCTTCTTCCCATGGGAAATAAATTTGATCACACTTATGAAGCCTATAACTTAAAAATTCGAATTTTCCCAGATATGAGGTATACACCGTTAGAGCGTCTAGAGTCCCTCTACAAATGCTCAGTTATTGGCACAATTCGTAAGGCTGAAATTTTGAGTAATTGTCGAAAAACCAAAATGTTCAAAGTTTAGTTTTTTCAGTTTTTTGGCTATACTGAGCCGTGTGTGTGTGTCTGATCCTAACCGCTTAGGCACCATTTGAAAGCTTAACTCAACGCTATTGATTTGGTGTATTTGCGGTTTTCCTGCCTCTCCTAGAACCTAAGATATATACCCCCCAAAAATATGCCGTTTTGTACCTAGAAAGTCCTATAGCTGGCTTATTGGTGATCGAAAGTCACAAACTACACCGGTTTTGAATCGACCCTGACCCCCTTATGAAACATAGAAAAAAATTTTAGATCGGTGAAACTTTTCCACAAACTTACACACATACATATACATACATACATACATACATACATACATACATACATACATACATACATACATACATACATACATACATACATACTTACATACATACATACATACATACATACATACATACATACATACATACATACATACATACATACATACATACATACATACAAACATTTTCCCCTTTTTAAATAAAAATTGAAAAAAATTTCTTAGCTCGGTAACTTTTGAATGGTATAACCGATTTTCAAAATTAAACATGCGTTTGAAAGGTAATGATCAATACCTACTATCAGAAGCCGCAAAGGGAGAACTTAAATTTTTTAAATTTTTGTGAGTTTTGGGGACGAGAACGAAAAACAGACCCTAAATGGGAAGGGCAGTAAAATCCACACCATTGGACCAAAATGGATGGTTGACATATGAATGGGCAAGTCTTTTCATATAATTTAGGATGGGGTTTTTCAATTTTCAATTCAATCAGATTTAGAAAATCGAAAATTTCATGTATTGTTATGATCTGCTTCTTATTGATTTTATATTAATTATTATTTATCTGATTAATTATTTAATTGTCGCAAATCATACATAAAAAAAAAAAAATAAAAAAATCTCAGGGTGCCTTTTTATAATCTTAAAAAAATGTCTAAATAATCTTACGTTATACTTATCTTCTCTCGTGGGTTCAGTATCTCTTAGTTGATCCTAATCGGGGTAAAATAGGGAAAAGAAATAAAGCCAAATATTAAAATAAACATACAGAATTGTCTTTTATTTTTCAAAATCAATACTCTAAAATCTATCAAATCTAAAACCTATGGACACAGATGTCCGAATGAAATCTTTACCCCTTAAATTTATTATAGTTAAAAAAAACAATTTATCGGTTTGTTCCCGATGACTTTGGTAAAACAAACTAAACAAAACAAATTTATGTATTCGCAAGATTAGCTATACTTCCTATTTACTTTTAGAAATATTGGAATTTTAATTCATATGCCTTTTACTCAAAATTTTAGTTTCCGAACATAAAAATATCTTTCACATAAGTTTACTGACCTTTTTGCTTCACTCACTCTGATGTCTTCTCGTGACCCAAAACAGCTCTCCCTCGTTGACTATGTTAAAGGCTACTCATCAAAGCCCTCTCCGCTCTCCAGCTTCAAAACTGTCAGCATACCAGCACCAATTCTCCAAGCCGGGCCTCTTTTGACACGTACTCGATTCAAACAAAACTCCAAAAATTCTCTGCTCTCCTTCTCACAATAATACAGAATCAAAGAGGTATTTTGTCTCAATTTGATCTGTCTCTCGTTCCACTTTTTAACACTATTCTCCACTATCAAACAACCACTGGTACTTGCTAACTATCTATTCACGAAAACGTCGAACTGCTCCTCAGCGATACCAAAAACATAATGACTTCTTTTTCAAACTCTCTCAATCATCCAATCCACTTTCCCCCTTCCAACTTGCCAAGAATCAGAAACAATCTTTTCCATTCGACAAACAAACAGTAATTTTCAAAATTATTCCGACCATCCTTAATTACTTTCGGGGAAACTCTACAACATTCACTCGGGTTGAAACAAATATTAAAATTCCAAACTTTCTTTTAAACCACCTTTTCTAGAAAGTGATAATTACATCTACCTGTGGGTTCTATAGTTCTCGTAATAAACAATCTATTTCCATTTTAAATCTAAATACATCGTCCTTTTCACTTTAATTATTCACAAAAGTCTTTAATGGTTCATCGGAAAGCTCATTAAAAGAGAAATCCACTTACATCCAAACTAAATTCTAATAAATATTTACAGCTCAATATACAGGGTGTATCAAATTTATGTGCCCGCGTTATTTAAAAAAAAAATTTAATTTTATTTTCATTTTGCTTTTGATTGATAAATTGAAAACACAATAGTATATATAGTGTCGCATGCACGGGGTTGTGCGCCACTGGCGAGAACTGCCGTTCGCTGGGATAAATGCGATTGAGTTTTAAACCTACTTTAAAATAGTCATTTAAATTTAGAAGAAGCGTTAATGTGAAATGTCAAGTTGATGAGTTGGAGCTTTCGCTGAAGTACCTTTCGATTTGGATGTATAGTCGGTTCGCTAAACTCAGACACAACTGGCTAGTGATTTTAGTAAGTAATTTTGCCAATTAGTAAAATTGGGAAAAAAATAATTACTAATTAGTTAATAATTACTAAATAATTAGTAATTTTGCCAATTTTGGTAAGATTGGCAAAAAAACCCTAATATCACTAGCCAGGTGTGTCCGAGCGAACCGACTATACCTATATGAAATGTCTTTCGGTGACCAGGGATTCGATGAGATGGGCCGCACTGCCGCACGCAACTGAGATACAATAGAGTTCTCGTTCGAAAATTTTAATGTTCTGATATTGACGTCTAGATGGCAAAACTGGTGTTCTTGAAAATATTGTTTTCATCTATTTCAAATAGTCCCTAGTGTATGCTCGCCCCCGTTAGGTAAATTATTCTGATTCGTTTTTTTGCACAAACTTACTAAAAAAAGGTCTTTATAACAAATCCATATGGTACCAGGCGGTACCGCGGTCGAAAAATTGTTTAAACTTTTTAAACAAATTCAAAATATCAATTTTTTCACTTCGGACAATTTTTTTAAGATTCTTTGGGTGATTCTGAGCAAAAAAGGTCTCTTGTAATTTTTCTTTAAAATTGATTGAACTTGAAAAAATGTTTGTCATTATTTTATTACAAAGTTATTATTTTCAGCCATGCTTGTTGCATTATATTTCCCTTTTAGACAAAAAATACCCTTGAAGTATTCACGAGATGAAGTCAAAAATAAAGATGTCCGACATTGTACAAGTTGCTGCGTCCTTAATTAATCGTGCTACGACGATACATAAAAAAGAAAAATAAAAGGCATTTATCTACTCTATGTCATATTATGTGTAAGTTTTTAGTTTGTGAAAAAAAGAAGGTTCAGAGAGAAGGTTCAAAAGAAGAAAAGTCATTATAGATAGCAGTGCGTGAAGTGTTTAAAGTGTGCGTGAAGTAACAATGTATTTTTTCTACGAGCGTGCCAAAATGTCTACTTTCGCGCACGCATTTTAGTTTAGAAAGTTTCACTTTTCCGCACGCGTGTTACTTTTCCGCACGCGTGTTACTTTTCCGCACGCGGATTTTACTTTTCCGCACGCGTGTTAATTTAGATATGTTAATATGGCCTTAAAGTAATTATAATACTTGCAATAAACTAATATTTAGATATTATTTACTAATTTATTTCAAATATATCTTATTGTCTTCCTGTTTTAATGTAAAACGCGACAATTCGATGAAATTAAATTATTTTGACATAATATTCCAAAGTCAAATCGGTAGACAATAACAGTCGTTTTGAATCATCGTCATGGAAACCAAGATCGTCGTCATGCTAACTAATTATATTGAAAGTTTGGTTTTGACAACCTTGTCAAAGAATTAATTTGTGTATGTATTTTCATATTAATTAAATTAATTGATTAAGATTTGGTAATTTTTTAAAGACTCTTAGAAAAAATATTGTTCCTAACTCTTGCAGAAAGTCTCTCTTCCGCACTCGACTGCTTGCCGAACTCCCGCTTCGCGTCGTTCGGCAAACTGCAGTCGCGTGCGGAAAAGAATGACTTTCTGCACTTGTTAGAAAAATAACTATTAAATGGGACTTACTTTTTCGCACTGTTTTTAAAACACTTTTATATAATCAAATATCCTTACCTTTCGCGTTGTCATGGTGATGACATAATGAGCAATAAATTACGACAAAAGTTTTGACAGTTTTGTGGTTTGAAAGAAGTTAGAATTTTTAAATGTCAAAGTTCTAAAAATTGTAGAATAGAAATGAATTCCAGTGACGAAGAGTCACAGTTTTTTATTTGTTTATGGTAGAGTAGATAAAATATTGTACGAAACTGTGCGTGAAGTACTTTTTGCGAACTTACGCGATGTATAGCACTCGCTCCGCTATCGCTCGTGCTCTAAATATCTCGTGCGTTCGCAAAAAGCATACTTCACGAACTGTTTCATAAATAACTATTAATGTGAATATATTATGCCATTTTTTAAGCATGCAAACGCGAAACAATGAGTAATTTAACTATGGAAATAAGGGTGAAAACCTATGACATACGAAGTCCAATTACTTATAATATTGTGTTTTCATTTGACCACACATTCATTGTTTCTTTGTATATTTGACAAAACCAAATTAAATTTCAACAGAGTAGCCGAGCAACATGCAAGATTTTCCACAGCAGTTCGACTTTATCGACTAATAGTGTTCAAATACCAGCATTATTTCGGCCCCATGGCTCGGCCATACGGCGATATTTTCATTAGATACAGCAATGTTGCCAGCAACATACCGAATACATAATGCCGGCAACATATTGCTTTAAAAACTAACCCGTCTAAATGTACCTTAACGGTCTATTGGTCAATGGATATAACTCAACAAAAATCAATTTTAGAGCAAAATTACACGAGACCTTTTTGCTCTGAATCTGAATGATACAAAGAATCTAAAAAAAAATGTCCCTAGTGAAAAAATTGTTTGTTTGAATTTGTTTTAAAAAAATTGTTTAAACAATTTTCCAACCACGGTACCTCCTGACACCCTGTGGATTTATTATAAAGGACCTCTTTTTGAGTAAGTTTGTGCAAAAAAACAAATTGGAATAATTTACCTAACGGGGGCGAGCATACAGATCGGACTAATAACTCGGATACGAACTCATGAACCTCATGAATGACTGCCGCCACTGCCGCCAGCTGCCACTGACAGCGACAGCGGACAGTGTTTTTTTAGTCTTTATCTTGCTGTCGAGGTGTAAGTACGTGTAGTTTTACAATTTTTGTTCAGGAGTGAGAAGTGGAACTTTTCTTTTAAATTTTTGCTGTTTAATTTAATACCTAGTATCAAAATGAATATTATTCAACGAGCTGTGATATTTTTCATCGTAATAGGTAAGTATTCTTTGTTTCTACGGGACTGTTAATTGTATTTAAATATTTTTATACTTTGACCCCCATGATCTTATCATATATTTTGAATTGTAATTGAATTATTTATTGATGTTCTTGAATGAATACATTAATTTAGATACGTAAAGAGTATCAGAAAGTTTGAGTACCTACCTACCTATTACAACAAGAAGTTTTTTTGCATTTTTTGTCCCATCATTAATATAAAGAATAAAAATTTTCTGGATGTATGAACATGGCATGAATATTATAAACAAAAGGTTTTTTACTTGTTATTGAATGCTACTTATAAAATACCGTGTTTATTATTGGATAAAACGAATTTTTGAATATACATATACTATATTTTTTTTAAACTGCCGATCACCATTGCGAAGATTTCTCGATCTTCTGCAACATGGAATAATTGTGCTGCATTTGATGTCACAGTGTGAGTTCATCCAGGACTGTTTGTAACCAAGAAACGTTTTAAGGATCAATTGTAGTGTAGTACCTATTCTAAACAATTCCCAGAGGCGGATTTGAAGATTTGCTGCCCCTGGGCTATCTACAATTTGCCGCCCTCCCCCCACCTTTTTTACCTTTTTACCAAAATTTACCGTCCCCTTGAATTATGTCGCCCTGGGGGCCCTGGGCTATAGCCCATTCAGCCCATATGTAAATCCAGCCCTGACAATTCCCCCTCACTATAGGTATGTCGCAGATAAGACGTTTTCCGGTGTTTAACAGTCTTTAGCAATTCGCTATATTTGTTGACCCCCTTTAGTACTTTTTCATTAGTGTTTCTTGCTATCCACGGTATTTTCAGCATCCATCTAAGAATTCATATTTCCACTGCTTCAATTCTGTTCATGCTTGATAATTTTAGTGTCCAAACTTCTACATCATACAAAAGATCAGACCAAATGTAGCGCTTAACCATTATTTTGTCCTAGTTCTAAACTGCGATGTCTTGGCTTTATCGCTTTGAATCTTCCTTTTCGGAAGAAGGGATTTTAGGACCTAGAGGAATTAAACTACCTCAATCTTGTTCATTCCTTTTTTTGTCTTCCTATCGGCTTCCATTGTAATATTTTCTTTGTTGTTTTTGTATCCTCTTACTTCTGGACATGTTCCAGCCATGACAGTCTTTGACTTTTCACAAAATCTTACAATATCGTACCCTTCATTCTTCATTCTTCATTTAATTCATTAATTTGGTCGCTTCTCCAGATTCTTCATGTGCCGTCCTCCTCTTGCACCGGGCCGTATATCTTTCCACTGGCGGATCCAGGGGGATGTCACGGGGGTCATGACCCCCCCATAATTGTAAACCCACGTATACTAGGGTTGGTAAGACTAAGCGACCTTGCCTCAGAGAAAGGTAATTAAATCACCCTCAAGACCCATGACCCCCCCCCCCCCCAAACAACATTTCTGGATCCGCCACTGTATCTTTCTCATTATCTTTCTTTCAAATATCTTGAATTGGGCTTCATCTTTTTTTTTTCGTTACCCAGGTTTCACTACCATGTCCGTAGATTCCTACTGGCATAATTAATGTTCTGTAGATAGTCATTTTGGTTCTTTTGACTAATAATTTCGATGTCATCAATTTTTATTAGCATGGTATGTACGATGCTCACTGGAAATACGTGCATTAATGTCGCTACTTACGGAATTCTTTGACGCGGAAGACGACCTGAAAACTATGAAAGTAGGATAATGGAGGACATAGGCGTAACCAGGGGGTAGTTTTGGAGGTTATAACCCCCCCTTTTGGATGTACTTTGAGCTCTATACGCTTAACACCATTATTATTCCATACCCCACAGAGACCTTCAAGTAGACGTAACCCCCCTTAGGACTTAGGATCATCCTGGTTACACCTCTGATGGAGGAGAAGGGTACAAGAGAAATCTAAATGGAAGGTCAGACGGGCAAAGACTCGTCCAGTTTTATGATGTCAAAAGAAGAGAAACAATCTTGGTCATTATCAGCAACGAACGTTGAAAGGTATCGACAAACAGTTATATTGGGTTTTTCGACCTTTCCGTCTGATTGTGGATAGAGAAGCGTAGTGCGAGTTTTCTTAATATCTATGATTTTCATTTTCTTGCCATAATCCTGATTCGAAATTTTGTCCTTAATCAGAATTTAACTCTAAACGAACTCCATGTCTGATACGACGTTTGTTACGAATGCTGTCAATCTAGGCGACCTTCTAACATCATTCTTTGGTTCTTTCCTTGCCTGGGATCGGCTTCTGCAATTATTATGCAAATGTCCATTCTTCTGCAATTAAAACATCTTCTATATTCATTTTGAGTTTTTTGTTGAAGATTTTGAAGTACCTATGCTTAAAACTTAGGATAAAATAGGTTATTGGTTATCTGCACCTGCAGTAGTGACTTCCATATTTTCTTGAAATATTATTTCTTTTAATTTTCGGGCGAGATCCAGAATTACTTTTTGCCGCTTTATACCCCAGGGCTGAGATTAGTGCTCCATAGCGTTCTGTGATGTTGTAATCGGACAGCTTATTGCATTTCAACATCATACAGCCCATCTATGAATTTCGTATTCCAATTTATTCCAGAAAACCTTTAGATGCCCGAGGGTACGCCAAATGCAATAATAATATTTTAATATCGACTTCGACTTCAAATTATTTCAAGTTTTCGTTATGTTTTGATAACTTTGGAAAACCTGCTTTCGACGCTGCTGACCATATTATATTGTCTCTAAAGGTTGAAAGAGAGAAGTAAAACTGGGTGCATCCTGGGTTGTAAGCCTGTTGCTGCCTGTTCTCGAAGCCACTACTAAGGAAGCTGCCATTTCTTTCTCAGTACAGCCATTTGCTCTAGCTGCAGCTTCAAATTGAAAATGATAAGTTTCCCATGCTGTTTTCTCATCAAATGTGGGTTGTTTTAAAATTGTGTTACTTTTAATTGTGCTTGGTAGATTTATGGAAGATGATGAGGTTGTTTGTTCAGATTGGACATTAGTTACTGAAACAATATTAGATACAGAAGCTTAAGTACCAATTTTTCTTTCTAAACTAGGTTTTAAATCGTTTGGCTGTTGTACTAAATCAGTTTTGATATCGTTTTTGTTCTTCTATGCCTATTCTACTATTAATTTGACTTACCTACCGCTAACTCAAAATTTTCGTGAATTTGAGATAAACTTTTTATGATTTCTACCTCTAGTTTTTTACGCCTCTCTTCTTTCTTCTCCTTTTCTTGTCTACGGTTTTCTTTATCGAAAACACCAATAATATTACAATAATTAGTTTAAACTGTATATATATCGCATATATCCGAATGACAAGAGTTTTAATACGTCTTCTTTTTCGTCAGTTGAATTTTTATATATGACATAAATCTTATGGTACTGTCGTATTCTTCTTCTTTGGGTGCCGTCTTCTTAGCGAAGGTTGGCGATTACTTCTGCAAAGCCTTATCTATTTTTGGCTTTTCTTATTAAACTTTGAAAGTCTAACCTTGTCCTTTCTTTGATGTTGCGCAGCCAGGTTATTTGTCGTCTACCCAGGGGCTAGATTCCGTGCACTGTAGATATCTACACGTCGCTTTCTATCGATGTCAATTGTCGTGAAAATATTTGAATTTTTAGCTTTAATTTAATTATTTTCTAGTTTGCTAGGTTATACTCTAATTGATGCTGAAGTGACACTAAGGGCCGGTTGTTCGAACGTTAATCAAAAATGATCATTATCAAATATTTAATTACTGTCACAACTGTCAATGTAAACTTTGATTTTGTTGCTGAAAACATAATTATTGAGTACAATTATGAAATTAGTTAATCAATTATGTTAATAATTGTAATGTTAATTAATTAACTAATCGCATAATTATAATCAATTATGTTTTCAGCAACCCAACCAAAGTTGACATTGACAGTTGTGGCCATAATTAAATATTTGATAGTGATCATTGTTGATTAGCGTTCGAACAACCGGCCCAAAACAAGAAAATATTTGAATTAAAACAAAAAATTCAAATATATTGACATTGATAGAAAGCGATCGGCGTTAGCGATTGTACACAGAATCCCATCGCGTCTTCCTTCTGTTTTCCCTTTTATAAAATGTTGAAGGAAGATATACCTGTTGTGTCTAAATATGTGTCCAAGATAAGATGTTTTACGTTTCTTGACTATTTCTGTCACTTCACGGAACTCATCTTTAGATTATTCATACTGTCGTATTAATAATTCAAATTCAAATTTTGCAAAAAAAAATGTAAATTAGTGTAAATATTTTTTGTGAAAATTCCAATGCCAAGGGATATGTCCAATCTAAATGGGTTATTACATACTGTATGTAACAACGATTACACCATGCGTTAATTTACGCTGTATTAACTTTTGTGTTTCAAATCATTGGTTCAGTTTCAAAGGTGCATTAAACACATTAATAAAAGACAAACAAGCAGCAACATGGGGTGAAAGTCCGCTCCAATTTCTGCTTTGCAAATAATAACTTCATGCTCCAAGTAACAGAATATGCAGTTTAAGGGAGTGTGCACTTCCTCCTAATTTGGTATGGTTATACAAGCGCTAAATTAGAGGAATACATAACTAACTGTATATGGGTGCACAGTGCACAATAGAAATATTTGTGTATGATTCACGTTGGTTGTGTTCTTATGCAAATATTCTTATTGCATATTACTAGAATGAAAATCGTAGAAGCTTGCAGTTACGTATGAGTTCAAATCATAATCCAACCAATTAGGATTTAGGGGAAGGGGGGGTATGATGGGGTAGCTAAGGAAAATAACAAAAATACAACATAATTACTACGTTTATTACTATTACTAATTGATGGCACGTTACATCATTAATCTAACTATGATTTGTTACAATCTTTGGAAAATCAACCTATCACATTTTTCAACAATTAGCCATTAATAAGAACATTATGAAAAACCATCTTGCCCCATACTATGGGGTATGATGGGGTAATGGAATTGGGGCATGATGGTGATACTAATTAATTCTCACAAAACAAACAAAAATGTGTATTTGCTCCAGATCTTCATTGTCCACCCTAGCACAAGCATTGTGAGCTCAACATCCACAGATCTGGCAGCCTACCCAGGGTTCTGACGATGTCACTTTATCTATGGCTGTTTTCATAGCATCTCTCGACCACTCTCCTCTTTTTGTTTTTTTCTTGTAAGTACGTACCATGGTATTATCTAAAATAATAATCCAATGTTATTTATTAGGAAATTTAAATTAACCCAGACTTACCACCAATGTCCCATCATACCCCGCACCCAATACCCCATCTTGCCTCAAAAGGTAACTTTGAACAAAAAAAAATCACTAATTAAATGTTTAACGTATTCACACAAACAATATGCCATTATCAAAATAAGAATACTAGTAAACAACGATAAAAAAGACATTAATGAGGTGATCATAATTACCTTAAAATAACGATGGTTGTCCTTGCACAAAATTAGATCAACGGATCGCTAAAACAGTTTTCCGTTTGTAAACAAAAAACGCGTGCACTCTCATTCACGTTTTCTCTTGCAGGGACCGTTAGTCGAATGACTCTTCCTATTGAGTTACTGCATGCTATTCACCAACGTGTAGTTTCTTGTTTGTGTGCGGTACCCCGTCTTACCTCGAGACCCCGTCATGCCCCCCATTCCCCTACATCCAAGGGCGCCCATATAAAAATTTTTAGGGGGGGGCCAAACGTGAAGATGTTGCACATTACATTTTGTATATTTCGGATGACAATATATACAGTAGACGCTCTCTATAACGAACACGGATATAACGAGGTTTCGCTTATAACGAGGTACATTAGGTGTCCCATGAAATTCCTATTGAACTATAACGCTCTATAACGAGGCATATTTGGTTATAACAAGGAAAATTTAAATCGAAGAATACTTGTTTTTACCTGTTTTAGCGTTGTAATGGTCATAAATAAATAAATGCCCTAACTACCTGTACATAGAAATGCCCAACATGTGTCTTATTATCGAGGCCAGTGCCGTAATAAACTCGGCCACCTGTAATAAACATCTGCCTGTTTATCGACCGATATTGAATACTACAGGAAATTTACAATTTACGGCGGCGAAGTCTCATATTGTTCACTGTTCAGGTTGACCATCGACATCTAATAAACTACGTAAGAGGCATCAAAACATTTCAATATTATTATTGTTTGATATAACGAGATCCGCTTATAACGAGATAATTAATCCACCATTTCAGTTCTCGTTATAGAGGGAGTCTACTGTAGTTTAAACCACCTAAAAAACCTAGTTTGAACCCTGTTGTGAGAAATTATTCATACATTTACACACGAGACCAAGTTTTTAAATGGAAATGTCATGGGTACCTCAAAAGTTGCACCTCTCTTTAAAACCCGTTTGAAAAGAATACAATGCTTGCAAAGCCTTCCCTTCAACTTTGGCGAGCAGACTAACCATGAGTATGTGTCGAACCAAGTTTTTACTTTAAAATCTTAAAAAGGAGCCCCCTTTATTTTTGCAGATTTAGAATCCTTATGAAAAATAAGGCACACATATTCCAAATATTTTTAGAATCGTTGATAGATGGCGCAAATAAATCGCATTTTCCGAATATAGCGCCATCCGTCAACAATTCTAAAAAAGTTCGAATAAATATTGTTACTTATTTTTTGAGGAGGAAACTCAATCTGCAAGAAAAAACGGGGGTTCCTATTTAAGATTTTAAAGTTAACTCTCACCCCACCTCCAGAGTGTGGAATGAAAAATCCTGTTTGGTGTCATTCTATAGATTTTTGAAAAATATTAAACACGTGTTTTTTAGTTTTTATTTGGAAGTATATTTCTCGAGATATTAGACCGTTTCTATAATTTTGCTATGGTATCACGATATACGGTTTTTTCCGATTATACGCTCTGAGCTTCGCTGGTGTCGCTCCTAGCGGTTACTAATTCAACTTTCACCGGTAATTTTTAAATTTATTATTTAATTGTTATTGCTTAATATTTACAACGCTAAAAAGTAATTAAATTGTAATAGATTTTTTTAAGATTTTGCTAATCATTTTGACGTTCTATTGATGAAATATTAATTTCTTACTTCGGATACTTTCACAATTATCATGTAGATGGCGCCAAGATTAATTTATAATTACATATTACAGAACATTAAGAAACGCAAATTCAGTATTTAAAATGTAAGTATATTTAAGGTAAAAATATATACCACAGCTTTGATCAACTAATATTTTTTATAATTAATGTTTTTAATTTTAATTTTAAATTAATCACTTTGACATTTATGTCAAATTTCCGGTAAACGTTTACAGACTTGTCACTACTGGCGCTCACGAATTTATAAATATCCCCTCTACGTACGAGCTCACAGCGTATAGCGCTATGTATCCACAATTCGCAAAATGGCTCGAATAAAATTTGCTTATTTTTACAAGGAAAATCCAAATCTGCAACAAAAATTAGGGGTTCCATTTAAGATTTTAAAGTTACCCTCCGCTCCACACCCAGGGGTTGAAGTGGTGGACTTGTTTAGTGTCATCGCATAGATTTTTGAAAATTATTGAACACGTATTTTTCAGTTTTTCGATCCGATGTTCATTTCGCGAATTATTCGACCTTTCCGCTACTTTTGGGACACCCTGTATATAACACTCATTCATCATGAAAGATCACCTGTTTTTCATTTAAATAAAATTGTTCTGTTCATCATAATGCACACTTTAAAAATAATCTACTTACTAAAAAAATACTTATGCAAACTAAAATTTGACTATGTTCAATAAATTTAAAAAATTATTTTTCAGTATGAATTTATTTCGAAATATAAAATATAATTACTTTATACCAGTTCTCAAAGATTATCGGTCAGAGATCGGATTTCTTGCTGATATGGTTTTTTTGCAGTATTATAAATGATTCATTTAATTGATAATTTTGGGTGTCGATTACAGTGTATATATGTTTCCCACGCCTCTAATCTCTTTCAATGTTTTCGTTAATAGCATACCGTGATTTTGGGAAATGTGTATTATGCACATTCTATATAGACCACTGTCGCAGACACAAAGATTTTGTTAAACTATTAATAACTACCCAATATGTGAATTTTTTTTTATTAATAAATATGTTGTTTCCAATTTATCTTTCAAAATTATCCAATAATTTTTTGACAAAAATACGTTTATGTAATATAAATTTAATTTTTGTTCTTTCCCGAAAAGCTAGGGGGGGGGCACGGCCCCCCCCCTGCCCGTGTGTATGGGCGCCTATGCCTACATCGGACTAATAATTAGCCTTGCCTGTATCCAGCCGACGGACGCCGGGTCTGGAACCGCTCTGAGCGAGCATATCTGAGTGTTTAGTATATGTATCTCCTTTTTTTTACCATTGTAGCGCATTATTAGAGATTTATTTATTTACTTTTTAGTCATTGGAGACATCGAAAATAAGGCATTATAAGTAGGTCCTACACTGAATATATGACGCTATGATATGCAAAGTGGCGTAAGCCATAAATGCAACAAATGGGAAAACAGTTTCGAAATTTAGATAGGTATTTTCAAATTGGAGGTTTACTGTTTGTTAGAGGTTATAATGTAATTTTTTGCAGAAAAATATGGAATTCGAATTCTGGTACATTTTTTTACTTAAATTAAACTAAAGACTTAAAGGTCCAAAGTTAAAGAAAAAAATTGTTGACAAATAAAAATATATTAGCTGACATGAAACTTAAACCATAGAGAGATAAGTTCAACCCAATAAACCCACCTCCTCAAGATACTTTCCACTGTTTCGATTTGTAATGAATTCAATAACCACTAAACAACACCATAGTATAGGTACATAAATGAGCACTACTACGCGTCTTCTTCTTAAGCCGCGTCTTAACTGGTAAAAATTTGTGACGAACCAGCTGTTTGTCTCAAATATCTGCGTGCTCGAAGAAAATTGTGCTAATATGGACGTGTTCGCACACATTCCATCGGTTGTCGGTTTTTGAGTGAAGTTGAAAGGATTTGCGTCGCATACGGTTTGCAGTGTGGACTTCTTTTTTGGTACAGGGTGTATTTTTAAGGTACTCCATACAACCTGAGCAGACGCGCACAACGAACGATAAACAGATTTTTGATGGTAGAGCAGTTAAATTTGAGACGCAAATTCTTGCAAGGAACCATTAGTTCAATACCGACGTTTAAATTTACCGGACGCATAGAATAGAATAGAATAGAAATATGCTTTATTGTCATGAAAAATTGTACAATTTTATCGACAAAGCTTATAAAAAGTCAAAAAAACAAAACAATAACAATTCAATTTACTAAAATTACATAAATCGTCAATATATTTACAATAATAACAATAATAATGAAGTTAAACAGAAGTAATCAATTGCAAAATTTAAGTAAATTGCAAATGCATAGTCTACCTAGTAATTAATAAGTTTAAAAGTTAAGCTGCTGCATATGACACCCAAATATAAACAAAAAAATGATAATAAAAATACTACTTGTGCAAAGGGTACTGTAATTTCTTAGTTATTGATTAAGAAAATGTTCTAATGAATAATATGGTCTTTCAGATAGGTAGGCTTTTGTCAGTTTACGGAATTTGGGGAAAGATGCTGCAGATTTAAGTTGTAGAGGGAGATGATTGTAAAGTTTTTTTGCGGAATATAATATAGATTTCTTTACTAACTCAGAGGACGGGGTCGGCATATAGACGTCAAACGTAGAATTTCTCGTGAAGTAGTCATGATTAGGTCTTGGTGGAAAGACATGTAGATGTTTACGAATTAAGCAAACAGTTTCTAAAATATACAAAGATGGAAGGGTTAAAATTCTGTGATCTTTGAAGTAACTTCTGCAATGTGTTGTTCTTCTGAGGCCAAACAGATATCTAATTGCTCTTTTTTGTAATTTGAAAATAACATCGAATTGGGCAGCTGTACCAGAACCCCAAAAAGGAAGACCATAACGAAGATGTGACTCGAACAAAGAAAAATATGTTATTTTGGAAGATGCTAAATTGAGTTCATTCGAAACAGATCTTATAGCATAGCAAGCTGAGGATAGTTTCTTCCTTAACAAATCGATATGGTGGGATCATTTAAGGTTGCTGTCTAAAAAAATACCAAGAAATTTTACAGAATCAACGGTACTGATCTGGCTGTTATTAAGAGGTAAGGGTTGAAGGACTCCTTTATAAGACAATGCTACTGTTTTATCTACGTTAAACGAGAGTAAATTAGAGTCAGACCAGGTTTTTATTGTAAGTAGATCAGAAGTTATAGTAGCATGAAGAGTTGCAATATTTGAGTTGCTCCAAGTGATACTGGTGTCATCAGCAAAAAGAAAGACTTTTCCATCGATTTTTAAATTAGTGATGTCATTAATAAAGATAAGGAAAAGTAGAGGACCCAATACTGAACCTTGAGGACGCCTCTTTAGCGTTCTATCGTTTATATTTGGATAGAGGCCTCTCCCAAGTTCTTCCATCGATCTGTATTTTGAGCGGCATACTCCCAATTTGTTCCGGCTATTCTTTTTCTTTCATCTACCCATATCATCTGTGGTCTTCCTCTTGGCCGTTTACCTTGGGAAGGTATCCAATGCTGTATTGATACGCGTCTATTCTACTATATGCCTTGAAAAAACTTGATTTAAAAAGCTTAGTAGTGGTCTGGCGCCTTCCATTTAGACCTGGTTGGCCAGTCCGGCCCTACATCGGCGTAGTTCATAAACTTTGTGAAGATTTATTAAAAATGTTACCTTGTTATCAAATTTGGCGACCTATTCTGGAGAAAAAAGTTTGCGGTTATGCCAACGGGCAGGGGACGATTGCGCCGATTGTACCTGCTATAATCCGGTCCCGATAAAGGATCCTTGAAGCTGTAGGCACGATTGCGCCGATGGCTGATTTTAATCTTCGAGTACGGGACGAAGTTATTATCTCCATCCTAATATTTTGCACTTTATACATGTTTTAATAAAAAATCAAACCAATGTTTACGTTAAATTAAATAGTGTTCATCTCCCAAAAATAATTTCGAACAAATAATATAAAGAACGCTAAAGTTATGAGCATTATTTGAAAAACAAAAAGGGGCTGAAATAAGTATCTAGATTCGATTTTGTAAAGTCAATTTAATTTCACTACCGTAGTAAAATGCAGCTTTAATTTAATTAATTTGGTAATATATTCTTAATAGCTATTCATGATAGTTATTTCTGTCATGCTTATAATCCGGACTGATAAGCATGACAGAAAGGTCAAAATAAGCACTTATATAAGCAAAAAATGTCGCAAAAATAAGCAAAGTTTTTATGAAATAAGCAAGGTTCAAGAAAAAAAAATGTGTAAATAAACATGGATATAATGATATAAATATGAATAAAGGACATTAACATTAAATTACATTTATTTTTAATTATCGTATTATTAACAATAAATAAAAAATTACCAAAGTGTTAAGCTATAATATAATAAAACAAAATCGAAAAATAATTAACGTATTAATATATTTTTTATTCATGGCCATTAGCATAAAAACTATTAACAATAATATGTTTGTCAAAATTTTCTTGTAAAAAGCTATGTCTTCTATCTGTATACAAATATTTCTTGCAGCAACAACATCTGCAGATGTGATTGGTGCGTATTTAAATTTAAACAAATGTACCGGTTTTATTTTACAACAATATAATAAATTTGGGCTGTCTGCAGACAAATATTAGTTTATTACATGACAGGTATAACTATGGGTTTTCCCGTTTATCTCCTAAGCCTAAGGGATTAACATTTTTATGGTTTATTGAATTATTAGAGTTTTATAGGTCTGTATACTTCATAGAATTTTGCTTAAGACAGGAAATAACATGAAATTTCACTATTGTTTATCATAAGAAGTAAAATAAACAAAGATAAGTAACATATCTTTAAAATAAGCGTTTTTACTAAAAATCCTAATTATAAGCAAAAAAAGCAAAAAAGAAAAATGCTTATAATCCAGACTTTAGATATAAGTGTTAAAAATACAATTTTAAGGCACGCATGTGAAGGTTTGCAGAATGAGCGAAGCGAATTCTGAAATTCACAGTGCCTTCAAAATGTACTTTTAACACGTATATCATACAATATTTTTCTACAAACGTTTTAAAAATGCATTAATACGGTTTAAATAAAAAATTTTCTACAACGGTGTTAAAAATGCAATTTTTAGCACTCCATAGGAGCGTTAAAAATGCTACTTTAAAGCACTAGTGCTTGAAAAATTTTAAGGCACTGCAGTTAAAATGTGAATTGTCAAATTGTGAAACGTCAAAATATTTATATTTCATTTATTAACATTAATATTAATAGTACAACTTGCGCAATTTGAAAGGGTTTGTTTAAAAGGTTTTTTAAAATTTAATTTAAACTGTATTATTGCATTTTTAACACGTTTGTAGAAAAAAACTATTAAAATTTGTTAGAATATACAACAATAAAAGTAGATGTTATTCTATAGTTGTTATGATTTACGTATTGACAGTATATACAGTTTTGATGTAATGTCAAGAAAAATATAAAAATGGAATGTTAGTTGTTCAAGTAAAAGTTTTTGTACATAGGTATTGTCCTGTAATTGAGAATGAATAAATTATAATTGTTGATATATAAGACGTTTGTAGAAAAAATATTGTATGATATATGTGTTAAAAAGTACATTTTTAAGGCACTCATGTGAATTGCAGAATGAGCGAAGCGAATTCACATGCGTGCCTTAAAATTGTACTTTTAACACTTATATCATAAATAACTATTAAAAAACCTTTTAAAAAACCTTTAATACATTGAAAGGAGATACTTTTAAATTGCATCGTATATTACGGACCTTAAGAACCATTGTTGACTTAATTGTTTACGGAAGTTTTGAAGCATCTGTCAGACGTCTGTTAGTTTTTTAAAACGCGGTTGTGGATTTTTCCTTAAAATGCAAGAAAGTATCGTAGAAAAGATCAATTTCAAGATATAGAGGTAGCGGTCAGTCGAGCTATCCTGGATTTGTTGCCGAGGAAATCAAATTTTGACATTTCACTTTTAACTGCAGTGCCTTAAAATTTTTAAAGCACCCAGTGCTTTAAAGTGACATTTTTAAGGCTCCTATGGAGTGCTAAAAATTGCATTTTTAACACGTTTGTATAAAAAATATATTGTTCTATTTTCGGCCAACTCTTAATTATCTACTTAACCTATTTTGTCTATCAATGCATTACGGTACGGTAGTATGTCACTACAAGGAAGACATTAAGATATTACAACATATCGCGGCGCGATCATACCCAGAGATTAGGGAATAATATCTGAATTAGTTCGGCGCAATCATGCTGAACGTAAAGTTCAAGTGGAAATCGGTGGGACTGTGCATTTTATCAATGAAATAAGATATGTCTCAGACATTCCAGAAGCCGCTAACGATAAAATGTTTTAACATGGCATTAATCATTGTAAATTAGTAGACGGATATTAGTACAGTGAAAATAATAAGACGAGAACTTCACGATAATTATTATAAAGAATAAATTTTAAAGTTTGTTCTACTTTAATGACAAAAAAGCAAGCTCATTAGCAGAAACCAATTCAAAATTATTTTGCACATCATATGTAAAACATTATTTGGTTGAAAAATCTCATTTTTGTTGGCACAAAAATATATTAATTTGTCTGGACTAAATTACAGTTCTGTTTATCTTGTTACTATCAACATTCATACAGTGTTGCCAAACTGAATTTTGTTATTTTGAGTGTAAATTTTTTCCACGGATCTCCGAGGGTACATACCTCATGTAAAATTGGCGCAATCGTCCCATACCCATGCCAACACTTCCTGGACATTTGTTTGTATGTTTTATTGCATTTTGTATTGTACGCTCTGTATAAAACGGTATTCTAAGGGTTTGATGCTGTTTGTAGTGATTAATTTTGATCGTCAGCTTAGATTTTTTTTATTTTAATGCTAAATAAAGTACACTAAAATGATGTTATAAATAATTATTCATATCAGACTTATTAAAACTTATTTAAAAAACGTAGCATGGCCGAATTGATAAAAAAGTAATAAAAAGTTGTTTTACAAGTTGACGTTGTATCAGTAAATTGTTGGAATTGTTTCGTTATTTGTAGACAATAGAAATAAGCTGATGACTAATCGGACATTTATGTTTAAATAGACTGCACTGAGTCAATTGTTTATCCTCTTTTTCAAAAGTTGTTTAAAATCAATTTCATTTAGAACCAAACAAGCCTTAGACAGTGTGATGCAAAAGTATGGAATGAATTCATTATTTCGAAAACTAACCACGTTTATAGTGAGCCTAGTATTGGTAAATCTATCAAAATAAACAGACTGTGGTGTCTAGGCCACTTAGAGGGAATGAATGAGGCGGAGCCGTCGAAACACATTTATAGCCAGAGGCCGGATGAAGTGAGGAGAAGAGGCAGGCCCGGAGCACGATTTAAGGACCAGGTAGAAGAAGACTTGTTGCGAGTGTTAGGAGTGCGAAATTGGAAAGCCAAGGTGAAGAATAGGAAGGAATGGAAGCTGATTCTGGAACAGGCCAAGACCCACCATGAGTTGTAGAGCCGATGATGATGATGATGACTTTAAAAAAATTTAAAACACGTCAATTTTAATTTTTGAATGGCTATCAATTTCCAGATATGTGTTGAACACTACGGCATCAATGTTAGCAGATTTTGTTGTAAAACTATTTTTGTATTATTATAGTCGAAACGAAAATCTGTCAGAATGCGCAACAAAGTGGCGGTATCAACTTTTGGTATAAATGTTTAAGTAATTCGAGAATATAAGATATTTTAACATCTCATTAATCGTTGTAAATAGGGCTTTTCATTCTCATTCATTTGTTTCGCGCTTCTGTCATAATATGTCGTATAATCCGTGTATATTAATATTATACACAGATTATACAACATATGACAGAAGCTCGAAACAAATGGAAATCGATGAAAAGCCCTATTAGTCATTTTAGAACTTACAGTACACACTTGGATATTAGTACAGTTAAAATAATTAGACGATAACGTTTTTTCTTATTTTAAAGACAAAAAAAGCAAGTTCATTAGCGGAACCCAATTCAAAATTATTTGATTAAATATAAATAAATGACGATGATATGATAATTCAATGTTGCTAAACTGAATTTTGTTAAATTCGATTTAAATTTTCTAGCCAATTGCCGAGCGTACTATACCAATAAACTATCTATCTATCTAATGACGCAATCGACGATTTTTTTAATGCAAAACAATTTCACGGAACTGCTCATTTGAAAGGTCTCCTAGTCGTATAGTCGTATAGGGCTTTTCATCGATTGTCATTTGTTTCGAGCTTCTGTCATGTGTCACATAATATTAATATATCTACGCCATACGTCTTTGGTTTGTATCATTGTTATATACCAATAACGTATAACGTAGATATATTAATATTATGTGACACATGACAGAAGCTCGAAACAAATGACTGTGAATGAAAAGCCCTATTCGTAACGATGTATTATTTGAATACTTATTTCTACAGTGTTAACCAAAGTTATGTACAAATTAATGTACTTAGTTAAGTAAAGTGAAATTGCAATAAATACTCATTCACTAAACTAAATTAAGATAGGAAAGAATTTACTGCCCGTCTTTAACATTGCATCATTGCTGAAGGTTATGAATTTCAATATTGTTATCTGCTTCTTATAAATTTATTATATATTACTAAACACTTTTACTATGTTTTAAGAGGCTGCATTAGCGCGTCATCAATATTTTTGTTTTTCAAAAGTTCTGCGAACTGTCAACAGTGCGTCGGCAGTACGACAGTGACAGTGACACTATTCTTCTTAGCCTTCCTACCGTCCACGTTTGGACAGAGGCCTTTAGAAATAGCCAATATAGGAAATAAACCTACCTTCGTTACGGCCACGCGCAGAGAAGTCTTAGATGTAACACTTTGCAGTGAAAAAACGTATGATACTATAAAGAATTGGCATGTGTCAGAGGAACCTTCATGTTCCGATCATAGGCACATTCGATTCGATTTAGCTACTTCGATTCGAATGGTGGCAAGATTCAGGAACCCGAGAGAGACGGATTGGGAAGGCTATAGAGGCTCACTCGAGAAGTCTCTCGAGGGAGGAATCGGCACCATAAGAGATAGGGAAGATCTCGAGCTGGCAATTGAAACGGTGAGCGGAGCTGTTCTGGCCTCTTACCAGGAGAATTGTCCAGAGAGAGAAAAGAAAGGAAAGAAAAACACACCCTGGTGGAATGAACACTTACAAAAGCTTAGGGCAGATGTAAGAAGGCTATTCAATAAAGCCAAATTCAACCAGGAGTGGTCCATATATAGAGAAAAACTGACGCAATACAATAAGGAGATCCGAAAAGCCAAAAGAGACTCGTGGCGAAAGTTCTGCGAGGAAGTCGAACAGGCTCCCGCATGCTCCAGAATCCACAAGGTCCTGGCTAAGGATGGTATTGTGAATCAGGTCGGCCTCTTGAAGAAAGAGGACGAAACGTATGTGGAAACCCTGGAGGAAAGCTTAATAATGCTCACCAAGGCACATTTCCCCGGCTCATCTATTGACAATAATCCTCCGGTAGAGCTAGCTTATCCCAGAAGGCCTACTAAGGCGGACTGGAAATTAGCTACCGACATCACGAGACCGGAAAAAGTCAGGTGGGCGATCAATAAATTCCAGCCATATAAATCACCTGGAATGGACGGGATCTATCCAGCCTTCCTACAGAAGGGACAGGATGTGATTATCCCGCATCTAACAAAGATCTTTAAAGCTAGTTTGGCATGGAGATATATTCCAACTGCATGGCGAAGGGTGAAAGTCACATATATCCCCAAGGTTGGTAGGGTAATGGACCAGACCCCCAAGTCATACAGACCAATAAGTCTATCCTCTTTCCTAGCAAAAACGCTGGAAAGATTGATAGACAGGTATATTAGGGACGATGTGCTGATGGAAAAACCACTTAGCGATCGTCAATATGCATACCAGCCAGGAAAGTCAACTGACTTGGCACTGGATGATCTTAACAGACTGCTCTCAAAGTCGCTAGATGACACAGAGATAGCGGTGGCGACGTTTCTGGACGTGGAGGGAGCATTTAATAACGTCTCCTTCGAGTCTGTAACGGAAGCGCTTAAAAGGAGAGGAGTTCCTGCCTTCATATGCGAGTGGACAAAGACGACCTTAGCAAATAGGATCATGGTGTCCTCGTTAGGTGAAGCCACCATTGAAGCGAAGGCAGTAAGCGGCTGCCCACAAGGAGGAGTTCTATCCCCATTACTGTGGGCAACGCTTATGGACGACCTACTTAACACGCTGTCCAGGGAGGGTTTTTACTGTCTGGGATATGCGGACGACTTGGTAATTGTAGTTCGAGGACGCTTTACCAAAGTAATTTCAGAGAGACTTCAAGTCGCTCTGAGGATGGTGGACAGCTGGTGTGAGAAAGAAGGCCTGAAGGTTAACCCTCAAAAAACATCCGTTGTTCCCTTCACCAGGAAAAGAGCACTGCAAGGCTTACAGCCACTAGCGCTCAAGGGAGTAGAAATCCCATTCACAAGTCAGGCCAAGTACTTAGGTGTAATATTCGACCAGAGGCTGACATGGAATGCACACATTCAAAAAGTCACACAGAAGGCCATTATGGCCCTGAACAGATGTAGACGAATGTGTGGCAAGAATTGGGGGTTAAATCCTAAAATGAACCTCTGGCTATACACAAGGGTTATAAGGCCCATGCTAACTTACGGTTCAGTGGCGTGGTGGAACAAAACGCAACAGTCCGGGGCGATTCGATTGCTCAGTAGCACACAAAGACTTGCATGCTTGAGTGTTACGGGAGCCATGAGAACAGTCCCAACGGACGCGCTAGAAGTTATACTAAACCTACCACCTCTACATATATACATACAGAGTGAAGCCAGATCAACAGTACATCGGTTGATCCAGGGCCAAGCTCCAATAAGTATGATGCAGGGAACTGATAACTTAAGGCTATACCAGGACATAAAGGCAGACCCCGTTCTAGGAATGCCTGTAGACCGAATGGTTACGAGGTATAGCTTTAACAAAAATTTTC
Organism: Diabrotica virgifera virgifera; assembly: GCF_917563875.1. Classification (NCBI taxonomy): domain Eukaryota; kingdom Metazoa; phylum Arthropoda; class Insecta; order Coleoptera; family Chrysomelidae; genus Diabrotica; species Diabrotica virgifera. Next base: position 198,318,697 of record NC_065444.1, read on the forward strand.
AAGTCACAATACCAAAAAGAGAGGACTGGGAAGCTGGTCCGCCGATAACGGCAAACTCAATATGGTATACGGACGGCTCCAAAACCGATATAGGTACAGGGGCTGGAATATATGGCTTAAAACCAAGGACGGAAGTCCGGGTATGTCTAGGGACATATGCGACCGTATTTCAAGCCGAAGTAGCTGCTATACAAAGGTGCGCTATGGAACTAATCAGTCGGAATCTAGATAACGACTCCATCGTTATCTATTCGGATAGTCAAGCGGCTCTGAAGGCTCTCAGTTCGGTACAGGTCGATTCATGGCTGGTATGGAACTGTTTGAGTGTCCTCTCTCAGGTGGGAAGTCGAAACAGATTGACACTTGCCTGGGTGCCGGGACATAAGGGTTATCGTGGCAACGAGAAGGCCGATGAATTGGCCCGAGAAGGCGCATCTACGCCACTGGTTGGTCCGGAACCCGTCTTTGGAATCGCAAATACGATAAAAAGAGCAGCTATACAAAAATGGGCGCAACAGAGGTCTCTTGAATGGTGGAACAACTCCCCAGGACAGAGGCAGGCCAAACAGTTCATCAAAGGACATTCGGCTAAATTTACAACAGACTTACTTTCGCGCAGTCGAAGCACTGTCAGAATGATAGTGGGTCTGCTGACTGGACACTGTAGACTCAATAGACACTTGAGTCTCATAGGCCTGACAGAAGAGGACACCTGTCGGTTCTGTCTGGAAGAAGAGGAAACCGCTCTACACGTTCTGTGTCATTGCGAAGGTCTCGCACGAGTGCGGTTTCTAGAACTCGGTGAGGAAAAACCGGAAGCACCAGGCTACATGAAAAGGCCACTATCAAGGCTGTTAAGTCTCATTAAGAGGACTAAGCTAGATGAAGTGCTTTAAAAGAAAGGGGAAACACAATAGATCTACTAAGGTCGCAGTGTATCAGGCTCTATTGGCCGCCCCATTTTCTACATTCTACATTCATTCTAAGTAAAGTGAAATTGCAATAAATACTCATTCACTAAACTAAATTAAGATAGGAAAGAATTTACTGCCCGTCTTTAACATTGCATCATTGCTGAAGGTTATGAATTTCAATATTGTTATCTGCTTCTTATAAATTTATTATATATTACTAAACACTTTTACTATGTTTTAAGAGGCTGCATTAGCGCGTCATCAATATTTTTGTTTTTCAAAAGTTCTGCGAACTGTCAACAGTGCGTCGGCAGTACGACAGTGACAGTGACACTATTCTTCTTAGCCTTCCTACCGTCCACGTTTGGACAGAGGCCTCTCCCAACTCCTTCCACTTCCACCGGTCTCTATCCTGAGCAACATATTTCCAATTTGTTCCGGCTACTCTTTTAATATCTACTCCAGGGAAATAAGGCAAAAATATACCATGTTCGGGACACTTAAGCAGCCAGGTTGCAAATGGGTTTTTTGGGTACTATATACCTAATACATTATACATACAAAAATGCCCGTCACAGTTCGGACGAGAAATTTAGTTATTAACAAATAATAAGTGTCAAAAATGACAGTTTTTTCGTTTAAATCGCTACGGGTAAAAATAGGGTAATTAAATATCTTATTTATACTGTTGTTCTCGTAGTAGATAAGCCAAGGTTTAAAATGGCAGTTTTTGAATTTCGGTTCGATCATTTGTTGCTTCAGAAATTGCAAAATAAGACTAAAATTTCGAAAATAAAAAAATTGCTATAACTTTTGTGAAAATGATCTTAAGACTTTCATGTTGCACGAAAAGTTTAGACAAACAGTAAATATAATGCACAAAAAATTTTAAGACGATTCGTCAATTAGTTTAAATTTTATTCAATTTGTTTATCCCAATGAGCTCTTTTTTCGCAATAATATTGTTCAGAAAATAGTACTGTAATAGCAATTCTGTGAAAACCACATGAAAGAAGAAAAGTCATGATTTCAAAGTATTTAAAAAAAATCATTAAAAAGTCATTTTTATCATTCCGAAAATTTTTTACTAAAGTAGGGTCATTTTTAGTTCAAAAACAATTTGAATAATGTTGTTAATATTGACTGTAGATTAAAACTACTTTGGGATTTGAAAAGCTGATATTTTTATACGAATTTTCAAAAAAAAACACTTTTTGCCTAAGTTAATTACAGTCAAAGTTAGCCACTTTTTTTATTTAATTGACAGCTACTTTGTTTATAACAATTAAGCAACCTAACTAGCGCCATTTCGAAGTTGAAGGTATATAGTTTATGTGTAAAAGTTTGAGTAAACTTTTAACTTCAACAGAGTTGTTAATAAAGCTTTAAAAATAACATTCTAACGAAATCGATTTGTGGTCGGTGGAAGTGAATTATTAAAATCAGTGCACTCAAAACATGAAACTGATTCTTCAAACATATGCTGCGATTAATATCTCCAGAGCTTCTTGATGGATTTTGATCATAATTTTTTAAAATTGTATGTACTCGTAGTCTTGTAGAGTACGTTATGTACGTAAATCCCCACCTAACATTTCAAAATGTTAGGGGGAGTTCCCCTTATCACTCAGGGATATGAAAAATAGATTACGACCGATTCTAAGACCTACCGAATATACATATATAATTTCATAAAAATCGGTCAAGCGGTCTCGGAGGAGTATGACAACTAACACCGTGACAGGAGAATTTTATAGATGTAAATATATAGATGAGTATTAACAAATAGGGTTGGTAATGGAAAAGTGTAAATCAAGGGTTGTATGTATTTTTTAATCCTACATCATATAAAATTAAGATAGACAATTTTGTCCAAAAAAATAAAAAAAAAATGTCAGGGGGGCAACTCCCCTTATAACTTATGGATATGAAAAATAGATTAAAATCTAGTCTCAGTCCCATAGGATACACTTCTAAAATTTCATAAAAATCGGCCAAGCCGTTTCGGAGTAGAATGGTAACTAACACTGTTACAGGAGAATTTTATGTATATTGAAGTAACTGTGAATTAAATAATAAAAGTGGCTAACTTTGACCGTAATTAACATAGGGAAAAAGTTTTTTTTTGAAAATTTGTGTAAAAATACCAGCTTTTGAAATTCCAAGGTAAATTTACTCTACAGTCAATATTAACAAAGCTATTCAAATTGTTTTCAAGCCAAAAATGACTTTACTTTAGTAAAATGTTTTGGTAGTGACAAAAATCACTTTTTAATGATTTTCTTCAATAATTTGAAAACAAGACTATTGTTCTTTCATGTGGTTTTCACAGAATTTCTATATAATTATTATTTTTTGAACAATACAAAAAAAGCTCTTTGCGATAAACAAATTGAATAAAATTTAAACTAATTGACGGATCGTCTTATAATTTTTTGTGCAGTATATGGACTCTTTGACTCAACTTTTTGTGAAATATAAAAGTCGTAAGGTCACTTTCGCGAAAGTTATAGCAAATTTCTTATTTTCGAAATTTTAGTTTTATTTTGCAATTTTCGAAGCAACAAATGATCGGATCATAATTAATAAACTGCCGTTTTAAACATTGGCTCATCTACTAAAAGAAGAATACTATAAATAAGATATTTAATTGTCATATTTTTACCTGTAGCGATTTAAACGAAAAACTGCCATTTTTGACCCTTATTTGTTAATAACTAAAATTCTCGTCCGAACTGTGACGGGCATTTTTGTATGTATAGTGTATTAGGTATATAGTACCCAAAAAACCCATTTGCAACTTGGCTGCTCAAGTGTCCCGACAAAAACCTTATTTCCCTGGAGTAATCATCAACCCACCTCATCTGTGGTCTTCCTCTCGTCGTTTACTTTGGTAAGGTCTCCAATGTTGTACTGTTGCATTCCAACGTTGGTCTTTTTGTCTAGCAGTGTGGCCTGCGAAGCTCCATTTAAGTTTGGCAACTTTTGTTGTTATATCCTCGACTTTTGTTTTTGATCTTATCCAGTCGTTCCTCTTTTTATCTGACAGTCATATACCTAACATTGCTCTTCCCATTTCTCTTTCTGTTGTGGCTAGTTTATTCATATTTGCCTTGGTTAGGGTCCAGGTTTACACGAATGCACTGGTTGAACACTTTGCTCCTCAAGTATTGAGGTATTTTGCGGTTCTTAAGTATCCAACTAAGTTTTCCAAATCCTGCCCATGCTAGTCTTGCTCTCCTAGTAATTTCCGCACTTTGGTTCTCTTTGTCAAGTTTCAGGATTTGGCCTAGGTAGATATATTCCTGGACTTTTTCTATCTCACTGCCATTTATAGTTATAGTATTTTTATTACAAAAGCAAGATTACATAGGTCAAAATTTCTGACGTAAGAGCACTGCCAAATCATTAGAATATGACTTTTCATCATGGCCACGTTAATGTCATTACTTGTCAGATATTTTCTTTGATTTTGTTTACTGTACAAATATTATCTCTAATTCTTTATTCTAATTAATGATGTCAATTAGTTTTCATTTCTTGCTGAAATATGTATATTAATAATACGCCGAAATATTTGTAATGTTAATTAAAGTAAATAAACATCAACTTTAAAATTGACATTTCTCTAGCATTTCTTACCAGTGTCAACATGGTATTATAATAAGAAAAACGTAATCGCGATTATATTGAGAATTTTAGAATTATATTAATTAAATAACCAAAAACATTTTTTATTATTAATAATATAAATTTTATGAAACAATCCTTTAAGTTAAATACTCCAGAAAATAATAATTTTATTTAAATATATTAGACAATCGTACGCTACTGATGTGACAGATCGGTGTTGCTACATTTTTACTTCATTTCGTACACAATTTGATTCAAAATATAGCTTTAAAACACTTCTGTTTTTATAAATACCTACATAATTGAATATAGCTTAATTTAAAAACTATTGTAATTATTGTTGTGTACCTATTAATTGTGTTTGTGTTTGGATTGAGAAACATACGCCAAATCAAAATGCTTCTTTAATAGATTATTTTGAACCAGAAAGAAATAATGGGATTCCCTTTTACCATTAATTGCAGAGAAGTAAGTTAAACAATTTAGATTTCTTACTATTAGGTTTATTAGAAATACGATTATTATTAGATTTACAGATCAGAAAGTTGTCTTATGAATTTTAGCGTTTGCAGTACTTCGTTCTAAAAATATTAAATAATACGTTTTAATGATTATACCTACACTCTGATAATATTGTTGTTAATTAATATATTTCGGCAAGTAATGAAAACCAATTGACATCATTAATTAAAATAAATAATTATAGATATTATTTTTATAGTAAACACAAAAAAAAAATATCTCTGACAAGTATTGACATAAACGTGGCCAGGATGAAAAGTCACATTCTAATGTTTTGACAGTGCTCTTAAGTCAGAAATTTTGACCTACGTAATCTTGCTTTTGTAGTAAAAAATACTATATACGTCTGGGATCATCTGTGTTTGTCATTATTTTTGTTTTTCTCATGTTCATTTTCAGGCCGACGTATTGGGAGCTGCCTGCGAGTTCCTCCATCATAATTTGTAGTTCCTCGAATGAGCTCGCTATAATTACAATGTCGTCAGCGAATCTGAGGTGGTTTAGCTTTTTGCCAATAACGTTAATGCCATATATTGACCAATTTGTCGTTTTGAAGACGTCTTCTAGGGCTAGGTTGAAAAGCTTTGGCGATATGACGTCTCCTTGTCTCACGCCTCTCTTAATGGGGATGGGATTTGTATTTTCGTCTGGTTGTACTATCATAGTTGCATTTTCATATATATTATGTATTAGCTGTCTATATATCGAATCTATTCTACAATTATTAATAGCTTGTTCTATGACCCACATCTCGATACTATCAAACGCCTTTTCATAGTCTACGAAGGCAAGAAATACGGGTAGTTGGTATTCATTTGCCTTCTCTATCAATGTTCTCATTGTCAGAAGATGGTCTGATGTACTATATCCTTTGCAGAAACCAGCCTGTTCCACTGGTTGGTAACTGTCCATTTTGTAGGTCAACCGGTTGTTAATAATTCTCATAAATAGTTTGTATACTTGACTGAGCAACGATATAGGTCTATAATTCTGTAGGTCACATTTGTCCCCTTTTTTGTGTAAAAGTATTACTAGACTTTCGTTCCAGTCTTTAGGGGATTTTGTTGTTATGGAGACATTTATTAAATAGTAGCTTTGTTAGTATAGGGATTGTTACTGTTTTGCTTGTTTTGACACTATAGGTACTTGTGACACTATAGGTACTATCAAAAACAATAATTATTATACTCATACGCTCGCTAAATGTTGCCAAGTCAGTTAAGTTTGCTTTCTTGTTATAGATAATCGATTTTTAGTAGTTCCAATGTGACAAAAAATCTAGGCATGGGATAAAAAAATTTATTTGAAAGTTTATTTTTTTTCTTAATGGCGGTACAGGCTCGATTTTTGTAATATTTTATTTAATTATAGAGTAATTTCCACATATGTACTAGCATATTTCTCAAATTGGTCTGTGTACCGCCATTCTTTACTATATTACGAATATGTGTGCCAAATATCTCGACAAAATATTCAAAATTAAAGCTGCAATCTTGGAACGCATTTTCCGCGCGGTGATGTTGCCTCTTAAAAACTATAACATACTACATATTTAAGTTAATTGCAATAATAATCCAATGGTGGTGGTTGACCTTGTATAAATAAATATTCAAATAATTGCCTCGTTGCAAAGGCGATAAGGAGGCCTTTCAAATGATGTACCCCGTAACCTCGGTTTGTATTTAAAAAAATAGTCGATTACGCCATTACGCTAACAGTGATGACGTAATGTCCAACACATAATATACAGTAATTGATGGCCATCCAAAGACTAAAATTGACGTGTTTTAAGATTTTTTTAGTCATCTTGTTCTGAAATACTGAATTTATTTCATACTTTGTATCATACTTAACTAAGTACATAATTTTGATTAACCCTATAGAAATAAATATTCAAATAATACATCGTTGCAAAGTCGATTAGGAGACCTTTTCAACTGCTCCTCATGGTGGATACGTTGGCGCTCCCGGACCGTGCAACAGTGGGCGCTCCGCCTCAGCGCTTCAATCGGTGGCAGCAGGGGCGTCATTTGACAGGGTCATTTGCCCCCCCTGACCCTGAGAATGACTGAAATTTACAAAAAAAACATCAATTTTATTACTGTAGTATTGTATCTTCTTCTTCTTAAGGTGCCTATCCGTTCCGGATGTTGGCGATCAGCATGGCTATCCTAACTTTGCTTGCTGCTATTCTGAATAGTCCGGTTGTCGATGTATTAAACCACTTTCTCAGGTTTTGAAGCCAAGATATTCTTCTTCTCCCTAGTCCTCTCTTTCCAAATACCTTACCTTGAAGAATGAGTTGCAACAAGCCATATCACTGTTCATTCCTCATAACATGGCCAAGATATTCTAGTTTGCGCTCTTTGATTGTGTTAATAATCTCTCATTCCTTGCCTATTCTACGTAGAACCTCAACATTAGTCACACGATCCACCCACGAAATTCTCAAGTAACACCACATCTCGAATGCCTCGAGTTTTCTCAAAGAAGCCTCGGAAAGTATCCAGGCCTCTACTCCGTATAATAACGTAGAAAATACATAGCATCTGATGATAGAGATTTTGGTAGCAAGAGGTAAATCGTGGCTTCTGAAAAGAGACTTCGTCGTTATGAACGCTGGTCTAGCTTTTCCTATGCGTTGTTTTATTTCACTTGAGTGGTCCCACTGGCTGTTTATGTTGGTACCAAGGTATGTGTAGCTGTCGACCCTGTCAATTAGTTGTTGGTTAACCAAAAGCTGTGTATTTTGGTTACACGTATGGTGTAAGTCCGTATTCTCTACTTATATCTGATATGCGCGACATTATTCTTTGCATACCATCTAGACCTAGACTGTCTGCAAAAACTACAGCGTCGTCGGCATATCTAATGTTGTTCAGACGCACTCCATTGACTAATATGCCTTCCTGTAGTTCTCCCAGCGCTTGCTCCAAGATACATTCAGGGTATATATTAAACAGCACCGGGGACAGGATGCATCCTTGCCTCACTCCTCTATCTATGGAGACTGCCTCTGTCAATTGGTCATCCACTTTAATATTGGCAGTTTGGTTGTAATACAAATTATATATGATTTTCAAGTCTCTAACGCCTTTTTGTAGTCGATAAAACAAATATACACGTCACAGTCAACATCCCTGCATCTTTGCATAAGCACTTGGACAGCGAATAGAGCCTCTCGGGTGCCTAAGGCATCGCGGAATCCAAACTGCGTCCATGATACCTGTTCTTCGCATTTATTATATACTCTGCCGTGTGCCGTGTATCACTTTCAGAAACGTTTTGAGTAAGTGGCTCATTAGGCTAATTGTTCTGTGGTCTTCACATGTTTTGGCATTTACTTTTTTGGGTAAAGTTACAAAGGTCGACTTTAACCAGCTTTGGGGTACTTTTCCAGTTACGTATATTTTGTTGAATACAGTTGTTATCCATTTTATTCCTTGTTCATCCATAAGTTTTAGTAATTCTACATAAAACTGGTCAGGCCCTACAGCTTTACCATCTTTAGTTGTTTTAATAGCTGACGTGACTTCTTCAATGGTAATCGGGGGTCCTGTTTGGTATTCAGTGTCTTTAATGGTATTCTGCCTTTCATCTGCAAAAGTTACTTCCACATATTTCTTCCACGTGTCTAGTTTTTCTTCCACACTTAACAGTGGTTTGCCTTGGTTATCTGCCAAACACCAAACTCTGCTAGGTTTGTATAAGCCTGCAGCTTCTTTAACTTTTTTGTGCATATTGAATGAATCGTGTTTATGTTGCAATTGCTGGATTTCCGCACACTGTTCTCTTAGTCGTGTATTGTTCTATTAGTCGTGTTCTCTTAGCTATTATAATTGCTTTTTTGATCTCTTTATCTATTCTTTTGTATAATGACATGTAATGATCTTTGGACTTTCGCCTCTCTTCCATCATATCTAAAATCTCGTTTGTCATCCACGATTTCTTCTTTATTTTTGGTGGTTTGGGGAATTTCTCACGTATGTCTTGTGAAACTGTATGCAACTTTTCTATCTCCTGGTCCATTACATCCGATTGAATAACGGTATTCAAGTTGTTCTGTATATACCGTTTTACACTCTGCTCTGTGTTTTGATCTTTTAGTAGCCTATATAGTATTGTATAATGTATTGTATATACAGGGTGTCCCGAAAAGATTGGTCATAAATTATACAACAGATTCTGGGGTCAAAAATAGGTTAATTGAACCTCACTTACCTATATACATAGTGCACACAAAAAAAGTTACAGCCCTTTGAAGTTACAAAATGAAAATCGATTGTTTTTCATATATCGAAAACTATTAAAGATTTTTTATTGAAAATCGACATGTGGCATTCTACGGCAGCAACATCTTAAAAAAAATTAAAGTGAAATTTGTGCAACCCATAAAAATTTTATGGGGGTTTTGTTCCTTTAAATCCCCCCCAAACTTTTGTGTACGTTCCAATTAAATTATTATTGTGGCACCATTAGTTAAACACAATGTTTTTAAAACTTTTTTGCCTCTTAGTACTTTTTCGATAAGCCGGTGTTTATCGACATATTTTGAATATTTATCCAATCCACCACATATTTGTATATGGTTAAATATGATTATAGAGACCTGTTAATAATCTGAAAATTTATTTATAATTTACATTTTTAGGTATATTTTGAAAAAGAAGCCACATCTCGGCAAAAGGTGACTGGTCAAAAAAAGACTAAGAGGCAAAAAAGTTTTAAAATCACTGTGTTTAACTAATGGTACCACAATAATAGTTTAATTGGAACGTACACAAACATTTGGAGGGTTTAAAGGAACGAAACCCCCATAACATTTTTATGTTAATATATTAAAAAAGAAGCCGCATCTCGATAAAAACTGGCTTATCGAAAAAATACTAAGAGGCAAAAAAGTTTTAAAAACGTTGTGTTTAACTAATGGTACCACAATAATGAATTAATTGGAACGTACACAAAAGTTTGGGGGGTTTAAGGGAACAAAACCCCCTTAAAATTTTTATGGGGTGGACAAACTTTACTATAATTTTGTTTTAAGATGTTCCTGTCATATGAATGATACATGTCCATTTTCAATAAAAAATCTCTAATAGTTTTCGATATATTGAAAAAAATCGATTTTCATTTTGTAACTTCAAAGGGCTGTAACTTTTTTTCTGAGTACATTTGTACTAAGGTAAGTATCCCGAAATAACCAAAGTACGTGCCTCCTAGCGGCGGGATACGGGCAACAATACATTGGCTTATAGGGCAGTCCTTACAGTAGGGATCCTGGCCTATACAGAAAAATGCAGGCGGGTGTGGGGTAATACTGCACTTTGGTTGCATTGGTGGTGTATTGGCTAAACGTGCAGGGCAGGGTATGGTGCTGATAGAAAAGGCATTCAGGCATCAAATATCCAAAAATCTTTTCAGGCCATAATAATGAAAAGACCTTCTCCAAACGCAGTAAAAACTTATACTGAAATGATGGCATCTCCTGAGGTAAAATGTTCCGGAAGTAAAATGAGCCTCCGTTCGGATCTCCGGGTGAGGACTATCTCAGGGGGAACACCATTGCAGGTTAGAAAAATCAGGATAGGGTCTTGGAATCTTGGTAGTCTTACAGGTAAGAGTCTGGAGTTAGTGGATGCGCTCAAACGAAGAAGAGTTCAAATTGCTTGTATTCAAGAAACTAGGTGGAAAGGACAAAGGGCGAAAGAACTAGGTGAAGGATACAAATTGTGGTATGTAGGGAGTAGTAACACTAGAAATGGAGTTGGTATAATTGCTGATAGTGAAATGAAAGGTAACGTAGTAGAAGTTGTAAGAACGAGTGATAGAATGATGTCAGTGAAATTTGTAATTGATAAAGAGGTATTGAATGTTGTTTGTGTGTATGCTCCCCAAACAGGTCTGGGTGAGAATGAAAGAAGAGCTTTCTATGATCAATTAGGAGACGTACTGAGTGATATTCCAGCAGAGGAGAAAGTTATAATAGGAGGTGATTTCAATGCACATGTGGGCCAAACCAAGACAGGATATGAAACAATACATGGGGGATTAGGCTTTGGAACTAGAAATGAAGCTGGAGATGACATGCTTGAATTAGCAACAGCATTGGATATGGCGATTGTTAACACATTCTTTAAAAAGAGAGAAACTCAACTTATTACTTACAAAAGTGGACAACATCAATCCCAAATAGACTACTTCATGATAAGGAAAGAAGACATACGTGAATGCAAGGACTGCAAGGTAATAGTGAGTGAGACAGTAAGCCAACAACATAAGCTGCTTGTTCTGGACATCGAAGTAAAAAGCGAAACTAAACAAAAATATCGGAGAGGACCACAAAAAATCAAATGGTGGCTGCTGAAAGATGAGAAAGAAGGTCTATTCAGGAGAAGAATAGTAGAAAAAATATGTTGGAACATGAAAGGAAGCCCTAATACAATTTGGAGAAAAATGGCCAGTAGTATTAGAGAGACTGCTATTGAAATACTTGGGAAAACGTCAGGAAAAAAGTTTGAGGATAAAGAGACTTGGTGGTGGTCAAACGAAGTACAAGGAAAAATAAAAGAGAAGAGAAAATTATATAAAAAGTGGCAAGAAACCAGATCCGACACAGATCTTCAAAACTATATGGTGGCGAAAAAGGAAGCAAAAGTAGCAGTAGCAAAAGCCAAAGCAGAAGCGTATTCAAACCTATATGATCAACTTGATACCAGGGAAGGCGAAACGAAGATATATAAAATAGCCAAACAGAGAGCAAGAAAAGCAAAAGATTTTAATCAGATTAGATGTATCCGAGATGAAAATAATAAAATACTAGTTCACGAAAGGGAAGTCAAAAAGAGATGGAGAAAGTACTTTGACAGCTTATTAAATGAAGAATTTGACAGACAGCCTGTAGAGTCAACGGAGACAGTAGCAGCAATGGTCACCAAAATAACCAACGAGGAAGTAGCTCAAGCGCTTCAAAAAATAAAAAAAGGAAAAGCGGTAGGACCAGATGATATTCCTGGGGAAGTATGGAGAGCATTGGGAGAGACAGGAACAAGGTGGCTAGCAGGTCTATTTAATAGAATTATGGAAGTCGGACAAATGCCAGACGAATGGAGAAGCAGTATACTGGTACCTGTTTACAAAAACAAGGGAGATATACAACAATGTACAAACTACAGGGCTATAAAACTGCTTAGCCACACCATGAAAATATGGGAAAGAGTAATTGACAGACGGATACGTGAAGAGACCGAAATATCCGAGAATCAATTTGGCTTTATGCAGGGTAGATCAACAACAGATGCAATTTTCATTATAAGGCAGTTGATGGAAAAATACAGGAGTAAAGAAACAAACGCTCATATGGTATTCATTGATCTTGAGAAAGCATATGATAGAGTTCCTCGAGAGATTCTGTGGTGGGCACTCAATAAGAAAGGAGTCCCTGGTGAATATGTAAAGATTGTGAGGGATATGTATGAGGGAGTAACGACTAGTGTTAGGACAGGTGTGGGAGAGACTGATAAATTTCATGTGAAAGTAGGATTGCACCAAGGCTCTGTGCTTAGTCCGTATTTATTCTCATTAGTTTTGGACCAGATAACAGCGAAACTACAGGGTAACATTCCATGGTGCTTAATGTATGCTGATGATGTCGTGTTAGTAGGAAATAGTGAAAGAGACTTAGAACAAAAACTGGAACAGTGGAGACAAGCTCTGGAGGAAAAAGGTTTAAAACTTAGTAGGACAAAAACAGAGTATTTGGAATGTTCATTTAAAGATGGAGCTACTACAAATAAAATGGTATCTTTGGATGGTGAAATGATTGTGAAAAGCAATAGTTTTAAGTACCTAGGATCCGTATTACAGAGTAATGGAGAAATAGATGGAGATGCATGCAGTAGAATTAGGGCTGGATGGATGAAGTGGAAAGAAGCGAGTGGTGTGTTGTGTGACAGAAAAATTCCAATGAAGCTGAAGGGAAAATTCTATAAAACAGCCATAAGACCGGCTATGATGTACGGAACTGAATGTTGGGCAGTGAAAAAGAAAGAGGAACAACGAATGCATGTGGCGGAAATGAGAATGCTTAGATGGATGAGTGGAGTGACAAAGAAGGATAAAATTAGAAATGAGTATATTAGGGGAAGTCTAGGTGTGGCACCAATTGATGCCAAAATGAGAGAGCATAGGTTAAGATGGTTCGGTCATGTTCAACGTCGAGACGTTAATCACCCAATACGAAGAATAGCTGAAGTGCAGATTCCTGGAAGGAGTAGGAGAGGAAGACCAAAGAAGACCTGGGGGGAGGCGATAAGGCAGGACATGTTGGTAAAGGGGATTAACATTGATATGACCCAAGACAGAATTGTGTGGAGAAATGCAATTAGGGAAGCCGACCCCGCATAGGGATAAGGCAAAGAGAATGATGATGAATTTGTACTAAGGTAAGTTAAGTTCAATCGAACTATTTTTGACCCCAGAATGTGTGGTATAATTTATGACCAATCTTTTCGGGACACCCTGTATAATGCTTGCCTTCCCCAATCAAAATTTCAAATGACGCCCCTGGGTGGCAGTTTATATGTAGAGGAGCGCATGCCGTATCGATTGAAGCAGTTACAGGAGCACGGAATCCAAGTGTGGTGGATACGTGCCTTAATAGTTTATATAAAAATAATTGATCGCCATTTAAAAATTAAAATCAACGTGTTTTAAGATGCTTTTAAATATCGCTTCTTTCTGAAATAACGAATTTATTCCATACTTTTGCATCATACTGTTCATTCTTAATTCATTTGAGGTGCAGTATCTATTCATGAGTTTAGCATTTTTACCATTAACAAGTTAACAAATTTAAATGAGAACAGTGTAATGACATATTTCATTAGAACGACCTGTGCATTAGTTCTTTAAATAACAACGATTTTTCGCACGCCCACTGTCATTCTGAAATAAATTCTAATTAAATAAGCTACCTCGCATTACTACCTAATTAAGTCGACTCAGACATATTTAATAGCGGTACTACTTAGTATGGTTGACTTGAGTGTTATTGGAATCAATTGTTTCCCTAATGATCAGATGCTAAAGTTTTAAATTTAGTACCAACGGAACAAGTTTATTATTTATATCTTAACCTTGGTAGGTTAAAGTACAAAAACATTATTATTATTGCTAAGGTTAGGTACCTGTTCTGTAGACCAGTTCCTTGTTGAAGACATGGATAAATTATTTAGGTAAAAAAAATATTAAGTAACACCGCCAATAGATATATTTTTTACACACTTACGGAAACTTTTTTCTCTCTCTAGAATCCGTTTGTTATAATAAACATGTAAATATGTTTCAAACACTCTGAACCTTCGAAATACGCATGCCCGAAAAAAAAACTCTTACAACATTAACTATTTTAATTTCATACTGAATTCATATTCAATATATTTTTAATGCACATTTGGGCCAATCCTAAACAGGATATGAAGTAATAGAGGACTAAAATCCGTCCCACCTTGACTTTACAGTATAGGGCAGGGGGCAATGCAGTCCTTATGAGAGTTTTTAGCGCGACGATGCCGATTTTATCAAAAAGAATTTGTAATCGAACAATAGAGAGATTAATTTAAAACTGTTTTAGGCCGATGCCACATTATGCGTTTTGACCGGATGCGTTTTTGCCGCATCCTGTGAAAACGCATAGTGTGACAGATCGGTCCGGTTGCGTTGGAAACGGATGCGTTTTGAATCATCGGTACGCGCTTACAAACTGCACCAGACTAAACGCATAGTGTGACAGGTCGGTCCGGTTGCGTTGGAAGCCGATGCGTTTTCACCGCATCCGGTCAAAACGCATAATGTGGCATCGGCCTTAGAAAGACAATCTACAATTTTAGGATTCGTTTGCGTTTAAGTTTATTTGATATACATACTATAGTTATTACGCATATTTACGAATCCTAAAATTGTAGATTGCCTTTCTAAAACAGTTTTAATTTAATCTCTTATGTTCGATTACAAATTCTTTTTGATAAAATCGGCATCACCGCGCTAAAAACTCTCATAAGGACTGCATTGCCTATGTTCCCTATACTGTAAAGTCAAGGTGGGACGGACTATAGGCTTTGGAACTAAAAATGCAGCTGGAGATAATATTTTTGAATTTGCAACAGCATTAGATATGGCGATTCTTCAAAATAGAGTCTCAACTTATTATATGTATATAAAATTGGACAAAACCACTCCCAAATAGATTATTTCATGACAAGAAAAGAAGATATACATGATTGTAAGAACTCTAAGGTTCTTCTTCTTGATGTGCCTATCCGTGACGAATGTTGGCGATCATCATGGTAATCTTCACTTTATCTGCAGCAACGCGGAAAATCTGCACATATGTTGCATTGAACCAGGTTCTGAGGTTCTTTAACCAGAATGTTCTTCTTCCTTGACCTCGCTTTCCAAATATTTTTCCTTGCAGGATGGCTTGTAGGAGGGCATATCTGGATTCATTTCGCATAATGTGTCCAAAGTATTCCAACTTTCGAGATTTTATGGTGGTTAGTACTTCTAGATTCTTCCCCACTCTTCTAAGGACCTCCTCATTTGTGATCCTCATTTGTAACTGTAAGGTTAGTGAGATAGTAAACCAACAACATAAGTTACTTGTGCTGCACATCGAACTAAAAAGCGAAACTATACCAAAGTATCCGGAAGGATCACAAGAAATCAAGTGGTGGATGTTAAAAGATGAGAAAGAAGGTCTATTCAGGGAAAGAATAAAAAAAATGTTTTTAAACATTAATGGAATCCGTAATAAAATTTTAAGGAAGATGACCAATATCATTAGATATACTGCTATTGAAATAGTGGGAAAAACGTCAGGAAAGAAGTTTGAAATAAAGAGACTTGGTGGTGGTGAAGACTTTGTCTTGTAAACGAAGTACAATAAAAAAATAAAGGAGAAGCTATTATATAAAACGTCTCAAGAAAATAGGTCGGTAGGACACAGATCTTCAAAACTATACGGTCTTTAAAAAGGAAGCGAAAGTAGCAGTATCAAAAGCTAAAACAGAAGCATATACGATCAACTTGATAGCATGGAAGGCGAAACAAAGATATATAAAATAGCCAAAAAGAGAGCAAAGAAAGCAAAAATTTTAATCAAATTAGATGTAATTATAATAATAAGATTGAGATGAAAATAATAAAAGACTAATTCACGGAAAGGATGCCAAAAAGAGATGCAAAAAGTATTTTGACAGTTTATTAACTGAAGGCTTTGGCAGAAAACCAGTTGAGTTGACGGAGACAGTAACAATAGTGGTCACCAAAATAACAAACGAGGAAGTGGTTCAAGTACTTCAAAAAATAAAGAAAGGGAAATCAGTTGGACCAGATGATATTCCTGGAGAAGTATGGGGAGCATTACGAGACGTTAATCACCCAATACGAAGAATAGCTGAAGTGCAGATTCCTGGAAGGAGTAGGAGAGGAAGACCAAAGAAGACCTGGGGGGAGACGATAAGGCAGGACATGTTGGTAAAGGGGATTGCTATTGATATGACCCAAGATAGAAACTTATGGAGAAATGCAATTAGGGAAGCCGACTCCGCACAGGGATAAAGACAGAGAATGATGATGACTGAATTCAATATACAGTATCCAGAGTAATAAGGATTTTCTCGGGACACTCAAAGATCCAGGTAGCTGACTATACTTTTTTAGTTATTGTAGGCCTATAGGAAGAAAACCTACCTGTTTCCTGCCTAGAGTTCGCGTCTGTTTTTTAATTATTAACAATTTAGTGAAAAAAATCGCGATTTTTTCGATTTTTTGCACTCAATTCAAAAGCTAAATAGTTGACATAAAATTACAAAATTCAGTTTTTGAGAACATTGAAAAATCTTCAAAGAGTTTTGAAAGTTAAAAAGTTAATTTGTTGCTACGCAAACTGCAAAATAAGTGAAAATCGTTATTTGTTAATAACTTTTACTAAAGCTACCTTAGAACTTTAGTGGTTCACCCAGTTGGGTATTGGCGTACTTAACAAACCTTCAAAATTTGAGACCGATCCATTAATTAGTTTAAGAGTTATTCTATTTGTTTATCCCAGATACCTTTATTTTGCAATAAGATAAGACAGAAAATAATAAAGATAGGGCAATTCTGAGTATGCCAAATGAAAGTAAAAGAGTGATAGTGTCAAAATGTATTAAAAAAAGATAAAAAAATAATTAATATAGTCAAAAACCCTAACGCCAAATTTTTGAAATTTTGTAGTTTATAAACATTTAGAATAACTTTAAAAATGTTGTTCGTAGAAACAATATTTTTATATATTCGAAAAGATAGTATTTTAACACGAATTTTCAAATAAAAAAAAATTTAGCCTGGGCTCATTTGGGACAAAGTTAGCCATGTTTTTTTTAATTCACAGCTAATTTGTTTATAATAATTAAGGAATCTCATTAATGCCATTTTAAAAAATGGGTTCTGCATTTTTTCTTAAAAAATTTGCACAAACATTGTACTTTCACAGCACCCTCTACGATTTTTCAAAAATGTAGTTCATACGATTATTTACTAGGGGGAACCTACAATTCCACCGAGTTAAAATACCGAAAAAGCAATTTCAAACGAATATAATTTTCTGTATCTCCGGATCAACTCAATGGATTTTGATCTTTTTTTTTCGATTTGTATGTAATTTCTAAGTAAATTACAAATATGCAAGTTGTTTATAAATTTATTAATTAATAAACAGTCCAATTTGTTTAAACAATTCTTGAAAACATATCTTTTTTACAAAAATCTATTTTTTTAATCATAGTATCATTAATGATCATAGAAAAAGTTAAAGTACACTTCAATAAATAAATGATTTTTATTAGATAATTATTTATTGAAGATTATTTATTTATTAAGTATACCTTAACTTTTTCTATGATTAATAACGATAGTATGATTAAAATCGTGGATCTTTGGGAAAAAATTATTTTTTCAAAAATTGTTTAAGCAAATTAGACTGTTTATTAATTAATAAATGTCTAGACAAATAGCATATTAAATATTACAAATTTTGTTATGTACAGAAAAATTACATACAAATTAAAAAAATAACGATCAAAATATATTCAGTAGATCCCGAGATATAGAAAATTATAGTACATAGTTTTAAGTTGCCTTTTTTAGTTTTTGAACTCATGCGTTTGTCGGCTCCCAGCTCCCCCTTCACTTACCACGACTAGTCACCAATTGAACTACTTACATTTCTAAAAATTCGTGTAAAATACCAGCTTTTCTAATATGTAAAATGATTTTTTCTACGGACAATATTTTTAAAGTTATTCTAAATGTTTATAAACTACAAAATTTCACAAATTTGGCATTAGGATTTTTGACTATATTAGATAATTTTTTATCTTGTTTTAGTACATTTTGATAGCATCAGTTTTCTACTTTCATTTGGCATACGCAGAATTGCCCTATCTTCATTATTTTCTGTCTTATGTTATTGCAAAATAAAGGTCTCTGGGATAAACAATTAGAATAACTCTTAAACTAAATTAATGGATCGGTCTCAAATTTTGAGGGATTGTTAAGTACCCCAATACCGAACTTTGGGTGAAACACTAAAGTTCTAAGGTAGTTTTAATAAAAGTTATTAACAAATAACGACTTTCACTTATTTTTCAGTTTGCGTAGCAACAAATTAACTTTTTAACTTTCAAAAATCGGCGTTTTGAAGGTTTTTTAATGTTCTAAAAAATTTAATTTTGTAATTTTAGGTCAACTATTTAGGTTTTGAATTGAGTGGAAAAAATCGAAAAAATCGGATTTTTGCACTAAATTGTTAATAATTAAAAAACGGGCGCGAACTCTATTCAGGAAACAGGTATGTTTTCTTCGTATAGGTCTACAATAATTAAAAAAGTAGTCAGCTACCTGGATCTTTGAGTGTCCCGAACATGGTCTATTTCTAGTTTATTACCCTGGAGTATTAAACAAACGACTGTTTTTAATATCTGAAGAAAATGTAGTAAATACCCTAACTATTTTACTAATGCAAAAACTAGTTTGACCCTGTCTTGCTATGAAAATGCACTGCAGACAATTAAATGTTGTCATTAATGTCGAATTTCATAGTTCCGTTCGTAGATTGACGTCACCGAATGAATTAATCAGGTTTATGAAATTGTGTAAGATCTATTATAATACTGCCGATTGACTATCATACCTACAGGTCATACGGATGTCGTTGTTTGTCTATTTATTCGATAAATTTTTTAGGAAAAATCTTACAGTTTGCTACATAGGTACCTGTTGATCTAAAAAAGTACCTTATTGAATCTGGAGTCATTTGTCATTTGGTATTCTTTTTCTTGAAACTTGGTACATATGTACATAGGTTCCTCTAAGTGTAGTTCCTCTAAGTGTAGTTCCTCTAAGGTTTTATTTTACTTAAAGGAAAAGTAGCAGAAGCTTGAAACATGGTACTTCGGTTCTTCATGCAATAAGGAAGAACTGTATGGAATTTGGTAATTTGGATCTGTTTGTTTGTATATGAAGTATTCGTTTCGCATATCATGCGCTTCGCTAGTTCTTCTTAGCTGCTAAACAAACTGGTATATAGAATGGCAGGCTGGCTCTACCTACTGAATGGATTGATAGATTTTCCCTACTTTCTCGAGGGTTTATTAGACTCTTTTTTTATTTGTAAAATTTTTGTTCTCCTTATCTAGAGTTTGTTTTGTTTTTGCCTTTGGTCACTGAAGGAAAGAAGGAAGTCTGAAAATGCGATACATTTATTTATAAGTATACTAAAGTAGAGAGTAATAAAGAACATTAAAGTAGATGTAACTGTGTCCATTTATGTATGCAAATTACTAATTAATTAAAGAAAATAAAGCAAGATACCAGTATGAATTGCATAGATTAAGAAACCGACTTATTGGACACGTTTTCTGCAATTGTCGACACTGGATTATTATTATCATTATTATACATTTCTTTTAAATAAATATCAACATAAAATAATGAAGTAATTATCAGCAGTTTATGTTTTTTTTGTGTAAACTGTATTTTAAAATTATCTTCAAAAATTGCTGTTGATATCTTGTGATATTACATACATTTTTGTTTTATAAACAAACATTTGTTTTAATTCTTCTTTCAAATTATCATTTGTGTATAATATATAAATAACCTAATTAAAATTATATTAAATAACATTTAACTTTTGGGATCATTCTATTATATTAAGCTGATAACATTTATTTTACTAATCGTTTTTGTAGTTATTGGGCTGTCAGGTTAAAATTTTCTCCTCTATAAATCAAACAAAAAGAGGTGATCATAATATTATTGACTAATATACACTTAAGAGCATAGGCGCAAAATTTCGGGCCAATGTTTTTTAAATGCATTAATTTTTTTGGAATACTGAGAAAACTAATAAATATTTTTGAAAAATTTAAACGCAGAATGAAAGATAACATTATTACGAGGGTTGAAATTGCTTTAAAATAAACAAAAAGTTTCTTTTGAATGGGATATTTGAAATTAAAAATCATACTGAATTTTCTCTTTTTTTTCACTCCTGTCTCTCTCTCTCTTGTCGTTTCCCCATTACTGAGGATCGTGATTTCTTCCAATATTCCTAACAATGTTTCTCCATTGGTCTCTATCTTCAACTGCTTTAAGAGCTTCGCAGAATTAGTGTCCAGCTGAATTCTTTATTTGGTCGGACCATCTAGTTGGTGATCGTCCTCCTGATCTTCTCCCCGGAACGTTTCCAGAAACAATTAATCTCTCCAAACTGTCGTCACCTCTGCGAACCACGTGACCAAAGAATTGCAGTATTCGTTGCAGACATATTGTGGACAGCCTGTTTTTAATCTTGAGTTGGTTTAGAATGGAAACGTTTGTCCTATGAGCTGTCCAAGGTATGCGCAGCATTCTTCTCCAGCATCACATCTCAAAGACATCAATTTTTTGGCGCTGGCATGCGCGAAGAGTCCAAGTCTCTGCTCCGTATATAAATATTGAAAATACAAGGGTCTCACCAGTCTCATCTTGATATTTTGAGAGATAGATCTGTCTTTATAAACTTTAGTTAGGCGACTCATCGCATTTTTTGCCATACGAATACGTCTCCGAACTTCTGCTTCACCGTTACCATCTTTAGTTATACTAGACCCGAGATAGACAAAGTTGTTTACTATCTGGTATTCTTGTAACATGTTAGTCAGTTGAATAGTGTCGAATCTGTCGACCACCATTATTTTTGTCTTAGCTTTATTGATTTTTAGACCAACTTTATTGCTTCCGTACTCAACTCTTCGCAGGAGGTCAAACATTTCTTGCTCATTTGCTGCTATAGGTGTAGTGTCATCAGCAAATCTTAAATTTGAGATTTTCCTACCAGCTACTGTTGCTCCACCGACCCATCCTTCTAAAACAATCCTCATGACATGTTCACCATAAATGTTAAATAAGTCAGGTGACAACACGCATCCTTGTCTAACACCTCTCTCGGTCTTGAATTGGTTTGAGAACTTATGATCTAGTTGCACTGTCGCTATATTGGACTGGTATTCAGTTCACTCCTGTAACTTATTACAATTAACATTATGGAGGTTTTCAGGGACTTTCGGCCCTCGGTTATAAAGTAATCTTTCATTCTGCGTTTAAATTTTTCAAAAATACTTATTAGTTTTCTCAGGATTCGAAAAAAATAATCCATTTAAAAAACATTTGCCCGAAATATTGCGCCTACGCTGTTAAAAATTTATAAACATACATAGTACATATATGTAGTTGATATTTGACATGACTGATTCCGCTTGATTCGTGTGAGGATCTGTGAAAAAGTCTACATTTAGATGTGAGAGGTGGCATTCTGATAAATTCTGAAGTTGTGTGATAACTGATAACTTCAATATAAATACAATTTGACTTTATCCTCTTTCAAATAGGCCGCACGGGCGGATCCAGGACCGATTTTCGGGAGGGGCCACCAATTTATTTTGGGGAGTAGTACCAGGGGGTCTGGTGGTAATTTTTAAAAATTAGGGTTACAACGGTGAGTTTGAAGGCACTTTTCTCACACTTTTGAGGGCAATAAAGACATTCAAAACTTAACGTTATTAAAGTATTATTAAAGTTAGTACCGATTTCTACACATTTCGTCGGATCCAAGTGCGGTTCTTTCAACAAGTTTAATACTATTTTTTCCAATGGTTCTCCTGTCAGGCCTTCTTTTTCCCTTCTTTCTTGATTTTCACTAATTATTTTTATGTTCTCATAAGCGTCAATGAACTTAACAAAGTCTTCACGAATGTTGTTATTGTGTATGTATCTCAAATTTAGAGAAAGCTGTTCTATGTGGGATACGTCAGTCGTTTCGTCAAATATCACAGAGTAATAATTTGCACTTTGAACCTGATTCATTATTTGTTCAATTATTTCTTCACAACATGCTATTAATTGATTTTGAATGGTGCTACTAATGTATGTTGCTCAGGAAGATGCTGTGGATAGATTTTGTTTAAGAGTCTTATCTCCTGATGCGATTTTAAACCTTAACAATTCCTCTCACTGCTAGGTCCAGCATCTTCGTCCAGAAGCAGAAGGCCATTATCACGATGGCCTCTTAGAAGAATATTTTGTCGACCTAAGGACCCTATAGTATAGACACTACTATTGGTCGTAGTCTTTCTCAATTTTCTTGTATCTCTTTAGACCTCTGAGAGTCTATCTGGTTAATGACTGACTTTTGGGGGTTGCGATAACTTGATGTTTTTTTATGAGTGTGTATGCCTCCGTCTTTGCCCTTGAGTGTGGCGAAAGATAATAAAGGTTTAGTGACAAGGCTTTGGGCTATCATCCCTTTATTGTGACCATATTTTTCATTAGAAAAATAAAACGCAATACTTGCAAAACAATTCCTTTCGAATGTGCGAAAGTAACAACCAACTCCTTTGTTCTAAGTGTTGGTGACCCAAGTAACGCTTCATTTCTTTTTTATTCTGTATGTGTACAGATTGTGCAAATTGACACGATTTTAATGGCTGCCAAGATCGTTCTAACAATCAGCACTCTGTAAAATGATCAACCTTTTGATTTACATTACAGAACATCCGATGTCATTCTTGACGCTTCCGTTACTGCTTTTGTTCAATTCTAGTCCAGAAGACATAATATTTATCCTCTGTTTTGTACATATACCTATATGGGTTTGAAACTAAAAACATTTGAACTCAAAACATTTGAATATTTAAATATATATTTTTTTAAATTCTCGGAGAGGGCCATGGCCCCCTCCCTGGATGCGCCCTTGATAGGCCGGGAATATTAATAAAAAATTTGTAATATTACAAAATAATTAAAAACACTGTTTTTTTAATTTCCTTGCTTATAACTTTAAAACTAATTATTTTGGAGCATAATTTAGTCAATGAAATAAAATAGCGATAATTGAATAAGATACGGCTGGTTAAAAATGTTTTAATTTATTGTCCTTGCTGAAAAATAGCAATAAATAGAAAAAAAAAGAGGGAAACAAGCCTGTTTTTATTCAATGTTTTTCAATCACTTAGGACCTTCTTAATTCGCCTAGAAAAGCTTTATAATTTTGACCCCCCCCCAGAAACTCAGAAACCAAGAGTTTCTTCACAAATTAACAATTTGTATTGGAAGGAGGACGAATTCTCATGTAAAATTCATGCCTTCAAATGTAACCCCCTACTGTCCTGCATCAACCCCCAATTTTCTTTAAATAGCAAATGTAGTCGAGTGGCACATCATTCGAAAGGTAATTTTTTATACGACCCTCTGTTTTTTTAAGTTGCATGGTAACTTTAAAGATAATTGAAATTAACTAATTTATAATGAATGTGTTAATTCAAAAATTATCTTCAAACTTATTACGTAAATAAAAAAAAATAGAGTGTCATGTAGAGAAAAAAATTACCTTTCAAATGATGTACCACTCGACCACACTTGCTATTTAAAAAAAGTGGGGGTTGATGCGGGTGGGTTACATTTGAGGGCATGAATTTTGCATGAAAATTCGTCCCCCCACCTCACAATATAAATTGACGTATTTTTTTAAATTTTGAAGAAGCTCTTGGTTTCTGAGTTTCTGGGGGGTCAAATTTTCGTTGGAACAGACTGTAGTAAAACAGTCCACTGTTTCCACTGTTTAAAATTGTCCACTTATTAAAACAGTCCACTGATTAAAATCGATTTAATAAATTTCGTATAATAAATCTGGATTTGTTTTTAAAATTTTATTATATTTTAAAGAACCGCTTGGGTTAACATGTTTGGCATACACTACACATAACTAACATGTCAAAGAAATAAAGTGATTTTGTGCCGATGTATGCTTTGGCACTGGGGATGAGTTTCACCCTTTCTTGGTGGTGAAAAATATACGTTCACAATAAGACCGGATGTGGATAAACTGACTAAAGGCCTGAATTGTTTTATAGCATTTTTTACTAAGTCAATACTTTTCGAGTTATTTGCGAGTGAATATGTTCATTTTGCAACAAAAAAAAAAACGATTTTAGCCGGTTTTTCGCAAATATCTCAAAAAGTAAGTGAATCACTTATTTCAGAAACAACCTAAGTCACATTTTTTCGATTTTGAGTATATTACCCCAACATGTATATTCCGGTAGGTGTGAGTGACAGAATTAATTAAAAATAATAAAAATAAATATAATATATATAATTATATAAGTATAATAAATATATTTATTTATTTTGGGTGAACAAGCGGTGTGTTTGCTTATATCTCGAACGAGGGTTGATCTGCATCGTTTGCATGTTGTGAAGTGACTGCCCTCTTGGACCAACATTTTTATGTCAACTGGTTTTGCTGTTTTGAGATAATGACCAGAAAGGGCCATAAATTCTGCATCTGCCTTTTGAGAATCTTTTTGTATTTCAAGAAGTTGACATAACGAGTGTGGCACTCTGGGGGCATCGCAATCTATTAGTGTTTCCTTGAAAGAAACATTAATCTTACACAATCTGTTTAATGGATAATATTTCGTTTCTCGAAATCAACGGCATATGGTTTGTATATCACATGTGGATTTTAAATGACCAATGCCGTTTCGTTTTAAGAAAAGTTATCAAAAATTAAGAAAATAAAATTAGCAAAAATAGTAATTAAAGCGTACCGCTTTATGTATTTCTGTGGGACTAAGGTTGTTTCAGAAATATATGAATATTTTAAATCGTTATAAAATCAACTATGCTTACGAGACTTAAGTGTATTCTGCATTAAATTGTGTGTAACCCTCAGAAATACCTGTTGGTGTAATAAACTCAAAATTGCCAAAATTTGACTTAGGTTGTTTCTGAAATAAGCGATTCAAGTATTTTATCGAAAAAAGCATTCTTAGTAAAAATATAGCTTATAAAAACGTGAAAAAAATTGGTTTATGCATGAGGTGTCTAGACCCAGTAGAAGCAGAGTTGTACCTAATGAAAAATTCAATCATATTCGTCAAATTTCAAATCGAATAATTCAATGTGAAATAACCAAAAAAATGAAGCATTTCTTGGGGAAATATCATTACAACCTTTTTAAACTGTTTAAAAAAAGCTTTATTTGTGTTTATTTTAAAAGTTTATAGCATCAAAAGTAAGCAAGTTGTGCTCAAAATATAGTTGGTCCCTTTTTTTGATAAAAAAGAATCAGGAAAATCACCCTCTAATTAGCATCTCAAATGAAATTATTCGTTACCGTTTTACAAATTGCTTTACTTATGAATTATTTATATGATCTTTAAGTTTCATCGGGTCAAAATGCTTATTTTTGAAAAAAATTTGTTTTAAAATAAAATTTTTTTAATTTTGAAAGAAATGCTTTTTTTTTCAAAATAACTTAAAAATTATTAGTAATGCCAAAAAAAGCTTAAAGCGTAAAAAATGTAGGTTTTGCTTTTCTAAATATTTTGGATTTTTTGTTTTCTGTAAGAAAAATTTGACGAATACGAACCTATTTTTCATTAGCTACAACTTAGTCCTGTCGCCAGGGGGGGTACAACGGCCTCCTGTATTCAGATGGACTTACCCAAGTTTTTTTTATGTATTTTGACCTGTAGAACACGAATTTTTTGGGTAACAGTTGATCCGGATGTCGATAAGATTGTTATAAACCAAGAAGTTGAGGAATCACATAACAGCGATTTCTCGCAAAACAAAACATTTTTTTGTATTTTTTGGGCCATTTTAACCAAAAAATGTTCCTACAATTTTTTTCGTAGGATGCATAGTTTTCGAGATAAACGAGGTTGAACTTTCAAAAAATGGAAAAATTGGAATTTTTGAACCCGAAAAACTTTTGATTAAAAAATAAAATAGCAATTCTGCTTACCGCATTTGAAAGTTCAAGTCAAATTATATCGGTTTTAATTATTTGTATTGCCAAAAATGTATTATTTTATTGTTAAAACAAAGCTATAAACACCTAGTGCTTGAGTGATGTTTCAATGATTTCTCATTTAAAATCGAACGAGTACGTAGAGGAGGTAAAAGTGCAAGCGGGGCTATTTCTAAGTAGCATGCAATAAAACGCATGTATTAGGCACGGGAAACAGTATGTGTTTATAGCTTTTTTTAATAATCAAAAAATAAATTTGTAGCAATACAAATACTCAAAACAGATATAATTTGACTTAAACTTTTAAAGGCGGTAAGCAGAATTGCTATTTTATTTTTTATTCAAACGTTATTCGGGTTCAAAAATTGCAATTTTTCCATTTTTTGAAAGTTCAACCGCGTTTATCTCGAAAACTATGCATCCTACGAAAAAACTTGTAGGAACATTTTTTGGTTAGAATGACCCAAAAAATACAAAAAAATGTTTTGTTTTGCGAGAAATCGCTGTTATGTAATTCCTCAACTTCTTTGTTTATAACAATCTTATCGACATCCGGATCAACTGTTACCCAAAAAATTTGTGTTCTACGGGTCAAAATACATAAAAAAAACTTGGGTAAGTCCATCTGAATTAAGAAGGCCGTTGTACCCCCCCTGGCGACAGGACTAACTCTGCTTCTACTGAGTATAGAGACCTCATACATACACAATTTTTTTTAACTTTTTTATAATCTATCCTATTTTTACTCAGAATATTTTTTCGATAAAATACCTAGGTACTTTTTGAGTTATTTGCGAAAAACTGTGTCGCAAATAAGTCGCGAGTTATTCACTCACAAACAACTGGAAAAGTATTGACTTAGTGAAAACACTCTATAGAACAAAAGTTGCTTAGAATTGGTCAGTTTATTAATTTCCGAAATTATTTTGAACGTATATTTTTTCACCCACGGGAAGGGGCGAAATTCATCCCCAGTGCAAAAGCACACATCGACACAATATCACTTTTTTTCTTTGATATGTTAGCTATGTGTATGCCAAATTTCATGTCAATCCAGGCGGTTCTTTAAAATATACATATGTTTTGCAATATTTTACCGTGAGTGAATGGGCTATTGTGAAGGTTCATAATCCCTAATACGGACGTGTCTCGTTATAGCACGCGAACCTTCATGTTTCCATTACCAAGAAGGCGATCTGTGTTTACACTTTCGTTTTTTAATGAGTGAAAGGTGCTAGTATAGGTAATATAGTATGTCGTTCTAGTTAGCTTTATTCTTTAAGCATTATCTAATACGTAGTGTATTATGTACTTCTTAAAGATTGCATGATTATTCTAAGAATGACAAAATGCATCCTAGTTGAACCTTGAAATTATACTTGTGGTTTCGTGGTTTGTGGTGTCGTTTAATTGAATCATAATTCATTCATTGCTGTCATCAACATCAACTTGTTTATGCTGTCCGAGTAATAAGATTCTGGAAGTTCTACAAAATAGGCATGTGTTTTATCATCTATCTCTTCGTTTGAGCCGATTTTTTTTATTTATAAGCCATCTCTTCAGATTAGGGGTCAATCTAAGGAGGGTGCTAAATCAGGAGAATAAGCTGGATGAAAAAAAAATCGATGCTTTAACTCATGAATTATTGCCATTGTCATCATGTTCTTGTTGTAAGCCGGTGAATTGTCTTGGAGAAACAATATTTTTTTGTGTATGTTGGGCCATCTATTACTGAGTTCGTGCTTCAATTTGTCAAAGCGGGAAATAAATAAGCTGCTGGTATTTGAAAGGAAGGTTCTCAAAGAGATGAATTGGCAAGAGAGTGGAAAAATCACCGCAATGCTTAATTGGCGACTCTGTATGGTACTGAAAACATCGTCAAACATTATAAAAGCTAACCGGATAAGATGGACGCAGAGGAAGACAGTGTTTTTTAGTGGCACAGACATTCATCATTCTGCCAGTCGCAATCAGGTTATGTTATACCTATACTGAATTCGCTCTACCGAGAATCACTTTGACACATTCGGAATAGGAAACATACAACACAAAAATTCCTACCTCACACTATTAACTGCTAAAATCAACTTAATCTTTCATTAAAAAAAGAAGAATTATTAGAAATAGTGAGAGTGTCTACTAATCTCATAAAATTTTGTGGATTTTATTTCTACTAAATATTTTTATTTTGTACAATAAATAAATTTGTCATTTATTATCAATACATTATAATGCTGTAAATAAATAATTATTGATTGGCGTAAGGTTTATGTTATTTTTATGTCTGTTTACTATTAATAATATTCACCATGAGCAGGTGCGTTGGTTGTGTAGTAATTTCCAGTCACTTCTGACAACTGAACTTTGTTCTCTGAAAATAAATTACTAACGTCAGTGTCAAAGTGAATCTCGATAGAGCGAATTTAGTATAGCTTATCACTAAGTCAGTAATGTGTCAATATGTAGTGTGTGTGTTTAGTAAATGTCTTGTTACTTAGTAAAGTCGACTTCATTGTCTTTACAAAGAGATGCTAATCGTATCCGAACGTCTGCGGTCCCTCCGGTGAGAAGAAAAATATTAAAGACAGTGTTTTTTGATAGACCAGATGGTAGAAGATCAGTGGGCCGTCTTAGAAAAAGATGGAAGGATGATGTTGAAGCCGATTTATCTAGGATTGAGGTAAAACAATGGGAACTGGAAGCGCAAGATCGTAGAAGTAGTCTGAACAAGCATTAGTCCATATACTTCATCCCAAACCCTTTTTTCAGTGCGTGAACGATACAATGTCGAAATATATTAACCTAGAATGACAATTATAATTTTACCTCTTGACATTGTGAAAGTATGCTACTATCCGTCAACGAATACATAATTTTCCGAGTTCTATGTATGAAAGAGAAAATTCGAGAAACTAGAATGCACTGAAATAAGGGTTTGGTATGAACTTTACCAAGCCTTTCTTTTGTTTCTCCATATACGTTATTTT
Source organism: Diabrotica virgifera virgifera (assembly GCF_917563875.1). Classification (NCBI taxonomy): domain Eukaryota; kingdom Metazoa; phylum Arthropoda; class Insecta; order Coleoptera; family Chrysomelidae; genus Diabrotica; species Diabrotica virgifera. The sequence goes on from NC_065444.1 coordinate 198,348,150, forward strand.
CCAAACACGTCAACTTTAATCACCTGAAAAAAATATATCTACTAATGGCTGCAGCGTGCTAATAGTTGACATGTACCTATGTTTAAAAAAAAGTTATGACTACTAAGAACTAATGCTTTTGTTTTTTTCGAAATTACTTATGAAATAACCAAATTCCAAATATGTATGATAACTCCGTTTTTTTTGTTACAAGTTTTCTTGGTAATTTATACATTTCTTGTATCAAAAAATATATTTAGGTCATTTAGTTACCAAAAAACCCAGTGATAAAATTAATAACAACATCACACCGTCAAACTAGCACATTAAAGTTTACTGATAGAGTGTAAGAGTATTTACATAATTTAATTTTTTTATTTACTCCTTGGGGCTTAATAAACATGGTGTTGCTGATAACAAACGAATGGCGAACGTTCTGATAATTATTGTTTGTAATAAGAGCAGAATATCTCGAGGGACCTAACATGTGGAGCAATACAAATACAAATAAGTCTAGGATATCAATACTCCATGTGTTGATAACACTATATTATTTACAGTAATATTTAGATTTTCATATGAGGAATATTCGTTTAATTTATAAAATAAAAAAATATGAAAAAAATATTTTTTTCTACAACCGTGTTAAAAATGCAATTTTTAGCACTCCATACGAGCGTTTAAAATGTTTAAGGCACTAGTGCTTTAAAATTTTTAAGGCACTGCAGTTCGTATTGGCCGTATAGGCAATTTTGATGTAATGTCAAAAAAATATAAAAATGGAATGTCAGTCAAGTTCAAGTAAAAGTTTTTGTAGATATTGTCCTGTAATTACGTTTGTAGAAAAAATATTGTATGATATGCGTGTTAAAAAGTACATTTTTAAGGCACTCATGTGAATTGCAGAACTCGCTTCGCTCATTCTGCAAACTTTCACATGCGTGCCTTAAACGTGTACTTTTAACACTTATATCATAAATAACTATTAAGAAACGCTTTTCTTTAGTTACGAGTGACTAAAATTATTATAAAAATATTATAAAAAAAAATCAACTAAAAAACAAAAAATAAAAAAATTTGAAAAAATCTAACACATTCGTCAAAGAAAAGCGTAACGCGTCTTCATCGAATAAACGGTTTTCACACCACGCTTTTCTTTAACGAATGTGTTACATTTTTTCAATTTTTTTTATTTTTTGCTTTTTAGTTGATTTTTTTATGTTTAATTTTAGTCACTCGTAACTAAAGAAAAGCGTTTCTTAAAAATATGTTTTTCATATTTTTTTATTTTTTACTTTTTAGTTTTACACTTTTCAAACATTAAAATATATCGTCATGTTTATTAAAATATGTATAAAACGTATGGTGTACTAACATGAAAAGTATCGGAATCGGCAAAAAATTTGAAACTTTATTGTTTATTTATGAAGCATAACTTAAACAATTAACGTAAAAAGTGAAATTATGTATAGTTCATATAATTAGCTACAATATGTAAAAGTTTCAATTTCTTCATTGTAAAAAACAAGAGAATTTAAGCATTTTCCATTAAAATCGTTTTTTTTTTTTACAATGAATAAACATTTTTATTGACTATTCGTGTATTGTTCCCGCGAATGCATATGTCTGCAAATTTTTAGTCATTTGCATTGAAGAAAAGGCAGTCAAATTAACGTCCAAAGATTTGACCCAAACGATTGAACTAACGAAAAGCGTTTAATTAATTAATACGACAAAACGAATTCCAATGTTAATTGTAGCACAAAACGTCTCTACCGGTGGTTTTTCTAAGACTACGATAAAAACACGAATTTTTTGAATTCGAGTTTTGGTTTTTGTTTCGCATCGTATTGAAATTTATTGACACGAATAAACGCCGATTTATATATAAACAAATATATGAGCGTTCAAAATTTTAAACTTTATTGTTTATTTATGAAGCATAACGTAATAACGTAAAAAGTGAAATTATGTATAGTTCATATCATTAGCTACAATCCGTAAAAGTTTCAAGTTTCTACATTGTCAAAAACAAGAGAATTTAAGCATTTTCCATTAAAATCGTTTTTTTATTTAAACAATTAATAAACATAAATTTTTTTATTGACTATTCGTGTATTTTTCCCGCCAATGCATATGTCTGCAAATTTTCATTCATTTGCATTGAAGAAAAGTTAGTGAAATTAACGTCTAAAGATTTGATGCAAACTATTGAAGTAAAGAAAAGTGTTTCAAGGCGATACAGTAGCGATCAACAGGTAGCCAAAACGCGTTCCAAGATTGCGGCTGTAATTTTGAATATTTTTTCGAGATATTTGGCACACGTATTCGTAATATAATAAAGAATGGCGGTACAGAGCCCAATTTGAAAAATATATTAATATGTGGAAATTACTCTGTAATTAAATACAATATTAAAAAAACGAGCCTGTACCGCCATCAAGAAGAACAAAAAAATACATTTTCTTCAAATAAACTTTTTTATCCGATGCCTAGATTTTGTGTCATTTTGGAACTACTAATGAAATAAAAATTTTTAGTAGTTTCAAAATGACACAAAATCTAGGCATCGGATAAAAAAGTTTATTTGAAGAAAGTGTATTTTTTTGTTCTTCTTAATGGCGGTACAGGCTTGTTTTTTTTAATATTGTATTTAATTACAGAGTAATTTCCACATATTAATATATTTTTCAAATTGGGCTCTGTACCGCCATTCTTTATTAGATTACGAATACGTGTGCCAAATATCTCGAAAAAATATTCAAAATTACAGCCACAATCTTGGAACGCGTTTTCGCTACCTGTTGATCGCTACTGTTTCCTCTTAATAATAAGCTTTATGTCCCTAAAACAAAGTTCAAATATTTTACAAATTCCAATTCTAGAATTTTTATTCTTGCCTGTAGATAGAAGTTTTCTCGATGTCCGTATTCCCAGTAGATATGCTTCCACATGGTTCAAAAAGTGTTTTTTTTTTCGAACTCCGAGTTAACTTCATATACCAACTTGTTGATTTTAGTTATTTGTATACTAGGTTCTGGAACTACTTTCTTGTGGTATGTCTAATTTAAATATTATGTTTACATGGGTTAAGCCAGTAGTTATTAATTGTAATAACAATGGACCGTGATAGTCGTGACGTCAAATCAATGTTGGCTACTCTGGAAAGGTTTCCAAACAAAGCAAAAATCTGTCAAAAAATTCACACGCGGTGTTTGTTTTCGTTTTTATAATTGGAATATATTGCTTGTAGGATGTTTAATTTTTACAAAATGATAATGTAGGCTATTGATTATGTATTTTAGAAAGGAACTACAACGTTAACAGGGTTTTATTATTTCATATAGTCAATGGACCTCTATATTTAAAAAAACCACGGAGTGCTACCATTTAAATTGGTGCGTTTTTGAGAAAGGGGTGAATTAGTCCCTAGACACAGGGCGAATTAGGGTGAGTTATATGCACATTCAGTGCAAACACGTCTGTAGGAAAATTATTCCAGGTTAAATTTACTATCGAAATATCACATTTTAAAGTTAAAAACATGTTTTTTTACAAAAATATATCCAAAAGAAAAGCAAGAAAAAAACATGCAAGATATCAATTTTGTTTTTTGCCCCATAACTTTTTTCCACGGGGATATAGGTATAGGCATTGCTTCATAGAAAAAAAAACTTCCATCCTTCTTCTTTAAAATGGCGTTTGGTAGAAGTCCCTGTGATTTACAATTTCCAAAATATGATTTTTCAAATTTCACCACTCACAGCGGTTTTAGGATATTTTCCTTGTTACTTCGCAAACATTGTTCTATAACTTTTTTGTACGCATCTCTACTCATTTTCTTTACTTTAAAATGGTGTACTGTAAAACATTCTATGACTATTTTTAAACAAGATATGCTTTTTCAAAGTGTGACATATACACATGCAATAGTTGGAACCACATGGAAAACTTTTTTAGTATTAATTTTATAAAAAAAAGTTATTCTTTATAAAATGCTCTTCCTAGTCTGAAACCTAAAATGCAATTATCAGATATAAAATTTTATTAATAGTGTACGAGGTATGTTAAAAAATATCAATTTGCTCAGGAGCAAAGTACCTTTATATTTCACAATATCGAAATGTGTTATTAAGAAAAATTATTTGGAATTAAAAATTATATTATAATATGCAATTATATTCTTCTAATTGAAAAAAAATAAACAATTTTAAATTTTAAATTTTTTTCAAATTACGGATACTCTTGGATATCCTACGGATATCTTGTTTAAAAATAGTCCTAGATTTTTTTGGAATACACCATTTTAAAGTAAAGAAAATATGCTGTTTTCTATTATACAATGTATATCCCTAAATGTACAAGAAAAAAAAATAATGAAAAAATTTAAAAATAATCATAAAAAATATCAAAAATCATTAAAAGTATGAAACCTTGAAAAAGCAGAACTTGCTTCAAAATAGTCAAGCAACCTTATACAATAGACCATTTTAAAGGTAGTTGACTCCTCTTTCGAATAAATGTACCATTGCATATACCTAGAAATGCGTAAAAAAGTACAGAACAATGTTTGCGAAATAATGGGGAAAATGGCCCAAAAATGCTGTGAGCGGCGAATTTTGAAAAATCCTTTTTCGAACAATATAAATCCTAGAGACTTCTACCAAACGTCATTTTAAAGAGAAACAATGTAAGTTAATTTCTGCTGAAGCAATTTCTATACCTATATCCCCGTGGAAAAAAGTTACGGGGCCAAAAACAAAATTACTTTCTTTCGTGTTGTTTTTTTGCTTTTCTTTTGAATCTATTTTTGTAAATAAAAATATTTTTGACTTTCGATAGTAAATTTAACCTGGAACAATTTTCCTGTAGACGTCTTTGTACCAAAAGTGCATAGCACTCACCCTAATTCACCCTCTGCCTAGGGACTAATTCACCCATTTCTCAAAAATGCATCCATTTAAATGGTAGCACTCCGCGGTTTTTTCAAATCTAGAGGTCCATTGACTATATGAGACAATAAAATCCCGTTAACGTTGTAGTTCCTTTTACCTCTCATATTTTGAACATAATCAATAGCCTAATGTGTTGGGTACCCGTGATTGTACTCAATGCTCATAGTATATTTCCCACCATATTTTCAAATAGGACTGGTTAAGAACCTGAAGAAACGCAGTAAGTACTATGTAATGTGTAAATATTATAAAATTAAAAGCAATATGATTGATATGACTAAAAAGGATTGTGTCTTTAGAAAAAATGTGCAGATGATTGTTAAAACAAAATAAAATTAAAAATGATTACATAAATCACGTGTATAATCAATTGACAGACGTCAAACTTTTGCTTTGTTTGGAAACATTTTTGACGTTTTGACGTCACACTATCACGGTCCATTACATCCAACATTACAACAATTTTAACCAACTAATGTTTGACGTTTCGATTTTCACTCCGGAAATCGTTTTCAAACAGTGGTTAATTTAGAAATGTGCCTTGGGGGATCATCCCTTGGGTGGTGGATCTTGGACACCAACCAAAAGACAAAAAAAAGATAAACCCAAATTGTACATAAAAGACATAAACAATAACTTATAATACATTAAGTTCCCTTAATTTTCGTCCACGTGACTTTCCCACTATTATTATACACAATCTCGAAACATAAGTGACAGACTGACAGATCAAATATCATTTAAATGTTTCATATGACGCGTCCGTCGCATTAGCGAGATGGTATTGTTATTTGTTATTGCTTGCAGGCCCGGATAATCGAACTTCCGAATCTTCTACTGATTTTTCTTCTTTTTTTTTTTAATATATTATTAATCAATATTACGTTATGTTTATTAGATATTATTACACGTGTAACTAATCTTGCAAATAATAAATGTGTGTATATATTTTGAAATATACAGTATGCCCCTGTAAGTTGTATCCATATGGAAAACTTTTTTATTATTAATTTTACGAAAAAAAGTTATTCTTCATAAAAAGCTCTGCATGGTCCAAAACCTAAGATTTAACCATCAAATATCAATTTTTTTGAATATTATACGAGGTACAGTAAAACCTCCGTTAACCGAAATAATTGGGGGGAAGGCCGTTTCGGATAATAAGAATTTCGGTTAAAAATAACATTGTTTTTTGTATTTTTCTTGTATCAAATTACATAGTATTGGAGATGTATAGATGCAAAACATCGTTGTCAAAGGAAAATACAAAAGAAAATAGAAAATTACGTTAAAAAACCATTCTAAATCTGTTGATCTTCCTTAATTTCATTGCTTTTTTTTTAATTTATTTTTTGTTGACGAAATTATTGAAACTGTCAGCCATTTCAGTTAAACGATGTTTCGGTTAAAAAGGTTTCGGTTAACGGAGGTTTTACTGTATGTCAAAAAGTTTGAATTTCACTCAAGAGTAAAGTAGCTTTATTTTTCACAATATTGAAAATTTCTATTATGAAAAGTTGTTTGGAATTAAAAACTATATTCTAGGATGCAATTACATCCTTCTAATTGAATGTTTTTTTTTTTGAAAAATTATGGATAACACACTATTTTCAGTTATTTCAATTCAGATAACTCTTTTATTATTAATTTTACGAAAAAAAGTGATTCTTAATAAAAAGTTCTGCATAGTCTAAAACCTGAAATACAACCATCTTATGTCAAATTTTATCAATTTTATACGAGGTATGTCAAAAATATGAATTTCGCTCAAGAGTAAAATACGTTTGTTTTTCACAATATCGAAAATTGTTATTATGAAAAGGTATTTAGAATTAAAAACTATGTTTCAATATGTAATTACATCCTTCTAATTGAAATATTCTGAACTATAAAGGTACTTTACTTTTGATCTAAATTTTTATCTTTTTTGACATACCTGGTATAAAATTGACAAAAATTTGATATTACATGGTTGTATTTTAGGTTTTAGACCATCCAGACCTTTTTATTAAGAATCACTTTTTTTCGTAAAATTAATAATAAAAGAGTTATCAGAATTGAAATAACTGAAAATAATGTTAGTTATCCATAATAAAAAAAAAATTATTAGAAGGATGTAATTGCATATTAGAATATAGTTTTTAATTCCAAACAACTTTTCATAATAGCAATTTTCAATATTGTGAAAAATAAAGCTACTTTACTCTTGAGTAAAATTCAAACTTTTTGACATATCTCGTGTAACATTCATAAAATTTGATATCTGATGGTTGAATCTTGGGTTTTGGACCATGCAGAGCTTTTTATGAAGAATAACTTTTTTTCGTAAAATTAATAATAAAAAAGTTTTCCATATGGATACAACTTACAGGGACATACTGTATAACAGGCAATGGGCAATGATGTGTGTGTTTGAGCATTATTGGCTTCGGAGTCAATGTCCATTCGCCATCTTACCTTTTTGGGATTATTTGTATTATTTATGTGGAAGCTCTAAAGGAGTGCTTCCTGCTTTCTACTGTATCAGGTATGTATCCAATCACAATCCTGCTCCAATTTTACAAAGAACTATTTTATATACCTATATCTAATTTTCAACGATTTTTGTTTTTATTTGGAATTATTTCTTTTCATTGTGATTTTTTTATGGGCAATGATAGTTTTATAAATAAGCTAATAGTAGAATAGTAAAATGGTATAAAGTAATAATTGTTAAATATTCGTACTAATTACCAATAAATATTATTTGTAGCGTCGTTTTATTATAATTATAATATTAATATTATAATAATTAAAAACGTTTTATTTAAGTACAAACATTTTAATAGTAGAATGATATAGTATAAGAGCTGTGAGACATTTTTGAGTAGGTATTTTAGGCAACCTGAAAATTTTTCAGGTGACTCTTCCATGATAGCCTAATACAAAAATGCCGGTCTGGCTGGAGGGTAGCGGTTATTTTCCCCAAAAATCCCCCCCAAAGTTAAAAAAAGGGTAAAAATTGTTATTACAAAAAATATCATTAACGTGACTTTAAAGTAAATTTAAATATTCAAATATAAAGAAAATAAACAGGCCAGGCGATTTGAGGGCGATTTTAACTCTGCAAGATACTTGCATGGGCGCCCCAGGATTATTTTCAGGGGATGCATCTGAACTTCAGAAGATTTCATCTGAATCTGTACATACTATTAACGAGTATAAAATATACAACTATACATGCAAAGCTATGTACATTCCTTCAGGACAGGGAAGTACAATTATTATTTTGACAGGGTATTTTTTAATATTAAAAATAAATATTCTACAAAGACAGGTTTTTTTTGGTGAAATTTTCCAACTGCCATGTGATCGAACAAATTACGCGTGCATATAAATGAAAAGCGCTATAGGTAAACAGGAGTGTGAGAAAGAGCGTATACCGATAGCTGTTTGCGTCCTCTGTTGTACCTGAGCGAGTCCGTTCGCTCGAGAAAAATCACGTGACCTGGCGATCCCATGTTGTTGTGCTTCGAAACGTCAGAGTAATTATTATATATTATAGTTTTTTAAGTAAAGTCGGGTCCATAGATATTTCGCCCGTCGGCAAATTCAAACAGATAACATTTGTATTGTTATGAAATTCGAGTAAATCAATGTCCCTTTGATTAAGCACACGCCGGTATTTTTACAACCGGGTTACTCATTGTAAATCAATCAAGTTTAACACTTGAAAATGTATACTTGGGCATTAGTACAGTTAAAATTGTTAGACGATTATATTTAGATGAAATATTAAGCAATAGAATTGAAACTTTTTTCTACTTTTAAGGACAAAAAAGCAAGTTCATTAGCGGAACGTGATTCAAAATTATTCTGCAGATTATATTTGAAGCAATATTTGATTAAAACATCTCATTTTTGGTGGTAAAAATATATTAAATACATATATTAATTTGTCTGGACTAAAGGTGGTCAAAGATGGTCTGGAGTTATATTTTTGTTTGAATTTGCCGACGGGCGATAGATAGATGGTGTTTACTTTAACTTTTTCTTAATTAAAGGAAAATAATACGTACTATACAATAGATTTTGCAAATATAATAGAAAAAGACAGATTTATTATTATAAAGATATAGGTAGAAAAGTATAAAAGTATAAACTAAATTGATTCTGTGTCCGAATCTTGTACTTCTTCTTCAAACTCCTCATCTGAGCTTAAATATTCACTGTCTTCTTCTTCGTCAGACTCCCCTTGAGACTCAGATTCCTCTTCTACATGATCTGCAAATAGTTGTAATATGTATTTAGAATTAATTAAAAATTAATTAGTGATTGATTAATTGAGTTGCTACGTATTCTCTGTCCTTTTATACGGAGTCGAAGCCTGGAGAATCACGGGCGCATCTGAAAAAAGACTTGCCATTGTTGAGATGTGGTGTTATCGAATAATGTAAAAAATATCATGGACGCAAAACGTAACAAACACGGAAACATTAATAAGGATAAAAAGTCAAAAAAATACTCAACACTATGAAGGAAGGAAAAATGAGCTACTTTGGTCATATACTAAGAAATAAAAAACATGATGTAATTTATAATATAAGGAAAAGTATTAAGTATTAGTTATACATTAATTTTTAATTAATTCTAAATACATATTTACAACTATTTACAGATCAGGTAGAAGAGGAATCTGAGTCTCGAGGGGAGTCTGACGAAGAAGAAGAGAATGAATATTTATTTTGGCTCATCTTTCTTTCCTTTATAGTGTTGAGTATTTCTTTTGCCTTTTTCATCTTTCTTAATGTTTCCGTGTTTGTTACGTGTTGTGTTCATGATATTTTTTACATTATTCAATAACAGCACATCTCAACAATGGCAAGTCTTTCTTCAGATGCGCCCGTGATTGTCCAGGCTTCGACTCCGTATCAAAGGACAGAGAATACGTAGTAATTCAATTAAATTATCGCTAATTAATTTTTAATTAATTCTAAATACATATTACAACTATTTGCAGATCATGTAGAAGAGGAATCTGAGTCTCGAGGGGAGTCTGACGAAGAAGAAGACAGTGAATATTTAAGCACAGATGAGGAATTTGAAGAAGAAGTACAAGATTCGGACACAGAATTAATTTAGTTTATACTTTTATACTTTTCTACCTATATATTTATAATAATAAATCTGTTTTTTCTATCATATTTGCAAAATCTATTGTATAGTACGTATTATTTTCCTTTAATTAAGAAAAAGTTACTTAAAAAACTATAATATATAATAATTACTCTAACGTTTCGAGACACAACAACATGGGATCGCCAGGTCACGTGATTTTTCTAGAGCGAACGGACTCGCTCAGGTACAACAGAGAACGCAAACAGCTATCGGTATACGCCCTTTCTCACACTGCTGCTTACCTATAGCGCTTTTCATTTATATGTACGCGTAATTTGTTTGATCACATGGCAGTTGGAAAATTTCACCAAAAAAAATTCTGTCTTTTTAGAATATTTATTTTTGATATTAAAAAAATACCCTGTCAAAATAATAATTGTACTTCCCTGTCCGGAAGGAATGTGCATAGCTTTGCATGTATAGTTGTATATTTTATACTCGTTAATAGTATGTACAGATTCAGATGAAATCTTCTGAAGTTCAGATGCATCCCCTGAAAATAATCCTGGGGCGCCCATGCAAGTATCTTGCAGAGTTAAAATCGCCCTCAAATCGCCTGGCCTGTTTATTTTCTTTATATTTGAATATTTAAATTTACTTTAAAGTCACGTCAATGATATTTTTTGTAATAACAATTTTTACCCTTTTTTTTAACTTTGGGGGGGATTTTTGGGGAAAATAACCGCTACCCTCCAGCCAGACCGGCATTTTTGTATTAGGCTATCATGGAAGAGTCACCTGAAAAATTTTCAGGTTGCCTAAAATACCTACTCAAAAATGTCTCACAGCTCTTGGACCAATACTTTTATTTCTTTTGTAATAATAATATTTATTCATCCTTTGAGACATACACAATGTATAAAACAAGTCACTCGTTTTACAGACAAAATTAAATAGGTTTTTATGATATAAGTGTTAAAAGTACAATTTTAAGGCACGCATGTGAAAGTTTGGCACATCCGAAACATCCGACAATGGACAGGGCTAAATTTTGAACAGCTAAAGACAGACAACAGTTTGTAATTGTGGTACGTTTAATTAAAGAACGTTTAATTATCCAATCAGCTGGAAGACACCCAACCAGTTTTCACCTGCAGCTCCAAAGGCAGCTTTTGAAAGCTACAGGTGTAACTGTTTCAGTTGAAACGATAAGAAGAAGAGTTCGTACCAAGAAGTATACAGCAGGAGACAGTTATGGGTTCCCGAGTTATCCAGGCAGCACAAGACTGATCACCTAAATTGGTGTCTTCACCACCAAAACTGAACCATTGGGAATTGACAAAATGTGCTATTTCGAAAAAAAGTCAGGATTTGTGTAAAATCAGATGACCCACGAAATCGCGTACTCAGAGGTCAAGGAAGGCAAACAAGAACGAAAACTGTCAGATCTGTTCACAAATATACAAGGGGAAGTGTAATGTTCTGCAGAGGAATTTTTATCCGTAAAAAAACTTCTTTAATTTTCATCCAATCAACTTTAACTACTCACAGGTATGTTGATAACCTGTAGTCAGGCTCTGGAGAGGTTCAACAGGAGAAAATTTAATTTTATTGCATGATGATGGACCTCCACATACCATTAGAGTGACTACAGACATCATTGAAATAGAAGGTATCCCTTGTTTGGAGTGGCCTGCTTGCTCACCGGAGGTTAATCCTAGAGTATTTGTGGGATATGCTTAAAAGAAAAATTAGAGCTCGCTGGGATAATCCACAAAACACCGCACGGCTAGTACAAGCTGCTCTTAAAGGATGGAGCAACCTACCACAACAAAATGTTGATAATTTGATTATGAGCGTGCCCACGCAAATTGAAGCTTACATAAGGACTAGAGGTGATAACACTGACTACCGCAAAATACAAAAAAAATAAATAAAAACAATTTAAACATTATTCGTTTTACATTGAAATTTTATATGCTATTGACTTTAAAACAACTACTTTCAATTTGTTTGTTAAATACTTTATTGTTTTATTTAATTTTTATGTATTTGTTATTAAATTGAATTAAAATAAATATTGTTTGACTTCGTGTGTTCGTTTTTTTTTTAATTCGCACGGAATAGTAAGAAATATCAGATGATTCCATATAAGTTTGGGTGTGTGTATATTAATATGCCATAAGAAACAGCTTCGGAACAATATGAATAGTATATTTAGCTTCCGTATTAGCATTGGTTTGTTTCTCTTGGCATCGAGTCAAAAGTTTTCTCCTTCAATGTGGATTTTCGTACTTAACAGGATTTTTGAAGGCTTCTTCATTTTCCGCTATCACAATAGTAACAATCACGACACACATATAAAATCTTTCCCAATTTTAAGATGTATCTTTAAACTTTATTCTGAATACAAATTAAAGAGTAGACGCTATTGAATAAAACTCGATGCAATTTTTTATGGTTTGATAACAGATAAACCTGAAACTTGTGTTCACGGCGAGATAAATCGATATGTAATAAATTAATGAATTCTAATAAACATACGTAGGTGGTTTATCTTTTTTGCATTCAGTATATTATTTGAATTACTGAGAATTATAGATAGAGCATGCACGTTGATTCCAAAATTACCGTGACCCAGACATCTAGTAACACGACAATTCGTAACCGGACAAGTGGTAACGGACAACTCGTAACAGCGACAGTTCGTAACGGCGACACTTCGTAACAGCTACAGTTCGTAACTATACAAATTCGTAACGGACAATTCGTAACGTCAAAATTGAATTATTCTGTTTATTTTTGTTAACATGGAAACTAACTTTCATTACAGTTATAAATGAAATTATGTTTATCAATTTAACGAATCAGTACCGGGATAAACATGTTTAACACATTTTATATTTCGTATTTCAGAATATATTAAAAGTCTTGCAACACAAACAAATATTTAAATACATACAAACTTTAACAATATTTTTAAAAGTTTATGCCTCTTATTGTTTCTTAAATTTGCATATAGGTACCTAGACAAACGAATAATGAAGTAATTCGTAAAATCTTTAAACCAACAACCTTCTTTAAGACATTCCAAACTTTCTAAGTAAACATTTTGTAAAGGAAGGATTATAATTACCTGTTATTATAATAAATCTTGTGATTGGTTATAGCGTTGGGGGTATTCAATTCCATTTATAACTGTAATAACAGTTAGTTTCCACGTTAACAAAAATAAACAGAATTTTGACGTTACGAATTGTTCGTTACCATTTGTCCGGTTACGAACTGTCGCTTTACGAGATGTCATGGAACCGCAAATTACACCAGTCTGTGGGAAAATATCGTAGAACTTACGTAAAAATCTTATACAGGTATGTAAAGGTTCTAAAAGGTATATGAGGAGTGTCTGATAAAAAATCCATGAAGAAGTGTCTGATAAAAAATACAAAGTACCTTTGTATTTTTGGGTGGCTCCAGGGCGTCTCCAGTCCATATGGACAAGGTCGTGCGGCACACGCCGGCGCCAAGGCGTTAAAGGCGCCCTTTGACTCGTCAAAGTTAAATAAATATCCAATTCAAAACTAAATTAACTACACCGATTTCTGTAGCTTCAGCCGAGAGATCATTTTCTAACCTAAAACCGTTGACTGATAATTATCAATCAACGCTAAAACTAAGAGTTACCTACTTAAGATCTAGAATGGGCCAGGAGCGGCTATAAAATCTTGCTATTATTTGTACAGAATCTGAGTTTTTAAAGGACGTGAATATTGAAAATGTAATTAATGAATTTGTCAAAGGTAAAACAAGAAAAGTTCAATTTCTATAAGAAATATCCGTTGGTTTTCATCATAATAAGTGTATTTATTTAAAAAATAATCGCAATATAAAATATAAATATGTTTTATTTTTTTATCTTCAGTTTTTTAATAATTTTAAGTACCTAATGTTTTAGAACTTTAGCATAGTTTTTATTCCGTTCTGTTTTATTGGTCAATAGTGTAATGTGCACATATTATATTTAATAACTACTAGACTACTAGAAACAACAGAGATGAAAATACTTCGACGAATAACAGGGAAAAGTCTATTGGATAGGGAGAGAAGCGAAAACATAAGAAGAGAGCATGCAATGTAGAAGATATAAATGGATGGGTGACAAAGGAGTGAAACGAACACATTTGTAGAATGGCAGAGGGTAGAATAGTAGGTACGAATAGCATGAGATAACTCACCAAATGGACGAATAAGTATTGGCAGACCAATAAAAAGATGGTGCGATAATCTAAACAATTTAGGAGGCTAATATTGAAGAAGAAACAGGTTTTAAAGCCTACTTACAAGAAGGAAGAAGAAGAATATATTATTTTTTATAAGTGTACTGCGTACTTATTGTTTCCTTCAAAAAAATTTCGACCCTGGTAATTTTGATAAAGGCGCTTATCAATATTTTGCACGACGGGACCGAAGTTACTTGGCGCGCCCTGGGTGGCTCAGCATGTTAAGCTCGTAGCACTGATGATGCCCTTTCTAGATTTTTAGATAGCGAAAACGTTGTGTGATATTTGTGGCCCTTTTAAGGGTTTTTAAATAAATATACCTTTTACTAAGAAAACAATTTTTCATTAAATATACTTGAAATAAATTCCATTTTGGGCCTTTGGCTGAAGTGTTTTTAGTCAAACCAAGAAGTGCCTAACTTTTCAGTCAAATTCAGTTTCATTTCAAAACATCAAAAATTTTAAAATTTTCAAATCATACCCCCTCCCCCCTCTACATAATCTACAAAGTGTTTCTAGTCTAGTCTTTTCAGTTTGGAAAATATGTTATCCCAAATAAAATCACAAAAGTACTTAAAATAAATACTTTCTATACCTATATAGAAATGCATATGCAAATTGTGTTAAAATGGTTCATAAATTATGGTTATGTTGCATAAGTTGTGTGACGTATAAAGTTATGGTTGTAAGGTTTTTGTATAATTTTTTTCACCATGTTTACATCGCTATTAAAAGATCCAAATTAATAAAA
Source organism: Diabrotica virgifera virgifera (assembly GCF_917563875.1). Lineage (NCBI taxonomy): Eukaryota > Metazoa > Arthropoda > Insecta > Coleoptera > Chrysomelidae > Diabrotica > Diabrotica virgifera. The sequence goes on from NC_065444.1 coordinate 198,363,212, forward strand.
ATATTTTCAGATTACCATGTGAATTTAAACATGTTTATTAATTTTTTTCGCCAACATCTAGACGTTAATAAGTGTCTTGTTTTCAAATTATATTAAATTATTCAGTGATTAAATTAAGTCAGGAAAAACTTGTCTCTATACAGAATATAATTACAGTGAATTTTGATGTGGGTGTTTTTGGTGTAAAGTTAAAATCTTTGGAGTTATAGAGCAAAAATTGAAAAAAACACGATTTTCGGGCGCCATTTTGCTTATAAAAAAAGCAGCGCACTCTCTGCTGACTTCGCATACTTATATTATTAATATATGAAATCATAAGATTCGATTCCAGCAATAAAATTGCTGACAAATAACTTTTCCTTGTATTTTGCTAATTAGCCGAAAGTACTAATTTTGATTGTCCTTTTCCACTCTTTTGTATCTTCTGTAGAGGGCATAATATATCTATTTGCTTCTCTTTCAAAACTTGGGTCATTTCCTGTCTTTAGTATTGAGCGATCTGATGTTCCATGTGGTTATTCCCACCTGAGTTTGGATTGTTTTTCTTTTGTCCTTATTTGTTTGCTTGGTCGTCTTCATATTATCAATTAGGTTCTGAGGCTTCACCTTGTTTCTTTGAACAGTATTCTTTTTTACGATTGGTAGGTTGCTAACCTTGCCAATCTGCCTCCACATTTTATCAGAACTTGGGACCGGCCTTGGGAACCGCAGAGTTACTCGATTCACCCCGCAGTTATCCCAAGCAGTGTTGAAAAAAGAGAAATTCGTGAGAAAAAAAGCTTACAGATATTTGGAAGAATAAAGATAGAATAAGAAGAATAAAGGAGAAAACTAATCAGGTGGTTAAGATATGGTCGAGTTAAATGGTTGGAACATGTTTTAGGGCTGTAAAATCAAAAACTTCATCCACACTCCAATCTTACTGTCAATCATCACCACTAGGTCATCCGCAAATTAATGGTTTTATCTTATGTGATCTTTGTGATTTGTACCGTTTATGCTTGGCGTGCATTTTTTCTATACAATATGTTAATGGATAAATAATGTTATATTTGTTTTTGTCCAAGTATTTTTGTTATTTTACTTTGTAAATAACAAATTTTGTAAATTAATGACTATAATTATTTCACAGATTCACAAAATTATCAAATAATTACCCATAAGGTATTTCAAGGTGAACGCGTCGCATGTCTTAATAATTACATTTTTGCAATTAAAGAGTACAAAAGTTGCTATCTTAAATGATTTCGTCAAGCAATGCTCAATTTTTGTAGGTACATTCAAAAAATACAATTCAAATACACTGCGGTGCAAAAAATCGATCCACTAAAAATTTGGTCATTTTTGATGTTTTGAATTTCCTAAACCTGTTGTCCGATTTAAGTGATTTTTTACCACGTTATGTTATAGCCTTGTTCATTGACAATATCGCTGTAATAATATTGTTGCTAGACAGTCAAACTGTCATTGTATACCGGGTGTACGAATCAAACTGTGTTTTTTTCTCAAAGTTCACATCACCCTGTGGATTATTCTAGCATTTATAAAATACTGAAATTAAAACAAAACTATAGCCTCAGGTTTTCTTAACATTTTGTCTTTCGATTCATTCGCTTATGTTGAATAATAAAAAAGTTAGGTACTTTAACAACTGGCCATGTTCGTCATCAGTACAGGGTGTTGCTAAATAAGTGCGACAAACTTTTAGGGGTAATTTTACATAAGAAAATAATGACAATTTGCTTTATAATCATATGTCCGCAAACGCTTCGTTTCCGAGATACGGGAAGTTCAATTTTTTTACAAACTGAAGATTTATTTATTGCTTTAAAACCAGTTGAGATATGCAAATAAAATTTGGTGGATTTTAAGTAGTTATTGCACATTTTTTGACATACAATTAAGAATTTAATATCCACCATTGGCGCGCAAACGGGTATTATGACCGATAACATTACCCATAAGCACACCAATGGTGAATATACAATTTTTAATTGTATGTTAAAAAATGTGCAATAACTACGTCTTAAAACCCACCAAATTTTATTTGCATATCTTAACTGGTTTTAAAGCAATAAATAAATCGTCAGTTTGTAAAAAAAATTTAACATCCCGTATTTCGGAAACGAAGCGTTTGCGGACATATTATTATGAGTATAAAGCAAATTGTCATTATTTTATCATGTAAAATTACCCCTTAAAGTTTGACGCACTTATTTAGAAAACACCCTTTACTGATGACGAACATGGCCAGTTGTTAAAGTACCTAACTTTTTTATTATCCAACATAAGCGAATGCATCGAAAGGCAAAATGTTAAGAAAACCTGAGGCTATGGTTGGGTTTTAATTTCAGTATTTTATAAATGATAGAATAATCCACAGGGTGATGCGAACTTTGAGAAAAAAGTTTGATTTGATTCGTACACCCGGTATGCAATGACAGTTTGACTGTCTAGCAATAATATATTGTGTGCGATATTGTCAATGAATAAGGCTATGAAGTGGTAAAAAATCGCTTAAATCGGACAACAGGTTTAGGAAATTCGAAACATCAAAAATGACCAAATTTTTAGTGGATCGATTTTTTTGCACCGCAGTGTATATGATCTTGAAAATATATACTTTTGTATGCATTATATTACATTTATTTATTTATAAACCATCTCCACATATACTCGTAATACAATATTTTATTCGTATTAAATATTATTCAGTACCTGCATCAGACATTTTTAGCCTTCAAATATTAAATGATTTTACACTTTGATAATATTTTTGTTAATTAATATATTTCGGCAAGTAATGAAAGCCGATTGACATGATTAATTAGAATAAAGAATTATAGATATTATTTGTACAGTAAACAAAAACAAAGAACAAAGTAATAATGATACAAATACATAATGATACAAAGCTTTTCACTGTACAAGAAATAAATATGGCCATGATGAATAGCCATATTCTAATGTTTTGGCAGTGCACTGATTTCAGAAATCTTGAATGACGTAAGCGTGTTTTTGTAGTAAAAAAACTATATCATTGTTTCGGCATTAGACTGCATTCCACTTCTTGATTGGACGTACCACACTTCTGTTTTCTTCCATGTACATGTTGGCTACATTTTATGCTGTTCTATTATTTTCTTATTAAATACCTATATTATATTTTTAGCCCTTTTCTTGAATATTTTGAGGTCTTTGAGCTAAAATTTATATTTGTATAGAAACTGGCATTTGGTCTTTGAAAAGAACTTAAGACGACCTTTCAAATGAAATGTATTAGTACAGAATAACTTAAGATATGAATCCGTTTAAGTTTAAAATAATTATTATAAAATGGCGCCCATTCTCAACTAGTCACTGGAAAAATAGTTACGCAAAAGATTATTAATTTTATTGTTCAGAATAAATCTACATACTGGGGAAACTTTAGATGTGATCATGTAAAAAAACGAAAGAACTCCGGGTCTAGATGAGATGCCTACCGAACTACTAAGGTTGCTTAATGAAAATGTTCGTATGCTTACTGAACTATTTAGTGCCATTTATGAAACTGGTTACTTTCAGGACTTTCAACTGATTATTTTCAGGAAATTAAAATTATTAGAATAGAAATGGTTAGAGCTAATTTTAACAAAATGAGAAGAGTGCTCTGCACAAGAGATCTGAAGTTAGAGCTAAGAGTAAGGTTGGCTAGGTGCTACATTTTCTCGACTTTGTTTTCCGGAATGGAAGCTTGGACTTTGAATGCAGCATTAATGAAAAAACTGGAATCATTTGAGTTGTGGGTGTATTGAAGAATTCTGAAAATATCATGGACAGAACACGTCACAAACAAAGAGGCTCTGAGAAAGGTGAATAAAGAAATGGAAGTCTTAAATACAATCAAAACAAGAAAATTAGAATATCTCGGACATATTACACGTGGAGAGAGATACGACTTACTCCAATTGATTATGCAGGGAAAGATTCAAGGAAAAGAAACATAGAGAGACGTAGAATATCATGGCTGCGCAATCTCAGAGAATGGTACGGATGTACATCAAATGAACTTTTAGAGCAGCCGCGGAGCAGGACCTACGTCGCGGAGATGGCACTTGAAGAAGAAGATAAAACTGGACAGGGATGAAAGCTATGCACTATACATTATACAATTAGGCGAAGCAATAAAGCACTAAAATCGGACTTAGCTCCGAAAAAAAAACGACAAGACGGATCTTAATAATTCTTTTTACATTCGGTTCGGCGAATTATCAGCGGAAATGAGTTCAATTTTGTTACTCGGGGGTTTTTGAGGTCGCTGAAAACGAATATGACGTCGAAAGTGATTTCCAGAGTACCTGGTGCCCAGGGTACCTACTGTTTACCTCGTCTTGTGGAGTTTTCGGCAAATTAATTAAAAAATTAGTCAAAAATCATTACTCGGGAGTTTTTGGTGTCGCTAACGACGAATATGACATCGGAAGTGATCTACGGAGTACTTGGTACCCAGGGTACCTACTGTTTACATAGTTCTCTGGAGTTTTCGGCAAATTCATTAAAAAATTAGTCAAAATTCATTACTCGGGGGGTTTTGGGGTCTCTGACGACGAATATGACATCGGAAATGATCTCCGGAGTACCTGGTGCCCAGGGTACCTACTGTTTACCTCGTCTTCTGGAGTTTTAGGCAAATTCATTAAAAAATTTGTCAAAAATCATTAGTTACGAGATAAAAGTAGGTACCCTGGGCACCTGGTACTCCGGAGATCACTTCCGATATCATATTCGTCGTCAGAGACCCCAAAAACTCTTAAGTAATGAATTTTGACTAATTTTTTAATGAATTTGCCGAATGCTCCAGAAAACAAGGTAAACCGTAGGTACCTTGGGTACCAGGTACTCCGTATATCACTTACGATGCCATATTTGTCGTCAGCGACCCAAAAACCTCCGAGTAATGATTTTTGGCTAATTTTTTAATGAATTTGTCGAAAACTCCAGAGGAAGTAGGTACCCTGGGCACCAGGTATTCCGTAGAACACTTCCGATGTCATATTCGTCGTTAGCGACTCCAAAAACCCCAGACTAATTATTTTTGATTAATTTATTAATAAATTCTTTGCCGAAAACTCCACAAGACGAGGTAAACAGTAGGTACCCTGGGCATCAGGTACTCCGGAATTCACTTCCAATGTTATATCTGTCGTTAGCGACCCCAAAAACCCCCCGAGTAACGATTTTTGACTAATTTTTTAATGAATTTGCCGAAAACTCCACAAGACGAGGTAAACAGTAGGTACTCTGGGCACCAGGTACTCCGGAGATCACTTTCGACGTCATATTCGTTTTCAGTGACCTCAAAAATCCCCCGAGTAACAAAATTGAACTTATTTCCGCCGATAATTGACTCTTCTTCTTCTTCTTCTTTTTATACAGGGTGTCCCAGACTAACTTACCCACGCTATATCTCTTAAAGGAATAGAGATTTTCGAATGGGACAAAAGGTGATATATTCTACTTGTAATACACTTTAATACAACGTACAAAAAAATCATCCCCTAAATAATCATCCCTTAGTTACAACCCCTAACTTTAATTTTTTTAATAGCACCCTATATATTTTTTTATAGTTTTGGATGTGGTCTTCTATCGTCTATTCAACACATTTTTTGAAAATAAAATCGGTTCGTAAATAACCAAGAAAATATCAGTTTAGTTTTGTTAATTATGTGTCCCAGACTAATTTATCAAGGCTATATTTCATAAACGAATAGAGATTTTCGAATGGGACAAAAATGATCTATTACATTTGTAATACACTTTAATATGGCCTAGAAAAAAAATATCCCCTAAATATTCATCCCTTAGTTACAACCCTTTACTTTATTTTTTTAATAGCACTCTGTAAGTTAGGGATGAATATTTAGGGGATGAATTTTTTCTACGCCATATGAAAGTGTATTACAAATGGAATAGATCAGTTTTTGTGCCATTCGAAAATCTCTATTCGTTTAAGAAATATAGCCTGGATAAATTAGTCTGGGACACACAATTTAACAAAAATAAACTGATAGTTTCTAGGTTATATACGAACCGATTTTATTTTCAAAAAATGTGTTGAATAGACGATAAAAGACCATATCCAAAACTATACAAAAATATACAGGGTGCTATTAAAAAAATTAAAGTTAGGGGTTGTAACTAAGGGATGATTATTTAGGGGATGATTTTTTTGTACGCCATATTAAAGTGTATTACAAGTAGAATATATCACCTTTTGTCCCATTCGAAAATCTCTATTCGTTTAAGAGATATAGCGTGGGTAACTTAGTCTGGGACACCCTGTATAGACATTGCTCTGTCTGTTTTTCAATGTGCCTCCAGTAAGTTGTCATTCCATCTTTTTCGTGGTCTTCCCACTGATCGTCTTCCTATTGGGGAACCGTCTCTCGCCGTCCTTACTACTCTATTTGTTGTCATTCGGCTTATGTGGTCGTTCCATTCCACTCTTCTGCTTTTCACCCAGCTATTAATGTTGTCCACCTTGCATCTCCTTCGTATATCTGCACTTCCAGCTCTATCCCACAGCGTCTTACCATCGACTTTTCGCAATGTTTTCATCTCTGCTGTTTCTAGCATTCTTTTTGTCCTTTCTGTATAAGGTCGTGTTTCTGCCGCGTATGTCATTATTGATCTGATGACTGTTTTGTAAATTCTGCCTTTCACTTCTTTTCCGATGTTTTTATTTCTCCATATTGTTTCATTCAGGCAACCTGCGGCTCTGTTTGCTTTATTCACCTGATCTTTCACTTCTGTTTCGAGCTTTCCGTAGCTGCATAGTGTGATGCCTAGATATTTAAACACCATGACTTGTTCTATTATTTGACCCTCCAGCTCTAATTTACACCTTATTAGATCTGCTGTTATAACCATGCATTTAGTCTTTTTTGGAGAAATTAACATGTTAAATTTTCTAGCGGTTATATTAAATTCGTGCAGCATACGTTGTAAATCATCTTCACTTTGAGAGATTAGTATTGCGTCGTCTGCATAGCAGATTATTTTAAGTTGTTTTTCTTCCATTTGGTATCCTTTTTTTGTTCTTACTTTTTTTATTATTTCGTCCATGATCAGGTTGAACAACAGAGAACTCAGGGAATCTCCCTGTCTTATCACATTGCCAGCTTCAATTGGGTCAGTTAGTTTTTTTTTCTCTGATTCTGGCTTTGGTTTAGAACTAGGACCTTTAGCCACGTAATTGTATAACTTATCACTAAGTCAGGGGAGTAATGTGTAGTGTGTGTGTTGAGTAAGTGTCTTGTTACTTTGCAAAGTCGACGTCATTGTCTTTGCAAAGAGACGCTAATTATTTCCGAACGTCTGCGGTCCCTCCGGTGAGTACCGATCCCACAATTGGGTCAGTTAGTTCTTCATCTACTTTTACTTTTATTGTGTTGTTCTGGTAGATATTTTTGATCGTTTTAATTATTCCTGGAGGTACCTCTCTTGCGTACAATAAATGGATAATGTCCTTTAATTTGACCCTGTCAAGTGCCTTCTTAAGGTCCACGAAACATAAGTATGCCGGTTTGTTGTATTTTAACGATTTTTCTTGAATCTGTCTGCTCTGAATACTGCCGATAATTGACAAGTTCTGAATTTTTTTTATTGTCTGTTTGAGATGCACTTTAAGAATTATATCATGGCTTGGGGGTCACAAAGTTTCCTGGCGCATTCACGAATCGAATGCAAAAAGAATTATTAAGATCCGTCTTGTCCTTTTTTTTTTCGGAGGTTCAGTGCTCTATTGCTTCGACTAAATACACTACAAACTACAAACAGATGTCCAGTTTTTTATATATATTCTGTTGGCTCTTCTATTGCCATTACTAAATCTGTAGTGTCGCCTGTGTATGAACTGCGTGGACAGTCTTGTGCTATGTCCCTGATCGTCTGTCTTGCAGTCTTGCAGCGCCGCAATCACAAGAAGGCGAGGGAAGTTTAGGTACCCCATATGTACAGGGAGTCGGCGCATCTTCCACAGTTTATTCTGATTCGATTAAGGGCTGCCTATTCTTCTCTCCATCGGCATTTAAGTCAAAATTGGATTGCTGCAGCGATTGAGTGGATTTCAGTAGAGGTACTCTGGAACGGGAATGGTTTCCAAGAGTATCGAGGATGTTCTTGTGGACTAAACGTTGACTATCATAATCAATAATTCATAATTTTGCTTATTCTTTAATCAATGCATGTTCGCGACGTAGGTTTGGCGGTGCACTAAGGGTGGATAGCCACCTTGTGGGGTAGGGCATAATTGTGCCTATTATCATACGCACATGGATGGCAAATACCGGATGATTGGAAGACTTCGACTTCAAAGAGTGAAAAGATCATAAAGCCATACGTTTAATCAGTCACGCACTAAAATTATCCCTAAAGGTAATACATAACCGTGTATACATATACAAAATTTGATTACGACGTAAGAAACATTCAGTTCGATTTTCGCAATGGAATGGAAACTAGAGAGGCTTTTCAGTTTAAACGTATTACAACACATCGGAATTTTTTGGTTAATATGCTGTTTACTCAGAGCCGTGCGGTACATTTTTTCAATATGATGCAAGTCTTCGAAATGCCGCCCCTTAAATATAACTTAACTTTTGACGCTTTCTTCTCTTGGCTCGAATTTCATTTTTCGCTGGAAATTCGGAGCTTATATCAAGATTTTCTGCAATTTCATTAGCAGTAATTTTCGTTTGCTCAGAGCCAGATTGTCTGTAACTTTTAATTTTTTTTTATTGTTTCTAACAACCTTTTTGCGCAATCTGACAAATATATAGTTACATGTTGCAACATATTCGAGACTGAGACCGAATTTATATGAAATAAAATATCATGCCAAAGAACTACACCGCATATAAATTTAGAATTTTTAATATTTTTTGCTAATCCTCGTGCTTTGACTTTAGTTTCTGTATCTTTGTTGACTTCTTCTATTATTTCGAATAATGCATCATATATTTCACAAAATTGAGATCTTAAAGGTTTCAATGCATGTATTCGACTTGACCATTAATTTACTAGTATCGCTTAACTTTTTTAAAGTTAGTTGTGAAACATGTTTCTTCAGAGCTTCCCAACGCTTTGTTGAACCGGAAAAAAAATGTAGGTACACTTCTTGTATAATACAAAAAAAGGTTATTGTTTCTGTAGAAGAAGACGATTTCATGTTTAAAACTAAGTTTACATAGTGGCAATCGCCACTCTTTAGGCTTTGGCCACACGGGCGATTTTTACAGCGCCCAATGGTTTGACATTGGTTTGGAGGAGGTAGTCAAACCAATGGGCGCCGGAAAAAATCGCCCGTGTGGCCAAAGCCTTAGTCTAAGGTCAGACAAGCGATAATTTACGGCGCCGTAAGAGCAATAAAATGAAGCGCGAAAATTGGTCCCACGGTGGATGGCCAGACGAGCTGTAAAATATCGCGCAGCAACATAGGATAGGGCCCATTTTCGCGGTTCATTTTACTGCTCTTACGGCGACGTGAATTATCGCTTGTCTGGCCTTAGCCTTAAACTCGAGTGATACACACCATCGGATATTTTTCAAATATTTTGCTCTTCCTTTTTTTATTCCTATGATTATTTTGATGTATTTTCATTTTACGGATTATGCCGTCCCCTTGTGATGCCGCCTGATGCGACTGCCTCACCGCATCATAGTACCGCACGGCCCTGTGTTTACTTCTTGTTCCCATTATCACTGTAGGTACATTTCTAAGTTACGTAATTCGGTATTGTTTACAAATATGATTGTAAATATGACTGATTTTAAATTCTGATAGATAAAATTAGGTTCGGTTTAAAGGGGGAATTTCTATTTTTCATAGAAACAACAATTTCATGGCTTGCTGCATGACTGTACGTATTTGTTAATTGTATATCATTTTTCAGGATGTATAACACATACCCAGGAAATGATTCAACTTTTACTGACTAAGTTCAGTATGCACCTAAACATATTACTAAATAGTTTAAAGGTCACTGCCACTATCTTCGATTGATAAAAAGAATTTGTCAATCAATGTATGACCTTCTTACTTACGAATCAATCTAAAACCTCAGCATATACATAATTGCATATTGCCTATTATTTATTAGTGCACTCGAGAGCATATTTAGATTTGACTTCTATACATAATAAAATTTATATTGTTTTTGGGTTTCCATTAACATTTGAATATTTTTATGATAAACTGATAATTCAGAGAAAGCAAAAAATTGAAAATCCCATAGAAACTGAAATCGGGTCAAAGGATAGTAGAAAGTAGATAATTTATAATAGAATGGGAAGATTCGCGATTCCATTTGTAATAAAATCAAATTATAGGAAATAGCATTTTCAACAATTTCAGTTCTTACCTTTTTTGTCGAAAAGTTGGAAATAGCGTAGATATTGAGCAAAAACGGTTTTCCTTTAAAATCAAGATAGAGGCTAACGCAACGGCGCAATTCAGTCGCGATTTTAAATTTATACTGCTATTGACCCCCTAAAGGTTAGAATAATAAAATTTCGGGCAGCTCGAGAGCTCGCTACGCAATACGCAAGGTTAGGCCTTTTTTCGTCTAACCCGACTGGACTATAATATGTAGTATTTCTTAAGTAAAAAGTAATTTATTTATTAAACTAATAACCGGGGTCAAATAGCCCCATAAATTGTGACAAAATACTCCCATATTAAAAAATTATATTACTCCCAAACATATAAATCTTATCATAAAACGATGACTCATTTTATATTAACATTAATTGAAAAACAAGTTTAGTCTCGGTCTCGGGTTAACCCTAATAAGGATTATTTTAAGCAAATAATATTTTGTAATCCTGTTACATAATATAAGTGGACGATAGGTTATATTGAGTATTGTCTCTTGTATGAATAATAGAAATTAGATCAATGAGTTAATAGACACAGTGGATCACGAATTAAAAATTAACAGACTCTGTAAAGTGACTGTTATTATTAAAGTCCCCCCCCCCGTATCTTTTGATCGGTTATACTTATAATAGTGAAAGGTATTCAAAATACCTATTCAGTCATACTAATTTTTTTGGGTTTAAGTTGATTTTGATTTTGGTGAATAAATTAAATAAATATGACGTAGTTTCGCATTTAATTAATAAAAATTCAAATGTCCCCCTATGGTTTTTTTGTCAAAAAAGTTGACGTTTTTCAATTCTCTAATAGTTTTTACATTAGTCCACAAAGCCACTGCGCATCCGCTGGGAAAAATCAGTCGGGTTTTTTGCACAATATTACTCAAAAAGGACTCCTTTTAACAAATTTGCATGTTGCCAGGACCAAAAGGTGGTCAAAAATTATTTAAACGTTTTTTTTTATTTTTTTCCTAAAATTATTTTTTTTGCATGGAAAAAAGTTTTTTTTAGGTTTTTTGGATCATTCCAAACAGAAAAGGTCTTTAGTGACTTTTCTCTAAAAATGATAGTTTTTGACATATTATAAGCGATTAAAAATTGAAAAATTGCGAAATCGGCCATTTTTAACCCTTAAAAACTATGTAAAAAACTGTGATGAAATTCCGAAGAGTTTTTTGCAATACGATATTCAAAACTCCTTTATTTTTTAATTGCTAATCAAGCGTGCGCGACACTATTTTCCGCCGACAGTATGGTGCAAATGAAAGGAATAAATTCGTTATTTCGTAAACCGGTGACGTTAAGGAAAAATCCCGAAACAGGTCAATTTTTATTTTTAAGTTATGATATTGTGGCTTATATGGTATACTAGTGACGTTATCCGTCTGGGCGTGATGACGTAATCGATGATTTTTTTAAATGAGAATAGGGGTCGTGTGGTAGCTCATTTGAAAGGTTCTTCAATTCTCTATTAAGTAATGTAAACATTTACATAATTATTTATACAGGGTGTCCTTCTACTTTTTTTTTTGCCAAATAATTTAATTTAATAAAAAATTGTTGGACACCCTGTATAAATAATTATGTAAATGTTTATATTACTGAATAGAGAATTGAAGAACCTTTCAAATGAGCTAGCACACGACCCCTATTCTCATTTAAAAAAATCATCGATTACGTCATCACGTCCAGATGGATGACGTCACTAGTATACCATATATGCCACAATATCATAACTTAAAAATAAAAATCGACCTGTTTCGGGATTTTTCCTTAAAGTCGCCGGTTTACGAAATAACGAATTTATTCCTTTCATTTGCACCATACTGTCGGTGGAAAATAGTGTCGCGCACGCTTGATTAGCAATTAAAAAACAAAGCAGTTTTAAATATTGTATTGCAAAAAACTCTTCGGGATTTCATCAATCGATGTTTAAAGAATATCTATCTACTTTGGCAACATTCAAATTTTCAGTTTTTCACATAGTTTTTGAGGGTTAAAAATGGCCGATTTCTCAATTTTTCAATTTTTAATCGCTTATACATATGTCAAAAACTATCATTTTTAGAGAAAAGTCACTAAAGACCTTTTCTGTTTGGAATGATCCAAAAAACCTAAAAAAAATGTTTTTCCATGCAAAAAAAATAATTTTAGAAAAAATAAAAAAAAACGTTTAAAAAAATTTTTGACCACCTTTTGGTCCTAGCAACATGCAAATTTGTTAAAAGGAGTTCTTTTTGAGTAAGGTTGTGCAAAAAAATCCGAATCAGAATACTTTTCCTAGCGGATGCGCAGTGGCTTTCTGGACTAAATCGACGTCGTGATCAACTTCTACCTTTTTGACAAGCAACCATAGCCGGAAGTTTGAATTTTTATTAATTAAATGCGAAACTACAATTTTATATGTATTTCATTTATTCATCAAAATGAGCTTAAGAGGCTATCCTAGTGTAAAAGTACGAAATTCATATACTTTTTTGGGAATTTCTAAAATAAAAAGTACCATACCAATTGTTTTGAAAATTTGCATGAGCATTTACCATAAAAAGAAGTACAAGTAAACCAATTTTCATAAAAAAATATTGAAAATTAAACGATTTATGCGACATCTACTGGCACCGTGAAAATAAAAACATGGCTCCACTGATGCAGTGATTGGGACTAATAGAGATCCTGAAACATAAAATTTCAAAGTGATTACTGAAATATAACTTATTTCCTATACCATCAACTAGGGTTTCTGAAAAATATTAAAATTTAGAAAAATGACGAAGTGGTGAATTTTTTTTTTAAATTAGCTAAAACATTTTCAGTTTCAAAACCGCCAAATTGACATTTTTTATCCGATCAAAAAACCCCTAGTTGATGGTATAGATTATAAAAATAACTTATATTTCAATAATTACTTTGAAATTGTATGTTTCAGGATCTCTATTAGTCCCAATCACTGCAGGAGTGGAGCTATGTTTTTATTTTCACGGCGTCAGTAGATGGCGCATAAATTGTTTAATTGTCAATATGTTTTATGAAAATTGTTTTAAATGTATAGGTACATCTTTTTATAACAAATGCTCATGGAAATTTTCAAAACAATTGGTAAAGTACTTTTTATTTTAGAAATTTACAAAAAAGTATATGAATTTCGTACTTTTACACTAGGATAGCCCCTTAAACTCAAACAAAATTAGTATGACTGAATAGGTATTTTCAATATCTTTCAAACGAGGTATCACTTGCCATAAGATCCCATTTAAAAATATCTGTCAGAGTGGCGCTGTAAAGTCATCTATCACTATTTCGTCAACTGTCATGACTAGTTAAGAAGCCTACGTCCGCTTATTTTCTCCCTCCAAATTTCACTATTATAAGTATAACCGTTCACAAGATACGAGGGGGGAAACGGACTTTTGACTAGCACTATATATAATTTCCGAAATTATTTCCGACTAACTGCTATTAATACAAAATCCCGGCAATAGTACTATTAACCACATAGTTCACAAATGTGGTCTAGAGGTAACAAAGTACTCAACTCTAAGAAGGTACCACAAAATTTATTACAAAGTTAAATATTAAAATCTTTTTTTTACTAAGTCAAAGGCAGATATCGAGCACTGGATTTATTTAATCTTGCTTAAGTATACTTTCGCTATCTAGAGCATCTTCAGAGGCATTTTGTCAATAAGATGAAGGTATCCTCGAACGTCATTTATTATGAAAATATTTTGGTGGTAACTTAAATTAACATATAACTACGAATACACTTAACAAAGGACAAACAGATAAATTTGAGTGCCGGGTACTACTAAGGTTCTACCTTGTTACAAAATGGAAGTAGAATGAAGTGAATGGAAGTCATTCTACTTCCATCTTGTAACAATGTAGAACCTTAGTAGTACCCGGCACTCAAATTTATCTGTTTGTCCTTTGTTAAGTGTATTCGTAGTTATATGTTAATTTAAGTTGCCACCAAAATATTTTCATAATAAATGACATTCGAGGATACCTTCATTTTATTGACGAAATATCCTTGAAAATGCTCTAGATAGCGAAAGTATACTTGGGCAAGATTAAATAAATCCAGTGCTCGATATCTGCCTTTGACTTTGTAAAATTCATATATTCGAGCATTCAACCATTTCCTATTTTATTAAAATCTTTATTGGACGCGTTTCGGCCCAACATGAGCCATCATCAGCAGAGTACAGGAACATACATCAAAAACTGACCTACAATATACAGTCTGTTCCAACGAAAATCTGACGAGGTTGTTTTCAAGTTTACTCAATAGCAAACTTCATATGAATATATGAAAAAATGTTTGGCCGACAAATATATTGGGCGTTTAAGTCCGACACGTAGAACATGTCATAATGACAGGAATTATGTTTAATGACACAGTTTAATGAAAGGGTAACAAATCAATTGGAAGTTCTGTCCGACAAAATACATTTGACGTTTTCATAGTCTGACGTTCGAAACCTGTAACCTGTTCCACAATTAAAACCTCCCCTGTTCCAGTGGTCCCGTACATCAAAGTTTGTCCGACTAGACACCGTAAAGCTATTAACAAACTTTCAGCTTGCTATTATTCAACTTTTTTTTGTACGCGGGATCCAGGCCTAACAAGTAAATCTGGTTTTAATTAACAATATTAAATATGCTGATGATACCGCAGATACCGCAACAACAACTGATAATTTAGAAAACCGAGAAAGATAATGAATAATATATTAAAATTCAGTGAAGTAGAGTAGTGCATCAACAGACAGGAATGTGTCATGTGGCATATCTGGAAGGCTTAGAGAAAATCGAATTTTAATCAGGGCAATTTCATAAAATGTTGGTTGAGTATATTATCTGTCTGTAGTATCGCACACAAACTGAGTTACAGCAAAGTTTGTGCGCATTGCATTGTATTCCTCGTCTTTTGTCAGAGGACCAAAAAACTTGAGGATGATTTTATCTTTGCAACATCTCACGGAGTACAAGCAAAATGGTAATGACTTTCTTTTTTCAATAATTCTAAAACACGCAAATCCTCTGCCAACAAAGACGTTTAAAATTCAACCTTCTGCAGGTAAAATCGTGTTAACATTTTTTTGCTCATGAAGGACCCTCATTGAGTTTACAGAAGCTACGTGGGGTGAGTTTTTATTGAATTTCACCCCAACAGTGGTGAAAAGGGTTTAATTATTACCTTTTGCCTAATTGGACATAGGTGAATATTTTAGGACTACACGCATATGTCCCAAAGCAGAGATTCTTTGGATATTAACAAACTAGTGAACTTTTAGGGCAACTGGTTCTCAGAGTTATTTGGTCTGGTTTTATAGTTACTAATAAACACGAAATGAAGGATTGTGCAAACGAGAAATAAAAGTGTTAAGCTAACAAAACATTTATTAACAACAACGAGTTTAACAAATGCACGGAATTAACGATTCATTGTCTTAATAGCGAAAGAGAGAGTCTTTATTATACACATTAGGTACCGTCTTAAAATTTAGCGTGCGAGGTAATTATTGCAAGCGGGAGAACAACAGAGCAACACACGAACTAGTCACCTTGGACCATCAGAAGAGACTGCTGTTCTAAAAATTGCATATCTTAATTTACACTTTTCTGCCTGAAAAAGGGCGTCTCACATATTTTTCTTAGGTAAGAATGACACTTATTAACAAGAGCGTATCCACATCCACACATGTTTATACTCTTGCGACCACAGAAGACGCTAAACAGCAACCATATTATGTTCGTTTTATGTTTTGTGCCTAACACAACACTCAACAAAATTCTTAAATTTTACTAGCAGATGGTACAGATTGTCCCAACAAATTTAAAAGCGATATTTGTACATAAATGCGAACCAATTTAACTGTTGTTTTCACAGCACTACTCAAACCTGTATAATGAAAGAAAATTTAATACGAAAGAAATGGAGGATATTTGAGCATCCAATCCAGCCTATAGTCTCGATTTATCTACGTCGGTTTATCTAGTCTTAAGGTCCGTTTTCACGCTACGTTTTCTTCTACGTTTTGTGGGTCATACAAAACGTACGACAAAACACACGTTTTGTCCAGTGTATACACATATCTTTGATCTGACCTTGGATTTTATTTAGGCTCGACAATACGTTTTGCTGTTTACACGCCACATTTTATTGTATAGGATTTGTCCTATCCAACAAAACGTACAATAAGACGTAGCGTGAAAACGGGTCTTAAGAAGTACCAAATGTGAAAAGCCTCGTATAATGCGTGGACAAAATTACGACGTCTTTTACGGAGTACGGGCTGTTTCACATTATAAGAATTTTGAACGTGCGAGGGTTTTCTCGTGCGGTAGTTTTGACGCACTTGTCCTTTTCACACAATAAGAATTGAGTCCCACGAAGATATTTTGCTGTGTTGTTTGGTATATTATTTTTATTTACACTTTGTGGCTGAGGTAGGTAGGTACATGATACGGTGTCTGATATGTATCATTACGATGTATCATTACAAATGGGTATTTTTTGTCATTACTTTTGTCCTAATGTACTGTAATGCGTATTTAATTCATTTGTAATTTCTATTTTGTCAGTTATTATTTCTTATGTTTTTAATTTGTTATTAATTTGTAATTGTAATTAATTATTAAAGTCTTAATTTGTTTTTATAATCGTTGTTCTAAGATATTTGTGGAATCTTGGATTAGCTAATCTAATTAGCT
Organism: Diabrotica virgifera virgifera; assembly: GCF_917563875.1. NCBI lineage: Eukaryota > Metazoa > Arthropoda > Insecta > Coleoptera > Chrysomelidae > Diabrotica > Diabrotica virgifera. The sequence goes on from NC_065444.1 coordinate 198,380,351, forward strand.
CATTTGCTAGCTCATACAATATATGTAATAAACTATTCTAAATGGGAAATAAGCCACACTTTAACTAAAAAACTGATTTTATTAACGTTTCAACATCCGATGTGGGCGTGGAAACGTTAATAAAATCATTTGTTTAGTTAAATTGTGGCTTATTTCCCATTTAGAATAGTTTATTACAAAAATGCCACAAGGAAATAGCTTCAGAACAGCATTACAATCTATGTTTTTCATGTACACAATTTTAAAGACCCTCCGTCATCGTCATCCACTCATTTTTAAATGTTGTTCCCCTCGTTTTAAATGTTGTTTTTAGATAATTTTACACTAGACGTGACGGCCCCCTACTCTAATCTTCACGGAGTCGTTTACCCTATAAAACTAAATATAGTTTCGTAGAATAAAAGGTATAGTTATATTACATGGGGCGAAATCAAATAATTATAGCGTTGTGGTTACTTTATCGTCGAAGAAAGAGCCGAATTCATTGGGTCCATCCTATGAACTCAAAAAGATACGATTTATATATTTTTATATTCATACATATTGATGAAACACCCTCTATACTCAAAGTTAATTGCAACTATGTGAAATAAAGTTTATTATAATATACTTAGCAGTTTTAATGACCGTTGTTATCAGTAACATATAATTCATTTTGCTGTACTTACCAAATGTGTTTTTTCTTTATCACCTAATTCGTCAAATTCACTTTCAAGTGCACGGCATACACCATTCGAAGCATTTCTCGTCAAGTTTCTATATTTATATATTTCTATTGTTTTGTCTCAAAGAACAGGTCTCTCTTCAATTAATGTTATTAATATTTCACTATCAATCTGAGACAGCATAAGATAAAAGATATGCACCTACTTCAAAGAGCCACAAGGTGTAAATGAACATAATGTACCAAACAACCAAGTAAACTACCTTTGTGCATCTGAACGACTATATCATATGAAAGGATGCATTAGGTTCCCTATGCTACTGGGTGCGTAAAGACGGCACGACTGCCGTCTGTTGTTGTAAGCGAGGGACGACATAAACACTGCGACTTCACCGAACGTTCCAACCACCGTCTGGTGAGAAAGGCTCCATATGATTACATGCGCCACCATTGGAATGTCGTCGTGCGTTCTAACCCTCGCACGTTTAAATTCTTATAATGTGAAGCAGCGCTACGGAAGGCAGAGCGAGTGTCAAAAGAAGACGAATATCTTGGCTAGATAATCTAAGATGGGCTTCGAAAGGTAGAGTAGCTAAGGTTATTGCCAATCTTTGTAACGGAGAAGGTACTTAACGAAGAAGGATATGCATTTTGTTGAAGATTGGTCACCGAACCAGTATTCGATGGGAATTCGTTAAAAACCGGGTTTTTGGGTTTGACAAAGACGGATCATCACTCATCTGTGTTTCAAGTAGACCTCTCAATATTCTGCATATTATTTTCTTCAATAAAATATTATTGTTCCTTCAGTTGTAATAAAGCTTACTTTCATTAGATTACTTTTACTATTATACGTTTTTTTTTTCAGTGTGTATCCAGTGCCAATCATCATTAAATGACCTAGATGCTGACAAAATAAAAAGTAAAATAGAAAAAGGTCTAGGAGATTTAAACATAGACATTCCAGATGTAGATTTAAATTCTACGAGTATGCCAAATGCCGAGGATATAGAAAAAGTGCTTAGAGAAAAATGCGAGAAGAATGGAGCAACTGACGCAGTAGATTTAATAAAGGTAAACCTCATTACTCATTAGTATATAGAGGGTGAGGCAGTTAGAGGGCCTATTAGAAATATCTCGAGAACTAAAGGAAAGAAAATAATGAAAATTGGAATACAGGGGTTTTAAGGTGTGAACTATTTAATGAAAATAATTTGGTCTCTTTGCTACTTCCGGTTATACCGGAAGTTGATTGTAACTTCGTTTTTTTAAATGGGACACCCTGTATGTTTTTACATTTTTGGGTTCACTTCGATTTCTTCTTTCTTAAAATATAAGGTTTTGTAATATTATACAGGGTAGGTTAAAGATAATTACGTTTTCTTATTAATTTCGTAGCAACATTCACACCCTGTAGGATTGTAGTAGTTTGACATAATAAACTCTATTTATATTCAAATGATTTTTAGTATAGTCTACTATTGTTAAGAATTATTGGTATAGTTAAATTTTTTATTTTAGTATACAGGGTTGGTCGAAACTCGGAATGCGTATTTTCTTAGTTTCCTTAAATGGAACACCCTGTATTTTAGTATTGTAATGAAATGTTATTTTATGGTACTTTTAATTTCTTAAGCATTCTCTATACCTAACTGCTTTAATTTGTGAGTTAGTGGTGATTCAAGCCAAACATTAATTGCAACACAAAATACGTGAAAGGTTGGCTGTAAAAATATTCAATCACAAATAATTTTTTGGAAATAAATACATATTAATCTATGTAGACTAATACTTAAAATTTCCAATAATGGTTGATGTATCAAAATACCATCGAAGTTAAGATTGTTGGTGCGATTAACAATTAAGCACAAATTAAAGCAGTTAGGTAGAGGGAATGCTTAAGAAGTAAAAAAGTACCATGAAATATCATTTCATTACAATACTAAAATATAGGGTGTTCCATTTAAGAAAACTCAGAAAATACTCATTCCGACTGTCGACCCTGTATACTAAAATTAAAAATTCAGCTATACTAATAATTGTTAACAATATTAGACTATATTAAAAATCATTTGAACATAAATAGAGTCTATTATGTCAAACTACTACAATCCTACAGGGTGTGAATATTGCTACGAAATTAATAAGAAAACGTAATTATCTTTTAACCTACCCTGTATAATGTTACAAAAACCTCATATTTTAAGAAAGAAAAAATCGAGGAGAATCCAAAAATGTAAAAATATACAGGGTGTCTCATTAATAAAAAATCGAAGCTATAAGCAACTTCCGGTATAACCGAAAGTACCAAATAGATGAAAATATTTTCATTTAATAGATCAGTCTTCAAAACCCCCCTTATTCCAATTTTAGTAATTCAGTTGTCTTTAGTTCTCGAGATATTTCTAATAGGCCCTTTATCTGCCTCACCCTATGTATTCCTCTATTCAGATAAGACCAGTAACTACTATATTACATAGACTATTTATTACTACATTACTATATACATAGACTATTACACTTTTTTTATTTTTGATTTATTGAGTCTGTAATTTAGAGTTTTTAACATTTTTAATTTTAATTTATCTTCTTCTTCTGGTTCCTATTCATTTCGGAGGTTTTCTTTCAGTTCCGTTGAGGTTTTCTTAAACCATGTTCTCAAATTCCGCAGCCATGCTATTTCAATTCTACCGAATCCTCGCTTACCTTTGACTTTATCTTTACCTGCAATATGGACTGCAGCAGAGAGTAACAGTGCTGATTTCTCATAACGTGTTCCAGATACTGCAATTTTATGCGTTTGTTGGTACACCCAATATCCAGTTCCTTCTTCATTCTTCCTAGAACTTCCTTGTTCGTGATCCTTGATGTCTCAGCATTCTTCTATAAAGCCACATCTCAAATGCTTCAAGGTTTTTAATAGTGGTGTCTGTAAGCGTCCATGCCTCCGATCCGTACAATAATACAGGGAAAATATAACATCTCAAATGTCTCATTTTTGTATCTAGGGATATGTTGTGGCTTTTGAAGATGCCGCTCATTTGTTAAAGACCGTTGTTGCCTTTCCTATGTGGCACTTTATTTCCTATACATTGCTCCACTGCTCTGAAAAACATTCTCTGAATCCATGAGGGAAGCTCAGGACAGAAGCCGATGGAAAGAGATAGTTGCTCGTATTATAGGGAATCACGACACTCAGCAATGAGGAAACGACTGAGGAGAAGGAGGAGCTCCACTGCTCATTTATAATAGTTCCCAGGTAGCAATACTGTTTTACGCGCTCTCTCTGCGTTCCATTATTGTATAGATGAGTCCTGTTTATATTCTCCTTGCTGATAATCATTTTTGTTTCGTTTTGGGTATTAATGTTTAGTCCGTACTATTGAATGTACTCGTTGATTCTGTCCATTAGCCTCTGAAGTCCCTCTAAACTATCTGCTATCACCATGGTGTCGTCGGCATGTCTAATATTGTTTACTCTTTCTCCATTTAGAAGGATGCCTTCGTCTACTCCGTATAGACCCTCGTTAAGAATTCTCTCTGAATACATATTAAATATATGTAAACGGCGATAAAAATTTATATTGTAGACTAACTCTTACAATTAAATTTTCCTTATAAAACATATTTTGTGAACCGGTCCTAGAACTCAGTAGAAATTTCTCGATTTTGCTTCGAGGCGCAGTTGAATTATGTATTTAGATTAGACTATAATTTTAGAGCCGACGTAAATCTGAGTGTCCATTTGGGATAAAACAGTCTCGAGAGCAGTCTCGAAACTGCACTCACTGAAAGGCAAAAATGACCAAGCGACATTTGGCTAACTTTACACTAGAGCGGTTTAAAGTTTGAAATTTTGAAAAAAAAATTCATAAAAAATGATTTAGTGATTTTATTATCATAATTCCAACGAACTTTAAATGCAGTTTAGATACTTTATAAACTGCCATTTGTAGACTATCTATTTTTTAATAGTTTAGGAAATAGTGACGGTTAGTAATATTTTCTGCTATATTGCAAGCAGGAAAAGTTACCTACCGACTATATTTTTTACCTTCAACTGGAAAAAAATACTGAAGGTGACTTATTTTTATTATCGGAACTGGTAAAATTGACTAAACCTGATACATTTTTGACTGTATTTTAAGAAATATAACCTATCCGAAAATCATTCACATTTTATTACAGGTAAAACGGTTGAACTAGAGAACTAAAAAATATAATATACAGTAATTATCATATTAATAACAGGCCTTACTTTGAATCTTGCCGTCTTTATCTATACGACATGCATAATAGGGTGGTGCGAAAAAAGTCAAGTTGATAATTCCGTGTCGCTATAGTGCGGAAAAGTTGCGATTGGTAATTACAAGAAAAACAAAAAAGGAACTATTCAAATCGGACTTTATCTACCGATCCCGCAGTGGGCCTAAAGATTATGAAAAAACTCAAATTTTACCTATTTTTCAAAAAAATTTATTTAACCTCCACGTACGTTTTATTTATCGCTATAGTAAAATTTATTTACAGTTTGCATGCTTGAGTAATAAAAAAAATACTTTTCCGCACTTAACGACTATATTCCGATCCCGCAAGGTCAATCAAAATCTATAAAAAATTGAAATTTTTGATGATTTTGATAAATTACAAAATATTTAGTTATCTCATTTTTCTGTTAAATTGTGAAGCTCTTCGCCTGTTTAGATATTGTATGACAATATTTAAATAACCCAGAACTCACAACGAGGAGGTGGTTGCACTTCTAGCTCCAATCACACCCTTCTCTCCAACCAACCAATGAGTATGTATTTTTTACGTTAATGTATATTTGTTTTTGATCTGTTTGTGTCTAACTTTTAATCACCAATTTTGTATTGTTATTTGGTGGTAAAATCTGGAAGCATGTACCTTGATTTAAATGTTGCCCTGATGAATCCATTTCTTGATTGGAGCCCACATACATTAGGCATTAGACGATTCTTTCGTGACCAACTCTACGCACCGCTCGTCAGCTTGTGTGTGGCAGGGACAGTTTTGTACATTCCAGCCTGGCATGTTGCCCGATGTCATGCAAGAACTTATATCTTCAATTGAAACTCTTCACAGAAGTGGTGGAGAAGATAATTTTGCAACATTCCATATTATTTTAGCTTTGTCGTGTGCTTCAAAATTTCAAGTAGTAGGGAAAAAGAAAACACATTAGAGAGCTAGTGCTATGGAGAGAGTTAAAAGCAGGTTAAACTAAAGCCAAGATCTAAGGTATTAGAAATTTCATTCCTTCTACTTTAAATTTTGAAGCGCATGACTACACTGAAATAATAGACTGGAATGTTGCAAAACTGTCTTATCCACTAGCTCTTTGCAGTGTTTCAAAATGAAGATATAAGTTCCTGCATTACATCATGCCAGACTGGAATATACAATACTATCCCTGCCACCCGCAAGCTGTTGAGCGGTGCGTAGATTTGGTCATTAAGCATCGTCTAAAGTCTTGTATGTGGGCCCCAATCAAGAGATGGATTCACCAGGGCAACACTTAAATCACGGTACACGCTGCCAGATTTTACCACCAAATCACAACACAGAGTTGGCGTTTCAAAGCTAGACACAAACAGATCAAAAAGAAATGTACAATATGTAAATAATGTAAAAAACACACACTCATTTGTTGGTTGAAGGTAAGGGTGTGATTGGAGCTAGAAGTGCAAACCATTTACACCAGGGAAATAAGGCAAAAATATACCATGTTCGGGACACTTGAGCAGCCAGGTTGCAAATGGGTTTTTTGGGTACTATATACCTAATACATTATAAATACAAAAATGCCCGTCACAGTTTGGACGAGAAATTTAGTTATTAACAAATAAGGGTCAAAAATGAGAGTTTTTTCGTTTAAATCGCTACAGGTAAAAATAGGGTAATTAAATGTCTTATTTATAATATTTTTCTTTTAGTAGATGAGCCAAGGTTTAAAATAGCTTTTTTTTGAAATTTGGTCCGATTATTTGTTGCTTCGGGTATTGCAAAATAAAACTAAAATTTCGAGAATAAAAAATTTGCTATAACTTTTGCGAAAATGAATTTAGAACTTTCATATTGCACGAAAAGTTGAGTCAAACAGTCCATACAATGCACAAAAATTTTTAAGATGATGCGTCAATTAGTTTAAATTTTATTCAATTTGTTTATACTAAAGAGTTTTTTTCGCAATGTTATTGTTCAGAAAATAATAATGATAAAGCAATTCTGTGAAAACAAAATGAAAGAAGAATAGTCATATTTTCAATGCATTTAAAAAAAATCATTTAAAAGTCATTTTTATCACTCAGAAAACATTTTACTAAAATAGAGTCATTTTTGGCTTATAAACAATTTGAATAACTTTGTTAATATTAACTGTAGGCTAAAACTACAATGGAATTTGAAAAACTGCTATTTTTGTACGAATTTTCAAAGAAAAACTTTTCGCCTAGGTTAATTACGGTCAAAGTTAGCCACTTTTTTTAATTTAATTGACGGCTACTTTGTTTATAACAATTAAGCAACCTAACTAGAGCCATTTTGAAGTTGAAGATATATAGGTTATGTGTAAAAGTTTGAGTAAACTTTGAACCTCAACAGAGTGGTTAATAAAGCTTTAAAAATGGCGTCCGAACGGAATTAATTCGTGGTCGGTGGAGGGGAATTACTAAAATACGTGCACTCAAAAAATGAAACTGATTCTGCAAACATATGCTGCGATTAATATCGCTGGAACTTGTTGATGGATTTTGTCATAATTTTTAAATTTGTATGTACTCGTAGTCTCATAGAGTACGTTATGTACACACATCCCCACCTAACATTACAAAATGTTAGGGGGAACTCCCCTTATCACTCAGGGATATGAAATAGGGATATCAAAAAAATGTCAGAGGGCAACCTCCCTTATAACTTATGGGTATAAAAAATATATTAAAACCTCTTCAACGTCCTACAGGATAAGCGTGTAAAATTTTATAAAAATCGGCCAAGCCGTTTCGGAGTAGTATGGTAACTAACACTGTTACAGGAGAATTTGATGTATATAGAAGTAACTGCGAATTAAATAATAAAATTGGCTAACTTTGAACCTAATTAATCTAGTCAATATGTTTTTTTCTGAAAATTTGTATAAAAATACCAGCTTCTGAAATCCTAAAACAGCTTCACTCTATAGTCAATATTAACAAAGTTATTCAAATAATTTAGAAGCCAAAAAGACTCTATTTTACTAAACTTTTTTCGGAGTGATAAAAACGACTTTTTAATGATTTTTTTTAATACTTTAAAAATATAACTACATATTATTGTTGCATATGGTTTCCACAGAATTGCTATGTCATTATTATTTTCTGAACAATAACATTGCGAAAAAAAACTCTTTGCGATAAACAAATTGAATAAAATTTAAATTAATTGACAAATCGTCTTAAAAAAATTTGTGCATTATATGGAATGTTTGACTCAACTTTTCGTGCAATATGAAAGGCCATTTTCGCAAAAGTTATAGCACATTTTTTATTTTTGAAATTTTAGTCTTATTTTGCACTTTCCGAAACAAAAAAGGATCGGACCAAAATTAAAAAAGTGCCTTTTTAAACCTTGGCTCATCTACAAAAAAAAAAGAATATTATAAATAAGATATTTAATTACCCTATTTTTACCTGCAGCGATTTAAACGAAAAAACTGCCATTTTTGATCCTTATTTGTTAATAACTAAGTTTCTCGTCCGAATTGTGACGGGCATTTTTGTATTTATAATGTATTAGGTATTAGACGGAGAGGCAGCGCTGAAAAATCTATTTGAATTTACTAAAGCCAGATTTTTCACAGTTGATTACTGTGAGTGTGTAGAGAAACATACTGCGGTCGGTCAAGCGAAACGTAGAACAGGGGTTACTGAGAGGGTATCAAAGTTGCTTTCCTACGAAGGTAATTATTTCCATTTACTAAGGCTGAAAATCGGTACACACATTCTAAATTAAATATAAATAAAAGTTATTATAGTCGGTCAGCTGTATGACGGGACAGAGCCGGTCGGTCGGGCCCAATAGTCGATTGAGGAAATGAAGCATTTTGGCTCGCAATTTTTTCGTCCAGCATGGATTTACTTGAAATTTTTACAGAAGGTAGGAAATAGTCCAAGGATCATTTTCTATATCATGCCGCTATCATACGCTAAAACCTTGGGGGTGGTTGCCACCCCATCTCGGGGGTGGGAATTTTTTATTACATTTTAACCATGTAATTCGATGGAAAAAGTGATTCTAAGAAAAAAATGCTTTTTACATTTTCTTCGTAAAACTAATATTTTTCGAGTTATTCGCGCTTGAAAATAATAGTTTTTCGACGAAAAAATCGACTTTTTTAGAGGGTTTTTTGAGAATATCTCGAAAAATATGCTCAAAAAAACTGTAGATATCAAAATTGTATCTTTTAGTAACACAAACCAAATTCTTTTCCAATAATATCTTTAAGACCAATACAAACCGAGATACGGGATGTTAAAGGTTAGCTTTTTTCGTCAAATGCATAATTTGAAATATTCAAAGCCAAAAAAATGTTTTTCAAGTATACAATTAGACCTTTCAAAAAAAAATAATAAAAAGTTTCTAGCATGAAAATTCAGCGACTTATAATAAAAAAAATGTCGGTACCTGTTTTTCTCTACGAAAAAATCAGTGAAAACAACCCTCTAATTACCTTCCTAATTCAAAATTGGTCTTCACCTTTCTGTAGTTCCTTTTATATTTATATTATCAATACAAAATGCCTAATTTTGGAAAAATATTATATCTCATTGTGTACTGATTTTCAGCCTTAGTAAATGGATTTAATTACCTTCGTAGGAAAGCAACTTTGATACCCTCTCAGTAATGTGACCCCTCAAAAATGATTTTGTAGGATTTTTAAAGAGCTACAAGACTGTGTAAATTAAATTCCGTAAGATGCCTTAGTTTTTAATAGAGGCGGATTTAAAGGGCTCGAATAAGGGGGTGTTTGTTGGTAATTAGAGGTTTTAAACAGCTATATCTGGCTAACTGTTCACTGTAATGAAAATATATGCACAGGGTAATTTTAGTCATTAAAAAAGCTACAATTTAGTACTTTATAATTTTTTTTTCATATCTTCAGTATTTTCGGAGATATTTTGAAGTAAAAGGTAAAAAATACCAAATTGCAAAAAATCAATTTTTCTTTTAACTCCAATTTTTCCAAAATTAGTCATTTAAATAGGTCAAACTCCTTAAGTGTATTGATAATATAAATATAAAAGGAACTACAGAAAGGTGAAGACCAATTTTGAATTAGTAAGGTAGTTAGGGGGTTGTTTTCACTGATTTTTTCGTAGAGAAAAGCAGGTACCGACCTTTTTTTTGTAAGTCGCTTAATTTTCATGCTAGAATCGTTTTATTATTATTTTTTGAAAGGTCTAATTGTATACTTGAAAAAATATTATTTAAGTTTTCCTCGAAAAATGCAAATTTTTCCCATTATTTGGCTTTGAATATTTCAAATTATGCATTTGACGAAAAAAGCTAACCTTTAACATCCCGTATCTCGGTTTGTATTGGTAAAGATATTATAGGAAAAGAATTTGGTTGGTGTTACTAAAAGATACAATTTTGATATCTACAGTTTTTTTTATTAAATGCATATTTTTCGAGATATTCTCAAAAAACCCTCTAAAAAAGTCGATTTTTTCGTCGAAAAACTGTTATTTTCAAGCGCGAATAACTCGAAAAAAATTAGTTTTACGAAGAAAATGTAAAAAGCATTTTTTTCTTAGAATCACTTTTTCCATCGAATTACATGGTTAAAATGTAATAAAAAATTCCCACCCCCGAGATGGGGTGGCAACCACCCCCAAGGTTTTAGCTTATGATAGCGGCATGATATAGAAAATGATCCTTGGACTATTCCCTACCTTCTGTGAAAATTTCAAGTAAATCCATGCTGGACGAAAAAACTGCGAGCCAAAATGCTTCATTTTCTCAATCGACTATTGGGGCCGACCGACCGGCTCTGTCCCGTCATACAGCTGACCGACTATAATAACTTTTATTTATATTTAATTTAGAATGTGTGTACCGATTTTCAGCCTTAGTAAATGGAAATAATTACCTTCGTAGGAAAGCAACTTTGATACCCTCTCAGTAACCCCTGTTCTACGTTTCGCTTGACCGACCGCAGTATGTTTCTCTACACACTCACAGTAATCAACTGTGAAAAATCTAGCTTTAGTAAATTCAAATAGATTTTTCAGCGCTGCCTCTTGGTCTATATATAGTATCCAAAAAATCCATTTGCAACCTGGCTGCTCAAGTGTCCCGACAAAATCCTTATTTCTCTGGACTAATTTTCTCATCCAACACTTCTTTTTTCACTTTATTTTCGATTTTGCACAATCATAAACGCAATTATAATAGCTGTATAATTAAAATATTTTTACGCGCGATGAAGTCATACAGTGGGCTGCGTGTTGACTCTTTGCTAAAGTCACCAGCGAGTCTCCCATGCTGATCTCAAATGGACAACATCTTGAGACTAATCTCGAGATTTTATCTTGAGATAAATCTCGAGATTTTATCTTGAGTGGACAGTTAGTTTAACTTAATCGTCGTAGGACACTCTGTCTTTGATACCATATATCGCCGTTGCCTACGAAAAGTATAACTCCGAAAAATGCCGTTAAGAATAGAACTTTCAATGAACGCCGCGAAAAATATTATTTTCGATTATATGATTGCGACAATTATAATCCCTAATAAAGTGTTAACGAAAAAATTTATTTTTTGAGAAGTATCAGCAAAAAACATCATTTCTGTTTGTGGGTCCACGAAAATTATAATTACTAAAAAGTTCTAAGAAATAATTTTTTTCGTCGGTAGAAACAGAAAGGGAAATAATTGTTTTCGTCGACATCTATTATAAACTAAATCTTTTCATTATAAATATTTTGGGAGTTATAATCTTCGCGGGCACGCATATACAAAAAAATTGTATCGCCAACACTTATCAAAGAGTTATTATTTTCACTGGAAATGTATTAGGAATCACATTAATCATAGGTACCAGCGATATAACCTTATAACTATTACCTACAAGTTTGATGTTTTAAAACCTGGTATGATTTTAACAGATTTTAGTACATATTTATCAAATATCTATTGATAAGAGAAAAAACTGTTTAAATAGGGAATTAACTAACATATTCTGAGACAGACATTATTAAAATTAGTATGTATAATAATCCGTTTGGCTCGTTTTCTACAAATTAATCGTAATCTTGAATAAATAATATTTGTTGACTAATAGTTTTGATAGCGATTTCCCAAATCAATATCAATATCATTTTATATCAGTAGATAATTTTTGATTTAATTGGTGGGTGTTGCCTTCAAAATGTAATCTAACTTTTGATAGTAACGAAATATGGTATTTGTTTGTTTTCGTATAGTATTTTTACTACAAAAGCGATATTACGTAGGTCAAAATTTTTGACGTAAGAGAACTGTCAAAACATTAGAATGTGACTTTTCATTATTTCCATGTTTATTATAAACATGGCAATAATGAAAAGTCACATTCTAATGTTTTGACAGTTCTCTTACGTCAAAAATTTTGACCTACGTAATATCGCTTTTGTAGTAAAAATACTATATACAGGTAATATTCTTTAAAAAATATTTTTCTGTTAATAATATTTTTTTATTTTTCCCAGAATGTATTTTGTATTATAATGTATTGCAATTATTTTATATATTGCAATTTTATAATTTTTAATTTTTTTGTTCTACAAAATTATTTTAGTTTTGTAGTTGTATTCATCTGTTGATCTGTTATTATTTTATACAGCAGTCTGAGGTGCCCTAAGGCAGGTGTTCCCAAACTTTTAAGATAAAGGAAAACCCACCAAATACTTTTTATTTTATGTAACCCCATATCAAATTATTACAAATCAACGCCACTGTAATTTATGTAAGAAGAAACACTTTTACTAGAACTATATTCAAATTTAAACACTGTATTCTTAGCTTTAACTTTTAATGTGATGAATGAAATTATTATTTTACTGTTCTGTTAATAATTGATTTGTGTATGTTCGACAGTTATGCGCATATTTGGATAGAAACAACCAAACAGTATTAGGGCAGTCAATGAGGGTATGTGGCTCCGAATTCCATCCTACTATATCGATTTATGTGATATTTTCACAGTAAGTAGGGAATAGCCCAAGAAACAAAGTCTACCCTATGCCGATGTGTGCTTTTGTCTTGGGGGCGGTTCCCACCCCTTCTTGGGGGTGGAAAATTTTTTGCTTAAATAACTACGGAAGTTGCTAGAGAACCTAATACTAAGTAAAAACTGTTCTATAATTGTTTTTCGAAAATTAAATACTTTTTGAATTATTCCTGGTTGAAAATTGGCCATTTTCATTGAAACATAACACCTCTTCAAACGGTTTTTTGCGAATACCTTAAAAATTATGCATCTAACTAAAAAAACTATATTAAACATTTTTGTAGCTTATAAAATAACAAAGAGATTCTTTTCTTTATGAATCTTCTAGTTATAACACAAAAAGAGATATGGTAAGTGAAAAAAACTTGTTTTCTTGGTGCATGCTCAAATCAGTGTATTTAACTTGTAATAACAGAGAAACGGTCGATTTTAGGTGTATACTGCTGCCAATAACTTTTGTTGTTCTTGAAAAGACCTATAAATTAAGAAATATTAAATGTCGATTACATTTAAACTTACTTACTTAAGCCGCCCTCTTGTACCTTACGGTGTCGAGGTAAGTGGAGAAATCAAACGTCTCCATGCATTTCGGTCAGTAGCTAGTCTTTCTGATTCTCTCCACCCAATATTTCGTTTTACGCAAGCCTTTCCAATATTTGCGTTCCACGTTCTTGCTGGCCTGCCTCTTCGTCGTTTGTTATCAGATGCCGCTTTCCATACCCTCTTTACAGTTCTACCTTCACTCATTCTCGCCATATGTTCGAAACACGATAACTGTTTCGTTTCAAGTCTGTCTAAGGTCCTACCAACACCGCACCTTTCACGTATGTCTTCATTTCTTATACGATCACGTCTGGTCACCCCGGATACCGCACGTAAATATCGGTATATTGATACTTCTAGTTATAACACAAAAGGAGATATGGTAAGTGAAAAAAACTTGTTTTCTTGGTGCATGCTCAAATCAGTGTATTTAACTTGAAATAACAGAGAAGCGGTCGATTTTAGGTGTATACTGCCGCCAATAACTTTTGTTGTGCTTGAAAAGACCTATAAATTAAGCAATATTAAATGTCGATTACATTCAAACTATGCGAGATAAACTGTAAAAAATTTGATGAATAACGTATTTTAAGAAAAAAATGAGAAGTATATTTAACCCCCCATCCACAAAAATTTAAATGCATCGTTTTCCTTCTACAATACATTTTACTATAGTGTTCTTTTTATGTTCAAAAAGTTGGGCGGGTTTAACATGAATGGTTTTTGAAAAAAATAAATCAAATTATTGAACGCATTTTTAAATGTTCTTAAAAATCTTCCTAATTCTCCATGTAACTCGAAAATGATAAGAGGTGCCAAAAAAAAAGATGCCATACAAAAATGTAGGTTTCTTCTAGATTCTAGATAAACACTTTGATTTTATTTTTTATAACAGTATCTCTTATCATTTCAAGTTACATGGAGAAAAAGGAAGATTTTTAAGAAAATTTAAATATGCGCTCTATAATTTGATCTTATTTTTTCAAAAACCATTCATTTCAAGACCGCTCAACTTTTTGAACATAAAAATAACACTGTAGTAAAATGTATTGTAGAAGGAAAACGATGCATTTAAATTCTTGTGGATGAGGGGTTAAATATACTTCTCAATTTTTTTCTTAAAATTCGTTAGTCATCAATTTTTTGCAGCATTTCTCGCTTAGTTTGAATGTAATCGACATTTATTTAATATTGCATATTTGAAAGGACTTTTCAAGCACAATAAAAGGTATCGGTAGCATTATACACCTAAAATCGACCGTTTCTCTGTTATTTCAAGTTGAATACACTGATTTGAGCATGCACAAAAAAAAACAAACTCTTTTTACGTACCATATCTCTTTTTGTGTTATAACTAGAAGATTGAAGAAGGAACAAATCTCTTTGATTTTTTATGAGCTACAAAAATGTTTTATATATTTTTTTTAGTTAGATGCATTGTTTTTAAGGTATTCACAAAAAACCGTTTGAAAAGGTTTTATATTTCAATGAAAATGGCCAATTTTCAACCACGAATAACTCAAAAAGTATTGAGTTTTCGAAAAAAAATTATAGAATAGTTTTTGCTTAGAATTAGGTTCTCTAGCAACTTCCGTAGTTGTGTAACCAAAAAGTTTTCCACCCCCGAGAAGGGGTGGGAACCGAACCCAAGACAAAAGCACACATCGGCATAGGGTAGACTTTGAATAAGGAGATATTTTCATGCTATTCCTAAAATTTCATTAAAATCCGTGCAGTAGGATAGAATTCGGAGGTAATAACCTGTTCTTGCTCTCATTGACTGCCCTAATAAGAAACATGGCAGGTTACGAAATGGTCAGACAATTTAATTACTTAGGCTCTGACATCACTAACAGTGGAGGGTGCGAAAACGAGATCCGTTGGCGTATCACAATGCCCAGATCAGCAACCTCACAGCCAAATTCACAAAAATATGGAACAACATTGAAATTACAAAAATCGTAAAATTACGCCTTATTTGATATTAAAATTTTCTATTGCCACATAGGCTTCAGAAACATGGACTCTCAAAAAAGCCGATTCGAAGCCTATAATAGCATTTGAAATGTGGGTCTACCGTAGAGCGTTGGGCAAGTCGCATAAATAATTCAATACTATAAGATCAACTATAGACTCACCAAAACTATTAACCAAAATGTACTTAGATATTTTGGACATCAAACTAGAAGATCAGTTATGGAACAAATGATAGTTGAAGGCAACTTAACGAGCAAAAGATCTAGAGAAAGGATAAAGGGCATGACTGGTTACTCATTCTCTGAAACAAAACAATACGCTCTGGAGAGATTAGGTACCGCTTTCTTAGCATAAAGGCGTGTTGACATTACTAGTGAATAACGAACGTGGCTCACGTTTCCGAAATTTGCCCGTGCTATTGTTAGATATTTTATTATCTATTTTCAAACTCGAGCAGTACATTTGTATTTATGCAATGCATAGATACAAATGTACTGCTCGAGTTTGAAAATAGATAATAAAATATCCAACAATGGCACGGGCAAAATACGTAATCGTGAGCCACGTTCGTTATTCACTAGTAATGTCAACCCGGCTTTAAGGCGGGTTGACATTACTAGTGAATAACGAACGTGGCTCACGCTTACGTATTTTGCTCGTGCTATTGTTAGATATTCTATTATCTATTTTCAAACTCGAGTAGTACATTTGTATCTATTCATTGCATAAATACAAATGTACTGCTCGAGTTTAAAAATAGATAATAGAATATCTAACAATAGCACGGGCAAAATACGTAAGCGTGAGCCACGTTCGTCATTCACTAGTAATGTCAACCCGCCTTTAAAGATATTAAAATCTACTAGCCACGTTTTAATTTCTTCTGTCCCGAATAAAAGCAATACTACATACAACAGTCTATGCCAAAACATACAATCAATGTCAGGTCAACATCATGTTGCCAATGTTACAGTAAAAACAATTAAAGGCGCGTAGCCTACTTGAAACATTAGAGTAAGCGCAATATGATAATATGAACTTTAGCCCAGTTGGGATAGCATTAGGACCTTGCATTAGGAGCTGCCCCAAATTTTATTTTGTCAATCTTTAGAGAGGGTCAATAGTAGTTTAAATTTAAAATCTCGACTAAATTCCACCGTTGCGTTAGCAGCCATCTTGATTTTAAACGAGAACCGTTTTTGACCAATATCTCCGCCATTTTCGACTTTTCGATAAAAAGTGTCGACACTGAAATTGTTGAAAATACGATTTTTCTATAATTTCGTTTATTATAATTTTTTTCGTGCGGTCGATATTTTCCGAGTTATGGGGGGAAATAGTGACAGTTAGAGCATAATTATTGAATTTTTGAATTATATCGTTTATTATTAGTTTTACAACAGACATGTACCTATACAAAAATGAAGAGAATTAAATTTTGTACAATTTTGATCTCTTCAATTTTTTTGATAAAATCAATATTTAAGATAGTACGCATGAGGTAAAGGTGCGAGGGTAAGACATGATTGATTTTATAGCAATTGTTTTTGTTCAATATCTCCGCCATTTTCAACTTTTCGACAAAAAGTGTACGGACTAAAATAGTTACAATTACGATTTACTACAATTTTTCGAGAAAACCAGTGACGGGCCTACGAGGGGGGTGGCGGGGAATGGGGAGATTGTCCTCAACAGGGTCCAAAATTTAAAAAAATTGTTGGAATACCTAGAAAAATATATTAGCTGACATGAAACTTAAAATATCGACAGACAAGTTTAACCAATAAAACCCGCTAGTTGATAAAATAAAGTGAACTTAATGCATATAAGTTATTATTTATGTCTTTTATGTACTTAGTTTGGTTGGTGTTTCATTGGAAGTTTCAAAAATTGTATAAAATATTATTCTCTTTATTTTTGTTTATGTACAATTATGTCGTGAATTAATAATTAATGAGACAATTCAATAATTATGCTTCCCCTCCGGTTCCACTATTTTCCCCCTTAATTCGGAAAATATTGATCGGATAAAAAAATTGTACAATAAAATATGTAGAAAATTGCATTTCCAAAAATCTTATTTCCTACCGTTTTTGTCGAAAAGTTGAAAATGGCGGAGATATTAAGCAATAACGGTTCTCCTTTAAAATCAATATGGCGGCTAAGTTGAAAATGACATAGATATTAAACAAAAACAATTGTTATAAAATCAATCAGGTCTTACGCTCGCGCAATTACCGCATACGTACTTACTAACTTAAATATTAATTTTAGCAAAAAAATGAAAGAGATCAAAATTGTGTAGAATTTAATTCTCTCTATTTTTTATAGGTACATTTTGGTCGTAAAACTAATAATAAACGAGATAATTTAATAATTATGCTCCAACCGTCACTATTTTCCGCCATAACTCGGAAAACATCGACCGCACGAAAAAATTGTAATAATAGAAATTATAGAAAATGTCATTTTCAACAATTTTGGTTGGTATACTTTTTGTCAAAAAGTTGAAAATGGCGGAGATATTGAGCCACAGCGGTTCTCGTTTAAAATCGAGATGGCGAACGCAACAGCGGAATTCAGTCGAGATTTTACTACTATTGACCCTCCTCTAAAGATCAGAAAAATAAAATTTGGGGCAGCTCCTAATGCAAGGTTAGACCTGTTATTCGTCTAACCCGACTGGACTACTTTAATACCGGTAAGATTGCCATACAATATCTTCAATGTGTTCAGTATGGAAGAAAATTCAGGATAAAAACTTCCTGTTAGGAGTGTTAGGTCAGTTGCTAAACCGTATCCATTCTTTCCAAAATTAAAAAAAATAAATAAAAAACATATTACAAAAATTAGATAATTCATTTCTAGGCATATCCATTTTCCCAACTAGTGATTGTATTTTATATCACATTTTCTGTTCAGCCTTTGTCCTTTCTCACTCTCTCTTCTATGGTGCTACAGCCCAAGTCATGCCATGGCCACACCCAGCATCCACCTCCAAGATATAATATGTCCATGGCTGCTCTCCTCCAGTTATACATCCTCAATATCTCTATTCTACTTAAAAAAATAAATAGCTTTTACTTAACTACTCAATAAATACATGGAAACTATTACCATTGTTTATCTACACATAGTTAGACAAGGGTAATGTCAGAGTTATTTGACTTTTTTTTTGCCGTGAGGTGGCGGTCTCTAGGAATTAATTTCGAAAACGATTACCACAAATTTAATTGTATGCAGATTTCTACTCGGAGCAGATTTCTACTATGTGATTTTTTTTCTATCTCTGAGCATGTCTAATACAACCTTGTACAAGGATGCCAGATTGTGAAGAAAATATAAGACTTAAATAAAACACTTATTGAGATTACTATTGCATTCGTTTTGTGACAGATTGATAATTTGACAATTTCGAGCAAATGTTTTAAATTGTTTTTTATAGTTTAAGATTTGCTAAATCTAAATTGGCCAGTAATCTATTTAAATGATTTAAAATGATTTAAATGCTGCCATAAAATTTTCTTTGAAAAATACTTATTTGTGTACCAGACAATTAATTTGTTTATTGATTTGTTATAAAAGGAAAAGGATTGAATATTTAATTAAAATATACTCGATTATTTTTGAATTAAATTAATTGACGCAAAAACAAGAATGTATGTAGTTTATTTAACTCAAAATACATGTTAGTGCTGTATAATAATAATAATAATAATAGTCTCCCGTTAAAATTCCTCGGTAATGTCGTTCTTTCTACTGCACTTTTTGGATGGTGTTTTCTATGTCCGTTTTTGTAAAGGTCTCCCGTTTTATACCGCTGACGCGGCTTTGGGAATATAGCAGAATAATCTGCCATCTGTAGGGCCTACGGTATACAAGGAAGGTAACAGGGCCAGTGCTACGCTTCAACCGATTATTATTACACCTGGTTTTATCCAAGGTACTCATTTCATTTAGGCTGACTACCGCCTGAGCCATCCGGGCCGCTATTTAACTGCTGTCAGAGTGCCGCTATTTACAAAAATGTTTATTTTCTTTCTCTCTCTCTCTCTCTCTCTCTCTTTCTCTCTCTCTCTCTCTCTCCCTCTCTATCATAGGTATTTTTTGGGTCTTACTCGTTTTTTGCGGTTTGGTTGCAACCCATAAGGTCTAGTGGTCTAGTTATACAATGCTATTACGTATATTGGAAGGCCAAAAGTTCCCATTTCTTATAATAAAAGGTTATGTAACGCATTAATGTATTTGTTTATTTTAGGAAGAACAAGAAAACGCTCGTATTTGCATAGAAAAATACGTTAATTTTACAACCATAGAAGAGGAACTGGAAGAGAAGAAAAAGACAGGTTCTATGGATGAAGTATTCTCAAAATACTGTAAGAAATGGCCAGATATTAAGGGATGTTTCGATAAGGCCGTTTCTATTTCAAGATCGTGTATGGATAAAAAAGAAGAAGACGCCTTTAATAGAACGCTGGATATTATAAACGATTTGCAAGAATTTATGTGTTACAAGGATGGAGATAGATTAGCCAGTAAGTATTATACATTTATCGTAATCCATTAGCATCTAAAAATATGGACTATATACTCAGAAGTTTTCCTTCCTTGTCGCCTATTAGATGCCTCTCTTTGCTCCTGTAAAATTTTTGTCCTTTTGAATACTGTTCTTTAATTCATTTTTCTTTTTGGCAGAAATTTCTAATGTTCTTGTTGATATAGTGTTGCTCAATATCTTCGAGCTTTTTACTCATGTGTTCCTGCTTTATAGTCCTGTCGCCAGGGGGGGTACAACGGCCTCCTTTATTCAGATGGACTTACCCAAGTTTTTTCATGTATTTTGACCCGTAGAATACGAATTTTTTGGGTAACAGTTGATCCGGATGTCGATAAGATTGTTATTGACCAAGAACTTGAGGAATTACATAACAGAGATTTTTCGCAAAACAAAACATTTTTTTGTATTTTTTGGGTCATTCTAAGTAAAAAATTTTCAGTTTTCGAGATAAACGCGGTTGAACTTTCAAAAAATCGAAAAACTGCAATATTTAAACCCGAATAACTTTTGATTAAAAAATAAAATAGCAATTCTGCGTAGCGCCTTTGAAAGTTCAAGTCAAATTATATCGGTTTTGATTATTTGCATTGCTAAAAATGTATTGTGTTATTGTTAAACAAAGCTACAAACACCTAGTGCGTGAGTGATGTTTTCTATGATTTCTCATTTAAAATCGAACGAGTAGGTAGAATAGGTACTAGTGCAATCGAGGCTATTTCTACGTAGCATGCGTTAAAACGCATGTAAAGGCACGGGAAACACTATGTGTTTATAGCTTTGTTAAACAATAAAAAAATAAATTTTTAGCAATGCAAATAATTAAAACCGATATAATTTGACTTAAACTTTCAAATGCGGTAAGCAGACTGGCTATTTTATTTTTTAATCAAAAGTTATTCGGGTTCAAAAATTGCAATTTTTCGATTTTTTGAAAGTTCTACCGCGGTTATCTCGAAAACTAGCCATTGTAGAAACATGTTTTGCTTAGAATGACCCAAAAAATACCAAAAAATGTTTTGTTTTGCGAGAGATCGCGGTTATGTAATTCCTCAAGTTCTTGGTCAATAACAATCTTATCGACATCCGGATCAACTGTTACCCAAAAAATTCGTATTCTACGGGTCAAAATACATACATGAAAAAAACTTGGGTAAGTCCATCTGAATAAAGGAGGCCGTTGTACCCCCCTGGCGACAGGACTATTATATATCTACACATTCCTTTTGTGTTTCTTCTCTCTTCTTCATATTTTTTTCTATTTTTTTTTTCACTTGGTTCATCTATCATTTTTTGCCGTGCCTGATTCCTTTTCTCCTGTCGCCTATTAGATGCCCCTCTTTGCTCCTGTAAAATTTTTGTCCTTTTGAATACTGTCCTTTAATTCATTTTTCTTCTTGGTAGAAATTTCTAATGTTCTTGTTGATATAGTGTTGCTCAATATCTTCGAGCTTTTTACTCATGTGTTCCTTCGTTATATGTCTACACATTCCTTTTGTGTTCCTTCTCTCTTCTTAATATTTTTTTCTATTTTCTTCACTTGGTTCATCTATCATTTTTTGCCGTGCCTGATTCCTTTTCTCTAAACTTTTTCTACAGGCATCATCGAACCATTCTTTTTCCTGTTTTTTTCTTACTTGTCCCTTTGATTCCTTCAAAGATTCCTGCATTTCTGTCCACTCCGTTTCTATATTATCAGGGTACTACTTACCT
This sequence comes from Diabrotica virgifera virgifera, assembly GCF_917563875.1. NCBI lineage: Eukaryota > Metazoa > Arthropoda > Insecta > Coleoptera > Chrysomelidae > Diabrotica > Diabrotica virgifera. The sequence continues at coordinate 198,402,071 of NC_065444.1, forward strand.
CTAAGCTTGTCCGTAATTTCTGCTTCAAAGCTCTTTGCAATGTCCTGGTTGTTCAATTTTGCAATATCGTATTTTTTTCGACTTTCCAATTGACCTCTCGGTTTCGGCATACTTTCTCTTATTTTTGCTATCAATAATACAGTGATGAGGGCGCTAATAACCGGCAAAATAGCACAAAAGATGGAAAACGTATAAAGTTGTGAGATAAAATGAAATGAAACTAGTCGAGCTGGGAAATTTAGCGATAGTAACCTTTTTACTTACATTATATTGTTTGTTTCCCAGCTTTACGCGTATCAGAGGAGTATGTCAACTAAAACTGTCACTATGACAGTGGTATTTGCTAAACTCGTCCGATACGTCTAAAGGTGGGAAACAATCAATATGATGTAAATTAATAGGTTATTATCGCTAAATTTCCCAGCTCGACTAGTTTTATTTCTTTTTATCTCAAAACTTAATACGTCTTCCATCTTTTATGCTATTTTGCCGGTTATTTGCGCGCTCATCACTGTATACAGTCTAAAGGTTGGAAACAATGCTCATCACTGTATACACTAATAACCGGCAAAATAGCTAAAAAGATGGAAAACATAATACATTGCGAAACAAAAAGAGATGAAACTAGTGGAGGTGAAAATTATCGTTATAAACGTATTAATTAACATTACATTACATAGTTTCCCACCTTTAGACGTCTGTGACAGGAGTATTTTATAAAATTCAACTGTCACAGTGGCAGTTGTCATACTCCTCTAATACGTCTAAAGGTGGGAAACTATGTACTGTAATGTTATTTTAGACGATAATTTCCACCGATAGACGATAATTTAGACGATAATTTATAACGATAATTTTCACCTCCACTAGTTTCATCTCTTTTTGTTTCGCAATGTATTATGTTTTCCATCTTTTGAGCTATTTTGCCGGTTATTAGTGTGCTCATCACTGGAATCCATATCAGCTCCTCGATAGCTTCTTACATCATGTATTTCGCATGTTTAGCTTCTATCAAAATATGGTCAGTTTGATTCCTTGTTTGACCATCTGGTGAAATCCATGTCACTTTATGTATTGCCTTATGATCAAAGTATGTACTCATTATTCTCATGTTATTCTCCTATGCAAAGTATATCAGCATCTTTCCGTTGTCGTTACTTTCCTGATGCTTACTCCGTCCACCTGTGGTCTTACTGTACCTGTTCTCATTACTCACTTTAGCATTAAGGTCCCCTTAATTATTTTAACATTTTGGTATTTTATTGTAAACACGTTCTATCTTATCATTAAATTCATCTTTTGTTTCTTGATCTATGGTTTCTGAAGGGGCATGCACATTTAATAAACTTAGCATTCTAGTCTTACCTCTGATTCTCGGCATACAGCTCCTTCTCGATAAAGCTTCAAAAGCTACCACGGCTCTCACTCACCACAAAACCTGTAGGTACCCAGCATTCTATCGGCGCCTCCAATATTGAAAAAACTGGAACCATCTGTTATCACATTGTCACCCTTCTGCTTCGTTTCTTGCATTGCTAACACATCCAACTTATACTGCTTCATCACTGTCGCTATCTGCTTCCAAACACCAGCTGCATACATACTCCTCATGTTACAAGTTCCTATTCTAAGAATGTACTCGTTTCTCAGTTTTTTTCCGCTTACTTCGTCATTCGGGGGTTCTCTCAGATCCTTGTTCATAGCGGTTTTTTTGTCATCTTGTTGTTCCCTCCACATAGCTATGATAGACAAACTTTTTTGAAGCAAAAATTGCAAAACAAAATTTTGATGGCCCATAATAATTTTAATATTTCAAAAAAATACAATGAGTATGTATGTATGTCCAGCGTTAACAGGCCTTTTAGGCCCATTCATCACCATCCAGCCTCAAAAGTCCACTGCTGAACGTAGACCTCTTCCTCCTGTTTCCAACCCCGTCGATCTTGCGACGGTCTCATCCAGTTTTTATTTAGTCTTCTTAAATCGTCAGTCCATCTTGTAGATGGTCGGCCGATGCTTCTCTTGTCTTCCCTTGGTCTTCATTCCAATAACCTCTTTGCTCATTGCTGGATGGGTAATATCCATCGTTTTCTATTCTTAGCTATAAGCTTCCAATCTCTGATTCGCAACTAACTGACGTCTTCCATTACTGTATCTCTCCATTTTCTTCTTGGTCTTCCTCTCTTTTTTGCCCTCAGGTGTTCTCCAGCCAAAATTCTTGACTTGTTGCCTTCCTGCATTCTTTTTAGATGACCGAGCCATTCTAGTCAGCGTTTTCTCACTGTTTTTAATATCGGCGAGTTAGCATACAGTTGGTACACTTCTTCGTTCGTTGGTCTTTTCCATTCTCGCTCAACTACTCTTCCGCCAAATATTCTGCGAAGTATCTTTCTTTCCCAGGCTTCCAATCTATTCTGCATGGTTTTATTCATAGTCCATGTCTCTCCTAATTATCGTTTTGTATACTCTTATTTTTGTATTACGCGATATTTCTTTAGCTTTAATTATGTTGTTCATAGTACCAGCGCATTTATTACTCTTGGTTAGTCATAACTAGATGTCTGCTTCTTCCTTACATGTCTGATGGATAAGTTTACCCAAGTACATATATTCTTGCATCCTCTCAAACTCTACTTCTGATCCATCCTCCACCTCTAACTTAAATTATGCCATGCTGTTTCTTCCTTTTCCCCCGCAACTTCCATGTACTTGGATTTATTTATGGTACTAGTACACTTTAGAACAGGGTTGTCCAACTGGCGGCCCGCGGGCCGCATCCGGCCCGCGAGGCTATTTGTTGTGGCCCACGTAAGATTTTCGAAAAGCATATATTTTCTTTAAATGCTGCCACTGTGAAAAAAGATTTTTTAATTTATATTTTATGGTTTAGCAGTGTTTTTACATCACAAGTACTGTACCGCGTGCCGCTTCGCGGACGTGTAACGAACACAATCGTCCTCCACCACTATGAGAACTGCACTGATTACTGCGCATCACAGTTCACGCAGGCCACACCTCCCACTGCTTACCATCCGTCGCCAGCCGCCATCGTGCCAGTGTGCTACTGACACGTAGGCTAGTCGGCTAATCTATTACGTTGCTAGTGAACAGTGAACTTGATTAATTCTTTGTCTTGATTCCTCTTATACAATAATGAGTGTAAAACCAGTAAAACGGAAAATTGATAGTGAGAACAGAATTTACAAAGAAAGTTGGGAGAGTGATTACTTGATTGCTAACAATAATGGAAAGTTGCAGTGCTTAGTGTGCATGAATCTCGTTTCAGTGCCTAAAGAATATAATGTGAGAAGACATTACACAACAGTGCATGAAAATAAGTATGCTACGTACACAAATGAAAGTCGGCGTGCCCTAGTTGCAGTTTTGAAGAAAAAGCTTAAACAGCAAACTGGTATGTTCAGTAAAATATTACACTCTCAAACGCATTCTTTGCATGCATCTTATGCCGTGTCGCTTGAGCTGGCAAAGGCAAAAAAACCTTTCACTGATGGCAATTTGATAAAAAAATGTGCTGTTGAAATGGCCAAAGCTTTCGGTGATTCTAAAATGGCGGAGAAATTTGAATCAGTGCCACTTTCACATCAAACCATACAAAGAAGGATTGTTGCTATGGGTGAGCAAGTAGAAAAATCTATGCTTAGCCTGGTTAAGAAAAGTTCATATTTCTCACTTTGTTTGGATGAAAGCACTGATCAAACCGATGTTAGTCAGCTGTTAATATTTGTGCGCACTACTTTTGATGATTTTACCAGTAAAGAGGAGTTATTTGATATTTGTCCTCTTTATGGAACAACAAAAGGAAAAGACATCTATGAGGTTGTGAAGAAAAAAGTTGACAGAATTGGAGGCTTTGATAAATGTTCAGCCATAGCAACAGACGGGGCCCCATCAATGACAGGTAAAAAAATTGGATTAGTGGGTCTGCTTCGAGAGAATGGTGTCACTTGCCCAATAATAATTCATTGTATTATACATCAGGGAGCTTTATGTGGAAAATCAGTCAAGGAAGATCAAGTTTTCCAAACCGTGATTAAGATTATAAATATGATTAGAGGTGGAAATCGATCTCTTTTACACAGGCAACTTAAGCAGTTTTTAGTGGAAACAGAGGCTGAGTATGGAGACTTGCTAATGTACAACCATGTAAGGTGACTGAGTGCAGGAAAGTGCATGGAACGATTTTTTGCCATAAGAAAGGAAATCCCTGCATTCCTCAACAAATACGTTTCATCTGACACAACTGAACTGGAAGAGAAGTTTAAGGATCCAGAATTCTTAAGACAGTTAGCTTTTATAACAGATCTGACTAATCATCTTAACATGTTAAACTTGAGTCTTCAAGGAAGAAACCAGACGGTTTCAGATTTGATCGGAATGATAAACGGATTCCGGAATAAGCTGAACGTGTTTAAACGTGCTTTGGAAAAGAACAACCTGACACACTTCCCTAGCTGTCTGCAAATAGCAGAAGAATTCAACGGTGAGGAAAATATTGAGTTTTCATCCTGCATTTCACAAATTGAACAAGTTATTGATGAATTCAATACAAGATTTGAAGAAATTGAAAGTCTCAAAAGCAGTGTACTACTTTATAATAACCCTCTTGGAGCAACCATTGATGATCAACCACCCAACTTACAGCTTGAGTTATGTGATCTTCAAGCAGACATGTTCCTAATCACCAGACAAGAAAAGGGACCTGAATTTTTCAAATTACTGTCAAAGGAGAAATTCCCAAACCTGCGAGATTTTGGACTGAAAATGACGTCAATGTTCGGAAGCACATATACATGTGAATAAAAAACAAAAGCAGAAGCAACCTTACCGATTCTTCCTTACGTCATCTTATGAGACTGTCTACAACTGAACTGGAGGTGGACATTTCTTCATTGGTGGATGAAGCCGATCGACCACAGTGCTCACACTAATTGGATACATCTTTTTCGTTGCTTTTGCAATGTCTGTCTTGATTATTGAAAAGTGTTATCAATAAATTTTCCGTTTATAAAAAAATGTAGTTGTTGAGCAATAAAAGAAATAATACTCTTTTTTGTTTAAATCCACAGAGAACGACAGTTCTCACCAGTGGCGCACAACACCCCTACAAGCGACACTATATATACACGAAATTTTCGATTTTCTAAACCTGACTGAATTGAAAATTGGGCCAAATCCCATCTTAAAGTTTAGGAAAAGACTCGTCCATCCATATGTTACCTCTCCATTTTGGTCCAAGGGTGTGGATTTTACGGCCCTTCCCATTTAAAGCCTGTTGTTCGTTCTCGTCCCCAAAACTCCCAAAAATTTCAAAAATTTAAGCCCGACCTTTGCGGCTTCTGATAGCACAGATCATTACCTTTCCAACGCATGTTTAATTTTGAAAATCGGTTATACCATTCAAAAGTTATCGAGCTCAGAAATATGACTCAATTTTTATTTAAAAAATGGAAAATGTTTGTGGATATGTATGTATGTATGTATGTATGTGTGTGGAAAAGTTACACCGATCTGAAGTTTTTTTTCTGTGTTTCAAGAAGGTGTGAGGGCCGATTCAGAACCGGTCTAATTTTTGACTTCTGACTACCCGTAAGCCAGCTAGAGGACTAGGTAGATACAAAATAGCATATTTTTTGGGCGTATATATCTTAGGTTCAAGGAAAGACAGGAAAACCGCAAATACACCAAATCAATAGGGTTGAGTTAAGCTTTCAAGTGGCGCCTAAGCGATCAAGCTGAGACATACACACTGCTCGCCATAGCCAAAAAACTGAAAAATTAAACTTTGAAAATTTTGGTTTTTCGACAATTACTCAAAATTTCAACCTACGAATTGCACCAATAACTGAGCGTTTGTAGAAGGACTCAGGACGCGTCTAACGGTATATACCTCATATCTGGGAAAATTCGAATTTTTAAGTTATAGGCTTCATAAGTATAATCAAATCTATTTCTTACGGGAAAAACGGTTTTTCAAGCTCAATAATTCCTGTAATACGTTCAGTTATCATACTCGATCTTGGATGCTGGTCAGATACTACTTGTCAATACGTTTCAAATTCATGTTTAGCGATCAACATCAGGTAAACCGTTCAGAAGTTATAGAGCTCCAAAAGTATAATTAGTCCAGGAACTGAAATTTTTCACTTCGCAATTTTTACAGAATGGATAGATTTGCTTGAAAATTTGACAATAAGTAGTGGATCTATATGATGCCGAAAGACGCTTTTACCATGGGGTTGTTGCCACCTCATCTCGAGGGTGGAAATTTTTTATTATATTTTGACCGCAAATGCTGGTAAAAATATTAATTATAAGCAAAAAATGTTCATTATACATTTTTTTGATAAAATTAATAGTTTTCGATTTATTGGTTATCGAAGCTGTTAGTTTTATATCGAAAAAATTACCAGAGAACGGCAGTTCTCGCCAGTGGCGCAGAAATACGCCCCCCTACACGCGACACTATTATATACACGAAATTTTCAATTTTCTAAATCTGACTGAATTGAAAATTGTGCCAACACCCATCTTCAAGTTCAGAAAAAGACTCACCCATTCATATGTCAACCATCCATTTTGGTCCAAGGGTGTCGATTTTACGGCCCTTCCTATTTAGGTCTGTTTTTCGTTCTGGCCCCCAAAACTCCCAAAAACTTCAAAAATTTAAGTCCGACCTTTGCGGCTTCTAACAGTACTGATCATTACCTTTCCAACGCATGTCTAATTTTGAAAATCGGTTATACCATTCAAAAGTTATAGAGCTTAGAAATGTGACTTAATTTTTATTTAAAAAAGGGAAAATGTTTGTGGATATATATGTATACCTCGTCCAATTTACTTACCGTTGCACGTCCTCCGCGCCATAGCCTGTGACACGATACCAACACGAAATATCTAGGCGGTAGGTGTATTCCCCTTTAGAATAATTTTGATTCTAAAAAAGAACACACCCACCGCCTAAATATTTCGTGTTGGTATCGTGTCACAGGCTATGGCGTGGATGACGTGCAACGGTAAGTAAATTGGACGAGGTATATGTGTGTTTGAAAGTTAAACCGATTTGATATTTTTCCTCTGTGTTTGAAGAGGGGGTCAGGGCCGATTTAGAACCGGTGTAGTTTGTGACTTTTGACCACCCATAAGCCAGCTATAGGACTTGGTAGGTACAAAACGGCATATGTTTTGGGGGTATATATATTCGGATCAAGAAGAGCCAGGAGAACCGCAAATACATCAAATTAATAGTGTTGACTTAAGCTTTCAAATGGTGTCTAAGCTGTCAGAATCAGACATACACACGGCTCAGTATAGCCGAAAAACTGAAAAACTAAACTTTGAAAATTTTGGTTTTTCGACAATTACTCAACATTTCAACCTACAAATTGCGCCAATAACTTAGCGTTTATAGAAGTACACCAGACGAATTTAACGGTGTATACCTCATATCCCGGAAAATTTGAATTTTTTAGGTTATAGGCTTCATAAGTATGATAAAATCTATTTCCTGTGGGAAAAACGGTTTCTCAAGCTCAATAATTCCTGTAGTAGCTTCAATTTTCATACTTGACCTTAGATCCATCAGATACTACTGGTCAATACGTTTCAAACTCATGTTTACTGATCAAAATCGGTTAAGCCGTTTAGAAGTTTTTAAGCTACAAAAGTATAATCCAATTTACGATTATTCCCGAAATGGTTTATGTAGTTGTAGTGGTTACGACGCTAAATTTGATCTGGCAACGGGCAATCCGACTTCATTTACCGGCCATCTCAATTTTTTTTCAATCTATTTCGAATAAAAAAGAATCTAGTGTACATTCGATGGACATTAGATCATTTGGGAGATAATGCAACAAAGGTGACCATTTATAAAACTTGACGTGTAATAGAGGAACATTGCATTCAACTTCATACATTTAATTTATAAATAACTTTGAAAAACTCATGATACAAGAATAAAAAACCGCTAAACGCCGTAAAAATGAGTGGCGCATAAAATATTCCAGCTACAAAAGATCTGATATGAATATTACGTGGCGCGAAAATGGATTTTCATTTGATGCAAAACAAAATTCTAGTTTTATTTTAAAAGATTTTTCCATAATATTTGCTAAATTTGAAGTAAACGCGCCACAAAAGAGTTTCAAAATTCAAACTGTATCAAAGTTACTCTTTTGTGGCGCGTTTACTTCAAATTTAGCAAATATTATGGAAAAATCTTTTAAAATAAAACTAGAATTTTGTTTTGCATCAAATGAAAATCCATTTTCGCGCCACGTAATATTCATATCAGATCTTTTGTAGCTGGAATATTTTATGCGCCACTCATTTTTACGGCGTTTAGCGGTTTTTTATTCTTGTTATTTTTATACCTCACTTTATTTTGTTATTACTTGTAACAAAATTATTATATGGCCCGCGACAACATCAAAGGTTTTAGTTTTGGCCCTTGAGGCATTGCAAGTTGGACACCCCTGCTTTAGAAGATCAAAAATAAACATTTTTTCAAGATTTTTTTCTTAGAACCTTTATTAAAAATGAACATAAAACTTTTTACATTATTAATATCTAACTCTTAGAGAATACAAAAATATATATTTTTTCATTTCTGCACGTAGGTACACTAATATGGTAGAGGGCGTCAAACTCGATGCCTCGAAAAAAAAAAGTAGTTCCGATGGCGGACAGTTAATCTCAGGATTGGAATCTCTGAAATAAAAAAATCGTACGGCATTTGAAAAAGGAAGGTTTTTTACGTGACAATTTACCACCCCTAGTAAGAAATTCCGCCAAAAAAAGATTTTACGGAAATTTGAAAAAAATTTGTGAAAAAATCGCCCATTTTTCTTCAGTGTTTCATGGTTAAAAAATATTTATTTTGTATTTTTTAGTCAAATTGTTGTACATTGTCACGTAAGAACACTTCCTTTTTTAAATGCAGTACGATATTTTTGTGTCAGATATCCCAATCCTGAGATTAACTGTCCGCCATCATTTTTCGAGGCCTCGACTTTTGCGCCCTCTACAATATTAGTGTACGTGCATAAATGAAAAAAGATATATTTTTTGTACTCTCTAAGAGTTAGATATTAATATGTAAAAAGTTTTTCCATCTACCTCTACCAAAAGTATACTTTTCCGGACCTGATTGTAGGGAGCAAAGTTGTACTTTTCCTCCCTAGGGAGGAAAAGTAAAAGTGACGTCATGGTATTTCATTCATGAAATATAACTTATTGACGCCCTGTATAATATCTATTTTCTATTACGAAGTATCTATACATTTTAACGTTTATTTATAAAACATCCTGTATTTTGCAGAATGGTAAAAAACAGTAAATTGTTATTTTGATTTAACAATGTTTACATTAATAATTTGACTTATATTTGACAGTTGACAGTTATATTGTACCTACTTGTTGTTTTAGTTCTAGTAAATTTCGTTGGTTAGTTACATAAATAAATTAAGTAAAAATGAAAAAATGACTTGTTATTTGAGGAAGGTGGAAAATCCATATGTATAACATGGGAGTAAAGTGCCTTTTCCTCCCTTGAATGATTACTGCCCTCCACTACGCGTCGGGCAGTAAACTTCATTCTCGGGAGGAAAAGTTACACTTTCCTCCCTTGTTATACAAATAGCTATTTCCACCTACCTCTACCGAAAGTATACTTTTCCGGACCTGATTGTAGGGAGCAAAGTTGTACTTTTCCTCCCTAGGGAGGAAAAGTAAAAGTGACGTCATGGTATTTCATTCATGAAATATAACTTATTGACGCCCTGTATAATATCTATTTTATATTACGAAGTATCTATACATTTTAACGTTTATTTATAAAACATCCTGTATTTTGCAGAATGGTAAAAAACAGTAAATTGTTATTTTGATTTAACAATGTTTACATTAATAATTTGACTTATATTTGACAGTTGACAGTTATATTGTACGTACTTGTTGTTTTAGTTCTAGTAAATTTTGTTGGTTAGTTACATAAATAAATTAAGTAAAAATGAAAAAATGACTTGTTATTTGAGGAAGGTGGAAAACCCATATATATATAACATGGGAGTAAAGTGCCTTTTCCTCCCTTGAATGATTACTGCCCTCCGCTACGCGTCGGGCAGTAAACTTCATTCTCGGGAGGAAAAGTTACACTTTCCTCCCTTGTTATACAAATAGCTATTATGTTCATTTTTAATAAAGGTTCTGAGAAAAAAATTCTTGTTCTAAAGTGCACTAGTACCTTATATTCATTTTCAGTCCAATCTTAGCGCTAGCTCGAAACAGTCTTTTTGCCATACTTGTCAGTTTTTCTCCACTTTTGCAAGGAGATTCGCGTCATCAGCATACGCCGTTGGTATTCCATGTAGAAAAGAGTTCCAGACCCATTTATCCCACTATCTCACAGTGAGTAAGATAATTAAACGAAAGCGATGTATAGAGCGGTGATGTTTTATCAAAACACTACAAAATTTTATTCATGATCGTTATTATTATTGGCTCCGCAACCCAGACTGGGCCTTGGTTACTCAATTAATTCTTTCCATTCATTCCTATTTCTAGCCTTCGTTCTGTTTCTAGTTTCCAATTCTCTCAGATCCTTCTGTACTTTGTCCGTATATCGCATTTTTGTCGGCCTCTGAGGTCGTTTTCCTACAATTTGTTGTGGAGTTGTGATTCTTGCTGGTTCAGGGGTGCAGCCCCACATGAACTGTCCATCTCAGTCTGCCAAGCTTTAAGTATTACCTTTACCATATTAGATTCTCCATAGGCTTGATATAATTCTATACACAATTTTATTAATTTGGTTCAAGTTTGGACAAAGTTATTCCAAGATTGCCATAATTCGTCCTAATTTGGTTTAAATTGAGACAGTTTTCCTTAAAAGTGAACTGAGTGAAACTAATCAGTCAATCTTTTTGTGAAAGAGTTTTTTTTTTAAATTTCAATATTAAAAAAGCTGATCTCAAATAATATATATAAAGATAAGAGAAGAGGATTTAAACAGGCCCTTGATTATTATTAGGTTGGGCTTCAAATAGTTCAAGCTACAGGTCTGGTTTCGCCACTTTACAGTCCACATTAAAGGGTTGGTTTCCGTAGAATAGGAGATTGCTGCAGCCGTTTCGCCAAAATCAAATTTGACATTCTAGACTCTTCTTGTTCCACAATTGGTCGTGTAGGTCACATGTATAATTTATATTTAATATACTTGATGATGTAATACCTAAGATGTAATTTAATTTTTCAGTGTTTGTTGCTGAAGGTGGCGTCGAATGTATGTCAGAGAGAAAAGATGGTGTACAAGAATGTGTAAATAAAACCCTTGGCTCAAGAATCCCTGATGCAGATGATCTTTCTGTTACAAATTTACCAGTTATGCTTTTTACGGATAGAGATTGCGAGTAAGTACATGTGTTAAAATACATATAAGGGTCCAACAAATATTTGTTGTTAGTACCTTATTATATTATGCAACAAATGTTAAAACATGTAAGATACACTTATACTAATGGTAGTTTGATAAATATTGTTTATTTCTTCCAGTGCTTTTTTTGTTGATCTATATATTTACAATAAATTCCTAGCCTTTATTTTTGTGTAGTTTTTAATTCTTAATAGTACTTCACATTCATTTTTGAAGTTATACTTCTTTAGGCGCGATTGAGAGTAAAAATTTTCATAAATCTGCGTGCATGCGCACACAGACAGTATGACGTTTAGTTGCTAATCTTTCAAATCACAGTAGAGCGTCGATAATCCGAACCCTGGTAATCCGAACGTTCGCTAGTCCGAACGCAAAAAAAATTATAAAATTAAAAAATATGATCGCGGACCGAGTTTTTGGATTTAATATGACAATATGGGCAAAATATGACCGCGGATTTTTGTTTTATTTATGCAGAAATACATACAATATATTATGCAGGTGTTTTATTCCTTGTGACTAAAACGTATGTATGTACTATGTTTATGAGCTTTGTATGTATTTTGAACATATGTTCGATAATACGAACAATTTGATAATCCGAACTACCCCTGTACCAATTACTTCGGATTATCGACGCTCTACTGTATGTATCAGCGCAAATAAGCCATTAAAATAATATATTAGTGTTTTTTAGTAAACGTATTATTTATTATAATTTTGTGTCTTTGGATTTGTCTTCCTTGGGTGGGCGTAAAATAATAAAACATCTATTTTTATATTTCACTTATCACCGTGATGTGTAATTATGTATATCTGAAACGTCAGTAATATGCCTTGATGGCCTGGTCGGTAGAGCATTGGACCAGAGATCGACAAATCGCGAGATTGCGGGTTCAAATCCCGGACGATTCATACTTTTTTATTTTTAATATTTGGCATTGTTAAGTTTTGGTTAATTTTTGGTAATTATTGTTAATTTTTTGTATTGTAACTGTTTAAGTATATTTATTTCGTTGAAATTATATAATAGAAATATAACTTCTTACGTGCGTACAAAGTACACACACATTCTTTTTTAATTTTTACTTTAAGATAATTGATAAATATTATGTTTATATGGGATTAGCCACAGTTAATTGTAATGGCAATTAGATTAGTTACCTACAAATATTTGAGGTTTGAATTTTCAGTCCGGAAATTGTTTTCGAAAAAGATTAAAGGTACTAGTACACTTTAGAAGACCAAAAATAATATTTTTTTTTCAAGATTTTCTTTCTCAGATGCTATAGCAAAAATGAACATAAAACTTTTTACATGTTAATATCTATTTCTTCGAGATTCATTGTTTTTGTTTTGATTGAGAGTACAAAAAATATACCTTTTTTCATTTATGCACGTGCACTAATATTGTAGAGGGCGCAAAAGTCGAGGCCTCGAAAAATGATGGCGGACAGTTAATCTCAGGATTTGGATATCTGAAACAAAAAAATCGTACTGCATTTGAAAAAGGAAGGTTTCTTACGTGACAATTTACCACAATTTTACCAAAAAATAAAAAATATATATTTTTTAACCATGAAAACTGGAGAAAAACGGGCGATTTTTTCATAAGTTTTTTTTTCAAATTTATGTAAAATCTTTTTTTTGCGAAATTTTTTACTAATGGTGGTAATTGTCACGTAAGAGACCTTTCTTTGTCAAATGCCGTACGATTTTTTTGTTTCAGAGATCCCAATCCTGAGATTAACTGTCCGCAATCGGAATTACTTTTTTCGAGTCGACTTTGGCGCCCTCTATAATATTAGTGTACGTGCATAAATGAAAAAAGATAGGTATATTTTTTGTATTCTCCAAGAGTTAAATATTAATATGTAAAAAGTTTTATGTTCATTTTTAATAAGGGTTCTGAGAAAAAAAATCCTGAAAAAATGCTTATTTTTGGTCTTCTAAAGTGTACTAGTACCTTAAGGGGAACGGAGCACAATGCAAAATTTTGACACATGTCAAAATTTTAATCAAAATTTCTATAATGTTTATTTTAATAAGTTACATGGGTGAAAATAAAAAATTTAGTGTGATTTTTAATTGCAAATATTTCATTTGAAAGAAACTTTTTATTTATTCTAAGGGACTTTATAGGCCCTCTATAATAAATAATCTTTCATTCTGCGTTTAAATTTTTCAAATATATTTATTAGTTTTCTCAGGAAAAATACTTAAGTCGACTTTACATTACATGATTTATCATATGATTTGTCATATGATTTGGTCATGGAGTGAAATTTACACGTTCACTGTGTGATTTGTCATATGATTTTGTCGTAAGCATTGCGTTTTATCATAAGCATTGTCATGCGGCTCTACATGGGCAAAATCATATGATAAATCATGTAGTGTAAATAGGGCTTTTCATCGATTGTCATTTGTTTCGAACTTCTGTCATGTGTCACATAATATTAATATATCTACGTCATACGTCTTTGGTTTGTATCATTGTAAAATACCAATAACGTATGACTTAGATATATTAATATTATGTGACACATGACAGAAGCTCGAAACAAATGACTGTGAATGAAAAGCCCTATTCGACTTTATTAGTTTTCTCAGGATTCGAAAAAAATTAATACATTTAAAACACATTGAAAATTTCGACATGCGTCAAAATTTTGCATTTTGCTCCGATCCCCTTAAAAGAAAAGTAATTGTGTTTGTGTTTTTAACTATGTGCTTTGCTATATGTTTGGAAGTGTTCGTAAATTGAGTTTGTGCATTGTGAGTTGCATATGTATTGTGTATGATTGAGTCGTGTGTTTCACATTTTGTTGTCCGCTATTGTTGGTGTTTTCGTGTTGTTCACTTTGTCTTTAAGCATTGGCAACCAAAGCCTGCTGCATTATTAATAGGAGTGTACAAATACTAGCGTATGCAGACGACATTGATATCATAGCAAGAAGAAAAGCGGACCTGGTTCATTCGATCACGGCATTAGAGGCAGCAGCAAAAAGAATGGGACTACATGTTAATAATAATAAAACTATGTATATGGAGGTCACAAACAATAATTAAGTAGCAAATACCGAAGATTTAACGGTTGGAACATATACTTTCAAATGATTAAGGGAGGTCATATATAGCTGGGCTCACAAATCGAGCAAAGTAATACAGTAACTGCAGAAATTAACAGATGTATATATCTAGCAAAAAGTATGTAATTCTATGTATTAAAGAAACTTTTAACATCAAACATAGTCACAGAAAGAACAAAAATATAGATATATAGAACTCTAATATCAAGCCTGTCCTCACTTATGCGTCAGAAACGTGGACGATAAGAAAAAGTGATGAAGAACGGTTAGATTGTTTTGAACTTAAAATCCTCAGACATATTTATAAAGGCTTGCAGAAAAACGAATGGTGGCGTACACGCTATAATTTTGAGCCTTAGGGCCTTTATAGCGAGCCTAGTGTTTGTAGGTATATCAAAATAAACAGACCTTAGAGAGAATGGAGCCGTCGAAACACATTTATAACCAAAGACCGGATGGAATGAGGAGAAGAAGCATATCCAGAGCATAGGCGTAACCAGGGGGTGGTTTTGGGGGTTATAACCCCCCCAGTTTTGGATGTACTTTGTGCTCATCATGCAATAACCCAAGATACGACACGCAGCGTTCCTAATTTCGTTCAGGTCGCGCATGACGTCACGTTGTGAGTAGATCCTTTACATTTGGAATGCATTGTCATTATGATTTGGAGATTTTAGCTTTTAATATCAGTTGTGAAATTTTCGAGAAGTGCTGTTTTGTTAAGTATGATTAAATATAATTATTGGCAACATAATCTAATAATTTAAATCAATTACAAACATGATTTTTTATTATTAGGCAACTCATTACGTATATATTATACTGTAAAATACACAGCGTTGCTCTCTCTCTACTGTTGTTCTGAAGCTATTTTCTTGTGGCATTTTTGTAATTAACTATTTTTTATGGGAAATAAGCCACAATTTTACCAAAAAAAAAATGATTTTATTAACGTTTCGACGTCCAAATCGGATGCCGTTGTCAAAATACAAAAAATATTAATGCATTAAACAAAAATGTTGTTGCTTAATAAAAAATTCTTCTAATAATTTATTTAATCTGACTCATTTATATCGGCATTTCAGACATAATATATTATACATTTTAAAGTAGAAGAGTTTAAAATGATAGTGCCAATTGTTCATTCGATTACATGAAATCAACCCCAACTCAAGAATATCCGTCACAAAAAAATCACAGCATGTGATCTGTCTTTAAAAATACAACCACGTGCAATGGTGACAGTAAAATTCTTGCCTTAGAGATTCCATAGTAAATAACGAGTGAAAACCAGGAAAAACCTCGTAATACTATCATGACATCGTAAGTATTAGGTCTTACTATTATTATCGTAAGTATTATATTAGAATCTGGTATTAGTTTTGAGAGTAAACTAAAGTAAGACCTAATACTGACGATGTCGGGATGGTATCACGAGGTTTTTTCCTGGTTTTCCCTCGTGTTTTACTATGGAATCTCTAACGCGAGAATTTTACTGTCACCGTTGCATGTGGTTGTATTTTTAAAGACAGATCACATGGTGTGATTTTTTTTGTGACGGATATTCTTGAGTTGGGGTTGATTTCATGTAATCGAATGAACAATTGGCAATATCATTTTAAAGTCTTCTACTTTAAAATGTATAATATATTATGTCTGAAATGCCGATATAAATGAGTCAGATTAAATAAATTATTAGACGAATTTTTTACTAAGCAACAACATTTTTGTTTAAGTCATTAATATTTTTTGTATTTTGACAACGGCATCCGATTTGGACGTCGAAACGTTAATAGAATCATTTTTTAGTAAAATTGTGGCTTATTTCCCATTAAAAATAGTTAGTTGCTCTCTACCAGAATCCACGTTGCCTTTTCCCGCTTTGGCTAAATTTTTGGATGGAATAGCTTTTTTTAAGGCATTGAAAATTTTTAGAAGAATATCCAAGCAGCTCGTGTTTTAGATTGCGTTCATAATCGTCGCTGTTACAATGTGTTGAACAGATACGAGCGTTGTTAACGTTAAAGTTGTCTGCACGTTTACGTTTACATAATTGTTTTCACACACATCGCACTTTTTTGTCTTTTGGGAAACTAAAAAACTTGATATTCGTATCGAAACCTTGTGATTGATTGTCCACATTACAACCAAACACGGCACACCTCATTTTTAATAAAAGTTTAACAAATTATAAGTAAAATTCACCTGAAACAAAAAAATAAACACCGTTTACTATACGACCACACTGAATTTAATGCTGTTCTACTCACAGAGTGACGTAGCTACGTAAGCCCCGCCCACCGACTCCATGTCATATCTTCAGTTATTGTATCATGCTTTGTGCTCTATACGCTTAACACCATTATTATTCCATACCCCCAGAGACCTTTAAATAGATATACCCCCCCCCCCTTAGGATCATCCTGGTTACACCTCTGATCCAGAGCACGATTTAAGGACCAGGTGGAAGACGACTAGGGTAAGAATAGAACGAGTGGGTCGCGGAGGAGGTGGAGGTCGCGGTCGATGTCGATCCATGTAAAACAAACACATTGTAGTGAATGGAAGAGAACAGAGAAGATAAGTCGCGGTGGAGGTTTAGCGCGATGCCATCCAGGAGGTTTACATCGATGCTTTTGAAAATAAAATGAGTTTGTTTTACATGGATGTCTACTGCGCGGCCTACAAGGATACTTCCCTGTGATTGGTCCGTTCGAAGCCAAGTTGTCATTATCTGCGCTATCTAAGTTGATACTTTTTATATAATCCCTTTTTTGTATTCAGTTTATTTTTGAATTTCTAAAGTAATTAAATTCAGTAAATTTTTGAAATATGAAGGAGGATCTGATTATTTACAGCTGACATTTCATCACTATCGTCACTTGACTGACACAACATCGCAAAAGCACAGTATTTTTGTCATTTAAATTTCATTAAACTACTTCACTTGATAGTTACCTCGACTGACAGCGCAGGTGACCTCCTTGCTATGTGCTGTCGACATCGACCGCGACTTAACTAGTAGCATCCACCGCGACCTACACCTCCACCTCGACCCACTTGTTCTGTTCTTACCCTTACGAGCATTAAGAGTAGGAAATTGGAAAACCAAGGCGAAGGATAGGAAGGAATGGAAGCTGATTCTGGCTGGAACAGGCTAAGACTTACCATTAGTAGCCCAATAAATGACCGTTTTGGAGCGTAATTTTCAGGGGCAACTTCGAATTGCATGAAAATTTGGATTTAGGTTCTACTTACCCTCCACTTCAAAGTTGAATTTGTGCCGTTGGTTGCTTTTACTTGGACGGTGACAGTCACCCCTTCTCGGGGGGTGAAAAACCTGTGTTTAAAATAAGCCCGGAATTGGATAAATTGACAGATTATGAGCAACTTTCGTTCAATAAAGTTGTTTACGTAAGTCAATACTTTTCGAGTTATTCACGATTTAAAATGTTGATTTTTCGACAACAAAACTACGTTTTCAGACCATTTTTCGCAAATAACTCAAAAAGTAAATATTTTATCGAAAAAATATTCTTAGCAAAAGTATAGCTTATAAAAAAACAAAAAAAAAATGGTGTATCAGTAAAGTATATAAATTGAGTGAAAGCAAAGTTGTAGCTCATGAAAAATACGTTATTATTCGTCTAATTCCAAATCGAATAATTCAACGCAAAATCACCGAAAATTTAAGCACTTTTCGGGAAAAGCTTAGTAACATTCTTAAAGTATCTAAAAAAAGCTTTATACTTATTTTTTGCTAAAGTTTCTAGCACCAAAAATAAACGAGTTACACTGAAAAAAAAGTTGGCTTCTTTTTTTGGTAAAAAACATTGTGAAAACCTCCCTCTATTTAGCACCCTAAATATAATTAATCGTTACTGCTTTACCATTTATTTTAACTGTATGTGTATTGTTTATATGATCTGTAAGTTTGATTGGTTTGAAGTGCTTATTCTTGAAAAAATTTGGTTTTAAAATAAAAAAAAAATTCTAAAAATTTTTGAAACATTTCCTTTTTTCAAAATAACTTAAAAAGTATTAGTGATAAGAAAAATCTTAAAGATTAAAAAAATGTAGGTTTTGATATTATTAATATGCTAGTTTCATTTTGTTTTTCCTCAAGGCAAAAATTGATTAAGATATGGCCGTTCAAAATTTGCATACACTCGTGATAGTGACCCGTTCTAGTTTTTTCAACTATAACCCTTTCAAAAATAAGCACTTTAAACCGGTGAGACTGACAGACCATATAAAAAAAATAGATAATTAAGTAAACTTTTTGTAAAGCGGTAGCGATTAATTTCATTTGCGGAGCTAAACACAGGGAGATTTTCATTTTTTTACCAAAAAAAAAGAGGGCCAACTTTATTTTGAGCATAACTCGCTTATTTTTAACGCTAGAAACTTTTATAAACAAATAAAATAAAGATTTTTATAAACACTTTAAAAAAGTTTAAATGGGTTTTTCCTGAAAAGTGCTTAAATTTTCGGTGATTTCACCTTGAAATAGTCAATTTGGAATTAAACGAATAAGAACGTATTTTTCATGAGCTACAACTTTGTTTTTACTCGATTGATAGACTTTACTGATAGAAAAATCTGAAAGAGTAAAAGAATGTAGGTCTTGCTATTATAAATATGCTAGTTTCATTTTGTTTCTCCGTAAGACAAAAATTGGTTAAGATGTGGCTGTTCGAAATTTGCACATACTCGTGATTAGTGACCCATTCAAGCTTTCTCAGTTATAACCCTTTCAAAAATAAACACTTTAAACCGGTGAGACTAACAGATCATATAAAAAAATAGATAGGTAACTAAATTGTTTGTAAAGCTGTAGCGATTAATTTCATTTGGGGAGCTTTTCATGATTTTTTACAAAGAAAAAAGAGGACCAACTTTATTTTGAGCGTAACTTGCTTATTTTTAATGCTAAAACTTTTGTTAACAATTAAAACAAAGCTTTTTATAAACACTTTAAAAAAGTTTAAATGGGTTTTTCACGAAAAGTACCTAATTTTTCGGTGATTTCACCTTGAAATATTCGATTTGGAATTAGACGAATAATAACGTATTTTTCATGAGCTACAACTTTGTTTTTATTTGATTGATAGACTTTACTTATACACCATTTTTTTGGGTTTTTTTATAAGCTACACTTTTGCTAAGGATATTTTTTTCGATCAAATATTTACTATTTGAGTTATTTGCGAAAAACCGTCTGAAAACGTAGTTTTTTTGTCGAAAAATAAACATTTTCAATCGCAAATAACTCGAAAAATGTTGACTTACATAAAAACTCTATAGAACAAAAGTTACTTAGAATCAGTCAATTTATCCATTTCCGGTCTTTTCTTGAACGTATGTTTTTTCACCCCCGAGAAGGATTGACTGTCACCCCCTACGGAAAAGCAACCAACGGCACAGTTTCAACTTTAAACTGGAGGGTAAGTAGAGCGTAAATCCAAATTTTCATGCAATTCGGAGTTGCCCTTGAAAATTACACGATATCGCCGTATTTTCCGTTCATTTACTGGGCTATAGTTGTAGAGCCAATGATGATGATAACTGGTTTCCTATTCTTTTTCATTTTTCTGGTAAGCCCTTCACATGTTGTCATCCTTGAGTCCCTTCTTGTAGGTGCTACTGGATTGCTTGTGGTGTTGTGTTGTTTTCTTTCTTCTACCTTGAAAAATAATTTCAATGAGTAGTCATTTTTTGTTATAATAGACTAAGAGCCGCTATAGGTGAAATTTCTTAATCATTTTAGGCACGATGGGACCCTATAACTTAAATAGTAGAACCTAAAAGAAAACGTTTGAACACTGTGCCGTCACTTTTCAGTGGCACATGCGTCGACAGTGGCGCATCAAACTTTACACTTATGGACGGGATAAATAAATTAAAAGTTACCCTCCCTTACTAACAGAATCAATTTTTTTTTATTTTTTTAAGTTCTATGTGATTAACACATAGGATTCAGCGTATTTTTAACCCACCACCACCTTCCCCCTGCCTCCACCATCAAAAACTTCATTTTTCGTTTTTATTTTTTTTTTGTTGGGATGCAATCAATTTTAAAATTTTAAAAAATTCACACGCATAGCTGAGGCTTTTATAAAACATGCCTATTTTTTATAGACCCATAGATAGAGTGTACATAACCTCAAAAAATTAAAAGAAATTTTTTTTTCAAAAAAGCGTATAACTTTTTTTGAGGAACAGCTGCAGGTCTAATTTTTTCTTAATCTTATGTGTTTTATCAAACACTATATTTTCAATTTTTTTCAGATTTTTCCGTAAGGTTCCCCACCTTCAAAAATCCGAAAAACTGTTTTTTGGGGGGTTTTGGGGGATTTTCCCTATTTTATAGACTTCATAATATATCAAATCAATTTTGTTTTTATAGGTTATATGTAACTTGAAGTAATTGAGTCCTTTATAATATTTAGAAATCAGAAAAACACGTTCAAACCCCCCAAAACCCCCTTAAAAAACAGTTTTTTGGATTTTTGAAGGTGACCAGCGTTACAGAAAAATCTGAAAAAAATTAGGAACCTAGTGTTTGATAAAATACACAAGACTAAGAAAAAATTAGATCTGCAGCTATCCCCAAAAAAAAGTTATATACTTTTTTCCAAAAAAAAAATATTAAAATTTTTTTGAGGTTATGTACACTCAACTTACAGGTCTATAAAAAATAGACGTGTTTTATAAAAGCCTTAACTATGCTTGTGAATTTTTTGAAATTTTAAAATTGATTCTATCCCACCAAAAAAAATAAAATCGAAAAATAAAATTTTTGATGGTGGGGGCAGGGAGAAGGGGGTGGTGGGTTAAAATTACGATGAATCTTATGTCTTAATCAGATAGAACTTAAAAAAATGAAAAAAATTAAATTCTTTTAATAAGAGAGGGTATTTTTTAATTTATGTATCCCGTCCATAAGTGGAAAGTTTGATGCGCCACTGTAGACGCATGTGCCACTGAAAAGTGACGGCACAGTGCTCAAACGAAAGTTGGCAACGGCTGTAAAAGACTAAACTTTTTTTATTTCAATTAAAGAAACAATTTTTCATTAACGATTATATCTTTCAGTGATTTCGAAGAAGTCAGAGAATGTGTTAACCATGAACTAGAGAAGTGCAAGGATAGTACCCCCGCAAACATCGTCGACGCATTCTTCAAATTCTTAAAGAAACAACTACCTTGTAAAGGAAGTCTAGCACAGAAGAGCACCAAACCAAATTCAGCTTTTGCCATATCTAGCAGTTCGATACTTTTGGCTATTTCCTTTTTGTACGTCAGGCTGTATTAAACTTTTTAAATTTTTACAGTGGGTGAGCGGATAATTCTTACGCATCTACAGTTATTATGCCATAACTATAATTTTATTACTTATCAGTAGTGAGATTTAAGTTTAGTAAATATATTCTGAAGCATTGAGTTGTTTATATGGTTGTGAGAACTTATTATCTGCACAAAGAAAGCATTTAAACAATAAATTTTTTTTATTTAAAATTGTATTAGGCAAATAGGTAACGTGTGATCCAAAATTATTGTCACCATAGGTGGCTCTGAACGACAGAGATAGCTATACAGTGCATGTCTATTCTTAATTCAGATATACTTTCCAGTTTACGTCAACTTTGCAGTGTACGTCAACTTAACAAGAAAATTAAGGTTATGTAGAGAGATCTTGTTTGATTTTATTTATTATTATTACTTATAATTTTGTTAATTCTTTTTATTTTTGATTAAAGTTCTGGTTTTGACTGATTTTTTATGTTTTATAACGTTAATCAAAATTAATTGATAAACCAATGATATAAATTCAGATTAAAACAAGACATACGTAATTTTTTGCATGGCTAGCTTTGATCCCAATAATTGTGGATCGCTCGTTATATCAAACCTATAATAAAGTGAAAGGATTAAATCCAAAAACAAGCTGAGAATACGAGCAATATCATAACGAAAATTTTGTTTACGGTTATCAAAAATCATCTCTATATTACTATATTTAAGTGAAATATATGTACAGTATTTCTCATGATCATTTTTCAGTGCGTAACAAATGATAGGAAAAAGGGTAAGTCCGTGATAATACACATTTATGACATTTATTCTAACATGACATTTTAGTTAAATCTGACAGTTGTCACATTTTATTTTCAATTTGGAATGTAAACAAATCAAAAGTGTTTCTTGCATTTATAAAATGGTATTTTCTTTGATTTGTATAGTCTTATAAATTATACAGATTATATTTGTAATATTATTATCTAATTAAAAAAAAATTATTTTTTTATTATGGCGCCATCTATCGACAACTAGAATAACTAGAATAACTGTTATAAAAATGTCACCGACGAAATGTAATCACCGACGTGCCTTTTTTTCTGTCACATACAATTTAATGCGTTAGAAAGAAATCGAAAAACTGTGACGCACTGAAAGATGATCATGAGAAATACTGTATAATCTGAATTTACATAATATATCGTATTCCTAAAGTCGAAAATGTAATTTTTCGACTTTGGGATCGGTTATTTCGAATTTGGTTTGAGATATCAAACTCGCAAGATGATATTCCTTCTTCTTCTTAAAGTGCCCATCCGTTCTGGATGTTGGCGATCATCATGGCTATCTTGACTTTGTTTACCACAGCGCGAAATAGTTCAGCGGTAGTCGTGTTATACCACTTTCGTAAATTTTGAAGCCAGGAAATGCGTCTTCTTCCCGGTCCTCTTTTACCATCCGTTGGAGAAGGCCGTAGCATTTCTCATTACATGTCCTAGATATTCTAATTTTTTCGTTATGATGGTCATGAGAATTT
Organism: Diabrotica virgifera virgifera; assembly: GCF_917563875.1. NCBI lineage: Eukaryota > Metazoa > Arthropoda > Insecta > Coleoptera > Chrysomelidae > Diabrotica > Diabrotica virgifera. The sequence goes on from NC_065444.1 coordinate 198,425,451, forward strand.
CACACTCTTTCCCCATTCTACGCAGTACTTCTACATTAGTAATTCGGTCAACCCAGGATATACGTAAGATGCGCCTATAACACCACATTTCGAAAGCTTCGGACCGATTCATAGATGCAACAGTTAGTGTCCACGCTTCCATTCCGTAGAGCAGAACTGTAAATATGTATCATTTCAACAGACGGTATTTTGTTTTTAATGATATGTCTAGACTCTAGACTATTGAAAAAGGGTCTCATTCCAACGAATGCTGCTTTTGCTTTTATTATTCACTGTTTAATTTCTGTTGAGTGGGTCCATTGGCTATTTAAATTGGTGCCTAGATATGTATATTGCTCCACTCTTTCAATATTCTGTTGTTTGATTGTAAGTTGAGTGTTTAGTATGATTTTCCTAAACTAGGTAAAAAACACATTGATTTGATACCTATATCATATGCCATAAATCAAAAATTCGATTTTTTGACTTTGAGGTCGGTTGATATCGAAATGGTTTTTAAATTTGGATTCAGGAGACAAACTGCATAAGAATCCATCGTAGATCGACTCACAAGTATTTCAGGGGCGGCGATGTACAAACGAACGAATCAACGAACAGACTTTGCGAATTTATATACGAAAACGAAGTTTTCGTTGAAAATAAATGAATTCATCGATTAAGCTGTCCTTAGTAGCAAAGTAATGTAAAGCATGTAGTGCTATCAAACGCTGTATTGCGTATGCCAGTGGCGGCTCGTATCACTTTAAGTAGGTAGTGCCAGAATTCGGGCAGCTGCCTAAATTTTTAGTGACGGGTTCACAATATGGTCAAAAAAGGTATAAAATAGAAATTAAAAAAAATAGGTACGGATATTTTTACATTATGTAGGTATATACCATTTCTGGGGTGTCAAGAAATTTAAACATTTAAAATGCATTCAGTGATTGATTTGACATCATGTCCGTCCAACAAGTAAAATCTCCAAAATCTCTCAACTTATCGCCCTTTACACAAATATCGGAAAACTATAACTAACTGAAATTCACCAGCGACGCGACGTCTGTCGTTTCATCGGCAATCACTGCAACACAAAGATAATTTTCAATTTCTTTCCTTATTTCCTCGTGATAAACATTTAAGATGCACTGAAGGAGTTCATTTTGTGTTGTTTTGAGGTACATGCTTTTAAAGATTTGGAACTTTGAATATGAACCGAAGTCGTTGTCTAATTCGGCTAACATTGAACAGTTCCATAAAGATGCCTCTATTTTCTGAATTTTCCTTTTCGTCGTGATTTCTCAAAACTAACTCGAAAGCTTCACAAAACCATATAGATATAATTTTTAATTTGATTCAAAACATATCGATTCTTAATCCACTTCTTGTTCATTGTGTTTAATTAGACTATCACGATAAGCTGAATTTAACTCGGGTTTTATTAAAAATTAAAAAATTTTAAATTACTTAAAAATATAATAGTTTAGAATAAAAAGTTTAATCATTAAAAATGTAATAATTATAAATACAAAAACGAGCGAGCGAGCGCGTAAAAAAACTCGAAAAGATAATGTAGGTACTACCCTGTACGAGAAGCTTTTTGGATCTGATCTACGATCCACTATTCACTATGATGAGCATAGTAAAAAATATTAGATCTTCCTGCCTTGTCGAGCCAGGCACGAATAGTTTCATTTAAACGTGTATTAAAAGTGCAATATAGCTCTATCTCTGTCACTTACATAGAATGCCCGTAAAATCTTTCTCTTTTCAGCTGAGCCATCTAAGCTTTTGGCACGATGCGATGCGATCATCCCGTCCGCTGTCTGTGAGTGGCGAGGGTTGTACTACACTGCACAGTTGCCAGATTTTATATAATTTATAAAGAGAAAAGAAATACGCACAAAAAATGAACGGGCATTAAAACGGTTTAAAGATAAAAAAAAATATGTTTCTGCATAAAAATAAGGTAGTGTCATGGCACTACCTCACCGGCCGCCACTGGCGTATGCAGAATATTTCAAATAAACTAAAATTCCAGAATTTCGTTCTGCATTATACAAAACTTGATTTATGTTTATATAAATTATAAACATGTAAATTTTGGTGCTATTAAATTAAGTGTAAAATTATTAGGCATGGTAAAGTTATAAAAAAATAACCAAATCTTTTGTTTGTTAAAATTCTTAGAAGTAACAAGTTAATTAACTATTTAAAGTTATTAATAAACAATTAGAAGGTAAAGAGAAATAAAACCACTTCTAATTCGATTTCTATGAAAAAAGTCAATATATGTGGAAAAATTTAAAATTTCTTCAATACTGTTTCCTTGGTTTTTACGCTACCAAAATACGTTTGATTTATCGAGTCACATTGAAACTATCAATGTATTAATAAATTTGTAATGTTCATTAGTCATTTAATATTAAAATTTTTAGGATTACATGTCATTATTGCGTAATATAGTTTTGCATTTCAAAGCTAGTCCTATTGAACTGGATTCTACTTGTTAGGAAAAAAGAAATAATTAGAAATTTCATAAATCTTTTACAATTTTCAATATTCCATGAATGTCTTTTTGCTGTTTCAAAATTTCATTTAAATCAAATTTCAAGACAATCTATATTTGCTTTATAGCTGCCTTTAGTTATTAAATTTGTACTATATTCCTGATCCAATAAAATTGGTGGTAGATAAAGATTGATTTTTAACATTATTAGGTTTGGGCTAAGTATCTACTAGTCTGGGTACGTCTAGCGTTACAATGTATAACGTATAGTGCGAATAACGTGCGCAAAATGGCGATTTTCGCTAAGAGTTACCTAAGGCCCGTCCGGCGAAACGATCGGATTTTCTGTATTCATTCAGTGGCGTATTTTCAAGAAGTTAGTTAATATATTATTATGTGTCTTTATGTAAATTTTAGAATGGCTTCTTTATTTTTGATTCAAATAATGGATATGTTAAATGATTTATTAGTCGATTAAAAATACGCTATAACCTAGACCAGAGGTTCTCAATCTTTTTGAGTCAGGTACCACCAAATACTTTTTATTATTTTTGGTACCACCTAACTAAAATACCTGTCTAGCTAGGTGATCTAATTAACTATAATTGTGCCAATGGTGGTGCTGATTTTGGCTGTTTTGACTTTGCGTACCACCTCAAATAATGAAATGTACCACCAGTGGTACATGTACCAGAGATTGAGAACCGCTGACCTAGACCTTAAGATATATAAAATTATTGTTAATTTGTCCGTTAACATTTTGCTATTTAATAAGGGCCGGCGTAGCTCAGGCTGTAGGATATCTGACTCGCATGCTGGTAGGCCGGGGTTCGAAACCCGCGCCGGCGAGAACATCTAGATATTTTTAAAAATGTCTATAGGCCCCAGGTCGACTCAGCCTGAATAAAATTAGTAATTTGGGTAAAACCAGGGGTAATAATAGGCGGTTGAAGCGTAGCACTGACCCTGTTACCTTTCTTGTATACCGTAGGCACTAGATATAGCAGACTACCCTGCTATAATCCCAAAGCCGCTTTAGCGGTATAAAACGGGAGACTATTATAATAACAGATACAGATAATAGATTTTTTTTAATTACTGTGATGCATGCTGTATTCTTTCAGTTTCGGCTCAGGAAATATTATTTGTTAACTTCCTCAGAAATTGTGTGCAGATAATAAGTTAATACAATCTAACCCCAATTTTTAATATACACAGGAATCGACACGTTTTTTTTATATTATTTCATAAAAATTTTTACACACCTACTTAAAACGAGTCTTTTAATAGTGAATTAGTGATGCTGCCAAATATTTATGAACCCGATTTATCAGACTTAATGTTGTACTTAGGTTACATCATAATCTTAATTGTGAACACTGACTACATATCCCTTAAATGTAACTTTATCAGTCTTTCCATTTTTTACTACTGATATACCCTTGTCTATGTCAAAAAATAGTATAAACTTGTGATATATGAAATATAGTAATTTTGGATTTTAATATATTTATAAATGTTCTTAAGACCTTTTTTAATAAATGTATATATTTTAAGAGTTTGGTTTTATTATATGGTTTGTATGAGTTTATACCAGACACTTCATCCAGCGAAAACGATACTTGAAAACGACGAAAACATCGAATCAAAAACTGAAAAATTCGTTCAATATTTTAATAAATAAAAACAATAAAAAATAAGTTCAATATTTTTCAAAAATCTATCGAGAATGACACTAAACAACATCCCCACTCCACCCTCTGGAGGTGGGGTGGGGGTAACTTTAAAAAATCTTAAACAGAAACCGCCATGTTTATTGCAGATTTGAATTCCATACGTAAAAATAAGTAACTTTTATTCGACACATTTTTTCAAAATTGTGGATAGATGGCGCTATAATCGGAAAAAACGATTTATCGTAATATCATAGGTATAGGTAAATTATAGAAGCGGTCTAATATCTCGAGTGTATCAGTGTTTTATAATTTTCAAAAACCTATCGAATAATTCCAAATACGACCCTCCACTCCACTCGCTGGAGGTGGGATGGAGGGTAACTTTAAAATCATAAATAGTAACCCCCGTTTTTTATTACAGATTTGGATTCCTCATGAAAAAATAAGTAACATATATTCAAAACATTTTTTTAGAATTGTTGATAGGTGGCGCTATAATCGAAAAAAAAACGATTTATTAGCGTCATCTATCAACAATAATTCTAAAAAATGTTTCGAATAAATGTTACCCCCACCTCACGTCCAGGGTGTGGAGTAAGGATCGTGTTTGGTTTCATTCGATAGATTTTTGAAAAATATCAGACACGTGTTTTTTGGTTTTTCATTTGGAAGTGTACACACACCCAAACTTATATGGAATCATCTGATATTTCTTACAATTTCGTGGAAATTTAAAAAAATGAACACACGAAGTCAAACAATATTTATTTTAAAACAATTTAATAACAATTACATAACAAATTAATAAAACAATAAAGTATTTAATTGTAAATGACAAGAGCTATACAGTGGAAAACTTTAATGAACAAGAACAAGAACAAAAAGAAAAATACTACAAACGCTCTACAAGTGAACGATCCCCAGAGAGTGATCGGCTAAATGAACAACAAAGGAAATTTACTAAAACAGACCCAAAAAACTAGCAAGTGATGGTCAAAGGGTGGATGTACAGGATAATGACCAGGCGTGGATACGGAAAACGAATAAGAGAGCACCGAAAAGTAATAGAAGTAGAAAATTGAAAGGTTTAATAAATATAGGAACGTGGAATATAAAAACTATGCTAGCCATGGGCAAAATGGAAGAAGTAGCAAAAGAAATGAGAGATTATAAGATAGACATAATAGCATTGCAACAATTGAGGTGGAAGGGAGAAGGCAGGATCGACAAGCAAAATTACACAATGTACTACGGAGGAGAAAATACACAAGGTAGAAATGGAACAGGCTTCATGATAAGTAGAAGATGGAGAGAATATGTATTAGAATTTAAAAAAGTAAATGGAAGAATATCTTATTTAAGGATAAAGAATAGAGCTGCTAATATCTCAATTATAAATATCTATGCACCCACAGAACAAGCCGATGATCAACAGAAGGATGTTTTTTATGAAGCTCTAGAAAGGCTCTGTGAGGAAATTAAAAATCATGACACACTTATAATTCTAGGAGACTTCAATGCAAAGATGGGTAAAGAGGAACATTGGAGATCGGTAGCAGGGAAAGAAACAGCACATGACCCAACAAATGAAAATGGGACAAGAATGGGCAATCTAGCAACAGATATGAATATGTTTGTAGTAAGTACTAAATTTCGGCACAAGCTAGAGCATAAAATAACATGGCTTATTCCAGGAAGAAATACAGGAAACCAAATTGATCATGTGGGATCTGATCACTTCCTTGTAATAGCAAAGCTTAAGCTAAGAATGATAGATATGGAGAAAAAAGAAAACAAAAGGAAAAGATGGAGAATAGAAGAGTTAAAAACAAAGAAACGGCAATATCAACAAGAAATGGAACAACAACTATTGGAAAATGTAGAAAATGAAAACATTGAAACAGACTGGGAAAATATACGAAGAAGTATAGAAAACACAGCAAATACAGTGCTAGGAAGAAAATATGCAGAGAAAAGGAATGACTGGTTCGACAATGAGTGCGAAGAAATATTAAAGAAGAAAAAATCAGCAAGACTCAAATGGTTAAGAACGGGATGCACAGATGATTACAGAATATACCAAAAAATCAGAGGTGATACCACAAAACTAATAAAACACAAAAAGGTGAGGTGGATTGAAGAAACCATGGATGCACTGGAAAAAGACACAAAAAACAACGGCAAGCTGTATAAATATATTAACAAGCAAAATAAAAAATTAAATATGGCAACAATAGAAAAGAAAGAGTGGTAAAATTATTTCAAAAATCTCTTAACGCAAGAAAACACAAGCAAATGAAGATGAAGTTTTGGAAATAACAGAAGAAGAACGGCCTGAACAAAACATACCAACGGCAGAAGAATTTAACGAAGTGATAAGCCAACTAAAACAAAATAAAGCAGGGGGAACAGACTGTTTAGTTAATGAGTTGATTAAACATGGAGGGACAGCAATACAGCAAAGATTGTATAACCTGATTAAACAGATTTGAATAAAAGAATCAATGCCTAAAGAATGGGAAAAAGGGTTAATTATTCCGATATTTAAAAAAGGAAACCCAAAAGTTTGTGAAAACTACAGAGGCATTACTCTTCTAAATGTGGTTTATAAGATCTTGACCAAAATGATAAATAAACGATTGATGGAGCATACAGATATAAAAATAGGGGATTATCAAAATGGTTTTAGGAAAGGAAGATCTACCGTAGATGCCATACACATAGTGACTCAGACAGTCGAGAAATTCTATGAATATGACATGTGGCTGCATATCCTCTTTATTGACTTAAAGCAAGCATTTGACAGTATTAAGAGGCCAGAAGTAGTAAACGATATGAGGAATATAGAAGTGCCTGGAAAGATGATAAGACTCGTGGAAATGACGATGAAAGAATCAAAGGCATCCGTATTGACGCAGGAAGGAACAACAGAAGAATTCGAATACAATGCAGGAGTAAGACAAGGAGATGGGCTGTCAACTACGCTCTTTAACATAACTTTAGACGCCATAATTAAGACGTGCACACTCAATGGGACGATCACCAACAATTCAGTCTAGATAGTAGCATATGCTGATGACCTAGCGGTGCTGGCGAGAGACAAAAGAACCTTAGATGACATAACCAGACAAATTGAAAAGGAAGCGGTGAAAAGAGGCTTAACAATAAATGAAGAGAAAACTAAATACATGAAAATAGAGAGGAAAAACAAAGATACAGAGGAAAGAAATATAAAAATCGGGAATTATAATTTTGAAATAGTCAGTAATTTTCAATACCTAGGAGTCACAATTAACAACAAAAATGAAAGAAACATAGAAATTACCAACAGAATACAAGCGGGTCATAGAGCATATTATAAGTACAAAAGTATTTTAAAAAACAAAAAAATCAGCAGGGTTACGAAAATCCGAGTATACAGAACAGCAATTCGAACAGTGGTGATATATGGGGCAGAAACCATGAGCCTAACAAAGAGGGAAGAAGAAATGTTAAAAATATTTGAAAGAACAATGGTAAGAAGAATTTATGGACCAAAGAAAACAGTGCACGGAGATTATGAAAGGCTCTTGAATTTAGAAATAAGAGACATACTAGGAGGTGAGGACATAGTGAAAGCTATAAAAACCCAGCGACTACGGTGGTATGGACACTTAAGAAGAATGGGAGAAGAAAAAGATGTAAGAAAAGTTACAATGTGGAACCCAAATATAACAAGGGCGAAAGGAAGACCAAAAAGCAGGTGGGAAGACCAGGTATTGGAGGACATAAAAAGATTGGAAGTGCCAAGATGGAGACAGAAAATACAGGACCGGGATATATGGAGGAAAATAACAGAGGACGCAAAGAGGAACCCTAGATTAGACTAGTTAACTTGAGAGAAGAAAGAATGTGGAGTGACTCACCACAATAAATGAGTCAATGAGCTCAATAAGAGTGGCTCCAACTCCGCACGGAGTGTATAGCCTGTATATATATAATATAAAGTATTTAACAAACAAATTGAAAGTAGTTGTTTTAAAGTCAATAGCATACAAAATTTCAATGTAAAACGAATAATGTTTAAATTGTTTTTATTTATTTTTTTTTTGTATTTTGTGGTAGTCAGTGTTATCACCTCTAGTCCTTATGCAAGCTTCAGTTTGCGTTAGCACGCTCCTAATCAAATTATCAACATTTTGTTGTGGTAGGTTGCTTCATCCTTCAAGAGCAACTTGTACTAGCCGTGCAGTGTTTTGTTGATTATCCCGGCGAGCTCTAATTTTTCTTTTAAGCATATCCCACACATACTCTATAGGATTAAGCTCGGGTGAGTAAGCAGGCCACTCCAAACAAGGGATACCTTCTGCTTCAATGATGTCTGTAGTCACTCTAATGGTATGCAGTGGTCCATTATCATGCGATAAAATTAAATTTTCTACTGTTGCACCTCTCCAGAGCCTGACTACAAGTTATCAACATACCTGTGAGCAGTTAAAGTTGATTGGATAAAAATTAAAGGAGTTTTATTTTTTACAGAAGCTGCCTTTGGAGCTGCATGTGAGAAATGGTTGGGTGCCTTCCAGCTGAATAGACAATTAAACGATCGTGGAGAGCCGTTATTACTTTTGGCGACTTTTCCTTGCTTTATTTTTGAGCTTTCCTAGTTCCTGTTACCTAGCATAGGTTTTGGACAGAACGCCCTGTATTACGCCTAGCTCTACAGCTATGTCCCTCTGAGAACATTACTTTCTCCACAAGACCAATAATCTTTCCTCGTTGTAAGTTTTATAACCCCACATGAGGCATATTTTCGTTTTTGGACGCAAAAGTTAGTTTATTTATTTTCGTTCAATTTGCAACTCAAGCAAATAAGCTATACCGTACCGAGCTGTACTATCCGATTGTCTTATATATTTGTTTATTTTCAATAAAAATCTTTATTCCTCGCAACAATAATAAGTTTTTTCAAAAGAAATAAATATTACTTTGAAATACATGGTGATTCCATATAAGTTTGGGTGTGTGTATTTCTTGAGATATTAGACGGATATAATTTACCTAGGGTATCACGATTTTTTTTTTAATTATAGAGTTATCTATCCACAACCCGAAAAAATGTATCAATTAAATGTTGCTTATTTTTACGAGAGAAATCCAAATCTGCAATAAAAAATGTGGATTTATATTTAAGATTTTAAAGTTAAATTAAGATTTTCCACCTCTAGGGGGTGGAATGGGGCGATTTGGTGTTCGATAGATTTTTGAAAAATATTGAACACGTATTTATTAGTTTTTCGATTCGATGTTCATTTCGCGAAATATTTGACCATTCCGCTACTTTTGGTGCACCCTATATAACTACACCTACGATATCAAAAAGAAATTACGAAGACGACAGAGTTCTATTAAATAACTTAGAGGTCGAGCTCTCTATGACCTAAGACAAAATTAAAACCGGCTAGAAGACGCTATTTTTCGGCGAAAAAAAAAATGTAAAAATTAAATTTGACTAAATATAAGAAAATTGTGAAATATCTCGCTTGTTAGCTTTATTTGTTTTTTATCGTGGAATAATAAAGTTTAGGAATTGCTTTAATTTGAACTTGTAAGCAAGTTAAATATTGTTTTATGCCAAAACAAGTACAAACATGATTTTTTATATCCTGCGGGTTTAATGTTAAATTTAAGTCCAGGTTGGTCCAATGATGCTCTTCTCTATTGTCTCCTCGACTGAAATTTTATTTAGATGATTACTGGGTATATATACTTATTTTTTATTTTATGTGCATAATTACATTAACAAGCAATTACTAGTACATCCATCCATGCATCCATCTATTCTTTCATTTTTCACACACCTGATTGATACATGAATTTAAAACTTCGTAATCACAAAAACTTAGTCATCGGACAGACAGACCACGGAAGCACTGTTTCAAGCCTCTAAGCCTTCATCAAACAGCTTTTTAAAATCAATTTTAGAGCACAATTTAATTAATAAATTTTAAGAAAAAGTAAAAAAAAGAATTATTGAATTTTGACATTTATTATTTGTATTATGTATTACAATAATCCAGGTATAATAACAAAACATTTTTTTTATAACAACGTAACTTTTTTTTATATCAATTTACTAAGAATTTTATATTCGCCATTGGCACCATGGAGAATATAAAATTCTTAATTGTATGTCAAAAAATCCGCACCAACTACCTCTTAAAACCTACCATATTTCATTTGTACAAATCAACCGATTTTAGAGCAATAAATAAATCGTCAGTTTCTAAGAAAAATTTCAACATCCCGTATCTCGGAAACGAAGCATTTGCGGACATATGTTTATTAAGCAAACCGCCATTATTTTTTCATGGAGAATTACCCCTTAAACTTTGTCACACTTATCTAGATACACCCTGTATTGATGAAGAACATGGCTAGTTGTTAAAGTACCCAACTTTTTTATTATCCAACTAATTTTTAATATTACCGATATAAATGAGTCAGATTAAATAAATTATTAGAATAATTTTTTACTAATCAACAACATTTTTGTTTAATTTAGTATTATTTTGTATTTTGACAACGACACCCGACTTGGGCGTCGAAACGTTAATAAAATATTTTTTTTGGTAAAATTGTGGCTTATTTCCCATTGAAAATAATTGATTATATAAATGCCACAAGGAAATAGCTTCAGAACAATATTTTCCAACATAAGCGAATGAATAAAAAATCAGAATGTTAAGAAAACCTGAGGCTATAGTTGGGTTTTAATTTCAATCTTTTATAAATGCTAGAATATTCCACAGGGTGTAGTGAACTTTGAGAAAAAACACAGTTTGGTACACCCGATATGTTAAAGAATAAGGCTATAACATATTAAAAAATCACTTAAATCGGATAACAGGTTTAGGAAATTCGTAACATCAAAAATGACCAATTTTAAGGTAGTGCGTTAATTTCTTGGAGTAGTGTATGTTGTCCCTAAAAAGTTCTACAAACAACTGTTTTTTATATAGATGTATACTAAAAACCTAAAAATTAAAGGAATAACGCAAAAAACACAAAAAACTCGCCGATATTTTTTAATTAACCTAAAGGACATCGCACACATCTTATGGAAAATATCATGTCACTCAAATTCAATAAAATTTATACGAATAGATTCGTTTTAAATTAACGGTCAAATCTTATCATTGCGCCAACTCTTAATTATGATTAATTACGGCGCAAATTGCAATTAAAGTTTATCGAAATCACATTTTTGGAGTCAGTAAAACTGTCAGTTACAATCACTATTGCTCTGGGTGCTATTCAAAAGAGCTTAAACCCCGCTGGGCCTAAGCGGATTAGTGAAACTAATCCGCTGATTTATGGAGTACCGACAATTTGGGTATTATAAAATATTTTTTCTCTCTCTAACTTATGTACGTATCCATTTGATTTCAGATTTATTTATATCAATTTCTGCTCTTATTATTGAAAATATGGAGTTGGCGCAATGATAAGATTTGACCGTTAATTTAAAACGAATCTATTCGTATAAATTTTATTGAATTTGAGTTACATTATATTTTCCATAAGATGTGTGCGATGTCCTTTCATAAATATCCATAGTGTCAAAAAGTCATAATTTAGTGGAGTAAATTTGCCTGCGGTTGGACCAATTACAAACAAGCAGTACAGTACGGTAAATTTGGATTACTCCTAGTTTAAAAACGAGGTATAGTTCCTGGCACGTGGTTACGTAATTAGGCAGCATAGCAACAGATAATGTATTACGTGATTTCTAGTATGTTTGGCTCAGGGTATGCATCCCTTTCGGGCGCTCAGCCGTCGAGGAGAACAAAATTTATTTTGCCAATTCGCCGGCTGAGTGACCGAGCACACACGGTCTGGACAGCAAGACACCGATTTAGATTGGTGCCTTGATGTCCGGAACACATTTTTTTTAGGACACAAGTCCAAAGTAAAGTAAAAAATTAACTTAGTCATTAATAGGGAGAAAAGCTCTTCTAGCTACCCCTAAAACCAGGTGGCTTAACTACATGAAGTAATACAAAGGATGTCCCATTACCCAGGGCATCCAAAGTAACATTAAGATCAACGCCTCCCCATTCGGTATGTCCTTCGATGGGGAGGGGTGGAGGTATAGCTTGGGGGTCAGATAGGTACCACTCCATTACGGGGTGTGACCGGTTTGATCTTCGGACATGTGGGTTCCACTTTTCCATTGGAACACACATGTTCCCCGGGGCTGGGGTTGATACGAGCATGTGTGTGTGTGTGTGTGTGGGGTATGCATCCCTCCGATATGCACTGGCAGTGAACGTGTTAATAAACATGGATAAAATTAAAACGACGATTAAAATTTATTAAAATTCTGTACTTTAAGACAAAAGTTGATTTTGGTTTGTAAATATTCAAACACTGTAAAGACAAATGAAATAGCATATTAGACTGTTAGGCTATTTAGAGTATGACTGGCTGATGGAATTGACTGAATCGATGCTTAACCTATTGTTCATTGATAACAAACAAATTGCCCAGTTTTGTGAAATACAAAAATACCCTTACTCTCTGCCACAGCATTGGTCTTTAATATTTTGTAAATTTAAAATAAACATTTTATTTTATATCAAACATATAAAAAATAATATATAATAAAACAAACATAAAAATCAGTCTTTATAGTGTATATCCTGGGAATTTGGCTGCCATTGGATTTTGAATATCCAACAAAAAATACATTGGACCTGCGATACCTTCAAATAGAGATTTAGGTCTGTCTGGAGAGTGCTCTTCGTGTTCTTTTTTGTAAGCAATACACCATTCTGCAAATTTTAAGGCTCTGTAGAGATGTTTTTCTTCCTAAAAATAGATACTTTCTTAGTTAATATGTGTTCCCTTTAAACTAATGCAAAAATCCAATAAATCCTGTTCTAGGTTTTGACCGTTTCCCAAGTAATGTTTTAACTTAAGGCGCAACTCCATTGAGGCAATACTGAACGACATGTGGCAAGATACACGTATCCACTTGTCGCCTGCTTCAAGGTTCGTGACTTTGAGGCACAAATTTTAAAAGGTCGCATGCGTCATTTGTCTTCCCCTAGATCGCATGCGTCTTTTCGCATGAGCTTGTAACATGTGTCTAGACATGATTCCATTCAGGCGATTTCAGTTTAGTATGCTATGTCTTTGCAGGCAGTCGCAACAGCATCATATTTAGTAATTGCTTTGAATGGTAAAAAGAAAAGAAGTAAACCACGGTGGTGGAAAAGAGAGCTATAATATTGGTAGTTAAGAGAACAGAATAATTGCTCTATAAAATTGATTGCAGACGATGAAACTTTGTACACATATGTACACATTACATACAATTTTGTGTTCCTAGACGTCTATACGTATAAGGCTTTTTCCCTTTATTTGTCTAATTGTATTGATATCATACCACTAACACAACAACTATTGGTATTGTTGACTGCATAACTTCTGGTAACGTAAACATTTTATTTTCCTATTTGATTACTTAATTAATGGATTATTTTAAAGAATTTTTTCATCTATTTTCGAATAGTTTTAACTCCAACATATGTAAATTTGATAGTTTTTTATCTCAAATATTAAAATAATCTTTAAACGTTGTGGCTGAAATAATAATACAACTAGGTTACATTGACAGTTCTTAACGTCATTCTGGGCTGCTCTTGAATTCAGTTGTCAGTTGGCCATTGAAATCCAATATGTGAGGTTTTCTCCAAAAAAAAAAAATCAAACCACGTGGGAAGAGTCCTGTGTTGCCCTGGGTAACATCCAGGCATAGGTATCTAGAACATCATTTAAATTTTATATAAACATGTAACATAACATACAGTTGAGTCCGCGAGTCTTTACCCGTGCGTCATCATTTAAAGCATACGAAATAAGTCGGAAATTTACTGAAGCAACGGCAAATGGATATTATTCCGATCAGGGGTTGTTATAAAATTTGACGTTATCAAATAAATAGAATGTCAAATTTAGTTTTTGTTTTAAAATTTTGGTGCATCATTACAGCTACATTTGAAGTAGCTTAATAAATTATTTTATTATCATTGATTAATAAATAAATAAACACTTTAGAAAAAAATTCAATAACATATTTTCTTTTTGTTATTTTATTCACTTTGGCAGAACCTTAAACACAAGCATTCAACTGTGTCAACAATGAGGTTAGCTTTGTACGTCGTCAAAATTTATCTTAAAATAACATAAACTTATCACAAAATTTCTAACTCCAATATAAAATTAGTTGTGAAAACAACTGTTTGTATACTATAAAAAACTGCAAAATGCAAAAACTCGACAAAATAACAGCAAAAAATTCAACAAACTGACAGCCACAAAAGTAAACAAACCAAAACGTCAGAAAGTGTACTTAAAATATGTGAACACATCCCCAATCGTCTTTCTTTGTACCTATCTCTTTTTAATACACTGAGTCTTAATCGTTCATAAAAATAACATGTGTTGTTACTTAAATAACAGGCGGCAGCTGGTTTGTCATTAATTTCATGCGTGCAAGAGAATGATGCTAAATAAAAAGTATGTGTTTTATCTCACCAGGTATTAATGACGCACGGGTAAAGACTCGCGGACTCAACTGTAATCGTTTACATTTAAAGGGTCTTTACCCAACACATGTTGGTGGCTCAGGCATGCTATTTTTTGTAAGTATGGCCTCTTGTTTTTTTTAAACCTCTGTCAATTTTTAACTTTTTCTCAATTAATTAGGTTATACTTAATTTTAGGGCTTTTAGAACACTGATGATGGATTTCTTAATCCGAAAACGTTTTGTCTTATTGTGACCCTTATTTAGGGTATTTTAAAATATACCTTTTACAACAAATGTAGTATTTTTTTGATGAAACTTTATTTCGAAATTTCACACGAATGAGTTAAGACGATTTTGAGTACTTGAGAAAGTGTAACCAAAAATAAAAAAAGATGATACCAACTTTTGCGAACCATACCACCGCGTGTGAGTCTCTTTGTATTTGAATGACTGGGAAAAGAAAAGTATTTTTGAACTGTGTAAAATTTATTAATTCCTAGCTGAACACTTTCGGCTTTCAAAGCCATCTTTAGAGCTACGGTCAAATGTTTAAGTACCACTTATAAAGAAAGGGATCCCATGTTTTGTGTTAAAAAATTTTGAAAAAATTCCTTATGTTGTTTTTTGCAAGCTTGGTCGGAGGTTGAATTTTGAATTTAATAAAGTTGTAAAAAGGTTAAAAACATCAGAACAGCACATGGGACTTTCACAAAATACATTAAAATTTTTAATCATGGTAGGGTTCACAGACAAACCATCATAAGTTGAGGCAACTTGCCTCAACGAAATTCGAATGCAAACCATTTCCTTTTTTTACTAGAAGATGAACCGCTCATTAAGTTTAGTGTTTTCCTCTCACGGTGAAATTCGCAACGTAAATTATTGATTTTCTGTTTTATCACTTACAGTACTTTCATATTTATCTGATAACTGCTTCAACTTATCAATTTTTATCTTATTGTCTTTATGCTAATTTTCTTATTCCATAACTCAGGTTAGTTATGGGAGTCCCCAATAAATAACATTGTTTTTTCAATATTCCACTCCATGTCGCACGATACAAGCCGCACCGATCCGATGAGTGCTAGATAGCGGCGACACTGTTCAATACGTTGAAATTTGCCGAACGGTGCGTGATGCATGCGTCTCAGCAACAACAGTCAACATGTGGTATGCGGGAAGGCGACAATTCCATTGAGGCAACATGAGGCATGCGTCATTGTCGCATGCTACTGAAGTCTTTCCATCCAAGAGACAGAAAGCGACACGAATTAAGTCGCCTTCCCGCATGCTACATGTTAATTGTTGCTAAGACGCATGCATCACCGTTCGGCAAATTTCAACGTGTTGAACAGTGTTGCCGCTATCAGCAGTCATCCTATCGGTGCTGCTTGTATCGTGCGACATGGAGTGGAATATTTAAAAAACAATGTTATTTATTAAGGACTCCCATAACTAACCTGATTTATGGAATAAGAAAATTAGTTTTTATAAAGACGATAAGATAAAAATTGATAAGTTGAAGCAGTTATCAGATAAATATGAATGTACTGTAAGTGATATAAAAAAGGAAATCAATAATTTACGTTGTGAATTTCACCATGACAGGAAAAAACTAAAATCAAAGAGCGGTGCATCTTCTTGTAAAAAAGAGAAAAGGTTTACATTCGAATTTCGTTGAGGCGAGTTGCCTCAACTAAAGATGGTGGGTCTTTGAACCCTACCACGATTATAAATTTTAATGTATTTCTGATATTTTTTAACCTTTTACAACTTTATTAAATTCAAAATTCAACCTCCGACCAAGCTTGCAAAAAACAACATAAGGAATTTTTTCAAAATTTTTAACAGAAAAAATTGAATTCGTTTCTTTGTAGTGGTACTTATATGATTGACCATAGCTCTGAAGATGGCTTGTAAGCCGAAAGTGTTCAGCTAGGAATTAATAAATTTTACACAGTTCAAAAATACTTTTCTTTTCCCAGTCATTCAAATACAGAAGGGACTCCCACGAGGTGGTATGATTAAATGAATAGCAAAAGTTGGTATCAACTTTTTTTATTTTTGGTCACACTTTCTCAAGTACTCAAAATCGTCTTTAAATCATTCGTGTGAAATTTCGAAATAAAGCTTCATCGTCTGCAATCAATTTTATATAGAAATTATTCTGCGTCTCTTGACTACCAGCATATTATAGCTCTCTTTTCCACCATCGTGGTTTACTTCTCTTTTTACCATTCAAAGCAATTACTAAATATGATGCTGCCGCGACTGCTTGCAAAGACATAGCATACTAAACTGAAGTCGCTTGAATGGAATCATGTCTAGACGTATGCTACAAGCTCATGCGACAAGACTCATGCGATCTAGGGAGACAAATGACGCATGAGCTAGGGAGACAAATGACCTTTTAAAAATTTGTGGCTCAAAGTCGCAAACGTTGAAGCAGGCGACAAGTGGATACGTGTATCTTGCGCCTTTATACAGTGTGTCGCATTTAAGATGAAGACGGCCCTATTGGTAGGGGAGCCCAAGCGAGGATTTTGCGCGTTACTCGAACGCGTCAGAAAATCACATGGGAGAAACATTGTACCCTGTAACTGTACCTTTACCGTATATGGACTCTTCATACAGGGGTGTGCGTTGGGGGCAGTCCTTAAAACAATCTATGAATAGAAAAACTCGAATGCGTCTGATTATGACTAAAATAAGTTAAGTACATTGAAACGGTTCAAAAGAACGCAATTATTTTGCCTTATGCAGAAACCAAAAATTGTAAATGTATCGTAACATATTTTTGTCCCATCTTGTAGACATAAAAATATCGCTTCATATGCCAAGCGAGTGTAAGGAATTTATTTCTGTTCAAAAAAAAAACGTGAGAATTTGAAGTTTATCCGTCTTGTTAAAGAAAGACGTTATTATATTTTACGGTCATAAGTTCTATATTCGATTTCCTGTGTTCAGTTTGTGATGTAAAAAAGAGTTACAATGTAGCTAATGATCGTTTTGGCTCCACGAATCCTGGGAGTTAGATATACATACGTGCTAATATCAGTATTAGAGAGTACAGGTGTAGGATTGTGCACTGAGCAATATCTTTCCTGAGAACTGTAGAACGAAGTGAGTTTTGCTGACTTTGCAAACTAATTTTGGATGGTTCCCTACTAAGTAGATTAGGCTTAAAATATATTTTGTTTTTCCCTATTGGTCGATAGTAAATGTAGGAAGCTTGGTTATTTTTTTATTAGTCATTGATGAAAGAAGGAAGGATTAAACTTTTTTCTTATTGGTTGATTGGATGGATGAGTAGGGTAGAATGAGAGAAATGGAGTGGGTTTTTGGAAGGACGCGTTTTGATTTGAGGAGAGATATTCAAGTTGTGAGATTGAAGATTCAAGTTTGAGCTTTCATAGAGAGAGGTTTGTTGAGCCTCGGCAGAAGCCGCGCCTTGGCGGTTTTCTGAGAAAGTTAAGTTCAAAGTTTAAGTTCTGACGTAGTTCTTAATCAAGTTTTTTTAGTTCCTGAAAATGTAGATTATTAGAAGCAGTACCTATGTAGTGTTGGAAACTTTTCTCCTTTCGTGACGTCCTAGTCATAAGCCAAATTCCGCTGTTAGGCAAAGAGCCAGTTTATTTTAGTGTATACTACACTACCTAAGTTTCTTTTTGTAAGCAGTTATAAATTAAGTGCTAAAGATAATCCTAAATACCTCAAAAGTTATTTAAAAGTCAATATGAGCAGAGTCATTTGTAAGTTTATTTAGTTTTGCTGAAACTTTTCATGGAAACAACCTTTTTTGTACTTTTTATGTAAATTCAGTGAAAAGTAGTGCTTTGGACATTCACAACGTGAAGAATAAGGACAGGACTATATGAAAAGGTATTGTTTGTAAACTTTTTTATCGTTTTTGTAAACAGGATCTTTAATATTGTACATCTACATAAGATCCATCATTTTCTTTTTATTTTAATTTTAATAAAAATTTGATTCATTTTGTAATAATGCTTTTGACTATTAATTATTATCTGATCCCCTTTTCTCTTGTTCCTAAATGATATTCAACTGAGAACACTATGGTAAGTCATGATATTTATGTAAATATGCTTGTATCTTATGATAACTATATATTTTTATTAACTTTTTTACTTTAGTTATTTTTTTGAAGTTTTAAGTATGTTTCGTCTTTCATTTTCTTTTAATTATGGCGCCCCCCGAGTAATTGAGTTTCTATTATATTTAAAATCTATTAAGAATCCACACCCCTAGATCTCTGAAGACTTAGAGCTACCGAGGTATTCCGTAAAGTTACGTAGCACCAAGTATAGATATTTTTATGTTTGTTTAATTTGTCGAGTTACATATTATTTTTTTTTTGCTTTTGTTATCCACGCTGGTGCTACAACATGAAGAACAGTGTATATTTCAAAAATCTGACGATTTGAGGGGGCGTAAGGAAATGGGCGAGTTACAAAGTTTCACAAATAAAAGCGAATATTTCGCAAAATTAACATCAGATCGCGAAAAACTAAAAAGTATGTGTTCAATATTTATAAAAAATTTATCAAATGATACCAAACACGATCCCCACATAGGGGGTGGGGGATAATTTTAAAGATTTTTGAAAATTTATACCTGCTCATCCTCCACTAAAATGGAAAACTTAACCTAACTTTTTTTGGTTTTAGGACCTAATCTTCACAACCAATTGGTCCCCATGACGCTTTAGTAACTGCAAATTTAGCATCCAAGGCCCCCCTACTATATAGTTCAGCTATCAAAATAAATACGGATTTGAAGTTTTGCAGTCATACATGTTGAAGGTTCATATTTTTTAAGATACTCAATTGAAATTTAAATTTTAAAAACGACCTACTGCGAATCCACAAACAGGGTTAATTTTTGATATTTTGCTTCACTTTAGAGATATAGGAAACAGTTAATTGTAAAAGTTGTTCCAAATATTATTCTAACTCTAACTTCAGATACCAAATTTCATTACAAAATTTGCACTTTTAGTTTTGTCATTCATTTGGTCGATATTCGATAAACTAGTGTGTCATGAACAGATAAATATGTACAATATGGTCAATTTAATAGTGTAATTCATGCAATTTAAATTCTTCAGTAAAATACATAACAATAACACCAAGGAATAATTTTTTATTAAAAAACAATAATTGACAATATTATACAGAGTTTTCTTTCCACGACACACTAGTTCATCAAAAATATCAGCCAAAATAACGAAAAAACTAAAGCGAATTTTGTCATAAAATTTGGTATGTGGGTTTAAAATAATATTTGGAACAACTTTTGCCAATAACTTTTTCCGATATCTCTAACGCGAAGCCAAATATCAAAAATGTACCTTGTTTCGAAATATAGGGCTCGCTTCATCTTAAATGTAACACACTGTATAATAAATAAAATATCTCAATTGTGGTTGACTTATGTATAGGGAATACCGACACCAAACAAATTCCCTTAAAAAAATACAGCTGGAACTGTAATAAAATACAAGTTTCTTATAAATGATTTAAATTGTGCATGCTGACGGCTAAATTTGAATCACATTATGAAATATCAATGAGTTGGACATATGCAGTTAACGGGCAAGCGCTTGTTGATTATTATTGTTTACAATTTCACCACTAGCCTCTTTATTAATGGAGATATCGTTATTTAATCTGTACTAGAATTTTTGAAAAATATCGAAATACATATCTCGAAAATATGTACTTTTTGGTATAGAACATTGTGCACAAATTTTATTTAAAATTTCATGAAGAATTTGAATTTGAAAATAAGGTTCTATTTAAAACAACGTGGACGTCTGCTTCCGGTGTCACATTCAGGACAGCATTATATTTCAACTAAACGTCATCCAAAACCTACAGCTTGAAATTGTTATCCAAATCAACTCTCACGTTCAGCATACATCAATAAAAGTGCGATAAATCCAATGAAATATATCTAATGTTGTTTGATATAGCTACCTTAGTTGTTTGATATAGCTCCAAAAATGAATAAGCATTTCCTGAAACACCATGACACAAACTATATCCTTTTCTTAGTAAACCCCTCTGCCATATAATTTCGCCACATTCTAATGCTGCTTGTAAATATCGAGTATCTTGAAAAATCTAAAAAATATAAAATTGTTTCTTAAGAAATTTAAATTACAAAACAAAGTCCTAAAACAATTATAAATTACCTTGTATGCAGTTGTCAATAAATGCACAAAGCCTGGGGAACCATGACACCATTGAACATATTTATCGGAATCTCTTCCTATAGAAGATGGAAAGTTGCCACTTGGAAATCTGGAAAAGATTGTTCATTGTTAAAACTGCACTTATTATCTCTTTTATTTACTTTTAGGCGTATAAACAGCAAAGTGGTGGATGGTTACTATCCAGCAGTATAAATTGTACGAACGACACAATCCAGGAAAAAGTAGATGCAAGACTAATCCCACAACAAGCAGGCTTTAAGTCGGGTAAATGTGTACAGGCCAAGTAATGAAATTAACAGAGTGCATAGAGGAGCGATTTGAACAGAAAGAGATAGTGGGGATAGCCTTAATAGACCTCATAACGGAATACGATACAATAAACCACAGAACCTTGCTAACTTAGATCTATAACACTGTGCTTGACTATGACCTGGTAAAGATGGTTAGATCACTATTATGTAATAGACGCTTCTACGTAGTGCTAAATAGAAAGAAAAGCAGATGGAAAACTCAAAAAAATGGCCTACCTCAAGGAAGCGTTTTGTTTTATTTAACATCTACACCAACAACCAGCCAATGCACCCCCAAATTGAGAGATAAGGACCTTGGTATCGCCTTGAAACATACAGACAAGTCCAAATATCTTGGGTATCATACTAAGTAGACCGGTCACTCGCATATAAATTCCACTGTCCGAATACAAGACGTTCACTCGCATCACCAGAAGAATTTAGATTTGCCTCGGAACGTGGAGACGTTCAGGCAAAACTTTCGGTGAAAGGCATCGATTATACGGGTTTGACGAACCGCTAGGAACCAGCCGACTTAAATCCTGTATGCCGGAGGTAACGGGCACTATGTCCATGTTTGTCAATACTGAGATTATATTGCAGTTATAATGAACTTTTAATTCTCCACACACAGGTATAGAGCACTATGTCCTGCTTTATAAAATAACAAAGATAAGCACTTTATAAAAAGTATCATGTCACATTTTGTTTAGAGGTAGAGGGCACTATGTGGACATGAAACCCTATACCTCTGTGTACATTGCTTTATAAATCCAGTATTAAACAAGCAGGGTAAAGTATTACACGTTACCCTGTAATGTTTGTCATGAAGGAGAAACAAATTAAAGTTTAACATTGTATAACCCATTTTTAGTAAACATCTAGTACCACGACCCAAAAGATCTTGAAGAGGTAAACAGCACTGTGTCCACTACTTTGTGTTTTATTTTTTTTTTATTAAAAATAAATCAAGTTTATTATCACAATAATATGTGATTTAAAGAATATAATTTTAAAAGTTAATAATCTGAAGAATAAATTAGACAAGGGATTGTGACATAATGTGTATTAACATACATCCTGTGAATAAACAAACACAAAAATAAACTTAAAACGCCTCTCCTGTAAAACTACAAATTTGTGACATAGTGCCCTTTACCTCCGGCATACAGAATCAAAGAAAATGTTTAGAGAAACGTCAGCGTCGAACCTCCCGAACTGTTCCCTCTCCACCCAGCTTTCTATACCGTTTCCAACTCTAGGAGATAACCTGACACCAAATAAACTAAGGAGTTAACCCGCAACAAAAAATCTGGAAATCAAGAGGCTGAATGTCTTGCATAGTCACGTCATTGGAGTAAGCCTATCAGCTACCCAGAAGATAATCAGAATAAACGCAGAATCGAATAAGCAACTAGTAAACTAAATCTCCAAAATGAACACAACTGACCTAACACCTTTCCTTTTTAGCAAATTATGCAAAAATACACAGATTGCGCTGGGCAAATCACCTAAAAAATGGATAAGAACAGTAAATACTAGAACGCTTAGTGGAACTATGGTGACATGTCGGACAATAGGAATACTTCTCAAAGGGATGGTAGTTTTTGGCGCCTCAAAATTCTGAAAAACAACTTTGATTTACTGATAATGCTGGGCTCCACTGGCTGCAGGTGGTGCCTTGATAAAATGATAATGACAATACGAGGAAGACGAAAAGCCCTAGGTACAAAGTTTGCTACTTTTATGTAATAAGAATAATTGAAATAAAAATAATAAACAATATTTTAAATCCAAGACTTTTCGTTAAGAAACTGCTTTCTGGCTTCATCCTGTATCTCCGACTTTTACAATATATAAGCACAAGAGACGACGAATATAGAAGAAAGCAAATAAAGGACACTTTGGCCACATATTCACCTTCTTTTCGTCTAGAAAAAGGACCGAAAGACAGTTTCAGATACTCAAATCTGAGTAAAGATGAAAAAGATAAAGGCAGTTTTTGTTTTTATTTGATTCAGAGTTGGACCGCCATCTCAAATAGCTCCATAGCTATTTCAGCATCTATGCATCCTCAGTGAAGCTATGCAGTCACAACTCTGAAACGAATATCAACAATCCTGCCTATTTAAGGGAAAACATCGCGATGCAATGTTTCCACCTTTTGAGACGCAAAACAGCGACATCTCCCGTAATACGAGGGAGACGAAAAGCCCTAAATACAAAGTTTGCAACTTTCATACAAATAAAATAATTGAAATAAAAATATTAACCAAATTTTAAATCCAAGACTTTTGTTTAAGAAACTGCTTTCTGGATGCATCCTGTATTTCTTCTTTTACAATATATAAGCACAAGAGACGACGAATATAGAAGAAAGCAAATAAAGGACACTTTGGCCACGTATTTACCTTCTTTTTGTCTAGGAAATCTATCTTATATTTTTTGATAATGACAAATTTAGACCGTCCTCTACGCAGCCACGAAATGAATCCAACCGACATAGCTGGGACATGCTAAAAAGATGTATTCATAGTTGGTGTATGTAATTCATAAAAATCAAAAAGCTTTTATCTAACAGTGATATTCAGTTTCAAAGCAATCGAAATAAGGAACAGTTTGTACTGTTTGTAGTACCTTATCTTCATTTAGAAATAAGTATAAAGTCACCTATCGTTTTCGGTTTAAAATACATAATACACAAAACAATAAGCAATAGACTTCCAAAAATGTTACACATATTAATTTAACTGTAGCGTTTATAAATCAACTTAAAGTGTACCTAATTTATGTGTCCCTATACAAAATTAATTGAAGAATTTTAAGAAAACGTAGCTGTAAATGACCATACATCAATTTGGTGATAAATGTCCATACACTAATTTGGTGATAAACATTATTGTACAAATTTAGTTACTCTAATAATTTGTTTTAGATCAGTGCTTATATTTACATATGACAATGGATTCAGTCAATGCCAAAAACTAGAATCACCACTGCTAGTATTGGAGAAGAATCTGTTAGTGTGCCCTCAAGGGGGAGTACTATCGCCCCTACTGTGATGTCTGTTGAGGGATGACCTTCTTACTAAGTTGCATGATTCTGGTTTTAAACACCAAAGCTACACAGATCACCTAGTTGTTACAATTAAAAGCAAGCATGGCCAGATTATATCTAGTCTCATGTAAAATGCTCTTAACGAAATTAAAAGTGGGTGTTTGATGAATTGACGAAGTATGAATTACATCACATTAGACTATTTCAATGAAGTAAAATTTATGGAGGTAACCCTAGATCACAAACCAACCTGGAATGGTCATAATGAAAAAATCTAATCCACAGTCTTGGTGGCAAAGACTAGTAGCCTAGATAGAAAAAGACCCTTTGGTCATATAAAACGATTATAAAACGGCCCATGGTCACTTACGCATCACCCGTATGGTGGACAAAAAAACAACAAACAATAACTAACGCCAAGAAGCAAAAAGTTTAGTGGCTAGCTTGTACTTTCATTCAATCATGGTGTTACCACAACTAATATAAAATATGAACAAAGTATGGACCAACTGAATAAAATTTAAGTACTTTACCTCTGAGTCAGTAAATAATCAATGGTAGGTTTGACCACATTATTCAATTCGTCTTCAGTAAGATATGCTCTTGCTTGCAGCAACAGATATAAAATACCAGCAAGTCCGTGTGCAGCTCCCATGTAGTAACTGTCGTGCCAGTCATACATTATAGGACACTTAAATCTACCTGCCTTTGAGATATTACGACCGATTACTAAAATGGTCTCTATAATCTGTAAAAAAAACAAAATAATATTTTGTAATTATGCTTTATGTTTTACAAAAAAAAAAAATAAAATAAAAGAATGTATTATATCCAAGGTTGCAGATTTGAACTAAAGTTTAGAAGAGACTATTAAGAGTTTTCAGGGACTTTCGGCCCTCAGTAATAACGCAATCTTTCATTCTCTAACGTTTCATTGTTGGCTGCAACTCTGAACAATTGTAGTGAACTGCACCCGTACCACTCCCTTAAATTTCGCACCATGTTGTCACCAAAATGGTGGAACTCATTGATTGAATTGTCCAAACCTGATAGATGATTTTAAAGGGAGCTTAAAGTATGCAGTAACTCAATTTTGTCTAGTTTTTGAAGTTATACTTCTTTAGGCACGAGGGTAAATTTTTATTTTACTGGGCGCATGCGCACACCGACAGTATGGTATAAACATTATACGCAAGGGCGCCCATATAAAAATTTTTAGGGGGGGGCCAAATGTGAAGATGTTGCACATTACATTTTGTATATTTCGGATGACAATATATACAGTAGACTCTCTCTATAACGAACACGGATATAACGAGGTTTCGCTTATAACGAGGTACATTAGGTGTCCCATGAAATTCCTATTGAACTATAACGCTCTATAACGAGGCATATTTGGTTATAACGAGGAAAATTTAAATCGAAGAATACTTGTCTTTACCTGTTTTTAGCGTTGTAATGGTCATAAATAAATAAATGCCCCAACTACCTGTACATAGAAATGCCCAACATCTGTCTTATTATCGAGGTCAGTGCTATAATAAACTCGGCCACCTGCTGTAATAAACATCTGCCTGTTTATCGACCGATATTGAATACTATAGGAAATTTACAATTTATGGCGGCGAAGTCTCATTGTTCACTGTTCAGGTTGACCATCGACACATAATAAACTACGTAAGAGGCATCAAAAGATTTCAATATTATTATTGTTTGATATAACGAGATCCGCTTATAACGAGATAATTAATTCACCATTTCAGTTCTCGTTATAGAGGGAGTCTACTGTAGTTTAAACCACCTAAAAAACCTAGTTTGAACCCTGTTGTGAGGAATTATTCATAAATTTAAACACTAGACCAAGTTTTTAAATCGAAATGTCATGGGTACCACAAAAGTTGAGCCTCCCTTTAAAACCCGTTTGAAAAGAATACAATGCTTGCAAAGCCTTCCCTTCAACTTTGGCGAGCAGACTAACCAAGAGTATGTGTCGAACCAAGTTTTTACTTTAAAATCTTAAAAAGGAGCCCCCTTTATTCTTGCAGATATAGAATCCTTATGAAAAATAAGGCACACATATTCCAAACATTTTTAGAATTGTTGATAGATGGCGCAAATAAATCGCATTTTCCGAATATAGCGCCATCCGTCAACAATTCTAAAAAAGTTCGAATAAATGTTACTTATTTTTTGAGGAGGAAACTGAATCTGCAAGAAAAAACGGGGGTTCCTATTTAAGATTTTAAAGTTAACTCTCACCCCACCTCCAGAGTGTGGAATGAAAAATCCTGTTTGGTGTCATTCTATAGATTTTTGAAAAATATTAAACACGTGTTTTTCAGTTTTATTTGGAAGTACATATATTTCTCGAGATATTAGACCGTTTCTATAATTTTGCTGTGGTATCACGATATACCGTTTTTTCCGATTATAGCGCTATCTAGGTATCCACAATTCGCAAAATGGCTCGAATAAAATTTGCTTATTTTTACAGGGAAAATCCAAATCTGCAACAAAAATTAGGGGTTCCATTTAAGATTTTAAAGTTACCCCCCGCTCCACACCCAGGGGTTGAAGTGGTGGACTTGTTTAGTGTCATCGCATAGATTTTTGAAAATTATTGAACACGTATTTTTCAGTTTTTCTATCCGATGTTCATTTCGCGAATTATTCGGCCTTTCCGCTACTTTTGGGACACCCTGTATATAACACTCATTCATCATGAAAGATCACCTGTTTTTCATTTAAATAAAATTGTTCTGTTCATCATAATGCACACTTTAAAAATAATCTACTTACTAAAAAAATACTTTTGCAAACTAAAATTTGACTATGTTCAATAAATTTTAAAAATTATTTTTCAGTATGAATTTTTTCAAAATATAAAATATAATTACTTTATAGTATACCAGTTGTTAAAGACAAATGGCTCATTAGTGATTATCGATCAGAGATCGGAATTCTTGCTGATATGGTTTTTTTGGAGTATAAATGATTCATTTAATTTGTAATTTTGGGTGTCGATTACAGTGTATATGTTTCCCACGCCTCTAATCTCTGTCAATGTTTTCGTTAGTAGCATACCGTGATTGTGGGAAATGTGTATTATGCACATTCCATACAGACCACTGTCGCTGACACAAAGATTTTCTGTTAAACTATTAATAACTACCCAATATGTGAATTTTTTTTATTAATAAATATGTTGTTTCCAATTTATCTCTCAAAATTATCCAATAATGTTTTGACAAAAATGCGTTTATGTAATATAAATTTAATTTTTTTCTTTCCCGAAAAGCTAGGGGGGGGCCACGGCCCCCCCCTGCCCGTGTGTATGGGCGCCTATGATTATACGGGATCTGATTGGGTGTTAAAATCATCTGTCAATAATTGTTCAATATGGAGATTTTGGATAAACAAATTAATGTTGTGTATATTAGTTTTTATTGTTGTGATGGCAGAGAAAAAAACAAGTTTATAATATTGTAGTTACTTTTTAAATAGTTTTTAAAAGCGACAGGTACGTAATAATTGTAAATGTTTCAGTATCCTAATAAAAAATTTCATAGGTTTTTTTTACCTATTTGAAAAATTTAAAAAGAACCTACCAAAATAGTGTGTAATGCTTTGATTTACATAATTTTATTACCATCACAATTTCTATCAATATTCACCTAATATATTGTTTTCTTACTCTATGTTTTGTTGTATTTTAATATTTCTTTCAATTCTAAATAATTTCAGTTCAAAATCAAAATAATTTGGTTAAATTCAGAACCGTCAAAAGTTTAATCCATTTAGTTAGTTGATCTTCGCACATGATGACACATGGTCTCCGTGGGTAAAAGTTTAAGGTGAATGAATTTCAATACTAACTGCGCTGATAAGCGGGTTCGAACCCCAATGGAAACTTTTATTTTTTTATACATTTTATGATTGTAAGTTTATTTATTATATAATTTTTTGTCAGAAAATACGTATTTAGTTAAAAAATTTTCCTACATTGAGAAATCATTTATGGCATTTTTCAATGTGTTTGTTTGTGTGTGTTTTATGCTTTTATTATTTTAATTTTTGGCACTGTTTTAATAAAAATTTTTGAGAAGTAGTAAGTATTAAAATTAGTTTAATATTTAAATAAAATATAAATAAACTGTTTAAAGTATATTAATTTCGTTGAAATGATATAATAGAAGTATAACTTCTTACGTGCGTACAAAGTACACACACATTCTTTTTATTTACTTATATTAGTGATTAGTGTAAACTTTGCAAGAGTGAGTATTGATATTATTCTATTGGGACCGTGCAAGTTCGGAAGAGCGACACCTGGTTTCATAGCTCAGCAACATTTGTAGCACTTTTAATTATATTGGCCAATTTAATTATATTAGTAAGTCAGCCAATTATATTAACAAAAGAATAGAATCGAATGACCACATAAGCCGAATGACAACAAATATAGTAGTCAGGACAGCGAGAGACGGTTCCCCAAAAGGAAGACGATCAGTGGGAAAACCACGAAAACGATGGAACGACAACTTACTAGAGGCACATTAAAAAAAACAGACAGAGTCATGTCTATACAAAAAGAAGAAGAAGAAGAAGAATTATATTAGTCCTGGTTGCTGGTTACTTGTCAAGGCCTTAGCCCAAAAAAAGAATAAGAAGAAAAGTGAGATTGAGGTTATGTTATTAAAAGGTAAACATTATTTATGTAGTCAATAGAATTAATTAATAAAATGCAGTATTACAAATAAAATACCGACAATTAATTAAATTCACTTTAATAATGGCATATCATATCGATATTGTGGAGCAACATTAATTCCCGATTTCATAATGACAGTAGGAATGAAATATGTCAATATGACAATTTCAATTGACAATATGAATTATTTAAGAAATATGCTCAGAAAGTTATAAGATTTCTCCGATACTCGCGCACGATCGTTTCTCGTATCCCCTCCAAGTACTTGCACACAGCGAATAGCAATTTTGTGGCGTATGTGGCTGAAATGTGGTGTATCTCAATCGTCACTTCAAAGAAATGTGGTGTATCTCAATCGTCACTTCAAAGGTTAAGTCAAAAACTTTAAAAGAAACATCCTACTACATCAGTTCGAAAGGGTCGGTGTGGCAGAAAGCTGTCAGTTACCTCCAGAAGCATAAACTGGCTTTAAAACGGAAGAACCATCCATAAAGAGATAACCAATAAATTAAAAGAAGCAGGGTGTTGAGTACCAGTGGCCACGGTGTGCCGAAATTTGTACAAATTTGCTCAGAAGAAATCATGCATTTACTTACCTGGCTAATATAGTTATCATCAAAAGGAGGAGGTGAAATGTTTTTGTTGACATACAGTATTGCGTATAGATATCCAATTCTACCGTACATATATTCATTGGCTACATCGGAATGAATATCCAAAACATCTTTATTCAGCAAAGTTAATCTACAAAAATCAAATAAATTTATTTGAAGCAAAAATTCGAATTAAAAACATATTAAACAGTTTCATAACTATTAATTAAGTCGTCAAAATAAAATATTAATAGTCATAAATTAATATTAATAGGTAAACACAACGAGATAATTTTTAGAAGAAAATACAAAATTTCAACTCTAGAGTTGTACCACAGATATAGGCCAGGGTAATAAGACAAAAATATACCCTGTTCGTGACACTTCAGCAGCCAGGGTGCTGAAGCGTTTTTTCGACAGGTAATAGGAACAAATTATAACTATTTCCTGCGTAGGATCTGTCGGCCATTTTTATTTATAAACAATTAACTGTCAAAAAATGCCATTTTCCCATTTTTTTTTTCAAATCAACGGAAAACAGTGAAACTTATGATTTTTTTAGTACTAATATCTTCGAGAGTATGGAAAAAGCTTTAAAATGACGTATTACAAAGTTTGATATACTCATTTATTGTTAATATAATTGCGAAAAAATGTCGGAATTGCAAAAAAAATATTTTCTCAATAACTGTTGTAAAAATTAGTGTACAGCTTTGAAATTTTTGTCAAATGGGGGTTCTTTGGTGCTTAATATGTGACAAAATTTCAAAGCGATTCATTCAATTGTTTAAATTTTATTTAAATTGTTTATCCCAGAGAGCGTTTTTTTTTGCAATAACATAAGTCAGAAAAAAATGACCTTAGAACCATTCCACAGGTGTCAAATGAAAGAGCATGAGCTACATTTTCAACATGGTTTAAAAAAGTGAATAAAAAATGCATTTATTAGTAATAAATAATTATGCAAAAGTATCGTTAATTTTTCTTTATAAACTTTTTGAATAACTTTTTCCAAAAAAATTAACTTTTTTACCCTGTTTTAAGTGCACAACTACCAAGTAATGTTATCTATATCATAATTGATAAAAAATTGTAATAAATATGTATAATTTCTTATATAACAAAATAAAAAGATTATAAGGAAAGATTTACGATACTTCTGCATAATTATTTATTACTAATAAATGAATTTTTTATTCACTTTTTTTAAACCAATTTGAAAATATAGCTCATGCTCTTTCATTTGACACCTGTGGAATGGTTCTAACGTCATTTTCTTCTGACTTATGTTATTGCAAAAAAATGCTCTCTGGGATAAACAATTTGAATAAAATTTAAACAATTGAATGAATCCCTTTGAAATTTTTATCACATATTAAGCACCAAAGAACCCTTATTTGACAAAAATTTCAAAGCTGTACACTAATTTTTACAACAGTTATTGTGAAAATAATTTTTTTTGCAATTCCGATCTTTTCTCGCAATTATATTAACAATAAATGAGTATATCAAACTTCGTAATACGTCATTTTAAAGCTTTTCCATAATCTCGAAGATATTTGTACTAAAAAAACCATAAGTTTCCCTGTTTTCCATTGATTTAAAAAAAAGTGCAAAATGCCATTTTTTGACACTTAATTGTTTATAAATAAAAATGGCCGCCAGATCCTACGCAGGAAATAGTTACAATTTGCTCTTATAGGTATTACCTGTCGAAAAAACGCTTCAATACACTGGCTGTTCAAGTGTCATGGAAAAAACCTTATTACCCTGGACTAATAGTGAAATTACTAAAAAGTAAACTTAGAACATTAATACACTATGTGACACGAAGGCACCGTTGCTCAGTTCTGGTAGATTAAGGGCGGGATCATGTATAGGGGTGAGAAACAAGTAAGATACACAGCAAAAAGAGCAAGAAAAAGGATAACTTTTCAAAAAAAGGCGCATCTGGTTTTTAAATATTTGAATCCTAAAAGACCAGAAATGGGATATTGATAAAACAAAGAGAAATACCAAAAATACTGTCAAAAAAATGTTAACGAACTACAAATGTCATAAAAATAAAAACATGGTAAAATATATTGAAAATACCAAATATCATAAAGTATATGGACATAAAAAATTCTTCTTAATTTATATACGCATATAAAACATGAAATGTTGTTAACTAGCGTAAGTTCTCTTTGCAACGGATTAACTGTGTGTTGAAATAAAAAAAGATGCAATAAATGAGAAAGTTTAGTTAGATATGTACAAAGAACACAAAATGTTGTTTAGTTAATCCATTTCGAGATAAATATGTTTAAAAAAGAGACTGCACAAAAATATTAATTAACTTAAGTATGTAATAAGAATAATGAAATAGTACTGTTTATAATACAAATTATAAATATTAAATTCTATAACGTAACTAAATTCAGTCACTTATTTTGTTAAATAAACTTCCCTAACATGAAAGCAACATCACTTTACTTAGCTTAAAATAGAAGAATGTACCTACTCACAATAATTTTAGATAATCTGTTTATCGCCCGCCCAGTTTTTACAGGACTTTTGTACTATAATCTTCGTTAAAAAGGCACGTTATCTTGTTTATTCAGCGGTTGTGTTCAATTTTCATTTCACAATACATTTGACAACACTGGCAACAACGCTTAGTACTTTCAATTTGTAAGCTTCTGAAAACCCATGTGTTTATGTGCACTGCTATGCCCATAGGTTGAATTTGGTATTAGTGGATACAGCTAAAAAGATGAACATGGTTGACGAAACTCTGGAAATGCTTGAAGCAATTTATTCCTATCACTCGGCTTCTACCTTGAGACATCAGAAATTTAAAGACGCACAAGACCCAAAGTCAAGAAAGTTTGAGATGCCCCAACAAAGTTATACCAGATGGGTATGTAAATACAAAAGGGTAATGTATTTCAAAAATAACTTTTTAGCTGTAATGTCAGCCTTGGAGGACCTGAAATGCTCTACAAACAAACAAAGTTGAAGCTTCTACTGCTAAAGGGGATTCTGGCTGCAACTCAAACAGTTTGAAATTGTATTTGTTCTGTAATTTTTAGGGAAGATTTTGGAATATACAAACCAAACGTCTGTAGCTTTACAGAAGGAAGACCTACTAGTGAGCTCTGCAGTTATCGATGGTTTGAAAAGGTTACTACAAAGTCAAAGATCTGATAATTTCTCTGATGAATGCTGGAAACAAGATTGTTGTGTAGCTGAAAAAGCGGAAATAAAAATTCTAACAGACTCTGATAACCAAATGAAGCGTAAGGGGCAAATACCAATAAAATTTTATGATTCAGTCATCATGACTTTCACAGGACAAAGATCTATGCATAATGATGAAATTCTGTTCAAACAAATATTATTTGAAGTGCTAGACCATATGATAGGCGAGCTTGAACGCAGGTTCACAACCAATCCAGCTGTTTTTATGGCTTTTGAAGTTTTAAATCCATCAAGCACTGAATTCCTTACAACTGACCCTACATGCAGTTTTGCAGATCAGTACAGTATGTTCATTAATACAAAAAATCGTAAGTATGAAATTTAAATGGCAAAATAGATTTTCCATGATTTCAAAGGAAAGACAACAGATTTTTATTTTGATTTACTTACACAAAAAATGTTGTATCCTGAGCTTTCAAAATTTGCCCAGCTTTTATTTACATTACCTGTAACGAGTGCTGTAGCTGAAAGAAGTTTTTCCACAATGAAAAGAGCCAAAACTTATCTGCGCTCTACCATGACAACTAATCGACTGACGAACCTTTCAATAATATCGATAGAAAGAGAAGAAAGTGAAAGGTTGATGAACAATCCAGACCAAATTATAGACATTTAGTAATGTTGGCCAGAGCAGATTAAATTTGTAAATAAATGTAAACCTTGTCAACAAGCAGTAAATCTGTATAAAATAAAATTTGTTGTTACAATTTCTCATTTATTTATTTATTGTTTAATATATTTTTATTTAAAAATATGTTGAATTGATGTTTTTGGAGAAGGATTGATAGTTTTTATTGATCAATTAATCAATTTTATTTCATAAGTGTGCTGAAACGGATGGAATTTCGAAAATTCAATTAATAACTATTTTTTTGTAGAATTGATTTTTTGAATGTTTACATCCCCTCTCAATGATTGGGGTTTTTGAGGATCAAACGAAACCACCGGTCACTCAAAATCTATTGTGACTTGCCCCCCCCCCAGTTTTTTTGGTCTAGAACCGCCACTGAACAAAAGGTACAAAAATAAAAGTCTTAACACACATAGGATCGTTGTCTACATCTTACTGCGAAACAAAAAATAAAAAGAATTGAAAAAGTGAGATTGCTGTACAGATTATTTATGGGAAAAAAGTACCGTTAGATATCGTTTCTAGGTATTCAAAATAATCAAAACTCTTAACGGGATCAGTACGTGGGTTCTTTGGCGGCATTTCGGTAAAACCTTTAAATGGCTTTCCGTCGACCGTCCATTTATGATAAATTTTAACACCCTCAAAATCATTGATTAATGACCCCTATTAATGAATGATTTTCTATTAATGAACGATTTCATTATAGGCAACACAATATACATTGCTTGCATATATTAATTAAACGCTCTGTGATTGGCAGTGACCTGTGGTGTAGGCAACCAAACATATACCTATTTATATTCCCACTAAAAAATTTAAAATCAAGTAGCCGCTGTTAGTACTATCTGTCATTGTATGTCATTATTTACTTTATTGTTTAACATTCTGTGTATTTGAAAAATCAAAAGAAGGATATATCTTTATTTCTGAAAAGTACGGTCGACGGAAAAGTTTTGTAATGAACTCGTGAATTAAAATGGCGATTAACAATCTCGAACATTAACGCGCTCGCTCCGGTCACGCGTTAAAATATCTCAATTGTTAATCGCCCTTATTAATACACTTGTTGGTTAAATAACTATTATTGAGAGTATTTCCAAACAAACCGTAACACTATTGTTTAAAAGTACGGAATGGGTATCATTTAAGCGGTATAATTTTAATAACACGGCATAAAATGATTTCTTAAGAAAAATTTAGAAAAAGGAAACGAAAATACTGGGCGATATAAAAAGTAACTGATAGGTTAATACGTCTAAAAAGTCATATACATAAAGAGTAGGAAATATTGGATTAAAATAAAATTGAGGCTATCAGAGCAACAATGGCCTAAGCCCAAAAACGAAATTTTGAGATAAATGCAATCTTTTCATTCATATTTGCAGTATATTTGGTTAAGGCAACAAGAAATTATGTAGCCATCTATCCAAATATAGAGGTAGGTTGTGTTTGTAGGCCTCTGTTAATCCGAAGATCTAATGTTGCTGCTTTTATTGATATATCAATCTAAAAATACTCAATTTGTGGCTTAGGTCATTGTTGATCTGAGGGCCTCAATTGCAAAAAAATACTTATTTA
The DNA here is from genome assembly GCF_917563875.1 of Diabrotica virgifera virgifera. Classification (NCBI taxonomy): domain Eukaryota; kingdom Metazoa; phylum Arthropoda; class Insecta; order Coleoptera; family Chrysomelidae; genus Diabrotica; species Diabrotica virgifera. The sequence goes on from NC_065444.1 coordinate 198,460,533, forward strand.
AAGCAATAAATAAACTTTACTTTGATATTAGTTGTGAAACTTCATCGTGATTTCCCAATTTGCTATGTACCACTATTCCTATTGCAAGTGGTCCTGCATCACCGCACAGGAAAGTGTGCCTTCTTCCTTTCAGTTTGTGAAGCGAAAGCAGTTTTAAAACCTCCTAGAAATGAAAAAAATATTTCATCATTTTTTATAGTCACATTTTATAGTAATCATTTTTATAGTCCTGGTATCATTTTTTCTATATAAAATATACTGATATCAATAGAAGCAAAATAGACAGTGGTAGATATTAAAAAAGTTTTGGCATGATATTTCATTTTATATCCTTCAGCTTGTTTGCTTCTAAGGCCCTATTCGCACCAAACGAGTCCAATCGAGTCCAGTCCTGTCGAGTCAAATCAAGTCAGTCATTAACTTTCACACTGAATGCGTCTTGTGGAGTCATCAATGTAGAGACACATGTGATTCAAAATGGATGTAGTTGTTCAAACAGTAATAACACGTCGCCTTCGAAGGAGAATGAAGCAACGAGAGAAACTATTTTGGGTTCACACATAAATACTAGAAGATCTGTTTTTGGTTCATTCCGCCATATGTTTTCAGATTTATTAGATGATCCTAAAAAGTTTTACAACTATTTTCTAATGACCATAGATTTATTTTTTCACAACTATTTTCTGAATCATCTTTACTTTTATTTTTTTTTACATTTTTAAACGCTTTTATTTAGTTCAATAGTCTGCATCAAATCTTTAGACGTTAATTTGACTGCCTTTTCTTCAATGCAAATGAATGAAAATTTGCAGACATATGTATTCGCGGGAACAATACACGAATAGTCAATAAAAAATAGCTATTTGTATAACAAGGGAGGAAAGTGCTACTTTTCCTCCCGAGAATGAAGTTTACTGCCCGACGCGTAGCGGAGGGCAGTAATCATTCAAGGGAGGAAAAGGCACTTTACTCCCATGTTATACATATGGTTTTTCCACCTTCCTCAAATAACAAGTCATTTTTTTCATTTTTACTTAAGAGGAAAGGAACATTTTGACGCCTGTCAAAATTTTCAATGTATTTTAGATGTAATCATTTTTTTTCGAATCCTGAGAAAACTAATAAGTATTTTTGAAAAATTTAAACGCAGAATGAAAGATTACTTTATTACCGAGGGCCGAAAGTTCCTTAGAATGAATAAAACGTTTCTTTTGAATGAGATATTTGAAATTAAAAATCACACTACATTTTCTCTTAGTTTTTCACCCCTGTAACTTATTAAAATAAACATTATAGAAGTTTTCAGGGACTTTCGGCCCTCGGTAAGAACGTAATCTTTCATTCTGCGTTTAAATTTTTCAAAAATACTTTTAGTTTTCTCAGGATTCGAAAAAAAATGAATCCCCATTTAAATACCATTGCAGCCGAAAATACGTACCCATCCCCTTAATTTATTTATGTAACTAACCAACAAAATTTATTAGAACTAAAATTAGGGATTCCAATGAACTGTCAGTGGTGGCCGGTGGATGGCTAAACTGACATGGCCATAGACATAGTTAAGGGGGGTGGTCATGACGTATCTAATGTTTACATTGAATATTGACAAATTTGTAAAGAATATCCTGTTTGGTTTTGTTTTTTTGTTAATTGTGTAGCGAAATTTGTGAAATTGTGATAGCAAATTAAATATGAAGTGGTTTAAACATTGGATACGCCTATGGATGACAGTTTCGCCATCCAGCAGCCATATTATATCACGTGATTTGGAATGCCTAATTACCAACTAGGTACAATATAACTGTCAACTGTCAAATATAAGTCAAATTATTAATGTAACATTGTTATTAATGTAACATTGTAAACATTGTTAAATCAGAATAACAATTTACTGTTTTTTACCATTCTGCAAAATACAGAGTGTTTTTAAATAAACGTTGAAATGTATAAATACTTACGTAATAGAAAATAGATATTGTACAGGGCGTCAATAAGTTATATTTCATGAATGAAATACCATGACGTCACTTTTACTTTTCCTCCCTAGGGAGGAAAAATATTTTCTTCCCTGGGGAGGAAAAGTACAACTTTGCTCCCTACAATCAGGTCCGGAAAAGTATACTTTCGGTAGAGGTAGGTGGAAAAATTGTTTTTATGTTTATTAATTGTTTAAATAAAAAAACGATTTTAATGGAAAATGCTTAAATTCTCTTGTTTTTTACAATGTAGAAACTTGAAACTTTTACCTTTTGTAGCTAATGATATGAACTATACATAATTTCCACTTTTTACATTAATTGTTTACGTAATGCTTCATAGGTAAACAATGAAGTGTCAAATTTTGAACGCTCATATTTGTTTATATAAAAATCGGCGCTTATGGTAGGGGAGCCCAAGCGGAGATTTTTGCAATTACTTGAGCGCGTCAGATTATCATATGGGGAGAAACCTGGTACCCTGCAGATGTACCTCTGCAATATATTGGCTCTTAACACAGTGAAGTTCGTTATGGGGGGCCCGAAAAAAAAATCTATCCTTAAAAATACTCGAAATTGTCAGATTAAGCTAAGGTAAGTTAAGTACATGCAAAAGAGTGTATATTTCAAAAATCTGACGATTTGAGCGGGGTGTAAGGAAATGCGTGAATCAAAAAGTTTCACAAAAAAGCGAATATTTCGCGAAATGAACATCAGATCGAAAAACTAAAAAATACGTCTTCAATATTTTTCAAAAATCGATTGAATGGTACCAAACATGGGGGGTAAATTTAAAATTTTAAATTCAAACCCGCGATATTTCGCAAAATAAACATCAGATCGAAAAACTGCAAAATACAATTTCATTATGTTTTTGAAAAATCTATCGAATGGTAACAAACATGACCTCCCACGGAGGTAGGGTTGGAGGTTATTTTAAAATCTTAAATGGAAGCCCCAAATTTTTATTGCAGATTTGGATTTTTTACGTAAAAATAGGCAACTTTTATTCGAGACATTTTTTCAAGCTATGGATAGATGGCGCTATAATCGAAAAAAACGATTGTTGGAAATGGAAAATTAAATTAAAAAGTGGAAAGTTCCCACTAAAATGGAACATTTTACTTAAATTTTTTTGGTTTTAGGGCCTAATAATCACAACCCAATAGGTCCCCATAACGCTCGAGTGACTGCAAATTTAGCATACTTTGCTCCCCTATTATTCATGTCAAATTTCAATATGATACGAAACAAAACGATAGATTAATGTGAAAACCTCGTATCTCATTTCACAGAAAATTTTACAGGAGAGACTTTAAACTTAATTTCTGCATACTATAACTTAAAACAAAAAAACTATATATTTTTGATTCTGAGTATGTTTAGATCATTACACATACATTTTTCATATATATTTTGGGTTAGAGTATGCAAAAATTCAGTTTAAAGTCACTCATGTAAAATTTTCTGTACAATGAGATACGAGGTTTTCACACTCAGCCATCGTTCAACCAAACCTTGAATTAAAAATTCCTGTTTTTATCGTAGTCTTGGAAAAACCACCGGTAGAGAGGTTTTGTGGTACAATTAACATTAACGCATTCGTTTTGGCGTATTAATTAAACGCTTTTCTTTAGTTTAATCGTTTGGGTCAAATCTTTGGACGTTAATTTGACTACTTTTTGCTCAATGCAAATGACTAAAAATATGCAGATATATGCATTCGCGGAAACAATCCACGAAAAATCAATAACAAAATTGTTTATGTTTATTTATAATTGTCTAAATAAAAAACGATTTTAACGGAAAATGATTAAAATCTCTTGTTTTTTACAATGAAGAAACTTGAAACTTTTACAGATTGTAGCTAGTTATATGAACTATACATAATTTTACTTTTTACGTTAATTGTTTACGTTATGCAATAAAGTTTCAAATTTTTTGCCGATTCCGACTATTTTTCATGTTTGTACCTACATCATATCTTTTATACATATTTTAATAAACATGACGATATATTTTAATGTTTGAAAATTGTAAGACTAAAAAGTAAAAAAATATGAAAAAAACATTTTTAAGAAACGCTTTTCTTTAGTTGCGAGTGCCTAAAATTAAAAATATTATAAAAAATCAACTAAAAAGCAAAAAATAAAAAAAATTAAAAAAATCTAACACATGCGTTAAAAAAAAAGCGTGGGGCGAAAACAGTTTATTCGATGAAGACGCGCCACGCGTTTCTTTAACGAATGTGTTAGATTTTTTAATTTTTTTTATTTTTTGCTTTTTAGTTGATTTTTTATAATATTTTTAATTTTAGGCACTCGCAACTAAAGAAAAGCGTTTCTTAAAAATGTTTTTTTCATATTTTTTTATTTTGGGATTACTTTATAAAATCAAAAAATCTCTACCCAACAAATACTTTGACTTATTAAAATCATATCTAAATCAAAGATAATTTGAAACTAAAGTGGACGATGAACTATCACATCATAACCAAATTCAGTCAGGAGTCCTACAAGGTAGTATACTGGGTCCACTTCTTTATGTACTGTACACATCCGATTTACCAACCTCTCTAGAAACCACCATTGCAACTTTCGCTGATGACACAGCAATATTTGCAACTGAAGAGGATCCAACAGCTGCAGTATTAAAACTTCAAGAACACCTAGACCAAATCGGACAGTGGCTAAAGAAATGGAAGATAAAAGCTAATGAAACTAAGTCAACACATATAACTTTCACACTAAGAAAATACCAATGCCCAAATATTAGCCATAATCAAGTCAACATACCCCAACAGAATATCGTCAAATACCTGGGGCTTCATCTTGATTGTAAATTAAACTGGAAAACAACATATTTTAAAGAAGAAGAAACAAATCTGTTGAGTTGAGAGTGAAAGAAATTAATTGGCTTATAGGTGGAAAATTTCGACTCTCCATTGAGAACAAACTGTTCGTTTATAAAACAGTCATCAGACCTATGTGGACGTAAGGAATCGAACTATGGAGTTGTGCCAGCAAATCAAATACAAAAAGAATTCAAATAACTCAATCAAAAATTCTACGCACCATCGCAAATGCCCCGTGGTACATTTCCAACCAAAAACTTCACAGAGACCTAAATATCCCGCTGGTCAGCACAGTTATAACCTTACAAACGTCACATATTTGTTATTTTATTTTTAAATAATTATTTTACTTTATTTTCTTTAATATTTCATTACCAATCCTTTTCTTCCATTTGTTTTACCAGTTTTCTTCGTTAAAAACTCGTTGGCGCCCTCTTTTATTACCCTCTTTTATTATCTTCTATAATATCTCTTTTCATCTAAAATCTAAATCATCATACTGAACGTACCCCGTATATTCTTACTCTGTGAGTATCTGTCTTAATACGGAACATGCCTAACTTCCTACAGTTCACGCTGTCATTTTATTTCTCAAAATGGTGGTGGTGGTAATCTTATAAAAGACAATTACAGAGCTGATAATAGCTATCAATTTCCAGACATCATTCTCTTGGGGTAAGAATACATATTATCATATTTTAATTACATTTCTGCATCTAGCAGTTTTTCTAATATTTTTTTTATATCTAACCTAACCTCTCATCTAAAAGCATGGTTTCTGATATTTTAGTTTTAAATATATCTTTTTAATTTACATATATACACGTTTAGTAATCAAATTTTAACTATTCTCCTCATCTTAATTCCATTTAATTTACCCCTTGCCATCTGCTACTCTTTGAATACTTTTTTGCAAAGGGTACCTTTTCTTCTTGATGTCAAAACTTATACAGCATTATTCTTCTAGTTTTTGGGATAAAAATTACCGTCCTCCTTCTGGGAGCTTCAAGAATCCTCAAATCGCCGGCGATACAACGAGGGCAAAATCATCTAGACTGCAACCACATCACCAAGACTGCAACGACCAACATCCGTAGGCCTGGTGGAATACAACACCTACAACCCCAGAGCCCGTTGCAGAACCAACAGCAGTACCATTCGACATCAAGAAGTTACCAGCAAACCAATACCAAAAGCCATAAGTAGAATCTACAAATTGTTAGTTTCTGGCAAGAATTTGAATATATTTGTTAATGCAATTAATAAGTCATATTTTTATTATATCTTTATTGAACAATAAACATGATTAATTAAAAATATTATTTTGTTTGGTTTCATTCCAAATTTTCATAGTTCATATCTAAGATTAGGACAAGACAAACACACACCTTGCTGGCTATCTTGGATGATTGAGGTAATATTTTCGAATATTATTTCAATTAGCTGGGGTAGTCCATCGTCCTTTTTCGTTTCACAGTGATTCAAGAAAGAGCCAACAGACACCATGAGAAATTCGAAGGCCAACCCAACCAATTAATATTACCACTACTGCAGCAACTAAACAACAGAAGAGTGCGAAGATTATGGCCCATAGATCTTCGCTGGAACTGAGGTGAAACCGCTGGGTGATGTACGTCATAACGCCATATTAGTGTACAATATTATAGTTTATATATAAGTTATTATACTTATTATCAAATTAACTTATAGAATGTGTAATTCTGATTGTTAATAAATTCTTATAAAAAAATCTGTAATTTCAATTTATTTTTTCATTTAAGAAATGCTATATTTCGATGTTTCGGGTTTTTGTGATTATAAATTTCATCATTCTCTCGAACTAATAATATCAGTTTTTCAATATTCACTTTTAAATGTGAACACCGTGCAGTGACTGAACAAGACTGATGTAAAAAATTCGACCTATCGAATCATGGAGAGTATTGACTCGGCGCGACTCGACTTGACTGGATGTGAGTGGATCAGTGTGAAACCAAACAGACGCATTTGCTTTATTTTCTTTCTAACACAGCTGGACGAATCTTGGAACGTCTGGAATTATTTTAAACAAAACTTAGACTAAGTAAATACAAAATTCTTAACTACTCTGAAGGACATGATGAAAAATATTTCTTCATTCACTTCGATTTTGTGCTTTTTTTTCAGTCCCTCATCTTCACTTGTTGAAGGTCTTCCTCCACTTTATTAATCCACTTCGTTTTGAGTCTACCTTTCCTTTTGGAACCAATTAGTTTTCTGGTCATTATTAATTTAGGCATTTTGTTTACTGCCATTCTTTCTACACGTACCAACCATCTGATTCTTTGAGACTTGACGAACCTGGTGATGGTAAGTTCTTTGTACAACGCCATTAATTCGTTGTTCGTTCTTCGCTCCCAACCGTCTTCTGTCTTCCGTTTTCTGAATACGCGTCTCAATATTTTCCTTTCTCATATTTCCAGAGCTTCCTCTTCTTTCTTATTTAATGTCCATGCTTCGCAGGCATATGTTACTGTGGGTCTAATTATTACTGTTTTATATATTCGGAGTTTGTCTTGTCTAGAAACGTATTTTGAGTTCATTAGGGTCCTTAAACTACTTAATTTTTTATTCAGTTTTGCTATTCTGGCATCGAGTTCCCATTCCTTTTTCATTTTCATCGAATACTACACCCAAGTATTCAAAATTGGTTTTGTCTTCAATTAGCTCCAATCTCATTACCATTGAAGAATTCAGGCGTTGAAGCACCAGACTCAGTGACCAATTCTGCGAAGGCCGTCCGGCCACAGCTGCTGTCCCGGTAAACATTGATGCTGTGTATGACATGATTGAAGCAGATATTACTACGTGTTCGCCATCATGACATTCGTGCATTATTGGGCATTGGCATGAATCAAATCCAAAAAGTTTTACTGGAGCATTAGGCAGTGAGAAAGATGTACAGTTATTGGATTCCTCGTAATCTGACTCCTGTCCATAATAAGTCACGTGTTGATTGGTACTGTGCAACACTTAAAAGGTTCAACGGATGCAGCTCCGTTGGTATGGATCGTTGTGACTGATGATGATATGGCTTTGAAATATAGATCCATTTATTGCTATGAGCACGAAACAAAAGCCAATCAACGGTTGAGTGTTTCAAAACGAACCAAGGCAACAAAAATAGTCCGCTCTCGCAACAGTCTCCTACTTTGGCAAACAAATAGTTGTGAGCTTTTTTGAAAAAAAATGAACATATGTATTGCCAATGTTTCATTAAAAATGATACAATCGTCAATGCTGAAAAGTATACAACCACTTGTTTGCCACAGGTGATTGATAAACTCCGCAAAAAAAAAACAGAATCGTCGCATCTTCTTGCATCAGGACAATGCCCGCTCCCTCACGGCGCATATAATATCCTAGTATTTGAAGGCAACAACTTTTGCTTTGCTGGACCATCCTGCATACAGTTCTGACATGGCACCGTATGATTTCTTTGTTAGATGAGGCCATCAACGCATACAAAAATGTCATTTCTGAGATACCTATTATTAATAATTAATTATATTATACTAAAAGCATGAATGCTTTGATGATTAGTTTGTTCGGATGCAAAAATGTATTTTAAAGATGAATACTTTGAAAAACATCAAGGCAGATTAAAGTTATCCAAACTATATTTTTTAATATCAATTGTGCAAAACTTTTAGTGTACGCCCCATAATATGTTTTTCTCAAACTATTTTTTACAATACAATACCTTTAAATTCTGGAAGTCGTCAGGATCTTGTAATAATTTAAGTAGAGCCACGCCGGAAGTACCTGTATAAACAGTATAGTCACTGAAATCCAAGGTCTGTAAGTTTTCCATAGTTGACTTCCATTTTACGTTTATGCTTTGACTCACTTTGTTTTTACTCTATAAAATAAAAATATTGTATGTGTTAACTAAATATTAAGTAGTGAATTGAAATGCTGTTTTTCTACTCCAAAATTTTGTGGAGTTCTTGGTGAAAATGTTGCTAATTTAAAATTACAGGAAACGGTTTTTTAATGACTAGTATATACAGGGTGTCCAGAAACTCTCCTAAAAAACGAAGACTGAAGATTTCTTAGATAATTTTAAGACTTTAACCCAATTTAATTAGTTTTTTTAATACCCCCAGAACGCTTCTATTTAGTAAAACGAAAACTGTAATTTCTAGTACCGGTCATGGGTGTCCGTTTTGGACAGGGAACGGATATTTTATAGCATAACTTTTTTGTCTTTAACTTTTAAGCATTTTTGACAGTGGATTATTAAATTGTGAGGCACTCTAGTACTAAAAGGTACTCTTGCTTTCAGTCGGTATGATAAGCATTTTTTGAATTTGAAAATAATTAAAAAAAACTGTATTTTACCGATTTAACGTTCACGAGTCTGGACATGAAACAAAACAGCAGACGTGCCTGGAAGCTGATCCGGAATTTTGGCAACGACCCCGCTGCCTCGGCAGTCAACCTGACAGAAGTCACACCCGATCAGATAGCCCATCGTCTTCTAATGAACGGTAAGACGACATCAAGAAAGAACAAGGTGAGTACTCAACGAAACATCGACGAAGAAAGAGATGTACTAGGTACCTCTTTTTGTCTAGAGGAGATGAGAGACGCGATCCACCAAATGAAAGATAACAAAGCGGCTGGCCTGGACGATATACGAACAGAACAAATAAATAACTTTGGACTAAAAACCGTAGAGTGGTTCGTAAAAATGATGAATTGCTGCATCCGTACATTACAAATCCCCAAAATCTGGAGGAAAGCTAGAGTGGTTGCCCTCTTAAAACCAGGGAAGGATCCGGCGGATACAAAGAGTTTTAGATCTGTCTCTCTTTTGTGCCACCTTTTCAAGGCATTTGAAGGAATGATACTGAACCGGATCGCTGAATCTGTGGAGACTAAAATTATTCCAGAACAAGCAGGATTCAGACCCGGTAAGTGCTGCTGCAGCCAAATTCTTAATCTCACCCATTTAGAAGATGGTTTTGAACGGAAAGAAATAACAGGAGTAGCGTTCATAGACCTAACTGCCGCCTATGACACAGTTAACCATCAACAGCTACTCGCAAAACTCTACGAAACTACAAAGGATTTTCGACTAACAAGGTTAGTAAACTGTCTCCTCCAGAATAGACACTTCTACGTAACGCTCCAGTCCAAGAACAGTCGGTGGAGGGACCAAAAAAATGGTCTCCCACAGGGAAGTGTCCTCGCGCCGATTCTATACAACATATACACCAACGACCAACCCGCATACACCAACAAACAATTTATTTACGCTGATGATACAGCTGTGGCAGCTCAGGGAAGAACCTTCAATGAAGTCGAAGTGAAACTGACAGATGCCCTAGGAGACTTAGCTCTATACTACGATGAAAACCATCTGAAACCCAATCCCACAAAAACCCAGGTATGTGCTTTCCACCTTAAAAACAAGCATGCCCGAAGGCCGCTGGAGGTGGAATGGCGTGGTCAGATGCTGGAACACAACGAGACGCCAAAATACTTCGGCGTACGTCTAGATAGAACTCTGTCTTACCAATACCACTGTCAAGATGTCAAGAAGAAAGTAAGTGCCAGAAATAATATCATCCGTAAGCTAACTAATACAAAATGGGGAGCACAACCACACACTCTCCCCACTTCTGCCTTAGCATTATGTTTTTCGGCCGCGGAGTTTGGAGCACCAGTATGGGCAAACTCTGCTCATGCAAAGAACGTTGACGTGGCTCTAAATGAAACGGTTCGTATAATATCGGGTTGCCTGAAACCGACACCTATCGAAGAGGTATATCCCATAGCTGGGATTGCTCCACCATCTATCAAGAGGAAAGTCACTTCAGAGGTAGAACGAAAAAAGCAGGAGACGGACCGAAGACACCCCTTATATGACCACCAAACTCAGCCAAGTAGATTAAGATCTCGGAAAACATCAAGATCCATCCCCGAAGCGCCAGAGACGTGCCGAATACACCTGTGGCAAGCGTCAGCTACCGCAACACATTTTCCTCCCTCGGGGGAAATGGCTGCTGGACACAATTTACCGTATCTGACTTGGAAAGCGCTAAATAGACTAAGAACCGGCGTTTCACGTTCTGCTAGTAACCTGAAAAAATGGGGATACCAGGAGGACGATAGCTGCCACTGTGGCGCGGTTCAGACCAGCCGGCATCTACTGTCATGCACAGAGATGAGAGAGACCTGCACAGATGAAGACTTAATTTTAGCAAATGACAGGGCCATCTATGTGGCCAACCATTGGAAATATAGAATTTAAAGTTATTGGTGTTCCGAACACGGAAAGTAAGTAAGTACCGATTTAACCCTTTCGTTCACGAATTAAATTTCTTTAAGCTAAAAATGTGAAATTTACAACATCGCGAATGATTCTTACACAATTTACTATTTTACTTAGGAAATAAGCCACAATTTACGTTGGAAATTAAATTTATTGGAGTTTCAACTTCCACTTCGAATGAACAAAAATCTTACGAACAGTTCATTTAAAACTCGAAAAAGGAATGTCTGTGTGTTTCAAATTTTCGTCTTATTGGAACGAGACGACCGTCTTCTAACACATCGTCGGCTGGTAGAAAATTCTACAGACAGTCTGGCACTCACTCATCATATTTTCTCGATGATATTATCCTGTCACGAACAATGGGACTGGTTTTAGGAGGCCAAGGGTTGGATAGTTGGAACAAGCGTAATAGTAAGTCACACAACCAAAAAAGAAAAACTGTATATCAAGAGTATTGGGACCGTGCAAGTTCGGAAAAGCGACACCTGGTTTCTTCGCTCTGCACTTTTATTCGCACTTTTAATTATATTGGCCAATCATATGGTCCTGGTTGCTGGATAATTGTCAAGGCCATAGTCCAAAAAAATAATAAGAAGAAAAAAAATAAGATTCAGGTTATGTTATTAAAACGTAAACAATTGTATGTAGTAAATAAAATTAGTTATTAAAATTCAGTAATGCAAGCAAAATACAATTAATTACATTTACCTTTATATAATAATTGCATATCATATCAATATTGTGAAGCAATATATAATTTTTCTTCTTCATTGACAGTAGATATGAAATATACGTCAATTTGACAATGAATTCTTTAAGAAAGTTACAATATTTCTCCGCTATTCTCGCACGATCGTTTCTCGTATCGCCTCCAAGTACTTGCACACCGCGAATAACAGTAAGCATCTTGAAAATGATTTACACACATGGAAGAAAGTAACATGGCAAGAAATATATACAGTATGTCCCTGTAAGTTGTATCCATATGGAAAACTTTTTTATTATTAATTTTACGAAAAAAACTATTCTTTATAAAAAGTTCTGCATGGTCCAAAACCCAAGATTCAACCATCAGATATCAAATTTTATGAATGTTATACCTCAAAACATCAATAAAATTTAACACCCGTTATAATAGATGTCTTGATAACATATTTACAAATATTAATAGTACCATGTTGCAATCCGAAGCTGTTGATCTTTCACACACTTCAGACCACAAAGGCATATTGTTTAAATGTGAAGTGTCCCAAACTACTTCTAAATCTAGAATAAGCTACAGGCCCATTACAGAGATGGGACTGGCCTCTTTAAATAACAATCTTTGCTTACAAAATTTTGAATTTATTGATAATGAATGTATTGATGTGGACTCAAGGTTTAAAATGTTTATCGATATTTTAACGCAGGCAATAAATCTGTCTTTTCCTGAAAAATCTAGGCTTGTTGAGCAAGGTAAACAATGTAAAAAAAATTCTTGGTTTAATGATGATTTGAAACTTATGAGGGAGAAACTACAATTTTTGACATCTTTAAATAAAAGTGACCCCGTTTTAGTGACAAAGAAAACACTCTCAGAATATAGGAAAAAATACAGACATGCTATACATAAGGCAAAGATTAAATCTAATGATGATTTTATATTAAACTCTAACAACCGTCAACAGGCTATGTGGTCCCTAATAAACTCAAGATGTAAGAATTTACCAATAAAAAATTCATCACTCAATGCAAATAGTTTTAATGATTTCTTCTGTGGTATTGCTGAAAATGTAATAAATACACTTAATCATACTGACCAATCATTCAATACATACCTTAGTTTTATACCACATGCTCCTTCATTCGCCTCTAATCATTGCTCCTTCAGATTTGAGCCAACAAATTTGGAGGAAGTTGTAAAAGCAATTGAAGAATTAAAAAATAGCCAGAGCAAGGACCCGGATGGAATGAACACAAAAATAATCAAGGCAATTAAACACAACATTAGCTTACCTTTAACTAAACTAATAAACTACTCAATTTCATCCTGCATTTTTCCTTCAGTGTTTAAAACTGCGAAAGTCATACCTCTCTTTAAACGTAAAGGTTCGGCTGATGATCATAATAACTTTCGTCCAATTTCTCTTTTGCCAATTCTTTCCAAAGTGTTTGAGAGAATCCTAAAGAAGCAGATCAATGACTATTTTGAATCTAATCGGCTTTTTGCAGTGCAGCAATTTGGATTTAGAAAAAATAAAACAACAACACTTGCTATCGATCATTTTACAGGCAGTATTTTGAAAGGATTTGAAAACTTTCTTGATACCCTTGCCTCGTTCCTTGATCTTACTAAAGCTTTTGATTGTGTCACTCATAGTATTCTTCTTAAAAAATTACATGCCTATAATTTTCATCCTATGTCTATTCAATTGATTGAGTCTTATCCATCAGATAGATTTCAATATGTGTTTTTTAACCAGCTTAAATCTGATAAAAAACCTTTGATGTATGGAGTGCCTCAAGGGTCAGTTCTAGGTCCAATATTATTTCTCATTTATATAAATGACTTGGGATTTTCACAAGAGGGCCCGGTAAGCACAGTCCTATTTGCTGATGATACTACATGCTATCAAAGTTACCACCCTTCCCAAATCAGTGATATTGATCTTGAGACCACAGAGAGCAATTTGTTCCAATGGTTTTTGGCAAATCGTCTCTCTCTCAATAACTCAAAATCACAAACAGTGAACTTTACCCTAAGACATAACACCATTACACATCCCATTTTAACAGATTGTTCACAGGAAGCTAAATTTCTTGGTGTTTATCTTGATCAGGGACTCACTTGGGAACGGCACATACTGAAACTTTCCCAAAAGCTCTCAAGCCAACTCTTTTTATTTAGAAACCTATCTAAGGTTACCTCCCTTCAAACCCTTCTTACATCATATCACAGCAACTTTCACTCACGACTAACTTACGCAATCCTTTCCTGGGGACACTCTTGCCATATAGATAAGGTGTTTGGTCAGCAGAGAAAGTGTATTCGCATAATCACAGGTCAGGGTTATCGGGACGATTGTAGGCAGTCTTTCAGAAACCTGAGGATTCTCACACTACCTTCTGTGTACATTATGCAGTGCCTGTTGTATGTTCATCAAAATGTAGATCTGTATAAAACACAACAGCATACTTATCAGACTAGAAATCATGATGCCCTTGTACCAGACTTCAGTCGACTTGAGAGGACCAGAAATGGAACCAGATACCTAGCATTGAAATTTTATAACTGTATACCAATATCTATTAAAAGTCTTGATTTTAACCAATTTAAGAGACAAATTAAAAATTATCTTCTGATGGGTGCTTTCTACTCATTTGAGGAGTACTTCAGATCTAAATTTTGTTTTGTCCTGTAATTTAATTAGTGTTTAGTTTTTAAATTTTAGTAATAGGTTTTTTTTACTGAAGTACTGTCAACTTTTAATGTAATTTTAGACAATTTTAATTATTGCTGACCTGTAAAAGTACATTTGTACATTATTACCAATAAATACTCTACTCTACTCTACTCTACTCTACTGAGGTATGTCAAAAAGTTTGAATTTCACTCAAGAGTAAAGTAGCTTTATTTTTCACAATATTGAAAATTGCTATTATGAAAAGTTGTTTGGAATTAAAAACTATATTCTAATATACAATTAGGTACATCCTTCTAATTGAAAAAAACATTTTTTGAAAAATTATGGATAACTAACATTATTTTCAGTTATTTCAATTCTGATAACTCTTTTATTATTAATTTTACGAAAAAAAGTGATTCTTAATAAAAAGTTCTGGATGGTCTAAAACCTAAAATACAACTTACTTACTTACTTATTCCTCTTCACTCCATGCGGAGCATAGGGCGTCAACTGTCTGCCTCCATTCTGTCCTATCCTTTGCACTAATCTTTATTTCTGCCCAGGTTTTCCCAATAGCATTAATTTCTTTGTCCACACTTCTTTTCCACGTTTCTACGGGTCTACCTGGTCTTCTCTTGCCATGTGGTGTGTACTCTAGGGCTTGCCTCGCTATGTCTGTATCAGGTCTTCTTAGTGTGTGCCCCATCCAACTCCATTTCCTTTTGCATATTGTCTTAGATATAGGTACCTGGTTAGTTCTTGTCCATAATTCTTGGTTTGATATGCGGTTTGGCCAGTAAATGTTAAGAATCTTCCTTAGGCATTTATTTATAAACACTTGCATCTGTCCGATACATTTTCTTGACACTTTCCAAGTTTCTGATCCGTATAATAACACAGTCTTCACGTTGCTGTTGAATAATCTTATCTTGGTTTTACTTGTCATCTGACGTGAAGACCACATTTTCCTTAGCATATTGAATGCGTTTTGAGCTATTCCTATTCTCCGCCCTACGTCCTCCTCCGTCCCTCCTTTGTTGTTCAAAATACTGCTTAAGTAGTTAAATTTCTCTACCGTTTCTAACTCCGTGCCTCCCAGTGATATTCCCATTTCTCTTGGTGTATTTATTTTCATTATCTTAGTTTTTCTGAGGTTTATGTTAAGTCCGACCTTCTTCCCTGCCTCTGCTACTTTTTCAGTTTTGCGCTGCATGTGTTGTCTTTTTTCTGTTAAAAGGAATATGTCATCTGCAAATTCCAAGTCCTCAAGTTGGTTAAAAACATTCCATCTTATTCCAGTCTTATTACTAGTAGCCTTAGACATGATCCAGTCGATTACTATCAGGAATAAGGTTGGAGAGAGCACACAGCCTTGCCTTACTCCTGTACCAATATCTATTTGTTCTGTTAACTTGCCTTCGTGTACCTTCGTGGACTATGCGTGCTGTGGACCCTTCGTAGAACAGTTTTATAATTCTGATATACTTGGGAGGCATTCCGTATTTCTCTAGCAATTTCCATAAGGCTTTGCGATCTACACGATCAAAATACATCAAATTTTATTAATTTTATACGAGGTATGTCAAAAAATATAAATTTAGATCAAAAGTAAAGTACCTTTATAGTTCAGAATATTTCAATTAGAAGGATGTAATTATGTACTGAAACATAGTTTTTAATTCTGATATACTTGGGAGGCATTCCGTATTTCTCTAGCAATTTCCATAAGGCTTTGCGATCTACACGATCAAAATACAACCACCTTACATCAAATTTTATTAATTTTATACGAGGTATGTCAAAAAAGATAAATTTAGATCAAAAGTAAAGTACCTTTATAGTTCAGAATATTTCAATTTCAGAAGGATGTAATTATAATAATTGATGGATTCGACCGTTACTTGATGGAAGTTCATTTTATCTCACAATAAAACACTGAAAAACGTTTGTTTTCTATACTTCCACAAAATTTATTACAACTATGTTATTACTACAGCTGTTTCGGCAAAGTGCCTTTCTCAAGTGATACATTTTACAATGTGTTTGCCTTTTTAAGTCTTTAACTGAAGAGGTTCAGGAGTGGGGAGCTGTTTGTCTCGAGTTGGTCATTCAGAATTATATCTGTATTTTTCAATTTATTAATTTCCATTGATTCTAAAAGTGATAGCTTAAGGCCTTTATTTTGAATATGTAGAATTTGAAACTCTTCATTGAAAGAATGATTATGATCTAGAAGGTGAAGTGCGTATGTAGAAGTGTCTGTTTTTCTATTGTTGAAAGCCCTTTTGTGTTCTGCTATCCGTTTGTCAAAAGTTCTGCCAGTTTTACCGATGTAAGTTTTCGGACAGTCACCACAAGTTAGTCTGTACACACCACTCTGTAGTTGCTTTCTCTTTCGGCTTTTATTGTTTTTAATATGTTTGCTTAAGTTGTTGTTAGTTCTGAAAGCTGGTGTTATTCCTTTCTTTTTTATGTATCTGGCTATTTTTGTTGTTATTTTGCCAGTATATGTGAGAGAGCAGAAGGTACTGGGTAATACTGGTACTGTAATTATGGTACTGTAATGTATGTAATACAGGTACTGGGATGTAATTATGTACTGAAACATAGTTTTTAATTCTAAATAACTTTTCATAATAACAATTTTCGATATTGTGAAAATAAATGTATTTTACTCTTGTATTTGACATAAGATTTGTATTTTAGGTCTTAGACCACGCATAACTTTTTAGTAAGAATCACTTTTTTTCGTAAAATTAATAATAAAAGAGTTATCTGAATGGAAATAACTGAAAATAATGTTAGTTATCCTAGAATATAGTTTTTAATTCCAAACAACTTTTCATAATAGCAATTTTCAATATTGTGAAAAATAAAGCTATTTTACTCTTGAGTGAAATTTAAACTTTTTGACATACCTCGTATAATATTCAAAAATTTGATATTTGATGGTTAAATCTTAGGTTTTAGACCATGCAGAGCTTTTTATGAAGAATAACTTTTTTTCGTAAAATTAATAATAAAAAAGTTTTCCAAATGGATACAACTTACAGGGACATACTGTATATATTTTTTTCAATTTTAATTTGCGCTGGTGCAAATTATTCAAATACCGATCATGTAGCAGATATTTCTACCAAAGCATAATTTGCTTTGTATCGTGGAACGATGGGTCGACAACAATTCCAATCGGTATTACTGTTTAATACAATTTGATGACCAGAGTACATGTCATGCAAGAACAGCTAATTATTAGGTACTTATATTTAGTATACTAAATTGTTCCAAAATTTGTAAAACTGTAACTGTATTGGGCTTGTCCCGTGGAAATAAAAAAACAAAACAAAAATTACTCTTTCTTTTCTGAGAGAGAACGAAATTTATTCAGTATGCCCTTTGAAGCCTGCTAAATATAGCATAAAAGTGTGGTGGATATGTGATGCAGAAAATGGATTTTTGCTCAAATGCCCAATTTATAAGGCAAGATAGGTAATACTTGACATGTCAATCAAGGAAGATGACATGTCAATTTCAAAGAACTTGAAGTCTGTTTCAAAGGATCTGGTTTAAACATATATGTGGAAAAATTTTTCACGACTTTGCATTTAGCTAAAGCTCTTCTTTTGAGGAACTTAACTATCATTGGCACTTTGAAAAAAAAAATCATACATTCCTCAAGAAATGACACCTTCGAAAACAAGAGAAACCATGTCAACTCTTTTTGGCTTTCATGAAAGAGGTACGATAGGTTCTTATGTACCTACTGAAGAAAAACAAAGATGTGGTTTTGCTCAGCACAATGCACTATGATAATAAGACAACTGATGCAGTACATAAGAAACCAGAAATGATTTTTTTATATACTAAATACAAAACTGTTGGTGGTATAATAGATCAAATAGATTCTTTCTATACGCTGTGAGCTAGTATGTACAGGTAGTGATGTAAGAAGAGAATATTCTCTTGAGAGTTGCTGCGTCCTTAATCGTGCTAAGACGATACATAAAAAAGAAAAATGAAAAACGGAAAATGTGGATACGACTTTTCTAAGTAAATGCGAAACAGTGAGGAATTTATGGAAATAATGCTAGACAATTTTTTGTTTAAGAATTTTACAAGAATGTCAAAAAGTGATTTCTAACTATTAATAAATACAATAGGGCCAAGAATAGAGAAGAAAGATCAAACATGAGAAATGCAACACCAATCTCAAGTTCTTCAGTTTTTGGCGACTGGTGATTCCTATACTAAAAGTTTTAGTTTAATGTATTTATTCAGGGTGCACTACTCTTCCATTTGTCTCATAGTTCCAGAAGTATGTTAAGTTCCACAACTCTGGACGTAAATGTACTGCATCAATAAACCCTATTGTGATTTAATTTGACCACATATTCATCTTCTCTTTTGTTTTGACAAAACCAAATTTAATTTCAACGGAGTACAGGAAATAAAGAGGAAATATAGAGCAACATGCAAAATTTTCCACAACAGTTCGACTTTATCGGCAACGCATCAACAACTAACTGCAATAGTGTTCAAATACCGGCAAAATTTCGGCCACATGGCTCGGCCATATGGCGATATTTTAATTAGATGGCTGTAATGTTGCCAGCAACATACCAAATATATATTTTCAGCAACATATTGCTTCAGAAACTAGCCCGTCTAAATGCCACTTTAGACATAAACCAATGCATGACTGAGCTGGCGACTCGTGAAAAACAAAATCCCACAACTTCTCATCAGTACAATGAAATGCAGAATGTAGATTGTAGATAAACAGGAGAAGCTAATGATATAAATAGATTCTGAATCTGAGGCCTCATCTTTTTCTGATTAGATCACCACATCCATTACTTGCATTATTTGCTGTTAAGAAGAAACTTTCATTTTTTTTATCAAATCAATTTTGTGTCCTCTGTTGTTTTTGTATTTTGTTTATATATAAAGAGCACTGTTGTTTAGTCTCATAATTTTGTATTATAATTTCATGATTTTAATACCCTATTTCATCTTTAACAATATCGCTAAGCGAATCATAGGGTTCATTCTCAGAAAATTCTCCATATTGAGAATATTCTCGAGAATATTCTCAAGAATATTCTCCGATTTTTTATTCTCGAGAATTTTCCAACACTATGCAGAGGAGATATTTAAAAGTTCATGAACGCCAGTAGTGACAAGTCAGTGAACTTTTTCTGGAAATTTGACATAAATGTCAAAGTGATTAATTTAAAATATTGAAATTAAAAACCTTAATAGGAAAAATATTAGTTGGTCAAAACTGTGGTAAGTATATATTTTTACCTTAAATATACTTAAGTTGTAAATACTGAATTTAAGTTTTTTTAATATTTCGTAATATGTAATTATACATTAATCTCTTCATCTAAGCACCATCTACACGATAATTGTGAAACTAACCGAACTAAGAAACTAATATTTCATCAATAGAATGTCAAAATGATTAGCAAAATCTTAAAAAAATCGTTTATAATTTAATTACTTTTCGCGTTGTAAATATTACGCGATAAAAATTAAATAATAAATTTAAAAATTTCTGACGAAAGTCGCATTAGTAATCCGCTAGTTAGCGACACCAGCGAAGCTTAGAGCGTATAGGTGCTTTGGGCATAGAAATCAATCAGAAGAATTCCTTAAGTACCAAAATAATACACGTATTTCCAGCGGAAATCGTACATACTATACTAATAAAAGATTGATGACATCAAAATTATTAGACAAAAGAACCAAAATGAATATTTACAGAACCTTGATTTAGACCCGTAGTAACCTATGGATGTAAAACCTGGGTAATGACGAAAAAAGTATATGGCCCAGTGCAAGAGGAAGACCGCACATGGAGAATCAGGAGAAACGACGGGGTTAATGAACTGAATGAAGGGTATGATATTGTAAGATTTGTGAAAAGTCAAAGACTGTCATGGCTGTGACATGTTCAGCGACAAGAAGATACAAAAACGACAAAGAAGATATTACAGTAGAAGCCGGTAGGAAGGAGAAAAAAAAAGGAAGGCCCAGGACAAACTTTTACTAACTAGAAGGACGAAAATTTTCTTAGTCCAAATAAATAAAATAAATCACTAAGGTCATACATCTATGGAAAATTAGCAAAATCATGGGGATTTGGGAAGTTATTATAAATGAATTTTAGAAAAAAATTATGCAATAAATTGTAATTGGCAGATAACAGCCCCAGGTTAGCAACACAAGGGTTAATAAAAAAATAAATATATTATAAAAACTTACTTCTTGTAGCCCTTCTGGTGTATAATCTTCAAAAGGATTGTTAAAGAACCTCATTTCTATCATTTCGTAATAAAGAGTAGAGTTGAACTGGAATGTATCAACTTTTGAAATACTATTTTAATATAATCAACGAATATTTAGTTGATATAAACAACGGATTTAGTTTTACAACTCAAGCTGTTTATTTTCTCAAAGACTTTGTTTACATTAAATTGAGGTTAATTTGACAAGAAACGTTTTCCAGCTCCAGTTTGATGTTTGATGTTTCAAAACAAGCAAATATACGTTCATTCCTGCAATTCTATTTACACAAAATCTGCACGAAACGAACAGTTCGTTCACTCCCCACGTATGGCATTATCTCCTTATCTTCGTTTATAGGATAATTGTAATCATTCTTCCTTTTTTAACTTTCTTTGTGGCTGCTCTATCCAGTCAGTGTCAGTTCCAGTTCAGTTTCAGTACTGTCACTGTCAGTGTCAGTGGCCAGCTAGTCTAGTCAGTTTGACGTTTAATGTGAATTTTTTGTTTAAATAAAAATTAAATAAATATGTTTCTGTAAGTAGTTAATTAATTGTATAAACAATGTCTAATAAAATGGACGAACTTAAACATAAATTTCTTGGACTGATAAATAAACAGGTAGGATTATTTCCAGCCAACATAAAAATGTTGATTTGTTACAAAAATAATGTCATGTTGTAGCCACCAAAAATACCCTCTATGGGATTTAACGATGCAAATTACCATTTTTCTGATGTACCCACCCTTTCAATTAACAGTAAAACTGTTCAGGAAGTAGATAGACCAGCTGATCAAGATATTCTTGAGGGCATAGAAGCTGCCTATTTTTCTATCAACCCAGAGTTTGATATATGCAGATTTGAATTAGAAGTAAGTTTTATTTATTTAATCTTATAAAGGCTCGACACCAACTTCTCCCCTACAGTAATTCTCCCAATCAACTTTTCCCATACAGTAACTGGTAGGAGTTACAGTAGACCCCCTCTATAATGAGAACTGAAATGGAACAATAATTACCTCATTATAAGCCCATCTCGTTATATCAGATAACAATAATATTGTGCATACATAAGCTCTATTCGTGCTGGACAACCCGAACGTACCCAGAGGGAGAACGCCTGCGCATTACAAAAATTGAGCGTTCACGGAGGTTGAATTTTCCCCTCTGAACACCCTCCGGATTTTTAATTCGGTATTCGCACAGTACAGAAAAAAGATCCTGAACGTGTTTGGGATACCCTCTCGACATTCGAGGATTTTGTTTCAGATTTTAAGTTCGCACAGGTGCACAAAATATTTGGGAAAAATTTTGACCATTGACCATATATAAATAAGACTATAAATACGAAGAAGTTGACAGGCAGTGAAATTTATTAAATCACTGGCCTTGATAAGCACACAGATTTTAGGCATTTCTGTATACAGACAGCTGGGGTGTTTATAAATAACTCTCAGAGCGAAAAAAATTTTAATTTATTATTTATTGACGGACCGAAGTCCATTAGTACATAATACAATTAAAATGTCACACAAACTAGAAAAACAACTCAAAATAAGATCTAGTACAAAATTGGTAAATACATAATAAACAATAATAAAATTACTTGCTCTCATTTAACAATTGAGAGCTAGTCCTATAATATAGAGTAGCAAAATCTAAATATCTAAAACATTTTGCAATTGACAAATACAACTTATCTTAGAACAAAGGCAATAACAGTAATTGACAAATCAGTCCTGAAATTAAAACATTAAGTTAAATATAAATGTAATTGTGTGGAAAACGCAGTAAAGTCGTTCATAAAGAAATCAATATGTGGAGATAATGTGTTTGCTAATTTAATAGTTTTACAGAGATAGGAACTTGAACCATAGTTTGTACGGTTAATGACTTCATGGAAGGTGGTCACAGAACAGGTGGTTCTTGAAGGTACACGTAGACCAATTTGATTTAAGAGTGAGATACAGAATTTATGACCATGAATTAAGTTATATAAGAAGCAAAGATCTTTATGTTGACGACTCTGTAATGAGTCAAATCGAATAATTTGCAGTAAAGATTCATAACTTTGACCAGTGAAATACATCTTATAAGCATAATAACGCAAGAATTTACGCTGAACTTGTTCGATTTTATTAATGTGACAATTATATTGAGGTGACCAAACACATGATGCATAATCTAAATGTGGTCTAACTAAAGAACAATAAAGGAGTTTTAAAGAACGACCAGACGTAAAGTCATAGCTACATCTTTTAACAAAGCCAAGCATCTTTAATGACTTAGAAACCATGCTATTAATGTGTAGGTTAAAATTCAAGTTAGTATCAAGAATAACACCCAGATCTATAACTGAGTCAAGTAATTGTAACCTAGTGTCCCGTAAATAGTAAGAATTATTCTCAAAGTTTCTCAGTCGAATAAAAGTTATAGCATGGCATTTGTTTGCATTTAAGTCCATACCATTAAGTGAGCACCATTCCTTCTTCTTAAAGTTCCCTTTCCTATCGGAGGTTGGATATCATAATGGCTATGGTCACTTTGTTGGCTGCTGCTCTGAACAGTTGTAATTAACTACAGTTAAACCATTCTCTAAGGTTCCTCACCCAGGAGATGCGTCTTCTTCCTATGTTTCTTCTTCCTTGGATCCTTCCTTGCATAATAATTCTCAGCAACTCGTATTTTTCTCCTCTGGTAATGTGACCCAAATATTCCAGTTTTCTAGTTTTTATACTCTTCATAATTTCTAACTCCTTATTTAAACGTCATAGCACTTCAACATTGGTAATCCTTTGAACCCACTGAATTTTCAATATTCTTCTGTAACACCAAATTTCGAACGCTTCTATTCTTCTTATGTGTTGTCTCTTCAATGTCCAAGCTTCCATTCCGTACAGCAATATAGAAAATATGTAGCATCTTAGAGCCCTCAACCTGAGAGGCAACTGAAGGTCTTTGTTTGTAAGCAGTGTCTTCATTTTTATAAATGCTTGCCTTGCAGTTTCAATTCGGACTCTAATTTCTTTGCTTTGGTCATTTTTGTCATCGACCCAGCACCATTCCACAAGATTATTAAGATCTGATTTCAAATTGTAGCGATCCAATTCAGAGGTAATTATGTGAAATAATTTAAGGTCATCAGCAAATAGAAGAAATTGAGCAAAATTGAAACTTTTATTTATGTCATTTATAAATAAATTAAAAAAGATAGGTCCTAAGTGGGAGCCTTGAGGTACCACCGATTTAACTATAATTTCATTAGAGAAATAATTCTTAATACGAACTATCTGCTTTCTGTCTAATAGATAATTTCGAATCCAACTAAGCAGTGGATCAGAGAAACGTAACTAAATGTTCGATCTTATGTAACAGTAACGCATGGTTGACCCTATCAAATGCCTTGGAAAAATCTGTATAAATCGCATCTACCTGTAATAAAATAGGCAAAGAAACATATTCTTCAATCCCATTTTCCCTCGTTATAACCAAATATGCCTCGTTATTGAGGGTTATAGTTCAATAGAAATTTCATAGGACACCCTTTCATAATAGTGTTCCTCAGAGGCGTGCGGTCCATGGAAGGGGGGAAGCACCGCTTCCCTATACTTCCATATAAGAAAATACATATATTATTAATTAGTATTTAATTATCAACAGTGTTTCCCTAATCTAAGTAATCTATTATGTAACTAATAGGCATTGAAACATTATTAAAAATTGATCGCATATGAACGGTCTCAAATAAGCACACAATTCAACGATTCAGTCCGGTCCCGACGGAAGCGCCTCTCAAAATCGCTGCTTGTCATGCATTTGTCCCGTTCAAAAATTGGTCAGGGTTTAATAACCTCACCCGCTAGTCATGTTCCTTTCACGCGAATTTTGATACGCCTGGAAGCGCTCGTCCGACCGCTTCCGATTCCGAAAACGAGAAGCGGAGTCTGTTACTGCTGCTATAAGGGGTAGGTATTTAGGTACAAATGGCTCGATTTCAATTTTTTGCTTAATATTTTTACTAATATTTTATTTGACATTTTGAGATTTTTCCTTTTACTGATATTTTATAGTACCTACGACATTTTACAGACGAAGTCAAGTGACATTGCATTTTGTATACTACATTCGCTCTCGCGAGATTTTTTTTGACACTGACGTTAGTAATTTCTTTTTTGAAAAATTCAGTTGTCAGAAGTGACTGGAAATTACTACAAAACCAATGCACCTGCTCATATCCAATATTATTAATGGTAAACAGACATAAAAATAACATAAACCTTACGCCAATCAATAATTATTTATTTAAACCATTATAATGTATTGATAGCAAATGAGAAAATTATTTATTGTACAAAATAAAAATATTTTGTAGAAATAAACTTCACAAAATTTTATGAGATTAGTAGACACTTCCACTATTTCTAATAATTCTTCTTTTTTTAATGAAAGATTAAGTTGATTTGAGTTGATTTTAGCAGTTAATAGTGTGAGGTAGGAATTTTTGTGTTGTACGTTTCCTATTCCGAATGTCTCAAAAAAAATCTCGCGAGAGCGAATGTAGTATATAAGACAATTTGATGACTTATGATGATTAAAATATGAGCTGTTTAAAAATATTTGGGATAAAGCTGAAAATATGGACTTCGAACCTAAAAGAAAAATAATGATGATTGATATTGTCGGCGAAAGAGAGACCTATCGACGATTATACATCGAAATTTTTGATAATATTCTACAACAAATGAATTATCACTTTGAAAATTTTAAAGAAATAAAATATGTAGAATTATGTAATTTTAATATGTCTAATTATAATTCATTAAAATCTCCCACAGAGGTATGTACCTATTTAATTCAGTACGATTAAATTATGATTTTTTTGATAATCTAGCTTTGCATTGTCAGTTAAATCTCATTTATAAAACACCTGAAATTAGTGATAAAAAGAAATACTTAGGAATCGGTTGAATTTTTTGAATACTACTGGTTTAAATCAGTCTCTGTGTGAAGTGGGCAAGTTGTGTGAATTAAGTAGTAGGTACTAACTATCCCAGCTACAAGTGCATCAGTTGAACGAAGTTTTTCAGTATTAAAACGCATCAAAAGTTTTACAATAAATTTTACAAGTGAAGACAGACTTTCCAAGTTAGCCCTATTATCCATTGAAAAAGAGTGCATTTATTAAACAACGAATCTGAATTATCAGAAAATCCAAAATTTTACGACGATGTTATCGACAAAAAATTTGCATTGGTTGATAAGAGAATAGGACTCAAGTATAAGTAAATAAGTGTCATATTGTTGAAAGTTGTGTGTTATGGAAGGTGATTCGAAATCGGAATATAAAAACAATTTTGAATAGAACTCTTCTTTTTAAGTTTAAAGAAACCAAGCCTGGAGCAGGGACTCGACCCTGCAAGCAGTACAGATCGATGATAAGTCACTAGATATATGATATACTAAGTCACTATAGTCATTAACCTGCATTGATCGGGGTAGGATTTCGTTTGTGAGTCCTTGTATCCAGGACTCCCACATAATAAGCACTTTGCTGATAGAGAGCCCATATAGCGCATCAGAGTGCTATCGGAGGGGAAGTGGATAGTATGAAGCATTGGGGCGGGATGGAGTGACGCCCGCTTATAAGAGTAAATCCTCCTTGCCTCAATGAATTTGTATCACCCGAATCTCATTCTCAAGGCGTGTGCATGTCTCTCAGACTGGGTTAAACACTATACCTAATTTTTTGTAGTTCTTGTTTTTAGTCGATATAAGTTAACAGGTAATACATTAGGTATATACCTATTAAGTAGGTATATATTTTGATCTCGACCCTCGTAAGAAAATATTTGTTAAACCCTAAATGAATCGCTTCCTCTTCCGAAAATGTCACCGCACGCCACTGGTGTTCCTCATTATAAGCGAAACCTCGTAATATCCGTTTTCGTTATAGAGAGAGTATACTGTACTAGCATCATGTAACTGAGCCTTTACAGTGAGTGTTTTTGGTACTAACATTTAACTTTTGTTTAAGAAATTACCTGAAACTCTTGATTGTGACCAAATTCAAAGAGATTTCAAAAAATTGAAACAGCAGCATCAAGTAGTCTCCAAGAAAGTGTTGCAATTGATATTGGAGCATCAAACAGGTTGTAATGGCGAATTTGAAAAGATGACCGAAATTTTAGATAATGTTAAAGAAACCTTGGAGTTGTGTAGAAGTAGCAGAAAGGAGTTAAAAGTAGCTGCAAGTCAATTTACTGACAGTTTGGGTATTTTGGCAAATTATAGAAAACGAAAAATGGCTCAAAATTTGCTAAATAATTTAAATACTATTAAGGATTTGGTAAGTAGAAAAACATGTCATAATTAAAAGAAAATGTGTTAAGTTAGAATCAATTGCGTATACAATAGAGTTCTGCTAATCCGAACTTCGGTAATCCGAAAATCCTCTTAAACCGAAACAGAATTTGGCAATAAATTTAGGGAAAATAAATTTGCAGTTGTTCTAAAAACCACTACTTTTTATATCTAAAAATGACAATCAAATATTATTTCAAATATTTAATTGTAGTAAACCTTTCAGATTTTACTTTTTTTTTAAAATCAGTTACATTTCTTTGCTTTAATGAAGAATTCCTCTCGCTCGAAGCTAAATTACGCCAGCATTTTAAAAACATGGTATCCACTGGTAGGGCGGTTTGGTGTATGGCTCTATGTAGC